>NC_136062.1:80558823-81762989 GCF_964261635.1 Lissotriton helveticus
AGCGGCGCCACACATGGGCCAAGCACTCCAGGAAGGACAGAGCTCTCTCAGCAGAGCTCAGGGAAGCTGGGGGTGAAGTCCTTTTGTTCCTGGGACTTCAAAAACAGGGAGCCAGCTCTTCTCAGGCCCTTGGAGATTCCTTCAAGACAGGGGACACAGCACAACAGCAAAGTCCTTCCCCTCTCCTTAGCAGCAAAACAACAGCAGGTCAGTCCAGCAGAGCAACAGCAGCACAGTCTTCCTTCTTCAGATTCAGCTTTCTCCTTGGCAGAGGTTCCTTCTTGATTCCAGGATGGTCTAGTTTTCTGTTGTCAGGGGTCCTGTACGTATACACCTAAACGTCTTTGTTCCCTTTGTGCAGGAGGGCTCTGAGCCCGGTCTGAACCAGTTCCGGGTGTTCCTTGAGCACTTTGTTTTCCTGGCTTCTTCTTTCCTTTCAGAGTGAGGGGCAGGGTCGTCAGCCGCCCAGCAGGAGGTGGAGCCAGCATTGTGGAAGGCAGGCTCAGCCCTATTCAGGCCCAGATGCTATCTCCTCCCACCACTCATGTTGCAAATGCCGTCATTCAGCCTAGGGCTGACTCAGCCAGCCTCCTGGGGAATCCCCAGCCCCTGTCACTCTCAAACCAGACAGTCAATCCACAAACAGGCCAAGGCACACAGAAAGGGCAGACAAGAGAACAGACACTTTCTAAAAGTGCTGTTCTCAAACACAGGATTTAAAAACAACCTTTCTCAAAAGGTGTGCTATTAAATTCTGAGTTCGGGATACTAGACTTTTATTTCCTATCTTGTTCCTATGGGAAGATATGCTGGTAGCCACTGTAGCCAGCATCCCCATGATTGCCTATGGAGCAAGATAGCCTTGCAGCAGTGAAAAACGAAAATGGCTGTAATTCACTGCCAGAGCATGTCACCTGCACAAGTACATGCTCTACCTTTCACGTACACTGCACCCTGCCCAAGGGGGTACCTTGGGCCTTCCATATGGGTGACCAATGTGCTCAGAAAGGGAAGGGTTAGGCCTGGTCAGTGGGGACACTGACCAGAAGGACATGGCAGTTCACAGACTGCACACAGGCACCGCGGTGGCAGGCCTGAGACACCATTTTAGGGCTACTCATGTGGGTGGCACAATCAGTGCTGCAGGCCCACTAGTAGCATTTGTCATCACCAGCCCTGGCACACCCAGTGCACTTTACTAGGGACTTCATGGGGATACAAATATGCCAATCATGTATATCCAATCACAATATCATTTTACACAGGGAGCACTTACACTCTGACACTGATCAGCAGTGGCAGAGTGTCCAAAGCATCTAAACCAGCAACAACGAAATCCAGCACAGCACCAAAAATACAAGAGGTGGAGGCCAAAAAGACAGGGGAAACCACGCCAAAGATGCCAGGTCTAACAAATATGAATATCTCTGGGGTACCATTCCATCGCACTTGCATTAAAGCAAACCTAGAGGGTCAATATATACTTATGCAAGGCACTTTAGATGGTTAGGCTCTAACCACTTTAAATACATACTCACCCAGTAAAGATGATGGACATTTCTTTGGAAAGATGCAGAAGATGCTCCAAGACATCATTGGCTCCCATATACTCTGAACGGGCGATTTAAATTCTGTTTGCATATGGAGATAGAGACCGGCATGCATCTCATACAGGAACAAAGCTGTTGTTGACTAGGTTACTCTCGGATGTCATGCACAACCCGGGCCTTTTGGATAGTTGGAGGGCACTTCACCTACAGAAACTGAAATATACTTGCCATTCCTTGACACACAGTACAAATAGACACTTAGATCAAATATTGATGATAGGATTCCAGCTCGACACCCTGAGAGAAGCTGTGCTTTTGGGGAGGTTTCTTTCAGATGAATGTCCAGTACTGCTCCGCATTCAATGACGGGAGGAGGCGTGCTGCGGAAGAAGTTGGTGCCTACTCCCAGATGTCCTGATGGATACCACATGAAGGGCACCACCAGCAGATGCCCGGACAGATTACATGGCACAAAATTGGGTACGTCATCCAGCAGGGCCAATGAGTGCCATAGAGGCAGTTCTGAAAGGTGCGTGCATAGGAACCACCTAAGGGATATGTAAGCAACTAGAGTCCAACAGAGGCATGCTGGAGAAGCAGGTGACGGAGCACCAGAGGCAGAGGCTGTGGAGGCAAGGCAGGGGTTAGTGGAGACGCAACTAAAGTTGCATGAACTGCGGCGTACATTGGATATGTATGCACTTATACGGTACAGACAATACCTGCATAGGGAGGGTGACAAGACCAGGAAACACCTGGCGTAGCTCCTAAGATGTGAGCAGGAGGTGCCACCCATATTACATCTTAAAACTCGGGAGAGGTGATTGTTACTGGACGATAAGACTTATTGACGACCTTTCAAAATAATCTTCAGGTTGGTTACAAGACTAGTGAGGCAGATGACGGAGGTGTGGGCAGGAGTGTTTCTTGAGAGGGCGTGTAAGATTTGGATGTGGCCATAACATTAGAGGAACTGATCGGGGCCCTATGGGCCCTAAGCCCAGGGCGCCGGGTTGCAATGGATTCCCAGTGAAGTTCTATCAGACTTTCTCCACACTTCTGTTGGAACAGTTATTGGAGGGTTCCAGGAGACGTTGACAGAAGAGATTCACAATGCATTTAGGGATTTATCTGCCTACTGCTCAGACCTGGAAAGGATGCGGCTGAGCCTTCGTACTGGCCCTTCACCATCATAAATTCTGATGTTAAGGTTCTTTGTAAATGCCTAGCGACAACAGTTCTGGCATAATATGAGAATTAGTGCATGATGACCAATGCAGATTTATCACTGATCGTAGTATGGCAGAATGCCGCATGTACTACATGAGACCATTGATGAGGAGCAAGACCTGGCACTGGTTGCTTTTGACTTGGAAAAAGCATTCGACACTGTGGACTGGTCTTACTTAATAGAGGCTTGAAGGCAATGGGATATTTAAATTCCTTTAGAGACTGGGTGAAGCTACTGTACACGGACCCTAAAGCCCGGGTCAGGGGGGAGAGTAGTCTTGAATGGTTGGACAGTAGTGAGGGGCACCAGTCAAGGTTGTTCCCTCTCACAGTTGCTTTTTGCCTTGGCGCTGGAGCCCCTGTTCATTTTATTAAATCGGGAGATGAGGGACTTTGGTTTTCAGGTGGGAGACACTACACACATTATCTCACTGCACACGGATGGCGCGCTCATATATGTCTTCTCCAATGGCAACTTTTGGAGAGGTGTCTGTTCTCCAGGTTAATAACCGCAAGACACTCCTGTGTCCACTTTGGAGGGGGGGAGGGGTGGATGCCCTACGAGAGCACTTGCTGGAGCTTGGCTTCTGGTGGGAAATGGAAAGCTTTCGGTACCTGAGAGTCATTTTGGCCCATACAGCGACATGACAAAATCATTATAACATAAAAATGGTTCTGGGGGCCGCCGTAAGTTGGGGCAGTTCTGTAACACACTCCTCTCCCCCCCCTTTGTTTTGGGCAGGGTGGCAATAGCTAAAACGATCTTCCTCTCTGATGTCTATACGTTCAGGTGATTGGCAGCCTCTACTGCTAGCCTTAGTATGGGTGGTACGCCGCAGCAGAGTAGATTTATCTGTTTTAGAGCCATCCCTGTTCTCCATGTCTCTCTTTATCAGATCTGCAGCACTATTAAGCCGGGCATGGTGGCTTAGTGGACTAATGTGTCCACTGAAGGTGCCTGTGTTTGACTTCATGGTCACAGATTCAAATCCAGGCAGGTCCATTCAGCCTTTCATCCTTATGAGTACCATTGAGTTGGGTAACATTAAACATCTGTTATTCAGCTCCAAGTTACCCTCCGGGGTGAACGTGCTCTTTAAAAATACATAGGTTATGTTATTATTAAGTAGCCCATCTGCAATATGCAGCCAAGTGGCTAGTGGACTAAGATAATTCAGAGAGGCCCCTGCTGAGGGGCACGACAGGTGATGAGCTGTCGATGCAACTCCTCATACGAGGGGAATGGGTGAACTTTCCAGTTTCCTACTTGGTGTGCCATAAGGCTGCAATCTTGGAGAATGGTCACTCTCCCACGTGCCAATTGAGCAGGAGCTACATTTGCCCAATTTTATTCTATAGACATGGATATGTTCGTGGAAACAGTGGAAAGGGTGGAGTTTATTTGCTGGCCAGGAACCTTTACCTCGTGAGATTTTTATTTCCTTTCAGGATTCTCAAGATACATTTCAGGTACGGGCCAACCAGTTCTTACATTATGCGAAGTTGGAGAATATGTCGAGAGAGGTGCGGTGCGCTTACCATCTGCGCCATCAGGAGCTGTGTGGGCTCTTCTAATTGGGGGAGGGAGGACACGTTTGATAACACTCCTGTAGAGGGCCATTAAAAGTGATCTGTTCAAGCCATGGCTACAAGCTCCGCCGGCATGGGAAATGGAGCTGGCTGATGCCGACTGGAATCAGGCTTACTCCAGTATTGGAACTTTCATAGATTCCCATGCTTGAATCATTCCCCGTCGTCGAGATGGAAGTCCCCGGTATATATAGAAATAATAGTACAAATCAGAAACTAGGCCTACGCCCATCGTAGTTTTGTAACATATCCACCTCTTTTTGTAAAAGAGACCAAATAAAATCAACAACCAATCAGATTAGCCTCACCCTGTAGAACCTTCCTGAGAGAACCTCAGATTTTCTACTGCTAGGGAGTCTCCATTGAGCTATGCTCAGTTTTTTCCTGTTACTTCTATTACTAGAGTTTTTTCAAGAGCTTTTCTTCATCTTGGTTCTTCATCTTGATTCTTCATCTTTATTCAACATGTTTGAGAAGGAGAAAAAAAGGCCTTTTTAGATCTTGTGCCACCTGCTCTAAAAAGAGGCTTTATGTAGATGACCCTCACAAGGACTGCATCTTTTGCCTGTATCCAGATCTTAAGGCCAAGGATTGCAAGATATGCCGTACCTTTTCAACCAAGACCTTGAGGGACCATGAGGGTTGTCTCCTGACCTGGCCCCCAGAAGTTGTAATCCAGGAGGAAGCCTGTTTCTAGTGACGACAGTGATGGGTCATCAGCCGCGTCTTCTAGAAGATCTCTAAAAAGGGTGATATCAGACCCTTTTTCTTCTGAAGACCGTCTCTGGAGTCTGAGAGGCAAAGACCAGACAAATCTCCTCACCGAGGTGTAAAGGAGAGGGTAGGAATTCATACTGGGGAAACTGCAGTGAGGAAATCTAGCTCTGTTCCTCCATATTCTCCTCCTCACAGGAACAAGGACTTCAAAAAGCCCTCTTCTGTTGCATCTGAGGAAAAACATGTGATGAAAATTCCGCTGTCGATGACGCTGATGACTACAACGTTGACGACGAAATCCTCATCGTCTTTGTCGACATGTAGCGAGAAGGTAAAGTCTCATTCTTCTTTGACTCCGATGACTGGATCGTCGACGAGAGTCTTCTTATATTCCTCGTCAACTGTGATAAAGTCTGATGCGGCGTCATCAGTCATGGCAAAAATGTCATCAACAGTATCGTCGTCGACGACAAGGATGTCGACGGCTGTGATTCTGATGACGACGATGGCCTTGACTATAGTATCGTCGACGGGACCGTCGATGACAGCATCTATATTGCCAATGACACCGTCGACGATGGATAACATTTTTGCTATAACCATCAGAAAACAGCAAATTACTCCAGAGATCACTTCCCCAAGCAAAATTACTCCTCTTCTGCCTATCCACCTTCTAGAGGAGGACGATGAAGAGCCATATGGCTATGCTCATAGCCCTTCTGAACTGCACATTAAGTGCCAGGACTTGGATTCTGAGGAAGGGTATGATGACCAGCAGGAGTATGATCCTCCTCATGACTATCATGGAGGTTATCGGGAGGAAATGATCTGTATGCCATCCTTTTTGATCCCGGATCTACAGTTCATGCTTTCTGACTATAAAAAGAGCTGTCCAACACCATCTTTGGTTCAGGAGCTTCCACCAGCGGGGCCTTCCACGCCTCGGCTACCGCCACCTCCACTGCAATTAATAGTGGATCCACCGCCTTCAGTTCCTCCGGTCCAGGATGACACCTTGGATGAGGACCAGGGGCAGGCTGACCTTCCGGATCTGGATAGAGAATGGGATGACTACATCATCCCTACTCCTGCTTCCCCTTCTCCAGTGTCAGTTGATTCTCCACCTGGGGACATTGGTGGTTTCCATAATTTGTTGGAAAGAGCTGCTAAATGAATTCGATTTACCTATGGCATCGGTACAGTCAAAATGTTTCCTGTATAATTTTAAAGAGCCTTTTAAAAGATCAGTGAGGACAATCCCTATTGTTGGTCACGTTTGGGAAGAGGGGCTCAAGGTGATGAAGACCCCGGCTATGGTAGTCTTAGTGCTTCCTCGATTAGACACGAAATACATGGCCCCGGAGGACAGCCCGGCTTGCCTGGTGAGCCAACCAAAGCCAGACTCTGTTATTTCCCAGGCAGCACAGAGGAAATCCAGAAATCCAGCGGCACCTTTAACAACACCTCCAGATAAAGAAGGCAGACGCTTGGACAATGCAGGCAAGAGGTTCTCATTGATGTCCAGTCTGCTTGTCCAAGCAACTAATGCCTTAGCCATCTTAGGGCGCTGCGACTACCACATGTGGGGTGACTTCTTCCCCTATTTAGATCAACTGCCTGAGGACAGCAAGGCCAAAGCTCGGAAGATTCTCCTAAAAGAAGAGAGAGCCTCATCGGAGGTAATCGACAGCGCAATGGATATTGCAACAACTGCGTTTCGTTCCCTGGCTGGAGAGGCACTCCTACGACGCCAAGGATGGCTCCGTGCCACCTTGTTCAGACTGGAGGTGCAAAACAAGATTTTAGATCTTCCCTTTGATGGTGAGGCTCTCTTCGATAAACATATAGACAATGCACTGCAGGACATTAAAAAAGACACAGCGCGTTCACTAGGGACAATGCAATACTGCAAAGTCCCCTTTCGGGGTGCAAGAGGTAGAGGACTTCACTCATACAGAGGAGGATACCAGCAATACCGGTACTCCTTGTATACGCTTGCCTCGCAGTCCTACCGTCTGCAATATAACCAGCGGCGGGGTCAGTCCTCTTCTTACTCAAGATCCAGGAACCAAAGAAGAGCAGGATACCAGGGGAAGGAGTCCTCTTGGCGCATGTAGCGGCTCTGTCTACTGTTCCTCACCCTCATGTAACACCTGTGGGGGGCAGGGTAAATTAATACTTCCAGGAATGGCAACCAATAACATCGGATCGTTGGGTTCTCAATGTCATCCAATTTGGCCACATATTGGAGTTTGTCCATCCTCCTCCAACCAAGCCCCCGCGCGTCACAGCAACTAAACGTCTTCGTCTCCTGCAGTTGGAGGTCCAACAGATGCTACAGAAAGAGGCAATAGAACCGGTTCCCATCTCGCTGAGGGGAAAGGGATTCTACTCCCTGTTCTTTCTGGTTCACAAGACTGGAAAAGTGGTGCCCTATTCTAGATTTGAGGAAGCTCGACCTATCTCATCAAACAATCGTTTCGAATGGTCTCCTTACGGGACATTCTTTGTCTTTTAAATTCAGGAGATTTCATGGCCACTTTAGATCTAGAGGATGCATATTTTCAAGTTCCCATTCATCCATCCCACAGGAAGTTACTTTGCTTCACAGTAGCCAAGAGCCACTTTCAATTCAAGGTCCTCCACGTCGACCTCAGATCGGCACCAAGAGTCTTCGCAAAGATGCTGGCCCCGGTGGCAGCTTTTCTGAGAAAACAGCAGTACCATGTTTCCCCTTACCGGACGACTGGCTGCTAAAGATTCCTACCAAAGAAGCAGCAGAGGAGTCAGTCACAGCTTGTACACAGCTGTTCAAGAGCCTGGGTCTTTAACTCAGTGCAGCAAAAATCAAATTTGTCCCCTTCGAGAAACACCAAATTCCTAGGAGCCATATTGGACACGTCTCAGAACAAAGCTGTCCCTACAGTGGAAAGGCAAGCAAAGCTAAGATCAATGGCCCAACCGCTTCGAAAAAGAAGGTCACTTTCAGCTCGCCTCTACAAGTCCCTCCTGGGATCCATTTCATCCTGCATTCCTCTGATTCCTCACTGCAGGTTACGAATGCGCCATCTTCAAGAACAGCTGGACTTAAAGTGGCGGCAGGTGGACGGAGCTTTCGAAGAAGCCGCCTCATGGTGGACTCGCGAGGAGAACATTTTCTAAGGTCTCTCCTTCATGGTCATCCCAGCTCCTCAATTTATCACAACTGAGTCATCGCGGGAGGACTGGGGAGCGGTCCTACAGGACCTCCAGATAAGTCGGCGGTGGTTGGACTACCAACGTTGTTTACACATCAATTTACTGGAACTCAGGGCGATTTGCCTGGCCTTGTAGGCTTTCCTCCCAAGAATAAGAAATTCATCAATCTTAATAAGGACAGAAAATACTATGGCCATGCATTACATCAACAAGCAGGACGGCACAATATCTCGTCTGCTATCAATGGAGGCAGAGCTTAGTTTGAGCCGGTGCTTTCCGGTGCTCAGCACAGGCACTTAATTGGTTTCCGGGGCTCGGCACCGGCACCTGATTGTTAACACCAAACGGAGAACTGTCTACCACAAGGTGGCGCTGCTAATCTAATTTAAAGATGAACAGAACAACGGTTGTATAGAAATACAATATACAATAAACTATTGCTAATACCTGCCTCCTCAACAATTCCTTTAGATTTGGGGACCTGGAATAATCTGAACTGGCACATTTACATGGGAGAGAGATGGTTAATAGTTAATTTGGCAGCAATGACGAGGTCGATGGGTGGTGCAAGCTGCAGTGGCCTCCTGGTCAGAGCCCTGGCACTTAATATTTTACAAATTAAGCACTGAATGGAGGCCCAAGCGTCTGGAAATGGGCGATCTTGCATGGAGTCGCACTGCAGGCGGAGCATCTCCCAGGGACATAAAACGAGACAGCAGACTCACTAAGCAGACTGAAATCAGTCAGCCGCGAATGGGAGTTGGATCAGCAGACTCTAGAGGAAATGTTTCGTCTATGGGGCAGACCAGCCATCGATCTCTTTGCTACTCCGGTGAACAAGAAATGCTGGTTCTACGCAAGCTGGCATCACCATTGGGGATCCTTGGGGAATGCGTTTTCGATGGCATGGTCAGGCGCCTTTGTTTACGCTTTTCTCCCCATCCCGCTGATCCCAAGACTTCTTAAGAAGTTGAAGACGGAACCATGCAAGATTATTGTAATAGCGCCGTTTCGCCTCGCCAGTACTGGTTCACAGATCATCTTCTATCCAAGGAGCATCCAGTGCCTTTGGAGCCAATCCCATCTCTGTTGACAATGTCCCAGGGCAAGTGTTGCATCCGGATCCCTGATCCCTGCAATTATCGGCGTGGCTCCTCAGCGCAGAGAATTTCTCAATGTGAGGCTCTCTGCGGAATGTAGAGACATCCTCTTTAGCTCGTGCTCCAAGCACAAACAAAACTTACAAGCTGAAGTGGAAGAGGTTTTGCCTCTGGTGCCATGTCTTAGGGAATTCACCCAATCTCTTCCTCTGCTCATGAAATCTTTCCGTACATGACTTCTTTGGCGAAAGCGGGTCTGGCTCATTCATTTTAAAAACATTTTAAAACATTTTTTATTTAAGAAGTTTTCTATAGCGCTGGCCAGACCCAGGGGTATCTGAGCGCTTTACAGTAGGTGCAAAACATATAATCATCAGATACAAAATAGAGGAGCGACATATCAGCAGACGAGCGTCAAAATAAAGAGCAACACATTTGTAGTGCAGGACATTTTTGGCTTCGAGGTTCTTCGGAGTCTTAGGGTTGGAGCAGAGCTAGATGTTTGCTGTCTGCCCCAAGCAATCCACTTCCTAGGGAGCGGTTGAGGAACAGGGTTTTGAGTTGGCTTTTGAATTCTACAAAGGAGGGAATGGTTCTGATGGGAATGGAGTTCCAAATTTTGGGAGATCTTCCAGTGAAAGATCGATCCTCAGTTTTTTTCTTCTAGTTTTAGGTGGGATGAGTAGGAGGGAGTTTGAGCTTCTCAGGTTCCTGGATTGGCCGCCTTTTGAGTTTTTTCGCCAGGTACTCTGGTTTGCCGGTGTGAAGGGCTTTATGTGTTAGGCAGGCTTGAGTGCAGGGGAGATGTGATCAAATTTATTGATACCGGTGATCATTCTGGCGGCCGCATGTAACGTTGTTTTGATGGGAGCCAGATGTTATTTAGGAATTCCTGCTAGGACTGCATTTCCATAGTCCAGTCTTGACAGTACCAGGGATTGGGTGGCCTGTTTGAGATCATTGGTTGAAATGTAGGGTTTTATTTTGTTCAGTAGTCTGAGGTTAAGGAACAGACTTTTGGCCGACTTCTTAATGTATCTCAACATGTTCAGTTTTGGGTCTAGGGTGATGCCTAGAGATTTGACAGAGTCTGCTAGAGTGAGATTCCCATTGGGCACATCAATAGCCTTTAACCATTTGGCGATTAGGGGGTTATCTTCCTTGTTCGAGATGAGGAGTGTCTCAGTCTTGTCTGGATTTAGTTTCAAGTGGTTGCTCGTCAACCAGTGTTGGACATCTTCCAAGACATCATTTAGTCTTTGAATGTCTTTGAGAGAGGGGGTTTCCAGATAGATCTGAGTATCATCAGCATAGAGGTGGAAGCAAATGTTGGCTTTTCTGAGTAGTTTGGAGAGAGGTTCCATGTAGATGTTAAAGAGTTGCGGTGAGAGCACTGAGCCTTGAGGACACCCTTGTTGACTTGCTGGAGTTCGGAAGTGACTTCTTTTATTTTTATTTTTGGCGTGCGATTGAGAAGAAAGGAGGAGAACCATTTGAGGACTACCTCACCAAGACCAGCTCTTTCTTGGAGAGTCCTTATGAGGAGTTTGTGATCAAGAGTATCAAATGCTGCCGAGAGGTCAAGGAGAATGAGGAGGCAGCATTGGTCAGAGTCTAGTGATCCATGGATATCATCCATGCTATTGAGAATCGCGGTTTCTGTGCTACAGCCTTTTCTGAAGCCAGTCTGGTGGGGATCCAGGAGGTTGATGTTGTCCAGGTGCTGTGTTCGTTGATGTAGCACACATCTTTCTAGTGTTTTTGAGAGCAGGGGAAGGCTCGATACAGGTCTAAAGTTGTTCAGATCTGTCATATCTAGGCTGGGTTTTTTAAACAGGGTGGTGACTTGACCCATTTTTAGGCAGTCAGGAGCCACTCTGTTTTTCAGGGAGCTATTTATGATCGTGCTCCAGAGTGGTGCTTCATTTTTTTGGTCAGTAGGGGAGGAATTGGGTCTAGGACATGAGCTGAGGGATTGGAGGTGGAGATCAGCGTGATTACCTCAGTTTCTTGAATGGGATGGAAACTGAGCCAGGAATTGGGAGAGCAATCAGGAGTAAGATCATGTGACCCAGCCGTGATGCTCTTCGTGAGGTGCGTGTTGTTGACTTCCAGAGAGAGTTCGATTTTTGTGATCTTGTCGTTGAAGAAATAGGCAAAGTTGTCACAAAGTTCTTTAGACGCCTGTGCAGAGGAGGACACGGGCTTGGAAGTTTGTTGTCTTATGATGCTATAGAGCTACTTAGGTCTGTTTTTGGCACTATCCAGCGCCGAGCGGAAGAAGCTGGATTTCTTGTTTTTGATGTGGTTGTTGTACTTCCTACGGGCTGATTTGAGTTGATCGCAGAGGATGGAGGTAGGGTTGTTTCTCCACTCTTTCTTTGGCTCTTAGTTTCCCCCTCATTGACTTGAGGTCGGAGTTGAATCATGTTCTGGATGGGATGGCTCTGCTCTTTTTGAACTTTATAGGAGCTATTTTGTCAAGCAAGGAGAGGTGGTCATTGGTGTCGGGGAGAAGTGAGCTTATCTGTTCTTCGAGGATTCCCAAGGGAACCTGAGAGAAGTTTCTCAGCCATTTGGGGGGGGTCTTGCAGAGGTGATTGGGGGAGAGTGGGTTGGTTGATATGAAATAGGATCATGTAGTGGTCTGACCAGTCGACGGGGAGTATGTGGTTGATAGTGATTGTGTTTCTTTGAGCAATGATGGCATCTCACAGAGGAGACTGGATAGCGATTGGATTAGAGGGTTGTTGGTCTCATTCCGTCATAGGTTCAGGTCACCAAGAATTAGATTATTAGTATCATCGAGTGCACCCTGAGCTATCAGGTCGGATAGTTGTTCTCCGAATGCGGCGGTTTTACCTGGAGGATGATAGAGAAGGTGACAAAGTAAAGAACCACTATCTTTGGTCTTGATGTTTGTTGAGAGACATTCAAATGTGTTGTAGTCGTATGAGTTTGTTTCCGTGATGACCATGTTGTCCTTATGGATGATAGCAACCAGTTAATCTCGCAGCCATTCCTCGATTCAGGCCCTTCGCTCTGGTCGGCAAGGATTGTTAAGCAGTTTATGAAAGACCTTTTTTAGATTCCCCTCCAGGGAAGCCTCCTCCCCCACTATGGCACCTAAATCTGGTCTTGTCCCAGCTCATGAAGCATCCATTCGAACCTATACATAAATCAGACTTGAACTTCCTCTCTTGGAAGGTGGCTCTTCTTAGCTTTGACATCAGCTAGAAGGGTCATCGAGTTACAGGCACTCACCATTCAAGAGCCCTTTCTTCAGTTCAAGAATGAAACAGTTATACTATGTACCAACCCCAAGTTCATCCCAAAGGTACCTTAGGACTTTCACTTAAAGGAACCAGTAATACTTAAGTCTTTTTTCCCTCAGCCTACGACTCCGGCTGAAAGATCTCTTCACTCTTTGGATATTCAACGTTGTCTGAAGTTCTATCTTCGGAGAACTAAGGATTTTAGAAAATCACCTCAGTTCTTTATGCCTTATAGTGCTCCTCGTAAAGGATTTCCCCTTTCCAAGCAGGCGATTGTACATTGGATTTTAAGCTCTATCAAAAATTGTCATCAAGCAGCAGGGAAGCCTCTTGAGGGTAAGGTCCTTGTTCACTCCACGAGGGCGATCTCTTCTTCTACGTCCGTCTTTGCGGGAGTGCCTATCTGGGACATCTGCAGGGCAGCAACCTGGAAGAGCACTCATAGTTTCACTACACATTACTGCTTGGATTCTTCGATGCGCACCTACGCTGCAGTGGGTCAAGCAGTCCTAAGGAACCTATTTCAATAGCGGTGAGCTTTCCCTTTCATCCCTCCTTCCTTTTTCGTAATGCTTTCGTTGCACATTCTTTGTTGAGTTTCAATATGAGTACTTATTTCGGAATGCTTACAGATATGTTGTTTACTCTGATTTTGAGATTATCTTCTTTCTCAAAAATAAAAAAAGAAAGAATCGGTAAGTCTAAAGTGATATTTTTGCACCGTGAATCTTTCTGGATTCTGCTGTCCGTAATCATAGTCCTTCCTGTGACGTCGGCACGCTTCCTGCGGAAGCTCCCCCCTTTGGGCGCCATCTTCAGATTCTTTTTTCCGCCGTTGGGTTTGGATCGTCATCCAGCGGTTCAAGAGTTTTTGGAGAAAAGAAGAAGGAAAAAGCTGAAATCTATCGGAACAAGACCACCGAGACTGGTCGAAGAAGAAGGAGGAGAACTTTGAATACTTCGACGTCCAACGGAGAATGCGCACACAAGGGGCCCCCTGAGCGCAGGAATGGACAAGACTCTGTTCAAATTCTGCCGCAATTGCCACCACAAGTACGCACAGAAGGACCACCACCCAGTTTGCAACCTCTGCCTGCCGGTGGACCACGAAAGCAAGGATTGCAACGCCTGCTCCGTCTTCACCCCGAAGTCTCTCAGGATTAGAGAGAGGCAGAGGATAGCCAACCACAGCATGCAAGGAAAAGGCCAACCTCCGTCGCTTCGGTATTTCGGCCTCTCCAGTGACGAAGAGGACAACATCGCCGAGGGACCAGATGATTTCTCGGTCGTAGAGACCGATAAGAAAACTACAAAAGAGGTAGGAGAGACGTCGACCCCTAAAACCCCGACAGACTCGAGAAAGCCTGAGTCAAACTCTCGAAAAAAAGAGTCTAAGTCCATGAAAGAAGCACTGACGCCGAAAAAATGTTGACGCCCGCAGCTGCATCCAGGGACAAACAGCCCAGCAGATCCTTCGAAAAGGACTATGAGGCGGCGAAAACACACAAAAAGCCTAGGTTGTCGAAGCACGCCCCCAAAAAGGAGCACTTGACACCAAAGGAAAAGGACCCGAAGGCTTCTACTAAGTCGACGTCTATGTAGAAGAGATCGTTCGAAACAGTCTCTGCCGAACAGGCCGCTGAGATGAAAAGGAAAAAGAGAAGGCTCGAGGCCGAGATGGATAACATCCTACAAAGGAAGAGAGAATTCGACGAGCGGATGAAGAGGTTCACCATCCTGTCGAAGCCGACGGCGACTATCGTCAAAGTCAAAGACGAGGAGGAGTTCGACGCCGAAGAGCCGCCGAAAACTCCCGAGCCCCAGGAACACCAAGAGGAAGAGGGCCTATACTATTTTGAGGAAGGCGAAGAAGACCAGGGCACGAGTTTGGACTCTGCATCCTCGGTGGCGCAGGACCTGGATTGGCAGAACCTCGACGCCGAAAGCCCGGAAGAGGCCGTGGAGACGTACCCTTCGAGGCCTCTGCCGCCTTCACCACCAGATGACATTGGGGTCTATAACATGTTCATCAGGAACGCAACAACAGCTTATGGAGGGAAACTGGAGGTAGAAAAACCAAAAGCCTGCTTCCTCCTAGAGACCCTGCTCCCCACTCAAACCAGGAGTCAATTCCTCCCCATGCTACCAAGTGTCCTGGACCAGGGGAGGGAGGCATTCAAAGAACCAGCAAGCTGCAGGTCTGTCACACCCAGGACAGAGAAAAAATACAAACACTCCTCTAAGGATCCTCCCTACATCCAGGGATCCGTCACAGCTGACTCCATCATTGCAGCAACAGTCAGAAAAAGGACCAACGTTCCCACAAACTCAGGCCCACCACCTGACAAAGAAAGTAAGAGGATAGACCTCATTGGATGGAAAATAGAGAGGAATGCAGCAGTACACTGGCGCATTGCCAACTCTAATGCCCTACTCAACAGGTATACGTACCATGATTGGGACGAGGTCGGACAACTTCTCAAACACCTCCCTGAGCAATACCAACAGAGGGCAGCACAGCTGGTGGAGGAAGGTAAGAATATAGCCAACTCATGCCTGAAATCAGCCCTGGATGCGGCAGACACGTCCAGCAGGCTCATGATGATCAGGGTCAAAGAGAGAAGGCATGCCTGGCTGAGAATATCAGGCTTGAAGCCGGAAGTACAGAATAACATCCTGAACACCCCCTTTAATGGTGAAATCCTGTTCGGAGCACCAGTGGATGAGAAACTCGCCCAACTCAAAAAGGAAAATGAAACTGCAAGGTCCAAGGGGGCCTTGCAATTCAGAGGAATGAGGAGAGGCACACCAGCACTGAGGCCAAACGGAAAAGGGTGAAACCAGCCAGGAACGTCACATCAGACATTCCAGCAGGGCTACCAGGGCGACAACCAAGCACAGCAGGGCCAGCAAAAACAAACCTGGCAATACCAGCCTCTGGGCCAGTCCTTTCGCGGGAGGGTGAATGAACGAGGGCAAACAAGAAGTGGGGGACAGCAACCCACTTCAAAGTGACTCCGCACCACCAACCGTGCCCACCCACATGACACCTCTAGGGTAGAGGCACAACAAAGTCATCAAAAAAGCGTTACACGAACAAAAGATCAACGATCATGTAACACCAGTAGGAGGCAGACTAAAACACTTCTTCCAGGAATGGAAGAAAATAACCACAGACAAATGGATACTGAACATCATGCAGTTTGGATACTGCATAGAACTGGAAAAGAAACCACCAAACAGGAAACCGAAAAGAAAAACGCACTCAGCAAAAGAACTAGCGCTACTCACAGAGGAAGCACAAGAACTCCTCCACAAAGAAGCCATAGAAACAGTACAAAGAAAGAAACAAGGGAGTGTACTCTAACTACTTCCTGTACCAAAGGTGGACGAAACGTTAAGACCCATCCTGGACCTATGGTTCCTAAACCAGTACATAAGAACACCAAAATTCACGCTGACATCTCTTCAAGAGGTCATTCATCAGATAAGGGACGGAGACTTTATGTCCACCATGGACCTAAAGGACGCCTACCTACACATTCCCATGAACAGACAGCACAAACATCTACTGAGATTTGCCATCAACGAAGCACACTACCAGTTCACCGCCCTGGCCTTCGGACAAAAATCCGCACCAAGGGTCTTCACCAAGTGCCTCGCTGCCGTGGCAGCGCACCTAAGGAGGGAAGTGATCCATGTATACCCCTACCTCGATGACTGGCTCATAAAAGCAAGTTCCTACAAACAATGCAATGAACATGCACAACGGGTCACAAAAAGGCTAACGGAACTGGGATTCTCAATACACTGGGGGAAATCCTCAATGGAACCAGAGCAAGTGAAGATCTTCCTAGGCGCACAGATTAACACCATACAGAGCAAAGTGTTCCCCAGCGACAAGAGAACACTTGCCCTGCTGAAGGAGACACGTCAGTACCAGAAGGGGCGAGCTCTGACAGTGAGGACAGCGAGCAAGATCATGGGGATGATGGCGTCCTGCATACACCTAGTCCCCAATATACAGCTACACATGAGACCACTCCAGGAATGACTGCAACAACAATGGTCACAAGCTACAGGCAGTTGGGAAGATCTAGTGGTTGTAACGCACGCAGTGCAAGAGGAGATAGCGTGGTGGAACAAGGAGAACATACCAAGGGGGAAGCTTTTGACACCACAAAACCCAACAGTGACCATCACCACAGACGCATCCCAGAAGGGATGGGGAGCACACATGAGCCAACTCAAGGTGCGGGACCTGTGGACTCCCAACAGATGCGATCAGACACATCGACTACCTGGAACTAAAGACCGTGTTCCTCACCTTAAAAGCCTTCCAGAAACAACTGTACAGGCAAAGAGTGTTGATATAGACCGTCAACACCACAACAATGTTCTTTTTTTTTTTTTTTTTCTTAATAGCTTCACATACTTGATATTTCTAGATAACCGGCTCTAGGGCTATCTGGCCTCTCTAACTCAGAGATAATTGACACTCGAACTGTACTGATTTATACTGATCTTTCTCGATAGGGTCTTTAATATTCTTTATAAGGTCCTATAAGGTTCCACTCTCTTCGTTATATTTGTTCTCTTCTATTTTCTCACCGTTTTTGCACCTTATCATTTCTTTTTCTTTCTTTTCTTATTAGCCCAATAAAGGGTTGTTAGAAGACATAAGCTTTATATGTGTGGCACTGGGTAGGGGTGTCTCTCCATCGCAACAGACTCTTGTTAGAGTCTAAATGCCTCATTGGGTGGATTGTGGGGGGGGGGATGGGGGACGGGGAGGGCAGGAAAGGGGAGAGGGGGGGGGGGGGGGGAATGCAAAAAAATGTGCAAATTCATTCGAAAAGTAAAATATATGCAAAGATTGTATGTGGATTGTAACCAATATGGCAGAATACAAAGAATCAATATAAAATATAGCGTTAGCTGTTACTCATTTGATCAATATATTAAAACCGGGTTGAACTTATGGATCACTGACATAATATAGAATGACAAAATATAGACTTACCAAAATATAGTCACCAAAATATAGAATGCCAAAATATCGAATTCCTATCTACAAACAGGTAAGTACAAAAATATCGAATCCAAAATATAGTCTGTAAAAAATATAGTCAGTCAAAATATCGAATTTTTTTAAATGTCTTAAAAGTAATTTAAAATTAATGAAATAATAAATATAATTAACTAAAACATACTTACAAATACTCAAATAACCTTAAAATTAAGATATAATTAATTTAAGTTATTAATAAAAATTGAACAATATTTTACCGTAGGATAGCAGGAGGGTAACATTTAATATTACCACTCCAGTGAGTGCAACAGTAGGGAAAGCGTTGGATAGCGTAGGGGTAAAAAATACTATTCCCACTCCAGTGAGTGCAACAGTAGGGAAAGCGTTGGATAGCGTAGGGGTAAAAAATACTATTCCCACTCCAGAGAGTGCAACAGTAGGGAAAGCTTTGGATAGCGTAGGGGTAAAAATTACTATTCCCACTCCAGAGAGTGCAACAGTAGGGAAAGCGTTGGATAGCGTAGGGGTAAAAAATACTATTCCCACTCCAGTGAGTGCAACAGTAGGGAAAGCGTTGGATAGCGGGAGGGTAAAAAATACTATTCCCACTCCAGTGAGTGCAACAGTAGGGAAAGCGTTGGATAGCGGGAGGGTAAAAAATACTATTCCCACTCCAGTGAGTGCAACAGTAGGGAAAGCGCTGGATAGCGTAGGGGTAAAAAATACTATTCCCACTCCAGAGAGTGCAACAGTAGAGAAAGCGTTGGATGCGTAGGGGTAAAAATTACTATTCCCACTCCAGAGAGTGCAACAGTAGGGAAAGTGTTGGATAGCGTAGGGGTAAAAAATACTATTCCCACTCCAGTGAGTGCAACAGTAGGGAAAGCGTTGGATAGCGGGAGGGTAAAAATTACTATTCCAACTCCAGAGCATGCAACAGTAGGGAAAGCGTTGGATAGCGTAGGGGTAAAAATTACTATTCCAACTCCAGAGAGTGCAACAGTAGGGAAAGCGTTGGATGTTGGAAGGGTAAAAATTACTATTTGCACTCCAGAGAGTACAACAGTAGGGAAAGCATTGGATAGCGTAGTGGTAAAAATTACTATTCCCACTCCAGAGAGTGCAACAGTAGGGAAAGCGTTGGAAAGCGTAGGGGTAAAAAATACTATTCCCACTCCAGAGAGTGCAACAGTAGGGAAAGCGTTGGATAGCGGGAGTGTGAAAATTACTATTCCCACTCCAGATAGTGCAACAGTAGGGAAAGCTTTGGATAGCGTAGGGGTAAAAATTACTATTCCCACTCCAGAGAGTGCAACAGTAGGCAAAGCGTTGGATAGCGTAGGGGTAAAAAATACTATTCCCACTCCAGAGAGTGCAACAGTAGGGAATGTAATGATTTAATATATTATTAAAAATAAATTAAATATCAATACCAATAAAACATTAATTGAAATTAATAACCAATTTAATATTATGTAATAATTAATTAGAAATACAACTACATATTAGTTATTAAAAATTAATAACCAATTCATAATTATTTAACAACTAATTAATTTTCAATAACAAAAACAAATTAATAATAAAAATACCAATTAAAAATTAACAGTAAATTAATTATCAATACACAAAAAAGTATTTTTAATATGTAATTAATTACAATTACATTACTTCCCACCCTATTCCCCTATAAACCCACATCCCACTACAGAAAATACACTAATACAATTATCATAATTATCAAATATTTAATTAATACAAAATAATTACCAATTAATAAAAATGAATTGCCAAGTAATAGAAATTAATTACCAATTAAAAATTAATTAACAATACATTTAAAATCAATACCAATAAATGAAAACAATTATTTACTTAATTACAATTAAATTACTTCCCACCCTATTCCCCCTATAAACCCACAACCCGCTACAGAAAATAAATTTAGAAAATTATCATAATTAATAATTAATCAATTAATACAAATTAATTGTCAAATAGTAAAAATTAATTACCAATTAAAAAATAACAATAAATTCAAAATGAATACCTATAAATAAAAATATTTAATTAATTACAATTAAATTACTTCCCACCCTATTCCCCTATAAACCCACAACCCGCTACAGAACTAGAAAGCAAAATTTTATTAAAAATTAATAATAATTGCTAAAAATTAATATTTAATTTAGTATAATTAAATTACTTCCCACCCTATTCCCCTATAAACCCACAACCCGCTACAGAATTAAATTACGCAAAAATTAAATAACATAAAATTCATTACTTAAAATACATTAAACATACATTACAAAAATTAATATACACTTTTCACACATATACTAACATACAAAACACTTTAAAAAATTGATATTATTAAAAAATCGATATATTTAATGCCTATATTGTATACTTCGATATTTTGACTTCTATATTTTGAAAATCGATATTACTTACCTTAAATTCGATATTTTTAACCACTATATTGTGTCCATTCGAAATTTTGTCCATTCTATATTTTTACTTCGATATTATGTCCATTCTATATTTTGGAATCGATATTATGACTGTTTACCTGAACTTATATCCTGTTAAATGGGGAGAGTGAGTCTATGTACATGGAATGTGGCAGGCCTCAATGATAGAAGTAAAAGGGCTCAGTTATTTCAATTAACACGTCAGAACCCTGTAGACATACTTTGCCTGCAAGAAACACACATCATAGCTGCTGACAGAGAATTACTTAAATTACCGGGATATAACCTTATGGTAGCCACAACCCAATCATCCAAAACCAGAGGAGTAGCTATTTTAGCTAAACCTATATTGGGTCTCCCGACTCGTAGATCGGCTGATAAAAATGGTAGATGGGCCATAGCTCAACTAAAATTCGGTCTTACGATATGTGCAATATATGGTTCAAACATTGACGATCCTATTATTTTCCAAGAGTTAGAAATTGAATTGGCCTCCTGGACAGGTCCACTAATTTTTTGTGGAGATTTTAATATCGATGTAGGAGTACTCGTCGATAACTGCTTGTCCTTAAACTATAAAGGACGCAAACCAAAGGTATTTAACGCACTAAGGCAGCTGATGGAAAGTCATAACTTACTTGATATGTGGGATTTGTCAGGCAAAAATACTGATGGTTACACATATTTTTCTCACCCCCACAATAAATATGTTCGAATCGACTACGTTATGTCATCTCTAGAGGGTCTGGCAATAATAGATATAATCAAGTCCCCCAAAACGATTTCGGACCATAATGCGCTTACCTTTATTTTCGACACTGCCAAATTGGTAAAACCAAAGACCAAATGGACCTTCGACAGAAGACTCTTGGTCAATCAGGAATATATAATGCATATGAAAAATTGGGCTCAAGGCTTTTTCGATTGTAATCGGTTTAGTGCGTCAAGAATAATGGTCTGGGACTGCTTTAAAGCCGCAATAAGGGGAGAAACTATCTCATTTGTAGCCAATAAAAGGAAGAGTGAGGATAATATTAATGCACAGCTCATGCAAGAACTTTCTGAACTTGAGACCCATCATGCCACTCAGATAGGTCAGGGTGATTCAACTTCAGAAACCTTTAAAAAAATACTGATTCTAAAGAACGAAATTAATAATTCTTTAATCCAGAAAGCTGCTGAAACCTATCAAGCAAACAAAACCAAGCTATATGAATCGGGGGAAAATGTTGGGAGGCAGCTAGCATTACGAACACGCCAAAAACAATCACATAGTAGCATAAAGATGATTGAATATGAAGCCAAGGAATACACATCCACGCAGGATATTCTAAACATATTTCAAAAATATTATCAGAAACTCTATCACAGTGATGTGTCATACTCTGACGCGGATATTACAACATTTTTGAACAACTGGCTCCCAGATCAAGATTTAAGTGCTAGGATTGATGATAGGGTCAAACTAATTCTGGACAGAGAAATCATGTATATCGAGGTAGAGATCGCCCTATCCGAACTTGCCAACGGTAAAGCGGCAGGCCCCGATAAAATTCCCCTAGACTTATATAAAATCCTAGGTAATCAAATAATACCCTTTTTATTAGATTTGTTTCTCGGAGTACAGTATCACTCAGTTCCACCTGACTCCTGGAAACAAACGAATATAAAAATATAAAATATAAAAAAGGAAAACCATCTCATCTCCCCTCATCATATAGACCGATATCCCTGATAAACTCTGACTCAAAGCTGTATGCCAAAATACTAGCCAATCGGTTGAGTAGGGTCATCAAACATCTCGTATCCCCCTGGCAACACGGCTTTATTCCCGGAAAGGGCACTACAGATCATACCCGGAGAGCCATTACCCTTTTTGATATCATGGGCACCACGGGGGGCGAGATGGCGATGATTCTCCTCGATGCCGAAAAGGCTTTCGATCGAGTATCATGGCAGTTTCTATGGAACATCTTGGAACGAAAGAATTTTGGAAACAACTTCATTAGAGCTATTAAAGCCATATATATCAACCCTAGGGCAAAAATCTCTATATGCGGCGTTGAGTCAGAGTTTATTGAGGTGCAAAGAGGTACAAGGCAGGGGTGCCCATGCTCCCCGATCTTATTTGCCTTATACATAGATCCCCTCATTCAGAAACTCCTTTTGACACCCTCAATCCAACCAGTTAAAGTAGGCTCATATTTCACCAAAGTCATGGCATACGCTGATGACGTTGCCGTTATAACCACTAACCCTACCGATGCAATTCGGGAAATTGAATTAGTTACTCAGGCCTTTGGCACTTACTCAGGATATTCTTTAAATAGGGATAAAACTATGGTGTTAGCTACTGAAAATATTCAATATGAAAGCTCTCTTAAAGTTAAAGAGGCCACATACTTAGGAGTATGCCTCTCTACACCCCCCTCATTGATAAAATTAAAAAAGATCTTAAAAGAATAGACAACCTACATTTATCTATAATTGGAAGGGCAAATTATATAAAAATGAATATTTTTCCACGGGTTCTCACCTTTTTAGAGCGATCCCGTTGTTAGCGGGAGCTAACTTCATTAAGACCATCGATTCTGCCATCTCTAAATTTATATGGAGTTATGGTAAGATAAGAAGATCCCTCCGCTTAATGTCGCTACCACAGGATAGAGGAGGACTAGCTATTCCTAATCTAGAACTATATTTATGGGCAACATTAATACAATCTATGGATCCCCTTATTACCTCATTGCCCCCAGATTTATACATTCCTTCGATTTATGAACTTAGCCTTGGTGATAAGTGCAAGGGGTTATTTTTAAGGCAGGTAGAGCCTTCGTATTATAAAAAAATTAAACTGAAGACAGTTTTAGATGCATGGGCTGTGTGGAAAGCTATCTCTAAATACCTATCAATTCCCACTTTTACAAAATATACCCCTTTGTGGCATAGTAAGATTATCTCCTCCTCTCTTAATGATACTACTTCGCAGAGGTGGGAACGTCTAGGTATCAGTACAGTTGGTGACATTTTAGGACATTATATTCCCATATCTTTTGAATCTTTCCAAGAAAAATACTCCATTCCCACTTATGACTTTCTCAAATATTTTCAAATACTGTCGAGTATCCGCAACGTTATACCAACGTTATACCAATAATAGTACTAGATAACTTGCCACTTTTTGAAGCTATAGGTAAGAAAACTACAAGAATAGGGGCTCTTTATCAGATGCTGATGGATAAAACCCCTGATGATCTTGAACGAACTGAACAATCCTGGGCTGTAAAATTAGCAAACCCTAATGTCGATATCGATCTCTCAATTGCTCTTTCGGCAAAATACTTTATAGCTTCCAATTTAAAAGCACAATACTATAGAGTTATATACAATCTATACTACACACCGGCAAAATTATTTGCTTGGGGTCTCCGGGCCGACGATAACTGCCCAAGATGCAAACAACCACTTGCTAATCTACTACATATGTTCTCAGAATGCTCTGAGCTGACCAGGTTAAAGACCATGATACTGGAGTTTTGGGCCCAGGTCTTTGGACATCAGATAAGAGACTCATTAACTCTGTATATATTAGGCCATGATGACTCACTGGGCCATAATAGTGAGGAACAAGCGGTAGTTTTTCTGGGGTATGCCGTCTTTCGTATCATTTTGGCAGCTCGCTGGAAAGACCCGGAACCCCCTACTTTTCGTATGTGGCTAAGCCGATTCCTCTCAATCTATAAACAAGAAATTGCAATATATGCTACTAGAGGTAGAAAACTAAGAGCAGTAGGAGCACAGATCTGGGACCCCATCTCTAGATGGTATACAAATGAGATGCGCTATTCAGATTCTGCCAGTGATTAATCAATTTGATTCTCAGATTCTAGATTTTTATCTTTTATATTCTTTCCTCAGTATGTTGTAACTATGCCATTTGATACTGTATATGTTTTTTTACAATATTTTTCGTTAATTAAGTTATGATATCAACTGCTATATTTATATTCTGTTTTTCTCCTCAATATGTATTACGTTTGAATTTGCCAAAGAAAAAAAAAAAACAACAATGTTCTACATCAACAAACAGGGAGGAACACAATCCGTTGCACTATCCAAACTAGCGCAAGATATATGGAGATGGACCATCCCACTCAAAATAGACCTAGCTATACACCTACCAGGGAAGGACAACGTGGAGGCAGACTGGCTCAGCAGACAGACATCGGCATCCCACGAGTGGGAGCTCAATGCCCAAGAAACACAAAGGCTATTCAAGAAGTGGGGACTCCGACAAAAGACCTATTTGCAACACATCAGAATGCAAAATGCCGATACTTCGCATCCAGGCAACCAGGGGATCAATCACAAGGGAATGTCATATGGATAAGCTGGTCTAAAACATTTGCCTACGCTTTTCCCCGATACCACTGATACACAGGGCACTCAGCAAATGCAGATCCAGCAACATGACGCTGATTCTGGTGGCACCACAGTGGGCCAGGCAGTCATGGTTCTCACAAATTGTGGAGATGGCGCGGGGACCGCCTCACAAATTCTGGAAAAGAAAGGACTTACGCTCCATGCAAAACAGAGAGGTACTCCGCCCAGAGCCAGAGAGCCTCTGCCTAGCGGCATGGCTCCTGAAGAAATAGAGTTTGCACATCTGAAACTGCCGGAGAGCACACTGCGGGTGCTACGAGAGGCAAGAAGACCTACCACACGGAGGTGCTACGTGGCAAAATGGAAAAGATTCACACATTGGTGTATCAAGGAGAAACTGCACAAGTAGATGAGCAAGGAATCAACGGTGCTAAAATATTTAACACACCTACTCAAATCAAACCTAAGTTCCACCTCGCTGAGGGTACACCTGGCAGCGATAGTAGCCTACACAAGAGGAGAGACAGGAAAGAGCTTCTTTACATCACAAGTAGTAAAAAGATTCCTGGAAGGGGATAAAAGGTTAGCACCACCCAAAAGGATGCCAACACCGGCATGGAACCTTAATTTAGTCCTAACAAAGCTTATGAAGGCGCCTTTCGAACCCATTGATAAGGCATCCCTACAAATGCTCACAATGAAGACAACCTTTCTAGTGGCAATCCCCTCGCTACGCAGGGTAAGCGAACTGCAAGCGCTAACACTCGAAGAACCCTACATTGAAATACACAATGATAGGGTGGTAATGAGAACTGACCCACACTTTATGCCAAAGGTGTTGTCAAGTTTTCACATGAACCAGACAATACAAATACCAAGCTTCTTTCAGAAACCATCCACAAGCGCAGAGAGGGCACTGCACACTCTGGACGCTAGAAGGGCATTAATGCATTACATGGAAAGAACTAAAGAGCACAGGAAAACAAAACAGTTCTTTGTGTCCTTCGCAAGCAGTTTTCTGGGTAGGTCAGTAACAAAGGGCACCATTGCATAATGGATCGCACAAACAATACAATTCTGCCACAAGCAGGCAGGTCAAGAACTAACAGAGGGGGCACAAGCCCACTGTACCAGGAAAAAGGGAGCAACAATAGCCTTCCTGACTAACACACCCATTCAAGTCATATGCCTGGCAGCAACATGGGCTTCAGTGCACACGTTCGCTAAGCACTACTGCATGGATATACAGATGAACAAGGAAGCACAAGTAGGACAGAGAGTGCTTCAACATATATTCAACAACCAACGCTCATCTTCCACCCAGCCGCCACAAACATAACAAACCGCTACAAAGTCTATGCACAGCATAGCGAATCCAGAAAGATTCATGCTGCAAAACGAATAGTTTATCCGTCGGTGTAGTGTAGTGCAAAACTACACCGACAGGTAAACTATTCGTTACTGGATATTTATTTGTTTAATTTACTCTTATTGATGCATTGTTGGTCTAAGCTGAATTTGTTATACGCAATGAAATGTGCTCATGACTGCTAGCTACTCTGATTCAAGCATAGGAATCTATGAAAGTTCCAATACTGGAGTAAGAAAACAAGTTACCTACCTGTAACTTTAGTTCTCCAGTATTGGAAATTTTCATAGATTCACATGCGACCCACCCTCCTCCCCTGGGAAAGCTCGACCTTCTTCATTTTATGATTATACTGTGGCACTACGGCTTCGAAAATCTGAGGGTCTGAGGTTCTCTCAGGAAGGTTCTACAGGGTGAGGCTAATCTGATTGGTTGTTGACTTTATTTGGTCTATGTAGTATCCTGGTTTGTTATGGTTCATGCTATGCCAGTGGAATGCTGCCTGAATTATGCAAGGTGGAATGTTGGGAGAGAGAACTTACAGTTGGAGAAGGGCTGAGCGCCTGGCTGGCTGCTCCTGGTGGGGCTGAATACTACTGTACAACTTATCTGTAACCAACTTAAATAAATCTTCTTGAAACTTCACAATCGGCCTGGACCTGATTACTACATTTTATTGGCGAGGATTCCACTGGCATAGCATGAACCATAACTCTTTTTCTTTCATATTCTTGTGATACTGGATCAGATTAGGTTAACTACCTGTGATAATTTGGCCAGCAGAGAATGTTTCTTATAACCTATTTTGATTGTTCTAATACCTCCATGTGCGCAGGCATTCCCTTCTTTGATCTGATTTGTAACATGCGTCCCACTCTCCGTTAGCAGCATAAGACCAATGTGTTGTCTTCAAGTTGGACATTAGGTTTTTAATATATTTAATTTCTGGCTTGTCATGAAGCCTGTCGAAGAAGATGGCTTGTTCGAAGTACAACCTGTTGGCGACTCTCCAGGAAATGGTGCTTCAAATCTTCATGGGTTACTCTTCTCCCTATACAAAGTTAATAGCAGTCGGAGGTCTTGCTTTGAAAAAACCTTAGGTGCCCAGAGGAGACTCGTCTTCAGATCCATCCGCCTTGGATGAACCGGGAGAAAAATAAAATCTGTGTGCCAAAAAACAAATCAGTCGATACCTTTTTCAGGTAGTCCAGTTTGTACACAGACTTCTACACTTCTATAAAGCACCTGGAGGCCCAATAGTTGGTATGGTAGACCCTTTTTAGGTCTCCTGGCGTTGAACCGCGCGAAAGCGCGGTCTCGTCAGAGAACCTATTGTGAGCGACTCTGCTTCCCAGGAGAGGGGACAGGAGCTGGCCGCGCGCTCGGAATTGAGCGGGCCACGCGCACTCGAACGCGCTCGCTGTGGCCAGCTCCTATCTCCTCTCCTGGAAAGCTGTACCACACGGCCAC
This sequence comes from Lissotriton helveticus, assembly GCF_964261635.1. Taxonomy (NCBI): domain Eukaryota; kingdom Metazoa; phylum Chordata; class Amphibia; order Caudata; family Salamandridae; genus Lissotriton; species Lissotriton helveticus. The sequence goes on from NC_136062.1 coordinate 80,586,215, forward strand.
ACCTCCCCCTGCTTACGCATCCGCGCACACACGAGCACACCTACAGACACGCACACACACATACAGAGACCCCCGCCCCCCCTCCCCTCACCCTCCCTGCCGCCGCCGCACACATACACACACGCGCTCACACAAGCACACACAATCGCTCCCCCCCTCCCTCAACTAAGCCCCACTTACCGCCATTGTAGAGTTCTGCAAGCGAAGTGGCGTTCGTAATCGTGTGCGTCAGCTATCAGTACCACGGCCCTCTGTGGGACAGAATCGCAGATGTGAACGCGCCGCGGCTTCATCCCGCCTACTTCGAAACCGAAACCTAAATCTCAGGGACTGAGCTCGGCAGGGGGCGTGGCTCCCTCTCCCGCGCAGCTGGGTCCTGCCTTGGAAACGAAACTATGGAGAAAGTAAAGGGCGTCTGCGGCTTCTGCCACCAGCGCGAGCAGACCCTGGTTATCGGCATGCTGTACAAGACCCCCAACGACGAGGTGTCGGCCCACTACAACTGCATGGTAAGAGCTGGAGGTGTGCGGGGAGCGCAGGAGGCAGGTTCTGCATTAACCTGCACTAGAGTGACCAGATGTCCCGGACACTCCCTGCTTTTGAAAGGTGTTCGCAAGTGCTGGGTCACTGGAGGTGTCAAGTGCTGTCAAGATCTCAGCCTGTGAACTGTTATTACTCTGATGAAGGCTGAGGCTTTTGAGATAGTTGGGAAGCTCCTGTGACACAGCAGGTGCTCTTCTCACAGGATGGTGAGGGGCTTGGTATGTTTTGTTCCAGCCCAAGTGATGCCACCGTCGGCCGGCTCTCGGGCTGTTAAGACAGCACCGTTGATTCTGGCAAGTGCTAAGAGAAAGCTCAATTAGTTAGGCCACAGGTTTTGAGTTAGTTCAAGTGCTTAAGAAATTAGCACATGATGCATTTCACCTGGCGATAACATACCGTGATGAACTGGGGCAGTTGGTCTAAGCACTAGGTCGTGGCATCACACAGTTTATTTGGGATCCACAGAGGATGGAACAAAAACTCAGTTAACTAGGGTACAGGCTAGTTACGAAACTAGTCTGTAAACAACAACTAGTGACCCCAAGCACTGCATTAGCCATGTGCCAGTCCTTGCTTTGTGAGACTAAGTTGGTAAAATAGTTCAGGGCGGGCAGAGTTCCATTGGTTCTTTCACACGATGTAGAGATAGTTACATTGGAAATGAAGCAGACAAGGTTCTTAGCTCAGGGGGTGACGACGAGGTGGCGGCCCACTTCAACTGCATGGTAAGAGCTGGAGGTGTGCGGGGCGCGCAGGAGGCGTGTTCTGCATTAACCTGCACTAGAGTGACCAGATGTCCCGGACACTCCCTGCTTTTGAAAGGTGATCGCAAGTGCTGGGGCTGGGTCACTGGAGGTGTCAAGTGGACAGGCGTGGAAAGAGGAAAAGACGCCAAGGGCAGAAAAAACCGCTAGCTCAACTTTTACAATAATAATAGAGACACGTGGAATCAGGAACAGGGAAGCGGCCATATTCCCCTGGTAATAAACTGTCAATCACCTCATGGGGGCCGGGATAATGCGGATGTGCCGGCGGATGTGTGGAGGAACTAGGAAGTAGGCAGAAGCGGCAGGGGAATTTGAGAGTGCAGGCGAGACTCAAAAATTTGCTAGCATTCGCGCCAAGAATTTTCGATTCTATGAAGGGCACGGAGGCGAGGATTATGCTTCTCTTTCTCTTACTGTAAACTCACAGCAGCCAATAAACGTACAGTTGTATAAAAATAAACCACATTAACCATGATGCTCGGCCTAAGCCACGCCTCCTTAGCCCTACAAGAGCCCTGGTAACAGTCCCAGCTTCCTCTTTCTTTGCACAAACATGCAGAATAAGTCCGATATCCAAAAGTCTTATATATCTTCTCCAACATGGAATAACACGGAAATCTCTTTCCAACTTCAGAATAATCTCCAACATGGGATAACAGGGAACATCGTTCCAACTTCAGTCTTCAGCAGAAGAATCTTCAATCCTTTTTCTTGCCATTACCTAGAAAGAAATATAACAACCTGTAACTTCTGTATAAACCAGTGTCAAACATATGATAACGGGTGGGTAAGCTTGATTATAACATGACATAGCCGGGTGGGATAATCCTCGCCTCCGTGTCCTTAATAGAATCTAAAATTCTTGGCGCGAATGCTAGCTAATTTTCTATTCTATTACAGGACCGGAGGCTTCAGATTATGCTAGTTTAACGCTGAATCAAAAACAACAGATGTAATGTCTCCCACCGGCTTATAATAGAACTGTTTAAATGTCGACTCAGACGACCAATGAGCACAATGCATAATATCATTAATATTAGCTCCCAACAAATATGACTTCGAAGCCATAGCACCCCTCACTGAGTGCGCCCCAAGCAGTTGAACATCAACACCAGCCTCTTTCATGATAAACTTAAGCCATCTAGCAATAGTGGCCGAGGACACAGGTTTAAACAGCTTTTTTACAGCGATCAAAAGCTGGGTAACCCCAGTCGGTCTCAAAGAACGAGTACACTCCTCGTAGGCTTTCAAGCATTGGACAACACAAAGTTTTGCATTACTATGAAAGGCATTATATTCAATCTGTCTAGACATAGTTTTTGTGCGGCCTGTAATAGTAAAGGAAACTCCCTCCGGAGTAAATACTCTACCTGCAATATCCAGTGCACGTACATCCGAAGATGTCCTGCATGCTGACATACATAGTAACATAGCCAGTTTCGCTGATAACTGTTTCCTAGAAAGCAAGTCATTAGAGGGCCAACTATCCAGAAGTTTGATCACTAAAGAAACATCCCATAGCCCCGAATATTTGGGTTTGGGAGGGTTCGCTACCCGTATTCCCTGGAGGAGTTTGCACACCAAAGGATGCACTCCCACTGGCTTCCCATCAATGTGGGTGTGCCCTGCGGAAATAGCCGATCGGAAGTTAATCACCGATCGATAGGCTAAGCCGCCAGCTGCCTTTTCCGACAAACAATTCACGACATGTGAAAGGCCTGCCCCCACGGGATCCAAGTCCCGTTCCACGCACCAACATAACCATCCCTTCCAGGCAGAAGAATACCTTTTTCTCGTGAAGGGGCCCAAGACTGGTTGATGAAGTCATTAGCTGTTCCTGAAACTCCAGGCAAATGCCACTGTTGCCTGAAAGCCTCCATGCCATCAACGTTAGGCGCTGAGACAGGATCAATGGATGTTGTTCCTGTAGAGGTCCCAGAAGAAGGGATTCCGACCAGGGCAACATCCTGGGAAGGTCGCAGCACATCCCCAACAACGTCGGGAACCAAGGTTGCGACCTCCACAGAGGCGTCACCAGGACCACCTCCGCTCTCTGCTTGAGAATGTACGATGCTACTCGTGGAATGAGGAGAAAGGGAGGGAACGCGTAGTTCACAACGCCCGACCAGTCCTGCAGAAAAGCATCCGTCGCTGCCGCCGCTGGGTCCGGCCTCCAGCTGAAGAACTTGGGTAGATGGCTGTTCAGCCTGGATGCGAACAGGTCGATCTGACAAGGACCCCAAAGGTCCTGCAGCCATTGAAACATTTGGGGATGCAGCTGCCAATCGCTGTAATCCCGAAGGTGTCTCGAGTTCCAGTCCGCTACCACATTGGACTGTCCCGGTATGTATTCCGCTATAACAGTGATCTGACGGTTAAGGCAATAATGCCAAAAATCCTTGGCTATCTGTACCAACATGGACAATCTCGTCCCCCCCAGTTTGTTTATGTATCGTACCGCAGAGACATTGTCCATTCTGAGAAGAATGCAACATGATGTCTGCTGCGGGGAGAGGGTCTTGATCACGAAGGATCTTGCTAGGAGTTCCAAGCAATTTTTGTGTAACTCCAGCTCTTGAGGAGACCATCTTCCTCATGTTGAAACTGCGCCTCAGCGCGCCCCCCAGCCCCAATGGCTGGCGTCTGATTCTATAACCACTTCGGGCAGTGAACCGAAAATGGCCCTGCCGTTCCACACCTCCACGTGGTTCAACCACCATTGCATCTCGTCTCTCACTTCCTGTGATAGGGAAACCAGGTCTGAGTAAGCCAGCCCTCTCTGAAGGTGCTGGATTTTCAATCTCTGTAGCGCCCGGTAGTGAAGGGGCCCTGGAAATATCGCTTGAACGGACGACGCCAACAAACCCACTACTCTGGCGACCGTCCTGAGCGAAACCACCTGCTTGCTGAGAAGAGATAGAATCTCCTTTAGTTTCGACTTCGGAAGACTGGAACTGCGCCGCCTGTGAACTGATCACAAAACCGAGGAAATCCGTCGATTGCGACGGAATCAGAGCCGATTTGGTCTGGTTGATTACGAACCCCAGATTCTGAAGTAACGTAATGGTCGTTTGCAGGTGTTGCGACACCAGATCCGGGTCTTGAGCCATGATCAGGATGTCGTCCAGGTAGATTATCGACCGTATCCCCTGTTTTCGAAGGCGGGCTTCCACCGGCTTCATCACCTTGGTGAAGCATCAGGGAGCCGAGGAAAGCCCGAAAGGAAGGGCCGAGTATTCGAACCATCGTCCGTTCCACTGAAATTGGAGGAATCGGCGATGAGGTGGATAGATGGGAATAGACAGATAGGCGTCTTTTAGATCCAAACGGACCATCCAGTAGCCTTGTCGCAGTAGATCTGCCAAAAGATGGATGCCTTCCATCTTGAAATGGTTGTATACAAGGAAGTAATTGAAATCCCTCAAATTTAATACAAGTCTGTGACCACCTCCCTTCTTCTGAACTAGGAAGATATTGCTGCAAAACCCGTGTGGATTGTAATCGCACACCGCAATAGCCTGTTTGTGAAGCAATTCTTCCACCTCGTTGTCTATAAAAAGTCTCTCTCTTGTTGGGAAAAATGGAGAGTCCTCGGACTGGACCTTTGTCTGGGAGTCTCGTAGAACTCTAGCTGAAACCCTAACAGTCTGCAAGACCCACGAATCCTGGGTCAGAAGACCCCAATTGTGAAGGAAATGTCGTGTGCGACCCCCCAATGGAATAGGAAAATAATCGATTGCACTCACCTGTGGAATTCTGGGAGTGGAAACATGCTCTGTTGCCACCTCCTTGCAATCTGCCCTTGTTGAATCGGCCTCGTGTGGGGTAGAACGTACCACCTCTGGTCGAATCCCAGTCACCTCGGCCTCTACCGAAATCACCTCTGGGGGGACCTTGGCTGGCGAAACGGCCTGGCGAGCGTCCCCGACCGGCCCTGTTAAAAACTTGTTGGTGAAACACACGCTTGATTCCGGTCTGAACCTTATCTAGCGAAGTGAAGGTCCCCACGTACTTGGAGACATCCTTCACGAAGCGATCTCCAAACAGGGTGCCCTCAGCTAAGGGTCTGGTTCTGCCGATGCCAACTCTATCAGATTAGAGTCCATTCTCATTAATAGCGATTTGCGCCGTTCCGTGGACAGTGCACAGTTAGCGTTGCCTAACAAACAAATTGCACGCTGGGTCCAACCCGCTAGGATATCTGGGTCAACTGGAACGTTGGATTCTTTGGCTTGCAGCGCCATTTCGAGGATCTTTGCCAATGGATCTACCACGTCCAGCATCTTATCTTGGCAACCGCGCCAGGCGCGGTCTATTCCCTTCTTAGGATCCTTTGCAAATTTTTTCAAAAAGGTCAACAGGCTAACGTCTATTTCGGGAGTCTCCGCCACCTTATGGGCGAGCTCGGGTCGAGGGCATTCGGATCTCAGGCGGTTACGGACCTCCTTATCAATCCCCTTTCTAATGTTTTCCTATAGGTATTCTGCCACAGCTGTAGCCGGGACCCAATCCGAAGATCTAGGGTGAACGATCTCGCTAGGGTTGAATGTAAAGGGGGTATTAGGAGTAGGGACTGAGGCCGAAGAGGCGCATTTCTTTGCCTTCTTCTTCGGGGGTTGTTCCTCATCCGTATCTGTGGTGTCGGTACCTGTAGTGGTAGTAGTGTCTGTGTCCACATAGTTTTGTTTGCTCTTGGCCTTGCCACCGGTAGAGTAGCCATGATCCTGCCCTGAAGGTGCCGGAAGGGAACCTAACGCGTCAGTATGTGGCCATTGATCAGTGTTGCCTGAAGTGTTGCCTGCAGTAGTGGCTGGTGGAGCCTTTTTAGCTGACTTATCTTTAGTAAACCCATGGCGTTTTGCGGAATTCTCCAGGTGCTTGGTTATTGGTTTGTGCGCAGCCGCCAATGCTTGTTGCACAGTTGAAGGCACTGTGCTCTCTACTGCCTTATTGACTGAGGCCTGGACCGAAGCATCCAGAGCCTCCACGATCCTGTCTTCCACAGCAGCAGGCTGCTCTTCATAAACTTCTTCCCCTGCCTCCTCATCAAAATGCACCCACTCCTCCATATCTAACACACAGTGGGGCAAGAAGATTCCCAAAGTCACAAGAGTAAGGCACAAGGGGAGTAAGGGGGGGGGTCAGCCCCACTGCACACAGAAACAAGTAGTTTTCCAGTACCAGACCCCCTCAGCAGTGCTGTATTCAAGTTATTGCAGCCCAAGGGGCATAGGAGCCAAAAAACGAATATACAGAGCGTGTGCTCACTCTTGAAAAGGCAGACGATTAGGACAACCGGTCAGGTGTAACGCTCCACCAGCCTAAACGAGCAATCGCGGTGGAAAGGCGGGCAAAATCGGCAAGAAAATGCGAGCAGCCCAACGCGCGCCCAAATCCTACTAAAAGTAGCCCAACGGGCGCGCGTCACGCTGCTCGCGTAATGCCGGGTGGTGTGCGGCTCCAGAAGGCGCTGGGGCGATGAGGGAAGCCCACGCGCAGTTCCAAGCCGGCCGAGGCGCGGCTGAGGAGATTAGGTAAGCCGCAGCGCGGCACGGTACTGGGTGCGCCGAGGCGCGATGTGGAGAGAAGCGGAGCGGAGCTCCGAGCACGAGCGTAGAACGCTCCCTACACGGCCGCTGCTAGCAGGCGGCACACGAGCCTGAATACGCGCGAGGTTGTTGGCAACCCAAATAAGCAATTTTACCAAAAATAACACATGAACAAAAATATATATCCCAAAGCACATGCAGCGCGCGCTGTCATCCGCAGTATCAATATTGCAATTCAATAGTTTACATCTCTAACATGCCAAACACACACAGAGAGAAGGGATCAGGCACTTATCTCTTGCTGTGAGCAGCAAAGAAAGAGGAAGCTGGGACTGTTACCAGGGCTCTTGTAGGGCTAAGGAGGCGTGGCTTAGGCCGAGCATCATGGTTAATGTGGTTTATTTTTATACAACTGTACGTTTATTGGCTGCTGTGAGTTTACAGTAAAAGAAAGAGAAGCATAATCTGAAGCCTCCGGTCCTGTAATAGAATCGAGTTTCTCTCGTGCCATGCCCGCCGCTGCGGGGCCGGAAGAGCGAGCTGGGGTCATTAAAGATCGATTGCTCCCCCCCCCCCCTAAACCTTGTTGACCTGGCAGCATCGTCATTAACTGATGAGTTAATGCCAAGTACCATGCATTGTCATTAACTGATGAGTTAATGACGATGCATGGTACTTGGCAGGTCTACCAAATACAACAGCCGACAGAGTGACACAAATGGGCGCAGTACATTTAAGTGTGGAATGAGCTGACCTTGAGGTAGCGCAGGCGGGAACACTGCTGCAGTTTGCACCGCGTTCTGCCTGGTGACTAGGCCAGGGCCCCGTGGCGTAAGGATTTGGAGATGCTCCAGACCGTCGTTTACCTGCTTATGCTACTGATAGCTACAAGTGGGGTCACTTCACTGAACAGATAGCCCTCTCTCTGTGACACAACCAGCTGCCACCTGTCGGAAGGTCGTCATATCTGCCATTCCGAGGGAGGCGAAAGAACATGGCTTTTGTACGCACTAGGTCTTTACTCTTCTGCCACAGAGGGCTGTTGTGAAGATATGCATTGCAGCATGGCCTAGTCGGGTCAGCTGAAATCTTTTGATAGCCTGTATGTATTGCCAGACACTCGGCAGGAAGCTTTCATTGAGGCCGTGACTGAAAGTCATTAAACTGTGCTGCTGCGCACTATTTGAAGTTAATGGGGCCCGCGGCCTCTGCGGATTGGTGCCAGGTACCAGCAGCCTGGCTGCCCTGCCACTGCAGTCCAGCACAGCAGCTAAGTGAGAATGCTGCTGTGAAAGTTCATCGAGTCCTCTCCTCTTGAACCGCGCTACCTATTGCTATTCGCAGATGTGCCCTTCCTCCATGCTCCTTCACCATCTATTGGTGTTCGCTAACAATCAGCGAGCAATCAGCGAGCAGTGACACAACACAGCCCTGGCAAGTACCAGCGTCGTTGGCGTTTGCAGAGGAGAGCTGGGGGCATCACACCCACGAGAAGTAGACCACTGAGTGGGCAATGTGCTGTCTGTCACCAGTCATGAGTGAAACTCTGTAACGTGGAACGAGGGGGGCAACTGGTGACATCGACTATGCGTTGTTGGGGTAAGTGTCACTAAGCACAAGTTCCATTACACAAGGTCACTCATTTTTTCAGTTTCTGTCTTTCTGCCCGTGTTTGTAATGATCAGTGCCAATTCGCCCATACCTTTATGCCCCATTCATGTGTCCCTACGTTTTTTTGTGAGTTCCCTGTGGCTTTCTACCCCGTATCTGCCTTAAGTTGTAGGGTTTCTCATTCGTGAATGGATGTAGTTTGTGATATTTATGTGTTTCCCTTGTCTTCATTACTTCATTTTGCTCGTGAGAAAGTGTCACTCATATTGGTTGAAATGTCACTCATAATAACACTGAAATTATGAAAATGTCACACATGGCAATGTGAAACCTTGGCAGCTATGCTTTTCAGCTCCCGGAATGCCAGCACTTTTTGAACACATTGGTTAAAATAACATGCCTGCTCACATTGTGACTCTCGAAACACAAAGCACACAATGGACCGCACAATGTTTGGCGCCATTACCTGCTTCGCTTCCTGGCCCTTGGTCCCTCGTTCATGTAGCATTGTGGCAGGCGTCGAAGAGCTGTGGTAATGGTACTTCGGGCCAAGGTTACCTGATCCCAATACACAAGGCAAGAGGTTTATTTCGTAGATCATTATTCACAATACATTATTCAACTCACTTTCGACAAAAATGACATAATTTGAAATGGCAAATAAAGACTTGAAAAAGGGCTCTGTTTTTTCCTTTTAAATTCAATCCAAATAATTTCCTTAACGATTCCATATGTGTTTCTTCACTAGTTCCTCCTTCAAATGTTTTATAATTTACGTTCTAGTGCTTGCCATTAGGAAACCATGACTACAACCCCAAAATGCAATACTAGGCAGATTTATTTATCAGTGCGGTTTACATAAGCACCAGTTATGTTACAGAGTGACACATTCATTTTGTAAGGCACAAATAAATTGAGTCATTTGCCCAGAATCACAGGGTGTTGAGCATCCCTGACAAGACTGGAACTCGATCCCCCAGCTTCAAGGTCGACAGCTCTAGCCGTTAGGCCGCATCCTCAATTACATTGTGACATGGGAGATCCACAGTATCGCTTTTTTAGGTTTTGCCTCGCCAAAAAGATGCGCTCTGCGCATCTTTTTCGCGCAGGCGAAAACCTGATGAGAATTGTAGTGTGCTTTGGCTCGGCCCTCCTCATTCATTGGCTGGCTCCGTAAATGGAGCCTTGCCATTGGACGAGGGGCCTGTCCGTCAATGCCGGACCAGACACGGGGGCGTTCCCGACATTCTTTGGCTTTTGCCGACGTCACGCGAAAGCCGGGAACGCCCCCGAGTCTGGTCCGGCCGGGCCGTGCTTGTTATGAAGTAGAGATCACTTTGTTGGGCCGGTGTTTCGGGGACAGGGGAGGGACGAAAGGTGTACAACCTGGAAGCTCGTACACATGACACGCACGCCAGCCATGTACTCGGCCATGTGAATAAGACATGGCGCGTGCCTGGGCGGGCTGCTGCCTGCCAGTTGGAGGGCGGGTCCCAGAACAAGGTTGCCTCCTCCTCCGCCTATCCCTGACGCGACCGGTGGTGGCAATAACAGAAGCACACCGTCCTAGAGGGGGAACGCGCTGGACGCTGGTCCCGGGCAGTGAGAGGAGAAGGTGGCCTCTGCCAGCTCCAACGGAATGTACTCCCACTGCACTAACATGGCGGCCGCCTTGAGGAGCGTGGCCTTCAGGAGACTCGGCGAGCAGTGTAAGTCCGCCCTGCCTGGCGCGTGTGCTGCTGCCTGCGTTTTACCTCTTCTGCGGTCATTCCTTAGGTTCACTTCTCTCTCACTCTGAGGAACCCGCTCATATTGTCACGTGCGCCTCTTTTAGCCAGTCGTATCTTTTTATAGCCTACAGGACGTTGCATTCTGGGACTTGTAGTTTCAATATAACATGAACATGGGCTAACCATCCCCTCATAGAACGTGGGATAATAAGCAGGACTGGTTGGAGTTGACACATCTGACAAGGGCCCACTATGCCCGCATACTGAGAGCGGTGGTGGTTTGTGCTGTGATGTTCACAACTACAGCTATTGGCTGCTGCTGCAGGGAGTGCAGCCTCACCTGTGAATTTAGCCGATGTTTCAAATACATCACTCAGCATGTTTGGGTTTATAGTTAACGATTCTCTTAGCTGTGTGCCTCAAAATACCTACCATGCTTGGTACAGTTGGTTAAATAGGGAGTGCCTGATTGTGTCACGCATTAACAAGGAACCTACCGCCTTCAAGGAGAAAATTCAAATTACCTGTTTTAGCACAGGCAGTGCCCTTCTAGAGCACTTATTTCGGTCCTAACATTCTTGCAAGGGACCGGTGCAATGGGCAATAACAGTGCCACTTTGTTTTAGATAGCGCCGTTTATGTGCGCTGTGAATTACAAGTGGGCCGTAGTGTCACCATTTTTTATTCTTACGCCACCTCATCACCGCATGGCGTGTTTAATGGGTCTAGTTCCACGTGTAGAGTATTTTCGACTTCCTTTACCGTCGGTAAAAGTACCGCTGTTTCTTGGTACTCCACGGAATCAATCTGTGTGCTCTGCGGCAATGGTGGCGCTATTCAGCGCTCCCTTCACCTGCAACTCCTGCATACTCGGTGGTCCCCGCGGGACGCCTCTACAACCATGGCAGAGTGGAGCTTCAGAGTGGAGCTTCAGAGTGGAGCTTCAGAGTGGAGCTGCAGAGTGGACCTTCAGAGTGCAGAGTGGAGCTTCAGAGTGCAGAGTGGAGCTTCAGAGTGCAGAGTGGAGCTTCAGAGTGCAGAGTGGAGCTTCAGAGTGCAGAGTGGAGCTTCAGAGTGCAGAGTGGAGCTTCAGAGTGGAGCTTCAGAGTGGAGCTTCAGAGTGGAGCTTCAGAGTGGAGCTTCAGAGTGGAGCTTCAGAGTGGAGCTTCAGAGTGGAGCTTCAGAGTGGAGCTTCAGAGTGGAGCTTCAGAGTGGAGCTTCAGAGTGGAGCTTCAGAGTGGAGCTTCAGAGTGGAGCTTCAGAGTGCAGAGTGGAGCTTCAGAGTGCAGAGTGGAGCTGCAGATTCAGAGTGGAGCTGCAGATTCAGAGTGGAGCTGCAGATTCAGAGTGGAGCTGCAGATTCAGAGTGGAGCTGCAGATTCAGAGTGGAGCTGCAGATTCAGAGTGGAGCTGCAGATTCAGAGTGGAGCTGCAGAGTGGAGCTTCAGAGTGGAGCTTCAGAGTGGAGCTTCAGAGTGGAGCTTCAGAGTGGAGCTTCAGAGTGGAGCTTCAGAGTGGAGCTTCAGAGTGGAGCTTCAGAGTGGAGCTTCAGAGTGGAGCTTCAGAGTGGAGCTTCAGAGTGGAGCTTCAGAGTGGAGCTTCAGAGTGCAGCTTCAGAGTGCAGCTTCAGAGTGCAGCTTCAGAGTGCAGCTTCAGAGTGCAGCTTCAGAGTGCAGCTTCAGAGTGCAGCTTCAGAGTGCAGCTTCAGAGTGCAGCTTCAGAGTGCAGCTTCAGAGTGCAGCTTCAGAGTGCAGCTTCAGAGTGCAGCTTCAGAGTGCAGCTTCAGAGTGCAGCTTCAGAGTGGAGCTTCAGAGTGCAGAGTGGAGCTGCAGATTCAGAGTGGAGCTGCAGATTCAGAGTGGAGCTTCAGAGTGCAGAGTGGAGCTTCAGAGTGCAGAGTGGAGCTTCAGAGTGCAGAGTGGAGCTTCAGAGTGCAGAGTGGAGCTTCAGAGTGCAGAGTGGAGCTTCAGAGTGCAGAGTGGAGCTTCAGAGTGCAGAGTGGAGCTTCAGAGTGGAGCTTCAGAGTGGAGCTTCAGAGTGGAGCTTCAGAGTGGAGCTTCAGAGTGGAGCTTCAGAGTGGAGCTTCAGAGTGGAGCTTCAGAGTGTCAAGAGCAATGCCAATAGCTCTAACTTTAACAAAGGCAAAACCATTGCATTGTAAATGCTTGTTTCTTTGTGTTTTCAAAACCTGAAAAAAAGTGCACCGCCACTAAAACACTGACTGGTGTTTTGTATCTTTCAAATGTTTAGCTTGCCTTATAACTCCGGATGTGTGCAGTCCTGTGTCAGTGATTTTGCCATGTAATCCTTCCGTGTGTCCATCAGTAGGTCGGCAGATTAAAGTTTCTATCAAACTTTGAGCAAGCAAACAATTGTGCCTGTTCAAGGAGTGAGGACCAGGTTTAACGCTGGAAGAACCGGACAGGATTGCAGGACTGGAGCGAGGTGTCCTATTGTTTATGTGGCTGTAATGTGGCAGCAGCCTGAGAGCGGGATAGGCAGGTGTCTGTCTGTCTCTGTGCTTTCGTGTTAATGCACCGTAGTCTGTAGGAGTGATTCGTGATAGACGCATTCTAGGAGTATATAACTATTTTTTACAGTACCGTTTGTGGTATATGTGTTTCTGATTTCTAGCCGTGGGCATAGATATTATGTGGATTTGCCGCATAAATCCAGTCTACATTATTGCAAGGAAATGCACATTATATGGCATAAGGCGGCACACTGTGTCAATCTAATCTCGCTTTGTTGTCTTTGGAACAACAAGTAGTATTGTCTGGGCATAAGTTTCAGCTCATTGCTATGCATTCGGCTCACAATTTTGCCAATCGGCTACTAAAAGGTGAACAGTTTGAAGTGGCATCTCGAGTTTTAGTAAATGTTGAATCTATTGAGCTAGAAACTATGTCTGTCGAAATTTGCCTCTCTTTCGAGTTTCAAGGGAGGCTCAGAAATACAGGCACTTTCAGAAGGCGTCCGCCCCGTGCGTGAAGTGCATCATCAGAGCTATGTGAATATTAACCGCTGTGAGCCCCGTGCCTGAGGTGCATCATCAGAGCTGTGTGAATAATGACTGTCAGCCCCTGAGGTGAATAATAACTGTCAGCCCCGTGCGTGAGTTGCATCAGAGCTGTGTGAATAATAGCTGTGAGCCCGTGCCTGAGGTGCATCATCAGAGCTTTCCATATCTCACTGGTATGCAATTAAACACATTTTGTCGAGTTACACTCACTCCTGTAATCTCACCCCATCCACATTGCTCATGTCACCCAAATTCCTGCACTCTCTACCACACTGCTTTCAAGAACAGCATACTCTTGCACACACTGTCACTGCTCACAAATTCAAAGTTTGCTAAAAGTTTTATGTAACGCATTGTCATACACAATGCCAATAACTCAAACTTTAATGCTGGGAGACCTATTGCATTGTAAATGCTTGTTAATATAGTGTTTCAGTGTTCTTTAAAACACCAAATGCCACACAAAATTATTAGGAAATGGTGTAAAGGAAAAATAGTGCTTTGTACGGGGCTTACATACATGTTTCTGGTGTTTTCCAGGTTGAAAACACAATCCGATGGAGAACACGGCGAGATGAAGAAGGAAATGAAATTAAGGATAGCAATGCCCGAATAGTTAAATGGTCAGATGGCAGGTTAGTTTGGAGCACCCTCGTGTCAAAATAGATTTCACCATTCGTAGAAAAAAAAATATTCTGGGTTTTTCCACCTATGATTAAAAAAATGTTTGTCACCGAAATGTTATTGTATGTTATACTTTGAAGTAAGAACTATCTGGAGCGCTTTGATTATCTGCCTTTTCTCCATGCCTCTTCCTATATGGCTGACAGATGACGGACCACACTCATGAACCTGTTTGACCCCGATTTATTGGCTTCAGCACAGTAGGCAATAACCTTGCTCAGCTTCATTCAAATGTGCATTCAGGAGTGTCTTCATTTTTCTCTCAATCAACGGCCGAGTAACTCGCTTCAGATATTCCTTAATTTATACGAGTGCGGAACCCTGCTGTGATCCATATAGTATACATTGCAAATATCTGTACCACACCTAATGAGTCAAACTGGACTCTTATGATTTAGCAGTTATTGCTGTACATAGCTGAGTCAACTCCTTAGTTCCCTTAAGTCATGCTAGTATTTTGAAGCAGCCTCATTTGAGTTTTCTGGGCTCCCTTTGCATCCTGACCTCTAAACTACCATGTCTGTTTACGAGGTCTACTACAAGAGGCATATTGTGATCAATTATTTCTTTGGCATCCACTGTGGCACTCTACACATTTGTTTTGCCCAAAAGCTCAATGCATAGCTAGACTGAGAACAACCTGATGTATTTCACATAGTGGTGGTTCTGCAGGATTTTATTGATGTCAACACTACATCTTTTTCACTGTAGGTGCAATATAATGGGACATAGCTGTCCTTCCAGGAGTGGTCAAGTTTACAGGGCTGTGTGTACTTTTTCCAATACAAGGTGACCTGGTAATGCTCTGTTCCCAAAGAGTCACTAGTGATTTTCCACTGTGCCCAGTATATGCATATTGTTGCTCTTAAAGCACTCCGCCAGTTCCTCTACTTTGACCAGCTCACTGATCATCAGCTCCTGCAGCATTGACATATAATAGGTGTTTTCATTGTTTCAGGCTTTCTTGTTTGCAGAGTTTTATATAGCGCGAACTAGACCCGAACCGAATCAGGTATCAGAGCGCTTTACATACTCATCTATCCGTGCTTGTCAAGGCGCAGTATAATGCACCTGTTTGGTTCCTAACCCTACCATACTTTCCTTCAGCTCCAGGAACATCATCTCTAAATCTTTCTGAATGTCTGTAGTAGTGATCCCAGCCTCTACCTCCATCATGCCCTCAGTATTTTCATCAGCCTTGCTGTTATCCTCGCAACCACTGAACTCCAGCTTCATTTGTTTCTTATCTGTTTGCCCAAAAATATCATAAAAGTGGCTGCGAACAGTGAGCAACTAGAAGATTTTAAGTGTCTGAATGCTGTCCAGGTCTCCAGTGCCAGATCCCTTTCCTGAATGCTGTCCAGGTCTCCAGTGCCAGATCTCTTTCCCTAAAACTGTACAATTGTTCCTCCAATTGACAGTACCTTTAGCACCCTTCATAATTTTCTGTAAATGGAACCCCTTGTACCTAGGGCAAGGAGGCCCCTGAGGGATGCAACATGTATTGTGCCTCCCTACGGGACCACTGTGCACCAACATGCAAACTGCCATTGCAGGCTGCGTGCCTTGGTGAAGAGAAAAGTGAAGCCATGACCTGGCACTGCTCTTGTGTGCCATACCTGCAGACACTACATATGGTATAGGTAAGTCACCCAGCGGGCCTTACTAAGGCATTGTGCACTATACTACTTGTGTGGACATAACTGCATGAGCAGATGCGCCCTTGTGATGTCTAAGTCGATTCTTGGACATTACAAGTGAACAGTGTAGGAATCTGGCTCTGTATATACTATACCAAAGTGAGAGATCGTGTGCACAGAGTCCAGTGGAACCTAAAAGGTAGGCAGAAGTGAAGTAGATAGCGCCTCACTCTCTATTTGTGGTAGTGTGGCCAAGCAGTAAGGCTTTATCAGAGGACAGTGTTACGCATTTGTTGTACAAACTTAGTCAGAAAATGAATTCGCACACTCAAAGACTGAACTTCAGACCAATTGTTTTTGTATAAAAATATTCTTTGTTATTTCAATTTCTAGAACCAAGCAAGCCTGTAAGCAAGCAATAAATACTTTACAGTAGTAATGCAATTGTAACACAGTTTGGATTGCAATTGTATATGCACTTTGTTTTGATTACAGTATTGTTACTAAAAATGTAATGCTTTGCAAATACAGTACATATACTTTGTATAGGCTTTTTAGTAAAATGACCAGTAGATTACTTATCAGATTAGTTCTCTTATACAGTACAGTATACCTGGATACTGCACTGGGACATTTGCTGCAAACAGGTGAGTAAAAGTATTTTTTTTGTTTAGTACAATTTTAAAAGGATTTCTTAGGTTTTCCAACTCCACACTTAAAACCTTTTCATAAAAAAACAGACAGGCGGCGGTAGGGAGACGGATGGAGAGAGAGGGAGGGAGGGAGACAGAGAGGGAGACAGAAGGAGAGAGACAGACAGTAAGTGAGACAGAGGTAGACAGAGGGAGGGAGAGAGGGAGAAAGACAGAGGGGAAGGGGGAGAGACAGAGAGAGGGAGACAGAGAGAGGGAGACAGAGAGAGGGAGACAGAGAGAGGGAGAGAGAGGGGATGGGATAGAGAGAGAGGGAGAGATAGAGAAAGGGAGGGAGGGAGGGAGACAGGGAGGGAGGGAGACAGGGAGAGAAAGGGAGGGAGACAGAGTGAGAGAGAGATAGAGAGAGAAAGATGTGTGAATGCTGGGTCTGGTGGCTCAGTGGATGAAGGCGTCCGCTGCAGGGGCCTGTGTTCAACCTCATGGTCACAGATTTTTGTTTTTGCTCTAGACCCGGCCCTTGGCCACAAACCACACTGTAACTTTGGCCCACGAGAGAAAGTTTGTGAGTACCCATGGGTTAACAGGTAAGTACTTTGTTGTGGGTTGTGGGTTAGACTCTGGTCCCCCAGGGTCAAGGAGGCACACTTGTTACACCCTCAGCGGCACTAGGGTGGCCAGGTGCAGAGTGCTGAGGCCCAATGTTATCCAATGGGGGATGGGGGCCTCCGGTTGGTGGCTGCTGACGAGCAGGCCACTGAGTGGTGGGAGCAAAGCTCCTGGACTTAAGCTCAGGGCAAATGGAGGTTCAAGCTAGCACAAAACCTGCGCCCTCAGTGGCACTATGGCAGCTGGTTGCAGAGTGCTGTTTTGTCATCGGGTTTCCTGCAGCTTTCAATGGGACATCTCTGGTTTGCAAACACACTGCCGGCTCGGGGACGAAGGTCTTCTGGGTGCGACCACCACCTGGAGAGATCAATTGGGATGTTGGGGGTTGGTTAGGCACTGTCGGTTGGGCCACCCAAGGCCGTGGGACGTCTGGTGTAGGGCTGCCTCTTAGGGTCGGATCTTCTTACCAACTCCAGGTCTCGGTTGGGGGAACCTTCCAGCTTGAGGCTGCAGGCGTTGGCTGGAGACTTGAGGCAGGTCAGGGGTCACCGGATCTTGGGTGGGGATAGCCGTGGAGACCTCCTGTTGGTGTTGGGCCACTCAAACATGGGCCGTAGGCACCGGGTGCAGAGTGGTGCAGACCTGCGGATCCTTGTGGAACTGGAGTCTGTTGATGAACAAATCCGGTGTTCACAGGAGACAGAGTCTTTGGGATGGAAGGCAGGCAGGTCCTTCTGTTTTCTCAAGGTTGCTAGCTGCAGGACACACCAGGATTTAGCAGGAGCAGGTTTGAGGTGGCCACAGGCTGGTAGGGGTGGGGCCAAGTCAGTGGACGTCATCCTCTTGTTAGCTTCGGTCCTTCTACTTCTGGTTTCTTGTCTGAGAAAGCAAGGTTCAAGGATGCACCTAAATACTAGATTCAGGGGCGCTACAGGTAAGTAAAAGGTAGGGACCAAAGGGTCCCTTCCCTGTGGTGGGTACACCCCCTATTATGCCACCCTCCAGTGGAAGGGGGGCATACGCCTTTCCCTGGTTGGTTGAACCCCCATCCACAAGATGACGGGGACTGAGAGTTGTGCTTCACCTTGCCTCCCCCACCTGAGGGGTGGAGTTGGCAGAGGTGGGAACACCTCTCTCCCTCACTTATTTTTCCTGCTGATTCTCCTGCCCAAAGTGGGGGGTCAGAACCAGTGGGGGCCAGTGAGTTGAAAGCAACAAGTGGCCTGGGGAAGCTCACAAAGGCAGCAAGCCTTTGAAGCTTCCCCTTTGTTGACCCTGCCCAACCTGGGGGAGTAGGCTTGGCACCTCGTCCCAGGATGTGCATTGTTTCAGGCCCCTGAGAGCAGCAGGCAGCTGAAATCATCCATTCACCCTAGACACTAGTGGTAGGTCGTTTTTCAGGGGGCATCTCTAAGATGACCTCTGTGTGCATTTTTCATTAAGTCCCACACTGGCATCAGTGTGGGTTTAATATGCTTAAAAGTTTGATATCAAACTCCTTAGTTTTCAGTGTAGCCATTAAGGTGCTGTAGAGTTCGTAATGACAGACTACCAGCACCATATACTCTTAATGGCAGCACTGCACTTACAATGTCTAAGAATGAATTCAGACACTGTAGGGGTGCAGGGCTCATGCATCTATAGCCTCACCACTGGTATAGGGCACCCAGCTAAAGTGCCTCATCTATGGCAGGGCAGTGGGTTGCAGGCATGGGAAACAGGGATGTGTGCCATGTCGACTCTTCTCGTTGTTCTGCACCAAGGCACACAGCCTGCAAAAGCAGTGTGTGAGTGTAAAGGTACAGGACCTCTAAGTGTGGCACAATACGTGCTACAGCCCTTAGAGGCATTTCATGGCAATAGTGCCCCTGGTACCTGTGGTACCATTTACCAGGGGCTGACCTGTGGCCAGAGATGCCAATTGAATTTTGTTTTCAATGCAGTTTTAGGGAAAGAACAAAGGCCCTCGGTACCTGATTGGCATGAGCCCAGGGCACACTCTTTCAAAGCACATCAGCAGTTCAGCAAAAGGTGGGGGGTACCATGCAGAAAGAGGGCACTTTCTCACAAATAGGGAACCCATTTTGAGTACATGTGCTGGACACTGATGTTTACGAATTCCCCAGCTACATGATGTCTTCACTGAAACTAGAGGTGTTTAGTATCAAACATCTCGTATTAATAAAACCCCACTGATTCCAGTGATGGATTTATTAATACATGCAACCAGAGGTGCCCCGCTGAAAACCTACCTACTACTAGTGTGCTGGATGATTGGTGTAGACCATCCTGCCACTATAGCCAGGTTTTGGACCCCATGCAGGTGAAAGCCTGGATTCTCTATGGAAGAAACAGTGCCTGCTCCAGCCGGAGGTGTTGTCAATCTCCTCCAAGCAGAATGGTTAAGTGATCAGCATATCAAAGCAGGAGGCTTCAAAGGCCTCTGCTGCCTTTGATATGCGAACCAAGGCTACCCAAGACAGGGGAAATGCCGTCCCTTGCCCCGGGCCCAGTTGGCATCAGGACAGGCAGGAAAATGATCTAGGCAGGAGGCGTGTCCCCCTCTCAGGCTGGTTTCACCCCCTAAGGTGGGCTACCTGATGGGTGTGGCTAAACCGCGGAAGATGGCAGGCACAAGCTAGAGTAGCTCCGTGTCTGAGACCCACACTCCGGCACACATCACAGTAACCAGAGCCGGACCGACCGGACGCAATATTGGTACCGGTCTTGGTGATGCATCGGAATCTGTGCCAGCTACTTTAAGTTGGGGACTCTGGCGGTAAGGTGGGGTTGCCTCTGGTGTCCTACCTTGAGGGGGGACGAGCGGCAGCTTGGATAAGGCCCTGAGGAGCATCAGGTCTTTACTGGCAGAGTGAGGCCCAGATCCTGGGTACCGGAGGTCCGGGGAGTTGAGAGCAGCTGAGAGAAGACCTGGGTAATGTCCCGACATGAAGTGAGCCAGGAAAGGGAGTTGTAGGTGGACCGCTGAAGGGCGAGTTGCCCAGGATGCACCCCGGTGGGGACACGGGCACCCAGCCCTATTGGAAGACATCACAGTGCCCGGGGGGAGGACTCGGTGCTGAGGAGTTGCGATTGTATCGTAGGCTAGGCTAAGCTGGGCGGGTGTGATGTGACTGGCAAAAGACAAATGCAAAAATTACAATTGATGCATAGAATGCTGAACAATGTCAAACATTCACCCCAGTACAGAGATCTAGGGCTAAATCCATCAGGTTTTTTTGCTCCCCATGCCAATCCAGTTTAAACCCAGCCATATGCCATCCCCACGGGAACAGTCCAGCCTGAACTGCCAGGCCAGGTCTTCTATGGACTGGAAACAAGCATCCTAGGACTGGTTTCAGGCTTTCACCCCTCATCAGCCAGGCTAGCTTGACTCCAGTGGCATGGAAAACACGGGACCCATGCATGGGCATACCCGTCCCAGTCAGGGTGACAAATGCAAAAAGAACAATTGATATATAGAATGTTGAACAATGTCAAACGTTCAACCCAGTACAGAGATCTGGGCCTAAATCCATCGTTTATTTTGCTCCCCATGCCGTTCCAGTTTAAACCCAGCTATATGCAAATCAGTCTTGATCCTCTTTCCCGTCGGAACAGTCCAGCCAGAATTGCCAGGCCAGGTCTTCCCTGGACCAGAAACAAGCATCAGGGATGTCATTACCATGACAAAGAAACAATATTGCAAGCAACCCGTCCTTCAGACCCTATTGTATACGACAACAGTAGAGTATACCTGTTCTCAGCTTACACAATAGCTGTGCAGCACCAGAGAATCTCGTGCCTAGGGGTGAAATGAAAGCTCCAATGGCTTAAGATATACTTTGTTATTCACGGCCAAACTAAAGGTGATGCCAAACAGCAAAAGCTACTTTTTCAATGAACCCTACGGACACCTGGTATTGGGTTGAGCAGTGCCGCTATGAGGAGGAAATAGCATGACCATCGGCAGTGAGTCCCGTAGAGGGGAAAGTAGGACGAGGAGGCCAACAGTGAGGGACAGGTCGCCAACCGTAACAGATTAATGGTACACCTACTCTGGAGCAAGCCCGGTGGTGCAGTCCCAGGAATTGTCTATAGCCTCCTCCTGGTGGCCAGGGCGTCGCTCCCCACCGGAGCAGATCATGGATGATGCTCGCTCGAACTCGAGAGGCTCACGGAACAGTACCGCAACATTAATCTTACCAGACATCACGCTGCAGACTGGCGACAGTTGGATATATGAAAAGACTTGCATTTCGTTGATGTGTAGCTGAGTCATTCTATGGCCATAACCCTAAGACTAGAGTTGGGGACTTGCTGGGCTGGCCCTACCCCACCTTTCCTCTGCTGGAAATGCATCTTGATGCAGATGCAGGGGGTGTGGTCTGGGTGAGGAACCCGAGTGGGGGGGGTTACGGTGTGGGGGGTGAATTGTAGCTTGAGATTTAGGCTGTGGCGGCCAGCCGATTGCGCTCCAGAAATAATAGAAGTGGTAAATATGGGTCTAGCATAACAGTTGGCCTGCTCTAACGCTTCTTAGCACTTCAAGCACAAGATGACTGAGAGGGACACCACAGAGCCACTGGATAGGCCTCCCCTTGTTCTCTCTATCCTCTTTCCCCCTCTCCCCTCACAAATCTCTCCACGAAGTTCATATGGACATATGTGAAAACATATTTGAGCTCCTACAAATGAGCTATTCAGTTAACGGTTTGGGCGGTTGAGATGGGATTTATAATCCGTTCATGGTATAAAGATCATGCTGGCAGAGACAGACCAGATGTAAGTGTCAGGGATCCCATCAAGCTGCACATGCAAGCCGAGAGAACCCTTTTGTCACCGCTATTACCAGAAGTGGGTCTGGCACCCCCTTCACCCTCCTGATAACACAACACTTAGTCAAAAATAAATAGCATAGGGGTTGTAATCTGAAACGTTAGGGGGATGGGGACATCACGCAGGAGGCATGCTGTGCAATAGTATGCAAGAAGGCACGGGGCGCAAATTACACTACTCCAAGAGCCTCCCATAACAAAGGGAGAGGAGGTTCAGTTGCAAAGGCGTTGGTGAGGGCAATGCTATACCACCACCTATTCAGGGTTTGTCAGATTAGATTGCTGAGTAGGTTGAGAGAGGTAGGGGTTACAGGTAGCGTCTTTAGGTGGTTTCAGTCCTTTCTTCAGGATAGACAGCAAGCTGTGTCCCTCCCTCCTTACCAATCCGCCTTTACTAACATCTCGCATGGCGTTCCACAGGGCTCGGCTATCCGCCCTATTTTATTCAACATTTACATGAAACCCCTGATTGCGGTCATCAAAGAATATAATATTGACATTGTTAATTATGCGGATGACAGGCAGCTGATTCTCTCTCTTGAGGGAGATCAATCGACTTCTCTGGAAGTGTTTCACAACTGCCTGCGAGATACGTCGTACTGGTTGAAAGCTAATTCTCTGCAATTTAATGCAGGTAAAACGGAAGTGCTATACTGACCTAGGGAAAGGGTCCCGTCTGTCCTGCCTAGCAATTTTTGGCCTTCTGACTCCACCCCCTCGGTTCAGCCAGTGAAGGTGGTCCGTAACCTGGGCGTTATGTTTAACAGCAAACTCACTCTGGAAGCTCAGGTCACGAAAATAGTGGCAGGTTGCCTCTCAGTTATTAGATTGCTTAGGAAAATTCTCCCTCTGCTGCCTTCCCCAGCCCGGGCTGTAGTGGTGCGTAGCACCGTGCTCAGTAGATTAGATTACTGTAACTCCCTGCTGCTTTAGTCCCCGAATTATCTTCTTGACAGACTTCAAAGAATCCAGTCGGCCGCGGCCAAGTTAGCCCTGGGGTGGCCTAGAAAGTATTCCTCCTCTAAGGCTTTGGCTCAGCTGCACTGGCTCCCTTTGAGACAGAGAGTCCAGTTTAAGTCTCTCTGTCTGGTGTTTAAAGCTCTGCATGGTCTGGGACCGGGTCCTTTGCAGAGGAAGTCTGCTTGGCACGTGCCGGTACATAAGCTTCGTTCCTCATCGGCTAGACTGGTGAGGATACCAAGGTTTAAGAAAGCTAAGGCAGGGGGCAGATCCTTTGGTGTGGCAGCAGCAAAAGTGTGGAACGTATTCCTGTTGGAGCTCGTACAAGCCACGGACCTCCTACCGTATAGAAGGAGATTAAAAACCTGGGTATTCCCTCTGTCCTAGATTGGTACTAGTCTTGATCACCCCTCTGCCTGATTCTTCCAGCGCCAGGATGCCTGCTAGGTGACAGTGCGCCCCATAAGTCAAATAAATAAAATAAAATAAATAAGATTGCATTTTCGGTCATCACTCAGTTCAGGCGCAAGTTATGGATGCTGAGTAGGACATTCTCTGATCACAACCCATTACAAGTCCACCTCCGCTGGAGGGGCGTGGCGGTGGGGTGGCACTGCAACCCCCAGTCCCAGCATGGAGATTGCAGGCGGTGACACTAGAAGATCAAGCCTTCAGGGAAGAGACATGCAAAACTGTTGCCCACTGTTTTGATGATAACTGGAATACAACCACCTCTAGACTAGTTGAGTGGGAGGTACTGAAAGTTACGGTGAGGGAGCACTGCATCAGAGCAGTGGTAGGGGCCACAGCAGCGCTACATAATGACCTAATGTGAACTGAGTCCTCACTTGGTACAGAGGAGTCTGCAGCTACAGAGGACATACCACCCTGGCGGAGGTGCTGGCACGTCCTGCACGGCTAATAGAGCCACTCCGTTACCTTGACTTACGTACATACCAGACCAGCTTCTGGCCTGGCTCCTCCATAGCTGACACCAGCGATCCTAATCACAATTGTTAGAGAACCTCCAGTGTGTATGCACACTACGTAATCTGACATCTATAGAGCCTACTCCCTACCTACCATTAATACCCTCGGAAGAGAGGGACTAAACATCCCACTCACACTACAGGAGATCTGTGGTGCCATCAGGGGCACAGCAACACAAAAGACCCCGGGCCTGGACGGATTACCCACAGAGTTTTATGAGGCCTATGAGTTGCTGCTGGGCCCGAAATTGTTAGAGGTATACCAGACTGCCATGGATGAGGGTTCCCTCCCGTGGTCTATGAGAGAGTCCCTGTTAGTGTCAATGGCTAAACCAGACAAAGACCGGATAGAAATTACCTCTTACCGCCCGCTTTCAATGTTAGAATGGATTATAAGATCCTGAGTAAAGTATCTGAAAGAGACACGTTAGTGATAGATTCCTTACCTTAGAATATCCCCAGGTGTCAGACTGGATCCGGAATTTTTTTGCTTAGCAATACCCCTGCGCGCCGGCAGGCGTCGTCCGCGGCTCCGCGTCCGTCGTCGGCGTCGTTAGCGCCGGAATGACGTTGTCTGAGTACTTAGACGCTGCCCATGCGCGCTGACGTCAGTTCTTCTTTTCTCCGCGCCAGCTAGCGCAGATCCAGAGAAGCTCTACCCCTTAGTCATTTTTGACTAAACTTTTTTGATCTTTTGATCATTTCTCTACTCCAGTCTTTGACTCCGACGGTGCCGGTAGGGATGCCCGGGTTTAAACCCTGTTCCAAATGCGACCGACTGATGTCGGTTACCGACCCCTTTTGCCGGTGCCTCAAGTGTTTAGGCCTCGACCACAACAACCGCACCTGCTCCGACTGCCGGACCCTGACGTCTAAAGCTAGGCGGGAGCGGTCCCGCAAGCGACTTGAGCTCCGGCAGTCGGACCCGCGCTGCTCCAGGTCCCGGTCCCACAGGAGGTCGAGGGACCGGTCGCGGGGTCGGAGTCCTCGCAGCTCCGGGAGTGGACATCGGTCATCAGGATCCAAGTCCTCAGGTAAGAGGCATGAGAGGTCGGAGAGACGTCATCGTTTCTCCGACCCTCCCCGACACTCGCGCAATGCGGCCGGGGGTTCAGGTGACACCACCCACGCGGCTCCGACGGAGTCGCGGACGTCTCTGCCTGCCCCACACCTTCCCTGGGCATAATGCGATGCCAGAGGAGGTCGAGCGGTACCTCATGGCCATGAGGTCCCTCCCTCCTCAGCCGGGTTCCGTGGCGCCACCGGGCCCAACGGCCCCGACTGGAGGGCCTAGCGGGTCAGGTGCTTCGGCTCCGACGCCGTCGGGTGCTTCGGCCCCGGCGCCGCCGGCGACTCCGGTCCCGGCACCGCAGGCCCTCACTGGATCCGCTTCCTGATCCGGGTCGTCGCCGGTTAACCTCACGACCTCACCGGCGCCGGCCCTGCGGGTGTCGCCCCCGGCGCCCACTATGGACGCCGTCCCCGACCCTACCCTCGGTCCGGTTCCGGCGCCGGAGCGGTGCCGCTGGGAGCCGCTCACGACAGCCTTTGGAGATTTCTATTTCCACGAACCGGCCCGGTCTGTTGATCCTGATCTGCAGGAGATGGGTGACGAGGGTGATTGTGAGGGGTCTGGACATATGTTATGTTATGTTATGTTAAATGATTTCTAGAGCGCACAGCTGCACCAGCAAAGGGGCCTCCCGGCGCGGTCAGACCTAAATCCCAACCTTTTCCAGAGAGAGCTGCACGGGTGTGACAGTAAGTCCTATACAGATGAGAACAGAAAAGTTTTAATAGCCTTCCGAAAGGCCAGCAGGTCATCCATGACCCGGAGGTGTAATGGCAAGGAATTCCACAATTTAGCAGCTAAGTACCTAAACGAGGATCCGCCAGCCCTAACACGAGTAAAGCGTGGCACATTCGCCAAGTGCTGTCCGCAGGAGCGCAGTGTTCGCTGTGGCACATATGGACTCAGCAGACCACAGAGTAGCTTAGGGCTATTGGACTTCAGGATTTTGAACGACATGCAAAGGGTTTTAAACTGAATTCGCCTGTCGACCCGAAGCCAATGAAGTCCTTGAATCGTAGCCGCAACTGAGCAGTGGCGAGGGAGACTCACTAGCGCTCTGGCAGCAGAGTTCTGAACTCGTTGCAGTCACTGAATCTTTGCTTTGTTTGCTCCTAGAAGCAAGGAGCTAGCGTAGTCCAGGCGAGATAGTATTGTGGACTGCACAATAAGTTGCCGTACTGCCGGATCGAAGAATTTCAGAAGCGGTTTAAGGCCCCTAAGTAGGCCAACACAGGTGGCTGCAACTCTCTTAGTATGGGTCTGGAAGCTAAGAGTGGAATCCATCCAGACCCCAGGATTTTTTATCGCCGATTTAGGCGATGGCATAGGGCCAAGGGAAGCTGGCCACCAGTTCTCGTTCCAAAGAGTGGCATTCTTTCCGGCCACCAAAACCTCGGTCTTACTCGCGTTGAGCTGTAGACAATTCTCTGTCATCCATTGTGCCACAGCTGTCATCCCCTCTCTGAATCTGGTGGCTGCTCCCGATGATCCCTCAGCTAAGGTGATAACCAGCTGGGTATCGTCCGCATAGGACACCATCGTTAGATCCCATCTTTTAGCAACAGCAGCCAAAGGCTGTACATACAGATTGAACAGAGAGGGGCTTAATGCTGAGCCCTGTGGAACCCCCTGTCCGATGGAATGGGATTGTGACAGAAACGCAGGGGCCGACACCCGAAAAGATCTATCAGTTAAGAGAGACCTAAACCACTCCAGCGCTCTCCCAGTCACTCCTGCTTCCTCCAGACGATAGAGAAGGATAGCGTGTGATACCGTATCAAAGGCAGCGCTGAGGTCCAACAGGTTTAGCGCTGCACTTTGACCGGCATCCAAAGCCGCCCGCAGATGTTCAGTGGTGGCAAGCAGGGCAGTTTCCTTACTATGGCCTGGTCGAAAACCATTCTGGGATGGGTCCAGAAAGTTGTTAGGGTTCAGGAATTGGGATAGGATGTTATTAATGGGCTTCGGCTATCTTTGCCACCCAAGGGAGGAGGGAAATTGGTCTAAAATTCTCAGGTTTTGAGGGGTCTAGCGTAGGCTTTTTAATAATAGGAGACACCCAGGCCTCCTTCCAAGCAGCTGGCACGATAGCCCTTGTGAAGGAAAGGTTCAAAATTTGACAGATCGACCGCTGGAGCAGTGACAAGGAGTCCATAAATTGAGGTGGCCTCATAGGGTCAACCGGAGAACCAGATTTTATTTTGCCACTCAGTCGAATCAGGTCCTTCTCCGAAATAGTCGGGATATCAGATAGTATAGGGCACGACTCATCTCTCACCACTAAGGGGATGATATTGGGGACCACATGAGGAAAGGATTGGTAGATTTTGTGGACCTTTGCCACAAAGTAGGTAGCGAGCTCTTCACAATATTGTGAGGATACAACACTAGATGAAGTATCTTTGCTACTCCTGAGCTTGGGGAGGCCAGTGGACTTGTCACAGGATTTGTCTCCCCTCCCATCGTGGCTACGGAGCAGGGGGCTGCTTACAGCGTAGTGTTGACGCGGGCGGCCGAGGCCTTACACCTTGAGCTCCCCGTCGCGTCCGTGAGAACTAACCTCCTCACTGAGGTCCTTAAACAGCAGGCAAGCTCCACTGAGCCTCTGCTGCCGTTTAATGAGGCCTTGTGTGACGTTCTTGTGGGCACTTGGTCCAAGCCCGCCACAGGTCCGCCTGTGGATAGGAACGTGGCCAGACGCTACCGCCCGGCCCCGGGCGACCCTTGCTTTTTTTCCACCCATCCCACCCCCGAGAGCCTGGTCATCCAGGCCTCCACTTCCCAGACCGCATTCCCGGCGGCTCTGCCCGATCGGGAATCCAAGAGATATGAACAATTCGGGAAGAAAGTGTTTTCGTCCCTGAGTTTAAGACTGCGGTCTGTCAATACTGCATGCCTCTTGGGCCGCCACACCCACACCCTGTGGGACACGGTCGCGGACGTGCTGCCACAATGTCCGGAGGAGGTCCGGGCAAAACTCGCCCAAGCCCTTGCGGAGGGCCGAGATGCAGCGCGATATTCCATCCGGTGTGGGCTGGATACCACGGACTCACTGGGCAGGGCGATGGCAACGACGGTGGCGGTTCGACGCCACGCCTGGTTGAGGTCCGCCAACTTTTCGGCCGATGTCCAGGCCACTCTTCTGGACATGCCGTTCGATGGCCATCGCCTCTTTGGTGACAAGGCAGACCATGCGCTTGAGCGTTTTAAGGACTCCAGGGCTACAGCCAAGTCCTTGGGCCTCTCGGCCCCACGCCTGCAATCGGGTGCCTTTCGCTCCTTTCATGGCCACGGAAGGGGCTCCCCCACACGTGCTGCCAGCCACGCACCGCAGAATGTTCAACAGCGCGGTGGCGGCCGTGGAAACCGCCGTGGCTGCGGTCGGGGACCACGGCGAGGCCAGTCCACACCTTCCCCCGCAGCACCTGCCTCAAAACCTTCCTAGTCCGTGCTTTCAGGCGCATGTGACGCCAGTGGGGGGCAGGGTTCGCCATCACCTCTTCCACTGGCGCACTGTCACGTCGGACAGGTGGATGCTGCAAATCGTCCGAAGGGGCTAATCCCTCCCCTTCGAGGCGACCCCTCCAGCCATGCCACCGCAATGCCACCGCGTGTCGGGGGATTACTTGCAACTTCTGCAAGAGGAAGTCACGGCCCTCTTGGCCAAGGGGGCCATCGAGCGCGTTCCCGGGCCAGAAGTAGGGTGTGGTTGTTACTCCCACTACTTTCTGGTACCCAAGAAGGGCAAAGGGGGCCTACGCCCTATCTTGGACCTACGGAACGTCAATGGCTTCCTCCGGAAGGAGAAGTTCAAGATGCTGACTTTGGCTCAGGTCTTAGCTGCCCTGGACCCTGGAGACTGGATGGTAGCGTTGGACTTGCAGGACGCTTATTTTCACATCCCCGTCCTGCCGGCCCACCGGCGTTACCTGCGGTTCACGGTAGGCCACGAGCACTTTCAGTTAAGCGTGCTCCCCTTCGGCCTTACCAGCGCCCCACGGGTGTTCACGAAAGTGATGGCGGTGGTCGCAGCTCATCTGCGCAGGTTAGGGGTGTCAGTCTTCCCCTACCTCGACGACTGGTTGTTGAAGGCGGGCTCGCCCCAGACAGTCGTCAGCCACCTCCAGACTACGGCCGACCTCCTGCACTTGCTGGGGTTCTCCATCAACGTGCCGAAGTCACACCTGTGTCCCTCTCAGAAGCTCCTCTTCATCGGGGCGGTTCTAGACACGGCGCAGTTCCGGGTTTATCCTCCCGAACAGCGGGTTCGGGATATTCAGGCTCTGATTCCGATCTTTCAGCCTTTATCCCGAGTCTCGGTCAGGTTGACGCTGCGGCTTCTGGGGCTGATGGCCTCCTGCATCCTTCTGGTGCATCACGCCCGGTGGCGGATGCGGGCTCTGCAGTGGGACCTGAAGTTTCAGTGGGCCCAGCATCAGGGCAACTTGTCCGATCATGCCTTGATCTCGGAGGGCACTGCAAGACAGTTGCAGTGGTGGTTCACGGACCGCGATTGGGTCAGTGGCAGATCCCTCTCCCTACCCCACCCGGAGCACGTGGTTGTGACGGACGCGTCCCTCCTGGGCTGGGGGGGGCCACATGGGAGAGGCGGAGATCAGAGGCCTCTGGTCTCCGGCTGAGTCCCGGCTCCACATCAACCTTCTGGAGCTGCGGGCGATCCGACTTGCACTGAAGGCATTCCTCCCCTCTGTCCGGGGGAGTGTAGTGCAGGTGTTCACGGACAACACCACCGCCATGTGGTACTGCAACAAACAGGACGGGGTGGGGTCGTGGACCCTATGCCAGGAGGCTCGGCGCCTCTGGCAGTGGCTGGAACATCAGGGCGTTACCCTGGTGGTTCAACACCTGGCAGGTTCTCTGAATGCCAGGACGGACGAACTCAGCCGTCGATGCATGATGGATCACGAATGGCGTCTGAACTCGGACGTGGCGCAAGGTCTCTTTCAGCAGTGGGGAGAGCCTTGGTTAGATCTATTTGCCACAGAAGAGAACGCGCAATGTCATCAGTTCTGCGCGTTGGAATTTCCTAGGCGGCACTCGCTTGGAGACGCTTTTCGTCGTGAGTGGAGTTGCGGTCTATCGTACGCCTTTAGGCCTATACCACTTCTGCCCAGAGTGCTGAAGAAGATCAGGCGCGACCGGACCCAGGTTATCCTTGTGGCTCCGGACTGGGCACGAAGATACTGGTATCCCAAGCTACTCAGCATGTCAGTCGATCCCCCGATTCGTCTGCCTCTTCGGGAGGACCTTCTGTCGCAGCAGCAGGGGATGGTCCTCCACCCGAACCTGTCCAGTCTCCACCTACAAGCTTGGAGATTGAGCGGCGACAGTTGAGGCCATTTGGGGGTACCTTTCTGCCCTTTCCGCCTTCTTAAGGCTACCTGATCAGCCTTCCTTGTTCAAGTCCCCAATTGTAAATAGGTTTATGAAGGGCATCACACACATGTTTCCTCCTGTTCCTTTCGTGATGCCCCAGTGGGACTTGAAACTTGTTCTTACTTACCTAATGTGTGCTCCCTTTGAGCCGCTCCATAACTGTCCTCTCCGTCTTCTTACTCTGAAGACTGCTTTCCTGGTTGCCATCACCTCTGCCAGGAGAGTGAGTGAGCTCCAGGCTCTTTCTTCCACACCTCCTTTCCTCTCTGTCCATCCGGACAAGGTTGTGTTGCGGACAAGACCCTCTTTCCTGCCCAAGGTTGTCACGGCCTTCCACATCGGGCAGTCCATTACCTTGCCCACCTTCTTTCTGCCTCCGCATCCCTCGAAAGAGGAAGAGAGGCTCCACCGTCTGGAACCAAAACGTACGCTCTCTTACTATCCGGATCGCACATGCCAGTTCCGGGTGGATGACCAACTCTTTGTTGGTTACGTGGGCGCTAAGAAGAGGAAGGCGGTGCACAAGCGGACCATTTCTCGGTGGATCATCTTGTGTATCCAGGCGTGTTACTCCTTGGCTAAAAAGGAGCCCCCTGTTGGATTGAGGGCTCATTCCACCCGGGCCACGGCGACTATCACTGCCCTCGGCCGAGGAGTGCCCTTGCAGGACATTTGCCAGGCAGCTACGTGGGCCTCGCTGCACACGTTTGCACGACACTATTACCTGGACAGCCAAGTCCGGAGGGATGGCTTCTTTGGCCGTTCCGTCCTCCAGGACTTTCTGGTGTGATTATTGGTTCGCAGACCCACCACCGGGGTTGGTATTGCTGGGGTATCTATTCTAAGGTAAGGAATCTATCACTAACGTGTCTCTTTCAGATGCACAAGTTACCACTTGTGTAACGATATATCTGTAAGAGACATTAGTTAGTGATAGATTCCTTACCGACCCACCCATCCTCCCCGTTCTGCGAACCGATATCTAGGGTTAAGGTCATCCCCTTTCAGGGCCCTAGTTTCATGGCACCAGTATTGGTTCTATCATGGCTCTGCGTATCTGGCGCGGAAAAGCTGTGTATCAGAACTGATGTCAGCGCGCATGGGCGGCGTCTAAGTACTCCGACGTCATTCCGGCGTTAACGACGCCGACGAAGGACGCGGAGCCGCGGACGACGCTTGCCAGCGCGCAGGGGTATTGCTACGCAAAAGTTTTCCGGATCCAGTCTGACGCCTGGGGATATTCTAAGGTAAGGAACTTATCACTAACTAATGTCTCTTACAGATATATCGGTACACAAGTAGTAACTTGTGCATTAGCAGTATGATGGAACATACGCCCTGTCTGGTACATTCTGATTAGAACAGCTTTATCCCTGATAGGTCCACCACACTTAGCCTATATCTAGTGATGGAGCAAGCCTCAACACGGTGGCCATTTGCTGCCTGTCTGGCATTAAACTTAGAAAAAGCACTTGACACCGCCTATTGGCACTACCTTTTCTCCCCACCTACTAAGTTGGGCATAACAGGGAGATTGCAAGTGCTGATCAGGCTTTTTTACACAGCACCCACAGTCTGAGTGAAAACGGGCCAGCTTATCTCGCCTCCGATACCGGTAAGTAGAGGCACCCGTCAGGGCTGTCCCCTCCCACCGACATTATTTGCTCTGGCAGTGGAGCCTTTGGCTGAACGGCTCCGCCAGAGGGGAGAGGCATGTAGCATCCAAATAAATGATGAAATGCACATAGTCTCTATGTATGCGGACGATGTCCTCTTGTATATACGTGACATTTGCATGGGGATCCCTGATACTGCGGGTATACCTGAAGATTTTAGGAGGGCATCGACTTAGTGTTAACTGGGCAAAATCCTGCGATTTCCCACTCTGGACAACTGTCTCTCACAGGAAATAACAGCAGGAGATCATGTGGTAAGGTGGGAACCTTGTATCTTTCTCCGTCCACAGATGACATTCTGGAGTACTCTGCCACTTACAGTAAAGGGACATATATCTCTCTCAAAGATGATGCTGCTCCCTCGGCTTCTATATTTCTTTCATAACATTCCGGTGTCAATCCTACGATCCACTTTTCATGCCTTACCTGCGATGTTGGGAGTGTTTATATGGAACAAGGAGAATAGGTGTGTGGCAGTGCACAAGCTGCAACTGACAGTGGATAGAGGAGGATAGAGGAGGCCTGGGAGTGCCAAAGTTTGAATATTCTTACCTAGCAGCACAACTTTAGAAGCCGGTGAGGTGGTTGGCAGGCCGATAAACCAATGAGGTAGGCAGACTATCAGTGGCCAGAGCATAGACAATGAAAGGAGAGGCACCACTCCCAGGGTCAGGGATGGCCCGTGTGGCCAATAATCTGGTTTGTTTTCCGTGTGAGAGTTTTTGCAGGAGTATCTGCTTTATGACGTGCCTGGTACACTATTCTCTGGCTATACGGATTAGTTCCATCACACCATTCCGGGTGGGATTGCCTGGCGACATGGTCGGACGGCGGAGCGGTACTCTTGGAGCTTTGTTTCGGGATAGAGCTCTCATAGCCTTCAATCAATTACAGGAGGAATATGACTTGCCGGCAGGACATTTCCAGACCTATGGCAGATTGGTAGATGTGATAGGCTGTCTATGGAACTATATCACTGAGTTTGAACTGGAGCAACATCCCCTTGTCCACCTTTACACATCATGGGATATAGCCGACGCCTGATTACCTGGTTTACGAAGATGCTAGCGCACACAACGACTGAGTCACTACTAGCGACACACAATAGTTGGGAAAGAGACCTAGGCCGGGACTTGACTCCCAAAGAAGGGCCACACTGTATCCACGGAAATTGTCCTGCAATGCTAAGTTCTAATGTAACCAACATAACCTACTGCACAGGGCTTACCTGACACCGGACAGCCTCTCTAGAATGTTTCAGGCTTCCCACCTATGCCCCAGATGCCACACGCCCAATGCAGATTTGATACACATGTTCTGGGATTGCCCAACAGCGGCTACATTATGGTTACAGACACACTAGCAACACTGACAGGTCGCACATACCTACACACATTAAAGGGGTAAAGCTTGGCCTCTATAGAAGAAAAGGAAATCCCAAAAGGTAACTACTCGGTTCATAGACCTAGTATTGCTATTGTGCACTGCTTAGTAGCAATGCACTGGAAGACACACACTCTCCTGAACGAGGGGCACTGGCTGGCAGCAACTTTGAAATGGGTTGGGCTGAGGCAGTGGTACTGCGCGAAAAGAGGTCGGGGGGGGGGGGTTACGAAGAATTTCTATAGCGGGGTTCCGAGAGAACATGCTAAGAGAGCTGTAGCTTCAGCCTGATACGCCATCAAAAGACTAGGCAGTTGACTGACACCAGGGACGTACATGCAAGAGGGCATGTGCCCATACTCTCCTCAGGCCCCCCCTCGTAGTCACATGTAGAGTAGGGGAGGAAGCTGAACATTCTGATTCATGGCAGAGGTAGGTGCATGCTGAAATCAGAGGGACAAATCACATATAATAGAGATTAGTACAGCCATACAGACATCCGAAAGGCTGGCTTTACTGCTGGGGTCTGAAGTTAAAGATGTTATTAAGAACTGTTAATGAATAATGAATCATTAACTCCTGCTGATATTCATGAATGTAAACTCTGAAATACAGTTTACTATGATGTACCATGTGATGCATTATAATATGACAAACTAATAAAAATAGTTTACAAAGAAAAAAGATGGGCTACCTGATGTGGACGCGACTTAAAGAATTCCACCACCTTAGTTTTGGTTGAATTAGGCTCTCTAGGTCAGGTTTATGTCCACTTACCAGGACGTGGTCATATAGAGGGTGTAGACACCCTAAAGGTAAGTAGTCCATGGGCTACTACCTGTAACACTCGGTAACACCCCTAAATTGAGCATTTAGGTGGCACCCCTGAGACCAGGAACTATAATTCGATGGATCAAGAAAGAAGACAAAATGTTTGCAAGGAAAGCGGGAACTGAAGACTGTTATGGACTTTTGGCACCAAGCCTTGCCTGCCAACAACATCTCGAGAATCACTACCCGCAATTCGTTCGGCAGCTGATCAGCTTCCAAGGACCTCGGAAGACTGCCAGCCCTCCACAAATAGCCAACAATCTCCATTTGAGTAGAGGTTCTACTCCCCTTCGCTCTGCAAGCACCGAATACGCAAAGAACGGTTTACCGAGTTGCCACTCTCCGGCCTGCCTGATGCAACAGCCTCCCAGGAAGTGGATCCTATGCTCCTGAGGGTCAGATCGGTCCCACACCAAGTGAGAGGACACATGACCAACCGGAGTCGCACAGGACCATTACCTGGGGTACTGGACCCCTTGCAACAAAGAAAGTCTGAGAGAGTCCAATCCGGACTCACACTGCACCAAGACCGTGCAGCCGTCGAGGGACGTCATCACTGCAGAGAACCACTTCCAGAGTGGCCCAGCTGTCCTGATTTTGCACCCTCAACCGGTAAAGACCTACTACCGCAAGGCCCTAGGACGCACAGAGCCCAACTGAACTTTCCAATCTGCACACAAGCGCTTGGGTACCAATGAACTGGCAGTGCCCTCTTGTCCCCAGGATACTTGTGACCCGAGCCCTCCACTGGGAGCTCCCAGACCTGTCCGACAACACCCCTCTGCAGCCTGTTTTTAGGTAGCCCCATTCTTTCCAAAGGCATAGTGCACACAGCTGCCAACCCGACCAGCACTTCTGCGCCTGGACACCCCGGGACAGGTAACAAACTTTTGGTGGTACTTTAGACTTTGGCCCCCTACGACCTTAAATCCCAAAGGAGATCACTAGAAACTGTACCCAAATAACTGTATGCAACATATGACTTTACTCCCATTGCGGCATAAAGACGTGTTAAAGAGAACTATTTACTTACCTGTCAGAATTCATATATTGGTATCAAAATGTATATAAAAACAAGTTCTTTTTTTTAATTTGTCCCGGATTTATTCTTGAGAGTGATCTCTTTTATTGCCTCTGTGAGTACCACAAATGCTTAGCACTCCCCTTTAATAAGCCTAAAACAGCTTGCCCTCACTACCGCAAAAGAACATTTAGTGTTATCATGTTTGCCTCTGTAAACCACTAAGGTGTTTCCTGGACTCTTTACTCAATGTACCTCATTTTGGTCCACCATATATAGAGCCAGCTCACCACAGCCTGCCAAATAAATAACAGACAGTTGCCTCAATCTTTGTATTGTGTGCAGTTAATAATTCACCTCTGTCCACGTTCAGAGGAATGAATATATAATAGATATTCAACAGTTTATGAATGACCTAGCTTCCGTACTACACCTTCAAGATTTCTACCAGCTGGCCCGCACACAAGCTAGAGCGCTCAGGACCAAGCAGGCACCCCTCACAGCACTCCCCACTGAATTGCTACCCCATTACCCTTGTGCCCTCCAGACCTGCTGATGGCTCTAGAGTCCTACCGCTTCGTGATATCCTCTGTCTAAGAGCCAGACTACATCAGTGCCATTCCTTCTTCTGACAGTCAGGCCTACTGATCTCCAGTAGGCTTAGTCGCCGGTGCCCACCACAACACTGTCCAGGGCACCAATGGAGCCAGCTCTTTTGCTGTGACCTCACGCAGGCCCCAGACTGTCTAGTCTCTTAAAACCTTGTAGCTCTGTTTAGAAGAAAATTTCAGTGGAAGAATAAGGCAGGATTTTCTCATCCTGCCACTCAAACCTTGGGTCATCCCTTGAAGGCTGCAATCTTAACTCGTGATGCTCTAGCACATCTGTGTGTGATGACTTTAGGCAGTTGCCTAGGTTTACTACTCTATTATGTTGCAATAACGTTTCATTGTTCACTTTCTATTATTCGTGCACTCTAAATATTTATACGTACTTTAACTATTAATTTACAAATTTTAAGTACATTCAGTAGTTTTTTTCAGTAGACATGCCTAAACGAACTTCACATAGGTAACAAAGAAGCATTCATGTTTTTAATGTCTGTAGAATATAGATGCGGTTGAGAAAATTAGGGGCGTGTCTTTACTTCCCACTCTGATTGGATGTTCACGTGTTATTGCAACACTGATATTTGTGCCTTGTTCTGCTTCACCCTACATCTCCTCCACTCAGCCATGCCTTAAGTGCTTATTCACTTTTGACAAGAGCGTCAAGGGATCTCAGGCAGACATCTACTACTGTAGAACTAGTACCTAATGCTAAGTTGCCCATGAGTGTACAGGCCGGTAAAGCTCATGACACTATGTGATACTGCGCTCCAGACCAATTATCCTACTGAAAGATAGTGTTAAAAAGGATCTGGTTAGGAATAATAACACCAGTAACTACAAAAAGGTCAGCAATTAAAGTATATATTTAACAGCCAAGCTTTGGAGTAACATCAGTGATCTTTATCTGTTCTTATGTCTTGTAGGTCATGAAAATGTCAAGAATGATAACATACCGAATAGGTGTAGAATATTGCCCGCTGATTGATTTTTTCTTTCTTTCCATAGCATGTCATTACATTTGGGTAATGAAGTCTTTGATGTTTACAAAGCACCGCTCCAGGGGGACCACAACCATCTGTTTATAAGACAGGGAACTGGTCTCCAGGGCCAAGCCGTGTTTAAGACCAAATTAACTTTCAGGTAAGTCATTAAATGTTGCAGTTTACATCTTTTTATTGGTAACACATTTCATGAGTAAGTTTTACTTGCTGCTATTCGTTTAGGTGATTCTCAACCTCACTGCCTTGATCATTTCATTTTGAAGGCGTTTAAAATCGGACATGCCATTAGTTGCCTGTGAACTTGTTCTTACCGGATGTTTGTAGAGTTATCAACCTATTAAAGGGGACATGGTCTGCTCCTACAAATTGGGTTGTTGTTGAGGAGCATGTTACCCATGTTCTTTTACGTTAGAGCAAAAAATGTACCATCATTTTTCACTCGTCTGGTGTCATAATGATGTAGGAACATGATAGACACCCTCAGCATCAAAAATTATTCAATAAATATAACGCTATGTGGTAAAAGGTATGGAGAGGTCTATAGACCATGGAAAGGATAAAGCTCTAGAGCAGCACCTCTTTGAAAAACTGAAGTAAATAATAGATAGAAAAAACAAGTTAGTTGTCAAAGGATTTGTGAGGCATATTTCACTTTTGGAACCAAGTTATTACATTATTAGTTTAAGCTGTGAGATATTTAAATCTGTATCACAGCCAATTCTAGTTTTAAGCTCCTGCCTTTTGATTGTGAGGTGACATTTGCAACCCTTGCACACTTCCATGTTTAGGAGTGGTATCCGATGTAGTTTGAAAAATAATCAATCCAGCACTATTGCCCTAGACCACTTTCTCTCTTTCCCAGCATTCCACTAGATTTTAATAATTCTTATCCTTTACTGATGCCCGTGGAGCAATGTGTGGCTTGTCTAGCCATGCTAGAAACTGCCATTAATGTTCTCTTACACCCACCCTTTTTGTTGTCTTTTCCACCACCACACTTAATAGCCATTCTTTCCTTTCACTCACAACAACCTATTTTCTATACCACCTTGATACCCATCATGGTTAACGATTTTTTTTTATGTTTCCATTTTTGGCTCTTATTTCTTTCTCCTCCTTCCTTTTGTCGTTACTGCTTCATCAGTCATTTGATGTTTGGTATAAATAAGACTGAAGGAGATGAAGGTAGCTAGCTTGACACCGATCAGGAAAATGGGTACATCATATGAAATCACAACCTGCTTCCTGTTTTCCACTATGCCTCCTCCTCCTCCCTCCTTTTCATCGTCATGTTTTCTGTTTCAAATTCCCTGTCCTATTGTCTTTCCTACCCAACACCTCAGTTGTTCTTAGGTATTGCTGTAACGGCCTACAGCAGTAAACTGTTCAGGGTCTTTGGTACACCTACTTGAGCATATCTTGCCATCAATTTCATTTCATTATCTCTATCCGCTAACCAACTCATTCTGCTTCATTTTCCTTACATCTGCTTAATAATCTTCCTGGAGCTAGGTGATCTAAACTGGTCTCCACTAATTTATTCAAAACTTTCCTTCTCTGCCTCGTTCATAGGAGAAGGGTATGCCCAGTTTTTCAGCTCACCACACGTAGTAATTTTAACTACGCCTAACCAAGTGGCTCTAATAAGGCAAAAATATGTCCAGCAAAAGTTGTGTAAAGTAGAAAAGCCATTTTGAAGTGCCTTACTTCTTTAGGGCTAAAGCAAAGACTTATTTGTGTATTGCTGGTCTTTCGTTAGAGGCACAGGCAAGCCATGGAATAATGGTTTGAAACCTTGAGGAATTCTTAGCAAGTGTGAAGTGATTTACAAATATTTTCCTTAATTTTAATGGTAAACACTAGCCCCCATATTTTCTGTAACCAGTGATACTTAATCCACTACTAGTTTTGCCACTGAGTAATATGTCTGGACTGGGATAATGTGGAGTTTCCCTGTAGTAGGAGTTGGTTTCATCAAGCTATACCTGTATTTACCTTTAAATGCGGTTTATATTCACAGCTAGTAGAGCTTGAAGAAAAAGTGCACAACAGAGTCGAAAAAACAGCAGCATTAGTCAACAAACTTTAGAAATGTGATCTGTAGGAAGCTGGCTTTTATGTGGTGTACCAAAATGAAGTATAGTTTGTAGAAAGTCCAGAGTATCCTTAGTGGTTTACTGGGCTTAAATTATTAATCCAAAATGCTCTCTTTTGTGGTAGTGTGGGCAAGCAGAGTTTAGACTTATCAGAGGGTAGTGTTAAGCATTTGTTGTACACACTGAGTCAATAAATGAGACACTCTCAAGAAGAAACTCAAGACCAATTTAGAAAATAATATAGAATTCTAGACACCAGGAATTTTGTAATCGGGTAAGTACTTTAGACGTTATCAAAATTTACAGTAGAAAGTGAAAGCTGCCAGATTTGAGGCATGAACCTCAAACTCGGTACGGTTCCCCCATGGGAGAAGCATTAACTGCATTGGGTTACATGCAAATGACTTACAGGATTGATCTTTTGGACTTAAGGTGAGTAGGAGCCTAGGTCCAAGAAGGCACCAAGAGTTCAGTTTTACCTGCCCTGGGGTGTCCAGGCGCTCCACCCTTGGAGATCTCTGGGCTACAGAGACACCATCTGTTTCAATGATCTAGGACGGGGGGCTCGGTGCATAGGCGTTTTGTCTGGCGGGTCATCAAGTTTGAGGCTCCCACGGTTCTTGTTGCACAGCAAGATGACTTCTGGCGCGGAGCTGGCCTCTTATGAAGTCCCTGGACATGCAGTTCTGTTTAGATGTTTTTGATACCTCGGGTATTGGTGTAGGTCAGGCCCTGGTATCTCCAAACTTGGCAGGGAGATGGATCTGACCGCCTGGAGTATGCTAACCTCTTTCTGGGTGACTGCTGCGTCATTGGGCCCGCGGTCAGAAGATTGGTGCACCAGACATCACGGTCGGGGCCTGCAGGCTGAAGGGAAGTTACCCTCCATATGGAAGATGCTGGCTAGTTGACGAAGTGCTGGCAGCCATCCAAGGCTTTTGAAAGATTGTATTGTATTGTAACTGCATTTATGTAGCGCTATCACAATACTAATTCACCACTAATCCTTTATGGGTTATGGATTAGCGTGCTATTTTCCGAAAAAGTGCTTTGACGCGGCGTCAAAGCACTTTTTCGGCAAATAGCACGCTACTCTGTAACCCATAAAGGATCAGTGGTGATTTAGTATTGTGAAAATTAATTTGAGCTGTAGATATGTTAGTCTGTTATTTGGATTGAGAAGGATAGAAGAGGGAAATGTTTTGCATTTTTATAGTGCTTGCTAACCCTGATGAGGTGTTGAAGCGCTTTTAGGCGAGTAGCATGCTACTTCGGAAAACAAAAAAAGGATTAGTGGTGAATTAGTGTAGGGAAATATGAAACTAATTTGAGCTGTGGACATGTTAGTCTGTTATTTGGATTGAAAAGGATTGGTGGAGGAATAGGAGAGGGAAAGGTCTAGAAAGTGTGTTTGTTTTTTAGTTCATAGCAGTAGGAGGGGGTTTTGGGATGAGTAAAGGGTAGATGGAAGGGGGAGAGTCGGAGGGAAGTGTTTAGGAAGGCTTGTTTGGGAGATCTGAATAGTAAAAGAGGTATGAGATGATGCAAGGAGAGGTAGCGTAGAGAAGGGTCTTGAAAGGGTTATTTTGGGGATCTTAGTAGTGGTATGGGGTTTGGGAAGAATGAGAGAATGGAGTTAGAGGATATATTGATAGAGGTATAGGGTGAGGAAAAGGTAGCGCATTAGCAAGAGTAGTTGACTCATATCAAACTTCATTCTGAGTTGAGGTAGAGGATATATTGAGAGTGGTATATGGTGAGAAATAGAATAAAGCATTGGAGAGAGTAGTAGAATGAGGTTTGAGAGGAGTCAGAGTGGAGGATCGAGGATATATTGAGAGTGATATAGGATGAGATATAGGGTAGTGCATTGGATATGCTGAATTAGAAGCAAAGTAATAAATATAAAGATACAGAAGTACATGGAAGGTAATATATGTAGTTTAAAGTTGCATTTAATAAACTTGAGACTTTCAAGTGTTGGTGTACTTTAAATTAATTTATTTGTTTTCATTTTTGTAATTCAGTAGTGAAACAATTGCAGATAGTTATGATAAAAAGATTTATTTTACATATTTATGCAAACATTTATGTACATGTTAAACACAGAATAATGTACTTGTAAGTAATATGTAAATTTTTTAAGCAGAACTAACGAATACCTGTTTTTAGAAACATATTTATT
This sequence comes from Lissotriton helveticus, assembly GCF_964261635.1. Lineage (NCBI taxonomy): Eukaryota > Metazoa > Chordata > Amphibia > Caudata > Salamandridae > Lissotriton > Lissotriton helveticus. The sequence continues at coordinate 80,627,083 of NC_136062.1, forward strand.
ATACATGTTTATAGAAAGCAATACACATATGTAGGTCTACATCTATAGTCCAAATAAATGCTTATATAAAGAGGGAAATGCTGTACGTTTATGTTTAAGTATGGTGGTTATGTGGGGAAGAGCCAATTCTTGAGTAGTCTTCAGAAGATAAGGTGGTTATACGTGGATCTTATGTTCGGGGTAAATAGTTGCATAGTTTGGCTGCTTGAACAGAGAAGGATGTGCCACCCATGTTTTTTTCCATGTACAGTGGGATTTTGAGGCGAGGTGCCACTCTAGAGCGGAGCTTCCTTTGCTGAATGTTTTTTGTGATTTTATTCCTGTTGAAGAGGTGTCCTGTTCCATGTATCACTTTGTGGCTTATACAAAGCAGCATGAATCTGGATGTTCTGGCAACCGGTAACCTATGCAGGCCTTTCACGGCAGGGGAGATACAGCTTTATGTGAATCCTTTGTAGTCTATTCATAGTTGTTAAAGATGATCTGTGGTAGAGGCTGTTGGCGTAATCCAGTTTAGACAGAACAAGAGAGATAGTAGCCTGGACCTTGTTTGGAAATCCCAGGTGGGGGAGATGCTTAGCAGAGTTTTGATAGTAACAAAGCTTGACCGAAACCGGTCCTAGGAGGCTTGTTTCCGGTTCAGGGAGGACCTGGCTTGGCAGTTCCTGCTGGACTGTTCCCATGTCAAGACTTATTTGCATATGGCCAGGTCTAAACTGGGGTGGCATGGTGAGCAAATGAATGATGGATTTAACCTAGATCTCTTGACTGGGGATGAATGTTTTGATTTGCTCTGCATTCCGTCCATCAATTGCGAGTCTTTTGCTTTCTCGCCATAGGTGCGCCAGGTATGCCCAGACGTGGGTCCTGTGCTCACTGTGCCACTGGAATCAAGCTATCCTGGCTGAAGAGGGGTGAAACCCCGAAACTGGTCCTAGGATGCTTGTTTCTGGTCCAGGGAGGACCTGGCTTGGCAGTTTGGGCTGGACTGTTCCCATGAAGCACAGGGCCAAGACTGATTTGCATATGGTCAGGTCTAAACTGGGGTGGCACAGTGAGCAAAAGAATGATGGATTTAACCCAGATCTTTTGACTGGAGGTGAATGTTTTGATTTGTTCTGCATTCCGTCCATCAATTTTGTGTCGTTTGTCCACTTGGGCATTCATTGATAGCTTGCAGTCCATGGTCATTCCGAGGTTTCTTACTTCCTTTGATACTGAGTGGGTCATAATTTTTCCAATTGCCACACATGAGTATTTCCATTTTGGAAGCATTCAATTTGAGATGGCTCCACGGCTCTGAGACAACTGAAAATTGTCTAGTTTCCAATGTCTTTGGGGCATTCCAGTTGAAGGATTATTTGTGTATCATCTGCATAGTTACAGCACATGATGAAATTGATTGTTCAGTGCCGGTAATGACTACATGTAGATGTTGAAATGCATGGGTGAGATGATAGAGCCTTGAGGGAACCCTGCATTTGTGAAGTGTGGTTTTGAAGAGAAGAACGGGGTATGGATGACATTAGTTCTATTGTGAAGGTAGGATGGGATCCAGTCTAGACCAGTCCCCTCTATGCCGGCTTCGTAGAGTCTTGGTATCAGACCATGTCAAAGCCAGCTGAGAGGTCAAAGAGAAGTAGTGCGGCAATCCCATTGCGATCAACTGTGTTCTTAAGATCATCCCAGATGGCAACAAGAGCAGATTCTGTGCCTCTTCTTGGACGGAATCCTGCTTGGTAGTCTGAAAGTATGGCATTATCTTCAGTGAATTGTGACATCTGGGTGAACGCTGCTCTTTCTATCAGTTTGCCCAGGAGAGATCCATTTGTAAACGCTCTGTAGTTGTCTGGGTTCAGTGGGTCTAGGTTTGTTTTCTTTAGTAATGGGTGTATATATGACTTTTTTTTTAGTTCTTCTGGTAATATTCCTATAGCTAAGGAATTGTTGATGATTCTTGTTACTGCTGTGGCAGCAGAGGTTGTTAGAAGAATTCTCTTGAAGGTTTGTGGTGGACACAGGTCAGAAGGGCTGCCGGCAGACTGCTTCCTTTGATAAGGTCCATAAATTGATCTTATGACATTTGGTAAGAGGAATGGAGAGGCTGGGTTAGGGTATCCATGAATTTTTGTTGTGGAAAAGGGCTGGTGCTTTTTCTTTGTTTTAAATAGGAGTACAACGTTTCTGGTTTGGCCGTGTAATGATTTGCCAGTTTGTCTGCGAATTCTTGACTAACTGGATGAGCTCCTGCTTGGCAATTTGCACATTTAGCATTTTCAATTCTTTCTTAATAGTAAATTGTCTCAGCTTTTTTGTTAGCTGACTTATATAATCTGTTAAGTTTCTGTAGATGAAGTTTGTCTTGATTGGTGTTTGTTTTGAGCCAGGCACGTTGCAGCTTTCTAATTTGTTGTTTTATCTCTTTTATCTCTGTATTTCTCCAAGGTGCCTGTTTTCTTTTGTTGTGTAATTTTTACTGGTATTGGGATATCAAAAGCTTCCTGTAACCACTCATATAGTTTTTTACCAGAATTTATTGTGTCTAGATCTGTACTGGGTTTAGCTGTATTTCGAAGTGTTCCAAATTGAGTTTGTTCCACAGTCGGTAGGTGGATGCTTGTAAGGTGGTTTTAGGTGTGTTGCTTTGTGTTGTTTTATGTTGGAAAGCAAGCAAATGGTGGTCTGACCATGTGAGTGGAGTTATTTTTTCAAAGGTAACTAGTTCTGTATTTGCATAAATCTCATCTAGGATGTGTCCTGCCATGTGTGTGTGGGTTTATGGATTATGCAATGGAGGTCCAATGCATGTAGGCCAGTGATTATTGTTTTTGGATGGGGCATTTTGGGTTTGTCAAACCAAATGTTGAGGTTACCCAGAATGCATAGGTTGGAGTGTCGTGTTATCTGGTTTGAACTGTGTCTAGAAGTGTGTCTGGGAATGTTTCATTGCTAGGTGGAGGTCTGTAAAGGCCACGTCCTCTTTTGCATATACGATTTTGTGTGATAGTTTAATAGCCTACATGTGGGAAAGAGAGAAAGCTTGGCATTGGAGTTTGTTTATGATGTGTATCATTTATGTAGTCTGGAAGGTGGGAGTTGGTGTAGGTTTGTAGTTTGTGACATAAAGTATTAATAGGTGTTGTACGTGAGAGATTTTGTTGTGCTGTTGTGTGTTATGTTTTGTTTTTGTGGAGTATTGAAAGCGGGTGCTGATGTATTTGTTTTCGTAGAATGATTTGTATGTAAAGTATTGTTGGTGAGTGGAACTTGTAAGGTAAAAAGGGTGGTGATGTGTTTGTGAATAGAGTGTATGTTGTGTGTAAGAGGGGATGAACTAGATTTAAGAGTGTTTATGTTCGATTTAATTGCTGAAAGAGGTAATGTGTGGTTCTGTGGAGTGTAAGTGTTGTGCAGTTGTGTTATTGTGGTAGAATGAAGAGGAGGGTGTTGGAGGCTGAAAAGATGGAATGCTGAGTGTAAGTTTGTTAGTGACAAAAAGGGATCTGTTAGGAGTAATTGGAGCAGGGAGTGTGTGTCTGGATGGGATATAGTTAAGTATGGTGCGGAATTGGGTTGTGTTAGTGATGAGTGGATTGGTTAGTGGTATTGGATATAGTTGTATATTGTTTGTAAGTGATTGTGCAAATGTGTGGATAGAAGGGTGTATGGGTGTATACCACACCTATACACCCTTCTATCCAAGCTACCACACATTTTGTAGTGGGTGCTTAGACAGTGAACTTTGTCTAGGTTTGCTTTCTAGTAAAAGATAAGGGTATATGTGCTGTTAGTGTGTTTATCTGGTTGTGGGTGTGCTGAACTCTGCCCTTAAATAGTTCTTTTAATCAGGTGATTACAAGAACTATTTAAGGTCAGGGTGCCAATGCGAGCCCTAACCCTAACCAGTCACAACACTAGCCTTAAGCCCTAGAACCAATAGGACACCAGCTTCTTGCAGCTTATCACAGCCCTAGTACCAGCAGCCAATCAGACACAAAACCATAAGCCCTATGTCCAGTAGAAACCCTAGCCCTAGCCACAGACCTGCAGCCAATCAGGCATGAAACCCTGAGCCCTACGTCCAATAAAAACCCTAACCCCAGGAAGCAATAGGAAACCATAAACCTATCCACTAATTAGATCACTAACCCTAAACCTTACATCCAATAAAATCACTGACCCAGGAACCAATCAGAACCCTCAAATTATCAACCATTAAGAACACTAACCCTAATCCAATACCAGCTAGAGCCACCAATCAGTGCACAGATGTAGCTTCCAATAGAAGCTTATATAAGGTGCCTGTGACCTTAGGCACAGGTTGCTGGGCAGGAGGTTGGAAGCTGCTGTTCAATTCACAGTACACAGTTGCAGGACTAGTCGGATCTTGGAGATTGTCAGGACAGGAGTAGGCAGACCGGGTTTGTTGCCAAGGTCCACAGCTAGTCTTCGGTTCTTGCGTTCTTAGACTCTTATTTGTCCTCCTTCTTTTGGAGTGAGTCAAACCTGAGTTCCTGGTGTCAGGTGCCACCTAAATACTAAATTTAGGGGGGTTAAGGAGAGTTGCGAACTACCTACTTACCCGTGGGAATCACTTAACCCTCTATATGACCTCTGTGTGTGGAAGTGGGCATAACCCTGTCCCAGAGTTCCTAATTCCACCAAAATCAAAATGGTGGAATCCTTCTTTCATGGAGCACATCAGGCAGACCATTTTTGGGGTGTGCCTGCCCTGGTGGTGCAACACGCTTACTTGCATAACTATTTTCCTACCTGTCCTGGTGCCAAATAGGTCTCAGGGCAGGAGGTGGCATCTCCCTGGTCTGGGGGAAGCCAAGTTGCATATAAAAGGTCGCAGGGACTTTGTAGTCCCTGCCTTGGTATGGTAAATGACTAGCCATCCTGCTGGAGGAGGTGTGAACACCTTCCTCCGGAGTAGGCATTGTTTCTATTCTCAAACAGTGTGGGTTCCCACCTGCAAGATGTCAGAAACATGTATATTATGGCAGGCTAGGTGATACCAGTCAGCCAGCACACAAGATAGTGGTAGGAATTTCAGGGGCACCTTCAAGGTGCCTGTTGTAACTTAGCTTGACCCTTTCCCTCACTTCCCGTTTCCCCCCCCCTCCCATTTCTTGTCCCTTGGTTTAACCCTCTGCTGCCAACCTGGAGGCAGCATTGGAACGTTGATTACCTGAATGCGACCCAGCTGGGTACACCGGAATATTCATCACTAATAAATACCCATAACTTTAACTTTGTGTAGTGTCAGCTTACTACACTTTATGGCGACGAGGGTCAAGGTGCTGAGCCAGGGTCAGCGCGGTGTACCTTCCCTGGAGTGAATTTTGCTGGGTGAAGCGAGGGAGAATATTATGGAAAATTATTCTCTTACCTGATCTCGCCAACCTCTGCTCTGCGCTTTCTCAGTGAGCCCCTTCAGCTGTTCCTCCTCCAGATGGCGATCGAAAGCAGAAGCTTGATTGATTGAAGGGCAGGAATCCAGTTTTCGGGACGGATGCAGTTATCCTGGTGATTTGCGGCGGAGCTGGCAGGAGGTCCCGACTACTTTATCTGAGGTTCGATCGTTTGTTTAAAGCAAGTTGAGAGGAGCGGAGTGACTTTTTTTCGTTTGATAATTGCTTGTGAGAAGTGCCTGACTCCAGCCGAGGCGTTCGACACAGCTTGGCGTGTGGACATCTGCGTCCCAATAATTTACTGCGCAAGTGGCGTGTTCCACAGCTGTGTGTGGGAGTGATTAATGAGACCCCGTCTCAGTCGTGTCCCGAGGCGGAGAGAAGCCGCGATTTGAATTGGTGAGGCGAGACGGTTCAGAGCAGTGACTTCCACCCTCATTCCCAGGCAGATTGCAGGCGGAACGTTTGTTTTCTCATCGAGCCTCCCGCGTCAGCTTGGTGAGAGAGAACTATTACCGGCGCTCGCGCTTCCTATCTCGGTGAGGTATAAGGAAAGCGACGGCGCCCACCTCAGGAAGTTCCCGCCCATTTCCTTTGCTGTCTAAAACTAAGGAGACAGAAAGGGGACTTGAGGGATATTTAAGCCTGGTGATAGTGACAGTAATCGTTATTCTTCCAGTGTCTAGCATATGCATGAGGGTACCTATTCATTAAAAAAAAAAAACATATACATATTTACAGTAGTGCACTTACTTCCTCAATTTGTGATATTGAAGTTTGTTTGTAAGCAAGCATTTTTAGCCCTCAACTGTATGGCCATGGCAGGTGCAGGTATGAGCCAGCCCCCACCTTTTCTGAATGAGTTAGGAGAGCCGGAAATTCCTTGGAAGAGATGGGTGGGGATTTTCAAATCGTATCTCATTGCAATAGGGGGAGCTAATTATAACAATGTAAGGAAACAACATATTTTGTTACACAATTTGGGAATACAAGGAAGAAAGGTGTTTGAAGATATTTCAGGAAGGTTAGTAGATGACGAACAAGAAGAGGTTGAAGGGGTGAATGTTTATGATTATACCTTGATAAAATTAGAAGAACATTTTAAAATGAAGCTCAATGTTGTGCTGGAAAGGCATAAGTTCTATAAAAGGGTCCAGAAGAAAGATGAGAAAGTCACAAACTATGTAGCTGTTCTTAAGGGCTTAGCGGCTACGTGTGATTTTGGGGCATTGCCAGACTCTATGGTGAGGGACCAGATTGTAAGGTGCACGAATGACTCTAGGATTCAAGAGGAGCTTCTTACAAGAAATCCTGACCTGGAAGAGGCTTTGAGCATAGCTAAGGGGTTGGAGCATACGGCCATGTGTATGAAAGAGATGAGGATACATGATGGGGTTTCGAGGGAAAGGAATGAGAGTAAAGGGGCACAAGATGGAGAGACAATTTGCAAGGTAGGAGAGAAGATTAAATCCGGTCAGCGCAATAACCCACAGGGATGGTTATGTTACAAATGTGGTAGCCCTAATCACCTGGCTAATAGCTGGAAGTGTCCTGCCAAGGACACCCTATGTAGGAAATGCAACAAAAGAGGACATTTCTCGAAGGTGTGTAAAAATGTAAACCAGAAAATACACATGGTGGAAAATGTTGAAATTGAGGATGCTAAAGAGAAGACATTTATTTTCCAGGTGGGGGATGAGGAGGAGAGTGAAAGTAATGAACATCCTAAATGTGAGATTACCTTGGATGGGAAAAAATTTGAAGTTTTTGCTGACTCATGTTCCCGATACACACTCATAGATAAGAAGGAGTTTGAGGAAAAGTTTGCGGGACAAGGGGTAGTTTTGGAGAGAGCAGATATAAATCCCGTTGGTTACTACAAGGAGCGCATACCGCTAGAGGGAATGGCAAAAATGAAAATAACTTTTAAAGATAGGCACACAGTGGGGACAGTGTATGTAGCCAGGAGGGGTTCTAATCTGTTGGGTTGGAAGCACCAGAAGGATCTGGGTATCAAATTGGACCCCAACAACAAGGAACAGGTGCTCTTGGTGGAACCCTCTACTGTGGCCGATGAGGTTATCCAGGAATTTGAAGAAGTATTTAGTGAGAAGTTAGGGGTGTTAAAGAACTATATGCACAGGATAACACTGAAGGAGGGGGCAAGGCCTGTGATACACAAAACACGTTCCATACCCTTATGCATGAAAGAACCATTGAAAGCCGAATTGGACAAACTAGTAGGTCAAGGAGTGATCAAAGAAATAGAGACATCTGCATGGTTGGCCCCAGTCGTGATCACGACCAAGGATGGTGGTAAGAACATCAGGTTATGTGTGGACCTGAGAGACTTGAATGCGAACATTCTTGTAGACCGGTACCCCCTTCCAAGAATTGGAGAGATGTTAACTACCATACAGGGGGCGAGGTATTTTAGCGTGCTGGATTTATCCTCAGCCTATTATCAGATAGAGCTGCATCCAGATTCGCAGTCCTTGACAGCGTTTACCACACCTTTTGGCAATTTCAAATTTTTAAGGATGCCGTTTGGTTTGGCGTCGGCGGCTGCAGCCTTCCAAAGGGTAATGCAGCACGTGCTAAGGGAATGCAAAAAAACCATGTGCTTCCAAGATGACATTCTCACCTATGGTTCAAGTGAGGAAGAACACAGTGAGAACTTGAAAGGAGTGTTAAGGAAGCTTAGAGATGTAGGATTCACCACCAGGTTGAGCAAATGCAAATTAGGTGTGAGCTCCGTGAATTACTTGGGACATACCATCTCCGAAGAAGGAATTAAACCTAAATGTGATTTGGTTAATGCGGTCAGAGATGCACCAACACCCTCAAACAAGGAGGAATTGTCGTCATTCCTTGGTCTGGCAGAATACATGGCTAAGTTCATTAAAGACTTTGCAATCAGAACGCATGCCATGAGAGAATTGGTGAAGAAAGATAGCAAGTTTGTGTGGGGTGAAAGGCAGGAAGAGGCCTTTAGAGACATAAAGTATGCCATAATTCGGGCCCCTTTCATTGGCAAATTTGATCAGGAAAAAGAAATAGTAATAACCACAGATGCAAGCAACAAAGGAATAGGAGCAACATTATCGCAGAAGGTGGAAAAACAACTCAAGGTGATAGCTTTTGCATCAAGGACACTTACTTGCCCAGAAGCGAATTATTCTACAGTGGAAAAGGAGGCTCTGGCAGTGTACTGGGCCATCAAACACTTCAAGTTCTATGTGTGGGGAGTACCATTTGAGGTACACACGGACCACAAGCCATTGATCCCACTATTCAGCAAGAAGAACATGGAGGATATGACCCCACGCATAGCCAAGTGGGTCTTGGGCCTACAGGGGTATAATTTTCGAGCAGTGTACATTCCTGGACAACTTAACAGAGTGGCGGACTTCCTCTCAAGGTCTCCTGTCTCCGAGGAAGCAGCTGAAGAGTGTGTGCACGATGAAATCTTGGAGATAGGTGATACGGCTGTGATGAAGGAAGTGTGGGAAGAGAACTTAAGAAAAGATGAGACTCTGAAGAAAGTCAAGGAATACATCGTCAAGGGATGGCCGAAGAAGTGCAAGGAGCTGGAAAGAGAAATCCAACCATTTTGGAATGTAAGAGAGGATCTCTCTATTGAGGCCAACAATATCATGAAGTCAGGGAAACTAGTGCCACCTGAAGGTGTGAGGCAGCAAATCATCAACTTAGCTCATGAAGGCCATCTGGGCAGAAGTTTGTGCAAGAATAGATTAAGAGCGGATTATTGGTTCCCAGAGATGGACCGTGAAATGGAAGAGAAAGTTCGTGATTGTTATGCCTGCAGCATCAGCGACAAGACAAAGATCACCAAGCACGCTCCACTAATACCAGTGGAGGTACCAGAAGCGCCGTGGTGTAAGCTGGGATTTGATATCACAGGACCAATTCATGGAAGAGGATCACAGGAGATGTATCTTTTGGTGCTGATAGACTATTATACTAACTGGATCTCTCATAAGTTCGTGGCTAACATCAACACCAAGGCTTTGATAAGTTTCTTGAAGGAGGTGTTCACGAGAGAGGGGTTTCCTGCTACAATAATAACAGACAATGGGGTCCAGCTGGTTTCGGAAGAAATGACTGAGTTTTTGAAAGACTGTTCCATTTCCCACGTCCGTACACCTTTGTACTGCCCAAAGGCCAATGGCAAGGTGGAAAGGGCGAATCGGCTACTAAAAGAAAGCATCAAGTTGGCAGGAAAATCAGGAAAAAATATGGAAGATGCAATTGTGGAAACTTTGTGGGCTTATCATACCACCCCTAATTCTACAACAGGGCATACACCTTTTGAACTAATGAGAGGTAGGAAAGCAGGATCCAAACTGTCCCCACAGTGGATGGAGAGAGGAGGTCGTCTAGAAATAGACTCAGGAGAAGTGAAGAAGAGAATTGAAGACAAGCAAGACAAATATAAAGAGTGGTATGACAAGAAATGGGGAGCGAGAGAAAAGAATCTAAGTAGTGGACAAATGGTGTACATCAGGAAACCTGACAGAATGGGGAAAAGTGAAGACAGGTTTTACCCTCCAGGGAGGATAAGAGAGGTCAAGAGCAATGTGGTAGTTATGCAAGATGGGAGGGTGTGGAGTCAGGATAGAGTGGTCCCTACTACAACAGAAGGAAACAGGTTAAGGCAAGACAGGGCAGGATTAAGCGACAGAGCAAGGGAGATGGGGCACCGCAGGGAGAGCCAAAGGGAAAAATACGTTCCTGTTTGGCACAAGCAGTATAGCATGTGGTGATCCTGTCCTTAGGGCCTTTGCTTTACAGGTTCTCCTCCTCAGATACTGTTATTGTTGCGCAATGTTTTATGGGACATTTGTCATCTATTTACACCTTCTGCCTTGTTCCTCCCTTTCTCCATTCTGTTCCTTTAGGGGAAAAGATGTGTTGTAACTTAGCTTGACCCTTTCCCTCACTTCCCGTTTTCCCCCCCCTCCCATTTCTTGTCCCTTGGTTTAACCCTCTGCTGCCAACCTGGAGGCAGCATTGGAACGTTGATTACCTGAATGCGACCCAGCTGGGTACACCGGAATATTCATCACTAATAAATACCCATAACTTTAACTTTGTGTAGTGTCAGCTTACTACAGTGCCCTCTGCGTGCATGTCTTCATAAATCCTCTACTGGAATCAATATATATTTATTAAGACAAGGTGTTTGATACCAAACACCATAGGTTTCAGTAAAGACATCATGTAGCTGGGAAACTCATGATGACCAGTGCCTAGTACATATACGTAAAATGGCTTCCCTGCTCACTTGTACTATCTAGTAATTGAACTACACAGCAAAGGTGCATATCAGCCCATGCAGATACGTCCTCTCATGTAATATAATGCACCCAGCCTTGGGAATATAAGGCCTGCTATATAGGGGTTACTTACATATATTACATGCAGTGTCTGTGGGTATGGCACATGGGGTATGTCATATTGTGTATTCACCGTTGTTTTCACCATTTCACACAGCGTGCAATGACAGTCTGCATGAGTTTGGAGGTGCATCCCTTAAGGTGGCACAATACATGCTGCAGCCCTTAGGGACCCACTTTAGTACTCATGCCCAAGGTAAGTACCCAGGGAACGATTTGCTAGGGAATTACATAGGTGCTTACGGTCTTCGCAATTGAACAGTTACCTTGTTTTAGGGAAAGTGCACTGGGAACCTGCTTGGAAGGAACCCAATGCACTTCAGTCAAAATTAAATCATATACCTGGCAAAAAGTGAGGGTGACCATATCAAAAAGTGCCGCTTTCCTTTATGATCTTAAAAAAAGAGATAATTTCCTACAGATGCTACGCCTCAGTGAATCAAATGGCGATCACACCTTCGCTTGCCTGCTTCTTTTTGTATGTAGATGCGCTGGCATCTCCTGCAGAGTGGGAAAACCTGTTGCAGAACCTGCTATTCAAGAGGATTGGCTCATTATGCTGGGTAGACCCTACAGGTATGCCCAGGGCTTCTCCCTGTGATGCAGGCTTGGGCCATCTTGGATTTGTAGCTTGGGATTGTTTGGTGACCAAACCCTCAAGAAGTGATTTGAAATGGAAGGGGTTGCCATCTGAAAAGTATTTTCCCATCAGCGAGGGAGTCCCCCAGACACCCAGTCCTTAGACACTACTGCACTGGACTGGAAATTAGACCAGAGTAAAGTCTGCCTTGCTGCACCCTGAACCCAGCAAAGACAGGATGCATAAAAGACTAGACTGCATCTGCTGCACCCGAGCGACCTGCATACAGACTGTGCTTGCTGAGCCCACTTGTGGAAAAGAGCTCCATATGTGCTAGGTATGAAGAAGTTACTCCAAGGGCTAGTTGGCCCGTCTCCTGGACTACCAAAAGCTAATGAACCTGCACCCTTCGTAATCCCAGAACCCAGGAGTGTATGCCTGTCACTGGATACCAAAGTGCCTGCTGAGAGACGGAGTCCTGACCTATCTGAGGTGTCCTCAAGTCTCTAAACCCTGATCCCCAGAACGAAAAGATTGACTTACTTGCCTGTAAGCAACCACTGAGACTGCTGTAACCGTAAGACCAGTTGACCATTGGCGACCTGAACTCCCCTCTGAGGCTGGAGACAACCCATGGTGCTCCTGGGTGTCCCCATGAACACTCACCACATCTTATGAGCATGACTTTTGGGCCAACAGGTCAGTGTCTCCCTGGATCTGAGTGGTCCCTGTGACTGACCCCCGTCCCTTTGTGGCCATTCCAAGTAAAGAGAAAATGGAGGTCTAACCTGTTGGCTACTGACTGCTTATAGCGATTTATTGCATTTCATAAACAGGGAACTACAGTGATATACTAAACTTTTAAAATTCATATCTCTGGTTTCCCTCAATAGATTTTTGTCGTTTTCATGTCCATTTTAAAATAAAAAATACAGTTTTGTTTTATAAATCTGTTGTGTTTCTTAATTATTAACTGTTCTGATACTTCCAAATACTTGTATGTTGTTCCTTTGATTAAAACTGACTGCTCTCTGCCACAGCTACGCAGGATCAGCTAGGAATTTTAGTAAAGAAACCTAACTGGATCTGATAAAGATTATGACTTTATTCTATGGTGAGGTCTCACAAACACACCACATACTGGCCCTTCCTACATGTGCCCCTTGAATACATTAACTTTGACTCCATCTTTCACATTGAGTTTCCGGCATTTACAGCTTATGGCTTACATATACAGAGAACGGTGTGAAATTCCTTTATCATTATTTGAATTCTGGACCTGAATTCTTGGAAGCATTTACAAACACCCTACTTTGCCGACAAGATCCTCAGTCTTATACCTTTAATTTCTGCATGTCATATCCTTTACGGACTACTTTGTGATGTTCCTCCATTCCTAATCTGCTCCTGTGACATTTAAGGTAGAATCAGGAGCTACAGGTGGTTTTTGTACTACTGCTGTTCTTTCTGGTTCTGTTAAAAAGAGATTTTGGTGAAGGTGGAAATTTACAGGTCCTACATGCCATGTTTTTCGTTACTGTGGGTATGTTGCCTGCCTACACTCTGATTATAACCAGTGGGTTAACAAACGTTTAAGTCTTAATGTGTCAGCTGGGGCACCCCTTCTTTAAAGGGCCAGTGATATTAAAGACTTGTTTCCTAGGTGTGAGCTGTATGAGCACCTGCAAATTGTGAGTTACCAGAAATTGTTTCATTTTCCCACTCTTGCATGAACCTTCGTTCACTCTGCTCAGTGGTTGACACACATTAAACCTGGCCACACAAATGTTTTCGTAGTTTTTATAAAATGCTTACAGGTGTTGTGCAAGGGACATTATTTCATTCTCAAATTCCAGAAGTCTGTTTACTACCCATTTTTTGTATCATGGTAATTGCCATTACATTTTGTGCTGCACTTAATTATCTTCAAAAGAAAACTCTTTTCGTGTCTTCCCCAGACCTCACTCCACTGACAGCGCCACACACAGGAAGATGACACTGTCTCTTGCAGATCGATGCTCTAAGACGCAGAAGATTAGAATCTTGCCAATGGCTGGTCGAGATCCAGAGTCTCAGCGTACAGAAATGATTAAGGTACTGTGCTCATTTGAAGCTCTTTGTACATGTTTTTTTCAATTTTTTCAGTACCCGGTCATTGCCAGTACGCTACCAAATCAATACCAGTTATGGATGGCAGGGCTGTGGTGGCTGTTAGATGGCATAGTACATCATCACTACTCTGAAATTAGTCTTTTATTCTTGAATGTACACTGTAGTCCATGTGCGAGATATAAAAACAACAATATATAAAGGGGTTCCACAGAGCAAACTAGATATTGGAGCGGAACAAGGAAATAAAGCACAACCAGAGAGAAGGCCCTGCCTCCAAACAAGAGCTCTACAAATTGAGTCTACAATTCAGTTTAACCACAAGGAAGAGATTATTAAATGGAAATATCTCAATATACTTTATTTCAAATTTTTCTTTGCATGCATAATAAATAAGTAAAAAACATTTACGAAAAGCTCCAACCAACCCGGTCATGCTGACACATGCCACAATAGCCTTTCAAGCTCCAGACATACCACTCATACCATAAGAATATACTAAAACACAGGCAATATATGAAACATCTAATATATTGAGCCATGACAGGACACCCTCTATTTACTACTGAATTCCGCCACAAGAAGTTACTGTCCTAGTACTATTTCTTAGTGTCAGTGTGCCACTTAAATATATTCATAACTCACTATGGCAACACTTTGTATTGTTCAATATATTGTGGGCTTTTTATACATTAGAGTGTCATACCCCTATGGCATGGCTCATAGGTCCCAAGGGGGAGGCATACAAGTTTCAAAGTTGAAACATTTGTTAGCAGCAGTCCTTCGATGGAGAGCAAATGGCCGAAGATACGGCCTGATGAACGCACCCACTGCAGATGTGTCTCAAACCTATAAGTCACCCCTTGGGACCTATGATGCTGTGAGGTAGGCGTTTGATATGTCAATATCTTCTATTAACTTCACAAGAAACAGGAGGACGGACCCTTAAATCATCACTCCCCATATACCTTAGGTGAGCCTCTCCTGGGACAAGACACCTGAGAATCTAGGATTAGTCTCCTCTTATTGGTGCAGTTCGTTTTCTGAATTGCAGATAGTTATGGTTTATCTGCCTTCATGTTCTTCTCCCTCCCCGGCTGTTTTTACTTCCTTGAATCCTTAGTCTGTGCCATAAAAAAGGTGGATTGATCCCCTTCATCGAAACGCGCTGAGGCACCAGCGCTATAGCCAACTTAGCACTAAAAAAAGATTGAAATTTATATTATGTTCACTCTGGATGTATAAAAACACACAATATATTAACAATACAGAGTGTTGCCTTAGTGAATTATGAATGTATTTATGTGGCACATTGACACTCAGAAATAATACCATGTGTTAGAAGCTGGCTCTGTGTATGGTATGACCTGGTCTAAAATGGGGTGGCTTGGTGAGTAAAATAATGATGGATTTAACCTATATCTCTTGACTGGGGGTGAATGCTTTGAATTGTTCTGCATTCCGTCCATCAATTGTGGTTTCTTTTTCGAAGGCTGCAGTCCTCCCAGGGCTTCAGAGGTCGCTGACTGCAAGACAGGTTGCAAGTTCCCAGAAGCTGGAAACCAGCCTATTGGGCTGGGGGCCAAGGGCGTCCTCGTCTTCAGTCTTCTCTTCATGGATGTCTTCTTTCTTCTTAGGTCATCACAGATCTAGTTTCTAGGTCTGGAGGAGCCCTCTAAATACTAAACTTAGGGGACGTTTTAGGGGAGTAGAAGGTAGGGCCAACCGGCACCTTAACTGGAGTGACTACACCCACTATTATGCCACCCTACCATCAGAGGGGGGCATAGACTTAGCCCTGATTGGAGGAGTCCCCTCATCTTTAAGATAGAGGGATGAAAATTGTGCCTAACTATGCCTCCTCCACCTTAGGGGTCGACTTGGCAAAGGTGGGCACACCTCCTAGTCTTTGAGTTTTCCCACCCAAAGTGGGGGTGTTAACTGGAGGCTGCTGTCTGCTGCTAGCAGCAGAGGCTGGGGGTCGCATTACAGAGGTGGCAGGCCTTTGAAGCTTCCCCTTTGAGCACTGGCCCACCCTGGGGGAGGAGGTGCCACACTTCTGCAGAGGATGTGCATTCTTTCTAGTCCCAGAGAGCAGAGGCTCTCCACCCAGTGGTTCAGAAATGTGTGTGTGTGTATGTGGCAGGCTGCCTAAAGCCAGTCAGTGCCCACACAAGGGTCAGTAGGTTTCAGGGGACACCTCCGAGTACATGTTTTATTGCATCTCGCACTGGCATCGGTGTGGCTTTATTACAAAGAGCTGTTTGGTACCAACACTCCTGGTTCTGCGAAGCCATCATGGTACTGTGTAATTTAAGTTGTCAAGCTCCCTAGCCATGTACTCTCTATGGCACTGCTGGCACACTATTTAGGAATAGACCATAATGCTGTAGGAATGAAGAACTTAACAAGTCCCAATATTCAACTCTTGAAGAAACCTCTTATATATTGCCCTCATAACTCAAAGTGCCAATTGCATAGAAAAATACATAATGTTAAACATACAGTGAAAACAGAAGAATTACTAAAGAAAAAAAATTAATAAAACATTGTTTTGTTTGTTAAAAAACTGAACATTTTATTACAGATTCATCAAATAAATGTTAAATAACATCAGTAAAGTGCCATACACATATGCAATGATTAAAACCATAAAATTCAGAGTAATCAAAATTATTAAAACCACAAAGTTTCAGAGTTGTCAAAGTTGTCGACGCAGCGTTTCGGTGTATTGCGATATCACCTTCATCAGGACAAACAATTCTATACAGAAAAAGTGTACAATTAGATACATTCATAGGTCATATTAAAAAGGCACATTATTTTTACATTATCACAGCTTCTTTTGCTTTATTTTCTACACCAGTATACATTCGTATTATTTACAAATCTGGCATTTGAGTTACAACGGGCTATATAGTTAGGGTCCTGACTGTGTGACCTAGAGTCACTGTTAGGTAGCATTAAAAAGATAAATCATTGAGCATACCTGCGGAAAATAATTGACCCTCTTGTTTTAATTGGAGGATGTCTGTTCGTTGTTAATCAGGGAGAAGACGCTCTGGTCTAACAAGTCGAATGTGAAATTCCTTTCTAAGAAGGCATAAGATAATAGAGAAACGACTATCAATTGAGTATCCCATTATCATTTATGCCCATATTTTATAAATGACTATCATATGGTATTACCTGTCAATTTCAGGAACTCCGTGGTGAGGGTAAGGCCGGAGGGGGGCCACCGTTTATTTAAAAAGTATATCGCTATAAGAAAGCATATGTATGTATATTAAGATACCTTGTGCATTGGTTGATACTATACATAGTGTGGTTACATGCAGACTACTATATAGTGGGTCATGATTCAGGTATTGTGACAGTTATTAGCTGCACTTCGAGAATCGTTATCTCACGAACCCAATGTGAACTTCTAGTTGTTAACTATTTTGAGCATTATACTCACCCTTTCAGCAGGGTTATGGGGCCCACCTAGCAGCGTAACTGGATTCTTTTAACTTCTGCCAGTGCTGGATTTTTTCTTACGTGTGCAGTGTCTCTTTCAATTTGACCTGCAGAGGGTTACATTTTTTGTATTTTATTGCTATATCTTAACAGCCTAGCTGATTCTCGCTGTTCGTTGTACAAAATTACTGCACACTAGTAAATTCAATATTACGGCTCTCTGTTTAGTTAAAATGTTAGAAGCTATTGTCTGGAATCGTATAGCTTGACATTGCCGCGTTCCTCGTATGCAATGCGGGCATGGCCGAGAGATGATTTATATTGTATTTTTACCCTGAACAAGGAAAATACGTTAGTACCACTTCCTTATATTTTTCGCTTGACTGATAGTATTGTTTAATATTTCCCTTAAGTAGAATACCTTCTTAGCAGTACTAGCCGTGAAAGTATGGATATTAAATATCTTCATTTATGTTGCGATATCAATAAAGCGTTCCCTTTCGGAAATACATTATCTTTTACATTCTCGACTAGTTTGTTACTTAAAATGTATCCTAACATGGCTTCAGTGTCTCATATTGTTTGTACTATTTTATAAAACATCACAACACGCGCACCATAATTAGTATTTCAGAAAACATGAACTGCTTTAAATTAACCCTAATGCTCGATCTGGGGGGATAGTTTGCGTAGGGGAATCCGCCTCGGGGGAACAGATCTCACCTGGTGATCTTGAATCGGCCTCCCTGCACCCCTCACGGGTCCTCGCAGTCTTGATCCAATCGCTATTTTAAGTTCACGTTTGCCGGTTTGTTATTTAAGCGAATTATCGCGGTATTTTTTAGAAGCGTGCTCACGTGAGACGTCGTCAAACGCATTTCGTCACTAGTGTGCGCTGCGCGTCATTCGGTCCACAATTGTAGTTTTTTGTATAGTCTATATTGTACACACTGTATATTTCACGTAGTGTGGAAGGATTAAACATTATTTTATCTGCCATAGTTTGTGGGACACTGCCACGGGTCTCGGACATATACTACTTAGTCTTAGAGTATATAATTGATGGTATATGCCGCTGTGCAGTTAGTCACAAGCCGACGAATTGCCATGGGGGACCCACTACTCATTGTACATAATGCTGTAGGTGCATATCTGCTCATGCAGATATTCCCATACCTGTGATATATTGCACCCTGCCTCAGGGCTGGTAAGGCCTGCTAGAGGGGTGACCTACCTATATCTTAAGCATTGCTAGGTGGCTTGGCACACAGGCAGTGCGCCATGCCGGCTTTGTTGTTTTGTCTGCACCAGGCCATGCATGCTGCAGTGGCAGTCTGCATGGCCTAGGTGAGGTGTGCCTAGGGGACTCTCTTCGGTACCCATGCCCTAGATACCCAGGTACCATTCACAAGGGACTTTCAGGGGGCCTAAAAGGCCAATTAGGGCACCGTTTTAGGGACCGAACACTGGTACTGGGAACCTAGACAGCAGGGACCCAGTACGCTGCAGTTAAAGTTGCATCAAAAGCCAGGTAAAAAGTGTGTGTGTGTGTGTGTGTGTGTGTGTGGGGGGGGGGGGGTGTACTGCAGCAGAACCCTATTTTCTCACACCATGACAGTAATTTCTTGTGGCCACATTCATTAGTGATGAGAAGGGTGTCCTGTTATGGTTTATTGTATGAGATGTTTTATATTGCCTGTGTTTGAGTTTATTGTTATGGTATGAGTGGAGCTTGAATCGCTATTGTGTCATTTGTCTGCATGGCTGGGTTGGTAGGAGTTTTTCACGAATTTGGATGATTCAAACATTTTTTTATACTTATTGATTACAAATATGAAATAAAAAATGTTAAGATATTTCCAATTCTAAGTTCTTCCTTGTGGTTCAATTGAATTATAGGCTCTATTTGTAGAGCTCTTCTTCGATATAAAAACAGTCAATGAGACTGCGCATTTTATCTAGACGAGAATACATGAAAACAATTGAAGCAGCACATTAGTAGATTGCTTTAATAATTGATCTCCAGCACCAAGATATTAGAGTAATCCTTTTGTTTAAAGTATCACTAGCAAACAAAACACATTTAGCCTCATGCAGGTTTGCACAATAAGTAAGTATCTTGCAGCTAAATGAATGGATTTTCCAGACCTGTGTGCGGTCAGTATCGATATAATACTGTAAAGATATGTCTGCAGAAACGTGGAAACCTAGGAGATCTGTAACACCACGTGAAAATTGATTTGCAACTGTTTGTAAGAAGGAACGTCGCTTTTAGGGATCTTGAACCAAACAATTTGTCCTGCACAATATGCATTCAGAGCAGAGGACATTGGAGCAACTAAGGTAGTCTAGGCTTTGTGGCACTGAGACTATTGCCTGTCCTTAGCAATCTGACATGCCCTTAGAGGGATGACCTCTGGATCAGAAAAAGTGGCCCTGGAAAAGGAATAAAGAGAAAGGCCAGCCACTGCTCTACAGCTGTCCATACATTTAAGAAAAAGTTTTTGGGGACAAGATTCCTGCTGCCCTCCAGATGAGCCGTAGAACACCTCTTGAAGACTGGACTTCCATTGTCTTCCCAGATCACAACACCCATCTAGGAAAGCCACATAGTATTTCAGACTGTCTGATCACCTTAGTTAATTTGTTATGGTTAGGTAATAGATTAGTTAAAGATTGTCTCCTGCAGTCAGACCCAGGGCCGGCACTAGGCTCATGGTGGCCCTGGGCAAGGAGCGTAGGTAGGGGGCCCGGAAGAGGGGGTGCGGGCGGGGCGGAGCGCGCAGGCCAGTGAAGAGGGGGGGTCAGGTTGTTTGGAAGTGGAACAGAGCCGGAGGCTGCCAAATCCCTGCCAGGGGCCGCCACGCAAATATGTATCCATCCTCAGAGGATTAATATATTAAGGATATATATTGTTGTGGTGGCCCCTGGGGTTTGGTGGCCCTGTGCAGGTGCACAGCTTGCACATGCCTAGAGCCGGCCCTGTCAGACCAGTCAAATTTGGTCATAAGCAAATCCCTTTCCTAAGGAGTTAGTTTTGGTGTTGCTGAAAAACATCTTCTTTTATCTGCCTTAAAAGTAGCTAGCTATTTTCTCCCAGCTGGAGAGATAGCTCAAGGTGGTCACTAACTTCTGTACCACACCATCATAAGAGGGACAGAGTCTTTGTGGCCGCCTGGACCAGGGGAAAACACCCACATACATAGGAAATCTGTTCCTGCTGGAAAGACTGCATAGATTGAGTCATCTCTGTCCCTGTTTCACACCTTTTCCAAGGCTGAACACAGGCTGGGAGCTGTATATGAAAATTAGCATTCAGGAACATCCGGCAGGGAAAAGGTACGTTATCAAAAGTTACTTTTCCTAAATAATTATTAAAATGAAATGGATTTTTAATAACTATTAAATTGCTTAATTATTTTTCTTGATTATCCCCTTCACATGATAATGTTATTTTTTCTACCTATCCCACCTTTAAATACCATGAGCCCTGCGTTGTGGACTACAAGACCTATATAGGGGTGACTTGCTAATATTTAAAAAAGAGGTTTTACCTGTCAAAAAGGTTATTTTTTACAGATTGCACTGAGGTTTTGGCCTTCAGCGGTCGGGTTACATAGTGTAGGCCTGTAGTCATGTTTGCTAGCTGTGTGTGAAGAGGGCACACATTATGAGCACCTGGATCATTAGGACTAAGATGAATTTAAAGGCCACAAATATTCCCTTTGATTAAATCTACAGTGACTGAATGATTATGCAATTATCCACACATTTTTTTCCTCAATTGAGCGCCAACCCATCTGACTCCATCCAGCAAAGTACCTCTGCCAAACAAGATATCAGCGACCCAAATCCTGCCTTTGGAATACCTTCAAACACAGACACACCTAAGTATCATCAAAATACTGACAGCATAGCAGACCATTTAACTGGATGACATCTCACAGCAATACATATTGATCTATAGCATATACCCTTAAGGAATTCAACAGAAAATTCATCAAGTGGTTCTTGCCAAATTGCTGCATCTCAAATCCAGTCCGATATCAGCTGGTGTGGGGGGGTTCTACCCACCCTCATGACTATCTGGCGCTTGGCCAACAATAGTAGGGTAATACGTTTTCATTCTCTCTCAGGGGCATCCTTGAAATATCCCAAAAGACAAATCGGGATATAAATGGCCTAATTTAGCTGCAAACATTTTGTTCGGAGGCACAGCAGTTAAGGCCAAAGATGGGTTGTGTATAATCGGTATATGATTAGTACATAGACAACAAAGCCTGGCCCTGTGTCTCAAGCATTTCCAAGTCCAGATTGTGCACCTACCCTGTCTATCTCCGCTCAGGGTGGGTGTCTACATAGGCATAAGGCAATATTTGTAAGCCAGGGGGCTATGTTGCCTTCCTCCAGCACGGTGTGTGGAAGAAAGTGAATGGGATGGTTCCAAAAGTGAGTGAACTGGGCCTGGGCACCGTAGTTATATACATTTAAATCGGGAGCACACAACTCTCTGTCAAAGGGCAATGTGAGAGATCCCTTGGTCACCCGTGGCTACCGATCGACCCAGGTTAGTCTGACCAAAAATTACTGAAGTCCTTTCAGAAACTGCAGTATTAGCGTGTGAATGTCCCTGGATATTCCAAGGTATTTCGGTACAGCTAAAGCCCATTTCATCAAAAATGCAGGGGTGAAATTGTAAGTAGAGTAAGTGAAGGGAAAAATTGGGGAAATGGACCGGTTGATCTTGATATTTGCTAAAGAGCCAAATTTATTGAATCCCCAGATCACGGGCGACACCTTTTCTTTATAGCATAACATTGTCAGCATACTGTGATATAATCAATTGCCTGTCTCTATAGTTGAGCCCCTGCTGCGCAGAGTGTTGCAAAGAGCCCCTGCTGCGCAGTGTTGCAAAGTTTTGCCGCAATTGGCTCCACCGCAATTGTGAAATGGAGTGGAGTGAGGAGACACCAAGGTCTCATTCCCCCATCATCTGGGCCATTTAAACGAAGTCATGTAGTCCACTGAAAAGGGTAGATGCTTAACCCCAGCTGTACAAGCAACATGAATAGGTACTTCCTCACAAAAGGCTTAAGCGCCTAAGTGGTGCCTAGGAAGATTTCCACAGCTCTCAGCTGTGTAGCAGAAGACTTTCACCATCTTGAAAATACCCTGACACATGGCATTTTGTGCCTGTTTGTAGTAAGGCAAACAGGACCTACTAAAAAAGTGGGTCGGCTTGACCCTGGGAATTTTAACCCCATAGGGAGTGTCCAGGAGTCACCTACAAACAATTTTGTACTACCTGAGGAAGGCGGAAGCAAAAATGTGTGTGTGTGTATATATGTATATATATCTCGAATCCCTCTCACTGCATGCACGGCAAGGATTGACAACACTCTGTACTGGCCACAAATATTTTACTGGGTCAGTCGTTCCAACAGCTGACCCAATCAAATATTTGTGGCCAGTACAGAGTGTCGTCAATCCTTGCGGTGCATGCAGTGCGAGGGATTTGAGAAATTGGCAGGACCTGACTTTGGTGGTCCATTGAACCTATATTTAGAATATATTACCTACTGACGGTCGCCAGTAGGTATATATAGTTAGGACCTAGTTTCCATAGGAAATCCACAACATTCTATTGGGAATAACTTTGGTGCCGGCTAATGAATGTACGCGATTTTCTCAAAGAAGATGGCCCGTTACGCTCCGCTCCTTCCCTGAAAGTTTCGGCGGGATTCGTCAAGAGGGGGCCGAGAAAAAAGGGGGGTCCCAAAACGTGTTCTCCCCATGTTAATTTCCAGAGGACGATTAGACATGGCTACAGCCCGAACCGCTGAACGGAATTACACCAAACTTGGCAAAATGGTAGGGACTGGTACGCAGTAGGGCCTTTTCCATATTTGAAAATCGCTCCAGTGGTTTTTATGAAAATTAACTTTAAAAAAATGTATATATCTATATGCGCGCTTCGAGCGCTTTGGGTACGCGTACCGGTAAGCGCACTCGGCACGCCACGGAAGTGCGCGAGCGGAAAGCTGATTGGCTCTCGGGTGTTCTGGAACATTCCAAATGGTCCGGAGAGTCCGCCATCTTGTGTCTCGGTAGAACCGAGACACAAGAGGTGAAAAACAAAAGGGGAAAACTTTAAAAGGGGGCAGGGTAGAGACCCCCTGACCCACTAGGTTTTCTCAGGGGGGGCCTAGGAGGACCCCAAAGGGCAAAAAAGCTATTATTATTTTTTTCAAAATTTCGCGGAGTACGCTCAGGGCGCGTTCACATGTACGCGTACATGTGCGTTTACCCGTGCGCGTACCCTGAGCGTACCACAGGGGAAAACAGTGAAAAAGGGGGTCCCAAAATGTGTTTTTCCCCATGCAATTTTCCATAGGACATCTAACCCTTCTCAGGGGGTCCCAGAAGAACCCCAAGGGCCAGAAAAAAAAAAGTTTCAAAAACGTACCCCGTGATTTTTCGAAAAAAAACACAATTTTGTTTTTGCCCTGGGGGTCATTCTGGGACCCCCTGAGAAGGGCTAGGGGGTCAGGGGGTCTCTACCCTGCCCCATTTTCGCATTTTCCACTCTTGTTTTGGGCTCTCTTATGCCTCAGTTCTGCGAAACAAGATGGTGGCCAACACTTCTTGGTTTGGACAGTTTGGAATGTTGACAGACGACTGCCAGCCAACCAGGAGGGCGCGCAGACCTTTCCGAGCATGGGCTGCATTGACTGGCTGTGAACTCTGCAAACCAGGAAGTTGGGCAGCCATGTTGTGCTCGGTAGACCGAGGCACAAAAGAATCAGAAAAACAAACGTGTAGAATGCAAAAAGGGGGCAGGGTAGAAACACCCTCACCCCCTAGGGCTGCTCAGTTGGTCCCACAGGGATATTAACATATTTAAACGTTATCCGCTAATAGAATTAGCATTTAGAAAACCTTTGAAATTTATTGGAAAAAACCATAGGTTTCACGCCTGATATAGTTAGGAATTAGCATTTAAAAAACCTTGCAAATTCACTGAAAGATGTCACTGACTATGTCATGAATGATGTAATATGTGACGTCATCAGCAGTGGATTTCGGGTGTGCGAAATATAGTTAGTACAACTAACTATATAGGAGCAATTTCAATGTTTTTTTTAAAATGCTAATTCCTAACTATATAAGGCCTGAAACCTATGGTTTTTTCAGTGAATTTCAGAGGTTTTTTATATGCTAAATCCTAACTAGATAAGGCCTGAAACCTATGGTTTTTTCAGTGAAAAAATATATTTATATATATATATTTCGAACCTCCGTGTGTGTGTGTGTGTGTGTGTGTGTGTGTGTGTGTATGTATATATATATATATATATATATATATATATATATATATATTCGAAAGCAATGCCTGATGTAGATAGAGCCACTCAAACTGGTAAGTTGTGTGCCAAACTTCTTTATTGTAGGATGCAGCGAGGGCATTGCTGGCCAGCACAGGAATTCAGTCCGGATTGAGCCGACGCGTTTCGTGATTCTTTCACTTCATCATGGGCTCCGGGTCAATTTCACAACAGGTGATTTTCGAGCACTTCCTTTAAATGATAACGTCCCGCCCATGTGGGCGTGGCCACACTCATGGCATCTTGGAAGTTGAAGTGCTCATAATTTTGCTTCAGTGAGCCCCTGTGTGAATGTCTTTCTGTCATCAATAATACCACAGTGGGTTGTGTTGGGAAGCATCGAGTCCCCGCTGCACATCTTGTTCCCACAATCACTGGCTCCCATTTCCCATTACGTTGGCGTCGAAATGGCGTCATCGCAGGAATGCCGATCAGGCATCGGGGCTCTTACTGCGGCCCAGGCGGAGCTGCCAATATAAATTCGAAAGCAATGCCTGATGTAGATAGAGCCACTCAAACGGGTAAGTTGTGTGCCAAACTTCTTTATTGTAGGATGCAGCGAGGGCATTGCTGGCCAGCACAGGAATTCAGTCCGGATTGAGCCGACACGTTTCGTGATTCTTTCACTTCATCATGGGCTCCGGGTCAATTTCACAACAGGTGATTTTCGACCACTTCCTTTAAATGATAACGTCCCGCCCATGTGGACGTGGCCACACTCATGGCATCTTGGAAGTTGGCCGCAGTAAGAGCCCCGATGCCTGATCGGCATTCCTGCGATGACGCCATTTCGACGCCAACGTAATGGGAAATGGGAGCCAGTGATTGTGGGAACAAGATGTGCAGCGGGGACTCGATGCTTCCCAACACAACCCACTGTGGTATTATTGATGACAGAAAGACATTCACACAGGGGCTCACTGAAGCAAAATTATGAGCACTTCAACTTCCAAGATGCCATGAGTGTGGCCACGCCCACATGGGCGGGACGTTATCATTTAAAGGAAGTGCTTGAAAATCACCTGTTGTGAAATTGACCCGGAGCCCATGATGAAGTGAAAGAATCACGAAACGCGTCGGCTCAATCCGGACTGAATTCCTGTGCTGGCCAGCAATGTCCTCGCTGCATCCTACAATAAAGAAGTTTGGCACACAACTTACCCGTTTGAGTGGCTCTATCTACATCAGGCATTGCTTTCGAATTTATATATATATATATATACATACACATACACATACACACAACTTTCTTTCACATGCACATAGATTTGACTGTTGCTTACTGCGGAAACTTGCCTGAAGTCAGTAGCACTTGACCTCCTTCCAGTTGCTTGTCATATCTGTGATGCTGATTTTGTTTTACACTTTAAAAAAAAAAATTATATTGCTCTTCCTCTCTATCTGATGTTACTTTGGATGGTTCCTCCCAGATATGGAAAACTCCAGGGTATTGTATTTAAATGTATTTCCACTTCAATGTAAGCGATGCAGCCACTGAGCAAACAATCTTGTACTACTTAAGGAGGGCGAAAGTCAAAATGTTGTAGTGAATATATACACACTCACTTTGAGACATGGGCAGAAGTTAAACTGGTCGGACTTTCTTTCCAGTACCTATATCTTTGACTGTTGCTGACCGCCTGAAGTCGGTAACACCAGGCCTCCTTCCAGTTGCTTGTCAAGCCTGTGAGGTTTTTTTTTTTTAAACATATTTTTACTTTTTTTCTAATAAAATGTTCAACAGGCAAATTAAAACCTACAACAGACAGTGCAAGCCCATATTTAATGTTGCATGTTTTCCATCGCCAGTGCTTCTATCATGAAACAGCAGTAATCTCCTTCCATCAGTGTTGTATGTTTTCTCATCAGGCCCACTGCTCAATGTCGAGGTGCAGCTGCAGGGCAAGTGGAGTATTATTTCATGTTGCATGTCTAGTGGCATAGATCACAAAAGGTACCCAAATGTCTTTGGGGCGATTTCCTTTTTTTTTCTTCTTTTTTTCAGGCATCAGCTCCCAGTATTTTTTTTCAGCCGCTGGTGGCAAAAGGCTGCAGCCAGTCTTTGGGCCTCGGATTGCTACTATCCTCTTAGCCAGTAGTAGCAACATGGTTATTAGTTGGCGCTCACCAATGAGGATGTCTATGACATAGCCAGTGAGAGTGGTCAAGGGATTTTCTGCCTCTAAATGACCAACAATTTCTTCCAGGCAAGTATACATTGGGATGCTGATGTTAACCCAAAGTCTACATGCTTATACACTATACAATGTGCATATGAATGTATTGAATACAGATTGTGTGTATTCTTCTTGTTATATGTTTCTCTTTTTATGGATTCTTGAAGGCTATTGAATTGTGTCTTTTAAGTGGCGTACATGTCTAATGCCCAATGCTATAGAGTTCAGATGTGAAACATAAGAATAAATAAGTTTGCCACATTCCTTGGAAATAGAAAAACATACTGTATTTCGGTTGAATTTGAGACCATAATGTTCCTTTCTGATTTGCAAAGTATGATGTGGAAATTCTATGATGAATGCACTATTTTGATTGAGTTGTGATACCTCTCATCTATGCTCTAGAAAGAAGAAGAGAGGTTACGAGCCTCAATCCGCAGAGAATCCCAACAGCGACGCATGAGAGAGAAGCAGCATCAGCGAGGGCTGAGTGCAAACTACCTTGAGCCAGACCGCTATGACGACGAAGAGGAGGGCGATGAAGCAATTAGCTTGGCTGCTATTAAGGGAAAATACAAAGGGGGCTCCAGAGGTAACAAATCAGACTTAATTCAGCTGTCTTTTCAGCCTCATTTCAAGCTTAACATAGCATGTTTAGGATAGAGGACTTTTTTATTTTTACAAACTTAAATCAGCGCCCTGCAATGTACGTTAGTTGAAATCGCTTTTCATTGTATTGTATGCAGTACTTCCTGCTATTTATTTACCTTGCAGAAGTTACTCGTGCACTCCTTCAAGTTCCCAACGTAAACATCTTTAAGCCTAGTAAGAACCCTGGTATTTCTTCTTTGGCTGCTTTAAAACCTGGCACTCTGTGCTAAAAGTTCTCATACAACCTTTTATTCAATTCTGGTGATGCCTCTAATGACTACTTTCCTGCCTTTTCCCACAAATCATTGTTTATTTCCTGAGTCCAGGCAAGTTTTGCCTGCCGTCGCGAATCAACATAAGCTTCTGACCGCTTTTTCCCCATCCATCCTTTCTTTTCAGATATCATATATATATCGACTTGCATTGGACTTTAGGAGTACATAGTGTTAGGAGTAGTTGTAGGGGCTGGTTTCTTGTTTCAGTACCCCCACTTTTCGCCTGGTATTAGATGCAACTTTGACTGAAGTGTACTGGTTCCTGCTAACCAGGTCCCCAGAACTAGTGTTCTTTCCCTAAATATTTTCAATTGTTTTCCCCAATTGGCAAAACCTTTAGCACCTTATGTAAATCCCTAGTAAATGGTATCCATGGTACTTAGGACCTGAGGTACTAAAGAGGCCCCATAAGGGCTGTAGCATGAATTGTGCTACCCTAAGGGACCCCTCACCAAGCACATGCAAGGCTGCCATTGCAGGCTGTGTGTTGGTGCAGACAAAAGTGAAAACACAACATGTCACACACCCCTGTGTGGCATGTCCCCTAACACGATAAACGATATTTATAAGTCACCCCTACAGCAGGCCTGACAGCCCTAAGGCAGGGTGCTGAATATTGCATGTAAGGGCATACCTGCATGAGCAGATATGCCCCTGCACTGGTCAGTTCTATTACTGCCAGTACAAGTGGACAGGGAAGCCACTTTAAAATATGTGCTGGACACTGGCGAAAATGAGTTCCCAACTACACGGTGACTTCACAGAAACTAGGCATGTTTGATATCAAACATACCGTATGGATAAACCCACACTGGTTCCAGTGATTGGTTTACCAATACACCCACCCAGAGCGAGGGCACCTTAGAAGTCCCCCCTGAAAACCTACCCTCCTCTGGTGTGCTCCCTCATTGGTATCTACCAGCCTGCCACCGGAGACACTGGGGCCTCTGCTCTTAGGAGGCCCAGAACATAAGCATGTCCGAGATGAGGGTGTAACACCCCTGCCAGCACGATGACCTGCTGATTAGCCACCCCAGGCAGACAAGCTTCAAAGAGCTACCTCCTTTGGAATGCAAGTTTGGTTCACCTCACAGGAGAGGAAGCAGCCCCAACTTTATCTAGGACCCCCTTGGCAGCTTAACAGGCGGGAAAATAGTTGGGTAAGCGTGCCACCTCCAGACTAGTGCCACCACTAAGTTGTGCTACACTGAGATGGACACGATTTTTCTGAAGTAGCCATCTTTGTGATAGGACACTTAGGAATTTTGGGGGAGGGCTATGCCCACCTCCCCCAGGAAGTGGTCACTGTCATATAAGGGGTTGTAGTGACACCAAGGGTCAGTAGCCTATTGGCTACTAACCTACACTCCCCTATCACCTCTAAATTCAGTATTTAGAAGAGTCCCGGGCACCAGAGAAGCAGACGACCTGAGAAGAGAGGACACCTTAGAGCTGCAAAAGTAGAGAGGAGAGAAGAAGCTGACCAGGTACCAAACCTGCCGGCCTATCTGCATCCCTCTTCAAAACTGCACCAAATTCGATTAGTTCTACAGCTGTTGACTCCAGAAACCTGGGTGGACTGCCATCTTTCGAAAATTACTAAGACCTTCCGTGAAAGGTGGACATTTTCTGAAGAAACTCCCAAAGACTCTGAAGCTTCTGGAACTGCCAAAACCTGACCCCTCAAGTCACCCGCAATCCCGTCGCCTCCGACTCTAGTTGAAGCAGGCCACCGGTGTCAACAAGGTCCCCCAGCCCTCCAGAGCTCGAGTCCATTGTGGCTTCATGACTCCTCGACATCGCCTGCTGCCTTTGCATGCACACCCCTCAACCGTAACTGCTTCTGTAAGGAAAAACCCGACGCCTAAGGACACCCGTTGCCCCGGGCCTTGGAGAAGAGGACTGAAGGTAGTTCCTCCCACCCCCCATAATTGAGCATCGCAAGATCTAAGCCACTTGCTGGTTCAGCCCGACTGGCCTCCTCGCCAGAGCCTGCTGCCTCTTTCCGCTGGGATCGTTCTCCATTTAAATATATTGTGCTCCTGACTCGGGTTTGAACCTTGCACCTGGCTGCTCTAAGGCCGCTGGTGTGGTACTGCTGGTGCTGCCTTGGCCCTTGCCATAACATTACAGAACTCGGAAACCGCACTGAAAAGAATTTATATTTGAAAACGTGTTTACCTGAACGTTTTTTCTGATGTCTAAACATGTATTTATGCATAGATACTTGGTATTTGTATAAATTGGTGTGGATCTCCTTCTTGAGTCATGTTGTCATTTACTAATCATTGTGTGCACTTTGGAAATGCCTTGCACTCCTCTGTGTTAAACTTAAGGCTGCTCTACCACACTACTCCCTAATAGAGCACTCTGGGATTGCATAGTAAGCCCCTGTCCAATCATAAGGGAAACTCTGGACTCTGCACTGTATATCAAATAAAGAGCCAGCTTCCTACAGTAGTTTAGCCAGCTGTGCCCATCTTCCAAACCTCAATCCACTTAGTTGTAAACCTTTAACTGCCCTTTTTTCTGTACTGGAATTGCTGTGGTTTATGCACAAGGTCACCTGTAGTGATAAAGAAATTTACCTTAAAATGTTTTTGATTCTGGTCTCGAGCTAAAATTCAGAGTTTTGATGACAGCAACTTAATACCAGGTGTGTATGAGAAGTTGGCAGACACTAGTGTTACTGTTTGTAGGGGTATATTTTGCAACCTACTCTCCATGGGAGTATCTGTGATCTTGCATCAGCACTTACAGCTACATGAATAGTCTTAGGGATTCTATGTTGACTCACCTATTCATATATATCTAGGTGTACATACATTTGCTACATACATATGCACCCACACTCACTCAACTACCCGACATAACCCACGTCCACTCCCTTCCCAAGCCTCTGCTCTTGTTTCAGTGGCTTCTGAGGATATTGCAATGCACTAGAGATGAGTCCAATGTCTGAGAGGAGATCCACTTTATATGAAATTGGCATAGTACCCCTTTTTTGACACCAGACTTAGTCTTTGCTTAGTATGTGGAGAGATGTCTTAGTATGTCCTTTGCATGGTTGAACTGGTACACTCCATGGTAAGGTTCCTATTTCTTTAATAATTACATTTGTTAACCTCCTATAAATGCTGAAGCAGAAAATGTTTTTCAGTGTGCTATATATTATTAGTTCACTAGTCACATTTTTGGAATAGGCAGTAAAGAATTTTGAAGAGACAGTTTCCACTTCCAAAGGCTAACCATGAGGAGCGTATTGCTTCAGCATAGTCCTCACATGAAGGACACTGTCACTATGTTAGAAGACCATGAACAGATTTATTACGTTTTTCCATGTATGAGTCATCAGTTTCATTATTATCGTACTGATTATGCTTGTCCTACTGTATTGTGCCATGGATAGTTGCTCAATATGTAATCGAGTTGTGTGTCTTGTAATTCAAAATATAAATTACCACACTAGTCGAAAAAAGCAGAAGTAAGGTTTCAACGTGACCTAGTTCATCAAAAGTTAAATAATGTTTTTAAAGTCAGATATGTACGTCCCTGTCGATTGATAAATTAATCATAAAAACATTCAAACACATCTTGCATACAATTTATTATAAAAAATTATAAGACTGAGATACTCCTACTCTTATGCTGAGAAAATAAATTCATTTTATGTTGCTAATTTTCACAGCACCACACAAAAAACGACCTACTACATGACGAACATCCTTTGCTTGTAATCATAATAAAACAAGGTACTCCGTTTTACACTTGCTGAAACAAGCACTGGTACATCAGTTTAGTGCAGCAAAAAAAACATAATCTGAATGGAAATTTGCTTGATTGTGCCTTGGGAAGGTTGACATGTAGTGCATAATTCCCAATCTGAGTCTCGCCAGGAGATAAGGGTTCATAAGGGTAAGAAGGGGTTCATAAAGGTAAGAAAACCAGCATTGTTATGGCTTCATCAACCAACTTTGGCATAGCCAATAGGCCTCACCTTTGGAACCTTATACGTGTTTAGCAATGCAACTGTTGTTGTTGCACCAAGGATATTGTGCTGCATAACAAAATACTTAGAAGGTCCCAAAAGCGAGACCTATTGAATATGCAAAAGCTTGTTTCAGTTCTAAAAAAAAACCTCTCCCCTCCGCCTCTCCACTCTTGACAAGAAGTTAAATGGGCACTTGCAAAGCATTTCGGGCAATAGGGATCCACGTATCAAAGTGATTTTAGGGGCGTTTGTAAGTAAACAGATCGTGTAGTATTCCTGATACTTCTGAAATTGAACTGGGTGTTTCTGCAGACCCTCAAACGCTGAAATAGTTGTGGAATGGTGAATTTGTGGTCACTAACTATAGGGAACAACCTTACAGGAGTTTAACACAGTGTAAATTATATCTACTTGTGTGGACATCTCAGTTTCAAGTGAACTGAACACACGTACAGTGTGCATCATCTGGTGTGCTGTCATGAGCATCATAGCTCAGAATAAATATCTAAATCCGTGCAAGGCAGGAGCCTTCTGCACCCTAACACTGACTACATGTCAAGAAAAGTGCCTATGGTGCGTTCCTGTTTAAAATGCTTGCTCTCCCGCGTTTTCTTTATGCCCTGCAGAATACCCTTATCCTGATTCCAGTTTCTTATTTTTCCCACATTGACAGAGCATTGCGGGGATTGCTGTAGGAGGGCTGTACGCCGCGAATAGCAATGAATAAACTCACCATGGGTTGGTATGATGGGGGAATCAGCCTACCGGATCTCGGACTGTATTATCAAGCGTCCCAGCTTATTGCTGTCAATAGATGGGTATTTGAACCCCACGACGAGCCTAATTTCCGCACGGACCACTGGATCATGGGGCGAGCCGGATACAATAGAGCGCTTTACACCAGTCCCCGCAAACTCAACTTAACGGTCGAGAGTTGGCACAGTGTTACCAAACGGTTGGGTTGGCACAAACGGCTGACGAAAGCAACCCCTTTATGGCAACCTGATGTTTTGGGCCTTCCTAGCTCTTGTCCAGGGTTTGATAAGTGGGATTTAATCGGAATTTCCATGGTTGGAGACCTCTGAGTTAAAGGGAAACTGGCCTTGTTTACAGAGCTCCTAACTAAATACCAACTGGCTCCGTCCGAGACATTTAGATACTTGCAGATTTCCCATGCTGTGTCCTCTGCCCTGCCGAGGAATGGCCCCCTCCCCGACTCTACCCCTCTGGAGGACCGGCTATTGTTGGATCCCATGGATCGAAAGGCCATCTCACTTACATACAAAAAGCTGGTTAACAACCGTGCTGACCCGTTGCTAAAACTGAGGGGGGTGGTGGGAGAGGATTTGGGAGAGTTGGAGGACGACATGTGGCGGGATGCCTTGGCCTCGCCTCGGGAAGTAGCCCCCCCCATGCGCATGCGGCTTCTCCAGTTTAAGATCCTACACCGGGCCTATTTTGATGCCAAATTATTGATCAAATTAGACAGACGCCCCGGTACACTTTGCCTCCGACACTGTAACCAAGAGGACACTTTTAGTCATATTTTATGGGACTGTCCATATATCCAGGACTACTGGGGGAAAGTTGCCCGCCAACTCGAGAGGCCAGACACAAAGGCTATGCACAAGCGTCTCTTGAAGTTGAAGTGATTCCAAGAGGTCGATTTCCTATGTAGCGCATACGTGCTGCGATAGGCTCGACCTAAAAATGTAATTTTTGGCAAACAGATCTTACACACTGGGTTTCTCAATTCCTGATGATTCTCATTAAAAACATACTTTGCTGTCCCAGATCTTTTAATTTTGCAGTTTTACTCTGGGAGAATCAAAAAGCTCTTGCTGACCTAACCCTACACACAGAATTTAATGTAATTTAGCTAATGCACTTTATAACTGGGATCCATATTTAAAATATCTTTTATAATCTTTCAATTGATACTAGTTATTAATCTGGACAAACAAATGTCCGTATTGGTAATTGTGTCTTTTAATTAGCTCTGCCTCATACCCGCCTGTAAGTATTTCATGAGGTTAGTCTTCTGTGTCATTCTCTCTTCTAGGTGTTTCCTAATGTTTGGTCCTCTATCACCCTCTCTTCTGGCTGTAGACTCCCTCTCTAGGGGACACTTTTCCTTGGGTTTGAGAAGCCCCCTTTTACAGACAATGTTATTTCCCTGGCCATCCTTTATCCCTTACCTCCAAGCTTAAATAGCAACTTACCTCACTGGTATTTGTCACTGGAGGTCCCTGCAATCTTAATGCATTAAAATTATCTAGATCCCATTGTTCAAAGCACACAACCCCTTCTCCACTATTAATTTCTCCCTTCCAGACATAATCCCTTGAACCGTCCACTGAGATCCTTGGTTAAACTTAACAGCTGCATGAAACTATCTTTTTTCAACACCTCAGTCCTTTCCATGGGGTCAATATCCGGAAACTCTTCCACTGCTTCTCATTTCACAGGCAGGACCTTGGGCAATGTCTTAGCTGTAGGTGAACTAAAAGATTATAACAAGCTTGTCATTGGTGTCCCTCTGTACTACTTTACTCCTCTTAAGAAAGTTCATAAATTGTCACCCCCAGTGTCATGCCCCACTTTCTTTTTCCCTGCACAGACTGCCCAGCAATCTCTACAAATGTGAGCCCTGTATTAGTTCCCTACCCAGGTAACTTTCTCAGACTATCTAGATCTTGTCTCCATGTCATCATGTAACTTCTCTAACAGTGCACTCCTAACTACTACCTTTGCTTCTACAGAATTGACGTTGTATGCAGATTTCCTCCCTTATCACATGCACTCCTTTGTTTCCTCCTAATTGAGGCCCTAATCAGATTTCCTCCTTAGCTACGCTCAAGTATCCCCATTCACCTCTAGGGACATAATTATTTATTCTCACTAGTGTAGTGCACTGACTTTTTATGTAGGGTACCAAAATGAGGTACTGAATAGAAAGTGCAGACAACCCTAATTGGCTTACAGGGCTTACATTAATAATCACAAACGCTCTTTTTTGTCTTAGTGTGGGTGCGCAGTTTACACTTATCAGAGGGTAGTATTAAGTAAGCATTTGTTGTACACACACAGTCAGTAAATGAGGCACACACACTCAAGAAGATACACCAGACTAATTTAGAATAATTACAAAAAACAAGATTGGGAAGTGAAGATGTAGTGTCCTGCGTGGACCCAGGAGGTGGATATGTCCTCCTCTAGAAATTTTAACAAAACATAGGGATCAACCTTAAAGGAGGTTCAAAAGAGTGTGTTACCTCTCTTGGTAGGGCGCACACAGTGTTTGCTTAAATACCCCTCACACACCAAAAGGGCCCTTGGTGTCATGCTTCATCATAGGGGTCTTCCTGCCCCGCTGCGGGACGGGTCGTGCTTCATTCTGCGACTATGTGGGAGCACTGATATTACAGTACTGTGTGGTGTAGTGGTAGTGAGAGGTAGGGTCAAAAGTGGATACGAGGAGTGAGTTAAAAAGGACCTGGCCTCATGGACTTAAAGAACTTTAATAGGTCGTTGAAGCTTGTGCTATTAAAAGGGGTGGTTCGGAGAGATCCTGCATGTAATGTGCGGATACTCCTGATCAAGTCGACATGTTTCAAAGCATCAAGGCTTCTTCATCAGGACTTGGAATTATCCGTTCGGTACTCACTGTGTTACTATCAAGATGTGAATAGTGTGCTATATACAGAATAGTGAAAAGATGCAGAATATCATGCACTTTATGGATTACCCAATTGGTATTTCTAAAAGTGAGTCTGAAAAGAGAAAGCACAATTAGTAATACAATTGCGCCTTCCAATGTGCAAACATGTGTAGTCTGTAAATACAAAGCGCCACAATGTGACTGTAGTGTCATTAGCCTTAGTTGTAACCTTGAACAAAAAGTGCTGTGATCTGTAGGGATAAACAAGGACGAATGAGACACACACACACATTAAATAGAAAATACACACTCTATATTTGCAATACGAGAAAATAGAAAATCAGAGAGTGGATAAGTATATAGATCAAATAACCAAATGTTCATTCATACAAGGATGTGTAGGAGACAGTGCTCCATGAGCCTTTTGAACGGGTGGGAATGGTGTTGCCACTGTATTCTATTTGGTAAAGAAAAGGGGGGAAAAAGTTGTGGTCCCAATATTGGCGGTTCAAAAGAAATCCTTATAAAAATTTGTATACCACTGGTTCCCTGTACGGGGAGGCTCTTTTTATACCGTTGGTGATTGGCCCTTATTAAACCTAAATTGATTGCACCTGTGAAGATGTGACCCGGAAGTAATGTGTGTGAGGGGTATTTAAGCAAACACTGTATGCACCCTTCCCAAGATAGGTAACACACTCTTTTGAACCTCCTTTAAGGTGGATCCCTATGTTTTGTTCTAATGTAGAATAATAACATGTATTTCTATAGAATGTTTAACACCAATAACTTGTGTAGTCAGGTAAGTAGTTTTCGAGTTATCAATTTTTATAGTTAGCAAAAATGTCACACAAATGGGTTTTTACGCAGTATTGCTTTCCTATCGAGAAAGAAACCTATATTGCATACAAGTAGTTGCAGTCGCTTTTCTGGGGTCCCCTTTAGGACTTAAGTAGCTGGAAGGTCATGGTCACAAGCAGTTTGGCTTTACCTGTCCTGGAGTGTCAGGGTGCAGAGGTGCTAGACAGGTTGGTAGCCTTGCGCTCTACACCATTGGCAAAGGGGGGCACCTAGAAACAGACTGCAGAGGGGTACTTGGTGACAAGTCTGAAAGCTCTCAATGGGGGGCTCAGTTCTTGAAGGTCTTGGGAGCATGGGGCCACAGTCTGTGTTCATGGACCCGGGCCGGGGAGTTCGGTTGCAGAGGGTTTTGGTCGGCTGTACCCGTGTATCAAAGGTGCTCACAGTGCTTTCTCAGACCTGCAGGGGAGACCGAACAGGACAGCTGGGACACTCTTGATGCTGGCCTCTACGATGCTGACATTTCTCGTCAGCTGGTCTGTCTAGGCGGTTTCGGAATCCGGATTGGACTACAAACCAGCCTTGGTTGTTGCAAGGGGTCTGGTACCCAGAGTATTGGTGCAGGGCAGCTCCTGGGTGTCCTGGAAGTGCTGGCAGCCCTCCAAGGCTTCTGGAGAATGCACAGCTGCAGAACGAGTCAGGTTATTGCTATTGTTGGGAACAGGCAGGATTTGGCGCCAAGAGCCCACAGCTGGTCCACAGTTTTCGCTTCTTTGACTCTTCTTGGTCCTTCTTCTTTCGTCGGGCAAATCGGAGTTCCTGGTGTCAGGCGGCCACCTGCCTTAGGACTGTAAGATCTGCTGTAGTGGTGACTTGAATATATATTGCATGCAGTGTTTGTGAGCATGGCACACAGGATGATATGTGCCAAGTCATGTTTTCACATTTGTTTGCACCATTTCACGCAGCCTGCAATGGTAGTCTGCATGAGTTTTGTGGTGGGTCCCTTAGGGTGTCACAGTACATGCTGCAGCCCCCAGGGACCCTCTTTAGCACCGATGCCCTAGGTACCAGTGGTACCATTTATTAGGGACTTACCGAGGTACTAAAGGTCTTCCCAAATGGGGAACAATTGAGCTCTTACCTTGTTTTAGGGAAAGAGCACTGACACTGGGGCCTGGTAAGCAGGAACCCAGTGCTCCTCAGTAAAAATTGCATCAAATATCAGGCAAAAAGTGGGGGTGACCAAGTCAAAAAGGGGCACTCTCCAACAATCATTAATTCCTTTGTACTGTCAGTGACATTATCATTCAATGCCTCTAGAACAGAACAAATTGTGTTCTATTAGGACTTTTAGGTAGGTGTTTTCTGTTGGGCAATTCCCTAATTGTATCACTATTTCCCTAATGCATGAATTATTTTGCCTCAATGATGCCATATTCTAATGTACTGTTCTCTTCAAGATATTTACTGTAGTATAAAGAATAGTTGTCTCATGCCCAGTATTAGCAAAAATGAATTTTCCATCACTTCAAACATGATTATCAAATTTGATTGTGGTAGTGCAGTATTCTGTCTGATGGTAGGAAAAAGAGTAGTTGGCATACGGACAAAGGATTACAAAGCAATTGGGGTGAGAAGTTTTTTGTTCAGCTCATTTTCGTGGCTGGGTCATTTTTTAAGGTTTTGAACCTGGGATTTGGTCTCGGTAGATACATATAGCCAAAGGCATCGCTTCTATATTATATTTTCTTTATCCTGGGTAGGCTAACATGTACAGTGTTACTTGATGTCAGGGGTCTTTTTGACTGATGATGACAGATTGTTGCTTGGATGTAGATTTGGTCCAGTATTCCAGAAGGCACAGTGGACGATGAAGTGTCTCAAATCCCACAGAAAGCCTATGTGATCTTTTAACTTCGATGTGATATGGTCCTTAAGGTTTGATTGCAAGAGCGGGTGGCTTATTCAGGCTAGTTTAGACTGGTAAATCGAACACATTGTGAAAGCTTTCAGAATCCTAAAAATGATAACGTGGACTATTCGGCCATAAAATACCAATAAAGTGTCAATCTGTGACCTACAGGGTGTTAGTGCCCTGGGCTTTGCCTCCACTAGTGAACTGTTATGGCTTGATCTTCATGAATAAATAGGTTATTAATTTAAAGATAGAAAAATCTATGATGTCCTTGTTGCTTAATTGCAAAATGGACATCTAGTTGCTAAACTAGAAGATTAAATGTCTTGTATTCCTTTGTAATCTAGAATGGATGTTGAGGATTATCAATTACTTTGTTCTTTTATTCGTGTTTACTAAAAGGAGTAATATTCAATCCAGCTAGGGGTCTGATATTTCTTCTTTTGCTAAACATTAATAGGTGAAGCCTATTATTTATTCTATGAACTTGAAAATTATTACAAGACAGGTCTACGAATTTCTTGAAAGGGAACTCAGTGGGTTTGAAGTACAAAGATTTTAAAAAGAATTACTCTTTTAGTTATCCTGGATTACTCCTTTATTCCGGAATTAATAGAAGAGTAAGTCACACCTACTAATAGCAACGTTTTTGTGATTTAGGCCCTAGCGACTTACCTGCCATGTTACATCAGTTACTCCTCCTGTTTTCTATCTTATTCATGAACATTGACCTGTATCGAGCCAGCAAAAACAATAGATGCTTTATTCGGTTCATTAAAAAGACCATCAAAGCGTGCAAGGTTAAAACATCATTAATAAAAACAAAATATTTAAAAGCAATTATATAAAATTACATTGTAAAAAGGTTATCCACACATCAAGGCTCACATCAGTTCACTAATGGACAATACTAGCAATCCAACAGCATAATCCGGTGTAATAAAAAAAAATCAATTGCAAAAGCAAAGCAATACAACCCTGATAATACTTTTTCTAAAATAATTTGAGGTTACCACAACTCCATCTAATTAAAAATTAATAAAACCATTTAAATGATACAGCCCCGTCTTGCATTGTCTAAAGTCCAAGTAGGCAAAAACGATGACACAAGTTATGGCAATCTTTTGCCCAATAGTCAGTTGCACAGTTCAACAGTCCCATGACTGATTGTCTGGATGAGACAAAATACATTTGTGTTTATGGCAGACAACTTTTAGGTATGTACTGACAGCATATACAAACAATTACATTAGAGGTATTGCTTTTCAAGATCCTATGGGCAATTGAATAACGATTAACACCAAGGTTCAGACACACAGGGTGTATCCATTTGCGAAGAGAATAGAGGTATGCAGGGCAAAATACCAAAATGTGTTCCTTGGTCTTGGGGGTTAACCCACAGGCAGGACACAGATGGGGCAATGTGTCATTTTCTAGCGGCGAGTGAATGATTTCAGTGCTAAGCAGCCAAGTCGGAAACGCACACATTGGCCTGTCTTATTCGCCCTGTACACCCCTCTTATTTGCTTGTATTGATCCCAGTTGTAGGTCTCGCCTGGCAGACAGCACTAGCTGTCTGATCACAAACGACCTATTATGGGTTTACCAAGAACCTTCAGTGTGCCTAAAGCTTGTTCATTGATTTCTATTGGTTCAGTTTATTGTCCCTCTCATTTCTTTGTTTCTTATTTGATGGCTTTCCTTGCCCATCTTGTTCAATCTTGTGTTTGTCCCTCCACTGGAGCATAGACTCTTTATCATCTGCTTGATTGGCTAACTTATGTCCTTCCACTGCTCACTCTAAGGGAACTACTTTTCTCTTTTTTTATAAGCCCTCCATTAAAGTGCATGTGTTTTCCAGCGGTCTCCCTTGTGTCCTTCTCCCCTCCCCCTGTGCTCCATGATGCATTAAAAAAAGAAATGGTGTCCACTTTATTTCATAAGCACATGCTTGCGTATTGACGCACATCCAAGCATATGTCATCAGACACCCATGCACATGCCTTCAGAATGACACCTTGATTTTTTTTTTCTTTTTTCCTTTTGCCATGCAGCACAGCATGGCTAAAAGTCCTTGCCAAAGCCACTAGATCGCCAAAAGCGAGGCCCAATGGCTTTCCCAGTGCTTGTTTTGGGTGTCGCCTACATACATCTTTTGTCTACCTACAAACTGCCTTTTCGTCGTGTTGTCGAACTCCTATTGTGGACTGTATCATTACTCAGTGATATTCCTTCACATTGCTTACAATGGGTTGGCTTTTTTGTTAATCTCATTTGCATGCATATTCTTTCATGGCCTTCCTTCCCCTTTTTGTGTTCGTCCCTCCACTGGAGAAGAGCTTTTTTTACCATCCTGTTTATGCCATGACTTCACTGCTCGCATTCAAGAACAACTTTTTTCTTTTTATTTTAGCACTTCATGAGAGTACGTGCTTGCTTACTCTCCGCCTTGTGCTGCTTGCCCCTCTTTACTTCCCTGTCCTCCCTCAGCCTATCGTTGCCCCTCTGCCACCTCCCATGGCTACTGTCCACTGATCTCTTTTCGTCTCTACATTTTCTTCGCTTTTTATTTTGTTGCTGAGGTGGTGCATCCAATCTTGTTCAAATCCGACCGAACCAAATGGAAATGTATTAATCGGAATCCTGTCCTTTCTGAAAGTGAAGCCCCAAAGAACTACAGACCTCCTCGTGAACCTTAAGGATGCCTCGAGGGCTCACTTCTAAGCGTCTATTCAAAGCCTGCTCGCCCTTCTCATTGACCCTTTATATCGTGTTTCTGACACACATCCCCAGATGTCAACCAGCATTTCCTCCTGATCCAAGAGACACAGGATTTGCGGCATCCTGCTCTTGGTCTAACGTCACAAAAATAGATGTCTTCTCTAGATGGTGTGCACTTTTGGGTGACATCTAGTGTGCCTTTTCTAAACACCACATGTGAACTAAGCCAGCAATTGCCCATTTTCTTTATTTTTTTTCTTTCCACATCTGAAGTAACCCTGGGTTTGGTCGTTGTCACGTTTTTCAGTGTTATGTAACTTCTGGACGCACCTTAAGCATGGTCTGAAATGCTTCACAACAGTGACTAAATAATGGTTCAGATAAGTTTGTTAGGACGCAAAAGTAGCAACGGTCATCACATATTTGTCACTGAGTACATGCCCAAATTAATCTTGTACTGATGTTCTGCCACAAACCACTAGAGGGAGACACGCGACAACATACTAGAGCTGGCCATTTTACACTTTCCTAAACGAATTCACTGTAATTGTTCAGATTCTTTACTTGCAATCGAGTTTTACTGTTTGGCACGTAGCACAGAGTGCTATTATTCTCTCTTTGTATTCTTTCTGTCGTGTTCTTACTCCGTCTGTATCCTATCTTTCCTCTAATTAGCCTCTCTCCCTGGTTTCATACCCTCCTGTTTCCTTCCCCCCTTATAAAAAGCTATTTTTTTCTGGTCTTGTATCTCGGTCTCCTTGACTTTTTATCTTTTATTTTAGCCATCTTTTCTGCCTTCTCTGGCCTTTTCCCCTAGTTCTTCTTGTCTTGTATCCTAATTTATCAAAGGTCCCTTTTCTTGTTTACTTTGCCCATTTCAGTGTTGGACTCTCACTTCCTATACATCATTACAGAAGGTAAATTAGCTGCGTCTGGGGATTTCATTACAAACCACTTCTATGACGCACTAGTGCATACATAACTGAAGTATGTCCTAAGGCAACATTGGACAATGTCAAGATGTAGTAATTCTGCAGAAACCATTTGCTCTAGCGAGATTTGTTGAAAAGATTGGATTGAAATGCACACTCACACGCTAAGAAAGCCCAGGATGACGTTGCAGATTCAATCAGTTTGTAAGGGGTGGGTTCTGGCGTGGCAAAGTGGGATGGAGAGGGTACAGGTGGCATGCCCTGTGCCCCCGAGATTTCATTCAGTGGGTCCTGGTACGAGCCTTTCCGTGTCATTATCCTCAGTGGGTCTCTCCTTGTAACTGGCTTCATTGCATTGAGAATAAGTGACAGCGGCCT
Source organism: Lissotriton helveticus (assembly GCF_964261635.1). NCBI lineage: Eukaryota > Metazoa > Chordata > Amphibia > Caudata > Salamandridae > Lissotriton > Lissotriton helveticus. The sequence continues at coordinate 80,668,958 of NC_136062.1, forward strand.
ATGTGTTCTGCTCTTTTCTTACCCTTTTACCTCGACTCTTGCTTCATTTCTCTTGTTTTCTTCTTCAGAGGAACGTGCCAGAATCTATTCTTCGGACAGCGATGAAGGCTCGGACGACGACAAAGCCCAGAGACTGCTCAAAGCAAAGAAGATCAACAGCGACGAGGAGGTGAGGAGCAGTGCACGCTTTGTATCTTTTCTACTTTGTGTACTTAACACATGATGTCATTCAGAGAGACTTCGCGCCACAAGGTCTTTGAAAACTTCATTCGTGCAGTAAATATTCACATGATCTCTGCATCTGTGCGCTGCTCCACCGCCATAGGTTTTCATATGAGGTCTTCACCAGCCGCTCAACCTTGGGACTGCCTCCCTTCCTTCTAGTACACAGTACAAGTATGAGGTAATGAGGAGGCATCATGTCGCACCAATATGTACTCTGCTCTCCCTTTTCACACCCTTAAAAGGACGCCAGCTGCAAGAGACAGCAGGAAGAGGGAGGGAAAGCTGCTTTTCGAAGCATCGATTGGTGTTTTACAGTGAGATGTGTGCGCTTAGCTGGATACTGAGGACGCGTGTCAGTGATCTGCCCGGTGACTGTTGCCTCTGCGACCCTGGTCGAGGTTTGAGAAGCTCTGTGTGGGCTGACCATCAGAGCCCATGCTCAAAAGACTTTCGCCTTGGTATAATTTTTCACAACAGTGATCCTTTCTGGTTGGAAGGCCTGAGACAAGAGTCGCCACATCTGTGTGTGTGTGTGTGGTTTGAGGGTTGTCAGCCATCATTTGTATGACCATATCAGGCGCTCTCATGAAAGGAGGCGCTACCGTGCACTTGTCCCTCTTAGAGGTGAGAAGACCTCTTCTGATTTGCAGCATTCTTCCTCATGGCATGGAGACTGTGGTTGGAGCCCTTCCACAGGCTTAGTCACCACAGAATTACACAGACAGTAACTCTCTTTTCTGACGAAGAAAACCACAGAAGAGAAATAAAAGGCCAAGCTGTCTTCATTTTTCCACAGATTTCCTGGAACTGCCTCCTGTGGTGAAGCATTAATTATGGCAGAAAACTCTGTTTTCTGGTGGGCCAATTATTGACCTTCCCATTTCAGGCTCTCTCCACTGCTGCTAAAGCCTATACTGGATTTGTGCTGCGGAATCACGCATGCAGCCTGTTGGCATAGCTTCGCACCCGCTTCCTCCCATTGCCTCTTTCCGATTGGGTCACTTGCGGGGGCCGGCAACATAGACAGTGGTCTCTCCCATCTCAGTACCTCCTCCTACTGTGGTACATTCCTCTTTTATGAGTTCCTTTACAACCGGAGTGGTTTATTCACCCCTACCATTGTGCTCTCTTCCCATAATTGTGTCAGTCTTAGCTTCCGGTCACCTACTATGAATATTGGTAGCCACCGCTTCAAACAGCAGATGACTCCCAAGCAAGCAGAGCAGTTTAAAGCTCTGTATCTTTGTGGAATTCCTATTCAAGCTTCTCAAAGAAGGTCCTAAGAAAAAATCTCAAGCTGGTAAGCCTGTGCCCGTTGAGTGTTAGACATAACACTGTTCACAATATTTAACCATGTTCACAATATTTATTACATTTATAATGGTTATAACTTTTATTATCTAACTTCTGAAATGGAAGGAGAGAGAAATACATAAAAATGATTATTGATTCTCCTGACGGACATCTCTCTTGCATATGCTTACCACCAGTCACTCTTACTTCAAAAATTGTAGATTTCCTTCAATTTATGGACGCACCTGATGTCCTTCCATGGTTCTGAGAAACGAGGCCCGAGCCCGTGCATAACCCTTTTTTGTAAAGCAAAGCCTACCCACTTATACCTCTGAAATCATTCAATCATATTCCTTTTCTTTGCCTATACACTTGCATTAGTGGTGCCTCTCATTGTAATCTTTATTCCACACAAGCGATGATGCAAGGATTACAGCTCCTAAAGGGCATGCATCTCTGTTATGATAACTGACTTTAGTGTATATGTTCATGGTGCCCACTTAGTTCCTGGAGCATTTGTTTTTGTTCTAAAATAGGTGTTGGGAATGACTTCTGGAAAGTCATCTTTACCGACAACATCAACTAAGAGTCTATAAACGTTCAGAAACTGCCAGTCTTTATAAGATTTGCTTTTTGCTCTAAAGAACTGCAGAGGGAGCAGTTTCTCTGATATGTTTTCTGAGACAGGCTAACTCCATGGACAGCATTAGAATAAAGGAAGAAACCCCACTATAGCTGTAATCCCACTTCTTCCCCTTGTTGCCTTCTTGATCCTTTATTGTATGTGCTAGAAAACACTTATGGTCTGATATAGGATTTGAAAAAAGTACTCCATCCATCAGGGTGACAAAGTGTAGAAAAGTGCCCCTTTTGACATGGTCACCCCCACTTTTTGACGGGTATTCAATGCAATTTTGACTGAAGTGCACTGGGTTCCTGCTATCCAGGTTCACAGCACCAGATCTCTTCCCTAAAACTGTACAATTGTTCCCCCTTGTGCAATACCTTTAGCACCCCCTGTAAGTCCCAAGTAAATGGTACCCCTGGTACCTAGTGCAATGAGGCTAAAGAGGGTCCCCAAGCGTGTATTGTGCTATGCTACCCCTTAGCACACTCATGCAAACTGCCATTGCAGGCTGTGCGACATGGTACAGGGAAAAGTAAAGACATGACGTGGCATACCTCCTGTGTGCCATGCCTAAAGACACTGCATGCTGTATAGGTAAGTCACCCGTATACAGGCCTTACAGCCTTCATGCAGAGTGCACTATACAACATGTGGCAACATATCTACATGAGCAGATATGAGCCTGTGATGTCTAAGTCGATTCTTAGATATTACAAGGAACAGGGAAGCCATTTTACTTACATGTGTGGTACACTGTTAATTATGAGTTCCCCAGCTACATGATGGCTTCACTGAATCTAGAGATGTTAGCCAACATGCTAGTTCCACGTGAAAAAAATTGTAGAATTCCACCATTATGGTTTTGGTGGAATTAGGCTTACTGGGTCAACGTTATGCCCACTTTCCACAGGAAGGAGTCATATAGTGGTGTAGTGGCCCTGAAGGTAAATAGTCAAGTGGCGACTACCTGTCACACCCCTTAACATACCAAAATGTAGTATTTAGGAGGCACGCCGGATTCCAGGAACTTGGATTCGATAGATTCAGAATAAGAGGACATAGAAGATCCACAAGAAAAGCGAGAATTGAAGACTTTCTGTGGATTTTCGGTGCCACACCCTGCCTGCACAAGTCTTGACAATGGTGACTAGCGACGTGTCCTGCAGTTGAACAGGTTCAAGAACCCCTGGAGACAGCCAGCCTTTTGCAAATTGCCAGCAATCTCCCTTGGAGTAGAGGAGCTACTCCCCTGCAGTCCGCAGGCACCGAAAACGCAAAGTCAGTTTTGCAGAGTTGCCGTTAGACGCATCAGCCTCCCAGGAAAAGGACCCTGTGCTCCTGAAGGTCAGATCTGTCCCCCACCAAGTGTGAGGACACCAGGACCCACCTGAACTGCACATGGCCAATGCCAGGGATACCAGACCCCCTGCAACAAACAGAGTCCCTGAGATTCCAATCCGGACTCCTACTGCTCTGAGACCGAGCATCCATCGAGGGACGTTAGCACTGCAGAGACCCACTTCCAAAGTGGCCCAACAGTGCTGATTTTGCACCCTCAATTGGCGAGACTGATAACCGCAAGGCCCTGGAGTGCACAGAGTCCAGCTAACTCTGCTACTACGCACTCGAGTGCCCCAGCCCGGGTACCATTGAACCAGCTAAGTCCCCTTTGTCCCCTTGACCCTTGTGACCCAAAACCCCTGCCTGGAGCTCCCAAACTTGTCCCCCTCTGCAGCCTGTTTCTAGTTGCACCCTCCCCTTTCTTTCCACTGGTGTAGTGCACACAGCTACACTGGTACCAACAAACCAGCTGTGCCTGCTAGACCTGAGGACCTTTGTGACCCAAGCCCCCCAGCTAGTAGCTCCCGGAGTTGTACGCAAGTCCCCCTATGCAGCCTATTTCTAGTTGCCCCCCCTCCACTTTTTTGCCACCGGTGTAGCATGCACAGCTACCAACCTGACTAGCACCTTTGCACCTGGACGCCCCAGAGCAGGTACCCAGTAACTGCTGCTGGTACTTTGGCCCCCTACAACCCTAAGTCCCAAAGGAGACCCTAGAAACCATTCGCAAATATATGCATGCAACATATGCCTTTTCTCCCATAGGTAGTAGTGCAGCATAAAGACGCGTTTAAGTGAACTATTTACTTACCTGTAAAAATTCAGATCTAGAAAGTACTTACTTAGATAATGAGGTTCTTAGTATCACAATTTATATAAAAAATATGACTTTTTTTCTAAATGGGTCTCAGATTTATTCCTGAGTGTGTGTCTCATTTACTGCCTCTGTTAGTACAATAAATGCTTTGCACTGCCCTCTGAAAAGCCTAAACTACTCACCCACACTGCCACAAATGAGAGCATTTAGTGGTATCATTTTTGCCTCTGTAAACAATTTGGGTTGCCTGGACTCTTTGCACAGTGCACCTCGTTTTGGACCACTATATAAAGAGCCAGCTTAATACAGAGTATATTACCTCTACCATCCTGACGGACCACCATCCATCAAATTTGGAAATGACCATTGTCTCAACAATCAATCACTGTATATTAAAAGGAGCTGCTATGAAAGCAGTTCCTTTCCAGGGATTTAAAGACGAAACATTTGGTTGATGGTTGCCATCAGTTTTGACAGCTGTTCACCAGACTTTCCAAAACTTTTTTTTGTTTCTGAAACAAACTCCCAAAGTGAAAAACAAACCGTGAATGACTTCCGCAACCTAGGAGTTTTTTTCCCAGGATGCGGGAGTAGTTATTTATTTTTTATTTTTTGTCTCTTACTGTCAGGTTTTTCCTGGTGTGAAATTGGGCGGGTGGTGTACTGTCCTTCCTTTGAAAGCTCATACTCCATAGACTACCGGAGGTCGTTTTGTGTTAACAGAGTCAACAGGGGTGCTATCGATAGAAAACTCAACATCAGTCCTTCTCTAAGTGAGACAGGCACATCAATGTCTGTCTGTTGTGGACTTGACTTTTGTTTGTACTACAGTGCTGATAGCAATGGAGAAGTAGTGCAAGATTTCTGGTTCCTCGACAGCAGTACAGAATGTATGGAAGGCAAGCCGTGCTCCCAGGCAGAAGCCTGCTCCTCTTCGTAACTTCATGCCCTTAAGTTTTCTTGGTGCCCAAGGGCTACATAAACCTTTACTGCTGCTGGGTTCTCTGGCTCAATTAAGTAACGTCTGAATTAATGTGGATACTTTGCAAGACTGGTTGCATACCCCTTTCCATATACCCCTATCTCTGGGGTGTAGATTTCTAAAGAACTTGGCTTGTTTAGATATAGACTCTTAGGACCAGACCGATGAAAAAGGTACCCAACTTTTTGGCTCAAATGTATCTTTTCAGCAAATAATATGAGGTCTATGACTAGAGTGCTAATTTCAAGGCTTTTTGTTTACTCTTCTGAGGGTATCTTCATCTCTCATCTCATAAGCCGCAGAGCCCTGTTACCTCCTTTATCAATTCCTCCTGAAACACGTCTCATTCAGATTTGTATGTACATTTGTATGTACATCTCACTGCCAACACACCCATACTGCCTCGGTCCAGCAATGGCTACTTGCAAAAAGGTTGCATTCTGGATTTCTAGAGGCACTCTGTCCTGACTAAAGGGTATCATTGTTTGGATGCTGCAAGTGGATTTAAGAATGTTTTTCAGATTCAGAATACATACACTCAGATCTGTTTGTCAGAGCTGCTTCTGTGAAAGCAAAAACACTCTTCCCCATGCATTACTGTCCACTCAGACCTCTAGCAGTAAACAGTGATGCATTTGATGAGTCTAAAACTCCGTTCACTTTCCTTATTTTAATATCCTTTTACAGATAATTCATTACTGTCTTGTGAAATCAGTGCTTGCCTGGTCGAAAGGAACATTGATAAAAGTGGCTCTGACCACAGACCTATGTGGTCAGCCTGGGAGCCTCGGTAAATAAAAAATACCACAGCAGTATGTACAAAAGCGAAAGAAAGGCTTAGGCCTCATCTCATTTTGTAGCATATCTACCTCTTTTTGTAAAAGAGACCAACATTTTGCAACAACCAATCAGATTAGCCTCACCCCATAGAACCCACATGAGAGAGACTCTGAGCCTCAGATTTTCTACCACACGTTGTGCTAAGGGAGTCTCCAATGAGCTCTGCTCAGATTTCTCTTCAACTTTTGGATTTCAACTGTTTTCTCTTCAGGATGCTGTTTTCCCCTTTTTTCATCATCAAACATGGAGAAAAAAGGCCTTTTTAGAGCTTGTGCTACCTCTTGTAAAAGGAGGCGTTGGGTGAATGACCCTCATAAAATGGCATGTGTTGCCTGTATCCGGACCACAAGTTCTAGGTAAGATAAACATAAGGGTCCATGAGGGCCGTCTTTTACTTGGTTCCAGAAGCTGAAATCTAGAACAGATCCAGTTTCTAGTATGACAGTGATGAGGCCTCGTCCGCTGCGTCTTTGTGAAGATCTGAGAAGGAATACACTCTCATCCGGTTTCTTGTGAGCAGCGCACTCAAAACGCCTTTAAAAGACCTCCCGGGGGTCTGACAGGCGCAGTCCACCTGAATCTCCTCACCGAGGTGTAAAGGAGAGGAAGGGACTTTAACAGGAGAAACTGGTGTGAGGAAGTCTAGCTCGTCGATGACTATGGCAGTGTCGACGAAAACGGCAGTGTCGACGACGACACCGTCGACGACGATGGCAGTGTCGATGACGACAACGTCGACGACGATGGCGGTACCGTCGACAACACCGTCGACGACGATGGCAGTGTCGACGACGATGGCAGTGTCGACGACGATGGCAGTGTCGACGACGATGGCAGTGTCGACGACGATGGCAGTGTCGACGACGATGGCAGTGTCGACGACGATGGCTGGGTCGACGACGATGGCTGGGTCGACGACGATGGCTGGGTCGACGACGATGGCTGGGTCGACGACGATGGCTGGGTCGACGACACTGTCTACGACGATGGCAGTACAAACGACACTGTCTACGACGATGGCAGTACAGACGACACTGTCTACGACGATGGCAGTACAGACGACACTGTCTACGACGATGGCAGTACAGACGACACCGTCTACGACGATGGCAGTACAGACGACACCGTCTACGACGATGGCAGTACAGACGACACCGTCTACGACAATGGCAGTGTAGACGACACAGTTGACGACAGTGTAGACTACGATGTCTACATCGTCTACGACAACCGTCAACAACCGTGTCGACGGATATAAAAAGAAAAAAACTTCTGTCAGGGAGAACAGCCTGTGACAGAAGGGCATGATGTTATTATAGTGCCAGATGATGACTATGGTTCATCTGATGAGGACCAGAATGTGGAACATATCCAAAATCCTGACGCAGAATAGGACGATTATGTTATCCCAGATCCGGCTTCACTATCCCCGGACCCTGTGCATCCGCCTCCAGCTGACATAGGGGGTTTCCATAATCTTATGGAAAGAGCATCTAAAAGATTTGGCCTTTCTGTTCCTGTGGCACAATCAGACTGTTTCCTCTATGATTTTAAAGAACCTTTCAAGAAATCTATTTGTTCCATTCCCATAGTAGAGCATGTTTGGAATGAAGGCAAGAAGGTGATGCAGTCTCCAGCTACTTAACTCCGGTTCTACCGCGTTTGGAGAAAAAATATATGGCACCGGAGGACAGTCCAGCCTGTATTATTGCCCAACCTAGACCGGACTCGGTTATTTCTCAGGCGACCCAAAGAAAATCAAGAAACCCGACGGCACCCCTGACTGCACCGCCAGACAGAGAGGGCAGGTGCAGAGACAATGTAGGCAAGAGGTTTTCCTCTATGTCTAGCCTCCTTGTTAGGGCCTCGAACGCTCTAGCAATTTTGGGACGATATGATCGCCAAATGTGGTGCGATCTCTCTCCTTTCATTGATCAGCTTCCAGTGAGTGCCAAAGCGGAAGCGAGAAAGATCCTGGAAGAAGGTGAATGATCTTCATCTGAGATTATAGTTTGTGCAATGGTCATTGCTACAACGGCTTTTCGTGCCTTGGCAGATTCAGCGGTCCTGAGGCGTCAAGGTTGGCTGAGATGTACCTGGTTTTGCACGAAGGTGCAAAATAAAATTCTGGATCTGCCCTTCGATGGAGATATGCTGTTTGGCAAGCATATAGATGATGCTTTTCAAGACATTAAAAAAAGGATACCGAGACGGCAAGATCTTTGGGCACACTTCAATATCGAAAATTACCTTTCTGGGGTGCAAGAGGAAAAGGTTTCTCTAAATATTGGGGAGGTTATCAACATCGCTACTCCTCCTATTCTCAATCATTCAAGCCTCAGTACTCTCAAAGGCAAAATCAATCGACGTCTTTCATAGACAAGGACGTCAAGGAAGAGATACTTCTAAATGCCAATAGCAGCTTCCTGGCAATGCCTACCGGTCCGTCACCCCTTGTAACACCGATGGGGGCAGATTTACACATTTTCTCGATTGCTGGAAGATCATAACAGATCGGTGGGTTCTGAATATCGTTCAATTTGGCCATACACTAGAACTCCAAAACCTTCCACCTCCCAGAGCTCCTCGTGCCACAGAATCAAAACACCTGCATTTTCTCCGTCTCGAAGTTTGTCAACTGCTCACCAAGGGAGCGATAGAACCAGTGCCACTTTCTCAAAGCAGAAGAGGGTTCTATTCCTGGTTTTTTCCTCTTCCATAAGACGGAAGAAAAGTGGCGTCCAATCTTTGATCCGAGGGAGCTCAACACCTATCTCATAAAACTCTTTTCGAATGGTCTCTCTTCAAGACGTCTTACGTCTTCTAAATCCAGGGGATTATATGGTGACTCTGGATCTCCAGGACGCATATTTCCACGTTCCAATCCACCCAGCTCACAGAAAATATTTACGCCTCACAGTAGCCAAGAGTCACTTTCAGTTCAAAGTACTGCCGTTCGGGCTCCGATGCGCTCCACGGATATTCACAAGGGTGTTGGCCCCAGTAGCAACATTCCTAAGGAAACCATAACTGGAAGTTTTCCCTTACCTAGACGATTGGTTGATAAAAGCTCCGTCTTCTCAAGCATTGACAAGGGCAGTCGAAAGTTACATCCAACTTTTCAATCACCTGGGTCTGCATCTCAACAAGGAAAAATCAGTCTTTATTCCATCCAGGAGGGTCAAGTTCCTGGGCCGCATTCGGGATACAAGAATCTGCAAGGTATTTCCTTTGGAAGAAGGACAGAAAAAGCTAATCTTCTCTGCCAACCATTTACAAAAGAGACGATCCCTGTCAGTTCGTCTATACAAGTCTTTCCTAGGATCGATCTCATCTGGCATACCATTAGTTCCGCATTGCAGACTGCGAATGCGCCCCTTGCAAGAACAACTGAACATGCGAAGGTGCCAAGTGGAAGGTTCTTTCGAGGACAAGATAAAGGTCACTCCTCTCATGAGAAAAGCAGCAGGCTGGTGGGCTATCAAGGAGAACATCTCGAGAGGTCTCTCTTTCAGAATGGCTCCATCCCCTCTGATTTTAACCACAGACGCCTCTATGGAAGGGAGAGGCGCTGTCTTACAGGACCTCCAAGTGAGCAGTCACTGGAACGCAGAAGAGCGTTTTCTTCATATCAATCTCTTAGATCTCATAGCGATGCGCCTAGCCTCGCAGGCTTTCAGGCCGAAAGTTCAAGACGCAACCGTGCTGGTCAGGACGGGCAACACAACAGCCATGCATTACATAACCAAGCAGGGAGGTACAAGGTCTCATCTGCTCTCGAAAGAAGCCCAGGGAATATGGGAATGGGTAATTCTCCACAATGTCGTTCTTTCAGCAGAACATCTACCAAGCACTCTCAACACAACAGCAGACACCTTGAGTTGTCTGAAATGGGCCTGCCACAAGTGGGAATTGGATCAAGACATTCTGGAGGAAGTGTTTCAATGCTGGGGAACTCCAACAATAGACCTGTTTGCAACTCCAGAAAACAGGAAATGCCGACTCTATGCAAGCAGGATCGCCATTGAGGGTCGCTAGGGAATGCTCTTTCGATGTCTTGGTTAGGCGCACTTGTTTACGCCTTTCCTCCAAATCCCCTAATCCCACGGCTTCTCAGGAAAATAAAGATGGAACCTTGCAGGATGATCTTAATAGCACCAGCGTGGCCACGCCAATTCTGGTTCACACAACTTCTCCTGCTTTCTCAGGTCCATCCATTTCACCTATGTTCCATTCCATCTCTATTAACAATGTCCCAGGGACAGGTGATACATCCATATCCTAGTTCTCTCCATTTGAAGGCCTGGCTCCTGAGCACAGAGCATTCCACAGCTTAGATATCCCTCAGGAATGTAGGGAGATATTAACTCAAGCTTGTGTACCAATTACAAATTACAAACAAAACCTATCGTGCTAAATGGAAGTGCTTCTGCCTGTGGTGTCATCGTGAACACATCCATCCATTCACTTCAGCTCCTCATCAAATACTGCCTTACATTCTATCGCTGGCTAAATCAGGCCTTTTTTCATTCTTCCATCAAAGTACATCTGGCAGCTATTTCAAGATTCATAAGAACAGCTTCTGGTTCTTCTCTCTGGTCTGCTAGAATTATCAAACAGTTCCTGAAAGGTCTTTTCAGGGTTTTTCCTCCAGTGCGGCCACCACCTCTGGCTTGGAATCTCAATCTGGTTCTCATCTCATGAAACCTCCGTTCGAGCCTATCCACAGGGTGGATTTAAATTTTTTGTCTTGGAAATTAGCTCTCCTTTTAGCCCTCACTTCAGCTAGGAGATTAGGAGAGTTGCAGCCTCTATCCATTTAGAACCTTTTCCACAGTTAAAAAAAGACACATCCAAAATTTAGTCCAAAGGTCGGATTTCCATTTGAACGAACCAGTTGTTCTTCTCTTGACCAACATCCCCTGCAGGAACGTCTCTACATTCTTTAGATGTCCAGAGGTGTCTCAAATTCTATCTTGCACGCACAAACAATTTGAAGAAATTATCTCAACTTTTTGTGGCTTTTAGTGCACCTCGAAAAGGTCTTCCTCTCTCAAAACAAGAAATCACACGCTGGATTTAAAGTGCAATTCATTATTGCCACCAAGCGGCAGGAAAGCCGCTGGAGAGACATATATATGAGCTCACTCCACAAGATCAGTTTCATCTTCGGCAGCTCTCTTCTCTGGAATCCCTATAAAAGACATTTGTAGGGCGGCTACATGGAGCAGTGCCCATACATTCACAAAGCATTACTGCCTGGACTCTTTCATAAGGAGCGAAGCAGCAGTAGGACAAGCAGTCCTGAGGAATCTTTTCCAATGAGAGGTGAGCATTCCCTTCTATCCCTCCTTCCTATGATTGCACATTTTGTATCACATAATGTTTCTGATGTATTGTTACAAGGTATATGATTGCCATATGATGACGGTTATGCAGAGATATTGTAATACTCATGTAGCGAAATGTGCACTGGTGACTTACTGCTAGCTACTCTTATACAAAGCATGGGAATCTATGAAAGTTCCAATACTGGGGCAAGAAAACAAGTTACTTACCTGTAACTTTGGTTCCCCAGTATTGGTAACTTTCATAGATTCCCATGTGCCCACCCTCCTTCCCTGGGAAAGCTCAGCCTTCAGCAAAAGTGGTTACTGATACACAACGGCTGCGAAAATCTGAGGCTCTGAGGCTCTCTCATGTGGGTTCTATGGGTTGAGGCTAATCTGATTGGTTTTTGCAAAATTTTGGTCTCTTTTACAAAAAGAGGTAGATATGCTACAAAATAAGTTGAGGCCCAGGCCTTTCTTTCTCTTTTGTACATACTGCTATGGTATTTTCTATTTATCGAGGATCCCAGGCTGACGACGGGGAATGATACAAAGCATGGGAATCTATGAAAGTTACCAATACTGGGGAATCAAAGTTACAGGTAAGTAACTTATTTTCATATGTCACAAAGCAGTAGCAGCTGACATAAATATTTGTCTTCCATTCCTTTAAACGTGGATGTAGTTGAGATGATAGCATGTCTTTGGGGACTTTGGGGAAAAGTTGTCTCTCTCTTTTGACAGCTAATATAGAGAAAAAGAGTTCTAGTTAAGTGTTAATGGCTTAATGTTTCACTTCACATAGAATTCAACATTGTTTGGCCACAGAGGAGGTCCCAGCTGCTATTTCTCCTGATTTCATATACTGTTTCTAGTATATCAAAGCATGAATGCTGCATTCTTCAACATGCAGTTGTGGCACAAGATCTGTGTATTTAGCCTATATCCCACACTAGTGTCTGCCTGTGGGTTCTCCAAATTCATGGAAGAGAGTTAGGACATCTCATATGAGATTGTAAGTTCCAAATGCTACCATGTAGGTACAAGAATCAACAACATGGTCTTGGGTATGCCTACTGTATTCTCCCACCATAAAAATCAATTAAAATGACAGTTCAAGTATTTTGTTCTATTGCAGTAGATCAAGGATTTCTACTGCGAAGTCCTCACCCTGCCACAATTGTATATCTCTGACTGAGACCGTTCCAATGGGAACTTTCTAAGATTATTTCAAAATAGACTTACACTTTGACTATGTCAACACCCAGAAAAGTGAGTCACAGGGTCCCCTGCGCTTCTGAGAAACGCACATTTTTTCATAGGGACAGGTTTTTCCTACACTGTTGGACTTGGCCCTTTTTGCAGGGTCATCCCTGAACTTTTTGCCTTCCTCCTATATGTTTTCTGACCTGTTGTTGGCTGTTTTATGACTGGCCACTTTACCACTGCTGATCAGTGGTAAAGTGCATATGATCTCTCTATTGTAAATTGATGTATGGATTAGTGATTCCATGATTGGTTCTTCTGGTTTACTTGTCAGACCCTAGTACAGTGCACTGCGTGTGCCCAGGGCTTGTAAACCAAATGCTGCTGGTGGTGCCACCCACAGAAGCAGCCTGTAAAAGTGTGTCTAAGGCCTGCCATTGCTGAGCCTGTGTGCAGTCTGGTACTGCCATGCTGACTGGGCAAGTGCACCCTCTTGCCAGTCCCTAAACCGTCCTTTTTCTTCATATCAGACACCTCTATGGTAGGGCCACGGGCTGGGTGCATTGTAAGTATAAGGTAGGACAAGCCCTGATGTGTGTGGCATGTCCTAATAGTGAATTACAGCTATTTTCGTTTTTCACTATTGCAAGGCTACCTACACCCCATAGGCCAGAATGGGCAGTTAGATTGTTACATTTTATAATCCTAACTGATTCGGGGGAACTAGGTAAAAATTTGAGTTTAATATGACTGAACTCAGAATGATAAAATGCATCTTTTAGTGAAGTTGGTTTTAACATTCTGTGTTTGAAAATACGACTTTTAGAAAGTAGGTATTTTCTTGTCTAACTATCCAAGCCTGCCTCTGCTAGGTTGTGTATTCCTTGTCTGGAGTTTAAGTGAAGGAGCTGGGGGATTCCAGGAGACAGGGTGAGTCAGCCCAGTGCTGAATAGAGAGATCTGCATCTGGATGGGAGGGAGGAGTTGCACCTGGGACCTGAATAGGGTTGTGGCTGCCTTCCACAATGCTGGTGCGTCTGATGTCCCTGCCCTGCACTGTGAAAGGAAAGACGGAGTCATGTAAACAGACAGCTCCAGGACTTACCAGAACTGGTTTGGACTTGGCAAAGGCCTCTCTGCCTTCAGAGAACAAAGATAAACTGTGAATAACAAGAGGGACCCAGATCCCAGAACTTGAGATCACTTTGGGACAACAAAAAGAAGAAACCTTTGCTGAGGAGTAGAACCAGAGAGACTGAGGAGAAACTATCCCTAAGCTGAAGTGCTGCTTGAGGGATTGGCCCTCAGTGGTTGCCTGACTGCCTAAGAAAGGAGAGAGGAACTTTGTGTACTTTCATCAATTTGTATGGATCTACAAGGGCTTGAGAAAAAAAGCTTGCCTCCTGCTGAGGTCTCAGGGACAACAGACTTCACCCACCAGCTCCCCAAGAGATCTTTGGAAGTGCCTGCAGTTGTGCTGGACTTTTTGAGGAACTGCGCATCGCAAGGAGCTGGAAACGCGACTCAGGAGCAAGAAGCGTGGCGCCGAACTGCCGCTGCCGCTTCAAAACACAAGAGCGCCTCATCGCCGGAGAAGGGTTTCGTCGTCGCAGCAGACGCCGCCTCATCACAGGTAAGCGTGTCGCAGGACCTGTCGCAGCCCCCAAGAACCGCTGAGTCATCGCAGGGCCCCCAAAACGCCTCGCATCGCTGGAGAAGAGGATCAACGTCACAGCAGACGCCGCCGCATCAACGGGAAGCGTGTCGCAGGGCCTGTCGCCACTCGCATTGTTGTTGAAGCACCGCACATCACCGGAGAAGAGGATCGATGTCGCAGCAGACGCCGCCACATCACCGGGAAGTGTGTCGCAGGGCCTGTTGCGGTCCGCATCATATCGCACCAAGAAGAAAACATCTTTATTTCTTTGCACCAAAACTTCATTGCATCACGTTGTTGCTCGCCGCATCGCCACAAAAGCGCAGTAAAAAACCGACGCATCACCTCCCCTCGCAGAGAAGAACCGACGCATCACTGTCCCCTACGCAGCAGTAGGGAACCGACGCATCACCGTTCTTGCTTGTAAGGAACTGACGCATCACCTTCCCTGCAACACTTTTGTTGTATTGCGTTACGCATCTTAAGGTACATTGACTCAAAGTGTCGCATTTTAAGATCTAAAGAGAACTACGCTAATTCTACCATTTTAAGTACAGTATTGTGGATTTTTTGTCGTTTATGGTCTTGTGTTAAATCTATATAAAAGATATTTATTTTTAATATACAACTTGTGTGTTGTCACTTGATTACTGTATGTGTTCACAAATGCTTTACACACTGCCTCTGAGATAAGCCTGTATGCTCGTGCCAAGCTACCAAGGGGGAGCAGGGGTTATTTTAGGAGTGTACCCCGTTGCCCTGACTAGAGGCAAGGGTCCCTATATGTCACAAGTACCTACCTGTGCCAACTAGAAACCCCCAAATCAAATATACACCCACTATTAACGACAAAGGTTCTCTCAGACCTTTACATTGAGCAGGAGATTGTATTCTCATAAATTCTTTCCAAATCAGTCGATGACCCTGCGCACAGTGGCACAATTAAGGATTGTACCACCAAGAGTTAAGACTAATTGGCTGTAAAACACCAGTGGACAGTCTTGGGGAAATGCCTCCAAGATGCTGATTGAGCATTGGGTGCAGCTCTTATTGTTACAATCCATGGATGTTGTCTTGTTGTAGCGGACATGCATTTTTGTGGGTTGATGGCCAAGATGGTCATTGGCTACAAGGTAATCATGTTGGCTACAAACCACATTTATAACACAATTTGATGCTCAGTAAATCAAGTGAAAATCATTTAGAATGAATATATATATATCTATATCTATCTATATATATATATATATATATATATATATATAGAGAGAGAGAGAGAGAAAGAGAATGAGAGAGAGAGAGAGAGAGAGAGAGAGTGAGAGAGAGAGAATGAGAGAGAGAATGAGAGAGAGAATGAGAATATATATATAAATATCATCACGAAAATGGGTTATAAGTTGGGAAGTATGTGAGCCCTGCCCAAGTAATAAGTAAGAAACTACTGTCAGGTCAAACACAATTTCAGTAGTAAAAACCTGTGCTCAGCTACATGTAGCCATAGCACAGACCAGACAAGCTTAAATCTGGAAAATGTGCAAAGTTTTTAGCAACACTAAAACAGTTAAAAAGTCAAAACACTACACAAAAAATATTCAGCAAACAGTTTCTACGAATTAAGAAAAATATAATAAGAAGAATTATACCAATATGAGTACAACTCAATCCGGGGGATCAGAAATCAGAAGTTTTAAAGCAAAAAGTGCCAAGCAAAAGGAAAGCATCAACCACTGTTTACGGTTGTCTGTGATGTGGGTACAGTTTCAGGCTGACCATTCTGGGGCAGAGATCAGATACACCAAGCGTGTTGGCTTGGTCAAATTACTAAGTCTGTTTTTTTTAAGGTGAGATTGTTGTCCGGCAGTGCAGGGTTGAAGGCTATATTTGACAAAGTCCCTTCAAATCTGAATAGCTGCTGGGCTAGGTCCTGCAAAAAGCTGTTAGGTGTGGTGGGAAGGACTTCCAGTGAGAAAATTAAAATTTTGCTGCAGCCTATGTCCTCATGCTGGGAAGATACTTTTTGCACCTTTGTCTGGTCAAGATTTCAACCTTTGGTCTCTCTTTTGGAGCTCCAAGTCCAGCAGGCCAAATCATAAGCTGTACCTGACATAGTTCTTCCGAAGTCAGACACCTTTGAAGGGAGGTACTTCTGAAACTCCGGGGGTCTTGAAAGTCTCAACTTTTCCGACTTTATTTGGCAGTTCCCCGTAGCTACTTCTAATGCTTTGAGGACCACAGCAACAACACTTAGAGGCCAGGCCCCACTCTAGCAGATGCCACCAGGCCAATTGTAGTTCTAACTGTTCCACTGGTCTCTGCACAAAAAAGGCCTCTATAAAACAACTGACCCTTGGAGTCATTTTTCATGTCCTGGGCTGGCTAATTCTAATTAGCCAGCAGGGGCTTCAGGCAGGGAAAGTTTACTTTTAAAACACTACTTTTCCTATATGTTTATCGCAAATCTATCTTCACCACTAAATTCCATTTTTAATAAATATTAAGAATAGTGGTTGAACTGGCTTTGTAGCTTACTCAAACCCAAGATAAGGGATTGGCACATTAATTGTACTTTTGCATTTGCTTTATATAACTAGGTACAGCTCTAATAGTTTTGCTTCATCTGGGAATTGTGCACATCAGTGATGTAGAAATGTGTTACAAATGACTCATCCTGTCCTTGAAGATGTTCCCTTTGCATAATAAGTAAATTAGGTTTTATTAGTATATATTTTCTTCAATCTTATTTTTTGTTGCAGGAAGGAGAACCCTCTTCTGGAAAGAGAAAAGCTGAGGATGAGGACAAGGCAAATAAAAAGCAGAAGAAATATGTGATTAGTGACGAGGAGGACGATGAAGCAGATGAAGCAGATGAAGCAGATGAAGCAGATGAAGTAGAGAATGGTGAGGTGGAACAAGAGGAGGCAGAGGAGCGGGATGCAGCAGAGGAGCGGGATGCAGCAGAGGAGCGGGATGCAGCAGGGGAACGGGATGAAGCAGAGGAACGGGATGAAGCAGAGGATCAGGCAGAGGACGAGCCAGATGAGGCAGATGAGACAACCAAAGAGGAAGCAAAGGACTCTGATGATGATTTGTAAATTATATATATTTTTAGATCTGTACAGTTGGATGTAAGTAAACTCAGTGAAAAAATGTTGACATGAGATAACTTTAATTGCCAATTTAAAGTTTTGTCTGTCAACAATAAACTTGACACGTTTTGTTTTTCTATTGGTTTTCATTTGTTTAGTGACTTTGCTTGGTTTCATGTGCAGGAGTTAACTATTCCTGCTACACCGTTCAAGAAAAAATTGCTAATGGTGGTGACAAATGTTTTTCTGCTTTGGTAAGAAGCTGGTGGCTCACTCACTGTACTAGATCGCTAGAGTTGAGTGGACTCTGAGCTACTACTTGGGGAATCAGAAAATATCACAGCAATGTAAGCGTTTTACGCTGTGATGTCTGTCCATACATCAGTTTTCTTCTGATGAATATGTGTACCTGCAGATTCCCCACCTTAACAATATCCCTTGGTACCAGACTGAAAACTGAGAATTTTCTCAGCAATGCATCAGCTCACTGATAAATAGTGCCATGTAGCTTCTTTGTGAATTGAACTACCCTGGAAGTGACGGAGCAAAGCCTCATATAAGCGCTGATATCTCTTTCTTTTGTTATGTGCTTTTCGGAATGGATCTGGAGCTCTGCTCCCAATCTGTTTGTTTCCTACAGCTTCCAAATGTCTAGGATGCTGTGCTTGGGGACGATGTCCCCACAAAAACCGTTTGGATTCATGCCATGCTCAGACAGCAGGAAGCAGATGCCTATCAAGGAACCTCATTAAGTTTGATTTTGGTGCTTGGGCTGTGGCCACGACCCCATTTGTGTGACTTTATGCATCCAAAGGCGATTCGGGAACTGGAGGTGTAGCTCTGTGCCACAGAATATAATCAGTAAGGGCCGAAACATTGCTCCAAGTTGTGAGCCCAGTCAGAGTTGAGTTTTTGAGTCTGTTCTTGTGAAATGTCCACTCCTTGTGAAGTTTGACTTCAGCCGGCAGGTCCACCCATGATGGTGTCTGTCCCCTTGAGACCCGCTTCTAGGCCCGCAACAACCACAACTGTGGTCCTGGGCTCTGTAACCAAACCAGCATCCACTTACCATGTGGCGGTGGCACAAGATCTCGTCCCAGCTCCATTCTGTAACCCTGAAACAGTATCTGCCCACTCCACACCCATGTTTTGCTACAAGATCACAAAGGCGCAAACAGTTGTTTTGTAACCTGACACTAATCAAGACCTCTGCGACACCAGTATTGCCAGCGACTTGAAGCTCTACCTGGATCTGATTCTGATCCAAGGCTTTATTCACCTATTGTCCCTTAGAACACTGATCAAGATGGGAAGGGAAACCACTTACTTTCCTCTCATTACACTGGTGATGCTTTGCATTGTGCAAGTCACATGCCCCGAAACAGAGCGAAACGTGCCACACTGACCGCCAAAGGTAGGAAGTGCTTCCTTTGCAGTGGTGGTCCGGAGGGCAGCCCTGAGATTCTATTCTTGCAGCTTCCCACTGTGGAGACAAAGACAAATGTGTTAATTGAGATTCTTCAACTAGGGCTGGCTTCATCTGAGTCGTTACTGTCTTTCAATGAAGCTCTTACTGATTCTCTTTTGACAACTTAGTACAAACCATGCTAATGTAATCCAGTCAGTTGACCTGATGCTAGGTGACACAGACTAGCTCCCTATGACCTGCATTACCTAACCAAGCATCCTGTACCAGAAAACTTGAAAGATATGGTATTGACAAGTAAAGTCAATCCAAATTAATTTCGTACCATTCCTCCGGACATAGAGAATCTCTTTGGCTCCTCTCCAAAAAGAATTGATGTCTTTGGAAAGAGATTGTTTTCTATGGCTATTTTAGTCCTCCGGTCAATTAATTTGGTTTGTCTCCTCGGAAGGTGCACCCATGCTTTGTGGAATGAGGTCAGCTAGATCTTGCCGGCTATCCCTGAGGACCTCAGGGTCTCTCTAGCCCAAACAATACATGATGGTCAAGATTCTGTGAAGTATATGCTCCAAGCTGTACTGGGCACTACTAATTGTATAGGTAGAGCTATACCAGTGTCCTGCTCAGACGGCATGTTTGGATGAGATCAAACCGGCTTTCAGGGCATGTTCAAGCATCCTTAATAGGCATGCTGTTTGATAACTCCAGGCTATTCAGCGCTGGAACAATGTAAAGATATTTACACCATATCTAGATTTTTTATTTATAAAACAATGTTATTGATATTTAACAACAGAAAAACATTAACAACAGAAAAACATACATGGTTGTCTTCTCCTAAGGCCAACTCACCCCTTGCAACATAGTAAGCAGATGAAATCAGAGCCCCCCCGGGTAACATGTAGCAACACATGGACGAGCACGGATTCACTCCTCCTGGTCATATGATGGGATTAAAGTCATGAGTTGGTCATCTCCTAAAAGTACAATACCTATACCTCTGGACCTGCCGTTCAGCCTTGATTTTGCCATGATTGTGGGGAATGCCTTGAGATTCATATACTGGTAACTCAAGGGTCATGTAAAGCTCTAATCCCCTCTTCCACTTCTTGAGTGGCGGAGAAGAGTTGCTCCTCCACGCACATGCAATTTTCCTCTTCGACACCAGTAAGCCTATGTGTAGCAAGGCGGTCTTGTACCTGTTCATATATATATAAATCATCCATAAGTGAAAGTGGAAAGGGGCTGAGATTCAGGCCCCAACACACCTCCAAGGGTAGTCAGTACCTCACTCCAAAATTTCTGGATCCCTGGGCAAGATCAAACTGTGTAAAAGAAGTTGCCACTGCCCCGCCCCACACCGTAGGCAGTCCGGAGAGGGGATCTCCCAAAACGCCAGAGCTTAGAGGGAGTAAAGTAGACCCTATGAAGGAAATGCATTTGTATTGCTCTATACTGTGAACCAATTGCCTTCATTCAAGGGACCATTTCCACATCTCTCCAATCCTCTTTAGTCAATTCCCTAGATCCTTCTCCCAGGCTGACCCAAGCAGACTGAAAGTATCTGGAGTATTAATAACAATATATAAGTAAATTATGCTTTCGGACTAGCTCTACCGTTAAAAATCAAGCTTCTGCTCCATGTCAACGAGTGAGTACTACTGCCCCTACCCCAACCCCCTCACCAAAATTGAAGGCAACGGTCAACACTCCGCCTACTGTGCCCAGTCGCGACCGAAAACATACTTTAGGAGGCCCGCTCCAAAGAAAATCGAAAAGCCTTCCGGTAGCTCGGGACCGAGCAAACTGCACGTGCCGATCCCACCGGCGCCGTCGGCACCAAAACCGAAAGAAGTCCCAAACCAAGCTCCTCGGAGCCAAAACCTACGCCAAAGGACTCTATCACGCCTCCTAAGGCTAAGGACAAAGAGAAACAAAAACCCCGCTCGGAACCAAAAAAATCAGCGCCGAAAGCGGTTCCTCCAGAAGAGGAGCTTTTTCATCCTGATCCTAAGCTGAAAAAGATCTATATTGATCCAGAGACCGGACATGTTACCACTGCACCATATAGAAAGAGGAAGTTAGACACAGCACCTGTTCTTTCAGTGCCTGTGAAGAAGGACTCTGCCACATCGCCTATGCACCCTTCTTCTCCTATACTTCCTTCTAACCCACCTCCTCTCCCTAAACCTATTACACCTCAAAATTCTCCACCTCATACACTTCCTCATAACGATGATGATGATGACATAGGGGTGGGGGTGACCCAGATGACCCTTTTACGTACCCAAATGACCAACCTGATTGGGAGTACCCTGTCCCACAAGACATACTGGACATGCCAGATCCACACACATACCCCTCAAAACCATCTCCTCCAGAAGATAATATTGGTTTTGGACACTTAATTAATAGAGCTGCCATCTATCATGCGGTCACAATGCACTGAGATGAGGCAGAAGAGGATTTTTTATTAGATACTTTTGAACAGTCCCAAAAGTTGGTACAAATATTACCCATGATTAAAGGGGTCATTAAGCATGCCCCCGAAGTGTTTAAAGATCCTGTACGTGCTAGAATTCTAAACCCCAGAAAAGAAGCATAGGCCTGCCCCTGGAAATCCTGCCTACATTAAGGGACAGCTAACCTTAGATTCTCTAGTCGTTTCCAATTCTAGAAAACGCGCTAACTCCCAAACCTCATGAGAAGTGCCACCTCCTGATAAAGAGTCTAAACTGCTAGATGCTTCAGGTAAAAGAATAGCTGCCCAAGCAGGCAATACCTGTCGCATAGCTAACACACAAGCACTGCTCGCAAGATATGACAGAGACCATTACGACCAGTTAGAGACACTACTACAGCATTTGCCTGACCAATAGAAGACACAAGCAAATGATCTAATCCAAGAGGGTAAGCTAATCTCAAATGCATCAATCAAATGTGCACTTGATGCTGCAGACACTGCCTCTCGAGCAATAAATACCAGTGTTCTCCTTAGACGCCACGCGTGGCTACGCATCTCCGGTTTTAAACAAGAGGTCCAGACTACTATCCTTAATCAGCCATTTAACCAACAACAGCTTTTTGAGCCGGCTGTGGTCACGGCACCAGAAAAAATGAAGGAAGACACAGACTGCCAAATCTATGGGAGCTTTACAGTCCCCATAAACACGAGGCTCCTTTTGTCGCTCCTTTTACAGTGGAGCCTCTAAACAAATGGGAGCAGACAACTCCTCTTCCTTTAATGCCAATACACAAACATCCCCCAACAGAGGATATTTTAGAGTCGGATACAGAGGAAACAGCAATAAAGGAAGAGGTCGAGGTAACAACACCAATCGTACCTCTCCCACCACAAAACAGTGACTTCATTCCGCTCCCCCTACAACATTCCACTCCTGTCGGTGGGAGATTAGCACAGTTCCTACCGATCTGGAATTCCATCATAACAGACAAGTGGGTGAGACAAATGATCCAGTATGGTTACTGCCTAGAACTTACAGCTACACCTCCACATATACTACCCAAACAGCGGCCCATGTCCACAGAACATCTTACGCTACTAAAACAAGAGGTTCTCTCATTGCTTCAAAACGGCGCAATAGAGATGATTCCGTTACAACTTCAGGGAACAGGGGTTTACTCGCTGTACTTCCTAATACCCAAGAAGGACGGGACACTAAGACCAATTCTTGATCTCAGGCCCCACAACCTATATATACACTCAGATCATTTTCACATGATAACTTCACGACAAGTGCTCCCACTGTTACAACAAGGCGATTTCCTTGCCACACTAGATCTCAAGCACGCCTACTTCCACATTCCCATACATCCTTCTCACAGGAAGTATCTAAGGTTTGTACTAAACGGACAACACTATCAGGTCAATGTCCTTCCATTCGGAGTGACATCTGCACTGAGAGTGTTCACAAAGTGCCTTGCAGTAGTAGCAGCACATGTCAGAAGACAACAAATCCATGTCTTCTCATATCTAGACGACTGGCTGATAAAACACACTCATCAAACATTTCAAACATTACACACCTTGGGGTTCACGATCAACTACACCAAGTCGCATCTCCAGCCCTCATATTCACCAATATCTGGGGGCTACAATAAACACCTCTACAGCTCTAGCATATCCCAGTCCAGCCAGGATATCGAGCATTCAAGCCTTAGTCACAAATTTTCAAAAACAACACTCTCTCCCAGCCAGAGTGTTCATGCAACTCATAGGCATGATGGCATCTTGCATTTTTATTGTACCATATGCAAGACTTCAAATGCTTCCATTACAAGAATGTCTAGCGCATCAGTGGAATCAGGCTCAAGGACAACTTACGTATCTGGTGTTGGTAGACAGCCGCACACATCACTCTGCAGTGATGGAACACCAAAAACTTGTCCAAAGGACGGCCGTTCCTCGAACCTGTTCCACAGATAGTACTTACAACAGACGCATCTCTCACAGGATGGGGAGCCCATCTCCTAGACCATACAACTCAGGGGCACATTCTCTGCAACTGTCCCAGCTTGCACAAAGCATTTCGAGATGGGCCATTCGACAAAAAATATATCTACTAGCCGAACACCTTCCAGGAGTTCACAATCAGATTGCAGATCTGTTAAGTTGACAGACACAATAAATTCACGAATGGGAACTACATCCACAAGTTCTTTTACCATTTTTCTACAAGTGGGGCCAATCAGATATAGATCTGTTCGCCATGCACGAAAACGCAAAATGCCCAACCTTCGCCGCCAGGTTTCCATACCCGTTGTCCAAGGGCAATGCGATATGGATGAACTGCTCAGGCAGCTTTCCGTACGTTTTTCCGCCACTCCCACTAATCCCACTAGTGGATATGCAAGCTCCGACAACAGTCTCTCAAATTAATCTTAGTAGCTTCCACATGGGTACGCCAATCGTGGTTTACAATGCTGCTAGAACTCTCACTAGTTCCACACCAAAGACTATGCCATCCCTGTTAACGCAGAACCATGGAGAGATCAGACATCCAAGTCAACTGAATCTGGCGATCTGGCTCCTGAAGTCTTAGAGTTTGGTTACATGATCCTGCCACCAGACTGTATGAACATCATTAAAGAAGCCAGATGACCCACTACTAGAGCTTGCTATGCGGCAAAATGGAAAAGGTTTGCCATTTACTGCACTAATAATCAAATTAATCCAATAGATTCTTCCATCCAGAATATCATTTGCTATCTGCTGCATTTACAAAGATGTAATCTAGCATACTCATCTATACATTTACATCTTGGAGCACTCGCTACGTACTTATAAAACAGACAACACTTGTCACTATTTAGAGTCCCTGCAATTAAAGCATTTTTGGAAGGACTAAAGACAATCATTCCTCCTAGGTTATCACCCTCTGCAGTGTGGAACCTCAATATTCTTCTTACCAGGCTCATGGGACCCCCATTTGAACCTTTAAAAAAATGTGAACTACAATTCCTCACATGGAAAACAGCTTTCCTAGTGGCCATTACCTCTCTTCGAAGAGTAAGTGAGATTCAAGCTTTCAATATACAAGAACCATTTTTACAATTACATCGTAACAGAGTGGTCCTCAGAACAAATCCAAAATTCCTTCCTAAGGTAATCACCCCATTTCATCTTAATCAATGGAGTTACCAGTGTTTTTTCAAAACACAGACTCTGTAGTAGAAAGAGCTCTACACACTCTAGACGTGAAAAGAGCCCTTCTTTATTACATTGACAGAACTAAATCCTTTCGCAAAGCAAAACAATTGTTTGTAGCTTTCTCTCCACCACATAAAGGCAATCCCATCTCTAAATCTGGTATTGCATGGTGGATTGTAAAATGTATCCACATATGCTATCAGAAAGCAAAACGCACATTATCAATTCCTCCTAGAGCGCATTCCACACGCAAACTGGGAGCATCTATGGCTTTCTTAGGGAACATTCCCCTAGAAGACATCTGTAAGGCAGCAACATGGTCTACACCACACACCTTCCCTAAACACTATTGTGTTGATGTACAAGCCAAGCAGCAAGCTTCCTCAAAACTCTTTTTTTCAAATTACTGCAACTGATACTGGGGACCACCGCTAGGGGAGACACTGCTGTATAGTCTATAGTAAGTGTGAGATCTGCAGCTCATATGCCTTGAACGGAAAATGCTACTTACCAGTATGCATCTGTTCTTGGCATGTAGAGCTGCAGATTCTCACACGCCCACCCGCCTCCCCGGGACCTGTATCTGTTCCAGTTCGATCTTAATTAGATATACACACGTGGACATCATTTTTTTTTTTCCTACTAACTCCATCATTTCAATGCCCATGCGCACTGGCGTCCAAGGGGGAGTCACCTATCTCGTGACTACAAAGACTTCTTCCAAGACGTCAACAACATGCAATCACCCGAGCCCAACACCAGATGCCGATCTAATGCTAAGTGGGTGAATCATCAGCTCTAAATGCCCATAACAGATGCATACTGGTAAGTAGCATTTACCATATATATATATATATATATATATATATATATATATATATATATATAGTCGAGGCATATGAGCTGCAGATTGTACACTATGCATACCGAAAATGTTATAAATATCAACACCCTTATTAATTTTCATATGGTCAGTTGTTGCTAAATCAGGTATTTTACATTGATTTGTTGTAAGACACATAACTGCTATACAAACCTAGTATGTTGTTTATGTCCATACACAGCCCTCACTTGTGATATTAATTGACCTATCACTGGCACTTTATAAGGGCCAACCATGCACTTGAACATTGTCATGTGAACAAGGCTCTTGGAGCCGAAACGTCATGAGACTACCCTGCACTAGAAAATAAACAACAAACTCACTTAATTGGTCCAAGTCCGTGTACTTTGTATCCTGGCTGGTGTGATTCCAGAGCGCGAGACAAGGGACGGAGTGTTGGATATATATATATATATATATATATATATATATATATATATATAGTCGAGGCATATGAGCTGCAGATTGTACACTATGCATAGATCGCCACCTAGTGTTGGGCCCGGATGTTTGCAGTTTATTGTTGTCCTGAAAAGTTCTTTGGAAGTCTCGAGATAGGTGACTCCTCCTTAGGACCACATTGCGCATGGGCATCGGCTCCATCCCCAGATTGTTTTTTTCCGCCATCGGGCTCGGATGTATCTCCTGCGCTCCGGGTTGGAACAAAGTTTCCTTCGGTGCGCAATCCTCACCCAGTTCGACGGTATTGTCGCGATCTACCACGCGATTCTCAACTAACTTCGAAGTCTTCGATTCCGGTCGTCGATGAAGGCCTTCGGGCCTACCTAGGCCTCACTTTCTGGCTCACGGAAAGGACGCCATTCAAGAAGTGTCCTCAATGTGGGTCGAAGTTTCCCCACACCGACCTACATGAGGTATGCAACCTGTGCCTTTCACCGGAGCACGAGGCCAAGGACTGTTCGGCGTGTGCCTCATTCTGCTCCAAGAAGACGATCCGGGACCGGTGAGCTCGAAGAACTATGGCTCGCTCGTCAGCTCCGATTCCCGAAGACATCTTCGATGAGGGTGTCAACGTGCTAGAACACCAGCACGCCGAAGAGAGTATCGGATCATCAGATGCCGAAGACTCCGACGTCGAGGAGGTCATGCCAGCTCAACGGGTGTAAGTAAGACCGTCGACCCCACCCCTTCCTCGACACCATCTAAAAAGGCTTCGGTCACACCGAGAGACTGCTTCTAAAGCCCCGCCTTCGGGCCCGGCAAAGAAGACCATAAAGCCTTCAGGCGGCTCGGACTCGAGCCAGCCTACTTCCGGTGCCGACCCAGTACCGACACCGAAGAAAAATCCATCTTCCTCTTCCACCTCGATCGTTGCTTCGACACCCAAGCCTACGGAGCCGAAGACTGGCAGTGGTTCGTCGACACTGAAACCGCACTCGGAGCCGTGTAAAAAATCAACCAAAACTCCAGACTCACACGCATCGGAGCCGAAAAAACCCTCGGGTCCGAAAAACCAGGTTCCCATAAAAGACACTTTGAAAGGGCACACTCCTAAGCCAACTGCCGACTCGATGCCTAAAAAACCTACGGAGCCAAAAATTTAGACGCCAAAGGATTTATCAGGCTCACAAGAGCTTTTTACACCGGATCCACAACAAAAAACCCTTGTAAAGGATCCCAAAACTAGACAATTGACTCTCAGCTCCAAGAAGAGACCACTTGGGGCGCCAGCACCTCCTCGCCCTGTAAAGAAGAGAGACATTGCAACCTCTCCATTAAGGGTCCCTTCTCCTCTATCTCCCCATGCTGTTCCTACTCATACACCTCCTCCACCACAGCATTCACCTACACCATCTCCTAACCCCGACGATGATGTACACACAGACTCTGATTATGAAGGTGGTGGTGCACATTACCCACCACACACTAATAGTCCCCTTCAGTCACCTAATCCATGAGATGATTCAACACCCCTGATGTGCCTTATGTCCCATTGGATGTCTATCCTTCCAGACCTACCCCACCAGAGGACACCATAGGTTTTAACCTGCTAGTCCAGAGAGCTGCACAATATCATGGGGTGGACTTACACACTGATGCAGTGGAGGAAGACTTCCTATTAGACACTTTTGACACAACACAAAGGTCTACGGCCATCTTGCCAATGCTTAAGGGCGTCATCAAGCACGCAACAGAGGTCTTTAAAGACCCTGTTGGAGCTAGGGTCCTCAATCCCCGCATTGAGAAAAAATATAAAGCTGCCCCTGCAGCCCCAGCTTATATTAAAGGCCCAGAATAATTAGATTCTTTGGTGGTATCCAATGCACGTAAACGTGCTAATTCCCTAACAGGTATAGCCTCACCACCAGACAAAGAATCTAAACTCCTTGACGCTTCTGGCAAGCAGCTAACATCTGGAGCATTGCCAACAATCTAGCCTTGCTGGCAAGAAATGACAGGACACATTACGACAAACTATAGTCCCTAATGCAGCACCTACCAGACAAATACAAAAACAGGGCTAATGAACTTATACAGGAAGGTAAAACTATCACTAATACTTCCATCCGTTGTTCCCTAGACGGTGCAGATACTGCCTCAAGGGCAATCAATACCAGCACCTTACTATGCAGACATGCCTGGCTACGCATTTCAGGTTTTAAACCGGAGGTGCAAAACTCTATACTTAATCAGCCATTTGCACATTTATTTGGCCCAAATGTTGATGTGTCTTTGGAAAAAATGAAGAAAGACACCGATACTGCAAAATCGAATGGAGACTTGCAGCAGCAAGCTCCCAGACGTTCTTTTCGTCGCTGATCGTACAGAGGTAACACAAGAGGCTACTCCTCAGAAAGTCCCTCCTCTTCCTACAAGACCCCTGGCCAATCCACTTTCACCAAGGGCTACCAGAGAGGGGGTTACAGGGGTAACAACAACAAAGGCAGAGGCAAAAACAACACCTCCCGCTCTGCCTCCACCCCTACCCAATGACTTTCCTCCCCTCCCCCCCAACATTCCACTCCTGTGGGGGGAAGACTCCAACTGTTCCTGCCTGCATGGATCAACATCACATCAGACAGGTGGGTGCAACAAATTATTCACTCCGGTTACTGTCTAGAATTAATATCTACCGCCCCAAATATACCACCCAAACAGCGTCCAATGTCACAAGAACATCTGTCACTGTTAAAGCAAGAAGTGGTATCTCTGCGAGAAAAAAGTGCAATAGAACTAGTTCCTCTGTACCAGCAAAACAAGGGTGTTTACTCTCTATATTTTCTAATCCCAAAGAAGGACGGCTCTCTAAGGCCTATTATAGACCTCAGACCGCTAAACATATATATACAGTCAGACCATTTTCACATGGTCACACTCCAGCAAGTCCTTCCTCTCTTGTCACAAAACGACTTCCTGGCTACTATAGACCTCAACGATGCGTACTTCCACATTCCCATTCACAAAGCTCACAGGAAGTATCTCAGGTTTGTAATAGACGGGCAGCACTACCAGTTCAAAGTACTCCCATTTGGAGTCACAACAGCACCAAGGGTCTTCACCAAGTGCTTGGCAGTGGTGGCAGCGCATCTAAGAAGACAGCACATCCATGTCTTCCCGTACCTCGACGACTGGCTCACAAAAGCCAGCTCACACAATCAATGCGTAAAACACTCATACCACCATCCACCTGCTCCACGACTTGGGGTTCACAATAAACCACACCAAGTCTCATCTACAGCCATCCAAAGTACAAAAGTACCTAAGTGCCACAATAAACACCTCAACAGCGCTGGATTATCCAACCCCAGCAAGGATAGCCAGCATGCAAACTCTCCTAGCAAAGTTTCAGATACAACACTCTCTCCCAGCACGAGTTTTCATGCAACTCATAGGGATGATGGCCTCTTGTATCTTCATAGTGCTCCATGCAAGACTACAAATGCGTCCGCTACAAGAGTGCTCATCACGTCAATGGAACCAGGCTCAAGGTCAATTAACAGACCTAGTGTTGGTAGACTGTCGAGCTCATCACTCTCTGCAGTGGTAGAACACCAAGAACCTTTCCAAGGGACGACCGTTCCTAGAGCCAGTTCCCCAAATAATATTGACTGCGGACGCATCGCTCTCCGGCTGGGGGGGCCCACCTACTGCAACACACAATGCAATGCAGGTGGACACTGCAACAAAAGTTACTCCACATCAATCACTTGGAGTTACTAGCAGTATTCCTAGCACTAAAAGCTTCCCAGAAGCAAGTAGCAAACAAAGCTGTGTTAGTCCGCACGGACCACATGACAGCAATGTATTTCATACAGAAGCAAGAAGGCACGCACTCCTTGCAACTATATCAACTAGCACAAGAAATATGGAGGTGGGCCATACATCCGAACATATTTCTTCTAGCCCAACATGTCCCAGGAGTACAAAATACTATAGCGAATCTGTTAAGTCGTCAAACACAACAGACCCACGAGTGGGAACTTCATACGCAAGTTCTTCAGCCATTCTTTCAGAGGTGGGGACAACCTCAGATAGACCTCTTTGCCACCCACGAAAACGCAAAATACCCACGCTTCGCCACCAGATATCCACACCCACTGTCCAAAGGCAATGCGATATGGATGAATTGGTCAAACAGATTTGTGTACGCTTTTCCACCTCTACCACTCATGCCACTAGTAGTACGCAAACTACAGCAGCATTCTCTGACCCTCATTCTAGTTGCTCCAACATGGGCCAGACAACCGTGGTACACCACACTGCTACAACTGTCTGTGGTACCACACCAAAAACTGCACCTGTCTCCACACCTCTTAACACAGAACCGTGGAGAGATCAGACACCCAGACCCAGCTCAGCTCAACCTTGCGATCTGGCTCCTGAAGTCCTAGAATTTGGATATCTGAACCTACCTCCAGACGGCATGAATGTCATTAAAGAAGCTAGACGTTCTACCCCTAGGGCATGTTATGCAGCCGAGTGGAAACGATTTGTAATTTATTGTCATAACGACATTAATCCTTCAGATGTGGCTATTCAACACATCATAGGTTACTTACTGCATCTTCAAAGAAACTTAGCCTATACGTCTATTGGACTACATCTTGCTGCAATAGCAGCATACCTGCAAAACAGACAACATCTATCTCTGTTCAGAGTGCCTGCCATTAAAGCCTTTACGGAAGGCCTTAAAAGAATAATTCCTCCCAGAGTACCACCTTCACCTGTATGGAATTTCAACGTCGTTCTCACACGGCTAATGGGGCCTCCTTCGAACCCCTGCACAAATGTGAATTACAATTTTTAACCTGGTAGGTTGCGTTCCTAGTAGCTATTACCTCCCTGCGCAGAGTTAGTGAACTACAAGCACTAACCATTCAAGAACCCTTTTTGCAAATGCATCAAAATAAGGTTGTTCTACGTACCAATCCAAAATTCCTGCCGAAAGTCATTTCTCCATTCCATATCAATCAATCTGTGGACCTGCCCGTTTTCTTCTCGCAACCACAGTCAGTAGCAGAAAGAAGATGTCAAAAGAGCGTTGCTATACTACATAGAAAGAACACAACCCTTTCGTAAGACAAAACAACTTTTTGTGTCTTTCTCACCACCACACAAGGGCAATCCCATTTCAAAATCTGGAATAGCTAGATGGATTGTCAAATGCATACAGATTTGCTACCACAAAGCTAAATGTACGCTATCTGTTCCTCCTAAAGCCCACTCTACCAGAAAGATAGGGGCTTCAATTGCATTTTTAGGGAATATTCCCCTAGACGACATCTGCGGAGCAGCCACATGGGCTACACCGCACACATTCACAAAACCCTATAGTGTAGATGTGCAAACAAAACAATAAGCTAATGTGGACCAGGCTGTTCTCAAAACATTATTCCAAACTACTGCAACAGATAGGGGTGGTCGCCGCTAAGATTGGGTACTGCTATATAATCTATGCATAGTGTACAATCTGCAGCTCATATGCCTCGAACGGAAAATGCTACCAGTATGCTTCTGTTCTTGGCATGTAGAGCTGCAGAGTTGTAAACGCCCACCCGGCTACCCTTGTCTGTTGCAGTATTATCTTAAGTAGATACAAATTACACGGGCATCCTTCCTGTACTTGCAAAGCTCCATCATTTCCCTAATGGCGAAAAACAGTCTGGGGATGGAGCCGATGCCCATGCGCAATGTGGTCCTAAGGAGGAGTCACCTATCTCGTGACTTCCAAAGAACTTTTCAGGACGACAACAAACTGTAAACATCCGGGCCGAACACTAGGTGGCGATCTATGCATAGTGTACAACTCTGCAGCTCTACATGCCAAGAACAGATGCATACTGGTAAGTAGCATTATATATATATATGTATATATGCATATTGGTAGCATTATATATATATATATATATATATATATATATATATATATATATATATATATATATATATATATATATATATATATATATACAGATGCATACTGGTAAGTAGCATTTTATATATATATATATATATATAACATCCATCACCTCCTCTAACGATGAGAGTGAAGAGGCCACAGCAGGAGAACGGGTGAAAACAGCTTTTATTCCACTACAGCAGGTAAGAGAGTCTCGCCACACCCGCTGTGAGGCGAATGCATTTCGGCTTAGGATTAGCCTTCGTCAGCGCCATGGGTGTGAATGCTTCAGGTTGCAGCATAAATATTGACAGCCAATCCCTCACTTAACTCACATGCTCGCAAAAGAGTAACCAGCTTTGCAGCTTGTGCTGATTAGTAGGGAACATGTGATGTTTCAACTACAGTGCTCAGTGTAGTAATAGCATATGCTGCGGTGGTGGTGCCATCTGAAAATTTTAAACAAGAGCCATTGACATATAGTTCCCCTTGCGGTTAGGCGCAACTTTTCATTGCTCAAAAGCTTGCTGACATTCTTGCATCCAGGGTAAAGGTTCATGCACGTCTTTAGTGGTTAGCTGCAACAGCGGCTTTGTTAGTAGAGAATAACCAGGAACCAATGACGACAATACGAGGTGATGCCTATGAAGGCACCTACATCCCTCTGAGTCTTAGGGACGGGCATCTTAACAATGGCATCAACTTGCTCTGGACACAGCGATCTCACGGGTGTTTCGGCGGGACGGAGGTCTGGTGGATGGGCTGTGGAAAAGTAAATTTTGCCATGTTCTGTGTCCCTAAGTGTCATCCCTCATATGTTATGTGTGCATGATCAATATGCATATGTACTCCCCATGTCCGATTAATGACGCAATTATAGTTGTGTCCACCTCTAGTATGCCAGTTTCCAGTCCTCGTGAATACTACGAATATCAGGCCTATGTAAAGCTACGTTGCCACGTTTCTCAGTGTGCACGTTATTTCATTATAAAGTCCCCGTTTCCAGGCCTCAACAGGGCCCGGACATCAGATTCAGCCCCTGTCTCCTGAAGCCTCGCTGAGGAGCGATCCAGCCCCCACCTGTATCCTCGACCTTTCACTTACTTCCTGCCTCGCAGTGCCCGGTGCAGCTTGGCTCTGCCTCCGAGTCTGCCAAGACTATGTTATGATTCCAGCTATCAGTTCAGTCCTCCTTCCCTGCATTCCTAAGCTACTGAACTACATCAATAGTTTCCGTCATTGTCTAGCCTATGCGGCTCCACGTTAGAGAAATACTGTATTTAATGGTCATTTAATATTCTTCATCACGCACTATATGTAGAATAAATACATGGTCCAGTCTTAGAGTCAGTTAGCCTTTTCCCTCCTGACTTCTAGTTTATATCAACATGTTCCCTAAACATCAGATACCAGATAGGGTTTAGGTACATGTCGCTCCGACCCTCCAGACTTTAGTCTCTGCTCCTAGCACAGAGTTCATAGCCCCCAGCTTCTCCTAGTAACACGTCATTGCCAGTTTGCGCACCACCATCAGGTTAGAGGTCCCGGCTCCTTAGGTAGCCCCCTCCTATGTTTCCGCCCCATTCATGACATATTCTGTTACGTCTGCACCACATGTCTATGTACACGCCCAGTTACACCTTCTTTGTACCGTTATCTTTCGCGACTGCTACGCGTCACGCCTTCTGCTCCACCCACTGCTACGCCTACTGCAATGTAATGTTATGTGTTTGCGCTATGTATATATGCTCGTGTATTGTTATTAAAAGTTAGCGCGCTCATCCCAGACCCAGCCCCAGCAGCTGCTGGGCCCTGTCATCTTATTCCTATGCAGGTTGTCCTGTTCCTGTCCTTATGCTGTATTAAACCTGCAAAACTCCTACTACCTCGAATCTTGACTCTTATTTATTGAGCTATCTGTTATGATATATGTCTAGTCAAAAATAGGGTATTATTTATTTATTTACCACATAATGGCGCCCGAACAGGGACTTGCCCTTTCCCCACGCGTCGGTGAAGCCACGCCGACCCCCTGACCCTCTGCAGCCGTGACGGAACCATACCGTGCACCGGCAGATATTTCTGCTTCAAGTATCCCTCAGGCCCACGGAGGAGACGGAGGAGGCGGTCCAGCATCCAAACGAGACGGTGGAGGAACGCGGCGAGTCCCGACCAGAGCCCAAGCCAAGAGTCCAAGGTCCGAGGTATCCGGAGGCCCACCCGTAACTGAAGTCCGAAGTTCATCGTCCGTCGTCGTAGCAGTCCAGTCCAGTCCGAGGCTTTCCGTTCTTGCTGCCCGGTGAGTACCATTACTGGGGTAGTATCTAGACAGGGTCAATCTAAATTGACTCTGGTCCGTGGGTTGGTGGTACCCAGACTCACAAACGAAGTGTTCACCTAGGTGGATACGGGTCTTGATACGTCCCTTTATGGGACCGGTATGTTCCGTACTGTTTCAGCAGTGCATCCAGTAACTCTAGTCTGTTCCGTTCTCGAGAAATTCTTGTGTTTCTGTTCTCAGTATTCCAGGTAATATTCCGCCCGAACTGTTATGTTATGAGGTTGTTCAATGTATTTCCAATGTCGTGGTATGCCTGAATTGTTCTCCCAATTGTTATTGTTTCTCGTGTATTGTATTGTGTTCCGATTCAAGTTTACAATGTCTCTCTTTTCGAGATTACGTCAGCTAAAAACTAGAAAAGGTTTGTTAGAAGAAGCAGTTCCTGTTCCGCCGAGGGACAGTCCAGGTCATTTTATGTATCAGAAACATGGCATAAGCGCCATATTGTATCTAGATTTATGGGTAGAGTATACCAAACAGTTAGAAGAAAAGTATAGATGGCCCGTATCGGGTACATGGGATGCCGAATGCATTATGCGAGTAGAAGAAGCATTATGGAAAAAGAAAGCCAGACAGTCACAGAAAGATGCCGTCGAGTTATGGCGTAAAGAATCTCATAAAAGAACCGAAAGAGAAATCAGAAAGTCAGAACTAAGTAGAGAATCCCAAGAACGAGCCCAAGAAAAAGAACTAATCGAGATAGGTGAACAAGTCAAAGCCGAACAGTCAGACAGACAGAGGCATGCCCTTATTAGGGGTATGTATCCTCTTCTTGCCGAAGGCTTGCCAAAAGCGACCCCAGAGGCATCCAGTAATTTCCCGCCACCATTAGTTCCGACCAAGCTACGTCACAAACAGACCGCAGCTGATATTTTTATTTCGTCCTATTTGGACGACACAGTCCCAGAATATGCAAATCCTGTTCGCGCTCCGCCAGTCCCTGTAAATCAGGCACTTCCCGCTCCTCCAGACACCGGAGTACCTGTTACGGTACCCCCGGTCCAGCCCGCCATACAAGTCCAGCCTACATTTCCATTTCCCACTCTGCCAGGACGAAGAGCCTCAGTAGACCTAGACTCTAGTTTAGGGGCCGCAGGGGGAGGTACTCCTCAAACCCCGCCGCCACACAAGCGTTTAACGTTAGCCGAATTACATGCACAAGCGTCACAGCGTACGCCTAGACATCAGACTGTAGCAGAAATAAGAAAATCCCTTGCCGAATGCTGCTATGATCCAGTCCCAGGCGAGGATAATATGGTTTTATATTCATTCCGCGTAAGAAAGGTGGCCGAGTATCTAGTCACCTTACCGAATATGAAAGAAGATCTAGACAGAATATATTGTTTCATCCGAACAGGGGATGATCCAGAAAGTATTAGCGAGGCCATGTCTCAAAGGAAAGCCGAGATCCAGCTCATGATATTAAAGTTTCTGATAAATTGTCTAATAAGAGAACAAGATTACCCGTCTAAAGATCCTGCCGAAATGAAAATCCTGACAAGGTGGAGTGATAATATAGCCGAGGGTAAGCACAAGACCGTCGGTGCTATGGAGAGTATGTACAAGAAAATCCGTAGGGAAATAATGAAGATACACGAACAACGTAAAGCAGCACAAGTAAGCGAGAAAGAAAGTATCTCTGATACTGAAGAGGTAGAGGACGAGAATCCCGCCAGAATAGCGTATGTAGGAAAATCTAGATTTCCAGATCGCCATTTACGCCTAGAACACAAGTCTATTTTTCATCATCCAGCATCAGAACAAGGTTCTCTAGAACAAGTATTTCAAGCTACCGATCACATTCTGAAATCACGAATCGGTTATAGTGAGTTAAGTACCATGCATGAGCAGGAACTAGCCCGATCAGCAGTCCGATGGATTACTGATTCTACCACTTTTCCAGACGAAATAGTGGCACAAATGTTTCTGAAAATGCCCCCAGCCGAGCAACGACTGGTGGGTATGTATATGATTCAGCACCTCATTACTCTGTATGAGGGTCAACATTCTGATCCAGGTCCGTTACATGATGTCCTGAACGAGCTACTCCAGTATAGATGGAGAGGTCTAGGTACCGATTTAATTAGTATCATTCTAGAACAGCGTCACAAATATAGAACGTTTCTGAACCCGCATTTTGTTCATGCCTCACCCCCAGAAAGTAAATCATTCTACATAGACAGACAGAATCCGTTACGAGAAGTCCACCCAGTTAAAGGAACGGGTGGCGAAATGCAGCGAGTGTTTGTTTACACCCCAATAACAAAGATGGAACTCCTCGAGATGAAGAAATTAATTCCCTGTCATGACAAAGATCCAGCAGGGTTCCATAGAGAATTAAAAGACATGCTCCGTATGGGAGAATACACTTACCCAGATATCATTAAAATGTTAAAGGTCCTGTTGCCCGCAGGGGTGTATGAAAAGCTAAAGGAAAAAGAATGGGAGGTGGGAGAGAAAAAGATCGATTGGGCAGTTCTAGAAGCTGAAGACAAGGCACGAGTACCAGGTACCGGTCTTGGAGATAAATGTAAAGAATTACCAGAATTATTAATACAAGTTTTACCTAGATTATTAACAACTAGAAAAGAAGACTGGGATGCAATCTCAGCCTGTAAACAGAAACAAGATGAAGATATTAGTGATTTTTATTCTAGGTTTGAAAAGTGCTTCAGTATCAACAGTGGTCTCAAGACAAGTAGTGAGTCATACCCTCACCTTTTCGTTACTAAATTAGTCGAGAATTCAAGTCCATCAATTAAAAACCGAGTTCTGAAAGTCGAAAGCACCTGGCAAGCTAATACTCCGTCCCAGATGCTCCAGATGCTCCAGTACCACCAGAATAGAATCAGAGAAGAACAAGAACACGAAAGAAAACGTATGAAAGACACGAAAATGAAAGTACTAGTTGCACAATCTGTTCCTCAAGACAGTCAGAAGAGGGGTCCGAATCAAGCCAGTCATCCTGCAGCTCCCGTTAAAGGGAACTGCAATTATTGTAAACAGCCAGGTCATTTTATAAATGAGTGTGCAGTTCTGAAACACAACATAGCTACTGGTAAGACTAAAGAAAGACCACGTCCGCCTAGACAAGAACAAGTTTCACAGACTCCTCAGTCACAGAATACACCACAGACAGTTACAGCACCGCAGCCTATTGCTGCAACACAGCATGTTACATCGCAGATGTACCAGTATGCACAGTCTGAGTATCCAGAGTACCAGCCATATTCATGAAACAGCCTAGAGAGGGAGGTAGGCTTGCCTCTCATCGAGATACCTGTAGATCAAGAAGGTCCCTATGTTCACAGTCAAGTATTAGGGAAAGACAGAAAGTTTTTGATTGATACAGGGGCAAGTAGGACCACAATTAGTCGTGCCGAGGTTCCAGGGGCTCCGCTCTCAGGCTCAAGAAATGTTTCCCTTGGATTTTCAGGAAAGCCGATCGTTAATGAGATTTCAAAGCCAGTCACTCTAGAAGTAGGTCCATTGTCCCGTACTACTGATCTGTTACTTACTAAGTCATGTCCAGAAAACCTATTAGGCATTAAGACATTGAAAGAGTTGGGTGCAGTTATTTGCTGTTCCCCAGAGGGAATACGTCTGTTCCTACGTGACTTTAAGGGTCACTATGTATTACGAGATTTTGATTCCAGACTGTCTAAAGTTCCGCAGCATTTATGGGCGCAAGGTCCAACTGATGTAGGTTATATGCAAATCACACCCCATCGTGTGACTCTCAAACCAGGTGTAGTGTTACCCCGAATCAGACAGTATAGATTGCCACCTGAGGCTGTAGCAGCCTTATCCAAAATTACAGACGAGCTCATGGCTCAAGGAGTAGTTGTAGAAACTGACTCCAATGTATGTAACTCTCCGATCATTCCAGTCATGAAACGTACTGATCCAAATGCCCCCCCTGTATATCGATTAGTGATTGACCTACGAGAGCTTAACAAATGTATTATTCCGCAGTACCCAGTTGTCCCAGACATCTCTTCCCTATTAACAGCCATTGATTCCGAAGCCACGTTCTTCACTGTCATAGACCTCAAGAACGCATTTTTTAGTGTTCCTATTCATCCAGACAGCCAGTTTCTTTTCGGATTTTGTTTAAATGGAAGGAGCTATATGTTTACACGAGCTCCTCAAGGTTTCACAGAAAGTCCTAGTATTTACAGTCAAGCACTTAAGAGACAACTAGATAATATTCACATGCCAACTGACACTGCCCTGCTCCAATATGTCGATGATCTACTGATCACAGCCCGTTCTGAACGTGACTGCGAGCGAGCGTCACTGACGGTTCTGTATTTCCTAGCCGAGATGGGGCACAAGGTGTCCCCTTCGAAGCTTCAATTCTGTGTCCAGCAAGTGGTCTACTTAGGACACTTACTGTCCAAGAGGGGTAGGCAGTTGACACCAGACCGTATCCAGTTGATAGCGAGTCTTCCCCAGCCCAGAACCCAGAAGGAGGTACGTGCCTTTATCGGCCTTACTTCTTATTGCCGACAATGGATTCCTCAGTATGCATTTTTAGCCAAGCCACTGATACAGTTAACGACACAGGAGGCAGCCGCATCGACTGTCCTCCCTTGGACATCTGAACATACACTTAGTTTCAACGAGTTAAAGAAAGCCCTATGCCAAGCTCCAGTTCTAGCTACACCGAACTACAGTAAGCCTTTTACACTTTTCGTTACTGAACGCGAAGGTACAGCATTATCTGTTCTTACACAAGATCAAGCAGGACAACACAAGCCCTGTGCTTATTTTTTGAGCACATTAGATCCAGTCGCCCAGGCGTTGCCTGTGTGCCTCAAGTCAGTTGCAGCCACAGCCCTAGCTATCAGACAAAGTGATTCCATAGTTTTAGGACACTCTCTGACAGTACAAGTTCCACATTCCGTGGAAGTTCTTTTAAATCGAACACAAACTCAGCACTTGACAATTGCACGTTTAACCGGTTATGAATTGACACTGTTTCAGCCACACATAGAAATTAGACGCTGCAACATCCTGAATCCTGCTACACTGTTACCATCAGTTAGTTCAAATCCAGCCACACATGATTGCGTGGAAGTAGTTAACATTACGACAAAGCCAAGACAAGACCTGACAGACATTCCGTTACCAGATCCTGACCTGACACTTTATGTGGATGGTTCATGTATGAGAACTAGTACAGGAGAACTAGTCGCCGCGTATGCAGTGACTACTGACACCGAAGTTATTGAAACACACCGTATTGACACTCTGTCCGCTCAAGCAGCAGAGCTAGTTGCTCTGACACAAGCCTGTATACACGCCAAGAACCTGAAAGTTAATGTTTACACAGATTCACGTTACGCATTTGGAGTTGTTCACGACTTTTGAGTGCTCTGGCAAGAGAGAGGTTTCATGACTTCTCATGGAACCAAGATTCAGCATGGTCTCCTTATTCAAGCTCTGTTAGATGCCATACATTTACCGACATCTATCGCTATCATGAAGTGCAAAGCACATACGAAGGTTACTGACATTATTTCCCAAGGTAATGATCTAGCAGATCGCACAGCCAAGCTTACAGCACA
The DNA here is from genome assembly GCF_964261635.1 of Lissotriton helveticus. Classification (NCBI taxonomy): domain Eukaryota; kingdom Metazoa; phylum Chordata; class Amphibia; order Caudata; family Salamandridae; genus Lissotriton; species Lissotriton helveticus. Next base: position 80,708,618 of record NC_136062.1, read on the forward strand.
GACTCTAGACATTCAAGTTAATCTGACACAGACACATACTCCAGATCCGATTACATGCATGACAGTTAAGGACCCTACACAAGATGTCATAGATATCCAGTTACATGCTACTCCCGATGAAATCAAGAAATGGTCCGAACAAGGAGGGGTCCAGACAGATCAAGGATGGTTAACAAAGGGTAGAGCCACATGGTTTCTCCCCGACTCTATGGTTCAAGTCATCATTAATACCGCACATAGTCCAGCACATTTAGGAGAAAAAGCTATGTTAGACAGTATCCAGAACATTTGGTTCAACAAGCATTTACGAGCTGCAGCCAAGCAGAAAGTCCGTACCTGTATGATATGTTGTCAGTTTAATCCAGGTAAAAGTGTCCCGGTGGAACAAGGTGGATTCCAGCCTCCTGACCACCCTTTTGAAGTCCTCCAGATGGATTATATTCAGATGGAGCGATGTCGAGGTTTCAAGTATGTCCTTGTAGTAGTATGCGCTTTGTCCAGGTGGACAGAAGCATATCCAGTCCCAGATTACACAGCCGTGACCACTGCCAAGCAGTTGGTTCGTGAGTTTTTCCCTCGATATGGACTCCCTAGAGTCGTATATTCTGATAACGGTCAGCCATTCTCATCTGAGTTGATGAAGCACGTTTCCTTGTTGTTAGGGTACCAGTGGAAGTTTCATTGTGTACGCCATCCTGAAGCAGCCGGTCTCGTTGAGAGACATAATCAGACTCTGAAAATTCGAATTGCCAAAGTATGCAAAGAAAAAGGTGTGGACTGGCTAGTAGCTCTGCCAGTTGCTTTGTTTTATATGCGCATGGTCGCACATTCCAGATCAGGTCTGTCCCCGTATGAGGTCGTATTCGGCCGCCCCCCTAACATGTGGGGTACTCCTAGACCCCGAAGTATTACCGATGTTTCATGTAATATGCTGACAGATTACCTAGCTTCCTTGATGTCTGCCCTCAACTCATGTCGTTCACAGGTTGCCGCCACATTTCCAGACAATACCGAGGTGGCACCGCACGAAATCGTTCCAGGATCCATGGTGATGGTCCGAAACTTTGACAGATCAAGTCCGCTGGAGCCTCGTTGGAAAGAGCCCCGACAGGTCCTCCTCACCACCCGTACAGCCGTGAAATTGGAAGGACGCAAGGGCTGGGTGCACCTTTCTCATGTTAAACTTTTTAATGGACTGAAACCCGCCTTAAAGAACATTTCCCAGGATATCAAGACCTGCCAAAATATTGTTTTAAAGGACTGTCCCGCAAAAGACATTGCTACAACCCCTCCCCTGTTAGAGAAAACTCCGCAGCAGGAGTATAAGCAAAAACTCCGGTCTAGTAAAATAAGTCAGTCAGTTTGATTGTCTAAGTCCTCCCCTAGGTGAAACGGTTAGACTGTTTCTGACATGTATAAAATAGACCCCCATAGTGAGAGAGTCAGTCAAAACTCAATTCAATGTATCGTTTTTCTAAGTTTCATATTATTCATCAGCATAATGATTTCCTGCACCAGTTACGCATTTTTCCTGTATTTTCCAGTTCCTCATGTAAATAAGTCTGCTAATGCTACAGTAGAGCACACGTTTAGTGATCTGCCTCCTCACGAATATTCATACCGCCTCGCTATGCGTAATAACTCATTTATCCGTATGTTACATTACTCACACCAGACCAGCAATGCCACTAATTGTTGGGTGTGTGGTCGACTCCCCCCTTTCCAGACGTCAAAGGGAGTTCTGCCACTTTTCCCTTATCCCTTTTCACATAATGGTTCGTGTGGAGCATGGTCCACGTTAACGTCATCCTTAACAGATATGTCTTTTCTTAACAGTACATGTTTCCCAGACAAGAAAGGTTTCCCCCATAGAACAGGTTTAGATCTAGAAAATGAAGTGTATAATTTAGGTAATTATTCGTCGAATTTCATGGTCCTGAATGTTCAGTCTGATACTACTCCAGACTCACCTGCCATTTCAGTACTACCAGTCAAAGGCGAATTATGTGTCCGTAATTATGGTTCTGTACATGTAGGACATAGTGATTGTACTACTATTATCAAGTATAGTGACAGTGGGAAATCTATTTTTAAAGCTTCACGTCATTCTTATTTTGTTTGTGGTCAAACTGCATATGTTCGTCTGCCCCTCGATTGGGAGGGAACCTGTTACATTGCCTTCCTACTGCCACCTGTTTTCCTAGCCCCACCTGACTATCATAGGAATTCCTTCCTAGTACATACTAGACACAAGAGAAACCTCCCGATTGTCGATTATACTGAAACTGCTGCAGAACAATTCATTGATATTGATAAAGGTGTGTTCCCTTATTTAGGTACAGTTGTAAACAGTAAGCTAATCCGTAGGTTAACAAGAACCCTTGAAGCAGTAGTAGATGAGACTGCCTCCGCTCTAGGTAACTTAACCGAAGAGCAATCCTTTATGAGAATCGTTGTGCTCCAGAATCGTCTCGTCCTTGACGTCATACTGGCCGATAGGGGCGGGGCCTGTAGAGTCCTCGGATCTAGTTGCTGCATTTTCATTCCAAATAACGCGCCGTCTGTTTATTCAGCTATAACCAGACTTCATAAAATAGCCCATCTGTTACACCAAGATCCAGGCACCTGGACATGGTCCGGTTGGTTCTGGAATATAATTTCCGCATGGGGATGGAAAATATTGTCCTTTCTAGGTATTGCAGTAGCGATCATATTCAGCTGCTGCCTCTGTATACAATGTGGCCCTGCGATTTGCGGCATTTGTGCTACCTCTTGTATTCCTAGTCCCAAGCCCCGTTCTAAATCCCGTTCCAAGACAATTCGAGACGAGCAAATGGTACTGTATGAAATGATAGATGGTATCATGAATATTGATGTTTCCTGATGGAAACGTAGTGACAAGGAGGGAATGTGGAAAAGTAAATTTTGCCATGTTCTGTGTCCCTACGTGTCATACCTCATATGTTATGTGTGCATGATCAATATGCATATGTACTCCCCATGTCCGATTAATGACGCAATTATAGTTGTGTCCACCTCTAGTATGCCAGTTTCCAGTCCTCGTGAATACTACGAATATCAGGCCTATGTAAAGCTACGTTTCTCAGTGTGCACGTTATTTCATTATAAAGTCCCCGTTTCCAGGCCTCAACAGGGCCCGGACATCAGATTCAGCCCCTGTCTCCTGAAGCCTCGCTGAGGAGCGATCCAGCCCCCACCTGTATCCTCGACCTTTCACTTACTTCCTGCCTCGCAGTGCCCGGTGCAGCTTGGCTCTGCCTCCGAGTCTGCCAAGACTATGTTATGATTCCAGCTATCAGTTCAGTCCTCCTTCCCTGCATTCCTAAGCTACTGAACTACATCAATAGTTTCCGTCATTGTCTAGCCTATGCGGCTCCACGTTAGAGAAATACTGTATTTAATGGTCATTTAATATTCTTCATCACGCACTATATGTAGAATAAATACATGGTCCAGTCTTAGAGTCAGTTAGCCTTTTCCCTCCTGACTTCTAGTTTATATCAACATGTTCCCTAAACATCAGATACCAGATAGGGTTTAGGTACATGTCGCTCCGACCCTCCAGACTTTAGTCTCTGCTCCTAGCACAGAGTTCATAGCCCCCAGCTTCTCCTAGTAACACGTCATTGCCAGTTTGCGCACCACCATCAGGTTAGAGGTCCCGGCTCCTTAGGTAGCCCCCTCCTATGTTTCCGCCCCATTCATGACATATTCTGTTACGTCTGCACCACATGTCTATGTACACGCCCAGTTACACCTTCTTTGTACCGTTATCTTTCGCGACTGCTACGCGTCACGCCTTCTGCTCCACCCACTGCTACGCCTACTGCAATGTAATGTTATGTGTTTGCGCTATGTATATATGCTCGTGTATTGTTATTAAAAGTTAGCGCGCTCATCCCAGACCCAGCCCCAGCAGCTGCTGGGCCCTGTCATCTTATTCCTATGCAGGTTGTCCTGTTCCTGTCCTTATGCTGTATTAAACCTGCAAAACTCCTACTACCTCGAATCTTGACTCTTATTTATTGAGCTATCTGTTATGATATATGTCTAGTCAAAAATAGGGTATTATTTATTTATTTACCACAGGGCGCCGGCTGCTTCTAATACAAGCGGCCTACTGGAATACAGTGCCCACCTCCTTCTTCTGGGGACTTATAGGATTTGCTTGTCCTTGGTTTCCTTGTTAATTATTGCAGAACATGCATATGATGTTCAAACACATGAATTCCTGAGGAGTTCTTATTTCCTAAACTCAGGATTCCAACCTGACCTAGTCCCGACCTAATAAATAGATACATAGTCAATTGGAGGTACAACCTGGTTTGTTCCATACCGAATGAGAAAAGGAAACATCAGATTTTCCATACATCAATTCATACACATTGGATGACTGAATCTGTGAATACGTGGCCAAGGCATTACAATCTCGTCATATTCTCACTCCTTATGGGACAGCTCACATTTACAAAAGCCCTGAAGAAGTCCCAGCTTGGGACGAAACGCGTCGGCTGTACATTGTTGTTTTGAATACACTGAAAATAAAGATCATTTGAAGATTAACAACATCCTGTCAATGCAAAACGTTCTTATTCATGCTTATTAATAGCATTGTAATTTGCTCAATTTCTTGTTGTGGTGCAGCTTTGCAGTGGTTTAACTTGTATACAATTCCGTTAGGAATCAGCACAGTAACGATGGGTGCTAGTCAGTGTGCACACACTTCCCTCTAGTTATCTTGGGGTTAATTATCAATTGGGGGCGAAAAATAGCCAGGTGCTGACATTAGGAAGGGTCCGTCGTTGAACTTTTGGTATTTATTTCAACTTGCTCTGGTGTTAGCCTCCTTCCCTCCTTCAACAGCAGGTTACCTAAATAGGTGACCTCCTGTCGACAATATTGGAAGTTTGAAAGGGACACTTTATGCCCATGCTGTGCCAAATGTAGCAGCAATTTAACTGTGGTGTCTTTGCAACTCTCTTCAGTATCGGAGGCTACCAACAGGTTGTCCACATATTGCAATAATACTTTACCTGAGGGAATCTAGCTGACCTTTCAGGGCTTGACTGTATATACTAGGACTTTCAGTATACCCCTGAAGAGCTCGACAGAATTGGAAGCTCCTGCGGGCCAATATAAACCCCAAAATGTGCCAGCTGTCCGGCTGGATGGGAATGCTAAGGAAAGCATTTTTCAGGTCAATCACAGAAAATAATTTGGCTATAGAATGAATCATTGTTAAAAGGGCAGGGATGTCAGGCACCACCAGAAACCACTATTTTGTTAACCTCCTGTAAATCAATCACAAAGCAATAGACATCGTGTTGAGCATTAGCAGAATCCAATGGTGTCTTTTTAAGGACAGGGAGAATAGGGCTAATACAGACATTTGCAACAGTCTCCTCAACCACCCCGGATTTGATCAAATCCTATATAATCTTCAACAAAGCCCATTCCCCCGCCTGTGGTATTCTATACTGAGGAATACGAGGTAACACATCATTCTCTTTAATCGTAATAGAGACTGGTGGTATCTGCAACAACCCTACCTCTGTATCTCCTGTTGCCCAGAACTTGGGTGGCACGTCTTTAAATTCAGGAGAAAGCGGTGCATCTTTTGAAAAATACTGTTTGGTACTAGCTCCATACGGTCCTATTGTCATATAAACACCATCTGGAGAACATGAAAATGTGACATGCAACCTTTTAAACAAGTCCAATCCCATTAAATTTACTCCCCGCAATTTTTTGTCAATAGGAATAGTGAGTCCACAGTGAAGGGGCCTGTAGTCAAAGCAAGGGGTTCGGAGATGGGGCTCACAACTAGTACGCCTGAAAAACTTACAGAGACATTGTTATGGCCAGACGGGGCTGCCCCGGGGACCAGTGAATGAGAAACAGCTATTCATTGCACCTGTATCCACCAGAAACTTGTTAGTCGAACCATGCAAATCCGCTATGACATAAGGACCACGTTGATCTACAGCATGGGTACTCACAAACTTTCTCTCGGGGGCCAAATTTACAGTGTGGTTTGAGGCCGAGGGCCGCACCGGTGGGGGCGGGGTCAGAGGGGGAGGGGGTGGGGCGAAAGCAAAAAAAATTGTGACCCTCCCTCTGTCTCCCTCCATCCCTCCCTCTGTGTCTCCCTCCCTCTCTGTGTCTCCCACCCTCCCTGTGTGTCTCCCTCCCTGTCTCCCACTCTTCCTCTGTGTCTCCCTCCCTGTGTCCCACTTTCCCTATGTCTCCCGCCCTCTCTCCCACTCTCCCTCTGTGTCTCCCTCCCTGTCTCCCACTCTCACTCTGTCTCCCTCCCTGTCTCCCACTCTCCCTCTGTGTCTCCCTCCCTGTCTGCCTCTCCCTGTTTCCCTCCCTCCCCCTGTGTCTCCCTCCCTCCCTCAGTGTCTCCCTCCCTCCCTCAGTGTCTCCCTCCCTGTCTGCCACTCTGTCTCCCTCCCTCCCCCTGTGTCTCCCTCCCTCCCTCTGTGTCTCCCTCCCTCCCTCAGTGTCTCCCTCCCTGTCTGCCACTCTGTTTCCCTTCCTCCCTCTGTGTCTCCCTCCCTGTCTCCCACTCTCTGTTTCCCTCCCTTCCTCTGTGTCTCCCTCCCTGTCTCCCTCCCTCTCTCCCTCCCTCTCTCTGTCTCCCTCCCTGTCTCCCAATCTCTGTTTCCCTCCCTCCCTCTGTGTCTCCCTCCCTCCCTCTATGTCCCCCTCCCTGTCTCCCACTCTTCCTCTGTGTCTCCCTCCCTATCTTCTACTCTCTCCCTGTCTCCCTCCCTGTCTCTCACTCTATCCCTGTCTCCCTCTCCCTTTGTGTCTCCCTCCCTGTCTCCCACTCTCCCTCTGTGTCTCACTCCCTGTCTCCCTCCTTGTCTCCCACTCTCCCTCTGTGTCTCCCTCCCTGTCTGCCTCTCTCTGTTTCCCTCCCTTCCCCTGTGTCTCCCTCCCTGTCTCCCTCTCTCTGTTTCCCTCCCTTCCCCTGTGTCTCCCTCCCTGTCTCCCACTCTCTGTTTCCGTCCCTCCCTCCGTGTCTCCCTCCCTCGGTCTCCCTCCCTCCCTCTGTCTCCTTCCCTCCCTCTGTGTCTCCCTCCCTGTCTCCCACTACCCTCTGTGTCTCCCTCCCTGTCCTTCTCTGTTTCCCTCCCTCCCCCTGTGTCTCCCACCCTCCTTCTGTGTCTCCCTCCCTCCCTCCCACTCTCCATCTGTGTCTCCTTCCCGGTCTCCCACTCTCTCTCTCTGTGTCTCCCTCCCTGTCTCCCACTCTCCCTCCCTGTCTCCCTCTGTGTCTCCCTCCCTCCCTTTGTGTCTCCCACTCTGTTTCCCTCGCTTCCTCTGTGTCTCCCTCCCTCCCTCTGTCTCCCTCGCTCCATCTGTGTCTCCCTCCCTCCGTGTCGCCCTCCCTGTCTCCCACTCTCCCTCTGTGTCTCCCTCTGTGTCTCCCTCCCTGTCTCCCTCCCTGTCTCCCACTCTCTCTCTGTGTCTCCCTCCCTGTGTCCCACACTACCTCTGTGTCTCCCTCTCTCTATCTGTGTCTCCCTCCCTGTCTCCCACTCTCTCTCTGTGTCTCCCTCCCTGTGTCCCACTCTACCTCTGTGTCTCCCTCCCTGTCTCCCACTCTCTCTCTGTGTCTCCCTCCCTGTGTCCCACTCTACCTCTGTGTCTCCCTCCCGGTCTCCCACTCTCTCTCTGTGTCTCCCTCCCTGTCTCCCACTCTCGCTCCCTGTCTCCCTCTGTGTCTCCCTCCCTCCCTCTGTGTCTCCCTCCCTGTCTCCCACTACCCCCTGTGTCTCCCTCCCTGTCCCTCTCTGTTTCCCTCCCTCCCCCTGTGTCTCCCACCCTCCTTCTGTGTCTCCCTCCCTCCCACTCTCCATCTGTGTCTCCCTCTGTGTCTCCCTCCCTGTCTCCCACTCACAATCTGTGTCTCCTTCCCGGTCTCCCACTCTCTCTCTCTGTGTCTCCCTCCCTGTCTCCCACTCTCCCTCCCTGTCTCCCTCTGTGTCTCCCTCCCTCCCTTTGTGTCTCCCACTCTGTTTCCCTCGCTTCCTCTGTGTCTCCCTCCCTCCCTCTGTGTCTCCCTCCCTCCCTCTGTCTCCCTCGCTCCATCTGTATCTCCCTCCCTCCGTGTCTCCCTCCCTGTCTCCCACTCTCCCTCTGTGTCTCCCTCTGTGTCTCCCTCCCTGTCTCCCATTCTCTCTCTGTGTCTCCCTCCCTGTGTCCCACACTACCTCTGTGTCTCCCTCTTTGTCTCCCTCCCTGTCTCCCATTCTCTCTCTGTGTCTCCCTCCCTGTGTCCCACACTACCTCTGTGTCTCCCTCTGTGTCTCCCTCCATGTCTCCCACTCTCCCTCTGTGTCTCCCTCTGTGTCTCCCTCCCTGTCTCCCATTCTCTCTCTGTGTCTCCCTCCCTGTGTCCCACACTACCTCTGTGTCTCCCTCTGTGTCTCCCTCCCTGTCTCCCACTCTCTATCTGTGTCTCCCTCCCTGTGTCCCACTCTACCTCTGTGTCTCCCTCCCGGTCTCCCACTCTCTCTCTGTGTCTCCCTCCCTGTCTCCCACTCTCTGTTTCCCTCCCTCCCTCTGTGCCTCCCTCCCTCCCTCAGTGTCTCCCTCCCTCCCTCTGTGTCTCCCTCCCTCCCTCTGTGTCTCCCTCCCACTCTCTCCGTTTCCCTCCCTCCCTCTCACCTGGGTGTGTGTGTGTCAGCCCTCAGCCCGGGCAGTGACAGGTTCCTCAGCTCAAGCACATGCAGCCGCCCCAAGTACTTCACGGGTCTTTCACGGGTCTTTAAAAGCCCATTTAGATGTTAATGAGGCTTTGTTGAATTTCACCTCTTAGGCCCCTGCAGCTCCCCTCTGACAATACTGGAATCCCCCGGCCCCCACAGAGCAGAGTCTGAGGCCGCGCTGCTGCGGCTGTATTTGCAAACACTATTGATTTTTTCTTTTTAAATCACATGTGTCTGCAAGGTCCGCGGGCCGCCCAGGAAGGCTTGCCGGGCCGCCACCGGCCCGCGGGCCGTACTATGAGTACCCCTGATCTACAGGTATTTGAACTGTCATAGTTATAGGACATCCCTGACTCCTCGTCCAGATCATAATCATCGATATAGTACTGCCTTCCAGGGGGTCATCAAAATAGTTTTGATCGAAGCGACCCCCCGAGGATCCCCCAGCCTGAACCTCCTCGCGACCGCCCTCACCACAACCCCTTCCACCTGCACCACGACCACTCGGGGCTGCGACCTACTGCAACAAGTCCGGACACTCACTCTGCCAGTGCCCCTCCTTCCTACGATACGCACACTGGTTCAGCCCCACTGGACCGCCACCTCTGCCTGTGCCAAGCTACTGTTGAGCCGGACCAATGCCACGTCCTCTACCAGACCCCTTGCTGCCTGTTGCATTAGTACCTTAGCCTTCAACTCCTTGTTCTTCTTCTCTACATTCTCCTGGTTTTCCCTATTCTCAAGCACTGAGCCATACTCAATATCAAGGAAGGGAAGGAGGTAGTGCAAGTGCTCTCAGAAGCCTCCAACGGGTCGCGATCTCAGGAAGCAGGTTCGTAACGACACTGTTAACAAACAATCGGACACCGCCTTCCACTGACAAATCTTGTCCACTGAAATCCAGAAACACCCCCTCAAACCGAGTGAAAAAATCTGACACACTTTCATCCGTCTGACGACATGACGTTTACTTGTCCCAATCTACTGGGCGGAATGAGAATATGCATGTAAGTAATGATATGACTCAGCAAAGCCAGTATTTCAGCCTTAGGCTTCTCACCAGGTTTCCGTTCCTGATCCCATGCTCTAATCTCATTCCAAGTGCGCCCCAATCCATCACAAGGTCCTGCATATGCACCTGCCTCCATATATCCACTGGTACTAGCAACCCGAAAAACATCTCGATATCGGCCAGCGTCATCACTGTTGATGAAGCAGCCTCCATTAATTCTTTGTAATATGCAGTTGGATATTTTCTTGGGTTCGGCAGCTTACTCTTGAGGGCTAACACCGTACTCCTTTTTCACAGAGTGTAAACCCATTGTTCCTGAAACAACAACATCCCGCGCAGTACAGCGCTCTGGGATCTCAGGATGCAAAACACCTCGACAACCAATCATCGTCGCAACATTACTAAAAACATCATTAAGGGCCATATTAGCAGCGTATACACGGTCGCGAATGTCATATATTGTTTGTGGTGCCGCACCTCCGAAACACTGTTCCCACAACCCTATTAATGTAGCTGACATATGCTTGAGAGCATGCTGCTGTACAAATGGCTCAAAATCATTCAACACACTCCACACGTCCTCTACACTGTGGATCGGACTCGGTGCCCACTGTGCAGCCTGATCAGCTACCATCTTTTTCTCCTCGTCCCCCACAACTGATCGAATCAGCACCGCCCCATTCGTTCCCATGCCGCAGCCCAATTCCCTTCATCCAACCCACGCACTGGTGTCCCACCCAACGATGTCGGGGATGAAATATCCGGAAAAGACACAATGGATGAAGGGATGGGCGCCAATGTTAGTAATGACTGCGTCGAAGGTGTGGGGAGGAGACATGAGCGGGATAGCAGACACAGCGGGAGGACCTGCAAGTATTGCACCCGCAGCTTTCAAAGCCAGGGAGAGAGCGGGCGGAGCCATAGCTGGAGCAGCCGGGTCAGAGAAAGAAAGGCCAGATGCAGGACCAGGAGGAGCAGAAGACTGAGATTTCGGAACAACAGGGTATATCCTCTGTGGGGCGTAAGGAGGTGGGGGCCGTGTTTCTAAGAGGTCATCTACAAAAGCATCACCTTCCTCTCGGGCGACATAGGACTTATCACATTGCAATCAAAATTTCTTATCAGCACAATCTATACCCTGTTCTATTTTCTCTGTATCGTAGGCTACTGCTTTCTGTTTTACTGTTTGCATTTTTCCTTTCCGGGCCTCCTTCTCTGCTTGCATGCGCCTTTGCCTAGCTTCCTTCTGCCAGACTTAGATTGAATCAAACATTGACTGCCTACTTCTCCTGGCAAATAATTTATCCTCCAAATAATTCAATTTCTGTTCATCAAAGGTACCTGTCAGTGGCCACTGAAGCTCGGCATTGTCCCTCACATATTTCTGCCATAATGTACTAAACATAATAGGGCCAATGCCATGCTTGGTATTCAAATCAAAATTCGGGGTGCCTTCCGGAGACGCAGGTTGCCTCTCCTCCAGCTGAGCTTCGGCAGATTAACAGCGGCACCCCACATACCACAATTTACTCAGACAATCCATCTTAACATCAGACACATTCACTGTTCACATGAAACCAACCACCAACCAAACAACAGGAATCTGACATGCAGCCTTCATACAGAATGCACCAAAACAATGCAGTCCGGAGATGCACCAGACAGCCTGAAGACTGTACCAAGACAAGGCTGTCCGGAGTCAGCACCAGACAGTCCGAAGAATGTATCAAGACAAGGCAGTCCGGAGACTGCGCCAGACAGTCCGAAGACTGTACCAAGACAAGGAGACAGACTCTAGACCCAGGCCTTTTCAAGAGTAAACCGAATTCAGCAGGTGGCACAGCACAGCATTCGCAAACACTCCGTCTCTCAAGGGTCCACAGAACCACCAAGTTCAAACAAGCCAAGAATGGCCCTCAGACCATTTTTAAGATTATTCAAGATGGTGCCATGATTACCAAGAGGCAAAACAAATTCACCTGTTGCACACAGGTAGAGCCACGTTTTTCTACACCACTGACTCTTCAGACCAAACGGTCAGTTCCAAGGGTTTCGCCTTTTCAGGACCTCAGCCGGGATGACTGCTGGGTGAGGCACCGCCTGATCAGACAGGCGGGCCAGCTGCGAGAACTAAGCTTGATCATGTGGGGATCCCCCATCCGCCCATCCGACCGTACGCAGCCCCGACCTCCACACCCAATTCTGGGCAAGATGGGTCAGCCCGATGGAGCGCCCGTTCGGGCACCAACTGAAGGAAGTGACCAGAAATAGGCCACCCAGGTCACTCGCGACCACCTCTCAGCCTTCCCAAAAATGAAGAGTTGGGATAACAGTGGAGAATACAATCTAACACCTTTATTAGCAAATTCACTGCAGTGTAGTCCGATCTGACCAGCCTCATGGGATAGCTGTCGAGGGACTAGCCACAGAACACTTGGTAACACAAAATAAGCCTTCCAACACCTCTCAAACCCCACCCCTGATGGGAAAATACTGCATGGGCAGCAAACTGAACAAAGAAGGCACTGAGGGATGAGCTACTACCTGCAGAAGGGGTACACATTATCAGGCTCCCAAGGCCATCTTACTCGGTCTCAGCTCTCTCTAGTGAGGGGGCATAGCTATGTCCAGGGATGGGCATGCATAGCTGAATGAACTATTCTCTTAATGCCTGTGGGTTCCAACCTTGGATGATATAAGGGAAATTTCTAAACAGCAGCTTCTGCTGAAGCAAGCGGGAGCCCACAGGCCGAGTTCTACTTACAACGTAACATGGCAACTACGGAAAGGAAAATGGCGTCTCAGATGCTAACTTCTGCCTGCACAACTTTACGAAAAGCTGGACACACACACATTTGCAATAGGATTAATATGAAATAGCTACATGAATGCTAACACAACACGGTATACGTCATGGGGGAAGGGGCAATGGGACATTCGATTCTAACAGTTATCCATAGCTAGAAATGTCTGTGTTCACTCTGGATGTCAAGATAGAATTCTTGCCCTCACCTACTCTTAGAAATAGGTCACCTCTCATGCTAGCTAAGGTGCTTTTGTGTTTAATCATTTGTTTGCCATCACTAAGCTACCGCAGGTCCAGGATCCTTTGGGATTTGCTCACGTGTGTTTTTCAGAATAATGAGGACTGTTGTCAGGGGGGGCATGGCCAAGCAGACTACGATGGCGGACGTGCTCTGCTGAGGCTCCGCAATCAGGCAGACCAGTGGGCAGCACCACCTCGTAGTTTCTGGTGAAAATCGCCCCAGCTGGTGACGGAACCGAGCCTGCACGCAGGGGTGTTCAGACCAACCTATACACTGCAGGACCAGCAGAGAACACCACAAAAGTCTTACCCCGGGTCCCGGCAGCAAGATGGTGCCCACCCGCATCCTGCCCTGACTTTAATGTGGCGGATTCCCGTTCACCGGGCCAAACAACTCCCAGCACCGAAAGTACCTGGCCACTATCCTGGACTCAGGCGAGACGAGACGGAGCCCATGCGTTCACTGCCAACAACCAGCGCAGACTCACCGTATCACGGAGGGGACCGGGAGCAACCAGAGGACATTCAGCGCGTCTTCGCCCCAGTGGCACCACTGTATGGATCGGAGGCTGTAAGCGGCTGCAGGAACGGGCATTGCCGACAGCAGTGGGCTGACTCCGGGGGTCGAAGCACGAAGGCCCCCTCCTCGACTCTCCTCTCGGGGCCTTCCTCGCGCCTAAATCTGCCTGATCCCAAGATGGTGCTCACGAGCTGAGACGCTTGTGACCACCTGACAGACCTCCCCAGGGGTCCTACATACACTGCCACAGAAGGTGAACAACAAGGGATTTTACCCTCCTTCGCTGGTCCTGACCCTGCGACCCCCCCCCTCGCCCTCCTCAGTGGCTGGGGGACGAGACCACCGGTGCCTGACCCTAACATGGCTGCCATCAGGGTGGCCTGGACTCAGTAAACAGGCCACCACAACGCCACTACTACGACCACAGACATAGCGGATGGGTGCCAGAACCACCCTTGAAATCAGCTGTCACCACCACGCTGCCGATGAGGTGTGCAACCGCCTGAAACCAACACTGATGCCCCGGGGTGGCGAGGACCCCCTGAACGCTTCGGACTAGTACTATAATCACTACAGGCCCCAGTAGACACATACGGAAGGCAGCGGGTAGCAGATCCAACAGGGCGTGATCATGATACAGGGAACCTACTGTGAGTGTGATTGGCGGCGTGACAGAACAAGCCCCACTGGGGCGGGAGTGACCTGCGGACGCACTACGCCCCAGATATCAAGCAGTCAACCAGAGGGACGATCAGATTGCAAGGAGACACCGAACCGGTAAAATGGGGAAGCCCAGAGCCACACAACAGACAATGCTCCCAGAAACTGCGCCAGAGAACCAGCCACACACAAACGCACTGACCAAGCCGCCACGACCCAACTGGAGCCGACCATCTCGGACAAACTGGACCAGGTACTGGCGGCAATAGAACTTTCTAGAGTCTCTATGGAGGAATGACTCAGCACCCTCACCACGGACATAAGTCTTATCCGAGATGACCACAGTAAACTGGGCGACAAGGTGAAAGATGGAGAAAATTCCCTCGCCCACCTACAGCCCACCGTGAGTGCACAGAAAAAAACGCTCCGTTCGGTCCTGGGCCGCCTAACCACTGTGGAGGAGCACATGGATGATTTGGAAGGACGCTGTGGCGCTGCAATATCTGCGTGCTGGGCCTTCCGGAGGGAGTCGAGGGGACACACCCAATCGCTTACATGGAAGACTGGGTCAAATATTTTACCCCAACCGTGGACCGAACAGCTTTCTTCTCAATAGAACAAGCCCACCGGGTTCCAGCCAGCAAACCACCACCCGGAATCCCGCCTCGGCCGATGCTCGCAAAATTTTTGCTAAATTATTGCACTTTCAGGACCGCAACGCGGTGCTGCGGGCTGCTAGACGCACCGGCTCTTTACAGGTGGAAAACAAACATGTTACGATCTTTCCTGACTACGCACTTGCGGTGCAGAAACAAAGATCGTTTTTTCTGGAGGTGAAGCGTCGGCTACGGGTGAAAAACAGTATTCATTACTATTTCCAGCCCGCCTGAAGGTCATCTATGCCGGCACCGCCCACTTCTTCTCAAGCGCGGCAGACGTGTGTGAGTGGGCAGACCACCCTGCACATAGAACCCCACAGCAGAGGCCCTGGGGGGGTGGAAACAAAGAGCACCCCGCAACCGGAGGCGCAACTCGCAGCCCACACAAATGCAGATACGGCGAGGACGGGAAGAGCTCACGGAACGCCATGCTGTAGAATCACCTGACCTGGAGCAAATCATGAAGGAACAACGCAGGGCCTTGCAAGTGGTGACAGATCTAGGGACCACCCCACCAAAGGAGGACATTGAAGGGGCCCCCCACCTTCTCTCTTCGGAAGGAGAAGATGATAGCAATGAGACTCAATCCACGACCGACTCCATCACATTACCCCGGGTCACTCTATAAACTGCAGAGAACCTGCACTAATGGAAACGCAAGATGATAACCGGAAATATCGGTGTGACTGGGCGGACTAAGGCCTCCGCGCCCAAACGGAACACGCCCACAACATACATCACGACTGGCGTGATGAACCACAATCCTGACGACAAACATTGATCCTTCAAATGCCCCGATGCAACACCGCCTTGCGAGCACGAGCTGCCACCCCCATGTTTTGACTGTTTACTCTCTAGTATTGTATATGAATTTAGGACCCTAGTGTAATTTTCCCTATTCATGCCCATATATAGGTATAAATCCCCCTATCCTTATATAGGCATAGAAATCCTAACCAAATTTAGACTTAGCCTATGCAGTCCAAATACGGCATAGCTACTTCCACTAGTTCCGTAAATCCACAACGATTTCTTGGAAAAACACGCCTTCAGCAGTCAGGGACTTCCCCTTGCTTGAATATTGATTTATCCAAGAACTCATGGAGTTTTCAAAGAACTGAGTCTTTGAAGATGTTATTATGTCCAACCTTACATCAACTAGGCACCTTCAAGGTACAAATATGCCCACACTTGGCCAGTCAAACACCGGTGGTTTGGAGCAGTTTGAGTATCTACTTGCCCGACGCATCTCGCTGAAGCAAGTGCCGAAGGAAGACGACCCTCCAGCAGACGCGCTGAGAAAGATGCTGTCTTTTCTCTTGCCGAGAAATCCAGCTCCAGTGTTTCCAAGCTACCCTTGCAGGTTGTTGGGAAATCGAGTCCTGAGAGAGAGATACCAGACCTCCTTCATTCTAAACCAAGGTACGGAGCTCATTAGACCCTTGGAGAATTCTTGGATTAGATTCTCTGCAAAAGAATACTGAAACTAAGCTACACCTCACTTACTTCTTCCCTTGTACTAGACCTAGGTTAGGGACACCGGGGTAGGCATATTTTAGAAACACCAGTTGAGTATTTTTAGTCTTTATTTATTAATGTATGTGTTCTATGTATTTTATGGCTTAGAAACCATACCATGCTTTCACAGTATTATTTTATAATACTCTTCGTACTGTACGCATTGTACTTTGCAACCAGTATTACGAATGTAGCAGTTCATTTCCTCTGCATGAGAAAGAAGACTGTTCAATAAATACTTTTTATTGAAAACGCCTGTCTCTCTATTTCTCTGCACCTATGGTGAAACGAAGCAGGCACGATTGACTGAGTAAAATAACTATCTATTGTTTCCGCGACCCTAGAGATACATTTCTTATTCTTGGGAAACAAAGTTGTCATGTTTATGCGGTTGTCAATAACTAATCCCTTCTTGTGAATTCGAGAAAGTTTCTAGTGACCTCTGAGCTAGCTGGCACTCACAATTAAGTCTAGTATATTCGATAGAGACCTAGTAGACCTCAGTCCTACGTCAAATCTATAGGATATATTATTCCAATGCGCAGAGCCTATTGGGAATATAGGAACTACACTACATGGCGCCCAACATTTGGTAAGGCGATAATTTAACGCTAGATACTAGAGTAACTCGGTCGTGCTTTTCACATAGACCCCTTTTCAAGTAAAATACTCCAGTAGATGTCTGGAGTGGGTAAAAGGATATAATATCCACCATAACTGAGTAGGACGAAAAATCCTATGTATTCGATTTTGGTTTGTTCAACGTTGAAGGATACAGTGTTCCAGAATATTGTGCACCTAATCTTTGTTTCCTTGAAACTTGCTCTGCAAACTTTCGGTCAACAAAATGTCAGAGAGTGATAACAAAAGGGAAAGAGCTGCACTAGCGGCTCAGGCAGTTTTAGATGACACAAATATCCAACAAAATGACCCGGATGCTATACTCATCCCGGTAAATATAAGAAAAACAATTACTATAAAACTTATAGAAAATGGAGTATCATCGAGAGGTGGTAAAGTAATATTTGTTATAGAGGCACATGAATATCGGCAGACAGAGGTATTCTATTCATGGATTCTGTTTCCTGCAGCAAATCCAGTAACTCGCGAGTTCCACTACTACAAAGTAGAGGAACCTCCAGTGGAATACGTTCCTTTCGAGGATGTTGAAATTCCACTAACTTACCAAGAGCATCAGCTCTGGTTTAAAGGCGCCCTACAACAGCAAAATCACATTACCAGGCTCGGTCCACTAGGTAGCCCAGGAGCAACATGGCCTGTACTAGCCAGCTATACACCACATCCTGACATTGAAAGAATGACCGGTCCAGAACCCTTAGCTCAGCTGAAACAGTTAATTAAAATACATAGACAGTTGGTTCAATATGTAATGCAGACTTTAACAGTCCAACCTGCCGTAAGAATTCCACAGCACACCCCTCACCAGGGGAACACAAACAAAATTACACCACAGACTATACAATCAGTCATTGGTAAATTGCCAGCAAAAAGGGAACAAATTCCGTTCTGGTTAGCTAAAAAAATTACTCAAATAGAGGGGGTATTTCCCGATAGTACACCTCATGAGAAACACAGGATTCTGACGATTTGTCTACCAATGGGGATTGCACCATAGGTAGAGGACTGCGACACTTGGGGTACAATCTTTGCGTCAATCTACACAAAAACACATGGTGTCCCGTCTTGGCTGTAATACCAGACGTTCTAAGACAGATTCAAAATGAATACGGTCCAGAACCGGCCTTAAACCTTGGTATGAAATTACTAAAAGATTTCAAACAGGTCTCGGCTATACTATTAGCTAACATCAAAAGTGAAGCGGCATCCGTGGCAATCCGCCAAAAACTAAAAGAAACTGATATAACAGAGCAACCATATGAACTTGCAAGAATTATTGAAAAATCCTATGAAGAACTAGGTAGAGATAGTTTGGGTGGGAAACCAGTAAAACCCCAACTAAATGAAAATCCTGAAAAAGTTTTTATTAAAAATAATGTTACTGCCTCAGTAAAAGACGGTGGTAAAACACTCCCAAAAGGCTTTCCAGTAAAGTACTCATATATAACTGATACAAATAATGTTCCTTTTTCTTGAATTACTGGAGTAGGGGATAGGGCAATCCCGAACATGGAACATAGGTTAGGACTAATCTTAGCAGCACATGAAGGACTTGCCTCTGCACACGCAGGAGTTTCCGCCACAGTATCATTATTAAAACAGAGATACTGGTGGCCGCGCATGAGGAAAGAAACTAGAAACTATGTTCTAGAATGTGAAATCTGCTAAAAAAATAAAAGTTTCGACAGTGAAACGACCTGCGCAGACGCTCCTTCTAATTTCAGATAAACCATTAGCGTGTGTTTACCTGGACCACTGTTTACAAAGGGATGGCAACTATAAATATATCATGGCCGCAGTGGTTTCCTGCACAAGATTCATTTAGACGTGGCCTCAGCGTTTGGCTGACGCCTGAACTGTTATAAAAGATTTGTGAGTCTTTATCGGCACATACGCAATCGGCACGCTACATTCTGACCAGGGTCCTGGGTTTAGCTCTCGAGCTTACAAGGAGGCCATGGCTAGCCTGGGCGTTGCATTGCGGTACTCAAGTCCATTCCATCCTGAGGTAAATGCGGTAGTGGAAAGAAAAAAATGTGACATAAAGCAATCTATAACAGCTAGGGTATTAGGTTCGGGTGACGGGTGGGTCAAACATCTAATAAGTGTCCAACATAGTCTTAATAATCTGCCAAGAAATTCTCTGGGAGGAATCACTCCATATGAATTACTACTTGGTACTAGAATGATCATCCAGGATCTTGATTGTCAAACTTCAGTGGTGGAACAGAAACCCTTTGATATCAAAGACCGTTTGGCTGTTTTACAGGACTTAAATGAAACAAGAAAAAGTCTGAGTCACACAACACAAAAGCTAACGACCACTGAAGAAAAAACACCTGTCCCAGCAAGACCTGTCTGGATTTCAAAGATTGTGGATATAGTCAGGGAAAAGATCGCGGTGAAGAAGGAATTTGGGCCTTCTTACAGAAAAGCAGTACCTGTCTTAGCAATCCACGGAACAAGATCAGTGTTACTACCGCCTCTTGCTGGAAAATGGGAGAATAGAATCGTGTCCATTGACCTGGTCAAACCACATCATGGACTCCCAAGATGTAGCAGACAACCAAATCTACAATCCAAGAGGTTCAAACTGAAAGACTTATCACCTTTGATAAACCTGCAGTAAGAAAAGAAGGACAAAGCCATGGATCTTGTACCTCTTGAAACTCAAATAACAGTTCATCAAGAAACACCTGTCTACAATGATATAGCCTCTGACTATACTAATATGACAAAGGAAGAAACAGCTCCAGCGATTTTGAAAAATCCGGATGCAATCCCAACAATTGACAGAACTGCCTCTGGCTATTTCATCAACTTTGATACATTTTCTGAGGATCCCAGTGAACCTGAAACTACGCCAGAAAATAAAAATTTCAAAGAAAAAATAACAACTCTTTCATCAACTTGAAAATATATATCTGGTTTCACCATGGGTTGAATTTTGGATTGTGTTAAGTGTGCTTTTTCTCCTACTTTGGCTCATTCTTGTTTTAAGTTTGGGACAGATGATTAGATGGAAAATACAGTACAATGGACACAGCAAGTAAGAACCTCAACTTGCTCCTGAAACCTCACAAATCATCTCATCGTGAGCAAAGAGACCTGTGATCAGTGAAAATCACAACCGTTCCTACACCTGGTGGTAGAGCATGGGACACAACTGATTATGACATTAATGGCCCGGTGGAACTGTTGAAGATTCTACAACAGTTTAAGGTTTCTTTGAGTGACTTTGTCTCATCCGGAACATTTTCTGATGATTGGGACTTTGAAACTGTTAATAATATGATGACAGATTTAGAAATGTCAGCTAAATTCGTAAAACATGAATACTTAGAAGGTTCATCAGATTATGAACAAATGTATTGTTTTAATCATTATGGTCACCATTATTTGCACAAATCTGCAAACCCTAGAAATGTTTTTACTTACAATCAATGGGAACATTGTCCAACGCCGCCAAAAGGGAGCTCTAAAACATTTTATGAAAAGTTTCTGTACTTCTCAGGTTTTAATGTCACGAATCCAGAAACGTTTTATTTAAAAAATGTGAATAAGACAGGAATGAAAAACATGCGGACCAATACTAAACACATTTATTCTGCGAACTTTTATGCTCAGCTGCCTACATTAGGTTTTAACTTTTGGAAAGACAACATTGAGACAAAAACTGTCTGGGGCACAAAAGACTGCCAGGTGCAAGGTTTAGAAGCCTTGTTCAGAGCCTGCATTATCCCAGAACAAATAATGTTTTTGTTAGAACTGGGGGTCTCTAGTTGGCAGGGGTAGGTACCACTGTCCAAATAGGGACCCTTGCTTCTAGTCAGGGTAAGGAGGAAAACCTCTGAGATAACCCCTGCTCACCCTCTAGGTAGCTTGGCACGAGCAGTCTAGGCTAACCAGAGGCAATGTGTAAAGTATTTGTACCAACACTCACAGTAACATAGTGAAAACACCACAAACTGACTCCACAACAGTTTAGAAAAATAAAGGTATTTAATCTAAACTACACAAGACCAAAACGACAAAAATCCAACATACACAGTTCAAGAATATGGTTTCAAAAGAGTTCTTAAGGTTTGCGATAAAATTCTTCAGGTTGCGTTAAAATAATCCACAGATGCGTGAAAAGTTCACAGTTGGGTCACGTTTACCCACAGTACCTTTTAGTTGCGATAAAGTTCCAAAAGCAGAAGCTGGTGTGGTGGAAAACAAGCGATGCGTTGCTCCTGAGACCCTGGGGAGGCGTTTGCGACACCCCCGCTGCAGCAGCGGGCGTGTTGCGACGAATCCGGTCTGTATGGGGAGGAAGGCCACTTGTATGGATTCTGGTGCGGAGGTTACGTAGGAAGTTTGTTTTCGCAAAGGCACGATGCGACGATCTTTGGAGCTGCGACGATCTCCGGGGCGACGATGCGCGGACTAGCGGTGATCTTCTCTCTTGCAGCTCCTCGACGTGATGGTTTCTGCAACGAGCCTCGCAGCGATGTGATGCGGTCCGCAAGCAAGCGGTGCGGCGATCTCACCCAGCGACGACAGGCTCTGCGACGACACTCGCAGCGATGTTAGACTTTCCCGCACCGGTCTGGTGCGTCCCACAAATGAAGGATGCGATGGCTCTGGCAGCGGCAACAGGGGCTGCGACGCTGCCTTCGTAGCGGCGGGAATTTCCTCGCACTGTCGGGGATGCGCTCCGCAGCGAGCGATGCGATAACTTTTCAATTGCAAAAGTCTCTCAAGCTTAGTATCAAGCTTCCCAGCACAGGTACAACTTCCAGAGGCCCCACAACTGGATCAAGCACTCTAGGGAGGACAGAACTCTCTCAGCAGAGTTCAGGGAAGCTGAGGGTGACGTCCTTTTGTTCCTGGGACTTCAGGACAGGGACACAGCACAAGAGCAAAGTCCTTCCCCTCTCCTTGGCAGCAAAGCAACAGCAGGTCAGTCCAGCATAGCAACAGCAGGACAGTCTTCCTTCTTCAGTTTCAGCTTTCTCCTTGACAGAGGTTCCTTCTTGATTCCAGGATGATCTAATTTTCTGTTGTCAGGGGTCCTGTACTTATACCCCTAAAAATCTTTGTTCTCTTTGTGAAAGTGAGCCCTGAGCCCGGTCTGAACCAGTTCTGGGTGTTGCTTGAGCACTTTGTTTACCTGGCTTCTCCTTTCCTTTCAGAGTGAGGGGCAGGGTCGTCAGCCGCCCAGCAGGAGGTGGAGCCAGCATTGTGGAAGGCAGGCACAGCCTTATTCAGGCCCAGGTGCTAACTCCTCCCACCACTCAAGTTGCAAATGCAGTCATTCAGCCTAGGGCTGACTCAGCCAGCCTCCTGGGGAATCCACAGCCCCTGTCACTCTCAAACCAGACAGTCAATACACAAACAGGCCAAGGCACACAGAAGGGTCAGACAAGAGAATAGCAACTTTCTAAAAGTGCTGTTCTCAAACACAGGATTTAAAAACAGCCTTTCCTAAAAGATGTGTTATTAAATTCTGAGTTCCGGGATACTAGACTCTTATGTCCTATCTTGTTCCTATGAGAAGAAATGCTGGTAGCCACTGTAGCCAGCATCCCCCATGTTAATCTATGGAGCAAGATAGCCTTACAATAGTGAAAAACGAAAATGGCTGCCATTCACTACCAGAGCCTGTCACCTGCACCAGTACATGCTCTACCTTTTACATACACTGCACCCTGCCTAGGGGGGTACATTGGGCCTTCCATAGGGGTGACCAATATGTACAAAAAGGGAAGGGTTAGGCCTGGTCAGTGGGGACACTGGCCAGGAGGACATGGCAGTTCCTAGACTGCACACAGGCACTGCAGTGGCAGGCCTGGGACACCATTTTAGGGCTACTCATGTGGGTGGCACAATCAGTGCTGCAGGCCCACTAGTAGCATTTGTCATCACCAGCCCTGGCACACCCAGTGCACTTTACTAGGGACTTCATGGTGATACAAATATGCCAATCAGGTACATCCAATCACAATATCAATTTACCTAGGGAGCACTTACACTCTGGCACTGATCAGCAGTGGCAGAGTGTCCAAAGCATCTAAACCAGCAAAAACGAAATCCAGCACAGCATCAAAAATACAGGAGGTAGAGGTAAAAAGATAGGGGGAAACCACGCTAAAGATGCCAGTTCTAACAATTTTTAAATGACACTGTTCCTTATCCCAACCCGCAAACTCATCTAATTGTTTCCGGGTCGGCGAGAGCAGAGCGCACACAGAGGCCGCCAGCGCAAGACGCAACAGGTGCCGGTCGCGCAGAGACATGAAAACGAAAACCGCAAGTATTCTGCTAACCACAAACCCCTAATCTGATACTCTTTCCTCCTACAGTCTGCCTGGAGCTCCGCTACCTGACTGGAGCGCTTTAGGAAAGCGCGCGAGGTAACCGAGTTCCCCGATCACAATTTAAGATCAGGCCTGGTCTCACTATTGATAAAATACACGTGTCTAGACACAAATAGAACCACCTAGAGATATCCACTTGACGGAATGTGTTGTTAGGACACTATACATATGACATAACGCATGTTCACTGATATCTGCGTAATTTTAAGAACGTTCGAATAACGTAAGAAACACTGATAAATACATGCATGTTATTTCAACCTCAGGCATGCTACAGCCCTTTGCATGAGTTCGGAATGGTAACGAGAGAGTTGACATTGCCATACACTAGCCGATCTATGAAGTATTGCCATTTTGTAGTTGTTAAAGAGTCTATTAATGAATAGACGGATGAAGCAGATTTCTGCTCAGTGTTTGTCCCTATGTACCCCGCCCTTTGTTTGTCGATACGCAACTGTGCTTATTTTCTTACAGGTACACTGAGACCTCCAAAACAGAGAAACAGGTTGACAATCACTATTTCTTATCACTATTTTAAGAGCACCTTTATATTTATATTTTTCTCACCTTATTCACCTAAGGGTCCTGATGAATGCCCGTAAGTCCTAATCAAGGCCATTGAGGCAGAAACATGTCGACCGCTTTTTTAACTCACTATTTATGACCTCAATACTCTCAGTACATCTACTACTCATAACAGGTTCTACAAGATGCACTACTATAGATTTTACAAGCCCCGAATACAGAACCAATAAAATCATCATCTGATTTTTTGGGACTTTTTAAATTTCCCCCCCCCTCACTGGCTCACTACTGTACCAACCTTGGGTAAGAACGTCCTGGTGGAGGCTGCATAACCTGACCGACCTGATGATTATGCACACACGTGACTAGAAAAGCGGAAAACCAAGATATACCGCTCATATTACCATCATACCCATCACGTGCATGAGGGTCTTTTATTTGGGACACCCCGCATTCCTCCTGCATACCAAAGGTTGTGTAGGACAAGTGATCCTTCTCCATTTGATTAGCGTATTTACTCAGGAAACTGAATGGATCAGTCTTTTCACCTCCCTCTTGTGATTAGAGAAGAACTGTTCAACAAACATCATGTCTTGGCTTAGCTAAGATAAAAGATTTAAACCAACCGTCCACACCTAATCCCACAACTGACAGTTGAGGAGGTAGACGTAAAACAGATTTTACAACAGAACATAACTAATCCTGATTGGAAAAAATGGTTAATCTGGCCCACAGACACGAATAACTGTCAAGATAGATTCCTGAACAAAACTCAAGGGTTCAAAGTAACTAGGCTAGATCCAAGATATTCCCAGAGACAACATCCAGGGATAGTTACAACATACAGTGTAGGAAAACTATGCCTTGAGTGGCTACAGAAATCCACACTTCCAGAAATTAAACAACGCTTACTTTACTTAAAGAAGGCGTTGATTTACGAGATTTCTTACTTGGACCTCGTAAACCACGTAAAAAACGTTTCATATACGCAGGTATATACTCTGCTTACAATGAAGCATGGAAAGTCACGCAAATGGAAACTGCAGAAAGAATACGAGAAATTGATCGTATTAATTTAGAGAAAGCTCTCTCTGTAGTGGACAATGGGTTAACAACTCTGTCCTCCAGAATTTATTCTTTGGACAGCATTGTATCATCTGCCATTGACATAATAGAGCAGGACTTGCTAATGTTACAACATGGCCAGTCTCAATTACGTTCTATAATGCTGCTAGGCTGGACGTTACAAAATCTCCGTTCAAGCTACGTGCCATGGCGTCTAATCAACACCACGTCATTGTTTACTGTCTTTAACCTTACAAATCTCTTCGGCACAAAGAGGAGCAGACTATACGGTGCTGAGCATAGAAAAACTGGAAAGATTACCATTAACTGTTTCTGAGAAACCTGTCGTTGAATGGATAATACATGGCACCATAACAATACCAGTGACGATTTTCCAGTTTCAGTATTGCTTCAAACACATACCAGCGGGCCTGTATGAAAGGTTGGGTAAAGAATACATTAAGTCAACCTGGAATTCACCATACACACACAAATGTTGGAGTGGGGGAAAAGTATTTCTTAGTGGAAAAAATTGTAAGAACTCGCTAAGCGGTACACTTTTATGTCAAGGTATTAATTTACACGGAGCCTGTGAAGATTCTTCAAATAACCTTTCTTGCCACCGGCACGGTTCACCAACCGCAGTGATAGATCCAGATTTTAGGCAGCTATCCAATGGTAGCTACATAATGTTGAATGATCACGGCTGTTGTGGCATGTTGCCAGGAAAAGCCTATCTAGTTAGTGTGTCAGCCAGGGTCACTTGTTGTATGCAAGTATTGTTTCCAAAAAGCAAGACAGACAGGGAGTCAGCATTATGGCCTTCACTGAATATCTCTTCAATACGAATTGATACTTTAAGCAGAATGAAAGCCATTCCTTTGCAAAAAACTGTGCCACTGACCTCGTTCAGAGAAACGTATGATCTGCAAGTTGCAAGGACTTCTGCAGAGATACATACCTTATTATCAACAAACTGCCCAATACATTTCGCAGAAATGTTAGGTCGTATCTTAAACATGTCTGATACGAGTGGTATTGTACATGTATTTAAGACAGGTTTTTCGGGACTGTTAGCACCCTTTCAAGCAGTCCTAGGCATTTTTCCAAATTTCGTGCACTCTTTGTTCGGCGGCCTGCCTCTTCTTTTGGGACTCGTAGCAGGAATTCTATTTTTATTTCTTCTGCTCCGATATGCAAGTCCAGTCACCAACGATACCCAGACTACCATGGAGAATCCTCTCCTAGCCATGCGGTACCGTGATAGAATTGCACAGATTCTTGGCTTGGCTCGTTTAAGAGACCACATGGTTTCTCTCGTTCAGACCAATCAGGCAAGATTGCATCTTACCTGTTCTACGATGCCTGCTCTGTGGAGAGGAATGTGTGTTGGACGTTTGTCTTACACTTCCATCAGCACTGCCAACGGATGCTGACGCAATACTGGGTCTGGTAACGGCTCACGTGTTGTGTTGCCCCCAACAGCTACCAATCCTGATAACGGCATTCATTGAGATCTCACCGGCAAATCCAACAGGAGGTGAGATAAGTGGATCGACAGGCACACAAGTACCATCTGATTTGAACATTGCTAACACGGCTGATGCAGACGGCGATGCTTCTCATCTGTGCACAATTGATCTACTTAATGAAGAAGTTCCACTTTTACCTACTTTGGTAGACGATTTATTTGCCAGCCTAGATGATTTGATGTTTTCTACTGACACCGATAATAACTTTTGAAATCTGCACACAGCGTTCCATGAACTCTGAATTTGGCCTTCACTTTTCATAACAATCCTTCCAAAGCTTTGGAACTCTATTTTTCTACGGCTAATTTTGACTTTTTCCCAAAGAAGTTGAATCTGCTTAAAGTAATCTGCTTAAAGTAGAACTATTCTTAGAGAACAGAAATTCCTTTTTTGAATACTTCCTAGAGACAATATTTGACCTTGTCCTTATAACTAAAACAATAAATTATTCTGCTATGGGATGGTCCCGACTTTTTTCTGTTATTAAGAGCCATTTCATAAATGTACATTTCATTATTGATTTAGTTAGTATTAATGCTTTCATGCTTTATATTTCGTATGAAAACACTATTCTTAAATGCGTACAGCCAAATGCTCATTTTTTCGTGTACAAACATTTTCAAATGCATTTTGTGTATTTTGGGTGGGATTGTAAACACATGCTTTAGATATGTTTTAGTACTTATAGTTTATTAATGTTAAATTTAGGACCCTAGTGTAATTTTATTATAATCCTGGGTGCTCAAGGAGTTTGCAACGGCGCTCAAGAAGCAATATACACTTATATTAGCTCTCTACAAATTCTGTTACTTGGGTGCTTACAATGTTCAGGGGAGGAAAACACCCTACTCCTCCCTGCGTAATCAGAATGATTAGGCACACCTATAAAGTCACACAGATTGAAGCACTCCACAATAATAGCTCCAATTAGCTCAAATAATTAAACCATCCAAGGACTTTTGGAGATTTTCTTCTTCTTTCGCTCTCTTCTTTCGCTGTCTTTTCTCTTGCCGGGAAATCCAGCTCCAGTGTTTCAAAGCTACCCTTGCAGGTTGTTGGGAAATCAAATCCTGAGAGAGAGATACCAGACCTCCTTCATTCTAAACCAAGGTACGGAGCTGATTAGACCCTTGGAGAATTCTTGGATTAGATTTTTGGCAAAAGAATACTGAAACTAAGCTACACCTCACTTACTTCTTCCCTTGTACTAGACCTAGGTTAGGTACACCGGGGTAGGCATATTTTAGAAACACCAGTTGAGTATTTTTAGTCTTTATTTATTAATGTATGTATTCTATGTATTTTATGGCTTAGAAACCATACCATGCTTTTACAGTATTATTTCATAATACTCTTCGTACTGTACGCATTGTACTTTGCAACCAGTATTATGATTGTAGCAGTTAATTTCCTCATAGACTTCAGACCTACGTCAAATCTATGGGATATATTATTCTAATGCACAGAGCCTATTGGGAATATAGGAACTACACTACACTAGTTCCAGGAGAGTTGGTTTGGGCGTATCGGCTCCCCCGATAGGCCCCAGGTATTGGGACAGTTTCCCCACCCGGTTCCCTGTTTCACTGACCTGGTTTACTCTAACCCTTCACCCCCGTAGTGGGGAAGCGTGGCACAATGGTTAGAGCGGCAGACTGTGATGCAGAGGTCTGGCCCGGGACCAGGGTTCAATTCCCGCCTCGGCGGCTCTTGGACTCAATTTCCCACGGACCTGATAATTCTCGCCTCGGTGCCTAGTCTAATCATGGGTCCCACTCTGTGACTCTGGGCAATAGCTTGCTTAATCTCCACAACGGTCCCAGCAGTGCTTGGATGCCTTGTTTCACCTTGGGGGTGCCCAGGAGTGGACATTTCACAGGAAAGCCAGGACAGCGCTACGAGACCTCTGGGTAGAAGTGCACTATATAAATACAAACACATTTACATTTACATTCACTTACACCAGGGTATCTACCACACCTGAGTGGACGACACTGTCCTCCTTGTCTGATGACCACAGGGCTAGGACACCACTAGAATCCATGAATCCATGGCTCCACCGCCTGCCATCACTCTACAGTGCAGGGGTAACGATCACCAGGCACCCAAATGCAGAGTATTCTAGCCTTAAATACACGGAGTCTCCACTCGCCATGCAAATGGTACGCAGCATACTCATACATTAAGCGCCAACAATCGCAAATTGCATTCCTGCAGGAGACACACCTCACAGCACCAGAAATCAGCAAACTACGGGACCGATGGCGCGGAACCATATGTGCCACGACATACTCAGAATACACGCGAGGGGCACTGATCTGGGTCCGTCGGGGCACCCCCTTTCAGGAGCTCCATAGAGTAGTGGACAAAGAGGGGAGGTATGCACTGCTAGAGGGCATCTGCTAGATGGACAGTCCGTGCTATTGGGTAGCATAAATGCCCCAAATATTGACCAAGACAGGTTCTTGGAGTCCCTTACAGGGATTCTGACCCAATTCGCTTCTCTCCCATGGATCCTAGGGGGCGACTACAACTGGGCACTCAATATTGCACTAGACAGATCTCACCCTCCACCGCCTCACTCTCCCGCCGCTTTCAACGCTGGGTCAGCCACTGGGCGTTAGTTGACGTGTGGAGAGCGCACCACCCCCTAACGAGGCAATACTCATTCCACTCCGTTCCCCATGATCTACGGATCCATTTGGACAGATTCTTATGCTCCCCATCACTAATTCCCAAAGTCCAACACTCGGACTACTTAGGCCGTGTAATCTCAGACCACGACGCACATACCTTATGCATACAATGGCGGCCCCCTCACCCTCCAGTGCCCACGTGGCACCTCCCACGAGACTGTCTGACGGACCAGGTGTTCAAATACGACCATGAACAAAGCATACAAGACTACTTTACTCACAACACGGGGACTGCCACTTCCAGACTAGTGGAATGGAATGCATTCAAGATAGTGGCTCGGGGAGCATGCATCAAACAAATAGTGGGGGTGAAGCGCACACTAGAACAAACACTCATCACCCCCGAATTGAAGTTAGCAACCCTCACGAAACGGGAAGATGCTAACGCCGCAACGGCGGCTCAAGTAGCAGAGGCCAAAACACAGTACTCCACCGCCATGGCAGACTTACGCAAATACAACTTTAGGGTTCACGCCACTCGGATGCACAAGGAAAGGGATAAAATGGGCACACTCCTAGCATGGCTAGCAGAACAGGACACAGACACAAAACCCATCACTGAGGTAATAGATCCCTCGGGTAACCTGGCGCGCTCCCAAATGGACATTCTAAGTGCTTTCGAGCAATATTATACCACGATTTATCGCACCCCGACACATCTCAGACAGGAGGTGATAAGCCACTTTCTAGACCCGCTACCGATCCCACACATCTAGGAAGCAGAGAAAACCACACTAGATGCTAAAATAAGGCTGACGGACATCACACACGTGATTTGTGCGTTAGCTAGGAACAAGGCACCTGGACAGGACGGTCTGCCTCTGGAATATTACAGCACCTTCTCCACCCTACTGGTCCCTCATCTCGCGGAAATGCTAGCAGCTGCACTCGACAAGAAGGAGCTGCCAAGCTCTCTTCGCGAGTCGGTCATAGTGACATTCCTCAAGCCACATCGAGACCCACAACAATTATCCTCCTACCGCCCCATCACACTTCTATCTGCCGACTGTAAAATACTGGGGAAAATTCTGGCAGAAAGGTACAAACAAATTCTGCGGCCCCTGGTCCATCTGGGTCAGTGTGGGTTTGTTCCCAGCAGAAATGCATCCCAAAATATATGGCATTTGTTTCATGTTCAGGATCAAGTGGGGGATGCACACCCTCATGCGGCGTGTCTGATTCTAGATCTTGAGAAGGCCTTTCTTCTGTCCGACCTCAGATACATCCGCCTCCCTTCTTTTCAGCCTTACTTCGCCCTTCCTCCTCGTCACTTCCACCTCCCTGTTTACCAACTTCACTCCTCCCTGCACCCCCCCTTCCCTTGTCCTCCATCTGCCCTCATTTCTGCCCCTCCTGCTCTCGTCCTTACAAACCCAATTCTGACCACCAACCTCCCTATCCTCCTCTGCAATTTTCAATGTATGCCTGGTTATTTTTGATTATCACATCTCCCACTTTTCGGTGTTCTTATTTCCCATATTTATCATTTTTAAATATGTCTGGCGGAGTCTTATATGTTGTTTATACTCATTTATGCTATGTATGACCCATGTCTTACTGACCTTCTTGTCTCAAAAATGTAAAGCGCTCTGATACCCCTGGGTCCAGCCAGCGCTATATAAAACCTCTAAATAAATAAATAAATAAATTTGATACTCTCACATGGCCATACCTTTTCGCCGTCCTGCGACAAGCAGGAATAGGTCCAACTCTCCTACAGTACACACAGCTTCTCTACACCAAAGTTACATAACGTATCAGAATAGGCCGATACATATCGTTCCCATTTAAGGTGGAGAGAGGTATGAGGCAGGCTGTCCCACTGTCGCCCCTGATCTTCGCCCTAGCAGTGGAACCTCTGGCAATACGGCTATGTCAGGAGAGGACCACGTGGGGCATTCCCATAGCGTATATGGTCCACTGCATCTCCCTATATGCGGACGACCTCCTTGTGTATATTCGAGATATCACCACGGACCTCACACCCATCTGGACAACTCTGACGGAGTTTGCGGAGGCGTCCGGTCTCAAAGTAAACTGGGACAAATCCACGATCTACCCATTACACCCATCCCTTGAGCCACGGGAGGTGCGGGTGGGTGCGCAGAGCCTATCCTGGAGCACAGGTGCCCCCGATATCTGGGTGTCTGCCTGTACCACTCCCCCGGTGACATTTATGAGGGCAATCATCGTAAAGTGTTGGCTGGCATCAGATCGTCGGTGGGATTCTGGATGGGCCTTCCGTTGGCCCCAATAGGCCGTAGCCATATCCAAGATGATCATTGTTTCCCTGACTGTTGTACTACTTCACGAATTTACCGGTAATTTCTCCCAAGCCCTTTTTTCGGGACCTCGACTCGCTTCTTCATTCACTTATCTGGGGAGCAAGCAGAGATCGGATAGCTCTTACTAAACTGCAATTGCCCACCATGCAAGAGCGTCTCGGTGCCCCAGCCTTTGAATCGTATTTCTTGGCGGCGCAGCTCCAATGGCTGTCGTACTGGATGGCGAGCAGGCACACCGGGGAAACATATACAACACGGGGCCCAGTCCCTACCCCAGAGCTCTGCCGTCTGCTGCTACCAGGCACCAAGCCGCAACGGACGTATCCGCTGCAAGTGTCAATGGGCCGTTGGTGTATGCATGGAGTTCACCGCATGTCGGCAGAGATTCCACACTACTCCCCTCGGCTACCGCTGGTCGGATGGCCCAAACGGGAGACATACTTTACAACTACCATGCTCCGTATGTGGACGGTGCACGAGATAACAGAGGCGGAAGCGCTTTTCACGAATGGGCAGCTCCGTCCCTATGAACAGCTCATGGAAGAATACGATCTCCCCCG
Source organism: Lissotriton helveticus (assembly GCF_964261635.1). Lineage (NCBI taxonomy): Eukaryota > Metazoa > Chordata > Amphibia > Caudata > Salamandridae > Lissotriton > Lissotriton helveticus. The sequence goes on from NC_136062.1 coordinate 80,740,441, forward strand.
GGACAGTTTTTAACCCACAGAAAGCTTATAGAAAGTTATCGTCCAGACCCTGACCTTTCTGCTGGCGAGCCACCAACACATCCGGTCATCCAGACCATCCTTTATATGGGTATAGGCCAACACCTGGTTACATGGCTGTATAAGGTCATAAGAGAATTTGTTAGCAGACCACTGCATGCTCTTTGAGCCAGCTGGGAGGACGAAATTGGGTGACAATTACATGACGGGGAGTGGGTAAGAGCGCTGGAGTTCCCCAGGAAAGTGTCCAGAATTTCATGTTTTAAAAATATACAGTTTTATATCCTGCATAGAGCTTATCAAACACCGGGGCGCCTGCAGCGGTTCTACCAAGACACCCTCTTTCTCTGCCCCAGATGCCGCTCACCAGACGCGCACTTCCAGCACATGTTTTAGAGCTGCCCCACTTTACGACCGTATTGGTCTGTAGTCCTTGACACACTCAAAGAACTCACAGGACTTACGGATCTACACACGTGGAAAGCAGTCGCGCTAGGAATATTCAGAAAACCAAAAACACACAAAGTGCAAGTCCGCTTCGCATCCCTAGCCACGCTCCTGGCCAAAAGAAATATCGCCATGAACTGGCGAGCTACATTAGGCACCCGATGGAGGCATGGGTGGGAGCGGTACAGAAATGGGCAAAAGCAGAGGAGGAGACACTGAGAGAGGAGGAAGCGAAGGGTCTACGGAAAAATCCCATATCATTGGAGTGGGCCATGCTAACCCACCAGTTTGAACAATCACACACGTGCACCGATTCAAACGCCTCTCAACACGACCCCGCGAATTTGGCAGCATGAACCACACAACAAGGCACACATGACACAGCCCCCACTACCCAGACCACCACGTGATCTATGAGTACTCCGCTATGCACCGCACTATATACTGCACCTGGCGACGTCGTCCAACAGATAGCTCTTAAATAATGTTATGCCACACCTACAGACTGTAGCTGACAGGATCCAGACTCCCTCCACGATGCTTACGCCTTGACTCTTCCCCCCCCTCACACCCCTGGTTATTCTCCCCAGATCCCTCCGACATCACGTTACAGAGAAGACAAGTGGACTGCAACTACCGGTATCTCCGCCGAGTGCAAGATGTATGTCGCTTGGTTGAATAACAGCATCACTGTCGCTACACTGTGCATAATAAGATGTAACGTGATTTTATCGCATAAATGTTAATAAAAATATTTAAAACAAAAACAAATGAAGACTGTTGTCAGCTTGTCTATGCAGGCCTTACAGAGTTGCTTTAGCAGAAAATGGAGACACACACCAGGTTAATAACCAGAGACCGAGATACTGTGCAATCGAGAAGCAAAAACATTCTAATATAGAACTGGTAGGGAGTTGCTCATCTCCCATCAGTAGGAGTAAAGACGATTGTGTATGTGGTTTGGATCACACTTTGTTTTCAATCAGAAAAATCGAAAAATATCTCTTTACCCTTTCCAGACTTTTTTTTAAGTTTACAGTTACTTTGCTTACATTTTCCCTTCCTTCATCTACCTAGGGCATTATTGCAGCTGGCTCCATTTGAGTTTGCCAGCTCTCCTAATCATCCAGAAATTTCTGGACCTGCATGCCACCTTATTTGAGTTATACAAAGAACAACGAGCTCACATGGTAATACACACATTCCTACTTGGTTCTGGATTGATTGATGTTGAAGGAGAACCCACTTGGAAGGGTTTTACTTAACGTCTAATATCTAAATGCCTCTCACAAGTGAGAATTGGGATTCTGAATCAGGTGCCACTCTGAGTGTCAGACCCATTGCTTTGATGAAGGAAGTACCATGAATTTGGCATGCATATTTTAGTGCTTTAAGGGATGTCTTCCTCCTATTCTTCACCTGGATAATTGCTTTTGTATACACAAGCGCCTCTTCAGGGTTTTACATAACCAGATGGAGCTAGACTTTGGAAAATGGGTATTCACCAGTTTCATCACGGTCCTTTTCTACTTTACAGAATTCCATTTATGCGAAGGTGTGCAAGTTAGGCAACAACATGCCTCAACGAATTGTCACCAAATGGTTGGCAAACTATCCTGTGCACTAATTGTAGGTAGTCTCATCATTCCCAATATTCATGAAGGGAACAATAAGCTATCCTTTGTGAAATGTCCAATCCAACATAGCCTATTTTCTTTTTTTTTTTTACAGGAAATGTATTATTTAGACAATACCTTCCCTTTACACCTTCAAAAATGAAGATGAATATATTGGGAAAAAGAAGTATTGCTTCTTCTGCAGGGCAAATTTCTCAAATAATCAAGGCGGTTGATTACACAAATGTGTACTGACTCTCAACATGTTTGCAGCTAAGGACATCTCCAGGGGCTACCAATACACATCTTGGATGGAATTGTGTCATACGTCACAGTGGGATGTTTTCCTGCTGTTCTGAAAATTGACAATTGACTGGTAATTTGGAAAATCCTCCTCAAGGTCAAATTGAGTGATGTTTTTGAGAAGTTTATATTTGTCTGTACCTTACCAATTAGGGTGATTATTATTGCAGCTTACTCGACAACCTTAGAAAGTTTAGCGCTCCATTGAGTACTCTAATTCCTTGGCCAAATGCTAAGGAGAGCAAAGAGGGGGTTTTCTGTATGAGAAAAGGTTATTTTTCCACACCATTAGTCCCTAACTTTAAAGTAGCCTCCCCCTGGTAAATGAGGTTTTCCCAATTTTGGTCCAGAAGATTGTTTAATAATGGGCCATTTGCTCAGAAGGGAACCCTCAAAATATAGCTGTGTAATTGCTTGTGCTCTGCAAATATCATGGCAATACACAATAGGTCCTGTACCTGAATCCCTTTCCATGTCTTCCACAGTTGGGCATACTGTGTTCAGACTGTCAGGAACCAATGCCCAACAGAGGTGGCATTCACACCTCCAAGCAATGAGCACTTTTGTTTTATTGACTCCATGAAGCTGGATATAGTTCCTGGGCCATAAAAAATACATGCATCTACATTCACATGAGCCCAACGATATTGAGCTAGAAAACCAATTTCTTGTGATGGGGATACTTTTATATTCAGCAATGAAGTCCTCAATTTGTGCATTGCAGGAGGGATAATTGCCAGACCCTGTTTGCGTATTTTCCTCTGAAGCACAGTCAAAATCACGGAATCCTGTTTGCGTAGATCCTCAGACGCACAGGCGAAACCTTCTTATGCCTCAGGGTCCTGTGCTGTCTAATTGCTAGTGAGATGTTTTAGGATTTTCACTGGTTCTCTGACTACTCTCCTAGCCATCTACAACTTCTTCACTGGGTGACTACATTTATTTCTCTCTGTCAGCAATGCATAACGGAAACAGAATGGGATCATACCCTCTTGGTGATCAGAAATACAAATGGACAGATTCTGGCTTCTAATGGCCCGAAAGGCATGTTTTAAGACCCTTAAGTGTACTCAATGATCTGGTAAGGATTTGTACTTTCCTGACTGCCACCCATCTCTTGTTCTTCACCCAAAATAATAGAAACTTTTGATGGAATATTAAAAGCTGCTATACATGGGGAGAATTAAACTTGGTTCTTCAAAGGCGATCTGGCTATGCATTTTTTCACTATTTTTTGTGCAAATGAAATGTTTTCCTCTAGTCCACAATCTTGTAACTATGATGTCTCTCTGACCCAAGTACTTGTGAGTATTGGTTGTGCCTTGTAGATCTTACGAATGCCAATTTCAATACCTAGCAGACTCACAGAAATGCTTCCCAGATCTGTGAAGGGTCTACAGACCTTCGACGTACGTGGTTCTACCCTTTGGCATGAGTTCAGCTTTAGTGTCTCAAACAAGGTGTGGAAAGGGGTTGCTGTATTGCTGAATCTATATAACATTCATATCTACACTTGACTGGGCAATTGAGTAGTCAGTGCCACATCACTACTGCCCGCCTTTCATAACATTCACTTTATAGCTTCCTTTCTTTTTGACCTGGGGCTGTCATTTAATGTGGTATATATTTGTTCCCTTCTAAGACTATTTCTTAGAGACTTTCCAGGACATGGGTTAGGCCTTCCTACTTCATGACAGTTAATGCATTTGGTAGATTATTTACATCCATACCTACCACCAGCCCTGTGCTTTTAGGTTTCAGAGAATGCCATGGCTCATGGTCTCTTGTGTTGAGGAACTCCATTTGGTTATGCATAAGACTCACCGAAATGCACCCTTTCAAAAGAAGAATCAATTCAGCGATTTGTTTATTTGCTACCAACTTGATATCCCTGCCTATCTCAACTGGTTGAGGGTACCTCAAAGCCTTGAATGAATATTCACAAAGCAGATATGATGCTACCCTCTGCTCCCTGAAAATTCAGTACTTTCCTTGGGATTGAGTGCTCTATATCAGTATCCTGAAGCTAATGGCTTTATCTTCAACAGGAGACACGTTTCCCGTTCTTGAGAGAAACAGAGAAGTAAGTGTTGTGTGCATTGACAACATGGCTGCCCATGCCCTTTACTTATCTGCCTCCTTGTTACCTGTTTGTCGTAGCCCTTAGCATTAAGTGTGCCATAGCATGTGCTGGGTACTTACAGCAAGAGGATCATTTAGAAGCATGTAAGTTACAGGCTCCTCCATCAACTCTTGACAGAGATCATGTCTCATTTAATTTCCCTGCTTAGGGAATCTCTCTGCAATCTCCTCAACAGTATTTTTATTAGGTAGGTTGCATTGCCACTTTATTAGAGACATCTTTTATATTTACCTTTTTGTGATATTCATTTTCTAGCCCTTTTCAGTAATGTCTTAAAAGGTTTCTCTGCTTACAGCTTTTCTGTTTCTCTTTTTGACCCGTGTTAGGAAGGCCTGGGAGGACCTCATGTAGATGACAGCTGTCACCCTTCTTTCTCTTTGGGTCTAGAAACTTTCTGGCTTTTCTTGGCAATAAAGTACATCGGTGAGAGGTTCCTAAGATAGTTACTGGCCTAGGAATGGATGTGGCTGATATTTGAGGCAGATCTCGCTAACTTGATGTAGGTAAGTCTCACCGTGAAATTAGCATGCAAGTGGGACAGAGACAACGTCTTGTTGAGCAGTAAATCTTCTCCGAAGAAGTAAATCCTAGATATCTAGGTTGTGCTGCGTTTACTAAACAAAATATAAAATACCAAATATTTGTTTACATTTATGGAGAAGGACTAATGAATGTCATCAGACAACATGAAAGTTAACAATAACTGACCAGTCCCCGGTTGTCTTAAAAAATTACAATTTCCGCTGTTTTTTTAGGGTAGCTATCTCATGACAGTGTTGGCCCAAATAGGTATTGCAATGATGTACATAAAGGTAATCTGACTGTTCTATACATCTCTGACAGCCAAACTCCGCATGAATGACCAGATTTCTACTCTCATATCAATAGCCTGGGGAACTGGACAAGGCTTCCCAACAACCCCAATATTATTTGCACTTGCCTCAGGATCTCTGCAGCTAACCTTCGAGAACATCCTGTGCAATATTTCCTTCAATTCAAAGCTAGAACTCTCCTAATCTGGCTATATGTGAACGATCTGACATTATTAATTTCTCCGTTTTTTTTTATTTAAATCGCCCACTTTCCCATTTTAAAATGTTGGCATGCATACATTAATTCCATTCTTTGGAGAGATAAAAGTGAGAGATTTGGGGACATTTTACGGCAGAGGAAAAGTAAATTAAATCCATTTTTTACTTTAAAAATCATAGAGCTTAATATAGGAAAAAGTGAGACACCGGGGAAGCAAGGGGCTTGTAAATAAGCCCCGTGAGTCTCCCGCCTGAATCTGGTCAGTTGGCATGTGTGGTTTTCAAATGAGATTATGGCGCACTCGGCTGCTGACATCATGCACAATACACCTACAGACTCTCTGCTTCCTAAAGCAGCAGGGTGTACGCTGAGAGCAGTTTACCTTTATTACCTGTGAGCAGTTTACCTTTATTACTGGGGAGTGTCCGACCCATCAGCTGAAGCACTCTGGGATAGCTACCTGGATCTCTTTTTGTATACTTTAGGAACTGGGATGCAGCACTATAGTTTCAGACTGAAGTTCACCCCCGTGTCCTCGGGTGTCGCCCACGCGGATGGTTGCCCCACACTTGTGTCTGGCAGAGTACGCGGAGTGACTTGTTAGTTCTGGCTACTCTTCCTAATGGTTGGGGGAGTCAAAGATGCACGAGCAGTGGGAAAGGGTATTGTAGTGCGAATTACTTGGTGGATGCCAGGAGGCCATGCTGTCTTGATGTTTGGGCAAGCAGATTTGATTCTTTCTAGTCTGACTGTATCAGGAGCCCTTGCATCAGCGGATACACCTTCTACTGTGAAAATGATTATGATGGATTTCTTGGCTTGAGCACTCAGGATTGATGATTGCCGTCCCAGACACCAGCTGTTGAGTTTATGCAGCATAGAGCCCATACAAGAATCGGCTTCAAAGCTGCTGCTGCTGCAGACACATATTAACCTTCTGTAGTATCCTCAGGTCATGTCATTATGTTCTCTGTACCTAGCTGCGCAGCCAGTGTGAGTGTTCCAGTTAGAATGTTAGTGTGAGTGGAATGCTTGGGTGCCTGGTATGAGTGTTGTCAATTGGGAGATGGGCTGAGCAGTTAGGAGGCTGCTCCTGGTGGTGCTTGCTGTAACTACTTCTAAGAACATAATAAACTTCATCTACTTTTACCTGGCCACGTCTACAGCGTCTACCTTTGTCTCCTATACACGTGGGGCCAGCACACTACACCTTCTTTGGAAAAATCTTTATTATGTGAAGGGGCCAAAACTGCAGAAACGATTGTAGAAGAGACCGTGGTATTGAGTGGTAAGCACTGCCCTGCAGCTATTGATGCTTCAGGTGCAGCCAAGCAGAAGATATATTCATTGGTGAATGGATATTTCTACAATAGACATACTGAACTGGACTGTGAGGTACCTGCTCCAGTATCTACTGAGCTGTTCAGAGAACAATTAACAGAACAAACACAGATACCTAAAGTTGTAAAACTGTTAAATCTCTGATAATAGAACATATTACAATGCAAGAGCTCAGTACCCTGCAAATTCTATAACGGGGACAGAAGCCTTCTTGGTACAACCGCAGCCGCGGCTGCTGCTGGTAAGAGCGGTGGGGCTGGCGGGGGGATTTCGCGAGACGACCCAGAGGGAAAATTAATTATTTATTTAATCTTCCCTTCTGGTCGCCTCTCAAAATCCCCAGCCGGCCCCACCACTCCTACCTGCAGCGGCCGCAGCTGTACAACAGTCCTCCCCCTCTTACACAGTTTATACAATTATGACAAAGCCCAAGGTGGCAGACGTGTCTACATCTAAAAACGTACTTCAAGCCTCAAAGGTGGCAATTTGAAAATGATCTATGAAGGGACTGTGCCAGCTCCTACACCTCAAAACAATCACACTGAGAATATCTGAGCCACAAATTCCTTGCCACAAGTATTAAAACAAGTATTAAAAGTCCCTTTCATCCTCATATTTGTACCTATAATGTTCCAATGCTTAAATAACACGATATGTTTTATTCCTAAAATTTACTTATTCTTATTTTCTGTACATTAACACTCATGCCAATTGAGGGGCTACACAATGTGACTCATTTGTTTTTGCTGACTCTGATGACTCATTCATTGTTTCTCTTAGGCAGCATGTGCAAATTCTGGAACATGCTTGAGGGCATCGCCTTCTGAGACAGCACCTCTATTTAAAGAGGTTGTGTCCTTTTAGCTGTGCTTGTTATTCATGTTTGGTTTTGAAAGGAGCTGCCACATTAAGGAGCCAAACATCCAAGAGGTTTTCTCGATTTCAGAGAGCTGTTCGGTCTACCTACAGATCAAAGCTGCATGTGTTTACTAAGTCTATAACTGCATGCTTTTATCTTCTTTAGACGTTGGATGAGGTACCACGTTTTGGTCCTCAAGCAGAAATACTTCCGGTGAATTGGGAAAAAATAGCACTCTAGTAAGGGACGATTTGGGGTGCATGTTAAGGTCTGCGCTAATGGTTGGTGAAGGCAGATCCACTAACCGTAGCATAAGAGGCACATTGGAAACTAACTCCTAGTTCCCCCTCAGTTGAGATTTGCCTTTGGATAGATAGGCTTGTTTTGGGAACTCGCATCGAAACTTGAAAAGAACTGTTACAGCTTTTGATTTATAAATATCAAGAACTTTGTGTTATTTAACATAAGGAACTGAAATTGTGGACTTTGCTCTCTTAGTGGCAACAACCAGCTTTTTCTTGTGTGAAATGTAAAAACAATTCTTCATGAAAGTAGAAGTAAGAATTGTTGACTAAACATATTCCTTCCAAGTGTCCTCCCCTGCAGTACCCATCCTAACTTCCTTACTCTCCCCCCCCCCCGTTTGGCCACATGGATACTCTGGTGAAATATAAAACTGAGAGTTGGTGCTGCGAGAAGGAGTGAATCTTGAGACCATCGCTTGCGAGGGACTGGGCCTGACAGAAAGATTCATGAAGTACAGGAACCTCAGCAGATGTTTTCTTTTCTCTCTAACAGTGTTGTCTTACCTCCATACCAGGTTCAGAGTCGGATCTAGAATTAGAAGAGTTTGACAGAGCTTCTGTGCTTGCACCAACAAATAACTAAAATAACTGATGGAATAAAAGTTGTAAAACATCTACAGATTTGGTGGATGGCATGTTACCCCAACAAGATCATATGAGGGAAGGAGATGGTGATTTACATTGGGATCACAAACAGACTCAACTGAGTCCCACTAATTTATAGTCTGATTTTGTTGAACCTAGTGTCATTGAAAAGGCACATGTAAAACAATTCTCTACTCCTAGATCCCTTCAGGCATCAGGGTCAGGGAACTTTAGTGGGGCTATCTCAGAGCATTTCCTTTACTCCATATTTAATCTGATCCATCTTCAATAGGAGGAGTACAAAACAGAGAACACTTAAGAACCTCAAAGCTTAAAACACAAGTTGTATTATGAAAAATGTCAAAACATATGGAAACATGGAGCAGTTATCCTAAGGATATAGAATAATGGCCATTAGGAATTTCAGTGATAGTGCATACTACACAAAATTGGGTTGTGCAACAGGATATTAAAATAACGAATTTAGCTCTCAAGATGGAGGATTTAGAGAATTAAATTCATTGTAGTAATTTGCAGATTCTGGGAATTAGTGGGAAATGAGGGGATGACCCCAGATCTTACACTGTGCATCTCTATGAACAGGTGTTTCCTCAATTTGGTGCCTAGGACTGGTACATTGACTGTCAAGTGCAAAGACCACACCATATCCCACTTCGGAGACCCAGCAAGGTAAGAGGCAGTCAACACTCACAACAATAATAATGTATGTAGGAAACTATATTTTTCATTTACTAATATATCAAGTGGTTCTGCTCTGGAAGCCTGGTGGTGTGCATTCTTTGCAAGATTTGATTTTTGCCATGCAAAATTTGAGCGAAGATGGCAACTTCGTCATATTATTCCTTTTATTCAGCGGGCTGGTGATTTTTTCTTTTTGCTACAGCCTGCTTGCTGTAAATGGAATGTACAGGGAAAATCACTGATTGGCAGGTAGGAGTTAAAGGTTAAGAGCTACTATCTCAATTAAGTACAAACAATACCTAGGACAATGACTAAAAAAGAGGGGGGGAAGAAGAGGAAAAAGGGGTGAATTAGAAATTCTCTGACCGAACTCTATTTTAATTTCTGCTGTCTACTGATGACTTTACATAACAAGATTTGTAATAAAGCAAATCAAAGAGTGTTCATGAAACTGTGGATAGGGCAATCTTGCCTGTGGGCACCAACAGGAGTGATTTCTAGAATTGGCCCTGTTATATTTGGGCAGTGTAGGCCCTGCGGAGGTTACCTTCAAAAAGATCCACTGAAGAATAATATAAGCGTACCTCTAGATTTCGAACAGTGTCTCCTTTCAACTCCAGCTGGTGTGCTCCCTTTGGACCTTGACAGGGAGCATGGTGCCTTTCAAGGGAGAAACACAGGATTTTACCCTATTCACCTGTCATAAGCATATACGCGCAAAGGAGTTTAACATGGTGTGGATGGTGGAGAGGTCAGTGTGGACGTATCAGATGTAAAGTAGCAGATCGGCCTCATAAAGGGAAACTGCATGGGTTATGCCGTCGACAGGGCTGTCCCATGCCCCTCCCTCTGAGCTGAGCAGTGTGGCCAGAGGCTCCACTGCGAGGACAAATAGCAAGAGGGAGCAGTGACAACCCTGTCTGATACAACCTTCTCCACTGGAAACACCAGGGAGATCAAGCGTCCCATGCGATCGCTAGATTGAAGAGCAGTGTAAAGTAATCATGCATATGGCTGAAGGTGCACCCACTCCCAATGTGGACAGTACCTGTAAGAGGAAATCCCATTCCAGAGTGTGAAATGCCTTCTCTAAATTGAGAATAAGACAAGCAGCATAGGGGAATTGGCAGGGGGCCTGGTTGATTAGGTGGAAAAAGCATCATATTTTGTGAATGGTACCCTGTCAAGGGATGACGATGTTCTGGTCAGGGTGGACTAAGTTTGGGAGCAGTTGGACGTATTGTTCAGCAAGCATCTTTCCCAGAATGTTATAGTCCGTACGCACCATGCAAATGGGACGATAGGGCACAAGAAGGGTTGAATCAAGGTTTGACTTTGCCTGTGATATCAGGAAGGATTCACATTGGGAATGGAACACACTTTTAGTAAGTAGGGCCTCCTCATAGACTTCGGCCAAGCGAAGGACAAGGAGGGAGCAAAAAGCTTTGTAATACTCTACTGGAAGAGCTGGTTGCTTTTTCCTAGATAACATGTGGATAGCTTGCTTAATCTCTTGGACGGTTAAAGACTAGTCCGATTCCTCACAACAAATTGGGGTGACCCTCAGGAGGGAGCACCCAGAGAGGAATAAGCTAATCTCTGTCACCAATTGAAGCAGGGTCGCAGCGTAGACTGTGGTAGATTATTTAAAGAAGGTTTCCAGGAAAGTCTTTTGGGTATGAAGGGCTCGATGCTATGGTTTCGAGCGCGTTCAAAAAGGACACCAGGGCAGATCCAGATAATGGTGCCAACCACGTATGCTGGGAAGTGGTGGCTACAATGTGACTTCTCCAACACATACGCAGCTGCTGCAATTCTGGCAATGTGATCTGGGTCTCCTAGAGAAAGATAAGTTGGGCTTTGAGACGCTTGGCATCAAAATAAACGGTATAGCGTTTCCTCGCTGAGTGCATACCGCTGACATTTAGTGTGAGGAGGCAGGTATTTACCTTGGGAGCCATATCATGAGAGAGGTAGAATCCCCCCCAAAGGGGCCACAGTACAGATGGGGACTTCTGTCACATGTGCCAGCCCCACCAGTGTGCGGTGTGGTGCAAAGGCAAGGAGCATGACTGCCCTGGTCAAACCACTGCAGGTGGGGAATGGGCAAGGGAAAGATGTAACAAAAGTACAATCAAGACATGCTGCAATGGCAACACAAAAAACAGTTGAAAACTGAATACCATATCTGAAGATGGCTCTGTGTCCGGGCAAGAGGAGAACGGACAATGTGAAAGTGGTGAGCGGCCACCCAGTGTTCCAGGTAGGTGTAACCCGTGGTCACAATCTGAAGGAGTTCAGGTGATGGGGAGAGGGGGAAGACAAGGAGTGTGCTTGGAGACCCAAAGGGTGTGACCAGTTCAGACTATGGTGTCAGCCATCTGTGGCATGACCTGTGATGGAGTCTGAGATCCAAGGTGGGGGTCATACCCAGTGATCTATTCATCATCGGTCGTGAAAATGGGAAGGCAGTTATTAACCTCTGAGAATCCAGCACTGTCTCTTAATGATGCCACAGTTTGGGTCACCTGCCATCTGTCTTCAATGAGTTGTTAAAGGGGGTGGATGCGTGGGTCTATGGGGCAGGGATGTCCCTCTGCGTTCACGTTGTTGCTTTTAGCACCCTGTCCCCAATGATCTAGGAGGGGACACCCCACGTGCCATGATGTGCCAGCCTTTTATTAGCGATCCAGTCCCACACATCAGTAGGGTCCGTGAAGAAAAAGTACTTGCTGTTGAAGCGCACCTTGAGGCAGGCCAGGAACAGCAGTGAGTATTGTAAGCCAAGCTTGCAGAGCCTCTACTTGGCGTTCAAGAAAGAGGACTGCTGTCATTGTACTGCGGGAGTATAGTCATGGAAGAGTATAAACGTATGGTTTTCCAGGGTTTAGGGGCCTGCTGCACCTGCGTCCCGCAAGATGGAGTAATGTTCCCCATCGTTAAGCAGTTTGGCCAGCATGGGGTGGGGTGGGAAGCCCAGAATTGAGAGCCTCGCGGGGACCCTGTGTGTTTTTTCCAGAGAGAAAAATGAAGTGGGGTCTGTGGCAGGCACAAAGGAGCAGAACCAAGTGTCCAGGAATGATAAAGGGTCATGGCCATCCAGGCAATCTGGGATGCCCACGATGCAAACATTGCTACTTCGAGAGTGGCCTTCAGCCTCTTCCACCTGCACCTCTGGGATCTGGAGATCGGACAACGACCTTTATGCACCGGTCATCTGAGGTTGTGGTGCTGCATCTCCTTTCCACCTTCTGCCACACGATCAGATGGCTGCTGATGGTCGTCCGTAAGGAATCTGAGTTCAGTCATCAGGGTGCCCACTGTCGACTCCAAGGATAGGCGGGAGCTTTCAATGGCTGCAAAGACTCTGTCAAGGTGGACATCTGGAGGTGGTGGGCTGTTCTGCATATTATTTGGAGTGAAAGTTTCCGGCACAGTGGTCTGTTGCCCCACCACCAGGTGCAGTTGGTGCCACCTTCTGTTGACCCATGGTAGATACTGGAGGGAGAAAGGCCAGTGGGAAGCCCCATCCAGAGAGGTGCTGTGGAAGGGGTGGTAGGAAGCAACAGGGCTGCCCAGAACACAAGCCGCTATGCCCCAAAGGAATGTGGCAATGTCACTGAGGTTCAAGCAGGTGGGGCAAAGGCGAGGACCGGGCCAGATGCTCTGTTGTGCTGGCCAATGGAACCGTCAAACGAGAGAATGGGGCCACTCTGCAAGGTGTCAGCCATAGGAGGAACTGGCAGTGCCTTCAGGCCGGGGCACAGGGTTCCACCAGATAGTGCCAATGGGAGACTCCCCTTCTCCCACTCCAGTGTGGAGGGGGTCCTCACTTGGGTACCCACCTACTACCACAGCGGGGGTGACTGCCTTCTCCCACCGGAGCTCAGGGCCGGATTTAGCGCTGGTGGCACCCAGTGTGACAATCATTTTTAACGCTCCCACACTAATGACCGCCTCCTTTCATTCTCTCACTATCACCAGGCAAAAGAGCCCCTCATATCTCCAAGCATACGCTATTTCTAAACACAGCGCCCTCCCCTGAGGTCAGCGTCCCTTCCACAGGTCAGCGCCCAGTGTGGCCGCACCGGTCGCACTGCCCTAAAGCCAGCCCTACCAGAGCGGATCACTGTAGTAGAACCGCCAGAAACAGGAGAGGTGTCTATGACAGGAGGCAAGGGGGGGGTCCCTTTCCATGCCAAGAAATTGCTGACCGATTGTTTGGTTTGTGACTTTGGACTGTGCCTCTCCATCTCCTGACTAAGTGAAGGCAACAAGTTGATGCGTAGATGTGTGCCCTCAAGCAAAACAGGGACCCTGGTGGTGCAGCAGGGTGCGCCCCCCAAGATCGTCATGAGTCAGTGGACCAGAAGCTTAGGTGTCTCTCCCACTCATAGAAATGTCACTGGAGGTGATAACGAGGGGATCCCCCTAAAGCCAGACAGAAGCCCAGCAATGCCTGTGGGAGCAGCGTAGAAGTGTTAAAGTTGGTGGGGGGAATGTCCACCTCCTCTCTCTGCTCACAGCAGGGCTCCTGTATAGTCAGCGTGCTCACTGCTGCAAGCCTTCGGTAGTTCAGTGCAGGGGAGTGACCTGGATTGTGGGGAAGCAGAGGAGTAGGAGTAGTCCAGGGGGGTCGCCACTGCTTGCTATACTGGGCCATGGTGCTGAGTACCTCAGCCAGGTCACCTTCTGAGAAAACCACCCGCTCTACAGATGCTACTGGGCATGGAGGCAGCTGCAGGGTGTGGCAATATGTGGAGAAATACTTTCGGCTGCAGGGCACCACTCTCGGTGGACATCAAATGCCAGAGTCAGGGCCTCTCCGTTTGGGTGGCAGCTAGACGGGAAGTTCACTGTGCATGGAATTTCTTGTTGCTCTCCCCTCATGCACAATCACTGTGTCCTGGGGTAAAAAGTGCCCCACAGCTCCTCTCTCCGCAGGAGGGATAGGTCAGGCGGGTTTTGTGTGGGCGATGCATGCCCTGAAATGGTGCTGAATGGTGCCCTGTCAGCGGCAGGGTGGCGGCAGACTCTGGGGACCGTGAAAGCAGCCGCAGATGGTGTCTAACCAAACAACGCTGCTGGGGTCTTGCGGGCCGGATGTTGGGCATTGCTGGGCCTAGCATAGACCACGCACAGAGACCGCCGCTGTCCTCCCATGTGTATTTGTTGGGAAACGGCCTATACAGCACCGGCTGATCCATGAGTGCTGTTTCCCCGCAAGAGGAACCACTCTTGCCGTAACCAAGCATATACCTTAAAAAGGCATATGATTGGTTAAAGCAGTGCGCGGTCTAGATGCTGGGCTAGGCAGGCACAGGAAGAGGAAGAATCGGGAGAGGCCGCGGTCTGGTAAGTGGGGCTGAGCCCGGTTTTTGTGGGTGGTAGTTCTTACGGGTTGGGTAGTTTTTAGGGCTCACGGTCCTTTTTTTCCAGGGGTTGGGGACATTTTATGGGCTGGGGGTTGTCCCTGTAGTGTTTAGGGCTCAGTGGGGTCGGGTAGTGTTTAGGGATCATAGGGGGGGTCGGGGTAATTTTTAGGGCTCAGTGTGGAGTCTGGATAGTTTTTAGGGAGGGTCGAGGTGGTGTGTAGGGCTCTGGAGGTATAGGGTAGTTTTTTGGGCTCAGGATGGTTGGGGTAGTAGTGTTTAGGGCTAAAGGTGGGCAGGTTAGTTTTTAGGGCTCGAGGGATCGGGTAGTTTTTAGGACTCAGGGCAGAAGGGGCTGGGTGTGATCTTTACCACACATCCCTTTACCAGTCATGCCTTTACCACAGAATTGTGTGGTAAAGGTATGCGTGGAAATGGAAAGCATTGATCAGGCATTCATTCTTTTGTAAGGGTTGTAGAGTCATGCATGTTTTAGCCTTAGGTGCCTCTGTCATACAACCCTGTATGGCTATCGCTGTATTGGATTAGCGCTCCACAGGTTTTCATTGCTCAGGGTCCACCAAAGCAAGGCAGGCAGCATAGAGGCTGTGCGGAACCCAAAGTTTTGCGGGCAGTCTTCTCGGAGGTGGTGTCAGTCTGGTGTAGCAGACAAAGGTGGGATCGGCAGAGTTGGCTACTATCAGCCCTGATCAGCACCCCCAAACTCCCCTGAGTGACCTGAGCCGGAGGGTAGCACAATCAGGCGAGCCCCGGCGAGAGACCTGTCAGGATCAGGGTGGCTGGGAACACGGAGCTCCACCATGATGGCTGGTGAATCCACTCCCCTCACAGCCAAACAATTCCCCATTACATGATCTTCCTCAACCTTGGTATTGTTTTGAATATTTTGAGTCCCAGAGTGGTTTGCCGGTTAAGCAGTTATTTTTTTATCTTCCTGTCATTATTCTCTCTGTCAGCCCTTGCTCATGTATAGCTATTGTAGTGTCGGAGCCACCCGGCCCGTCCAAGCAAACCACGCACGCACACACCACGCACGCACGCACCTCGAGGGCGGGTTTGCCCGAGGGTTTACATAAAGGGTCTCTCGACCGCACTGAGTCTTGGCCCAGTGACGAACCACAGTGTCCGTGTCTGTTATTTGCCTATCACATGTTCCTGCGGCCTACCTTACATATCCTGAGTGTCCTGTCGTAGCAGGATACCACACAGGTGACGAGGAGGGTCTCATTCACGCCTCTACCGTGCCGTACCCATTGTGCCTGATCCTGGTGTTGTGGCCGCGTCATGTGCCGCCAACGAAGCAGCCCTGCGGAGAGTGTGCGGCCTGCCTGCCGGCCTGGCACAACACTGTGGCGTATGCCCACCCGGGGAAGCATCTGCTGTCTGGTGGGGTAGGTAGCGCCGTTGCACACCTCGTCAGCGGGTGCCCACCCCACGGTACCCAGTTCCCCGCCCGATACTTGGGTTGCGTGGTGCCTTCGGCTGGAAGGAGACGGCATAAGCAGTGGTCCTCAGAAGGTGAGCCCGGCCCTGATAGAAGCGAGCCCGTGCGCGCGCCCTACACCCTCTTCATACACTGGTGTGGTCGAGCATACGCGCTGATCCCGGCAAGGCCTGCTGTGCGCCGCGCTCCCGCGACCAAGCGGTGGAGCTTGCGGCCGGCAGGCCGAAGAAGGGCATCCCCAGTGCAGACAGTGCAACGCGTCTATGCCGGAGCCAGTGTGGGTGTGTCGCTCGCTCGTTCCGGTGCACTCGTCTCCCGCCCAGTTGGCTCGTCAGTGCCTGCACCAGCCCCTGCACGTTATAACGCCTGCTATTTCTGCGTGGCCTGGTCTTCAAAGGTAGAAAAGATAAAAAAGTGGAAAACAAAAAAAAAAGAATTACATGTAAGAAGGCACGAACCTGCTCAGCACGGCTCCCAGATCTGTCTGCCACCTGCCAAACTAGCGCCCCACTTACCTGCCTGGCGCGCTCACCGACAACTACTACCTAAACTACGAAAGTGAGGGGTGTTTGTAACACAAGCCCACACTCTGCGCCTGCATACATATTAACACCCCTGCCTCACCTCGGCTGCCTTGCCACACGCGCCCCAGGATGTGCCAGCCCACGCTAACAATACATCATGAACGTGCAGTACGCAGATGGAGGAGATAAAGCACCACCGCCACCACCGCCACCACCGCCTCAGCAGGCTGCTGTACCGGAACACCCTCGGCCTGGTCAGTCCATGGCTGCCCCACTGCCGCCATTTAGCAAGCAGTCTGATCCCGCCACCGCTGCGGCCCGCTGGAAGTCCTAGATCGACCGCCTGGACCACTACTTTGTGGGTGTGTGGGAGACCGACAGAAGAGTAAAGAGGTCGCTCCTCATGTGCTGTGGAGGGGGTGAACTATATGAATTGTTTGAGACTTTACCTAACACCAGACTGGATGATGATTACAATGGAGCAGTTGCAGCCCTGAACCGGCATTTTGACCCCCAAATAAATCCCGATTTCGAGCGTTTCAAACTCAGACAAGCGCGTTAAGGGGAGGCTGAAACCATTGCTGTTTTCTTCGCCCGTCTACAAAAGATGGCGAGCTTCTGCACCCAGCCAGATCAGAGGGAGGAAATTAGGGAGCAGGTCATCCAGGGATGTCGTTCCGTGAAACTGCGCAATCTGATACTGCGCCAGCTGGGCATCAGTCTTGATGAAATCCTCGTGCTCGCCAGGTCCCAATAGTAGTCCAATGCGCATGCGGATGAGATGGAAGCGGCCCTCAACCGGTCCACACTCCAGGTCGCAACGCCTCGACCACTGGTGGTTAAAGAAGAGATAGTGTACATTATTCAGAGATGACCCACTCAACCACGAGGATCCACTAGACCTCCCCAGAAGAACACATGCAGCAACTGTGGTCTGGATCACCCTCCGACAAGAAGATGTTTCGCGAGAGGAAAAATGCGCTCTCAACCATTTTGAAAAAGTCTGTAGGAGCGAAAGAGGAAGGAGCTGTGCCCCTGGCTCACGCAGTCTCTCGATGGCAGTGAGGCAACTGACGCTGGAGGACCCGGCAGAACAAACGGACAACACCCCACCAGGGTTTGGCTTGGGTGCTGATGACGACGATGTATTCTTCGTATTCTTTGTCGGCCGGGAAGGAACACGGCACCGACTGCCGCCCATGTGTACTGTCACCGTTGCTGGATCTCCCGTGAGTGCCCTCATAGACACCGGAGCGTCAGTAAACCTGATGAACAGTGATCAGTACGAGAAGCTATCGCCATGTCCGCCATGGAGGTCGAAATTGCCAGTGAAGGTGATCGTCTCAACACAAAGTTCCACATCACTGAAGGAAAATGAGGCACCCTCCTCAGTTGCCACATGGCGGAGGACCTGGAGTTAGTTTTCTTTGCAGCCAGGTGCATGACCTACATGAACAAGAAATGCTCAGAGACTTTCCCATGCTGTTTGAGGTACTCGGCTGCCTGAAGGGGATGACGTTCAAGTTGCACGTTGATCCGTCGGTCCGACCCATGGCCTTGAGGCATCAGCATGCGCCATTTCACTTGCGGCCGCAAGTGGAGGAGGAGCTGAAGAAGTTGGAGGACCACTGGCACGTCTCGGCTCGCCCCGCCCCGGATCGAGAGTGGGTAGTTCAGCTGCAAGCCTATCAGTTTGAAGTAATCTTCTGTTCCCGGGTCAACAATCCTGCTGATTTCTTATCGTGACCCCCTGGCCCGACAGAGCCATCTAAAATGCTGGTCGACGAAGGCTACACTGAAGAATTTGTCCGGGTTGTCTCCCTCGAAGTATGCCCAGTCGCTCTCACACTGGAAGACATTGGGAAGGCTACTGAATCAGATGAATGCCTTGCCAAGGTAAAGACCACATTAGCCAACAGGAACTGGCGTCACTTCCTAGATGGTATCAGCTCCTTGAAGGTGGAGGAAAGGCTGTTCTGACAACAGGTGTGGAGAGTGCAGAGCGAACACAGGGAAGGCCTTCATGGAGTCATATTGCGAGAAGCCACCCTAGTGATCCTGAGGAAACTTCAAGAAGAAGTGGTCTGTCTAGTGCATCAAGGGCATCACGGGGTCTCAAAGACAAAGGCCAGGCTGAAGAGCAAAGTCTGGTTTCCAGGGATGGACACCATAGTCGAGGAGGTCGTCCTCTCATGTAATGCCTGCAGCATCACGGGTGGTGATCTTGCACCCCACCCGGTAATCACAGAAGAACCGTGACTGGAGCCGTGGTCCAAAGTGAGCCTAGATTTCGGAGCATTCCCGGATGGACGAAGCAACCTGGTACTCATCGACTCCCACTGGAAATTCCCAGTGGTGAAGGTGGTGTCATCAACAGCGTTTCACCACGTCAAGACTGCTCTTGAGCGCGCCTTTGCCATGATGGGACTGCCTGCGGAGGTGAAGTCAGATAACAGACTGCCGTTCCAGGGAAGAGAATTCCAGTAGTACCTCGCCTCCAGAGGCATCCGACACCGGAAGATCATGCCTCAGTGGTCCCAGGCAAACAGAGAGGTTGAATGATTATTGCGAACAATAAATCGGGCCCTCAGAATTGGAGTGGAGAAGGGAGAATATGCTGAGTAGTGCCTCCTGCAGTTTCTCAGCGCATATCGGCAAACCCCACACTGCACCACCCTGTATGCACCGGCTCACCTGGTGTTTCGGAGAGGGCCTAGAGACAGTGTTCCCGCAGACCCGTCATGGACTCCCCCGGCGCTGAATCAAGAGGCTACCCAGGCCCGTAGGAAAATGTCCAAAGAGAAGGCGAGCCAAGCTAGAAGAGCGGAACCGAGGCACATTCAAGTAGGAGACCAAGTCGTGGGGAAAGACCGATACCCTGGCTGGAAGTATCACACCCCATACGAGCCCAAAGTGTGGGAGGTTGTCATTGTGCAGGGCACCAAGGTGTCTGCAATGCGTGGGACTCGTGTAGTCACGAGGAACACTTCATGGTTCAAGAAGATCGTAAGTGGACTGCCAACTGACTGTACCCCAGAAGACCTCGAGGCAGAAGGAGGGGTGGTCTACACAAATACCGTTCCTGACAGCCTGGAGCCAAACCAGCAGCTAGCAGGAAGAGCGATAGTTACAGCGGAAGAATCACAGAGTACTGGGACCGCGTCGTCTGAGTCGGAGAGAGACGCTGAGGGGTTGGAAGCAAATAAGAGCTCCCGGAGCCAGAGGTATGGTCTCCAGCCGAACCCAACTCCTAGCCAGAAACTGTGAGACTTTGAGTGGTGCATAAAGAAGGACTGAACATTCTTCCGAAAGGGTTTTCTTTGTATCTAAAAGATTGGAGGGATGTAGTGATGGAGCCACCCGGCCAGTCCACGCAAACCACGCACCCACGCACCCCGAGGGCGGGCTCACCCTAGGGTTTAAATGAAGGGGCTCTTGACCGCTCGGGGTCTTGGCCCACTGACGAACCACAGTGTCTGTGTCTGTCATTTGCCTATCACATGTGCCTGCGGCCTACCTTACATATCCTGAGTGTCCAGGCATAGCAGGATACTACAGCTATGATGGAGTTCACCTGCAGAATGTTTCATCCCTCTCACAATTCATTAATAACATCCTGTCCTGTACTTTCCCTTCTGCCCCAGCCATGCCTAACTCCATCTCACATGCATTATTTTGACTCGCAAGTTTGAGTGCAGTGCAATTACAGTTACTGATAGCTATACGTGCTAGCAGTTTTGCCCTGGGACCTCCCACATTTTTTTCATTGATGCTTATTCTGTAGTAGGTATCAGAAAAGGCACTTCCTGTTTAAAGCGACATGTGTCGAGTTTGCTGGGATGGCACTCCGATGTCTGGTGCACCGAGGCACAGAGGCATGAGCGAGGACCCCTTACGCAGCACCAAACAAACATGTTTGCTTTTTTATTTATGCAGCACACTGTAATGATGTATAAATGACATCATAATGTGAGATGTAAAAGAATGTCAAGAATAAAGAATGTTGAAGGGACATTCATGAGATATACCAGGACAGATATGGAAGCTGATTTACAAGCTCCATTAAAGATATATTAATTAATTATATTTATTGTGTCTTATGAATTTCTTTACATTGGCGACGAAGGGAGAAGAACATTTATAAAGAAAGTGAAGATTTTCTATAAAAGGAACATATTATGGAAATTTTCTAGAGGAATTTACATGACTGGCTATTCACTGGATTTACTTTAATGACTGTTGATTGCTTGGAAACATCAAATAAGCTGTGGTCTAAACTATTTAAAAAGGAAAGTCATTTTAAAATATGCAAAATTCATAAGAGACGTGGAAGGAACTGAAGAAGAATATGATGAAGAAGAAGAATTTTTTCAGCCAGAAAGATTATACATGATGCAGGAAAGTGACATTTACCAACAGATCAATATGATTAAAAGAGAAGATATAAAAAAAAAACACATCTGTGAACCTACAAGTTGGATCGCAAGAAGTTCCTTTTGTATTAGACAGTGGAGCGACATGTAATATAATGTGTATAAGTGAATGCATGAAAATGGAAAAACAACCCAAGTTGACACCATCAAATGTTAGTGTTTTCCAGTGGGGTGCAAAACGTCCAGTCCGTTGCCTGGGAAAATTTGAGTAAATTTTAAAATATGGAGATATAATAAGCAAAGAGGATATACATGTGCATCAAGGTGTAGTACCAGGTCCATGTCTGTTGAGTAATGTGACTGCACAACTAATGGGTTTGGGGCAATGATCTGCAATATTTCAACTGATCACCCAGTTTAAAAAAAAATCCTAAAATATTTGAAGGACTAGGAAAATATAAAGGAAAGGAAATTACATTACATATAAATGATGGAATAAAGCCAACAGCACAAACACACAGAAGAGTACCAATTCATATGCAAGGAAAAGTTGAAAAGGAAATTAAATCCTTACTTGAACAAGACATAATAGAGGAAGTAACAGGCCCAACGCCCTGGGTAAGTCCAATTGTCATAGTTCCCAAAAAAGATACTGATGATATCAGGATATGTGTAGATATGAGAATTCCTAACACTGCTATTGAAAGGGAACGTTATCCAGGTCCTCACTTGAATGACATAATTAGTACTATAAGTGGAGCAACAGTGTTCTCAAAACTTGATTTATGCAAAGGATATCACCAACTGGTCATTGATAACCAATCAAGATATATTACAATGTTTTCAACAAACCTGGGGTTATTTAGATATAAAAGATTAAACTTTGGAATTTGTTCAGCAGCAGAAATTTTTCAAGAAATTATAAAAAACATAATAAGAACAATACAAAATGGTATGAATTACAGTGATGACATCTTAGTTTTTGGAAAAACGCAGGAAGAACATAATCAAACATTGGAAAAAGTGTGTCAACAGCTGGAAGAAGCTGGGTTAACTTTAAATGCAAAAAAATATGAAGTTAATAAAAATGAGTTAACATTTTTTGGACATATATTTTCAGAAAGAGGAATGAGACCAGATCCTGTCAAAATAGTAGCATTAAATGCAATGCAGAGACCAAAAGAAATAGCAGAAGTAAGATCCTTCCTTGGGATGGCAAGTTATTGTGCAAGATACATAAAAGACTTTGCAACTACAAGCTCACCTCTAAGAGAGTTAACAAAAATAGGAAGGACATTTCAATGGAATATCGACTGTGAACAAGCATTTAAAAATATAAAAATGGAAATTACGAATGCAGCAAACCTAAAATATTTTGACCCACATCTATGCACAGAATTAATAGTGGATGCTAGCCCTGTAGGTCTAGGGGCAATGCTGGTACAACATAAGCCGGGAAGAGAAAGTCAAAGATATGTAATCTCACATGCCAGTAAAAGTCTATCTGAAATAGAGCAAAGATATTCAAGCCTGAAAAAGAAAGTTTAGCTGTTGTTTGGGCATGTGAGCATTTTCATGATTTCATTTATGGTAAACCCTTTGTAATTATTACTGACCATCAAGCATTAGTTTCCATTTTTAGGAAATCCAAAGACAAAGATGCCACCGAGAATTGAAAGATGGGGTATGAGGTTTATGGATTATGATTTCAAAATAATTCATAAACCAGGTAAGGAACATAATCCAGCAGATTATTTGTCTAGACACCCATCTTCAACAACAGATGTACAACAATTAGAGGCAGAAGAATACATACACTTTATAGTGAAATCAGCAATGCCAAGAGTTGTGAAAGAAAATGAACTAATTGAAGAAACGGAGAAAGATTATACTCTTCAAGAGGTGAAGAAAATCATACAAGAAAATAAGTGGAGATTGATAAATAAAGGAAGTCAATTTCAAAGAAATATTAGAAAAAATGATATGTTGGCGTTTAAAAATATAAATTCGGAATTATCTATAACCTCCTCAGGAATACTACTCAGAGGAACAAAAATAATAATACCAGACAGTCTTCAACGTCATGTAATTGATTTGGCTCATGAAAGTCATCGCGGTGTATCAGCAACAAAGAATTTTCTAAGAGAGAAACTATGGTTTCCAAGGCTGGACAAACAAGTGGAAGAAATTGTTCAGTTTTGTTATATCTGCCAATGTACCGTAAAGGAGAAAGGAATTGAAGAGTTGCAAATGTCAGATCTTCCAAATGCTGTTTGGTCAAACGTGGCAGCAGATTTTTATGGGCCTTTGGATTCTGGGCATTACCTACTAGCAGTGGTAGATGAATATTCTCGTTTTCCAATTGTAAAATTGATATCATCTACGTCTACGTCAACAGTACTTCCAATATTAGATGAAATATTCTCAACATGGGGAATAACTGGGGGCAGATTTATGATAACTGGCGCATCCCCAGGGATGCGCCAGTTATCTTATGCCGCTGCTCCGCCACCCATGGTGCGCCGCATTTACAATGCGGCGCACCATGGGGCAAAAACGGTACAGATGCGTGACGCATCTGTGCCGTTAAGGTGGCGCACCCCCCGAGCCTTGCTGGAGCTACGTCGCGCTTGCGATGCAACTCCAGCAAGGCTCGGGGGGGCCCCATCTTTGCAATGCTGCGTCAAGACCTACGCCTGCTTCAAGCAGGCGCAGGGTTTTGACGCAGCATTGGCCTGAAAGTGACTGAGTGAAATCTTGTAGATTTCACTCAGCCACTTTTGCGAGACGCACCTGCCCCGGAACACCCACCCTGCGCCGGAACGCCCACAAGCGGCGCAGGGCTTTACAACGTGACGCATCTGCCTAGATGCGTCACGTTGTAAATCGGTCGTAGAGATGCCCCACGTTTACGCCACCTTGCGTGACGCAACAGCGGCGTAAACATGGCGCAAGGGCCTCATAAATCTGCCCCCTAGTATATTAAAAACAGACAATGGACCACCATTTAGTGGAGAGGATTTTGGAAAATTTATGAACTATTTGGGAATAGTACATAGGAAGATAACTCCAATGTGGCCTAGAGCAAATAGAATGGTAGAAAGATTGATGGAAACAATTTAAAAAGGAGTACAAAGAGCAAAACAGATTTCAGTAAATCATGCTTTGTGTCAAATTTTAAGAGACTATAGAAATACCCCTCATCCATCAAGTGCCCTTCAGAATTAATGTTTGGGCGATCAAGGAGAACTCGATTACTACAATTACCTGCAAGTTCACCAAAAGTACATGATGAAGTCTTAAAACAAGACAAAGAGGCCAAAGAGAAAATGAAGTCCTATGCAGAAAAAGGAAAAACTTATCAAGGCAAAGATTATCAAATTGGTGATTTAGTTTTAGTTAAACAACAGCAAGTTAAGAAATCACAAACTAGATTTCACCCAATGTCTTTGGAGGTTACAAAAATACATGGCACAGCAATGACTGCAGAAAATGATAGCAGAACAATTACAAGAAACAAGTCTTTCTTTCGGAAAGTTGCAACAGGCAATGTACAGAGAAATATACAACCAAATGATCAACAAGATGAGTGGATACAAAGGAGATCAGAAAGAATTTCAAAAAGACCCGGGAGACTAATTGAACAATGTTAAACTATTTCTTTATTTAAATTATTTCACTTATTTTAGGGGGGAGAATGTAATGATGTATAAATGACATCATAATGTGAGATGTAAAAGAATGTCAAGGATAAAGAATGTTGAAGGGACATACATGAGATATACCAGGACAGATATGGAAGCTGATTTACCAGCTCCATTAAAGATATATTAATTAATTATATTTATTGTGTCTTATGGATTTCTTTACACACACGTCCGTGACAACCAAGAATCTCAAACGAAACGACTTCAATCCTGCTGAGGCCCATGTAACAGTAGAAGATGAAATATACCTGCAGTCTCTATTGTTCCAGACTCAGATGAATTAAGAAAAATCATGTTTTATCATGTTTATCAGTCTTTGAATGTGCTGGAGCATGAAACTATATTGACTTTTCATTAATTCATTTTAGTTCTTGATATATTGGGTCAAAACCCTGGGCATGGGAGTGACAAAGTGCTTTACAACATGGTCCACAATGCAAAGTGAAGGTGAAAATAAGTTTCTATGCATTATCAATGGGATTAACCATGAAGTCACATCCTACTTTGGAGAGACAGTTTACATTGGCCAGGTGCAAGTTACATAAGGTTTAGGAGAACGTGTTTTTTTTCAAAGATCCTCTTGAAGGAGAAAATTGACGTGGCCTGTTAACATGTTCTCGAAGCCTTTCCATATCTTTGCCTCATTCCCATTGGATGATTGTTTGAGGGTGGTGGTCTTTCTAAATCTGTGTGCTTCTGGGTTGAGCCGGGCTTGGCTTATTAGGGGGATAATTTAGTTTTTTTTTATAGTTTAGTTTATTTGTATAGTTAATAAAAACCTTTGCAAAGCAATAAAACAATAAGTTAAAACAATTCTACATATGATACTAGAAAAAACATTTGCGCATGTTGTAAGGGATCATAGGTACTCAGTTCTAGTTTGCTACTTCATATTACTCCTGATAAGTGGAAGCTGCCCTTTTCCAATCCCCGTGATTAAAATGCAGTTGTTCCAAGGGGACTGTCCTAAATCAGGTTTATGTCTTTTGTACTGACATTTTCTTCCCAATAACCACAGGAACTTCACTAGACAGCAATTTAACTGTGGGTCATTAGGTGCAAAACAGTTCAACACTGCTTGTCTCCTAATGGGTATCCCTCCCTGGTTGAAGTGGTGTTTTAGTAGTTGTTTGCTTTCTTCCAACAGTTTTTTACATGTACACAGCAGTGCCGCAGGTCTTCTAGCGGTGAGCGGCATAAACAGCAGATAGAGTCCGCCTTTTCCTTTAGCCAGTATGGAAAGTGCTGTATGCAGGGTAACAGACCAAATCTGTGGTTTAAGAACTTGATTTTAGTGGCTTTGGCATAACCCAGCCAAAATAATTCTGAGCAGCTGGAGCTGTATAGGTGTCAGGGTCATCCATCCATGTGCCCTTTTCGAGAGAGATGCTTTGTCCTCGATCCACAAAAGATATTTGACTGTCTTCCAAACCACTTTTTTTAATGTGTTGTTCTGTGTAGGAGTGTCCCAGAGCTGATTTGGCTTCACATTAGTCAGGCTACTTTGGAGGTATTTAGCAGCAGGTGAGGTGGCTTGTTGTTGTAGCTCCTTCCACAGGTCTTCATTAAGAGTTCTGTGTTCGAATTTATGGAATTTGTCCCAGATGATAATGTACGCTCCCTGTCTTGCCAAAGGCTATTTCTGTATACCAAATTCTAGCCTGATTTGCACTGGTGAGGTATATTTGGGCAAACCAAGAATAACCCTATATGGTGCTGTAACTGTGTTGTCAAGTACCTTTCCCTCTGCACTTCGCTGCCATAGGCAATTGTTGGCAAAAGCTTGGCATGTACCACTTTTGCCATGGGCAGAATCGACGGGCTGCTTAGTTTACAATTTACTGCTTTTAATGAGATTGCCAAGGCAAGGCCTTTACGTCTGATGCTGTTTTTCTGTGCAATTAGATGGCCACCTTTATATTTCGTCACAACAAGATATTTGTATTGCGATGTAACTTTAATATAGGTCCTGCCCCAGAACCAAGCTGCGGGTTTTTTTCTATTTTTGCTGACCCTCATGGTTCTTGTTTCCTCGAGGTTAATGGTCAGTCCGTTGACTTTAGATTAGTCCTGCGTGGTGTTCAAGAGGTTTTGTAAGCCTACTTGTGTGTGGCTGATCAGAACTATGTTGTCCGCATAAATGAGGCAACATAGTGTTAAGCCTCCTAATCTTTGGGCGTGTGAATTACAGGTGTTTAGTATTGGAACGAGGTCTTCTAAAAATAAGTTGAACAGAGTGGGTGCTTAGACACATCCCTGTTTAAGCCCTTTTTCAGTTGGTATGTGTCTTGACCCGTAGTGACCCATCACCCAGCTTTATCTGAACCCATGTGTCAGTATGCAGATTGATTAGCAGGTTTAGCAGAGGTTGTGGAATTCACCAGCTTCTCAGTTTGGACCATAAGCTGTTGCGATTTACGTGCTCAAAAGCGAACCTTATAGTCTATAAAACATAGGCGTAGTGGCTTTTTTGTTGATTCCTCCTTGTCTATTAGAATTGCCATGGCTAGAATATTTATAGCTGTTGCAAATGTTTTAGCGAAGCCAGTCTGATAGTGAAGCCAGTCTGATTGGGTGGGATTAAATTTTTCTCTTTTGCCCAAGCCTTGAGCTCCTCTGGTAGCGTTCCTGCACAAAACATTGTCTCGTTATCCATGAGTGCCAATAGCTGATAGTTTTGTGGCAAAGACTTATCACCTGACTTGAAAATTGGAGAAATAATTGAACCTTTCCAGGAGCGAGGAAGTATGTTCAATAGCCTTATTTCTATGAAAAGTGGTTTGTACGCTACTACCCTGCCCATATGTTTGCATCTTGTTTGTAAAGTACCGGTGGGATTCAGTTTGGGCCTGGAGCCCCGTCTCTCCTTCCCTTCCCTAGTTTGCGCTTGATGGTACTGATTTTGCTCTTAAATGGTACATCCATTGGTAAGTGACTTTCTGGTTTCCAAAGGGCAATGTAGTTACTAGCTGCCTAGGCAGTGTCAATTGATATGCATCCTGAAACGATTTTGGTTCTTAGCTCCGAAGCCATGAATTCAGTGTCTTGATGGAAATGATTCCTGAAGTAATTTACCCATACTTCTTCTGAGATGTTAAAAGAAATTCCC
The DNA here is from genome assembly GCF_964261635.1 of Lissotriton helveticus. Classification (NCBI taxonomy): domain Eukaryota; kingdom Metazoa; phylum Chordata; class Amphibia; order Caudata; family Salamandridae; genus Lissotriton; species Lissotriton helveticus. Next base: position 80,768,342 of record NC_136062.1, read on the forward strand.
TCATGTGAGGGACGTATAAATTGGTTTATTGTTCTCCAGAATCTAGCGCTGTTACTCTGTTTGGTGTCGGCGTCTAATTTCGCCCAGAGTTTGTCCTCCACAGAACCATTGGCTTCCCATTTGTGTTTTCTCAACAGCACCTTTTGCCTTTGTAGCAGTTCTAGTACCGTTTTGTCAGTTGGATTATATCATAGATGTCTCAATGTGTGAAATATTGAGTTTTTAATTAGCTTAATTTTCTTTTTGGCAGTTTGTGACATATGCTTCATACTGCTGTGTCTTTGTTGGACTATTGATTTGATCAAAGTAGCATATGCTGCCATTGTTGTAGTAAAATTCTCCCATTTACCAACTTCACTTGATCTGGCCCTGGACTCAAAATGCTGTGTTACATTTTCCAGCATGCTACTATCTGCTGCATGCGCGAACTTGATTCTTTAAAAATTGATTGTAAAAATTGATCCTTGAGGGGCCAAAGACCGCTCAAACATAGGCATGTTTGTTCCAAGCATGATTTTTTGAGGCCGATGGTTGCTATCAGCTTTATTTCCCAGCTGAAAGTAGGAGATTTGATGAAATATGGCTAAAGAGCTAAAGGTGTAGTCTAATATTAGATTAACTGTTGACGAGCAGTGTGTTATTGCGGAGGGTTACCCCCGGCAGATCTTCCATTGATTGCTCTGAGGTTAAGATGTACAAGTTCCTCCAGTACACGCTTTCCAGTTTTGGTTTGTGTGCCCGGTGGCGGTTTCCCTTGCGGTGGAATGTTCCAAATTGAATTTTTAAGTGACACTTCTTTGTCTGTTGAAGCATCATTATATTGATGTTTAGGTCCCCGGTGAGAATACGTTCTGTTGTGGGCCCTTCGCCTATGCATGCTTCCATAAAGTCACACAATTCCTTTGCTGCCTTAGTTTTCCGTTTCAGGTGGACATAATCATTGATTATCATGATGTCGGTTCCCCTTTTATCTGTTGTGGAAGACGGAGTGAGGAGGTTACTGAAGATGTTGGGCCACTTTCATGGGCTGTATATATACTTATGTTCGAGACATCCATTACTAGACCTCCTTGAAGGTGACCGTATTTTGCCCCCCTAAGTGCTATGGTGAAGAAACGCAAAAATTCCTGAAGGTGCGGAGGATCTGTTTGCCAAGCTTCTTGTAATGCTAAGATATCAAATGACCTTATGTAGGTGACAAAATCTAGGTCTGTCATTTTATTGGCTAAACATTTACTTTCCAAGAGTATTTTTGTAAGAGTACATTTATGCTAGTTCTTCGCGATGGACTGGTGTTTTGTCAATTTTATGGGTTCTTTATTGTCCTTGATATCCATCTTAGGTCTGCTTGCCAGTTTGATGGCATTATAGAATCCTGGTGGCTTCTGCAGTATTCTAAACAAAACTCGTTGTTCGTTTGACAGTGCCCCACAGCTCCTCTAAGCACCGATATTTCAGGTCTTTTTACAATTGCTTGTGCTGCCATTGTGTTTTCTGGGGTTAGCACATCATAGTGTCCTGGCTCGGTGTATGGAGTGACGGTTATCCCCCAGATTTTAAAAGTATGGCTCTCTAGAAGTATTATTTGTGCAATTGATGACGATGTCCATGTCGTTTTTGTTTTTTCTCCTTCCACGGAGTCCTTGCATTTAAAAAAATTCTATTGAGACCAAGTCCAACGTCGTCACCTCTGTCAGAGTTGGTGTGTGAAACAGCAGGGGCAGTATGTTACCTTGAGTCATGATGTCATGTTTGCCTTTTGGGTTGAGTGGGGCTTGGCTTCTTACGGGATATTTGAAAACCTTTTGTGCTGGTTTAGAGTCACAAAAGTGGTGCTGAACAGCGCAATTATATTTTTTGCTATTTTCTTTCCAGCGCAGAACAGGTTTTGCAGTGGAAAGAAAATAGCACCCGCTAAGTAGCGCAAATCATTGCTTTCCGTTACTTTGCACCGAGGGGGTGTTACATGGGTGGTACATGAGCATTCCCATGCAACCACCCATGCCTTTCGATGCAAAATCATACTTACAAAGATTTGTAATCATGGATTTGCGCCAAAAGTTAACCCCCCTTCAAAGGAGGTGCTAACAGGTGAAATGCTTTCATTTCTCTGTGCTTTTCTGACTTTGCATGGATGCTTTACCGTACAGCATGCATACAAAGTGGTAAAAGCTTTGCATCGTGCCTAGCATAGTATTTTGACAGGAAGGGTACCCTTCCTGTCAAAACCTATGCTACACTCATGCACACACCATAGTGCTGCGGCGCAAGGTTGTGTGCGTGGCGCACGGCAGCTGACATCAGCACCGGCGCAAAGGAAATGGGAGGAGAGAGGCCATATCTCTGGAAATATGGCACTCTACTGCTCCCTCTCTGTCACGCAACGCAGCGTAGCCTTGCACGTTTTTGAAAATCTCACACTTTGTTTTCTGTTCCTGCCAGAGCCCTCAAATATTTGTGACATAAATTCAAGCTTGTTTAAGTGAGTGAGTTGCCTTCCAGGTAACACATGCATAATTATATACCGAGTAACGTTCCAGGAAAAGCTGATCTAGGGATGAAATAACTTTTGCATTGTGCTGAAATCTATGTGTATTTGAAACCAAATGGATTGCTGTATGGAAGGCCATTTTGGAGAGAGATGAGCTATGTGCAGCTCATCCACTGTATTTCCAGTTCATACAGATGACTGATGCTTGGGTAAGTAATTTAAGATCTTTTTTTCAGAAAGGGATTGAGATTATAAGAAACCGATGTTTATGGACATACTTTAAATAGATGTGTCCTGTCTGTTTGCATTCCTGGTATCTGTTGGTAGTAAAGACTTCTTTGGGTTCTGCTTAAGTTATTCACTTTTGGAACGCCCCTAAAGCCTTGACCCTGTTAGGGCATTCAGTCATAATAATTAGCTTGATATCATTTGCAAATCTTGGAGAGATTTTTGGTTAAGACAACACAAAGTGACTACAGATAAAGGTTGATTAGTAATAAGCATGGGCGGATTTTGCGGATTCGCGGATCGTGAAAATCCGCAAAATCCGCGAATTCTCGCGGATTTGCGTATTTTTTTGGGGGGTGTGTGTTCGCACGGGTTTCTGCAAGTTCGCGAGGGTTTTGTACAATTTCGCAAATTGCGAACTTACTTGTCGGGTCGCCAGTTTTGCGAACTTGTTGTTTCGACGTGCCCAGCCTGTTTGCAAGGCTTTCTTCATCACTGCCACCCTCTTTCACCACTGGCACTCTCTTTGGTCACCCATGCCACCCTCTGGCTCACCCATGTCACCCTCTGTGTCATCACAGCACCCTCTGGTTCACCAGTGTACATTATTGGGGCAAAGCAAAGCACTGCCATCCTCTGTCAACACTGGCACTCTGGTTCACCCATGCCACCCTCTGGCTGGCACACCCATGCCACCCTCGGTGTCATCACAGCACCCTCTGATTGACTAGTGAGTGTACATTATTGTGGCAAAGCCAAGCACACCTGCACTAAGTTTTGCAAACAACAACACCTGCCCTGCCCCAACTGACATTAATGAAGGCTGGCACCTGCTTGTCTGCTCCCTTTCCTTTTTGTTGCAATAACAGGATGCAATGGCATACTTGTAACTATTCTGTGACTGTCAGAGCAGGGTCACACAATAGTTGCAAGTAGGCAACCGGATTCTGGAGGGCCCCTTCAGGAAGCACTACAGGTAAATGGTTACAAATGATGAGCTCGAACTTTTGCACCTGCTCATTGGTTTTGCTTTTTCAAAACTCGTTTTTCGGTAATTTCGCCCTATTCGCGAGGCGCGGCGTCGTGCGAAATTGACCGTGGAAGCCGCGAACTCGTGGGAGTTACCCCAAGGTTGAGTATGGGCGCCGCCATTTTGTTTGCGTGACGTATTTCCGTTTCCGCCCGCTATGTGTAATCTCGCGCAATGAGCGCCTTGCGAATGCAAGTTCGCACGAGTTCGCGAGAGAAATTGCGTGCGAACTTACTTACACGCACGTGTTCGGGCCGCCATCTTGTTTTTCATTCATTCCTATGTGTCTGGGCATGGTGTTTCTATCCTCTGTATATCTCTGCCATCCTTTGCTTGTTTTAATATTTTTTTGATCTATTTAACTTTTTTTCTATCCCTCTATTTTTTTAGGTCTATATTTTTGTGTTTTAGGCTACTTTTGGTTACTTTTCAACTACTTTTTAAAACTTTTATTCCCTTCTTCCCTACTCTTATTCTTTTTCATTTTGTCTCCTTACTGCTAACACCTGCCCAGAACATGGTGAAGACAGCTGTCAAGCTGCCCAAGACGGGCACCGCAGCCCGTGCCCGGCTCCCGTGTGGCCGCTTGAGGGCGGAAATGGTGGTGCCCCGGGAGATCTTCAGCCCTGAGGAGGTGGGCGCACTCGTTTTTTATGTGCAGCGCCGTCTCCCCAGGACCATCGCGGCAGGCGGCAGGATCGCTGCTGGTTATACCAACAGCCAGGAGCGACGGAAGCGGTGGGGGCAGGTGTGCCGGGCCCTTTTTAACATCACGGGGGTCCAGCGCACCTACAATCAAGTGACCCACCGCTGGACCGATATCCTGGACCGAGAGCGCGACCTGCTAGACGTGCTGGGAGTGGAGGTCCCCGGGCTTGGTGAGTAGTAGTAGCAATTTTTTCATCACTCACTACTCTGTTTTTTCTCCTGCTCTGTGTGACTGTGTTATATTGCAAAAGTTTGCTTTTTACAAAGAGCAATAATGCTGCTGATTACATTGATAAGAGAGGTAAATTAATATTTCAAAATCTTCTGTGCATTTCAGGTGCACTGTTCTCCTTTCTGTGGCGGTGCCACTGCTTATTTGTTTTCTATTTTGTGTTCATTTAATTGGGCTGAGTAATGTATGAGTGTATTTTACAGAACTGCGTAATGCTAGACACAAAGGGGCAGATTTACAAGCCCCTTGTGCCACGTTTACGCTGCCTTACCTGACGCACAGCGACGTAAACGTGGCGCATCCCTGCGAGTCATGTACAACGTGATGCATCTAAGGAGATGCGCCACGTTAAGGCCTGGGCCTGCGCCACAATGGGTGCGTTCCCACGCAGGGGGGGAGGGTGGGGGGGGGCGGTCAGGCAGCTGTGCGCCTCGCAAAAGTGCCTGCGTGAAATCTACAAGATTTAACGCAGGCACTTCCGCGACGCTGCTACGTTAATTCTTTATGCCTGCTTGCTTGAAGCAGGCGTAAGGACTGATGCGGTATGTTGAGTATTGGGCAGCCCTGAGCATTGCTATAGTTGCATTGCGCCTGCGACGCGACTCTAGAGATGCGCCTCTCTTTCGTCACGAGATGCGTCACGCATCTGCCTAACCTTGCGCCAGGGTTTGCCGCATTGTAATTGCGGCGCATCTGCCGTGACGCAAGGTTAGTTTTGCGTTACGCATTTGTTCTGGTGCACATCTGGAGGTGTCCAGCTCAGAACTCGTAAGTATGCCCCTAAGTGTCAGATTAGCAATTACCTTCGCATCCCTGCAAAGTGTGCGGCACGCCAGCACCACCCATGGTGCGCCGTATTTACAATGCGGCACACCATGGTCCCAAAACGTCACCGAAGCGTTACGCATCGGTGCCGTAAAGGCGGCTCATTGATGGAGTTGCGTTGCAACGATGGCGCAGCTCCAGCAATGCTGCATCAAGCCGTAAGTCTGCTTCATGCAGGCGCAGGGTTTCAGTGACGCATCATTGTCCTAAATGACTGATTGAAATTTTATATATTCCCCATAGCCACTTTTAGCATGCGTTCCTGCGCAGGAACGCCCTCCCTTGCGCTGGAACGCTCCCTTATGGCGCAGGGCTTTAGAATGGGATGCATCTCCCATATGCGTTACGTTGTTAATATACGCCACATCATGGCGCCTCTCTTGTTGTGGCGCTGCGTCACAAAAGTGATGCAAGAACGGAGCAAAAGAGCTGCAAGGGGCTTGTAAATCTGCCCCTAGAGTAGAGGCTCAGGTGCAGTCCTTCCTTTGTAGCCCTCATTTTGGCTGAAATAGTTGGTTCTTGTTCTTTCTAAATGTTTGATTTGGTTGACAAGGACATCGGCAAGCAGCAATCATCAATGTTTTCTGTTCATTCTTTCATGTTGTACGTCAGGTCCGCCCAGGGGCAAGCGGACAGAAAAAACGGATGCAGTGGCTCCAAAGGAGGAGGATGCAGGCCAGGGCGGCGAGTGCTCCTTTGCTGGCCCCAGTAAGTTTTCATTTAAATATAGAGGACCTATTGTTGTCCAAGCGTTCCTAATTTAATTTTTTCGAAATAGTGTTTAGATAGGAGCAAAATCAATAATACTACTGTTGCAGGGACAATTCTCCACAAACCGAACTATGGACACCAAAGACCATAGTAATAATATTTCAGAGTGGCGTGTTTGGCACACTGTATAAACCTGGTAGTGTCAGCGGCACGGACTCCTCCTTGCAAAAATTGCAAAACCTTTTGCTCAGTCACTCTAGTCTGGAGGACCAAAAACCACAGAGTCTATTCAAGTTTAAAAGCTTTATTAAAAGTTTAAGTAAACACATATATTAAAATAAAGTTAGTTGGAAATGGAAAAGTGCTTGGTGCTGAGTTGATGAGTAATGGAACACATTTCTTGTGGTCGAGCCGAGCTTTCACCTGGTTTGAAGTTGATGTTGCTCTTGTCCTTAGAAGTCCAGTTTCTGTCTGTTCAGAGAAAAATGATGCGTGTTAAAATTAATCAAGCATTCATCAATTATGACAAAAAAAATGCAGCAAGACAACAACCTTCCCTGGAAGGAGGGACATTTTTACTTTAGACTAGAGTAGACAGTCAATTAATTTTTCTGTTGTTTTCACATTTCTTCATTCATAGACCAAATACTAGTGAGTGGTGTAATCTAACATTCTTAAATCTACTTTGTAGGTGGAACATCTGGTGGCGGGGCCAGCTCGGATGTGGTGGTGATCATTGACTCTGAGTCCGAGGACAGCTCTGGGGAGAATGAGGCGCAAGTGGCCAATGAACAGACTGTGAGGAAGCAGACAGTGGCGGTGGCGAGTACAGGTAAGCTGGATCATGGTACTATCTGACTCTTAGATAGGATATGATGTGTATCCAGTGCTGGCCCAGTGACAAATTACAATATGGTAATTACAGGAATTGGGAGTTGGGTTTTTTGGGGACTTTTAAATGACTATTTATTTGTTGGGGTTAGGGAGGGTCTTGCGGGAGATTATTTTGTTAGGGATATAAAAATATACTTTTCAAACTTTATCTGAGCATACCTGTTTTTTTACTACTTTTGAGCTTGGTGGGTGGTGGTTTTGCAGTAAGTTCATTTAACTGAACACTGTCATCGTGTTGGTTGACGTGTAATAGGCCAAATGTTTTCCAAAGTAAATGCCTGTCACAGAGTTTGTTAATTCAAGAGCCCTAGGACTTTACTGCTAGTACCACTGTCACTCTCTCGCCTCTCCGAATACTCCATTATACTACCTCCCATCCAAACGCTTATCTTACCTGTAATTTGTGTTTGAGGGCTGGCTCCACCTGGAATTCACAGTGTCCTAAAGCATTCTGCAGCAGGGCCCCAACTGGAGTTTCCCGGCGTGGATTTTCTGCAAAACAAAAGCAATCAACATTAGAAATATGGCAGCGGTGCTCACAGACCCCAAAATCCTAGAAGCCCCACAGACAGCACCCCTAAGACAGGCAAGCGAGCAATAATAACGCCTAAACGTTCACGTGTAATAGGCCAAATGTTTTCCAAAGTAAATGCCTGTCACAGAGTTTGTTAATTCAAGAGCCCTAGGACTTTACTACTAGTACCACTGTCACTCTCTCGCCTCTCCGAATACTCCATTATACTACCTCCCATCCAAACGCTTATCTTACCTGTAATTTGTGTTTGAGGGCTGGCTCCACCTGGAATTCACAGTGTCCTAAAGCGTTCTGCAGCAGGGCCCCAACTGGAGTTTCCCGGCGTGGATTTTCTGCAAAACAAAAGCAATCAACATTAGAAATATGGCAGCGGTGCTCACAGACCCCAAAATCCTAGAAGCCCCACAGACGGCACCCCTAAGACAGGCAAGCGAGCAATAATAACGCCTAAACGTTCACGTGTAATAGGCCAAATGTTTTCCAAAGTAAATGCCTAACCAATTTCATCCCTTAATAGACCTTGCCAGCAATGGCCCAGCCAAGACCCGTAAACCCAAACGCAAAAAAGTCACACTTAGCAAAATGTATTTAAATGAGGACTCACTACTTCCAGACAGTCCCTCTTTAGGGGACTCGTCAACGTAAGTTTCTTCATTGTGCAGATTCCAGGCTTCAGCATTACGGGAAATGGATAGGGTGAGTCTGGAGGAGGAGGATAGACGACCAGGACTGAGTTCTTGTCAACTAACTGTTGTGAACCTGAGGAATGCTGCGGCATCAAAATCAAGACAGTTCTGCTGATGGGCTTGTTGTTGCTTGTGATGGGGTGATTACAGTTTTGTTGTGAATGTGATCAAGCACTTGCTAAAAAAAGAAAGACAGACACACAGGAATAAAAATGAATAAGGACTAATGTTAAAGTTAATTAATTATTGACTCATTTTCAGAACTCGCTGTCAGGGAAGCAGAGCTTGTCCTCAAACTCTGCAAATTGAGTCGGTAGTACTTCTGGTAACTGAGGAGAACTTTCCTCAGGTAGGTCGGTGTCCTCGTCTTCTTCCTGCGTGCATTCTCGTACTTTGTAATCTGGTGGTATGAAGTGCTGGTTTATCTTTATCATGGTGAGCCGCTCCACATTTGCGGGCAAGAGGCGGGACCTTTTGCAAGTCACAATGCCACCAGCAGAACTAAAAACACGTTCTGAAGACACGCTTGCGAGTGGGCAAGACAAGTAATTGATAGCCAGGTTGGTGAGCTCTCGCCATATGTTTCTTTTCCCATGCCAATACGCCAATGGGTCCTCAGTAATATTGACCGCTGTTGAGTCATCCAGATAGGCCTGCACCATAGAAACAATGTTCTCCCGGATTCCTGTACTTTGCACTTCTGTGTCCTTTCTGGGACAAGGAAACCCTAGCTCACTTAGCCAATCCGCTTCAGACATATCGCCTGGGCCTGGTGCAGATGATACGGTTGCTGGTGTAGTTAACGGCTCAGAGGAAAAGTCACTCACTTCTGCCACAGGCACAGATGCAGAAGTGTTTTTTTGGGACGCCTGATGGCCTGCTGAATCACTAGTAGTACTGTCTTCAAGTTCTCCTACAGTTTCCTTCCGCTCTCTTTCAAAACGAATGGCTGACTGAGCTAGCCAACCTTTGTACTCTGTAACATTTGATGTTTCAAAAGGAATTATTACTTTGCCAAACAATGGCTTTTTGTAACGTGGATCCAGAATAGTAGCACAAATGTAGTGCTGTTGTTTCTTGATATTTACAAGCCGTTTATTGCTAACTAGGCGATGTAATAATCTCTGCGCCAACTCATATGCTTCATTCTTTCCAGCATCTTTTAATTCTGAAGACACCACCTTGACTTGGTGCTCGAGCTTCAGCAACAATGGGATAGCTTTGCTCAAAGAACAGTCCTCCCTGCTGACGTCACGCGTGAAGACCTCAAAAGGACGAAGCATGTCTGTCAGGCTTTTAACTAGCTGCCATTGCTCCACCGCTAGCATCATTTCTGTCGTATCACCACCCAGGTTGTAGAAATACTCATTGACTACTGGAAACAGCTCATGCAGACGCTCAAGCATGTAGAAGGTTGAGTTCCAACGTGTTGCCACCTCCTGGATAAGTGCTTTCACTGGCATTCTACGTACATTTTGCTGGCGCCTCAGCTCCTTCCGGGCCTTAAAAGAATGGTTGAAGTGTGTGCATATTCTTCTGCAGATGGTCAGTATTTGGTCGACTGCAAGTTCTTTTTTCAAGAACTTTTGCACGACAAGGTTCATACAGTGCGCCAAACACGGCACTCTGAAATAGTAACCGTTCTCCATGGCCTTAACTACATTGCTGCCATTATCAGTAGAAACATAACCAACCTTGCAATTTCTTGGGGGCAGCCATTGTGAGACCTTTTTGTTAAAGTCATCCAAAATGTTGACTGCAGTATGACTTTTCTCCATGCCAAACATGGCTAATGTTGCATGTTTACGAGCACCCTTAAAAATCTCAGCCAAGTCACCACCTGCATTTATCTGTTTTGCAACCCCTGAAAAAGAGACCCAGTGTGCAGTGATGCACATGTAATCAAGGGCTTGGCAACTGGTCCACATGTCTGTTGTCAGGTGTATAGTGTGAACAGCACTCTTCTGCAAAGCTGCCCCAACCAACTCAAGCACCTCTTTATGTAATGCTGGAACAGCAACCCTGGCAAAATAGAATCGGCTAGGAACCTTCCATTTAGGGGCCAGTGTTGCCACGAGTTCAAGAAAACCCACATTTTCGACAAACGAAAAAGGGAGAAGGTCCACCGCTAGCATTTTAGCCAGCTTAGTGTTATACAGGCGTACAATTGGGTGGTTGCGTTGAAATTGCGCATCTGAGGAGAACATGGCTGAAATGGTGCGCTGGACAAATTTACTGGATGATGCTGATGCCTTCTTCGACCCACTTGTGCTCAGTGTTGACATTTTCCGCATTGGTGTGTCTCCCAGACTCTCAGTGTGCCTCCTATGTGTTCCGGAGGGTGTGGTGCTGCCAGGGGTACTGGGTGCAACCGGACAAATGTCTGACGCTTCTTCTACCTCCCCGTCATCTTCAGATGAAACACCTAGTATGGGTATATTTTGGCCACTTGCCCTTTGGGATTGCTTTCCCTTGATGTTTGCTAGGTGCGCAAACCATACGACAGCGTGCCTTCTTTGAAGATGACCTATCTGGCCTCCGGTTCCATAGTTGGTACCAGTCTTACCACGGCTAACTCTAGTCTTACAAATGCAACAAACGGCTATGTTATCATATTTTTCATGGACACTAAAAAAGTTCCAAACTGGGGACTGGAAACTTCTGGTTTTGCCGCACGAGATGAAACTGCCAATGCCAGATGAAGCAGGGGTGGATGAGCCTTGCAGACATCTACTGGGTTGTGCAATTATTGCAGCAACCCTACTTGAGGGAGTCGAGCTGGATGGAGTCCCCCACTGGGGAGAAAATATGGGAGCTGTAGGTTTTGTTGAACTTGTTGTACTACTTGACTGCGTTGGTGGTGCTACCAGTGCCACGTCGCCAGGGTCACGCTCAGCATGACGTCGGGATAGGGTATAAATGTCTGTCTGCTGCATTGCCGGTGTGGCTGGAATGACGTGTGTGATGACTAGGTCATTGCTGTCATCCTGTTCATCAACATCAGAATGAACCACTTCATCAAGTCCGGCGTTCGGATCCATAAGTATGAGCTTTCCGGGGCCCTTCCTTTTAACTTTTGATACCTTTCGCAGCGAGTGGTGTGCCTCCCTCTCAGACGTCGGAGATGGTTGCCAATCTAAATCCAGATCATCATCTGATGGAGCGGGGCTTGAAGAGGAACTTCTACACACACTCCTTGATCTTTTCCTTGGTGGGGAGCTGGGAGAAAATGAATCATCAGGAGGAATGCCTTCGTCTTCCTGACATGATACCCCGGCTCCAAAGTCAATTTCCTCCTGTGGCCCTACTTCTGGAAGAACAACCATTGTGGGCACTTGCACCGCTCCATGCGCCGCTACATGGGCCTCTTCACTGACCTCTACTTGCAACTCTCCATGGACCTCTCCTTCTCGGCCTTCTCCTTCTCGGCCTTCTCCTTCTCGGCCTTCTCCTTCTCGGCCAGCTCCTTCTCGGCCAGCTCCTTCTCGGCCAGCTCCTTCTCGGCCTTCTCCTTCTCGGCCTTCTCCTTCTCGGCCAGCTCCTTCTCGACCAGCTCCTTCTCGGCTAGCTCCTTCTCGGCCAGCTCCTTGCGCATGTACTTGTGCTTGTACTAGTAGCCCATGCAGTTGTTGTTGCGGTTTTGGTTGTTGAATAGTACTTGTGAGATGAGTTACAACCTGTGTTGATGGTGTGCTGCTACTTTCTTGCGATGAGCCAACATCACTGGTCATTGGTGATTGAACTACTAAACAGGCTACCTGTGCAGCACTCATGGTGGGCCTTTGTTTTTTCCCCCAAAATGTAGTGGTCGAGCCACCAGTCTCCTTGGTAAGTGGTGCCACTTGCTTCTTCTTCTCCTTAGTAGAGAAATTTTTCTTGCAAGAGGAGCTACGGGCACCTCTTTTTGGAGCCATCTTCTTCAGATGTCCGAACAACAGGCCGCAGCAGGACTTCTTCCTGGCACTGATGCTCAACGATGATGCGGAGTTATTGACTTTGTGCACCTAAAAGCAAACGAAGACAGAGGAACATCAGTAAATATATGTTGCATATGTAGCGATTCAATAAATAGTTTGCAAGTAGGCATTTATGAATACACACATGCACACCACACAATATGGAAATTTCAAAATTAGGATTTGCTAAATTTTTGGGAAACAGGAATTTAACATTGATCCAAGAGAGCACACACAGAGAGGGTTATAGTTTCATGTACCACTGACTCCCCCTGGGCTAAATGGGTGAAAACAAGGCAAAATGGGTGCAGGCCTATGGCACAAAGCTCACTGCCTGCCTTCAAAATGGCCACTTGACCCCCATCCACATGGCCAGGACCATGCCTCAAAATGGCCCCCACCAACATAGTCAGCCCCCAACCCCTACTCCAAAAAGTCAAAAAACACAACACCAATCAAATCACCACAATCCAATACCATCCATCAAGTTTCAGAAGGTTTAGGCTGCCTGCTGGTGGTTTTCTGGTGCAGAATTGCAATGTTTGCAATTTCGCGAGTGCGAGATTGTTGCTTCACGACGTGAACATGGCGAAAAACCAGCAAAATCCGCGAACAGACGTATTCTGGCCTGGGCCCCCTGGGCATGATAAAATCACAGCACACTGGGTGCAGGCCTATGGCACAAAGCACACAAACTGGCTTAAAAATGGCCCCTAGACCCCCACCCACACGGGACCAGGCAATAAAATGGCCCCCACCCACATAGCAAGCCCCCAACACCACCCCAAAAAGTCGTAAAACACACAAAAATCACAACAATCCAATGCCATCCATGCCCTGGCCAGAATAATGTTAAAATTAAAAAAAAAACAGTTGTATCATGCATGCACCCATAACTAAGCCTGGTAGTTTTCAATTCATGTGCAGAATTGTAATTTTTTTACAATTTCGCGAGTGCGAGATTGCTGCTGCGCGGGACGCGAGCAGTGCGAACACAGGCACATTTTTTTTATAAAATCCGATTTTCGGGTAATCTGCGGGAGTTCGAGGCCCCCTGGGCATAATGAAAGCAATCAGAGCAGACTGGGTGGGCATAGGGCACAAAGCACACTGCCTGACTTCAAAATGGCCGCTTGACCCCATCCACATGGCCAGGACCTGCAGGACCATGCCTCAAAATGGCCTCCCACACATAGCCAGCCCCCAAACCCACCCCAAAAAGTCGAAAAACACACACAAAAATCACCACAAACAAACAACATCAACTTATCAACTTACTTGTAAATCAAATTTCTAATCAAAAAGTAATCCAAAAGGCCTCAAAGCCAAATCTCCAGCAGCATCCACAAAAAGTAATCCTTCCCAGTCAAGATCGAATTCAAAGTGGCCAGGAAATGGACTAAGCAATGGGAGGAGCTTGCTGGACAGGAAGAGGAAGTTGGAGACTGGGTCACTTCCTTCACCCCTCCCCAATTGTAATTTTTGTAATTTCGCGAGTGCGAGATTGTTGCTGCCCGCGCCGCGGCCCGCGAGCAGTGCGAACACAAGCTAAAAATCCGCCGCGCGCGGATTTGCGGATTTTCGCCACATCCGCGAGAGTTCGCGGATTGCGGATTTACCGAAAATCCGAAAAATCCGCGAGCGGAACGGATTTTGCGCCCATGCTTAATTAGTAATGAGGCACGAAAATAGCGTTAAAGAACAGAGCATGGGATTCTAATATTGATGGTGAAAGAGTTACCTATTGTTATGCATTGTGATCCATCTGAATGATAATACTTGAACCAGTTGAGCACTATTCCTTGAATGCCTGTGCTATTGATCAGGGTAGAAATGTCCCAAGTGATGGTTGTTTCTGGTGTATTCGTCTAGCTGATTGTGACATCTTTCCAGGATTTGGATAAGACCGTGAGGCCTGTGATGAGCTTGTAGTTGTCTGGCACTTCTGGGTAAACCTTAAATTTCTTGAGAATATTATGAACATGACCCATTTTATGGGAATTATATAGAGAAACCTGGTTGAGGGATCAGTATATGATTTTTTGCCAAAGAGAGGAGAGGGCATTAGAGTATTCCTTAGCTAGTAGGAGTGTAATGGGATCTGATGAAAAATGTGATGGCTTATTAGCTAACATCCGTAGTATCGATGGTAATGAGGATGAATGCACTGTTGGTCACAGGGATTATCTCATCCTGAAATAATGCTCTCTCATATAGTGCTATGGGTTTGTTTGTGTCCTCTTAATTGCAATATTGTTGATAGAGAAATGGGAAGCAAGGTCGTTACATTTAGCTACAGTAAGGAGTGGAACAGTTCTCTGGAGTAGTTATGCACTTGAGCACATTTCTGTTTTAGGGATTAAGATTAAACACCACTGAGGTGATGGGTTGTGGAAGGGGTTTTCTATCTGATTCAGATGTTCGTAGGTCTTGTTTTTACTTTACATTATCATGGTGCCGTCTATAGAATTTCGTGGATCTTCTCAGTTTAGACATTTTGATAGCTAATTTGTCCATGATGTTTAAGATGTTATCTTGATATCTTTTAACTAACTAGCACTACCGTCTACTGGCAATGCTTGCAAAAAATCCTACAGAGACGTGTGTGAATACCAAAATATCGGTGCATTAAATTTTAGGAACAATAAATCTACTAGAGGAGCTGCTAATGATCTGTTCAAAGCTTTAGTTAGTTCTTGTAATGAGGACCGAGAGTCCCATTAGTGAATGATGCTACACTACCTTAGTATAGATCAGATGAGATTCTCAGACGCTCCTGCTTTTAATGGCAACTACATAGCTCAGAACACCTTTTCAGATATACCAATAAACAATGCTATGCCACAAAGTACAGGAAATTGCCCCGGTTATTCAACACTGGCGTGAGAACACGCAAGAAGGACAGAGATAAGATATGATGTGGTGAACGTGTGCAGAGATGATGGCAGTAAAGAGGTTAATGCCTTAGGGCAATAATGTGCAGGCTAGTTGGAGTTGCTCTGGTCTGGGTAATTTCCCACAGAGCTTTCTCCTCCCTTTGCCATTCTCTATGATCTAGTTTGTTCAGTTCCCTCATGCCACCATACCAAGGCATACAACGCAAGCACTTGACCCTTTAAGCCCCCAAACCAGCTTCTGCAATATCAGGTGAGGTGCCCACTTCTTCAAAGCCTTCTGTAGGATAACACCCCTGGCAGTCCATTCTACAAGTTTTCTTACTTTTGTCAATTTTTGTAGCTCCTTCTAGCTTCTTTAATTTGCTTGAATCTGAATGAGAAACTGCAGCTCAGTTATTAGCTCTGGGTGTTGTATGTTTTTGGAAAAGCTACAACCCTAATATATCCGTATGACCAGAAAGGTCTGATGGACGTGTTGGTATACTTC
Source organism: Lissotriton helveticus (assembly GCF_964261635.1). Taxonomy (NCBI): domain Eukaryota; kingdom Metazoa; phylum Chordata; class Amphibia; order Caudata; family Salamandridae; genus Lissotriton; species Lissotriton helveticus. The sequence continues at coordinate 80,784,022 of NC_136062.1, forward strand.
TTCTGAAAATCAGCCATTGTGACAACAAATTACAGATGAAAACATCACAATAGAAGTTTTTTAAATTTCAATGAATCGGTTATTTGGGGAAACGTTCAGGGATCTACATAAATGACCTTATGAAAATTCAGAATGTTATGTACTTTCAGAAATGTATAGCTCTCCTGGATCACCATTGGGATTCATACCTGTTTCCACTACAACCTGTAAGTAGTTTGAAACCATACATATTTGGAAAAGTGTACTCTCTCTTGGAAAAATGCAAACCAAAAGGTAAACAAAAATTATACAGCTGTGCCTGTTCCCCAAAAGCTGAAAAGATGGTGATCCTAGCACAGCAAACCTTTTGTTCTTATTTTTAGGAAACAAAATATCAGAGTTGTTGCATGATGTACCAATTTTTCCTCCCAAAAACAAAAATGAGCTATGTTTTGGCTATTTTTCTCAGTTACCTCTAGGAGAATCCATAAACCCTGGGCACCATTAGTATCGCCAAGATTTTGATCATTACAGTAAAGCAACACAACAACTTGTTTATCTGCATAGTCAACTGGGGTTCATATCAGAATACTGCTACAACAGATGTGTATGCTCACTAGAAGGATAATCTTTCCAGTGGTTCATAAATTTTAAACAGCCTTGAAACTTTCAAGAATCATGCATTTCTTGAACATCACATACTGAATGTCTATGTACTATAACTGGTGAAGGTTTGGATGGAAGTTGTTGGTAAGGATCAGGAGCATATGATTTCAGCTGGGATGAACAAAAAATTAAATGAATCTTGAAGTATGAGGTATGTTGTACCGAATTACCACATAATTGATTTGATGATTTGTCACAAACTGTGGTTAAAATGTACTTGCAGTGTTTGGACAGGTATAAAATTAGAAGGCAGCCAGACATTTATTCGATGCAGTAAATGAACAGAACTTGATCTTGTTTTAGCTGCATGTTCCTACATTTTGACTTGAGAAGGGCAGATGCTTCCAGAAATAGGTTGCAAATGCTTCTGTAACTGATTCAAAATTTCAGGTGTCAAAAAAACAAAAGATGAATATGGGAAGAAGAAGGGAAATATTTTGGGTGAAACACTTGTATACAAAAGAAGGTAAAACCTTGTAGACACAAAGGCATCCATTACAAATTGCCTGAAGTGGATACCATTTCGGGCAACTCTGAGTGGCTGGGTATGTCTGGACCCTTATTTTCTAAGTCCAGAAACACTGGACCGGTTTTACTGGGTGCGAATCTATTCCTGAAAAACCTGGGTAGAGGTTCAGCTTGGATCTTCTGCACCCTCTGGAACCAGTGAGGGAGCAGAAAATGCTCTTTTGGTGAGTCTACATACTTCTTACCCTTGGACGCCCGGGTCCCTGTCCCCACAACCCCAGCCCCCATCAGCCACAACCATAAATATTTAGCACCTGCTCAGAGCAGATACTAAATATATGCATTAAGCTCCTAGGAATCAGGGGAAATGAGCACAAAGCGACCATGGAATTTCCTGCCCAGAAGGTTATTTCCCATTCTGCTATTGGTTAATATGAAAACCATTTATATTGAGTTGCAGTACAATAGCATCATAGATATTGCTTCAAACTTAGATTGGTTTGTTCAGTGTTCCTATTTGATTGGGGATGATAGACAGAAGGTAGAGCCTGTTCAAATCTCAATGCATTACACAGTGCTCTCTGAAATGTGTGAAAGATATTGAGGGGCACATTTATAAAAAAAAATCATGCAGCGCAACACGTCACCTCCCTGCGCTGTTCTGCTTGATAGTAAAAGGGCAGGAAAGCACCATATTTAACATTATATGGAGCATTCCTGTCTTTTCCTTGCACTGGCGCAGAAGGTGATGCCTAGCACCAATTCAGGCACCCTTGCACCATGGCTCAGGATTGTTTTTGCACAGGACACCTTCCTGCATAAAAACTATCCTCTAAAGGCATTTTCCTCTTTCTATGTATGATGCATAATGCAGCACACACAGAAAGAGGAAGTAAGGAAGAAAAATTAAGATATTCCTCCTGGTTACGCCTCATTCGGAGAGGCCTAGCATTTTGGCGCATTCGCTGGTCTACCAGTAATGGTAAATCTGGGAATGCACCAAAATCCATGGGCGGATGCATGGCACTCATGCTCCACCCATGGAACTCTTCTATGAGGCAGAGTAATGCAATGCAGCGATTTGCGTTGCGTTACTCTCGATTTATGAAGCAACGGGGTGGCTTGATAAATGTTACTAAGTGGTTGCGCTGGGCTTGCACCCCATTGTGTGGGTCAAGGGTGACACAACTTCTTAATAAATCTACCCCTGAGTATGGAATTATAATGAAACCATGAAGATGGAAAAGCTGTTGTTAATCTGGATGAAGGTGAAAATGTGCCATCATAATAAAGGGGTCTACAGTAACCATTTTCAAACACTATCCTTTTAAACTCACACTGTGAGGATATCTTTCACCTCGAGATTACATTAAACCTGGTAATGATCCGCTTCTGTATCTAACCATCAGAAACAACTACAAAATGAGCCTCTCCAACTGAATGCTACTGGCTCTACTGCTGCCTAAGGTAATAAAACTATTCTATGCAATTGGAAATCTGCCAATAAAATATCTATAAACAGTGGTGGTTATGCTTCACACAACGTACAGACAGCATATCTTTAAAACAGACATATAGGCCTAGTAAAACACCTATTTGCATGTATGTAGGCATGTATGTATGTATTGTTCGGTACTTCTAAAGGGCATTCCTAACTGGCGAGCAATATGTGGCAGTAGAACATGCCCCAGTGGGGATACAGTGGGTGGGAATGGATAGAGGGAGGGGGCAGAGCTAATAATAGAACCAGAAGTCAGCCTATTTAGGACACTGTTCCTTGAAGAGGTTCTTCCTGAGCTTTGCAGGGTTGGGGTGTTCTGATGTTTGAGTAAAGTTAGACTTATGTTAAAGACAATATTCAGTCACATTGACCACTCTTCACTTCTACAAGTACCAATTACTTTCTCCTTTACTTTTTTCACATTGTCATACATGTAGACTACTTGTTCATAATCGTGACGAACATAAGCTATTCTACATATTGTTATGTTGGGTTTATTGCTTTGAAAGTGCACCAACACCCAACGACGTCCTGGCTCTAGACAGACTATCTAATGGTATGTTAGACAGAGTTGAAATACGTGTATCTTAAGCTTTTTCCTGACGATCATATACTTGCTGAATAATCTCAGGCTGTGAGGGAGTCCATTCTACATCTGGGTGGCCAAATAAGAAAATTACCTTTCATAGGATCTCTTTTTCCTGATTCTAAGAGGAGACTAACGTCTAAGGTCCTGCAAACTCCACTTTTTGGTTCATACTGTGTGATCAGGTCCTAAAATCAAAATTTCAGTTTTATCACTGTTTAACTTTAGAAAATTGTAGGCCATCCATGCTGCTACCTCTTTCATACAACTGGTGAAATTGAACTTTGACAGTTGAGAACCCCACCTCATGGATGATCTGTACGTCATCTGCATAATATTTGGTCAATTGGGTTAACTGTGCCACATAAACATTAAAGCGCGTCATGAACGGTCCCGGAGAGATACCGCATGCTAGATTCTCAAACTTTGACTTAGCCATATTAGCATCATGGCACGGCTACTGCACCCCAGAAACAAAATCAGACCCTTGAGGGTCTTATCTTCAATCCCGATGTCCCTTAACTGTACTAAGAGCACTGAATGGGATACCATATCAAAGGTGGCCGAGAACGAGAGCAAGATCAAGGACCCAACTGGTCCCGTGTCTCGCATCAATGATTGCTTCTCCCTGATCGCTGATAGGCCCATCTCAATGTTGTGATGCAGCCCACCTGATGATCCTCCAGAATAGCATTGTTATTAATGAAATTAGAGAGCTGCCCATTGACCAAGGTTTCAATTAGCATTTGAATTGTAATTAGCATTGTTTACATCTCTCCCACTGGTCCCTCTTCTTTTTTCTTCGCTTCTTTTTGTAGTGGAGGTACGGGCTCCTCAATTGCTACCTTTGTCAACCTTCGTGTATGTGTTGATTGATAAGTTCTTGCTTGGGATCATATTGTGCCCGTTTATTCTATATACTCAATGAGAAATATCTATGCTTCTGCATGGCTTCATTGATGCAACCAATGTAAATAAGCTATCAACGTGTATATTACCTTGAAGGTGACTTTGTTTGATGTGCATCTAAGCTATACTCACGTCTGACCATTCACAGTTTGCGGTATGTCATCTTTGATACTCATTTAAACGAATACAACTCTTTTGAATTGAAGATAAATTACAAAGTTCTGCAAAGGGTACTATAGGGGAATTAAAATAGATCTCTAGATTAGCAAGATAGTGTTGTGTAGTATTAGTATGGCAGATGCCCTGATTTTAATGTTACCAGTCTCTTTGTTACAGCTAAAATTAACCTTGCCTCTGAGTCACAGGAACAAATACACTCAACAAACACCGCTGAATGCCAACTCTTCATAGATATTTTGCCCGGATGATTTTTGTAACTGAAAAAATATATAATCAAATGTGCCTTGTATCTGAAGCTACCGCAGCTGTTTCCAAGGAGTGCAATGCCAAGTCACATGTATTGTAGGAAACACGCAGCTTGACATCCCCAACAGTCAGGTTGGAGCTGATTGGGTGAATTTTCTGAAACTAAAAATACTCGAGAAAACAGCTATTTTTCGAAGCTGCAAAACACGATTCCGAGACAGTAACCAAAATAATTTTTTGATGGCCCAGATCGGGAAACTATTCATCACACGCTTTCGAATGCACGGATGTCTGTGACGTTGTCAACCGGCAATCTTTGCACTCGGAATGAAGATAGAACTTCTCGTTGTTGAACTAAAGGTACAACAAATAGACAGGATATTTACATGAAATTAAGCGTGTCTTGTTGAGACAGTTTTCCCAGAGGGCACACGTTGTGGTTAACAACGGATAGAGCCCCTGCTTTGACAGGTAAGCAGAACAGATTTGTTTGCCTAATTCTGAAACTGGTGCCTCAAGAAGTCCTCACACATGACAGCATTATTTACTGGGAACTATTAAACGCAAAAGCACAGTATATAAAACATGTCAGGAAATCACATTTAACTCTGTGACACAGCAAAGCATGCATACGATCACAGAAAAAGAGAAATAGGGCCTGAGGCCCTATCGGCACATTTGCGCCCCCGGAATGTGACTTTTTTGACGTTCATGAGGTCGAGTTTATACGATATTTTAAGATTTCCGGGATCTTAGTGAAGAGCAGAATGCTATGGAGTAGTGAAGAACTTTCTACTTACAGGGCGGAACTGAGGGAGTTTCTAACCCACCCCAAAGCTCTACAGATCCCCTGAATAAAATATATAAAAAAGTCCTGTGTGAGATTAGGGCTCCCCGACCTATGGTCCGATCCAGCTAATTCTTCACTAGGGATCCCACGAAGAGTTCTGGCCAATGCTTAACATGAGCAGAAACTAGCTAGGGTCGTAGAATGCCAGGGTGAGGGGTCATTAACATCTGCAGTTATGCATAGTAAGGATTTATACAGGCTGGAGAGGGTTTTGGATGGTATGACGCCCGTGCTGGCCAGGAAGCTATTCCTCCAATGGAGATATGGCACACTGCCTCTGCGGTCCTTCACTAGCTCCTGGTCAACACCGCCCTCTACCAAGCAATGCCCGGCATGCATCTGTGCTGAGGAAAGCGACCTTCATGTGGTCCTGTTTTGCCCTACTTACAAAGCCGCAAGGAAATACTGGCTCTTACCACTCATCAGAAACTTTGGTTGTAGGGAGTACCTCCCGATGTACAGAATTTTAAAAACTGATGTCTCGGGACCAACGGTGTTTGCACTAGCTAAATTCCTAACAAATGTTTGGCATACTCGTACCCGTATTTTGAAGTCGCAGTTGTCCACCTAATTATAAGATTAAGAATTTTAAACGTATGGTCTTTTATCTGTTTTCACTCTAGTAGTATCTATTTCTTAGGGTGGAATGATTTTACACTGTATAACATGTGTTGCTGTATATTTTCGATGTTTTTATATTGTTCTAAACGTGTTTTTTGCCTATCTTTGATGGCCAAATTGGCCGAAATAAAGAATTGGTATGAGAAGAGCAGAATCTACCTGCAGATCCTTTTCAAAGGGATACTGCTGGACATTTTCTCCCAGAAATGGCCTTCATAATAACTGCAACGACGAGAGCATGAATCTACTGACATTTACAGTCAATATTCTACATCACATTCTTTCCCAAACATCTCAAAACATGCACTTCCGTTTATTATACAGTTTGACAGCATAAATTGCAGGGAACAGCTTTATATAAGAACGAAACATACCAAGACGAAATCAAGATGATTTGTAATAGATTGCTGTCTAACTTGTATACTCTCCACATCAAGCGTCATAGAAGATATTATAACATTGTGTAAGCAAAAACAATTCCACATATCTAACTACATTTTTGTGAGTGGTTTCTAAAGTGCACACAGGCGATATCTTGGTGAAATCCCAATAACAAATTTAGAGTTTTGGTTATTTACAGTGTGTTACTAATCGAGAAACTGTACTATCCCAATTGTTCACAAAAATGGTCTTTTGGGTTGTTACTTTCCTTCTGATGGATACTGGACATTTGTCACCATAGAATACTCCCTGACGTCAGAACGTATCAGGAAAACCATTCTTCATAGAAAAGCTACCACATGCCACTAGGTGCGATGTCCTTCTAAAAATAACAGGCTTCAAGGCATGCCACAAATGCAGGAAGCAGATGTGGGTCACAGATGTGTACAAGGTGTGTCTTTGGTTTCTGGGCTCGGTCCATGACTAATTTGTGGAATAAGTTCTCCCTGATGCACCGAAGGCGATCCAAGACCAGGAGGCGAAGAAGTGTGTTGCCGAACTCAAGAAGAAATCCCAACCTTCGCATAGCTCTCGCTCCATGTCCAAATCGTAGGCAGGGACCTGGTCCTGAGGCCATTACCGCAACCTTTCAACTCTGTGCTTAAAGCCCTCTGGTAAGTCAAAGTCAAGGCACAGCAGAAGAAAGCAAAGCAGACTTGACCCCCATTGTGGCACTCTGTCTCCCAAGAGAAGGCACTAGGGAGTTGTGATATTTGCAACAACTACAGAACTAATTCCTCAGCTGGCCCTGATGTTTTCTGGGCCATACCTCGACTCCCGCAGGCAGCAGATAGAGGCCTTCAAGGAGGCCATGCTAAAAATGTTCGATGCACTTCTGGCTCCCTCTGATGTGCCTTCAGGTCCTACAGAACTGTAGGGCTCCACAGTTGAGTTACGGCCAGCGAGTCCCTCCTGGCCTCAGTCTGTCTCTTGAGACCTGTTATCAGACTCATACTGACTCATACATACTTCAAATCTGGCCAGTAGATCTATGCCAGTCTCTGCTACACCAGCACCAGTGATTACACCACTGGTGCCAGAAGAGGACCTAATGATGTCGACAATGTCAGAGCCCTACTGATATATGCTATGAGATTACACAGCTCAACTGGTCATCAGGCAACCTAGCTCGCTCTCAATGCCTTTGCCACACCACACCTATCAGCAGAGGTCCTGTTGTCTTTTTCCTTCTGACTCTGTACCTGTACTAGAGCAGGGTGTACCCCAAGATGTTGATGAGGATGATGATGATGATGGTGATGGGGTTGCTACGCTTGCCCCCACTATACATATAATGCCTTATACATTGATTTATAGAATATCAGTTGCCTTGACACCACGCCTGAGTCATAGCTTGACTCACCACCTGGGCCAACAATGGAGGAGAGTTTCTAGATTGCACTGGGGGCCTGAAGGCAGATGCAGCACTAGAATTGTAGCTATTTTCCTTTGAGACCAAAACAAATGCCCTTACAGAGATCTTGCGGCTTGGCCAGCTACGTCTGACCCCTTGTTTCCCTTTAATGATGCTCTCACTGATACTTTGATTGCTACTTGGTTGAAGTCTTGTTCTTGCCCGCCTGTGAATAGGCAGGTGGGCAAACGTCACCAGGTACCATTGATCCTTATTGTGCAGTCCAGAACCAGTGGAAAAACTAACTTGTAACTAATTTCCAAGCACTTCCCTGGACAGAGACTAGCAGATGATTGAGGTTTTTAGCAAGCACATGTTTTCTGCCAGGATTGCGATCTGTGAATGGTGTTTGTTTGTTGGGTTAATACACACATGCCCTATGAGAGCTTGCTGTCAGTTCCTGAGGACAATAGGGCCTCTATGGCTCAGACGATTGATAATGGGCAGAATGTTGCCAAATATGATATCCGACCAGCCTGGCAAGGACATTAAGTGCTTGGGTTGTACTTTTTCAACACACATGGATGTGTTCTGCAGGATTGTCTGTTGCTGTGTAGACCTTCCTTATAGATATGCCCTTTTATGGTGAAGATGCACGTTCCCGTGTTCCAGTTCTTTAAGGACAGTAGAACTACTGTGTGCTGTTGTGGCAGTTGACTCCCTGCTAAACAGTTCCCACATCAGCTCAGGAATTTGAGAGACTATTTCAGAGGGCTAGCGTATAGACACAGACAGCCTTCCTAACCAGTGCAGCAGGCACACTAATTATTTTGAGGCTGTGGGTGTGGGTGTGGCTCGGGCATGCAGCAAGTGGACCATCACAGTACTCGTACTCAGTCCTGCCTCCAGAGTTGCCGGTGGGGGATTTGAGTTGGCATTTCTATGGCTATGCACTAGGTTTTCTTCCTGCCCTGTCCGCTTCTCCTCCCACATCTCTCTATTTCCTTGTTCTGAAGTAGGAAGGGGGGCCTTAGGTCTATTTGGACCACCAGTCTCTGAATGCCTTACTGCAGGAGGACAAATTCAAAATATTCACACTGGCTCAGATCCTGTCTGCTCTGGAGTCAGGCGACTAAATGGAATCCTTGGCCCTGCAGAACACGTATTTTCCTATGCCCATCCTGCAGTCCCACAGACATTATCTGCGATCCCAGATAAGCCAAGAGCATTAACAGTTTCCTGTTCTCCCTTTCGGCCTCACCAGTGCCCCTTGGGTGTTCAAGAAAGTGTCCCTCTGCTGTGTCCCATTGGCCACTAGTAAGACCTCCCAGGCCCTTGCTGAGGCCTCAGACCCCGTTTGGCCTCTACAATCAGCAGGGAGCCTTCCACCATCACCAAATTTATCAGCTCTTGCAACCATCAATTGTGCACTGGACTCACTTTTCCATGGGTAATCTAGCATACTCCTAGCACTAATGTCTAATTAATGAAGCCTGTTGTGACCTTCTCAGTCTTCGGTCGAGCAAATAACCCCAGTATGAACTCTGTTGGGGATCAGCAGGGGTTATCTCTTTTTGTTGTGGAACATATTGTGTCCGCCACTTTCTCTCAGCAGTCCCTTAAACCAGGCCAATCTCATTTGATGTAATAGAATGCTGCATCTGGGCATAAACATATAGGGCATGTTTAGTTGTTCCTGTGAACATTTTGTTAGTTCTCTTGGGTGTTTTGTATGCCCTGTGTATGTCATACAGTTGGAGCATACAGAACCTGGCATTTCCAAATATTTTGGGCGCATTCTGCAGTATTCTCCCCATTCCTTCTCCGCGATCACTCTATGCATATCAGTTGCCCACAGTATCCTAAGCTCGTCCAGTTTACACTGTATCTGAGAAAGCAGCCCCCTGTACAAGAGAGTAACAGCTCTGGTTGTTCCACTGGTGGGGCTTGTTCATTGACGTCCCAGGTGCTCCGGTAGTTCCTCCATTTCCGTCCCCCATTGGGCCTTCACTGCACATTGTTTCGCACCACAAAGCAGAAAGTCGCCCCAATACTCTACCCTCAATTCATCAAAATCCTTCAAGGTGCCCCCCTGATACAAATTGCTCATGAATTCCACTTCCAAGTAAGTGCAAAGCTCCAGACATTTCCAGTGGTCATGCCTAAGTTAGGCATAAAGGCACTTTGGTAGGAGTCCGCAAATGTTTTTTTGGTGTATGTCCTGATAAGTACTCTATTGCAGCTGTAATGGAGCATGCGGGCAGCATAGTCTTGTCTGTAACCCTATTTGGTCAGCATAGTCTTGTCTGTAACCCTTCTAGGGGGTTCCCTCAAAATTGCCAGGATATTAAAGAGGGTTGATGTGTCCAGCCGCGCTTCCCGCTGCAACTGTGCAGCCAGATCTTACCATTCAAAGTCAGGAGCTGCCATTCCCTCCTCCTGTGTAGGCAGCCGCAGTTTCACCAGACAGTGGCAGCTGGCACTCCATATAAGATCTATTAGAAAAGTATTCAGTTTGCTGAATAATTTCCTGCCAATTTTTACTGGAAGGGTGAGGAAGTAGTAAAGCAGCCGAGGCAGGGCTACAATTTCCGCAAGTGCTATTTGTCCCGGTATGGCTAAAGGAAGTGTCTTCAAGAAGTTCAGACAACTCCTCATGCCCCTGATTGCCAGCTTTATGTTCTTCTCTACCAGGTCTTCCTCCATTTTATGAATTAGAATCCACAGATATTTAATGGTATCAGTCAGATCACCCCTCAAAGTTGGTGTACCATAGAAGTATAGTTTAAGGAACAAGGGAGATCCAAGGGTATTAAGGGACCATGAATAGAAGTATTTATAAAGGAACAGAGGTCCCATAAGTGAGGTTTCCTCACTTAAGCAACCTCTCTGACTTTAGAAGCACCATAAAAGGTCAACATAGGTGTACCATGAAGACCTTTGTTTTGCTCCAGTTCACCTTCAGGTCTGAAACTATCCCAAAGGCATGCAACATTTCGGTTGCTGTCTCTATGTACATCCGCCTATCTAGTATGTAAAGCAAAATATCATCTGCATATAGGAAAATATATAGTTTATCTGTCTTCCTGCCTCGGTTCCCCTAAATTTCCTTCCTCTACCACATATCTTAGCCAACGGCTTCACTGCAATGGAAAAAGTAGGGGGGATAGGAGGGGGGGGCAAAGGGCATTTTTCTCTAGAGTCTGGTGGCCCCCCCGGGGGTAGAGTGCGGGGCCCCGAGGCCTGCAGAGTATTGGCCCAGCGGGGGGCGGCCGGGCTCCTGCCTCCGCCTGCCGGTGAGTAATCGAGCTGCTGGGAGCTGTGCGGAGCGGCCAGAGGAACCCGGAGGGTGCGACCGGAAGGCCGCGAGACCGGCGACGGCTCCTGACGAGAGAGGCCCGATGTCGGTGCCCCGCACCTGCGATGAGCCCATTACATCGAGGTGCGGTCACCCTCCCCCACACAATAGGCGCCGGCGGTCACGTATCTGTGCCGGTGGGGGTCACCGCGCAGCGTTTCTCCAGGGGGGCGCGCAGAGCAGAGGGACAGAAACGACGGGCGCCTGGTAGCGAGGTGAGCCACCAACCTTATGGGGGACAGAGAATTGAACTGTTAGCTACCCGAACTGCCACCCTTGTGGAGCCTTGGAAAGAGAACACCACGAACTGAGCTGAGCCCAGAAACGGGGCCCCGGTGCGCAGGGGCAGAGTCTGCTGTAGGGCTTCATTGACAGGAACTTTATCGGTGGGCTGGCTGCTCCCGGCTGCTATAGACTGTCCCGGAACGAATAGCTCCCACGGGATGGTGGGGAAGCACCCTTTGAGGTCACGGTTTGGTCTGCCTTCGGTCTGGGGCCCCTGAGAAGGCTGCTACACAATGAGAGTGACGCTGCATATCCCGGCTACTACGTTGCGAATACTGGCCTTGCTGAGGAGCCCATCTGGGAGTGGCGACCGGGGAGGGGAGCCGGACTCTCCAGAGCCTGGTTCTCTACTTGCTTGCCCGGAGGAGTCACGTCGCTGGTCCGTAGGTCGGGCTACGCCGCAGCTATGGGGCGCGTGGACAAAAGTCAGTCTAAACTATCGTTTGATCCGAAGAGGTCGAAATCTACTGACACTCCTGTGGTAGATGGGGCCAATGGTCAAGATCAGACTGGGGAGCCTTCACAGCAAGATATCCGCGGGCTCCTGATTGCTATGGAGAAGAGCTTGCAAGGGGGTATCGCTTCCTTGGGAACCAAGATGGACGTCCTCACCTATCGGATGGACCGCTTGGCCGAGCGGTTAGACACACAGGCAGAACGCATCGATATGTCTGAAAGGAGGCTGAAGGAGGTTGAGGAGGTCCATACCACCCTGGACACAGAGCACAAGCAGTTGGGCAGGGCGCTTCAGATCATCCAGACCAAGACGGAGGACTTGGAGGCCCGCTCTTTGTATCACTGGCCTCCCAGAAACTAACCAAACCAGAAATATGGAGCTCTTCATTGAACGCCTCTTGAAGTCCCTCCTGGGTGAAGCTGCCTTTTCTGGGATGTTTGTGGTGGAGAGGGCTCACCGATCATTGGGCCAGAGGCCTAAGCCAGGTGCGCCGCCCAGAACCATAATTTCAGACTCGCCAGGGAGAAGCAGTCACTTCAATATGAAGGATCAACGATCTCCCTGTTCCCGGACTTTACGGCTAGGGTTCAGTAGGCGAGGCGACAGTTTATCCCAATGAAACGGCAATTGCGAGAAATGGGGGCGGACTATGCAATGCTGTACCCTGCGAAGATGCGTGTAAATCGACAGGGTCGATCACTGATCTTCACCGACCCCAAGGCACTCCAGAAGGCCCTTAAGGAATGGCGAAGGGACACACATCTTTCTCCGGAAAAGGAGCTGCTGGAGGAAGCAGCGGGCGGCACACTAGATGAACAAGATTGATCGGCCTCCGGCTCCACCTACTAAGGACTGACTGCGGAGCTGGTGGTACTGGGAGTTACTGCATTGCTGCTGGAGGATGGGGGTCCTTGCTTCTGGGGAATATTAATATGTTCCTTTGCCATTTGGGGGACATACTAAAAGCATGGCCCCGGATGGGGTTGATATGAGGGGATGAGGGAGTGGAATGCCCTAGCTAGCCCAGCGGATAAACTACTGTTCTATGTTTGGATAAGATGTCCCCTGCATTAGCTAATTGTGGAATACTGTGACAGCTCTTGAGGACTGTGTGCTGGGGGGAGGGTCCTGGGAGCGGAGGAGGGATTCTAGAAAGTTGGCTGTTGAGATTTTTTTGGGCAGGCATAGGAACTGCGATATTACAGTAACACGGCGCGGCACACTTTCTTTACCTGATCGGTGAGACGAGGAGGTGGCTCTTTATATACACCGGAGCAGAGACTTTGATAACTATGAGCTACCTCCACCCTCGCGTATATCACACTGGTGATATGGTAGTAGTATTTGTGGGTTGTAGGGGGAGGGAGGGTGGTTGTTGTCAGGGAGGGGTGGTTTCCGCGGTCAAGTTAGGGTTGGGCAGGCGTGGGAGGGTTCGGAGAGGGAAGTTCATGTTGGGCAGACAGGGAGGCCATGGGGGGGCAGGAAGCGACTCCGTGTCACAGAGGAGGGATTGTTTATTTTATGGTTCTTGAAGTTTACTTAGGCATCAGAGTACTAACTAGGCATGGCGTACACCAGACAACTAATTTTGTGATACCACACCATGACGCAGACGTTTACAGCTGACCCCCCGCCAGCCCCTCCCTGACGGTCCCTAGATTTGTTGGTTCTGTTAACATGGAATGTACGGGGCCTTAACGACCACTGTAAGACCCAGAAAGTCCTTCATTACCTCACCAGGCACCAGGTAGACGTTGCTCTCCTACAAGAGACGCATCTACGCCCGGACAGCCCAATTTTACTCACTAGGGGTCTCTTGGGAAATGTACACGCTGCAGGATTTATCTCACATGGGTACTAACGTGGGTGAACCCGAAAGCCTGACGCCTCTGGAAACGGATAGGGAGGGGCGCTTCACTATTTCTAAATGTTGTGGTAAAGGTCTGGAGATATGCATAGTGAATATCTATGGCCCTAACTTTGATCACCCTGCATTCTACACGTCATTAGCGGACAAAGCCCAGTTGCATGCCCAGGACCTTCTGCTTTGGGGGGGTGGGGATTTTAATTTGACCAGGTGCCCTGAGATTGATAGGTTGGATGATCCGGACAGACATCCTTCGGCCTCGGCCAGAGTACTGGAGTCATCTATGATGAGACTAGACCTATGCGATGTGTGGAGACATAGACACCCTATACAGGGAGGCTATACATATTACTCCGCCCCACATGATATCCACACTAGGATCGACTATTGGCTGGCTTCTACTTGTTTGGTACAGAAGGTTCGTGCATGTGTGATATTATCCCACACATACTCTGACCACTCGCCACTTTTATTAACTATAGATTCACCTAAGCAGCGCATACCCCCGTTTATGTGGCGCTTCCCCCCTATTCATTACTTGACAATGCATTTAGGGAGGAACAAGCCACATCTATAGAGTTGTTCTTTGATACAAACGTGGGCTCCATCGATTCATTTCAGACAGTATGGGAAGCCTTTAAGCATATATTAGAGGGATCACAATCTCTAAACATGCAGGGGTGCTCAAATCGATACGGGGTCGATTAAAGAGGCTGGAGACGAAGATAGCGGAGCTGGATGCCCGGAGGTTGACAGACTTGAATTAACTGTTAACGCAGGAACTGGCCCAGACGTTGCGGGAATTCCATGAGGAGGCGGATGCCGAAATTAGACACCTTGGTAAATACGCCACGGCCAGAACTTATGGGGAGGGGGAACGACCGGGAACAGTACTGGGGCAGTTGGCTCTCCAACGTCGGAACAGGACGGTGGTCCCAGATTCCGGGAGTACTACGCTGCTCTGTATGCCTCCAGGGGCCCTGCCCCGGAGGAACGCATTCTGGACTATTTGACCCACATAGAGCTACCGTGGCTAACGGATTTACACCGGGAATTTTTGGCCAGACCGATTGAACGAGAAGAAGTTGTCTTGGCACTGTCGGGCATGAGGGCCAACAGCGCCCCGGGAAGTGAAGTTGCCTTCTATAAGGCCTTTCCTGACCTGTTGATCCCACAGTTACTTGCGCTCTTTGAAGATATTTGCTCTTCGGGAGAGATGCCACCGGCCATGCGGGAGGCTATATTGGTGGCTATTCTTAAACCTGGGAAGCCACCGGGGGATTGCGCCTGATACAGGCCGCTATCATTCCTGAATGTTGATGCAAAGATACTTGTGAAACTTATAGCCAATCGTCTTAGACCTTTGGTAACCACTCTCGTCGCTCCGGAGCAGGCAGGCTTTGTGCCCAGCCGCAATCTCACCTATAATCTCAGGGCGGTGTTTGCGGCCATGCAGCATACGCGCCCTGAGGTCCCGGCAATAGCTGTCTTTCTCAACATGGAGAAGGCCTTCGACTGTGTTGAATGGCCGTTTCTACGGCAAGTCCTAGGCCGAATGGGTGTGGGGACACTCTTTCTCCAACTCCTGGCGACGTTATATTCTGCTCCCAAGGCTCATGTCCGAATTGGATCTCTGGTCACTGACTCAATATCCATCTGTGAGGGCACGAGACAGGGTTGCTCCCTGTCTCCGATGCTGTTTGCACTGGCGTCGAAACCGTTAGCCTGTGCCTTGCGAGAATACCATGGACACAGGGGAGTGTAATTCCCAAACTATCGCCTCATTGTATCCACATATGCTGACAATACACTCCTGTATCTCAGAGACCCTGAGGTCCATCTTTCTCCAGTGTTGTATGAGGTGGTATTATTTAGCTCCCTATCAGGTATTAATGTCAATTGGAACATATCAATTATGTTCCCACTCACACTGGCCACACCTCGTGTATACCCGGAGTATCCATTACAATGGACCACTGATGCGGTGCGTTACCTGGGGATTAAGTTACATATGGACTCTGAAGTAGTGCTGAGAGAGAACTATGGCGTCGCGATATCCAAATTGGATGACGACATTGAGAGGTGGATTGCCCTAGCCACTTTCCTTGCTGGGGAGAGTCTCCCTGATGAAAATGATCATACTGCCACGGTTCCTCTTTCTATTTATTAATATCCCTATAGTACTGTCTAAAACATTTTTTAAGCAACTGAACTCACTGTTGACCCGACTAGCGTGGGCCGGCAAACAGCCCAGGGTGGCCTGGAGAGTACTGACTCGCCCGTATGCGGCGGGAGGACTGGGAGCCCCTTATTTGGAACTCTATTATAGGGTGGCGCAGTGCGCCCACACATATCGATGGATACACGGTGCAGCCAAGATCCCGCACATCCGTATTGAAACTATAGTTGCTGACCCGACTCCCCTACCCGCTCTTCTGTTTTCTCCCCATGATCGCAGCACAGGAATAATGGATTCCTTGAATTCTGTCACACACGCGTGGCATCATATGCTGGACATACAGAATGGCAGCTTAATATACGCACCGTCAGCACCTATCCACTGGTGCTCTTGGATTCGCCCTTGCAGGGACAGGGGGGTGATAGCGGCGCTGAGATCGCTGGGAATACATACTATGGGAGACCTCTTTGAGGGTGGCACTGCCTGAGCCTGGGACAAGTGGCGACAATGGGGAGCCCTTTTCGCTAATGTTGCGATTTCAGTTTCATAGGGTGCAACATGCACTTAGGGACCTCCTGGGTGAGGACCTGATGGAGCCACCAGAGGTTGAGGCATTAACCTACATAATACAGACTAAGTCCCCCGCCAAACTAGTGTCCAGGCTATATTGCATGGCGCTTTCTGAGAGTCAAGCTGAGTACTCTAAGCCGCGTCTGGAATGGCAGAGGGATCTGAACGTGGAAATGACAGACGAAAAATAGCTGTATTGCTGCTCGAGCAGCAAACGTATATCACTAAATGGGCGCCATAGGTTGATCCACTTTAAATGTCTTAACCCGTTAAGTGTGGCGCACGTTCAGCAGACGTCGCGTGCACTACCTCGGTAGTGCAGGTACGTGTATAAATGGTCGGAGTCTAATATAAACAGTAGGAAAAATCAAAGTAGCACTTATTTATCTCAATGAAATACTTGCATTCTAACAACGGCACCAATGTAGCTCAGCAGACAAATCACAAATCAATATACTCGGTGCATATTTATTTCGCACATCTGAGATTTGTGAATTATATAAATTTCAACCCAAATGGTCGATGATATTGCAATTAATGCATTGGCAAAATAAACTTAGAAACAACACATTTCTATATTTAAGTGAAATTCAAAAATGTGTCAATGCGCTCACAGTGCATAGAGAAAGGGTATTGAGAAGGGATAGGTAAGTGGGGGTAAAGGTGGGGACCGGGTAAAGGTGGTGTGACTGAGTTAAAATCACAGTGAAGTATGAAAAAAGCCTTTACAGCCTATATACAGATCTAAAGGTTCCTAAAGCAGTCTCAAACATAGGTTCAGTAAGTCTCTGTTATTTGGTCCTATGTTTTGGAACAATGAAAAGTAACAATAGTCGACGTTTCGACCCCTGAAAGGTACGGGTGATTCAAAGTCTCAGGGTGGGGTCTTCATCAGGACGTAGGGGTTTAACAGGAGCGCCTATAAATAATACCAGAGATGTGAATGTATCTTATACTCCTATATAGTAAGTAATGCACTCGAAATGGTGAAGTTTTACCTACTTCGCATGAGGCCCGTTTGGGCCTGTAGCCTGGGGACCTTCCAAGGTTCCTTTTTGTTGCGAGAAGTCTGCGAATGAGTAAAGGTGGTATGAATAAAGTGGGCTGGCCCGACTGGGATACAGCACCAGGATAACATTACAGTAAAATTAAAATTAAAGGGGGAGAACTTACTGGGAGCTTGTCCTAAATTTGTTCAAAAATGAGGTATTCTGTTGTCCACAGGACCATCCGGTCCGAGGTGGCACGTCGTGTGTCTCTGTAAGAGAAACGGGGCATCACAATCAATCGATGAAGTGGATCTGATCTGGAGCGCCAAAAAGGTCACAGTGGAATTATGCGCGGTTAAAGAAAGGGAAGAAGGTCATGTGCCACTGAAGAAAAACTACGCTTAAAGCAACTAAAATACACCCAGAATCCCATAACATGGCTCCATAGCTAGCGCGTTAAAGCATCTAGAGTGAAGCAGTCACAGTCACAGTCCTATCAGGAGATCGAGGGTACATTGTCCACGTAAAACCCGCACGATGCGGGTGTGTGCAATTCACACCGGTTTCTAAAAACCCAAAAATATCCAAAATTGCGGAAACACCGGGCGCCCGACCCGGTGGAGGTAAGCATAGGCGGGGTAGTGGCTCAACCCTGCCGGCCGCGGTAAATTACGGGCAAAAGTATAGGTAGCGCGTCCCCATTATTAAGTGAACGCAAAGGCGGCGGGACAGCTCGCCATCAATTTCCTTAGAGTCTAGGGTGGTGAGGTCCAGGCGGAGCTGTAGCCGGGGCTCACCTTATTATTCGCAGCGCTAGTCCGTCTGTCTATTCTCCTCTCGCTGACAGCAATGAGAAGCCGCCGCGAGGTGCCGGCGCTAAATGCTGCTAAGGGGCTCGCCCCGTTCTGGCCAATCAGCCACGAGGAGCCCAGGGGATGTGGAAAAGGAATTGTTTGTTCGAAGGCTGGGGACTGTCTCTCCGCAGGAAAACTCGGGGGCAGTCAGAAAATTAGAAGAATAGGCTGGTTGGGTACTGAATGATCAAGTGTGTATCAGCAAGTAACCTAATACTTTCCGTCATCTGTGTAGCGTGATACATTCCGCTATCTATATAAAACCTTATTGCAAATGAGACAGGCGAAACGGGAGTCAACCTTGTACCTGACCAGTTGTGAACGGAGGCTTATTTACAATCAGCTGGTACTTCAACACAACCGGTGCCAGAGTGACAATTCATTAAGTATGCACAAAACGGACATTTGATCGATTGTAAAGATTACCTACATACATCATTCAATAGTGTTGCTTAACGCGGGATATCATAGTGTACATATCAAAACAGTACTATGTGGGTGTTCCAAAGAAGACATCATTACAGTGTACATTAAGGCATTCAGTAGCTGGATCAATCCGGTTCTAGAAGGGCCATCTGGGAGAAAGTGGTATCCAGTTCATTAAGTCCCCTACGCACAGAGTCAAAAGATTGCATCCATTTACATTCACGTACATTAAGGATCGAATTGAGATTACCACCCCGTGGACCCAATGTAATTTTCTCAATGACGACCCACTTGATTGATTCAGGTGTATGTGAGTGCTCCTGGAAATGCTCTACAAGGGGAGCTCCCGGCGTCTTGCACCTTATTCTGCTGCAATGTTGTAGCACACGGTTCTTTATCTTTTGTTTCGTCTGGCCAATGTATATCATTCCGCAGGGGCAGAAGATTGCATAAATTACCCCTTCGGTATTGCAATTTGTGAAGGATTTCAGGGGCACGGACAGACCATTGTGTGTTACTGTTCCAGTCTCTAGGCACAGTTGACAGGCCTTACAATTTCCGCATTTGTGATTTCCTACAATGGCTGGGAGGTTCCACATTGATTGTATTGTGGGGGCAGTCGGGCTGTCTAACATGGAGCATACTACAGAGTCTCTGATGCTCTTTGCTTTTCTAAAAGCATGCATAGGTAGTTTTGGCATCTGGAGGGTCTTTGATACAATATTCCAGTACTTGTTCACTATCTTACGTACTGCATTGCTTTTACAGCAGTATGTGGTCACACAGATCATCCTATCATCCAGTGGTTGGCGCACCTTCGGAATCAGCAAAGATTCTCTATCGCTAAACCATGCCCTTTTCCGCGCCCTCTTGACCAGCCTCTTGGGGTATCCTCTTTCTGTGAGTCGGAGGATCAGTTCGTCAGATTCCTGAAAGTAGTCATCTTTCATCGTGCAGTTCCTCCGAATCCTGAGGAACTGTCCAAAGGGTAGGTTGTCTCGAAGGGCCCGGGTGTGATGACTAGAGTACTGCAGTAGGGTGTTTCTTTCTGTAGGTTTTCTATACAGGGTGGTATGAAGGACACCCTCACTTTCTTTAATGGTTATGTCTAGAAAGTCAATGGATTCTGCACTGCAGGTGCTGGTGAACTGGATGTCACTTGATTGTGCATTGAGCCAAAGCGTGAAGGCCTCCAGTTCTTGCTTGTCACCGTCCCATATTATCAGTATATCGTCAATATACCGACAGACGACCGAACAGAGGTCAAGGTCCTCAGAACTGGGACGACTCGAGGCAGCAAGGCTACAACAACGGCAGCAAGCAGGTGAGATTCCAACAGGCCAACCACGGGGAAATCAGCACACGGAAGAAGACTTACCGCTGGTAACCAGACCAAGCCCCATCATGAATCTATCTCAGCAGATACTTTCCCCAGCAGAGATAGCAGTCCTGAGTAAGGGCCTCTCCTTCGTACCTACTTCTCAAGGGAATCTGTTTACCATCAAAACAGAATTGACCAGGTTCTTCCGGAAGGTCCGCCTTCGAGGCTACTTTTTGAATAAACCTTTTACTCAATCAAGATCGTTCGCACAGTTACGGCCGCCCTCCACCTTCACACCTCACACTGCGATGACTAACCACCGTATCCTGACGTACGAAAGCCTGGTGATGGACGACGTACTTAAGATGTGGAAGGAGAGGCCTTACATAAGACACAATATATCCAAGAACGAAAGGGCAGCACTGGAAGACCTCAAAAACAACAAATCACTGGTCATCAAGCCGGCTGACAAAGGCGGAGCAATCGTCATCATGGGTACGGAGGATTATAAACAGGAGATATACTCACAGCTGAGGGACAATGTGAGCTATCGGCGCCTGACAACCAACCCCACCAACGAGATCAGACGGCAGATTATCTCTATCACGAACAAAGCAAAGGAAGCTGGTTTCCTCTCCGAAAAAGAACATGCATACCTTAATGTGGACCAACCACGCATACCTACGATTTATGTCCTACCGAAAGTCCACAAGAATCCCACCAAACCTCCAGGAAGACCGATCATATCGGGGTGTGGGTCCATCCTCGAACCCCTCTGCAAATACATAGATGTGTTCCTGAAGCCCTTGGCGGAAGCCACCAATACCTATCTGAGAGACACGATGCAGGTGATTAACCTGATAGACCAACGCCCTTTTGACAAACGAAAACAACTGTTGGTAACTATGGACATCGTGTCCTTATACACGAGTATTCCCCAAGAACCAGCTCTGGTAACCATACGAAGGGCTTTGGAATCTCGTTCTCAACCAGTGGAAGTCCCAACTGAATTCATCTCGGACTTGCTTGAGATTGCCATGACAAAAAATTTCTTTTTATTCCAAAATGACTTTTTCATGCAGATGAAAGGAGTAGCTATGGGGGCGGCCTTTGCCCCAGATCTGGCAATACTCTATATGAACGAGTACGAACAACACAGGGTCCTGTGCTCCAACAATCCATACCATGAGAGAATTTTGGAATACCGTCGGTATATTGACGATATACTGATAATATGGGACGGTGACAAGCAAGAACTGGAGGCCTTCACGCTTTGGCTCAATGCACAATCAAGTGACATCCAGTTCACCAGCACCTGCAGTGCAGAATCCATTGACTTTCTAGACATAACCATTAAAGAAAGTGAGGGTGTCCTTCATACCACCCTGTATAGAAAACCTACAGAAAGAAACACCCTACTGCAGTACTCTAGTCATCACACCCGGGCCCTTCGAGACAACCTACCCTTTGGACAGTTCCTCAGGATTCGGAGGAACTGCACGATGAAAGATGACTACTTTCAGGAATCTGACGAACTGATCCTCCGACTCACAGAAAGAGGATACCCCAAGAGGCTGGTCAAGAGGGTGCGGAAAAGGGCATGGTTTAGCGATAGAGAATCTTTGCTGATTCCGAAGGTGCGCCAACCACTGGATGATAGGATGGTCTGTGTGACCACATACTGCTGTAAAAGCAATGCAGTACGTAAGATAGTGAACAAGTACTGGAATATTGTATCAAAGACCCTCCAGATGCCAAAACTACCTATGCATGCTTTTAGAAAAGCAAAGAGCATCAGAGACTCTGTAGTATGCTCCATGTTAGACAGCCCGACTGCCCCCACAATACAATCAATGTGGAACCTCCCAGCCATTGTAGGAAATCACAAATGCGGAAATTGTAAGGCCTGTCAACTGTGCCTAGAGACTGGAACAGTAACACACAATGGTCTGTCCGTGCCCCTGAAATCCTTCACAAATTGCAATACCGAAGGGGTAATTTATGCAATCTTCTGCCCCTGCGGAATGATATACATTGGCCAGACGAAACAAAAGATAAAGAACCGTGTGCTACAACATTGCAGCAGAATAAGGTGCAAGACGCCGGGAGCTCCCCTTGTAGAGCATTTCCAGGAGCACTCACATACACCTGAATCAATCAAGTGGGTCGTCATTGAGAAAATTACATTGGGTCCACGGGGTGGTAATCTCAATTCGATCCTTAATGTACGTGAATGTAAATGGATGCAATCTTTTGACTCTGTGCGTAGGGGACTTAATGAACTGGATACCACTTTCTCCCAGATGGCCCTTCTAGAACCGGATTGATCCAGCTACTGAATGCCTTAATGTACACTGTAATGATGTCTTCTTTGGAACACCCACATAGTACTGTTTTGATATGTACACTATGATATCCCGCGTTAAGCAACACTATTGAATGATGTATGTAGGTAATCTTTACAATCGATCAAATGTCCGTTTTGTGCATACTTAATGAATTGTCACTCTGGCACCGGTTGTGTTGAAGTACCAGCTGATTGTAAATAAGCCTCCGTTCACAACTGGTCAGGTACAAGGTTGACTCCCGTTTCGCCTGTCTCATTTGCAATAAGGTTTTATATAGATAGCGGAATGTATCACGCTACACAGATGACGGAAAGTATTAGGTTACTTGCTGATACACACTTGATCATTCAGTACCCAACCAGCCTATTCTTCTAATTTTCTGACTGCCCCCGAGTTTTCCTGCGGAGAGACAGTCCCCAGCCTTCGAACAAACAATTCCTTTTCCACATCCCCTGGGCTGATTGGCCAGAACGGGGCGAGCCCCTTAGCAGCATTTAGCGCCGGCACCTCGCGGCGGCTTCTCATTGCTGTCAGCGAGAGGAGAATAGACAGACGGACTAGCGCTGCGAATAATAAGGTGAGCCCCGGCTACAGCTCCGCCTGGACCTCACCACCCTAGACTCTAAGGAAATTGATGGCGAGCTGTCCCGCCGCCTTTGCGTTCACTTAATAATGGGGACGCGCTACCTATACTTTTGCCCGTAATTTACCGCGGCCGGCAGGGTTGAGCCACTACCCCGCCTATGCTTACCTCCACCGGGTCGGGCGCCCGGTGTTTCCGCAATTTTGGATATTTTTGGGTTTTTAGAAACCGGTGTGAATTGCACACACCCGCATCGTGCGGGTTTTACGTGGACAATGTACCCTCGATCTCCTGATAGGACTGTGACTGTGACTGCTTCACTCTAGATGCTTTAACGCGCTAGCTATGGAGCCATGTTATGGGATTCTGGGTGTATTTTAGTTGCTTTAAGCGTAGTTTTTCTTCAGTGGCACATGACCTTCTTCCCTTTCTTTAACCGCGCATAATTCCACTGTGACCTTTTTGGCGCTCCAGATCAGATCCACTTCATCGATTGATTGTGATGCCCCGTTTCTCTTACAGAGACACACGACGTGCCACCTCGGACCGGATGGTCCTGTGGACAACAGAATCCCTCATTTTTGAACAAATTTAGGACAAGCTCCCAGTAAGTTCTCCCCCTTTAATTTTAATTTTACTGTAATGTTATCCTGGTGCTGTATCCCAGTCGGGCCAGCCCACTTTATTCATACCACCTTTACTCATTCGCAGACTTCTCGCAACAAAAAGGAACCTTGGAAGGTCCCCAGGCTACAGGCCCAAACGGGCCTCATGCGAAGTAGGTAAAACTTCACCATTTCGAGTGCATTACTTACTATATAGGAGTATAAGATACATTCACATCTCTGGTATTATTTATAGGCGCTCCTGTTAAACCCCTACGTCCTGATGAAGACCCCACCCTGAGACTTTGAATCACCCGTACCTTTCAGGGGTCGAAACGTCGACTATTGTTACTTTTCATTGTTCCAAAACATAGGACCAAATAACAGAGACTTACTGAACCTATGTTTGAGACTGCTTTAGGAACCTTTAGATCTGTATATAGGCTGTAAAGGCTTTTTTCATACTTCACTGTGATTTTAACTCAGTCACACCACCTTTACCCGGTCCCCACCTTTACCCCCACTTACCTATCCCTTCTCAATACCCTTTCTCTATGCACTGTGAGCGCATTGACACATTTTTGAATTTCACTTAAATATAGAAATGTGTTGTTTCTAAGTTTATTTTGCCAATGCATTAATTGCAATATCATCGACCATTTGGGTTGAAATTTATATAATTCACAAATCTCAGATGTGCGAAATAAATATGCACCGAGTATATTGATTTGTGATTTGTCTGCTGAGCTACATTGGTGCCGTTGTTAGAATGCAAGTATTTCATTGAGATAAATAAGTGCTACTTTGATTTTTCCTACTGTTTATATTAGACTCCGACCATTTATACACGTACCTGCTTAATTGACCTAGGTCAAGGAGTTCTTAGGGTCTACCCCGTTGTAACTCACCACTCTCTGTGCAAGAGCTGTCTTGCGAGGGTTTTTTCTTTCCATTAATTTTCTGGCATTTATGTACCATTTTCAATTGAGGGTTCTATCATGCTTCAATCTGAAACCCTCTCTTATACTGAGGATCACATTAGAGAACTAATTGGGGGAGACACCGGCACAGCTTTCCTATCAACCAACATCACCACAGTTGACTTCTCACTCAATGAGAAAATCAATAAACTCGAACGCCTCGAGAAGAAATTAGTGCGTACCAAATTACATGGCCACTTGCTCACTGGATACCTCAGGGCGAACGTCATACCCACGGGATTACAAGTCCGCAACGAGCCGGCAATCTTTGTGGATGATCCAAAATTCAAGGAGGGTTTTAGCTTTGTGGCGAATAACTGTTCCCGCCACTGGATGGTCCTAGGAGTCGAGACCGCAAGAGACCAGGTGGAACAGTTAAGCAAAGAAATTGCAGAACTAAAAGAGGAGATAGCCAGTCATTCAGCATTTGCAAGTGCTAAGGATACCCTTGATCGCCTCAACAAAACATTGAAAGACTTTGATGTTGAAACTCAAAATAGAAAATTGGAGAAATTAGCAAAGGACATACAATACTATAACAAGAAAAAAACTTACCCCTACTTAGCTGAGGATTACTTCAAGCAAGACACTCAGGGGCGTTTCTTTTACAGAGGCAGAGGAGGCTACCGAGGGGGCCAGCGAGGAGGGAGAAGATACACCAATTTCTCAGACTCCTCGTACAGCGGTGGAAGTGACAACGAGACGGCAGGACCAAGTGGCTATCAGAATCAAGAGCAATGGTATCAACCAGCACAGGATCCCTCCAACAGACAACAACAGCCTTTTTTAGAGAACGACTCATGGAGACCCCCTCGAGGGAGAGGCGGTGGATGGAACAGACGACCGAACAGAGGTCAAGGTCCTCAGAACTGGGACGACTCGAGGCAGCAAGGCTACAACAACGGCAGCAAGCAGGTGAGATTCCAACAGGCCAACCACGGGGAAATCAGCACACGGAAGAAGACTTACCGCTGGTAACCAGACCAAGCCCCATCATGAATCTATCTCAGCAGATACTTTCCCCAGCAGAGATAGCAGTCCTGAGTAAGGGCCTCTCCTTCGTACCTACTTCTCAAGGGAATCTGTTTACCATCAAAACAGAATTGACCAGGTTCTTCCGGAAGGTCCGCCTTCGAGGCTACTTTTTGAATAAACCTTTTACTCAATCAAGATCGTTCACACAATTACGGCCGCCCTCCACCTTCACACCTCACACTGTGATGACTAACCACCGTATCCTGACGTACGAAAGCCTGGTGATGGACGACGTACTTAAGATGTGGAAGGAGAGGCCTTACATAAGACACAATATATCCAAGAACGAAAGGGCAGCACTGGAAGACCTCAAAAACAACAAATCACTGGTCATCAAGCCGGCTGACAAAGGCGGAGCAATCGTCATCATGGGTACGGAGGATTATAAACAGGAGATATACTCACAGCTGAGGGACAATGTGAGCTATCGGCGCCTGACAACCAACCCCACCAACGAGATCAGACGGCAGATTATCTCTATCACGAACAAAGCAAAGGAAGCTGGTTTCCTCTCCGAAAAAGAACATGCATACCTTAATGTGGACCAACCACGCATACCTACGATTTATGTCCTACCGAAAGTCCACAAGAATCCCACCAAACCTCCAGGAAGACCGATCATATCGGGGTGTGGGTCCATCCTCGAACCCCTCTGCAAATACATAGATGTGTTCCTGAAGCCCTTGGCGGAAGCCACCAATACCTATCTGAGAGACACGATGCAGGTGATTAACCTGATAGACCAACGCCCTTTTGACAAACGAAAACAACTGTTGGTAACTATGGACATCGTGTCCTTATACACGAGTATTCCCCAAGAACCAGCTCTGGTAACCATACGAAGGGCTTTGGAATCTCGTTCTCAACCAGTGGAAGTCCCAACTGAATTCATCTCGGACTTGCTTGAGATTGCCATGACAAAAAATTTCTTTTTATTCCAAAATGACTTTTTCATGCAGATGAAAGGAGTAGCTATGGGGGCGGCCTTTGCCCCAGATCTGGCAATACTCTATATGAACGAGTACGAACAACACAGGGTCCTGTGCTCCAACAATCCATACCATGAGAGAATTTTGGAATACCGTCGGTATATTGACGATATACTGATAATATGGGACGGTGACAAGCAAGAACTGGAGGCCTTCACGCTTTGGCTCAATGCACAATCAAGTGACATCCAGTTCACCAGCACCTGCAGTGCAGAATCCATTGACTTTCTAGACATAACCATTAAAGAAAGTGAGGGTGTCCTTCATACCACCCTGTATAGAAAACCTACAGAAAGAAACACCCTACTGCAGTACTCTAGTCATCACACCCGGGCCCTTCGAGACAACCTACCCTTTGGACAGTTCCTCAGGATTCGGAGGAACTGCACGATGAAAGATGACTACTTTCAGGAATCTGACGAACTGATCCTCCGACTCACAGAAAGAGGATACCCCAAGAGGCTGGTCAAGAGGGCGCGGAAAAGGGCATGGTTTAGCGATAGAGAATCTTTGCTGATTCCGAAGGTGCGCCAACCACTGGATGATAGGATGATCTGTGTGACCACATACTGCTGTAAAAGCAATGCAGTACGTAAGATAGTGAACAAGTACTGGAATATTGTATCAAAGACCCTCCAGATGCCAAAACTACCTATGCATGCTTTTAGAAAAGCAAAGAGCATCAGAGACTCTGTAGTATGCTCCATGTTAGACAGCCCGACTGCCCCCACAATACAATCAATGTGGAACCTCCCAGCCATTGTAGGAAATCACAAATGCGGAAATTGTAAGGCCTGTCAACTGTGCCTAGAGACTGGAACAGTAACACACAATGGTCTGTCCGTGCCCCTGAAATCCTTCACAAATTGCAATACCGAAGGGGTAATTTATGCAATCTTCTGCCCCTGCGGAATGATATACATTGGCCAGACGAAACAAAAGATAAAGAACCGTGTGCTACAACATTGCAGCAGAATAAGGTGCAAGACGCCGGGAGCTCCCCTTGTAGAGCATTTCCAGGAGCACTCACATACACCTGAATCAATCAAGTGGGTCGTCATTGAGAAAATTACATTGGGTCCACGGGGTGGTAATCTCAATTCGATCCTTAATGTACGTGAATGTAAATGGATGCAATCTTTTGACTCTGTGCGTAGGGGACTTAATGAACTGGATACCACTTTCTCCCAGATGGCCCTTCTAGAACCGGATTGATCCAGCTACTGAATGCCTTAATGTACACTGTAATGATGTCTTCTTTGGAACACCCACATAGTACTGTTTTGATATGTACACTATGATATCCCGCGTTAAGCAACACTATTGAATGATGTATGTAGGTAATCTTTACAATCGATCAAATGTCCGTTTTGTGCATACTTAATGAATTGTCACTCTGGCACCGGTTGTGTTGAAGTACCAGCTGATTGTAAATAAGCCTCCGTTCACAACTGGTCAGGTACAAGGTTGACTCCCGTTTCGCCTGTCTCATTTGCAATAAGGTTTTATATAGATAGCGGAATGTATCACGCTACACAGATGACGGAAAGTATTAGGTTACTTGCTGATACACACTTGATCATTCAGTACCCAACCAGCCTATTCTTCTAATTTTCTGACTGCCCCCGAGTTTTCCTGCGGAGAGACAGTCCCCAGCCTTCGAACAAACAATTCCTTTTCCACATCCCCTGGGCTCCTCGTGGCTGATTGGCCAGAACGGGGCGAGCCCCTTAGCAGCATTTAGCGCCGGCACCTCACGGCGGCTTCTCATTGCTGTCAGCGAGAGGAGAATAGACAGACGGACTAGCGCTGCGAATAATAAGGTGAGCCCCGGCTACAGCTCCGCCTGGACCTCACCACCCTAGACTCTAAGGAAATTGATGGCGAGCTGTCCCGCCGCCTTTGCGTTCACTTAATAATGGGGACGCGCTACCTATACTTTTGCCCGTAATTTACCGCGGCCGGCAGGGTTGAGCCACTACCCCGCCTATGCTTACCTCCACCGGGTCGGGCGCCCGGTGTTTCCGCAATTTTGGATATTTTTGGGTTTTTAGAAACCGGTGTGAATTGCACACACCCGCATCGTGCGGG
Organism: Lissotriton helveticus; assembly: GCF_964261635.1. Classification (NCBI taxonomy): domain Eukaryota; kingdom Metazoa; phylum Chordata; class Amphibia; order Caudata; family Salamandridae; genus Lissotriton; species Lissotriton helveticus. Next base: position 80,812,760 of record NC_136062.1, read on the forward strand.
TTTTACGTGGACAATGTACCCTCGATCTCCTGATAGGACTGTGACTGTGACTGCTTCACTCTAGATGCTTTAACGCGCTAGCTATGGAGCCATGTTATGGGATTCTGGGTGTATTTTAGTTGCTTTAAGCGTAGTTTTTCTTCAGTGGCACATGACCTTCTTCCCTTTCTTTAACCGCGCATAATTCCACTGTGACCTTTTTGGCGCTCCAGATCAGATCCACTTCATCGATTGATTGTGATGCCCCGTTTCTCTTACAGAGACACACGACGTGCCACCTCGGACCGGATGGTCCTGTGGACAACAGAATCCCTCATTTTTGAACAAATTTAGGACAAGCTCCCAGTAAGTTCTCCCCCTTTAATTTTAATTTTACTGTAATGTTATCCTGGTGCTGTATCCCAGTCGGGCCAGCCCACTTTATTCATACCACCTTTACTCATTCGCAGACTTCTCGCAACAAAAAGGAACCTTGGAAGGTCCCCAGGCTACAGGCCCAAACTGGCCTCATGCGAAGTAGGTAAAACTTCACCATTTCGAGTGCATTACTTACTATATAGGAGTATAAGATACATTCACATCTCTGGTATTATTTATAGGCGCTCCTGTTAAACCCCTACGTCCTGATGAAGACCCCACCCTGAGACTTTGAATCACCCGTACCTTTCAGGGGTCGAAACGTCGACTATTGTTACTTTTCATTGTTCCAAAACATAGGACCAAATAACAGAGACTTACTGAACCTATGTTTGAGACTGCTTTAGGAACCTTTAGATCTGTATATAGGCTGTAAAGGCTTTTTTCATACTTCACTGTGATTTTAACTCAGTCACACCACCTTTACCCGGTCCCCACCTTTACCCCCACTTACCTATCCCTTCTCAATACCCTTTCTCTATGCACTGTGAGCGCATTGACACATTTTTGAATTTCACTTAAATATAGAAATGTGTTGTTTCTAAGTTTATTTTGCCAATGCATTAATTGCAATATCATCGACCATTTGGGTTGAAATTTATATAATTCACAAATCTCAGATGTGCGAAATAAATATGCACCGAGTATATTGATTTGTGATTTGTCTGCTGAGCTACATTGGTGCCGTTGTTAGAATGCAAGTATTTCATTGAGATAAATAAGTGCTACTTTGATTTTTCCTACTGTTTATATTAGACTCCGACCATTTATACACGTACCTGCTTAATTGACCTAGGTCAAGGAGTTCTTAGGGTCTACCCCGTTGTAACTCACCACTACCTCGGTAGTGCAGCGCACGTCCACTGAACGTCGCGGCCCCGCCCGTGCAATAGAACGTTCCGCACCAGCACGGAATGTTCAGCGCAGCGGAGGGGTTAATAGGGTTTACGATTCCCATGAAAGACTTCATCGATACGGACTACGTGAGGACCCACACTGTGAACGGTGTGGAGTGCTAGTTGCAGATTTTCTATATGTAGCGTGGAGCTGCCCGGGGATTGCGCGCTTTTGGAACCAGGTATATGCGGAGCTGAGCCGGGTCACGGCCCTCGAGTTAGCCCCAGATCCACTCTTAGCCCTACTGGGATATTCTAAACCTATCCATAAGGATCTCAGACGACTGGTGGATATGTCTTTCCTCTTGGCCAGGAGATGTGTTGCCCTCGCTGGATGAGGGGCCCCACGCCCACCCTAGTGCAATGGAATAGGGAAATGCTCTACTGCAGCATGCAGACAGAATTGTATAGCGAATTGATGCCTCCCCGTAACAGGCCTAAAAACTTTGGTCCCTATATCTGAGTTCGAGTCAAGCAAGGGATGCAACTGATGAGGAAGACGCAGCCACACCTGTGGGGGAAGAACACACAGGGACTTACGCACAATGAGTCTGAGGTCGGGGATTGAAACCCCTATTGCATACCTTCTGGGGCAGACTGTACACTGGGGAGTCAGAGGTGGCTCTTAGGGCTGGGTCACTATTTTTGCAGAGAAACGGGTGACGTCAGGGAGTTGCAAAATAACACATAATCATAACTGGCCACATAACTTCTGTGTATTGATGAACCTATGTGTTTCAGATGGGTTGCTGTACAGATGCCATTACGCATTGTCTGGCCTGGACTTATATTCTGGTTGTATATGTCTATGCCTGGTCTTGTAGACTACTTTTTATCCTGGAGATCTGGAGATCTGTATAATTTTTGAAATGCCAATAAACAAATAAAAAAAAATTAAAAAATCAATGCTGGAGCTTGATGACGATGTATCCCCTATGTCACCACACTTGACCAAGTCCTGTGTTCTGCTGAGCAGTGCTCCTGTCCTGATGGGATTTCATCCTCAATGGTCTCTGTGGCCTTTGCCTGCCCTCTCTCCTTTTCTTACATGCCTGACTCTTGGACTGTGATTGTTCCCATTTCTTGCTAGTCAATCCGCTGCCACACTTCGTGGAGATCTGTAAAGAATATTGATTTTCTACCAGCCATGATTTCCAATTTGGCTGGGTATAATAGAGCCTATTTGATCCCCATTTCTCTCAGTCTTTTCTTGGTTCCGATCAATGTGACGCGTTGCTGCTGCACCGCTGCAGCAAAAAACAGAGCCAGGTCTTCTGGCGCTACTTCTTGTTTGAGCTAGGTCTCAAGATAAGTGACCATAGAGTTCCCTTCAACTTTCTCTGGTAGCCCCACTATGCATATAATGTTATGCTAAGCACTTCCCTCTGAGTCCTCAGTCCTGTGTTCTAAGTGCTCCATTATTTGGTTAGGTCAAGGACTTGTTTTTTAGATCAATCAAACGTGGCATTAAGGAGGCTATGTCTACATGTCTGCTCATTTTCCAGTAAGCTTGGGGATACAGCTAAGGTTGTTCTGGGAGATTTGTCTCAGTACTGCAGGTGCCCCACACTATTAAGACACCCACTTCAATCACCGCATAGTCAGTGCCGTTTTCCCTTCACCATATGTGCCACCCTTAGGTGTCAAAGATGTGTGGTGCAGTATTTCACTACTCATGGGAAGGACCAGGCTGGACAGGGAACTCAGGCTTCCATTCTCATTAATACATGCCTGCGTACTGCCCCCGCTTTCTCAGGATTGTTCTATGGGGCGGTATTTAAATATTTTTTCAGTCAGGTAATTCCCCCTGTCTGTTATGTGTGGGGAGCAGGAGGGAGATGTGGGAGCTCCTGGACGCAGCCTATGCCTTCCCAGGAGAGTTGGAGGATGCACTCAGCAATCTAGGCTAATCCACTGCAGGTGATCATGCCACTGTCCTAACCTACATGGAGGTGCCTTACCATCCCCTCCCCTTCATCTGGAGGCCCTCCCAACCGCCTCTGCTCTCCATTCCACTCCTCTTATGTGCCCGCTCATCCTTTGGCTCGCCACCTTAACAGTTGTGGATGTAGTGGGCTCCAGATACCGCCATCTTGGGTCTGCCACGCGATCCGGTCCTGTCTCTGGGGTCAGCTGTGTTGGGGCCATCAGAGCCACCATCTGTATTGCACCATCTTTGTCATGATCAGAAGAATGGTTTGCGCCGACTTTTTTGCAGGATTACGATGTCGGCGGAGCCAGGCTTTTGGGAGCTTGGCACTCATGCAACTGTGTCAATGCTCATCCTGCCCGTGCCCCTTGAGCAGCATTCTTGCCCAAAACAAATGGTGACTTCTATCTGCGTTGGGCACTCCATTACTCTACGAGCATTCTTTGCTTCCCCTCACCTCTCGGAAGAGGAGGAGAATCTCCATCAGCTGGACCCGAACAGGCTTAAAGCTTTTACATATATCGCAACATGGTCCATTGAGTGGATGGTCTATTGACTGTGGGGCTCTCCTGAGTGAAGAGAGGGATGGCTGTGCAGAAGAGAACCCTGTCAAGGTGTATAGTCCTTGGCATTAAGATTTGCTATGTATTGGCCAAGAAGCAGCCTACTGAACATATGTGGGCCTGTTCCACCAGAGTTAATGTAGCTACAACTGCGTTGGTACATGAAGGTCCTGTCCTTGACATCTGCCAGGCTGCAAAGTGGGCATCAGTGCATACATTCACAAATCACTATTGCCTTGACATCTAGGTCCATTGGGAGGGACGTTTTGCCTGCTTGGTCCTGTAAGACTTTTTAGTCTGAGTCCGCTCCACAGATCCTCCACCAGGAGAGGTATCTATTCTAAGGGTTTGGTATCTATAGGTCCACGCCTGTGGGGGGGTGTGGACTTCGGGCCCTCTTTGATCGGACCCGGCGGCGGCCGTCGCCATTTTTACTACTGCGCTCCCGGGCCTCCCCCAGCGATGTGAACCGCCGATCACCTCCCCCGGCCCTAACAACTTGTCACGGGGGCAGCGGAACAGCCGGAGCACTCTCATATGTGCAGGTAGCGGCCAGGATTGACCCGGCGAAGGAGCTCAGGCCCCCTGCCCTTTGTGGCTGGAACTGGTGGCAGCCATCGCCATCTTGTCTGTGGTGATCCTGGATCACCCAGTGCTGTGTGTGGCTGCTCTGCCTTGCAGATTCCGTGCCCTGAGGGGAGCGAGGGGCCCAGTGTGGGTCTGCCAGTGCCTGGGACGCAGCTGAACTGCAGGGCACTATGACATCCTGGACTCCCACGACTGTCGTCCTGGACCTTCCCCTCCGCCCCCCGGAGCTGACGTGATGCAGAGAGCGGCTTCTACGAGCTCCTGAGGCGGTGGCCCCCTCCCGCATCGGTTGGAGGGACTGAGAGAAGATGTTGAGGGGCTCCTGGTGAATAAGGGCACTCAGAGGAATTAACATTGCCTTTGCAATGACCTGACCTGGGAGTGGCGGCCCCCAGCCTGGTGGATCTGCGGGCCGGTGAGAACTTTTGTCCCTCTTCGCCCGGCCCACGCTGCTCTCTTACTGTACTTCTGTGGCACCGAAGCTCAGTGCAGGTGAGGTGTAGGGGTGGGAGCACCCCTTGCTGAATTGACTCCCAGCGTATCCTCCCCTGACTCCTGCACTTCGCTGACTATACGCACCCCAATGCATTGAGCCTGCCTGAGGTCTACTCCAGCGGACTGCCCCTTGTGCGACTGGGAGTTCAACGAACCCCGACGAGGAAGTCCTCCAGTAGCTGACCCCCCTGTCGCTGGTGGGTCCTCTGTGTGCCCCGACCTCCTGGGACCCTCGGTGAGGGTGGATGGGATCTGGCCTGAGGGGGCTGGCCCGCTAGCGTCCACTGAGCAGGGGTTGATACTCTCTGCACTCTCTACATCCCTGGAGACCGGTGTGGGCCGGCTGAGAGTGGTCGCTACCCCCCTCCTCATCCAGTGTACCTAGCATGGCGAGTGCAGTGAAGAAGAAGGCGGACATCTCCTTCCAGAACTTCAAGTGCTCCATATTCAAATGATTTGGCCCATGCCACCCTCGCACAACAACAACTCATGAGGCCCATCACCGCCAAGCTGAGAGATGAATACATCTGCTATCGCTGTTCGTTCCCCTTCGGCTTGGCCTTTGAATACAAGAGTAAAATGACTAAAGAGGCAGCAATGGAGCTAAGGTGAACGAGGGGTGGTAGTGACCACTACCTAAAAAACACACAAGGACAATCTCTGAGCATACTCCTGATCCCCATCCTGACAGCGGAGTCCGAGCACTATGTCTGACACCCGGTGGAGCTGCTCTATTCAGCTATTGAGGTGATCGGCCTTGGTTCATCCCTGACCGTCACCTAGCCAGCCGGCCTTTGGGCACAGTTTTTCTCCCCATCTCCCTGTCTTGACCACCCCGCCCCATCGTATTTCTGTGACTCTGCTTTTTCCTTGTCTCCTATCTATCTGTTCCTATTCAGCATTCTTTCGTTCTTTGTCTACTTCCTTGCTCCTATCCCCTCTCACCTGAACCTTTCCCCTTGCCCGCTACACCGCCTAGCCCCCTGTCCTTTTTTGCCCTTTGACAAAGCACTCCTTCTCCCCTTTTTGGGGAAAGACCCAAGATATATACTCTGGAGTCTCAGCATACCTGCTGAGAGAGTCCACAGCGCCAAGGGAGCCACTCACAATTGAGGTATTGTATGGCACCCCTTGCCATAGCACTCCCTCTCCCCTTTTTGGGGAAGGATCCAGTATGTAGGCCTTGGAGTCTCAGAGACCCCTCTGAGAGAGTCCACTGCGCTTAGGGAGCCTCTCGCAACAGAGATAAGGAAATGATACCACTCCCCCTGGGATCACAGCTTCTGGACTTTGGGCGCAGCTTTTACTCGCCTACCGGTTTGTGTCCCTATCACTCTCCCCCTCCTCTTGCCATGCTGTGTCTCTAACCCTCCCCTCCTCTTTCCCTCCTCCACTCTCTGTCTACTTCCCCTACTCTTACCCCTCCACTCCCCGGAATATCTCCCCTTGCCAGCTTTTCCCCCTACCTATATGTTCCTTTTTGTTTGTCTCAACCTTACTTGTAACTAAAATTGCCATGCTCTAATAACTGTGTAACCTTTGTAAAGCTGTTACCTGTAAAGTGCTCTGATACCTCCGGGTCTAGCCAGCGCTATATAAAACCTTTTAAATAAAAATAAAATAAAAAATACTTTTGGTAATGTTCTTTCTGGTGGATGCTCTATCTAACTGCTGATTCCTCACCACCCTTCCACCTCCCTATTTAGAGAAGTGGCCTCTTTTTAACAACTTAAGATGTCCTAAGTTAGTATCCTGCACACTGGTACCAAAAATTGTTCAAGCTCCCTGTCTGTGGGCACGAAGGAGACAAGACATTAAAGTGACATCTGCTTGGTTAACTGCAGCTCGGCTCCGTTATTTCTGGGTTGGTTTGGAGTCAGTCATGGCACCACCTAGTAGTGCACAGAAACATTGTTATGAAGAAAAGTTTTCCGGACCCATTGTGGCACTTGGAGAGCTTTGGAAGATGAGGAATCTGAGGTTAGATCTACCAGAAAGAGAGCTACTTTTGGTTGATATATTTTCTTTTTCACATATTTTCAGTAGTCCATTAGGTGTGTCTATCTTATTCATGGCTTAAAGTTTTTTTATTATATTTTTCTGATGTTATAACACTTCCGATGATGTTCCCACTGGCCCAGACGCCGAAGAATAGAATTGTAACCGCCCCCTCAACACACCTTCTTGCCTGTCCTAGATCGATTTACTTGTAAAAAGCAATCCACAAATTGCTACTTTTGCACACCATAAATATTTGTTTCTGAGACAGCATAGGGGCAAGACTGTCAAGTCACTTTTCCCACAGCATTCTTAAAATCGCAATTTTTTAAATGGCTAGATACATCACGAAAAAATTAGAGAAGTTACTTTTATCTCTTTTTTGGTTTTCATGTTTGTAGTTTGTTAAATGTAAAGCGCGTAACGAGCAGAAACTTAGCTTCAATGTTTCAACAAATCTTGAGCTACTACTGCTGTTCGCTTGTTAATGATTTCTGCTAATTTTGTATTTAGTGTTTTGTTCTGTTCTGTGATAAATTGCATCAGCATCTGGGTGATGATCACTTTTGTATCTGTATGGTTAATGATTGCACAGCAAATCTTTCTTGCAGAGTTTGTGCACCTGGAGGGTTAGGCGACACTCATTAAAAGAAAGTTGCAAGGAAACATAATTAACGCAATATATTGTATTTGCAATATTTTATTTTGGGTACTAAAATCACATAGTTAGGTAGAAGGACTTTGAAATAGCAATTCTCCTGCCAAATAGCACAATGAGAGTGGGGAGAATTATATGAAACGTGCCAGAAGTGTGAATCAGGCAACAGAGGCAGGGTAATAGCTGAAGCCTGAAAAAACCCGCCAAAAAAGATTAGAGCTGAAAGAAACAAAAAAGGTGTACTTGCGTGTCCTCATGTAGGAAGGAGAGCGAAAAGCAACACAAAAAGGAAGGTTAAGGACACTGACATTTTTCAAAATAGCCAAAATACGTGAGTCATTTTCCAACAATTAAACCCTTCCCCCATATCTTTTTATGCTCCATCAACTGCAATCATTATTCATCTAGCGCCAACCTCTGAGGAGGACAGTTTCCAAACTGGCCCTGAAAGTCAAAGCAGCTTGCTTGCCTGCAGTTCCTTACCTAGCTTTGTGGATGAAGCAATTCCTCGCCACATTCAAAAAAGAAGCCACATCCATGATGAATAACTCTCTCCAAGAAAGAATTGCCCATGAAACCTGCCATTGTCAGGAAATCTCAGAAGAGACCATCAGATGACTAGAAGGCAGGTTTACTGCAACCCACTCTACCTAAGTACAGTCATCAATCAATCAATCACACTGGATTTATAGAGCATGGCTAATCACCCAGGAGGGTACCCAGGTGCTGAGAGCGTAGCTGATAAGGGGTTCAGCTAGGCACCAGGTCTTGAGTCCCTTCCTGAATTCCAGAAGAGGGTGAGGTCTGCAGGTGAAGGGTAGGTCAGTTCAGGATTTCGCCGAGAGGTAGAAGAAGGAGCATCCTCCACTGTTGTTCCGGCAGATGCGGGGGTGGGGAGGGAGGGTTGGTGTGCAAGCAACAGGGAGGCGGTGCACAGGAGTCTGGAGGGTTAGTGGAAGTTCAGGCAGAGGTTGAGGTATGCTGGTCCCTGTGAAAGGCTTTTTAGGTGTTGATCAGCATCTTGAAATGACATCTCTTATGGCTGGGAATCCTGGAGCTTCTTGTGGGGGGTGGGGGAGTGGGAAAGGATGATGTGGGTCCGTTTGGGGAGGTCAAGGATGAGTCTGGCCTCTGAGTTCTGTATGATTAGCAGTATCTTCAGTTGGTCCATGGTGATTCCTACTTAGACGTTTCATCTGGTGTTTACTGAAAGGCATTTTCAGCTCTTACGGAGCATGTAAAGAGTTAGGAAGCAGGCGGAAGAGACTGCATTGATCTGGTTTTTCATGTTGAGCTTGCTGTCCCGGATGATACCAAGGTTACATTTCGTAGCCTGTTGGAGTGGTTGCCGATCCAAGTTCTGGAGACCACCAGAAGTCGTTCCATGGGGCGGGGTTGCTCCCAAAGTACAGCACTTCCGTTTTGTCTTTGTTTAGTTTTAGACAGTTGTCTCTCATCCAGTCAGCGATGTCCGTCATGCACCTGCGGTAGTTGGCCTTTATGGTGGAGCGGTCTTTCGATAGAGAGAGGATCAGCTGGGTGGTATCTGCAAAGGATATGATGTTCATTCCATGGGATCGGACGATGTTGGCCACGGAGATCATCTAGATGCTGAGCAGTGTGGGACTGAGGGATGAGACTTGAGATACGCCGCAGATGATGTTCTTGGGTTCCGAGGTGAAAGGGGATAGGCGGATTCTCTGGGTTCAACTGGTGTGGAAGGAGGCGATCCACTTAAGGGTGTTTCCTTGAATTTTAGTGTGATGAAGCCGCTTGATAAGGGTGTGGTAGGATATGTGTAGAATGCTGCAGGCTACTACCATCACTTCCAGGGCCGGCTTTAGCACAAGTGGTTCCCGGTGCAACAATCTTTTTTGGCGACCCCACACCCAATGACCACCTCCTCGGATTCTCTCACTACCTCAAGACAAAAGTGCCTGTCATCTCTCCAATCATAAGTTACTGCTACACACAGCACCCCCTTGAGTTCAGCGCCCCACCCACAGGTCAGCGCCCAGTGCGGCCGCACCAGTCGCACCGCCCTAAAGCCGGCCCTGATCACTTCACAAGACCATTACTCCCATTGAATGAAAGAGGTCTTCATGTGCGTGAATGGAGCCAAAAACAAGATACTTGTGATGGGAAGCTCAGAGCATCATCTCGGCTAGGCAGCTAAACTTAATACAGCAAATTCCATGACAAAGAATGTTCTCAGGCTCTAATCACTCATAAAAGCCCGCCAGCTTTAGCGCTGGTGGCGCCCGGTACCAAAGTGTTTGTTGCCACCCCCTCAATGACCACCTCTGCCATGGATTCACCCACTACCACCCTTTAACAGTGCCCTCTGGTCTCCATAACTACTCTTTCTCAGATGCATTTAATTAATTTTGTATAACCACTCCTACCATTGTAGGCTATCAGAGCACTTAACATCACACGCACAATACACAGAGACAATCAATTGTGTCTGCCAGTCAGTGGATAGGAAACGTTACATAGGATAGAGGACTAGAAGGTGTAGGAGTCACATGTTATCCATACTAATAGGCAGTATAGGCGCACGTGTTCTGGAGATACACAAACTCAGAATTTAAAATGTAACACCATGGTTGGAGGTTCTCTTTAATATTAAGAACGGATATCTACCCAAATTATACATTTTTCCACCATTAAGATAGTGAAAGACTGGCGAAAATGTAAACACTTTTTCAGTTGAAAAACGTAGGGGCATATTATCAAGACAGGCGATAAAATTATCGCAGTTTTAGCGGCAGAAAACCGCCGCTAAAAAGGCGATAATGGGCTTGATAATATGCTCTATGGAATTCCAATTGAAGCCCATGTTAAATGTGAAGGACACTTTTATCGCCTGTCTTGATAATATGCCCCTTAGTGCCCTTTGTTTCTACAAGCCTTCACAAAGCCTTGCATTAACTATTTTCTTCCTTGAGTTATTAGATAGTGCTCCAGTCATCCAAACAAAAACAGAGTTAGGTTAAGTTGGACCCATTCTTTATCTGACTTTATCTGTGGAGACTGTTTAAGGGACCATTGTGCAGTCGTGTATACATACTGTTTCCTCACCTGGTGTTATTTTCTCTGCTATGTCCTCGCAGCTTTTTGAACTGTTTACTGTTTCCTTGTCTTTCTGTGGTTGGCATTTTTTTTCTATTTCATTTTCATTGTCGCCCTGTTTGTATATTTAGCTTAACTTTCATAATTAATTCCTATATTATATTACTTGACTCTCTTTCCCACTTAGCTTTAGCCATCTAAATGTAACCTGTAGCACTTACACCATTTGTTACACCTTTAATCTCTTATCTGCTTGCCTCTTAATCCCTTACGCTTAACTACTACCCTTACCCTTACCCATAACTCTTAATTTTACACCACCCCCCAACTCCCGTCCGTAAGGAATTGAACATAATTAGTTAATGCTAAGTAGCCATAATACCTTAGGATTTACCAAACTGTTAGCCTTAACCCATATTACTTTGTCCTTAACTATATAACCTTACCCATAAAACCTAACGTCTGCTTTTTAACAAGCAACCTTAAACTCTTGCATGCCGCAGTCCGTTACACTTGTACCCAAACCATTAACCTTACCCCCTTTCTTTTGCTCCTTAAACTGACTCCCTTACCCCTGCCCCTTACTTTCACCAGCATGTCCTTATCTTCAACCCTTTATTCACTTACCTCCTTACTATTACATCCATTACCACTTACACTTTTCTCCATGTACTTTTAATCCCTCACCTCTAACTTTTTAACTCTACCCATAAGCCTTTATATGCACCCCTTACCTTCAGACCATTAAGCTATTATCCCTTATAATAACCCCTCACACTTGACTCTGAACCATTTACCTTAGCCTTGAAGTTAATCAATCACCTCACTGCCTTTACAAACTTTTCCGCTTCCACTTAGCCCTGCCCCTTACTCTTATCTGCATACCCTTCCCTTTACCACCTTTCCTTTGTTGAATTACCCCTTTGCTTTTACATCCTTAACCTCATACCTATTTAACACTTTACCCCAGTCCTAACCCTTTAAATGTACCCTTACATTTACCCCCTTGGGCTCTTCCAACCTTGCCTCTTTGCCCTTAACCCATTACAAATAACTACTTAACTTTACGCTCCTTTCGCCTTATCCCTTACACGTAACCCTATTCCCCTTATTCTTAACCCCTTTCCCGAAAGCTCATTTTTGCTCCTTACACCCATGTAAGTATGCCATCCCTACATATAAATATAATATATGCATACATTTTTTACATTATATTAATTATGACAAACTGAGATAATCTACAATGAAATTGCAGTTCATGAGGAAATACCCATGAATACATTTCATGACCATTAAATGGGTGCAAACATATAGTATGTTCCCACAGCCCATTTGAGTTTACATTTCTCAACCCATCAGCATGATGTTTTATTGACCAGGATTTGGTGGCAGACTGACTTGGAGGGAAGTTAAAAGAGTTTCCCACTAGCCAGTGCCAATGAATGGCATACTGGGCAGGAGGTACGGTGTCCGGCATGCGACTGCCAAAGACCTATTGAACTTAACGTGGCACTGGCCTTTGAGAACGTCTTTCTTTTCCCTATAGATTAGTGTTCCTTGTTATTGCATTTGATATGACTTCTTGCTGTGGGAAAAAGTTTCAGACCCAACCTCGCATTGGTGAACTGGGACATTACCTCCCCTCACTGATTTTGATTCCAGGGATTTGACCCAGCAGAATGGCCGTTCTTGGAACATCACAGTTGGAAATGTCTGAAATGGAAGTCCCACAATTGTGTGGATCTGACTTGATTTTCTTTTTTCTTGCTTTTTTTTTTTAGTATTTTTTTTTTTTTTTCACAACCAATTTTATTGAGCAAATGAGCACCAAGAATGTGGCGTCTCCACACCCGAAGATCACCACAACAATATCAATATAGCAGTTCCATAAGCAGCAAAATGATAAAACAGGCTCAGAATATGCTCAGTATAGAAACTCCCCAGCAACCCACCCTAACCCACAACTCTGCCTCCCCCACTCCAGATACCCCCCCCCAACCCCCCCTACCACACGTGTATAGCCGCAACTGAAAAAGAAAGTAGGTGTAATGCCTCCAGGGCCTCGCCGCTTCGGGCCAGAAATGTCACCGTGATCAAATGCCCTCCTCCTGCTCCGCCGGGGGGTCCAAGGACAGGCCACGATGGTCAGCCCAACGCCTCCAAATTTTGTAGTGCTTGCGTGGGCAGCCCCTCGCTTCAAAGATCGGCCTCTCCAGACCCATAAAATAATCCAGCCCAGCCCTCCAAGCAGACAGGGGGGGAGCCCTCACCGACTTCCATGCCCGGGCCAGGTCCCGCTTGGCCACAACCAACCCCAAGAGCAACAAGTGACGTTTATAAACGTTGCCCCCAATCCCTTCCATAATATGTAGCAGAACCAGCCGATGGGTACGAGGAAGGTCCCAGCCCAGGACCTCAGCCAGGCAACTCCACACACCCCTCCAGAACCCAGTCAGCCGGCCACACGACCACACCGTATGCAACAAGGAGCCAGGCACCGCCCCACAGCGCAGGCACTCCGGTGAAGCAATCAAGCCAGCCTTCCACAACCGTTCACGCGTATAGTAAGCGCGGTGCAAGTATTTAAATTGAATCAGCCGCAGCCGGACAGCTATAGCAGTTCCGCGCGGGGATTCCAGCGCCTCCCTCCAGTCGTCCTCATCAAGGGGGCCTACGTCTACTTCCCACGCCTCCCGAAGGGAGTGTAGGGTGGAGGAGCAATGAATCACAAGTGTCTGGTAGATCCTAGAGACCTTCTTGTCCCCCAGGTCCCCCATAAATACTTTAGCCTCGACAGGGCTGCACTCCGGCAAAGAGTCGAGGCCAGCGATGCTCGGGGCGAGGGCATGCCGTAGCTGGAGGTAGCGGAAGAACTGGGACTGAGGCATTTGGAACTCCGTACGGAGCTCCTCGAAGGACTTAAGAGTGGTGCCGGACATGACCTGGCCCAGCTGCGTGATCCCAATGCTCTCCCAACCCTCAAATCCGGTCAGGGTCGCCAGTTCCGGGAGCAGACCATTATGCCAGAGCGGCGTCTCAGCCGTCAGTCTGCCCACCATCCCATTCGGCGTAATGACTGCCTCCATACCGCGAAGACCACTCTTGTGACCGATGGCAACCCACGGCGTAGGCGGGCCGAATAAAGGATGGTGTGGAGCGTGCGATCGCCCATGAGCAATCGTTCTAAGGCATAAGCCGGATCACTCCTATCACAATACCACCATTCATTGAGGATAAGTAATTGTGAAGCTTGGTAATAGGAGAGGAGGTCCGAGGTGGCCAAGCCACCACAGTAAGTGGATAAAAAGCACGTCTTCAGAGCCACTCTGGCCGCACCACCATCCCACAGGAAGCGGCCCAATGCTGAATTAACCTGGCGGAACCACTCCAGGCCAATGGGATGAGGGAAATTCTGGAGTTGGTATAGGAGCCGCGGCAGCGCTACCATCTTAAAGATGGCCGATCTTCCGAAAATAGTGAGCGGCATTCTAGACCAGGTCTTAACATCAGCCTGTACCCTCTCCCACACCGGCAATACGCCACGCGCCCAGGCCACGGCCCGCGACTCTGAGAGAAAAACGCCCAGATATTTCAAGCCATCCGTCGCCACTCGCAACTCAGCCGCCCAAGGGTCAGCAACCACTCCGCCACCCAGCACCCACAGGGTCGATTTATTCACGTTAAGATGGAGACCCGAGACCTCACCGAACGCCCGCATGAGCTCCAGAACCCGGGGACCCGACTGCCGCAGATCAGTCAAGAAGAGGAGGACGTCATCAGCATACAGCGCAATCCTATCCGCCAGGTCTTCATTCCAAACAAAGCCACGCAACCGGGTATCTACTCGCACTCTCGACGCCAGAGGTTCCATGGCGAGGGCGAACAGGTACGGGGACAGGGGGCAACCCTGCCGGGTATCGCGACCTATATGGAAGCGCCCAGAGGTAGCTCCGGCCACGCGGACCGAGGCCGTCACGTTGGTGTATAGGAGGCGAACGTACGACAAGAAGACCGGCCCCAGGTTGAGGCGAGCCAACAGCGCGAACAGATACGCCCAACTCACCGAGTCAAAGGCTCGGTCCATATCCGCCAGAAAGAGTGCCACCTGCTCATCCCTAGCACCCATGGCATCCACCGCGGCCTGTGCCCGTCGGATATTATGCCGGGTGGCCCTGCGAGGCATGAATCCGGCCTGGTCGGGGTGGACCAGGTCAGTAATGTGGGGCAAGAGGCGGTTAGCCAGGGCCTTAGCCAGAATTTTGGCCTCGACATTAAGCAGAGAGATCGGCCTGTACGAATCGTGTCTATCCGGCGCCCTGCCCGGCTTCAAGAAGACCACAATCTCGGCATGACGCCAGTCCGGCGGCAGTTCACCCCGATCCCTCGCCGCCTCCAGGGCGCGGCGATAGTGGGGTCCCAGTTGGACGTGAAATTTTTTATAGAATTCGCTTGGGTAGCCACTCGGGCCGGGCGCCTTACCAGTATTCAACTGACCAAGGGCTTCCCCCAGTTCCTCAGCCGTGAGCGGGACGTCCAGGGCGGTCCTGGTCGCATCCGAGACGGCCCGTGGCATGAGATCGTCAAGATATGCAGATATCACGTCCGTCTCCAAAGGATCACGAGGGGCGTATTGTGCCTCGTAATAACTGCCAAAGCTAGCCGCCAGCAAATCCGGATCGGTCATGATCGACCCGTCTCCCGCCGCAAGACCCGGCAACGCCAGGGGCTGGAAGGTCGCCTGGCACAACCTATGCAGCATGGTACAGGACTTGTCGCCCCACTGATACACTCTGCTGCGCGTGGCGAGCCACGCCTGCCGGGCTTCCTCATAAAGGACGGAGGCGTACAACTGTTGGGCCTGCAGGAGCTGCCTCACAGTGCCTTCGTCACCCCCAAGTCGGCCACGCTGCTCCAGCTCCTCCACGCGGGCCGCGGCAGCCACAATAGCCTCCCGATGTTGTCGCCAAGCAGCCACGCACCAAGCTATGTCAATGCCCCGAATGGTGGGTTTCAGCGCCTCCCACACCACCACAGCGTCCGCACCCCCCACGAGATTCTCGCGCCAGAAATGATCAATCGCCTCACGCAGATGATGCACATAGTCGGGCCGCTGCAGCTGCCAGGACGACATCCGCCAACGAAACGGCTGCCTCTTGGAAGGGAGGGTCAGGGTAGCTAGGACAGGGGAATGATCGGACAGGCCCCGAGGGAGTATCGCAGCATCACTGACTCGACTCAGACAGGCACCCGGCACAAACAGATAGTCAAGTCTCGAAAAGGACCCATGCACCGCCGACACATACGTAAATTCACGCACAGCGGGATGAAGGTGTCGCCACACATCGACCCATCCCAGGCTACTCACAGTCGCACAGAGTTTGGTGGAAGCAACAGCAGGGGGGGTATCCGGTGTAACAGGCACTCGCCTTCGGCGATCCAAGCCCACATCCATAACCTCGTTCCAATCGCCTCCCACCATAGTCAGCACCTCCGGAATCTCATCCCACAGCGCAAACAGCCGCTCAGACAAGGCCCACTGCAGAGGGGGGGGGCATATACACTACCAAAGACCACTGGCTCCGTACCTAACATACCCTTAACGAAAACGTAACGGCCCTGGGGATCAATCCATTGCTTCTCATGTACATAAGCCACCCTGTGGTGCACCAGAATAGCCACCCCCCGGGAGCCTCTCGTAAAGCCTGCATGGTACACTTGCTGAAAGCCGAACCTCTGGAGGCTCAGGGCCTTGGAACCCAGCATATGAGTCTCCTGGAGCAGTAGGACATCCACCAACTCCCTTTTCCCCCAACGCAGCACAGCCCCACGTTTGATTTTATCCAGCATACCCCTTACATTCCATGTCACAACGCGCAGGGTCTTTTGAGGAGACACAGGCGTATTATTAGCCATCATCAACACAGCGTCCAGTATCCAGCCCTCCGTCCCACCCTGGCGCATTCCACAAAGCAACAAAAGCAAAAGCTATACACACGTGCGGTCCCACCCACCCAGCCCAAACACTCAGCAACCCCCCCCAGACCCAAACCCCCCAAAACATCAGCAAGAAAAGAACTTGCCCCTCCGCCCCACTCCCCCCACCCCAATACCTCAGAGAACATTGAAGTATCTGTCGCGGCATGGAGAGACCCGGGTCCAGAACCGAGAACCCAGGGCCCGCCATACCAATGGATCCCAACATCCCAACCAATACACACTCACCACCCCCCTCCCCACACACTCAACCGCGGGGGTCTGAGGCCCATAGAAGGCACCCCCCGAGTCCCACCATGTACCCAAAAAGATAACAGGAGTTCAATCGGGAATAGACTGGCATAGGGAAGTCACTTTAGAACAGTCTCACCAGCCAATGTAGGGCAACGCAGCATTCGGTAAGTAAGGTCCAGACCCAGCAATGTTCAGCTGCCAGCCTCGGAGTGTTCCGAGTCCCCCGCACCACCCGACTGCAATGTACTGGCAGAGGCCGACCTCTTCCTAGAGCGGGACCGCCGGTGACGGCCCTTCGGGTTTGGGCGAGGCACCTGCCCCGGCGACGATCCCCGGGACCCGCCCGGGTTCAGCCCCGGCTGGGCATGTGGTCGAAGTCGTACCGTCTCATCAGTCCAGCGAAACACCTCCTCGGGTGAGTCAAAGAAATGCGTCCGGGACTGGTGCACCACTCTTAGGCGGGCCGGATACAGGAGAGAGTACTGGAGCTTCAGGCCCCGCAGCTTGGCCTTAGCAGCCACGAAGGATTGTCTCTGCTGCTGCACCATCCTCGTGTAATCAGGAAAGATCATGATGTTATGATTTTCAAAGGTGAGCGAGCCTTTGTTCCTCGCCTCCCGCAGGATGACATCGCGGTCATGATAATTGAGCAGCCGGGCGATGACTGGTCTAGGGCGCTCACCCTCCGGCGGCCGCTGAGTCAGGGCCCTGTGTGCCCTCTCGATAACAAAGCACGTGGACAGTGTCCCTTCGGGGAGCCAGCCCTCCAACCACTGGGTCAAGAACCGCGCCATGTCGTCCTTCTCGCACCGCTCCGGAAAGCCGACGAAGCGGAGGTTGTTCCGCCTTGCGCGCCCTTCGGCGTCCTCCACTCGGGCCGCCAGCGTCTTCTGGACACCCTCCGCCAGCCTCTTCTTCAGGGCGCCTATGTCCGTCTCAGTCACCGTGATGCGGGTTTCGGCCTCAGCGATCCTCTCCACTGCATTGCGAAGGTCTTGGCGCAGCAGCGTAACATCTGCTCCTACCGCCCCAATCTTGGCATCGAGCATGTCCCGGGATTGGGTGATGGCCGCCAGGATCGCTGCATTGTCCGGCCCAGGGCCACCGCTGCCGCCAGCCGCCCCAGAGCCACCACTAGGCCCCGTGAACTTATCGATGGGGCCCTGTTTAGGCTGCCCGCCACCTCTGGTCATGGCCGATCGTGGACTCGCCGGGACCGCACACGAGGCAGGGCGGGCACCACTCCCAGCTAGTTGTAAGAATCCCCAGGCACCGCCACTCGTGCTGGAGGCTCCAGGCCCCGGGGTGGATCACCGACGTCAGAGGCCCCAAGAAGGAGGCGGGCAGGCCAACACAGGCCCGGGGTCGCGAAAATCGAGGCCCCGGCTTCACCAAGGCGGAACAGGCCTCAATCACCCCTCGGCACCACCAGCAGCTGTTCAGGACGCAGGGGAGGTTCGTGTCGCTATGGCCTGTGAGTAACTGCAGCCATAGAGCCGGGCCAAGCGCAGCGTCGTCAGCACCTCCACCACCCGCGAGCCCACAACTGCAGTCGGGCGTCTCGAGAATCGAGGTCCCCGGTCTCCGGCCGGTCACTAGGCCTCACGTCGAACCACCAAAGGGAGAAGAGAGTGTCCGCACAAAGAGCAAGGATAAGCGGCGCCTCAGCGACCTGTGGGCGATCACAGCAGCAAGTTAGGGCCAAGAGCGGCGCCGTGGACGCCGCCACCTCACGCCAGCCCGCGACCGCCCCGGGCGTCCCGAAACTCAAGGACCCCGGTCTCCAGCCGGTCACAGGGCCGCACGTCTCCGTCACCTCTGCGGTCCCAAGATCGAGTACAGCACCAGGTCGAGGCACCGGAGCGGGCAGGGGACTCCACCAAATCAGCGCCAGGCACTGGGTAGCAACAGCGGGCTCGGGGGCCAGGATAAATGGAAGGATGAAGTCCGGGCCGACGGGAGCTCTACGAGGCTGCGACCGCCATCTTCGCCCGCCAAGCCACGCCCCCTAGTATTTTTTTAAATACTTTTTTTAATCAAAAGAGATGCAGAGGACGTCGCCTGAAAATTACACTGATGTAGTTGTATTGGATCATTGGGGAAACACTTTATTTATTCAGGGGCATAATGACTGTTTTTCCTGTTACTAGTAGGTGACCACTTCCCCGGTTGAATAGTGCCGGCAAATTAACATGTAGGTGAAAACCAGTTTAGAGAAAGCATCTCAGTTGAAGGTGCATTGCTGGTAGTGACTCAAGCTCAACCTACTATTACTTGGATAAATAATAACCAGTTTGCTACAATTTAATTATAGCTCTGCACTGCGTCCTCTCATTTAAGCAAGTTAACTAGTTGATAATGTTTGTGATGGGTTTAGTATTGTTGACCTATTGTTGTAGTTGGGCTCTGGAATATACTTCTCTCTTACAGGATTGCAGGTATATTGTCAGGGACCGCAGCCAGTTTTGTGCTGCTGATCTTTGATGGAATAGCGACTTCACACCAGCGAAAGGCTACTAGAGCATCCATGGTATGGGGCACAGTTGGGTAGTGCACGCTTCCAAAATGCTGCAGGCTGTGAGGCTGCACCAGTCAAAAGCGTGGGTGGGGGATGGAATCTGAAGATAGCAACCGTGCAAAGGAGCTTTGGGGACCTATATCCTGGAGTTTCCCCCACCACTTCATCAAAAAATGTGAATTGTGCAGCAACATCAAGCCTGACTGTAGAGGTCAAGGAGTGTGTTTCCTAGTGTATCATGAGTGGTTTGTAGAACACTGAGTAAAGAACCGATGGGTTGCAGTTCAAAACACAGATGAAGAAGCTAAGCTGAAATGCCATTATGTTGTGGGGAACCCAAGTTATGCAGAGAGCAATGAGTGTCTCGTGCCATATGTCCTTAATTGTATGGCAGTGGACAACGGTCCATTAAAGGAGGTGGTGTGTGTCTGAGCCTTTCATTGCATCTCTTAGAGTCACATCTCTGGTGGCTCTCTGCTCACACTGTCAGGACACTTTTAAGCTGGAGTCTAAAAAAGAAAAGTCTAGACACCCAGGATCTGAAACAACATATCTATATCGCTTGTTACATGTATCCTTGCAATCTAAATGGCTCCTATGCCTTTTGGCCATATTTTGGAAAGAGTAGTAGAAAGAGGTTTGAGATGATTCAGAGAATTGAGGTAGAAGATATATTGAGAGAGGTATAGGGTGAGAAATAGGGTAGTGCATTGGATATGCTGACTTAGAAGAAAGTAATAAATATATAGATCCATAAGTACATGGAAAGTATATAGATGCATAAAGGAAGTAAGTATTTGTATATTAAATATATTGATAGAGGTATAGGGTGAAAAATCGGGTAGTGCATTGAATATGCGTTTTTGGGAGGAAACTAATAAATATATAGATCCAAATTAATGGAAGTTATATAGATGCATAAAAGAAGTAAGTTTAAATAGATTACAAATGCATTAGATAAAGTCTAGTTTTCAAGTGTTGTACTTAAACATTTTTTTAAACATAATTATTCTACATGTTTATACAATGTAATACACATATATAGGTATACATCTACACTACAAAGAAATTCTTATATAGAGAGGGATATGCTGTAAATTTATGTTTGCATATGATGCCTATGTGGGGAAGAGCCAATTCTTGAGTAGTTTTATGAAGATAAGGTTGTTGTCTGTGGATCTTATGTTGGGGGTAAGGGGTTCCATAGTTTGGCTGCTTGAACAGAGAAGGATGTGCCACCTATGGTTTGTTCCTTGTATATTTAGAATTTGAGGCGAGGTGCCACTTTAGAGCGGAGGTTCCTTTGTTGAATGTGTTTGGTGATTTTATTCCTGATGAAGGGCGGTCCCATTCCATGTATCGCTTTGTGGGTGATAGAAAGCAGCTGGAACGTGCATCTTCTGGCAACCGGTAATTAATGCAGGGCTTTCAAGGCAGGGGAGATATGGTCTTGTGGTTTGATATGCAAGAGCAGTCGGCAACTGATTCTGAATCCGTTGTAGTCTTTTCATGGTCGTTAAAAGTGATCCGTGGTAGAGGATATTGGCGTAATCGAGTTTGGACAGAACAAGGGAGATGGGAGCTTGAACCTTGTGTGGAAATCCCAAATGGGGGAAGATTAGTCGCAGAGTTTTTATAGTAACAAAGCTTTATCTTGCTAGTTTATCCACTTGGGCATTCATAAAAAAAATCTAAATCCTTAACTCTTCTATCCCTCCACTATCCTTTTCAATCAAAATAACAGACTAACATGTCCACTTCTCAAATTTCATATTTCACTATACTAATTCACCGCTAATCCTTTATGGGTTCCAGAGTAGTGTGCTACTTGCTGAAAAAAGCGCTTCAACACCTCATCGGGGGTAGCAAGCACTATATAAATGCAAACCTTTTTTCCCTCTTATAACCCTTAGCTACCTTTCTCTATCCAAATAACTGAATAATATATCCACAGCTCAAATTACTTTGATATTTCACTATATTAATTTACCATTAATCCTTTATGGGTTCCTGGGTAGCGTGCTACTCGCCAAAAAAGAGCTTCAACACACCATTAGGGGTAAAAAGCGCTATATATATGCAAACCTTTTTTCTCTTCTATCCCTCCGCTATCCATCTCAATCCAAATAACTGACTATTATGCACCACTCAAACTACTTTCATATTTCACTATACTAATTCACTAATCCTTTATAGGTTCCGGAGTAGCGTGCTACGTGCTGAAAAAAGCGCTTCAACACACCATCAGGGTTAACAAGCGCTATATAAATGCATACCATTTTCCCTCTTCTATTCCACCAGTATCCTCCTGATTCCAAATAACTACCTAACCGATCCACCACTCAAATTACTTTTATATTTCTCTATACTAATTTGACGCTAATCCTTTATGCGTTCCAGAGTAGCGTGCTACTCGCCGAAAAAGCACTTCGACACCTCGTCAGGGGTAGTAAGCACTATATAAAATCAATTACAATACAATACAATACAATAACGCTTTAATCTATACTTTTCAGTTTGCATGCAGCTCTTGTTGTAAGTTAATAGCTCAATGTTCTATGTTAGGATTTTAACTTATAAACTGCAAGTAACAAAAGGATCTCTATGACAAGAGAGCTAACCAGCAAAAAAAAAGTCAGGAAAAATATGCTGTTTGCAGCAGTCATATTAACCATTTGCGTAACCTTATAATGAGTCAAAACATCCACTAGCCCAAAAAAAATCTCATATCTCTATCCAGGAAGAACATTAATCACAGGAGTTATATTGACATTTTTATTTCTGCATAAAAATTGCCGCAGACAAGGAACTGGCAGCAGGTGCTTTTAAAACCATATTAGACTTGCAAACAGGTGAGGGGCGTGGCTAGCTGGCGATTATGGCCGCCGAGAACTAAGCGAGTTCCAGAGCCCGAGCACCCTTAGCCTGAGGCATTGCAAATGTCGCACCCTGCTGCACTGTGCCCGGTGTACAAAAGGGGGTGGTGATGGATAGAGCATCTGAACCAATCAAACACTCACACCCAGTCAACAGATCTGGGTTTAATCCATCACCGTTCTTTAGCCCACTCTGCCACCCCAGTTCAGACATGGCCATATGAAAATCAGTCTGACCCTCTGCCTCATGGGAACAGTCCAGCCCGAACTGCCAAGCCATGCCTTCCCTGGACCAGAAACAAGCTTCCGAGGACCGGTTTCTGGCATTTCAGCCGTCTTCAGACCGGCTTGCTTGAATCCAGTGGCAAAGTGAGCAAGGGACCCACGTCTGAGCATACCCTGCCAACTTATGGCGAACAAAGTGGTACACAAGGGGGTGGTGATGGACGGAGCATCTGAACCAATCAAACACTCACACCCAGTCACCGTATAATGAGTCAAAACATCCACTAGTCAAAAAAAAATCTCATATCTCTATCCAGGAAGAACAGTAATCACAGGAGTTATATTGACATTTTTATTTCTGCATAAAAATTGCTGCAGACAAGGAACTGGCAGCAGGTGCTTTTAAAACCATATTAGACTTGCAAACAGGTGAGGGGCGTGGCTAGCCGCCGATTATGGCCGCCGAGAACTGAGCGAGTTCCAGAGGCCGAGCACACTTAGCCTGTGCCATTGCAGATGTCGCGCCCTGCTGCACTGTGCCCGGTGTACAAAAGGGGGTAGTGATGGACAGAGCATCTGAACCAATCAAACACTCACACCCAGTCAACAGATCTGGGTTTAATCCATCACTGTTCTTTAGCCCACTCTGCCACCCCAGTTCAGACATGGCCATATGCAAATCAGTCTGACCCTGTGCCTCATGGGAACAGTCCAGTTCGAACTGCCAAGCCATGCCTTCCCTGGACCAGAAACAAGCTTCAGAGGACTGGTTTCTGGCATTTCAGCCGTCTTCAGCCCGGCTTGCTTGAATCCAGTGGCAAAGTGAGCAAGGGACTCACTTTGCCACTGGATTCAAGCAAGCCGGACTGAAGACGGCTAAAATGCCAGAAACCCGTCCTCGGAAGCTTGTTTCCGGTCCAGGGAAGGCATGGCTTGGCAGTTCGGGCTGTACTGTTCCCATGAGGCACAGGTTCAGACTGATTTGCATATGGCCATGTCTGAACTGGGGTGGCAGAGTGGGCTAAAGAACGGTGATGGATTAAACCCAGATCTGTTGACTGGGTGTGAGTGTTTGATTGGTTCAGATGCTCCGTCCATCACCACCCTCTTTTGTAGCACTGTGCCCGGTGGGCAGGGTGCTGTGAGCAATGAGCGCTTCACATCTGGGTGCTGTGACTGCACCGACTCCCGCCGATTACCGACGCCGAAGACGAGGCCTGAGTGGCGGCAGCAGCGAGCTGGGGAGCTGCCATGCACCTATGCGGGCAGACGGCGAGGCCCAAAGAGTGCTGTGAGCTACTGCCTGGCTGCCGGAAATTGACTGAGCCGGCGGCGTTGGGGATCGGACAGCGGAGGATTGGTGCAGAGCGGAAACAAGGCGATGGCCTGGGGCCTGGCCGCAGACCCGATGTGATGCGATTTGGGGCTGGTGCGGGGAGCAGCCGGTGCTGGATCGCCGAGAGGCGATAAACATCGAGGAGGGCCTATTCGGGATTGCGACACCAGACCACACATTCTCTGCGGGTGAGTGCTGTCCCAGTTCCTGAGGACTGGGGACCTGAGACCTGCAGAGCGTCCCCCCCCTCTTTATTGGAGGAGCGGCAGTCATGGCCTGGATCAGAAGAGGGCAGTTGTACATTTGAGGTCTTTCTTCCCCCCTCCCCTTTGTCAGCCCGGCTGGCGGTGGGCGGAATCTGCTGAACAATACACTGTTGGGGATGCGGCTCTAATCGGACATTTACCGGCTCCCGTTGTTCAAAGCGACGCACTCACGTATGCTTTACTGCCTGAAGGGGGTGTTTGGGGCCTGACAACGTTGTTGAGGAAGTGCATCATTGCTTTGACCAGTCCTTTTGCTGGCTTCCTGTCAATGGGGACTCTGTGTGCTTATGCTCTCATTGCTGGGGAAGGAGTGCACCGCGGAGATCCTGATAGCTATTTCATTGAAACTTTGTACCTCCTCCCTTCAACCGGGGTTCCCCCCTGCCAGCTCCGTGCTGTTGAGGGTGTCCTTGGGGTGCATGCTGGTCGCTGCTGTCTGCTGGGCCTGCTACCCCCTGGATGGGGACTCTGGCAGAGAACTGGGAGTCACAATCCTCCATTTCGCTTACACAGACAGCGGCGTGCTACTCTAGACCGACAGAGAATCCGTCATAACAAGGACCCATCCCTACAGCAGCCCTGCTCTCTCTCCTCCTCCCTGCTAACACACCCTTGCGGTCATGTGACTGTCCACCATCAGTACATTATCCCACCAACTCTAGGGCTACTGGACACTTGGTTTCTTCCTGTTATTTAATCTTGGCTACATTCAACGGTGCAAGGGGGCTTGCGCACACCTCACATTGGGGCCAGAGCACAATCCTTATTAATACTGGTCCACCTGCCCAGAACAGGCTAGCGGATATCAGAACAGGGACACTTGGTGCGGAACGCTATCAGGGGGAGATGGGCAACCTAAAGGGAAAACTGCAGGAGGCAGCCACCACTTACTCCGAGGGCACAGATGAAAGGGACCCCGTCATGAGTATGCAGTCGACCAATACAGTACCGCCTACAGGTGACACGGGAGCCCAGGATAAGCTGGACTTGATACTCAATGAGGTCCGGGAATCCAGGAAAGTCATTGAACAGCAGATAGGCACCCTTACCACTGGCTTTACCCTGCTCAAGGCAGAATATACCAAACTAGCCAAAACGGTGAAGGATCATACCTCCATGCTAGATGATTTGGTTCCACAACGGAAGGACCATATGAAGCAGCTCCAGACCCTTCAACAGCAGGTCATGGGGCTGCGGGACAGGGCTGAGGATGGGGAGGGCAGAGTAAGGCACAATAATATTCATGTCATAAGACTCCCAAAAAGCAGCCAGGAGACAATGGCAACAACCTACATGGAACACTGGTTCCGCACACATGTGGCCTCTGAGGGCCTTTCCAACTTCTTTTGCATTGAAAGGGCGCACCGTATCCTCACAGGGAAGCCAAGAGTCAGCGCTCCGACGAGACCTTTGATCGTAAAAATCCTCAGTTACATGGACCGTGATGTGCTGCTTCAAAAAGCGCGGGAGAAGCCACAAATCCAATTTGAGAAATGCCAGGTTTCACTGTACCTGGACTAAACGTTAATGGTGCAACGTCGTAGATCCTCCCATCAGGCTGTAAAGAGAAAGTTGCGCACCATGAATCTCAAATATGTGCCGCTTTTCCCTGCACGTTTGAAGATAATTTATGATCAAAAGATGTACTTTTCCGAAAGTCCGGAGGATGTGGAGGAGTGTCTGGAGGTCAGGGAGCCAACGCAACTCTCCGGCCAATCGCTCCCAAAGCAGCAGCGTAGCCCTGGGAATGAGAGACGAAGACGCTCACAACACGTAATCAGACACGGGTGTGGTATCGATTCCTGGTCCTACACAGCAGCAGGCGCAGAAAAGCAAGGAGGTGGCCCTGGCGGCTGCGTATACCTTCAGAGACAAATCCACATGCCAAAACTCTGAATCATCAGAACACAGTACTGTGCACTCGGACTCAGAGAACAGCTTAACACTCTTTCCCAGCGTGACTCCCCAGACAGCAGATGACCTACTTGGATTGTAGGCTTTTCACACCCTCTGCAAAGCTAGAAAAGCCACAGATGAGGACATAGGCGGGCCCAAATACCCTAGGACTCACATATCCTTTTTGCTCTGGTTTTATACAAGTTTATATGACAAAATAATGCTATTCATTATCCACTCGGGCTCGGAGGAGCTCGTGTTTGTGTGTTTTCTGTATGATGGCTATGGCTACAGGTCCCCACTTTGCGAATGCTACAGTGTATTATGTATCAGTTCAATGTATGTTATGTTTGGTCTGGCCTGGTTTAGTTTGCAGGCGAGACCTGGTATTATGCTTCATTTGGAGGTTTAAAGGCTCTGACACAATACAATGAGTATGTCCCACAAGACAACGTGATCTTTTATCTAGAATTAGTATGATACAATTAACTACTAATGCATACTCTGGACAACTATACATTTGTGACGTGGAACGTTCGTGGGTTGGACTCTGTACACAAACGGCATAGGATACACGCACACTTGGTCTTTCTCCAGGAATCGCACCTAACAGAGGTTGAAGCCGCCAAAATGCGAAAGAAGTGGAGGAGGCAAATAATCTCCACAAACAACTCTGTTTTTACCAGAGGGGTGACGATTTGGATAAAGGGGGGGAGGTCCTATTTGTTATACTGGAAAAAAGGGTGGATACACAGGGCAGATATATTTTCTTGCGAGGTACGTTGGATGGTGTACCAATCATCCTGGGGAATGTTTATGCTCCAAATTTTGACCAACACAAATATTTTACAGGTCTGAACTTGATTCTGGCAGGGTGGGAGGCCTCTCCATGGATAGTCAGGGGCGACTGCAATGCGGTCACGAATGTCACACTGGATCGCTCGTATCTCCCATTGAACAGTACGGTAGCCAGGAAACAGGCAGAAGCCTTACATGACTGAGTGAAAGGTTGGTCCCTGTGTGACACGTGGAGACTTTGAAACCCAATGCACAGGGAGTTTTACTCCTTCTCCTCGGTCCATCAACTTCATACCAGAATAGACAGGAACTTGTGCTCCAATTCCATAGCAGACCAAGTCATAGGCACCACTTATCTAGCGAAGACATTCTCTGATCATAATCCCCTGGAGACTATTTTTAGTTGGGGTAGAGTTCCCACCCCGGTTCCTACGTGGCGTTTATGGACCCTATTACTGGAAGATACAGTATTTTGCAGCACACTTTCCACAGCACTCCAGAATTATTTTACAGAAAACAGAAACACCGCCTCCACAGTTGAGTGGGACACGGTGAAGTCAGTCATGCGGGGAACAGCGATTAGTGCCACAGCGGGAGCCAGGCAGGAGACACACAAGAAGTTGAATGATACCGAGAATAAATTGTCCAAGCTCGAGCAGGAGGCAGTCCACGACCCCTCGAAGCAGACACTACTACAGGAAGCATGTATTCAACATGCAGAGTTACTAAAAACACTTAGACTAATAGACTATAGATCCTACACCCAACTGAGACATTCCGACTCTGACAAGTCGGGCACCCTATTAGCGAAATTAATTAGGATTGATCCCCCCACCACTGTCATTAGTCATATTAATCTCCCTGGGGGAGGCACTGAGACCACCCAATATGACATTAATGTAGCGTTGAGTAAATACTACGAAGGTTTGTATAGTAAACCGCCGTCTTTGCAGGGGTCCCATATTGATGAGTTCCTCGCAAATTTACCATACCCTCAAGTCCCAGATGGTATGCAGGACGTCCTGATAGGATCTATCACTAGGGCTGAAATCAAGACGGCAATTGGTGGGCTTTCACACAATAAAACCCCGGGACTAGACGGACTGCTGGTAGGATGTTTTGCGACATACTCAGAAATACTAATACCACTATTGGAAAAGAAATATAATAAGTCGCTCGAACTAGAACATCACCCATGCACCACTGTCCCAGTATTGGTGGTATCATTGTCCAAACCAGGGAGGGATTTATCGGATATGTCGGGTTATTGCCCTTTGTCACTCTTATCCACAGAATACAAAATCCTAAGCAAAATTCTGGCAAATAGAATCCAACCATACCTCAACAAACTGATCCACATCGATCAATGCAGATTTAAACCAGCTAGGAATAAGTCACTAAACATACATAGGCTACACCAGATTATGTCCATGGATCTTACGCAACACCACCACGCCGGCTGTATCTCATTAGACATGAAACAGACATTTGACACATTGTCGTGGGAATACTTGTTCAAATCTATTGCATGTTTTGGTTTACCCCCTGAATATATCAAGTGGATAAGGGTATTGTATGCCACCCCAACCACAAGGGTAAGATCTGGGAAACTTATTTCCAGAGAATATGATATTAACAGGGAGACACGTCAGGGCTGCCCCCTGTCTCCAATATTGTTTGTCTTGGCCCTGGAGCCACTGGTACCCCCTCTGAGATTGGAGGCTTCACAATGTGGTATACCCATGGGCGCATCAACACACCTGGTGTCGGCTTATGCTGATGACTGTGGAGGGACTGGGCCCGATCCCTCGTATCTTTGCCGACCTTGAAGTGATATCTGGTTTAGCAACTAACAAAACCAAATCAAATGCTTTCTTCTTTCACGAAAGCATACACCCGGACAGTATTAATTTTGGGAGACTCACACTATCAATGGCCCCACACACCTTTAAATATTTGGGCAAGTAATGTATATTGCTCGCCAATGGATATGTTGGAGGGTAACCTCAGTAAGGCTATTCGGGGTATACGATCTCAGGTGGCTTTCTGGATCACGCTTCCCTTATCTGCTATCGGGCATGTGGCATTATCTAAAATGGTGGTGCTTCCTCATCTTTTATATTACTTCACAAACCTGCCTTTGCTGGTGTCATCGAACATTTTTAACACGCTGGATACAATTCTGCTAGAACTCATCTGGGGTACGGGTCGCTGTAGAATCAGTCTTATGAAACTCGAGATAGACACATGGGGGCGGCCTGGGAGCACCAGACTTCAGGGCTTAGTACTATGCATACCTGCTGCAATGGTTATCCTATTGTACGGCAGGCCACAACTTACAGGAGACTGGCTCTACTACCAGACATATAGAGCAAGGAACACTCCATTCTCTGCTCTTACTACACAGTAAACCCCCCCGTCATTGCCACCCCTATTACACACTGCACTGCAATGTTGGAAAAACGCCCTGAAATACACCTCTGGCGGGGGACTATTTGTAGGTAACATCCCACTAGTGGGAATACCACTGGGAAGTGGTAGATTGATGCAACAGACACTTGGACCCTGATTGGATGTGGGTGTAGAGACTGTGGGGGCACTATTTGATGGTGGGACACTTATGGATCATGATGCCTTTATAAGAGACACAGGGCGCCTAACACGCTATACATGACACATGCAGCACTACTACACTATATCAAAAGACAGTGGTCCCCACAACGAGAGGAACCCCAAGCTAATGAGTTGGTTAAGTCTCTGTACTATATGAGACACCGTAACCACCTTATTAAGTGGTTATACATTAGCACCTGTGCACATGCCAGAATTACCTTAGACACTATCCGAGCGCAATGGACTACAGACATGGGATGAGATTTTACAGACAGGGAATGGAAAGATATATTGGAATACCCACGGAAAATACCTTGCAATGCCACGTTCAAGTTTATCCAATGTATGATCTTACATAGAGCTTACCTGACCCCACAAAGGCTACAGAGAATGTACCCGGCCAGCGTCCACCAATGACCCCGGTGCAAGTTACCAGCAGCGGATTTACTGCATATGCTGTGGGCATGCCCACGCCTTGCTGATTTTTGGAGGGAGGTTATAAGATTAATAGAGGGGACTACTCGCCTCTCCATTGGGGGTGCAGCACTGGAGTGCCTATTAGGTATTCATCAACGTAATAGTCGCTAAAAGGTCTATCACTATGCGCTGGAAATCAGCCAAGGATCCTACGTTGCACATGTGGCATAGCGAACTGTCCAGGTGGGCTGGGGCTGAAAGCGAAGTACTGCTTAGGGAGGAGGCCCAGGTCTGTGTAAAACCCCGATTTCCCTGGACTGGGACACAATGGTAGAAGCCCATAAGAGTACCAACCCCGATGATGCTCCTGACGTTCCACATACACAATGATAGATATAGCATAGGGTTTCTATGTAGTCATTCAGTGTTGGGTTATGAACGGAATAATGCGACAAGCTACTGTAATCAAAGACATGTAATTGGAAAGGGATGTTTCAGAATTGTGTAATATGCAGTCAGAGCCTGGGGAGGAAGGGGAAGGCTGTAGACTGGGATGAGGGGGGGTGTTAATGGGTAATAGTTAAACATTGTTATATATAGACATGGTTTGAGACCCAACATATGGAATGTGGACTGTGCAAACTTTCCTTTTTCTTTTTTCTCTGATTATGTACATCCATGGTCATAATGCTCTTTGTGTGGAGATCTTACAGGAGGGGAATGTATATTTTTCGTACAATTCATACGTACAATGTGTTTACATGATGGAAAATGAATGAAAAACCCAATAAAGTTTGTTTAAAAAAAATACTTGCAAACAGGTGCCCCCTCCCAAAGTCAGTGCCCCGTGCGGTGGCACTAGTCGCACCACCCTAGAGCAGGCCTTGACTGCATTGGTCAATGGTATTATTCTACAGCTCTCCTTACTTATTTCTCCCCAATGGCCATTGGGTGGTGTTGACATGAACCTTTGTGATAATACACATAGGGGCATATTCTCAAGGAGTTATCGCTGAGTTAATGGCACTTTATCGCAGCCAAAGTGGCAATAAACACATCGCCCTATTCACAAGCTGGTGCAAACAGCCCATATCACCCGTTAACCTGTGATAGCAGCCGCAAAAAACATTGCCACAGATGACCCCCACAACTATCGCTAATGGGATGCAGAGTAGGCATTCCCGTGCAAAAATCTGCGACAACACCACTCCGCAACATTCTCAATGACAAGCCAGATCTGCGATAAGAACCCAAAACTGGCAATAAGGCGCATTAGCAGCAGGAAAATAACACCCGCTCTGACCTGGTGTAAAGTCGGAAGACAGTCTGCACCAGAAAAGGGATCCCAGCCCAGAGCCATACCTGAAGGGCTACAGATGCCATGGAGCCAACGATCATGCGGGTGGGAGCCCCAACTGGGCCACAACACCCACCGCCACCACCCCCAGGTTCTCCCCTCCCCGGGCACCCACCCCCCCCCCGGGCAAAAACATGCTATATCAACTAACACGAAACATGTACCAAATAATCCGCCTGTGTTGTCACAAAAATGAGCATCACACATTCACGTTCGAATTAACAATCAAACATGTATTCAAATAAACACAGAACAGAAATGTAGACCCATGGCAGCTCTCCTCAGGACAATCTGTAGGTCACCGCCTGCAAGACCAAAATCTAGATGAGAAGGTGTGACTTTCGCTCATCAAAGGACAGAGAGAGAGTGAAAGATGGACAGAGAGGGGGAGAGAGAGAAAGACGGACAGAGAGAGAGAGAGAAAGACGGACAGAGAGGGGAAAGAGAAAGACGGACATTGAGGGGGAGAGAGAGAAAAAAGGACAGAGAGGGGGAGAGAGAGAAAGACGGACAGAGAGGGGGAGAGA
This sequence comes from Lissotriton helveticus, assembly GCF_964261635.1. Taxonomy (NCBI): domain Eukaryota; kingdom Metazoa; phylum Chordata; class Amphibia; order Caudata; family Salamandridae; genus Lissotriton; species Lissotriton helveticus. The sequence continues at coordinate 80,844,437 of NC_136062.1, forward strand.
CAAAGACGAACAGAGAGGGGGAGAGAGAAAGACGGACAGAGAGGGGGAGAGAGAAAGACGGACAGAGAGGGGGAGAGAGACACAGATAACAGAAGAGATGGACCGGGAGAGAGAGTGCTGACACTGCACACCCAGGCCTCACTGCTCACCTGCTGACATCGGTGTGTATCCCACCACGTGCCGGTATGTAGTGCAGTTCACCAGGTCCCACATCTGAAACAGATCCCTCATCTGCAGCAGAGTCCAGATACATGAATGGCAAAGTACATACAATTGCACGCGACATCATTGCCCATGCGCACCCAGGCAGCTGCACCCCAACCCCTCCCGCCACTCAGCGGTGCATGACCACCCCTGCGCACCCATGCAGCTGCACCCCAGCCCCTCCCGCCGCCCAGCTGTGCATGCCCACCCCTGCGCACCCAGGCCTCACTGCTCACCTTCCGCCACCGGCGTGTTGCAATGAGGGACCACCACGTGCCGGTGCAAGCCCCAAGCCCAGGGTCCGCGAACATGGCACCCTCCACATCATGCAGCCCGGCTCCACAGGCCACCAGGTCTCACATTTGATTCTGGGTCTCGCCATGGCAGAGGACATACTAGTGCACCCGGCATCATCGCAGACTGCACACCCGCTCAGCCCTTGAGGTGCCACTAACTCTGTCATCCTGGAGGCGACACCACACGCGGCAGGTCCGCGCTGCCCGCTGGCTCTAGCCTATACTGTGGTCTAGCAGGGCACACAAATCCTGAGCCGTCCGGACCACCAGGACGGGGCATCATCGCAGGCTGCACACCCGCTCAGCACTTAAGGTACCCCTACCTCAGTACACCGAAGGTCGGTTGTCTGACATAATATCGACAGACAGAATATCGACATACAAAAATATCGACACAAAAATATTGAAATCAAAAATATCGGAGTCATATCTTCATAAAGGTAAGTACAAAAATATCGAAAAATTAATATCGTAGTACAAAAATATCGAAATTAAAAATATTGTTTTTTTAAATGTATAAATAATAATGTAAAAATAATTTTAAAATACATATAATTTTACAAATATTAAATAAAAACATTAAAACATAATTAAAAAATTAAAACTAATACATATACATTTAAAATAAATTAAAAACGTAATAATTTAATGTAATTTTTTTTTTTTTCAATTTCATTTAATTGATTTAATTTAAATATAAATTTATTTTATTTTTACCCTGTACGCCTGTACCCCAAAAACCCAAAACTGACCCTGAACCCTAAAAATACCCCTTTACCCAAAAACCCAAAACTGACCCTGAACCCTAAAAATACCCTTTTACCCAAAAAACCAAAACTGACCCTGAACCCTAAAAATACCCCTTTACCCAAAAACCCAAAACTGACCCTGAACCCTAAAAATACCCCTTTACCCAAAAACTAAAAACTGACCCTGAACCCAAAAAATACCCCTTTACCCAAGAACTAAAAACTGACCCTGAACCCAAAAAATACCCCTTTACCCAAAAACTGAAAACTGACCCTGAACCCTAAAAATACCCCTTTACCCAAAAACTGAAAACTGACCCTGAACCCTAAAAATACCCCTTTACCCAAAAACTGAAAACTGACCCTGAACCCAAAAAATACCCCTTTACCCAAAAACTGAAAACTGACCCTGAACCCTAAAAATACCCCTTTACCCAAAAACTGAAAACTGACCCTGAACCCAAAAAATACCCCTTTACCCAAGAACTGAAAACTGACCCTGAACCCTAAAAATACTCCTTTACCCAAAAACTGAAAACTGACTCTGAACCCTAAAAATACCCCTTTACCCAAAAACTGAAAACTGACCCTGAACACTAAAAATACCCTTTTACCCAAGAACTGAAAACTGACCCTGAACCCTAAAAATACTCCTTTACCCAAAAACTGAAAACTGACCCTGAACCCTAAAAATACCCCTTTACCCAAAAACTGAAAACTGACCCTGAACACTAAAAATACCCTTTTACCCAAAACCTGAAAACTGACCCTGAACCCTAAAAATACCCGTTAAAAAAACTAAAACATATAAAATTTAAAATATTATTATATACTTACCTATACTTACGTTGTAATGGTATGCGTTGTAAAGGTACCTGCGTTGTAAAAACATGCGTTGTAAACACATGCGTTGTAATGGTTTTTGCATTGTAAAGATTTAGTTGTAATGGTAGTGCGTTGTAAAAGTTGCGTTGTAAAGGTTGTTTCCCCGGTGGATAGCGTAGGGGTAAAAATTACTATTCACACGCCAGAGGGTGCATCAGTAGGGAAAGCGTTGGATAGCATGGGGGTAAAAATTAATTCCCACACTACTCCCACTTTAACACACAACACACTACACATATAAAAAAGACAATTAATATAAATTTCAATTAATCAATTAATAACAATTAATATTACTAAATTGATGTAATTATAAATGAACTAAATAACACATATTAATTACTAATTAATTAACAATAAATACCAAAGAAAATTACAATCTCTTTAATTAATTACATTTAATTATATCACACCCTATCCCCCTATAAACACACAACCCACTACACAGAAATAAATCATATCATTTATTCACTTAATAATTATTAATTACCAATTAATTATTATTTAACAATAACAAAAAATTAAATATATTAGCACATTAACTCTAAATAATTTAATTACATAATTAATATTATTTAATTACCAATTAATTATTAATTAACAATAACAACACATTAAATATATTAGCACATTAACTCTAAATAATTTAATTACATAATTAATATTATTTAATTATCAATTAATTATTAATTAACAATAACAATAAAGTAAATATATTAGCACATTAGCTGTAAATAATTTAATTTACTAATTAATATTATTGTTTCCCAATTAATTAATTAACAATAACAAAAAATTATATATATAAAAAAAGTACTCTAATTAATGTAATTAACTAATTAATATTAATTAATTACCAATTAATTAGTAATTAAAAATATGTACAAAATTATATTAATTAATTAACTAATTAATATTAATTAATTACCAATTAAGTATTAATTAAAAATATTTACAAACATATATTAATTAATTAATTATTATTAAATTACTTCCCACCCTATTCCCCTATAAACCCACAACCCGCTCTGATACTAAAACGCAAAATGTATACAAATTTACAAATTTTCAAACATACATTACAAAACATGTTTAACAAACATATAAACAACACATTAAAATACATAACACTAAACAAAATCTCGATATTAGTAAAATTCGATATTAGTAACATACATACCTTAAAAAAACGATATTCTGTCTGTCGATATTTTGGACATCGATATTCTATACTATCGAAATTAAAACATCGATATTATTGTATATCGATATTTTAATTTCGATATTTTGTCTCACTACCCCGAAGGTCACCTTCCTGTTACGGTGTGCCTGTGCTGGCCACAGTGTATCCGGTGCTACCAAGTCTGTGCCCCGCAAGTCATGGACCCTGTGTGATTGGGTATTGTGGTGCGGATGCCATCATGTCACCTCCGCGAATGTGATGTTTCAGGGCCCTGGGCCCTCAGGCCTACATGAACACCACACGGATACACCCAGAGAGAGGTTGGAAATGGCGTCGAGCACGTGTGCCCAGCTCTTTTTATTCAGCAGAATCACATGTCCTGTGATGCGTGGGCAGGATGGGTGTGGTGTGGGTGTACACCAGCCCTGAGGGAGTGGCTGTGGCATGCTGACAACTAGACCTGTGATCCGCAGATCACTACAGGGTAGACCTGGGACATGAAGCATTGCCGTCCCCCCCTGTGAGCATAAGCGGAGTGGGCTGGCCTGGCGTATGCCAGTCCAGCGTAAGGGTGTGAACAATCACCCGGGGGCTCTGGGCGTGGTTCTAACTAATGGAGTGGAGTAACTAATGCGTGTGTCCCTGTTGTTGTGTCTGCGCCACTTGGACTGCATTCAGCAATGTGTCACAATGTTACCAAAGTTTTACGACATGAGTCACATGGACGTAAGAGGAATTCACTGAGCCTACATTCATTCATACTCCCACACTTGAAAGGCCATAGACATTGCATCTGGAGCAGTACAGGGCCATTCAAACCCCACATGAAGATGTTAGCCCGTGGAGGGCCAGCCAGTGTCCTTCAGAGAATTACAAGTCCAAAGGAAGAGGAAGAGTGTTGTCCGCAGTCTGATTGGTGTGTCATTGGCGATCAAACAGAATATGGCAGTCCATGTCGAGGTCCAAGGATAGCGTCGCAGAGTGCATCGGGGGACAGTGGAAGGTGATGATGCAGAGGGCAGAACCAAGCAGAAACAGGCCATATGGTGGAGAAGAATGCTACTGCGTCCTTCGTACCACGCTGGCAGGTTCATCTGCATCTTCGTCTACTGCTGTTGCATGTGCCTCACGTGTGGGTGGTGGTGTTCTGTCTCCTGCTCTGTATGGCAGTGACACCTCAGGGGCCAGAGGTGGAATGTCTGCCGCAGTGTGTGGCACTGACACTTCAGGGGGAGTAGATGTGAATGTAGTGGTAGCAGCAGCATGCATCAGCGTCAGGCCTTGTGGCAGCAATGAGCATGGTCTTGAGGTCATTGAGGAACCCAGCTACCACTCGCTGGTGTGCAGCCGTGGCAGCCGATCTTAATGCATTCGCCCGCTCCATGATCTCCATTAACCTTCCCATGTTTCCCAACCACCGTGTGACATCACTAGAGCCACTCTGACTGGACAGTTGTTCTATTCTCTGAGTCAGGGCTCCAGCGATGTCTGCCATGGCCCGTTGGAGTGCATGAAGTGGACTGTGGGTGTACGTAAGGGACTGTGAGTGGTCCCTGATGGGACTTAGACACCCATGTAAAGTATCTCGTTTGTCTGCCATGCGGTCGAAGCCCACCTGCACCGGTTCAGCCGGATTCTCCTGGCACCCCAAAACACGGTGTTGGAAAGCCATGTGTTCTTCGTGGGGCCCTGGGAGGCAGCCGTGGTGGTGGGTGCTGCCTGCTGAGTGGTTTGTGCAGGGGGTGGGGTCCCATCGATGCAGCTGGGCTGCCCAGCTGCTGGAAGTGGGCTGCGGAAGCTGTCCACAAGCTGTTGGACGGCGTCATAGTCGAAGCTGTGGTGGTCCTCTTCATCATTAGAGAAGAGAGGTTTGGGCTGCTCTGCAGGAGGTGTTGATTCTCCCTCTACAATGTGAAGGGGAGATGCAGTTTAACAATGTGTTCAGATGCATGCTGTCGCATTGTCCATGTTTTCATACAGACTGCATGACTGTGTACATTTTGGCTGTTTGGGAGGTGCTTCCTATTTGATGGGGGACTGTGGACATTTCAACAACATGACGTGTGTGTGTTTGTACTTGTACAATATCAACTCACATTTCCCTGCAACGCCAAATGTGATTGGCCAGTGCCTACACCCAGTCGGCACCAGCTGTCTCCTGTGTTCTGTTGTGGACGTGTTGCATTTTGTACCACATTGTTGTCAGTGTAGATGGGCTTTGCACGTTATGTGTGTGTGCTGCATTTCGGGGGAGTCACTCCTGCAGCTCTGATTTTGCTGCCCCTTCTCTATTTTATGCGATGTGCCTTTGACTTCTGTGCTGATACAGTGCTGAGATGTTGCATACTTGGGTACAATGGTCTCTTGGTGGGAGTTGGGGGCTGGGGCATGGTTTGGCCGCAGATGTGCTCAGTTCAATAGTGCATGTGTGCCATTGTGCCCATCTCCCCAGTCCCCCAGTCCCTGGTCGTTACTCACCCTGGTGTTGTTGTGTCTGGTCATGTTGAGCAGTGTCCAGTCCCCCATCTCCTGCCACCGTCTCCCCACTGATGACTGTGGAACCCTTTCCTCCATATCATCCACTCCTCCTGTGGGCCAAGACTCCCACCTCTACCTGACCTGGATGCCGCGAAGGACACCGCAAGCCATTCCACTCCATTCCCGCTAGTCTTTCCTGCCGCCGCAGCCGCCGCAGCCACCGGACAGCACGGCGCGGCTGCAGTGACCTGGGACTACAATCCCCAGCGGCCCCCGCGACAGGAAGTCACGCACGCCCTGTCTCGCGCCCGGAGGTGCTCAAAGACCAGCGAGAGCCCCCGCGTCGCGGGACGCGCTGGGCTAAGCCCGGGCAAAGGGCGGGCCATCTGTGGCCGTCCGGAGCAGGAGGAGGCAGGGCTGGGCCATCCCCCCTCATTTTGTCACCCAAGGTACTCCGTGCACTATACTCTCATTGCTTGTTCTTCCTGTTCCATCAGTTATAACAATGGGGAAAAGGAAAACCACAGAGGACGCTAACGAGGCAGTTGGTGGGGCGGCTAAGGGAAGGAAAAAAGCCAAGAGGTCGAAGGTTAAGCCTCCGAGAAAGCGTTTGTCACATGCGGGTAGCAATTGTGTCATGGACCGGATTGATGGACTGGTGCAAGACTGCGAGGACCTATTGACTTCTGCTCCGCACCCAAAGGAGAGGGTTTCAGAGGGTGGGAGTAACGCGTCTATCGGTGAAGGAAAGGGCCAAAAGAGGGGCATAGCGGTTATTCCAGAAATGTTTTTGAGTAAACCTAGCGCAGGGAGTGTGGCAAAATCTGTGATTTCTGAGGAGGGGGGTCTTTATCCAGAACAATTCCAGCCCCATTCAGCTCCCGCTCGCAGCCCCAACAATGTAATTACTTTGCCTTGTAGTAACAGGTTCTCAATATTGGCCCAAATAGAAAACTGTTATCCTGAAATCAGCCCAGAAGGACTTGTGTCAGTTCCTCCCCTAAGCGAAGGCATACCCCAGGTGCCTGGAACCTTTGAGGCTCTTCGGCAAATGGAGCCAAATGCCAATCCATTGTTTGAAGTTGTAAAGCACCTGTGTGACTTGGTTGAAGGAATGCAGGTCAAAATTGAGCGGTTGACAGATGTGGTAAATAGTATGATGGCAGATTCAGGTTCAGGTTATCGCTCAAAAGGTCTTGTAGAGACACAATTCACTGGCCCAAATAGACTGCAGGTGGGAGATCGCATTAAGACTACATCTACCCCCCCCCCCACACCTCTACGGGTGTTTTTCAATCTCAAAGCATCCCTGAGGTGGTTAGGTCAGGTAGAGGAGTCCTCCATACCAATCATGAATGTAAAGGGTGTGGTGTAGTAATCTCAGCAAGTAAGCCAACAGGGAAAGTGGGCGGTGTTTCTACAGTCACAGCGAGACCTGTTGAACAGAAAACCGCAAGATGCCAACAGGTAAACAAATCAGTTCCACCTAGTACGCATGTTGCCCATCGTAATTCCAACCTAAATAAGCCGCCTATGGTGTATCTGGTTAATACCCCTAAATTGAGTCCCGGCAGAGATTACGAATCCACTGAATCTCTAAATAACAAAGCCATCCATTGGATTAGGTATGTCAGAGGCTGTAGGTCTGTTATTAGGGAGGATATCAACAGTGCTGAGAGGCTTAGCTTCCAGGGGGATATATATGATTGTATTGGATTAACTTTCAAAAATCCTAAATTGGCGGGAGATTTAATTAACCTAGAATTCAGAACTTGTTCCCCGGATCATTCCAGGATCCAACTGAGATCCACTCCACCCCCCCCAGACCTGGCTGACTAAAAATCAAAAGTGTGCTGTGGCCAATCTCGGGGTAAGCTCTAGTTTGGATTGCAATGATTGACTACTGGCAGAAGATGTACAAATAGAAGGTAGAGTTGTAATCAATAGTGAAAAGTCTGTTCCAGGTACAACTATCCTCCCGGGCAATTTGCTTCCCTTACCACTTCTAACATCTTTTATGCCTTCCTCGCCCATCGTACCACCTAGTATTCCAGATATAATCCAAAATGATGCCTTTGTATCTGATCTTGGGAACTCAGGATCAATCATCTTGTGGAATATAGCTGGCCTGAAATCCAAATTAGACTCTCCGGAATGGGCAACATTCATCAGTCAGTATGAAATATGCCTATTCCAGGAGACTTGGCTGCTGGATACATTGCATTTTTCTGGTTATCTGAACTATAGTATCCCAGATGAAAAGGGAGGGAGAGGCCGCCCGTCTGGAGGCCTGTCAATATGGGTTAGGCAGGACCTTGATGCCACAATTAAGCCCCTGCCCACTAATCATAAGGATCTACAGATCTTAAGGTTAGAGTTCCCAAATAAGAAGCCCATTTATATCTACAATCTGTACGCCCGAAGTACTGGGGGGAAGAAATCTGAAGTATTAGCACTCCTGGAAGACTTGATAGAACGACACTCGTCTCATTCCAATATAATTATTGGGGGAGATTTTAATGTAACCTTTGAACCTCTTTCATGTGACAATTGGAACAAATCGGATGAAGAAGACAGGGAATGGGGTGTACCCAAACTCGATCTGGAGCCAATTAAAAGGTGGACAGAAATAGTGACTCAACTCAACTAAATCTGTCTAAATAAAGGCTTAAGATCAACTAATGGTAGGACTGCTGGAGATAAGTTAGGGGCCGACACCTTTAGGAGTGGGCCACGTGAGAGTAGAATTGACTATATCCAGGTCAGTCTGGGTTCATGGCGATACCTCAAAGATATGTCAATTGTTGACAGGGTTGAGAGTGATCACAATCCCCTATGTAGGATTAACATCGCCATCTCAAATGATATGCGCCACGTCCGTTGGCCAAAGGTTTCGACTATTCAAGAGAATATTGATTTTATATCAATCAAGCTAGCTCAAGCAACAAGTGATCTGGGTGTATTATCTAAAGAGGGTTTATTGGCTCCTGCATTAGAAAAGGGCACTAGGATCCACGAGTCTTTCTTTAGAGAGTTAAGAAGTTTATTTGTTAGGCCTCCTAAACCAAACGGATCCCGCATCCCCCAGCCACCACGTTGGTATTCAGGGTATTGTAGGCAGGCATGCTTGGAACTGGGTAGAGCTATTAGAAGCGGATCAAGCGGGAATATTCGTCTCGCAAGGGCCGCTTATAAGAGTACTGTCTCTAGATCCAAGCGTGCCTGGGACGAACAGAGATGGCAAGACTTAAATGTGGCCAGATCTCAGAAAGACTCGCGTAGGTTTTGGAACGTTTTTAAATGGGGAAGTGAGGGCAACCCGGATAAGCCCCAGAACTGGGTCCCCCAAGAAGAATGGGTAGCCTATTTCAAGCCGCAATACGCAAAGGGTGAGGTCACCAACCCAATCATGGGGTTACCATTCATACCTTTTTTGGAAGATCCGTTCACCCTTGGAGATGTGCATCGTGCCCTAGACTTAGTCATCCCTGGTAGAGCGCCAGGTATTGATGGCATACCTGCGGATTTATTCCTGCAGGATAAAGATTCCTGGGGTACCTACATACTCCTCTTGGCTAATGTGGTTGCTAAGGGCGCTCCCATTCCTCATTCTTGGGATGGGGCCGAAATTATCCCAGTATTTAAAAAAGGGGATAAATCTTCACCGGGTAACTATCGGCCTATCAGCCTGATTGACACCACCCAAAAAATCTTTGGTAGGCTGCTCCTCAACAAAGTATTGGAGTGGGAGCGGGATCAGAACATCTTATCCCATTTGCAGGCTGGTTTCAGAATCTCGATTAGCATTTTGCTATGCTGTACTGGAAGGCTCTGGTAATTGGAAATGGTAGTCTATATGCTGCCTTTATTGATCTTAGAGCAGCATTTGACCTGGTTCCTCGCTCGACCTTATGGAGCGTTCTTAATGATATGGGCATGCCTGGGCCCCTACTTTCACTAATTAAAAAACTTCACGAGCAAAATTTTGCTCAGATTAGGTGGGGTAGTCCTGGTAATGTCACAACCCAGTTCCCTGTAGAAACCGGAGTGCGCCAAGGCTGCGTTTTGGCGCCACCCCTTTTTTCTATGTACATTAACGACGTGGCCAAGCTACTGATTGACTCTACTGTTGATGCGCCCTCCCTTGCAGGAGCCAAAGTCCCCATTTTAATGTTTGCTGACGATTGTCTGATAGTATCTAAAACCCCGAGCGGGTTGCAAAGGGCTTTGTTGATTTTTGAAAAGTTTTGTACCGCTCGTGGTTTGGAAGTAAACGTTTTAAAATCCAAGTTCATGTCTTTCAACGCGTCAAAATCTTTTAAGGGCACTGTAAGTATGAATGAATTACATCTTGAGAAGGTTCAGGCTTTTAGCTATCTGGGAGTTTGTATTCAGCATGACTTAACGTGGAAACACCAGGTCGAGCTGGCTATCCTAAAACACCGCCAGCTTGCTGGAGCTCTAAGTTTCCTCACACAAGGTCCCTCACTAAGCCGATAGCCCCTGTATTATCGGTATATAACGGCAAAGTAGTCAGTTCTGCTCTCTATGGAGTGGAAATATGGGGGTCTGAAACTTAAGGGGGATAACTGCTTCTGAAAACCGTTTCTTAAGGAACCTAATCAAATTACCTCAGAGCACCCCATGAGCCCCTTATTTTACGATCTGGGCCTGTGCCCAATAGCCCTCATTGCGTTTTTGCACCCAGTTTTATACTGGAGGCGGATTTGGACTACGCCCAAACTGGAAGTATATACCAGGGGTCTGCTGGATGTAATAGAAAGTGATACTTCCCAAAAAATTAAGTGGTTAGGACATATTCGGGGTGCATTAAGGGATCTAGGTCTTGGGGAAGTGTGGGATGATCCAGGAAATGCTAGGTTTCCCCGGAAGAAGGTTCTCAAAGACCTGTACTGGAAGTCCGTGGCTTCGAAAGCTTTCATGAATACAGCTCCCCTTTCCCTGACTGGTATGTTCCTGGACTTCAAAGATGGGTCAAATTTTGAAGCCTTCTAGGATGTCATCATAAAACCCTTAGACAGGAAGCTCGTTTTCCAATTGAGAATTGGGAGTTTACCAGTAAGGGCGTTCACTAATAGGTGGACTAGTGGGGGAAAGACTGCTTGTCCAGCCTGTTCGGCCACTATGGAAACTATTAGCCACCTATTGTTTGAGTGTCCTGTGTATGTAGCACCCCGACGGATCTGGCTACGCCCAGTATGTAGGTTATTGGGCACAAGGAGTGGGCTGGTTGCTGTTAGATTAATTCGTACCTGTGCCAACCCTCCTGTATATACAGCTGTGGCCAAATTTTTAGGTTGGGCATGGACAATCCGAAATAGACTGTTGACAGTTTAAATTTTAACTTTGGGGCGAAAAACTTTTTGTTTATGCAACATGTTCTAATTTTACCCCATATTGGCTGTAGTACCAATGTAACTTTTTAATGAATTTGTAAATTTTATCACTATTTATTATATTTTTAGGGACGAATTTTATATGTACTATATGCTTTTATGACATTCGTCGAATAAAGCTTGCTTGACTTGACTTGACTCCCACTCCAGTCTGCATTGCTGCCTTTCGGTTGTTGGCAAGTTTCAGCTTGGTTTTGCGCTTGACATCATTCCAGCGCCTCTTGACCCCTTCTATTGCCCTCTTCAGCACTCCCACTGCATTCACCTTGTCCACGATGTACTGCCAAAGTCCATTTTTGGTTGCCAATGATACAGTGGAGGTGATGAACAGTTGTTGATGCTGTTCTACCACCTCCGTTATCAGGATCCTGTTTTCCTGCGGGCTGGACCACTTCTTCCTACTCTTCTTCTCCTTGGCCTTCCCTGACCTGAGGTCCCAGGCAGGTCCTCCGGGGGCTTGTAGGGTTCTGGTTCTCCTCCGTACTTGCGCCGGCAACATCCATTGTGCTTTGCTCTTGTTTGGCATTTGTTTGTCTGTTTTTTTCTGCTTTTATGGTGATTTTTCCAGGCTGATGCATGTGAATTGCAGGCCTGTCGCTGGTTTTCGCTGATTTTTGTATCGCAATTGGCCTCATCGCAGCTTTTTGTGCGTTCGTGTTTCGCATTTTTGAGGCATAATTTTTCTGCGATAGACTGCGATGTTGAAAGGTGCATTAAGCTAATTTTGCGATAGTTCTTGCACATTCTTGAGAATATCCCCCATAGACTATTACACTGTCACCTACTCCCATTTTCCAAAACATCTAATTGAAAGGCTTCAAAGATTAGAAGAGCAGCCCTTGCAAATGAGCCTGATTATTATTTTATTTGTTTGCTTGAATATTCAGTGCAGTGTAGAACTAGGCTGGCCAATCTGTCTATACTTAATTGGAGGTCCATAAAGCCTTCATCTTTTACTTAATCAAAGTTATTCATAATGTTTTTGTTTCTATCAGTCCATATTCATAGCTTGAAATTTAGATTGCCAAATTACTTGGTCGTCATGTAGATATTCTGCCAGTCCATTCCGGTTTCTGATAACTGTTCAGGGCAACTATTATATAACAAGATTCACACAGCAAACACACTCTAAGATCACAGAGGTACCCCTAAGAATGTTAGAGTGAAGCACTAATATTTGATGTTTTTGGGGAAGCATGCTATGCAAGAAAAGTAAACCATTTTAAGCCTTGACAAAGAAGTTTTACTTGAAACATGTTGGCTGTCGAAATATAAACAAGGCATTCCAGAAAGGCTGTATTGTATCAACTATAAAATAGAAACAGTATTTCTATGAATATGGGCTGAAATCTAATAAAATGGTTGAATGACTTAGACTGTGGCAAAACTTTGAAGGAAATATTAATGATATATAAATTATCAACAGACCAGTGGGGCCTGGTATTTGGAACATATTACACAAAAGTACCTTAGACAATACATAGTGTGCTACAAATAAACACATAATGGAAAAGGGACCATGATTTCTTAGAATAGGCCATAAATGAAAATGGAAGATGGCGGGTTTTAATCCTTCCTCAAGTATATTTCTTTCAGGTTCTTTGGCTTTGCTCATGAAATCGTTTTTTGTCATAATTATGACCCTTTATATTTCGGGGGTTGAAACGCCGTTGGTGCTTTTGACAATTGGGAAGGGATTAAAAGACACAATCTTCCATTTTCATTTATGGACTGTTCTAAGAAATCATGGTCTCTTTGCCATTGTTTGTTAGTTAGTAACACTATGTACTGTCTAAAGTATTTTTTGTATAATATGTTGAGCAGCAAGAACGTACGTATTTCATTGTATATGTTATGTGTGAAATCCCCTTACAATAATCATTCAATATGTTTTCGAATGTTTGTGTGTGCATCTCACTTTATTTGTTTGGTATTTTTCATATTTATTGACTTTAAATCTTGTTAAGATGTCCCCTTAGTTTTTATTTCCTCTAGATAGTCAAGTTTGATCATCCTCTCAGCGTTCCACCAGAGCTGTTGCCAACCATTGCAATCCTGCAGCTTGACTGATCACAAGACCTCACTAAACCATCCAATTGGTAGTAGAGACAGGCAGTGTTTACAATGAGCAACAATTTCATCAATACGAGCTTATGACATGCATTTATTGGGAATTCCTTGTTCATAGGAAATAATTGCAATTCCCAGTCCCTATCACGAAAGGGGTGCACCTGTTGAAGAAGGGTAGCTATGCACTGGCTGACCCCTTCATTGTAGCACACATGCAGCCCCAGACATGTAACTGAATCACAGACCTGGTTTTGTTTGATCTTGTGTTGATGAATGCAACTTGTCCCTCTAGATGTTATACACCAACCACTAGTGGTCATGTAACTAGTTATCATGGAGGAGTCCCATTTCTTATCTCAATAAATCAGACAAATTGCTCCAAGTACAGCTATGCACCACTACCTACAGAATTAAGAAGGGCTATCAATCTTTTAATTCTTTCAGTGTCCAGGTCAGGCTATGTTTAATTCAAATTTAGCCTACCAGCTTTACTCCTGGTGGTGTCCATTTGTCAATTCCTTTATGTTTCAGTTTGCAGTCATACACCTCACCTGAACCCAAAGACTTTGGTTTCTCAGAAGCTGCTTGGTGGCTCATGAGCATAACACTACCGGATTGCTAGTCAGCATCATTTATAGTTGGAACTACGAAGGTATCTGATCGTCTTCAAATCTACGACTTTCATTCATGATTAATTAAAACATTCTATGCAAATCCTTTCAATTTCTTTCGCCTTGTACCAGCCCAAGAATTTCACCTCAAGTGGCTCAAAACAAATGTCACAAGCTGCCCCTCTTACTTATGGCATCAGTTCCTAAAACCAGCAAAATGGAACCAGATTCCTATTCTTTGCTAGTTGAAGTAATGAGCCAACAAGCCTGCTTTGAACACTTGAAGTAAAAGCTTCAGATAAATAGGACACTCTGTCAAGAGTATTAAGAGGGCACTGAAAGGCAGGGGCTGGGACAACCCGTAGATTACCTTGTATCGGTCTGTCAGCTCCATCCCAAGAACCAGCAATGAGCGTTTTAACTATACCAGCTTAAATATACACTGTTACAGCCGGAAATACTGTGTCTGTCGGCACCAGATTTGCCCTCCAATGAATCCTCATTAAAGGATTTAGAGTGTACTCATTCCAATTACAAAGCCTCAAGAGTCAGATGTTGTTATTTTTCGTTACTTCCTCCCTTAGTCAAGAATATATAATTTGTGTGCCTGCTGCATTCCTTGGATGTAGTCGAGATTTCTTAGGCTCCCTCTCCAAAATTGAACCCGGGCTGTGACCTGTGGTCACCATGGTAGACACTGAAAGTATCTTTAAAATTGATAGGTCAGACATCTGAATGCATCATAGTAGTCACTGAGACATGCAACTGGTTTGTGATTATCTAGAGTTACCAAAGCGACTGGTTAGGGCCAGAGTGGGGTTCACCTTATAAATGCACACATCCTGGGAGGTCAGCATTTGTCAGTATATATTAGCTCTAGAATTACCACAGATATCTAAATAACGGTAAACATCACTTACAACGAAACTTTTACAACGCACTACCATTACAACGCGGTCATTACAACGCAAACTATTACAACGCATTGCGCTGGGGGGCGCTCTAGGATAGGGAATAGGTTAATTTACTATCCAATAACCTTCCCTAGTGTCCACGGGGACTGGAGTTGGAATAGTAAATTAAACTATTCACTATCCAACACCCAAAAGCGCTATGCGTTGTAATGGTATGCGATCTAAAAACCGTGTTGTAAAGGAAGGCGTTGTAATAGCCTGCGTTGTAACGTCATACATCCCTAAATAACAGATGGGTCGAAAAAGGAATGCTAACTAATTTCTTGAGTCATTCCCAGTTTCACTGTATGGCTGTGTGAACTTACTTGGGCATGGTTTAATCTTGAGACACTCTAAAGTATACAAAAAAGTGACAGACGGAATTGCTGAATTAATCTCAGCAACTGGTAATTACTTGGGCCGTATTGTAGTGTAGTTCCTATTTTCCCAATAGGCTCTGCGCATTGGAATAGTACCTACAGCAGTAAAGGCCTAGGCCAGACGTTAACTAGGTCTACTACTGTCGATACTAGACTTAATTTTTGGGTTTGCCAGCTAAGCTCAGAGTTCGCGAATGTTCAAGGAAGGATTAACTTCCCTGATTAGACAAGAAGGGATTTAGTTTCTGACAACCATAGAACATGACAACTTTGCTCTCCCCTAATCAAGAGTCAATCTCAAGAGTCGTGTGAGCACAAGGCAATTATTTTACTCAGTCAGTACGTGCATTCTTAGTCTCATCAGAATGTAGAGAAAAGGAAGAGACGGGTGTGTTCAATAAAAGGGTGTTATTTATTGATCAGTCTCTTTTCTCGTACAAGAGAAATGGATCGATATTATTGCAATATTTATAGTTAAGTAAAGTGCATACATTAAAAGCAATAGTATAAAATAATACTGTAAAAACATTGATATGGTTTCTGAGCCATATGATGTTTAAAATGATTAAAATATATTTACATACACATATACATTTGACTAAACGTACTCAACTGGTGTTTCTAAATACGCCTACCCCGTGTACCTGACCTAAGTCTAATGCGTGGGCGGGAATAGAAAGTTACAGTTTAAGTTAAGTTTGTTTTTGCCAAGTGAATAACTAAAGAATTCTCTGTGAGGGGTTATTCAGTTCTGTACCTGGAATTTAGGATGAATGAGGAATGGTATCTCTTTCTCTGCTCTCGATATTCCAGGCTGCCTGCGAGGGCTGCCCGAAAGCGCCGGTGCTGGGTCTCTCGGCTTGAGATAGCAGCGCGTCTCTCAGCGCGTCAGGAAGGCGGGGCTGCTGCCAGCGGGGTCTGCTTCTGCTCTCGGCTTCGGCAAGTGTGGCTGCTCCGTCTTGTCACCACGCGTGTGTTTGCATAGGGCAAGGTCGGCAATATTTATACCTTAAAGGTGCCGAGATTGACGTAAGGATGGACATAGGTACGTCAATAAAGATGTCATACGACTTGCTCGTTAGCACATTCTTTACTAAAGTTCTCTGTGAAATCAAAACAATGGCCGCACGGATTGTCCAGGTTGTCATAGGTTTGATTTGTTATGAGAACGTCGTATGCCTTATCAGGGGCTGGAGTAATGTCGCTTGTCTAATTAGATCTCAAGCGTTATGACCTAATCAGATAACACGTTCCTGTGCCGTAGTGTGACTGCGTCAGATAACGGTATCTGCATCATGGGGGTTTTCTTGCCTCATGGGCTGACTGTTAGTTAACTTGATAGTTAGTTTAACCAGAATAGGGTCAGGAATAGGGGGATCGATTCAGAACCTATAGAAATACACGACAGTATCTTAATCCATTGTTATTTTGCACACAATGTCCCCTTAGTTTTGGACCAGCTATATGCTAATCAGTCTTGACCCAGCTCCAATTGGAACAGTCCAGCCCGAGCTGCCAAGCTAGGTCCTCCAATTACCGAAACACACGCAACCCAGGACCAGTCTTAGTTATGGGCTCTTCAGCCAGTGTAAGGTGCATTACCCATAGTTGTCCTCAAACTGTGGATAACGTGGAGATATTTTGATTGTTGTGAGATTGACAGCCCTTATTTATGTGCAAGGGAGGCAAATGGGAGGAAGTAGCCCTCATGCATCAGTCTCGCTGTTTAAATCATACCCTTATCCCTCTACATGGACCAGTCGATTTTCACACCTCCTATTGTTATGTTCGTATTCCTCTAGATGGGTGCATGCAGATGAATAGTGTGGGATGATTTAAGTAATGTGTGAGCTCGTTCCCATGCATAGCGTGAGGCATGCAATGCGGGTTTACCAAAGGGGCTAGTTTGGGTATGGTTGGAGTAATAGACCGTGAGATCACATTTCTTTTGAAGTATGTGTTTTTCCAGGCAGGCCCACATTAGTATCTCTCTCTGGTTTTGGACGTGTATATCATATGTGCTAGCTGGGAAGTCAGCCAGTATGATTCCAGGTGGGGGATGCGTAGGCCCACTCAGTGGTTTTGGCATAGATCTTGGAAGTTTTGAGACGTGGTTTGCGTGTATCCCATATGAAATTCCTAATGAGGAAGTCTATTTTCCATCATTAGAGCTGGTTGGACCCTTAACAGCAGCATGTCAAAGAGGTAATTATACCATGGTATCACATTAATTTTTACAACCTGCACTTTGCCCCATAAGGATAGTTGGAGTTTAGACCAGTTAGCGAATTATGTAGTGACTTTGTCTATGATAGGGGCGATATTGTCTCTGACCATATTAACAAGGACCATATTTAAGGATACACCAAGGTATTTGAGGCAACTGAGTATTCATGTGAATGACGAGGTTCCCAGGAATGCTACTTGGACCTATTTACTTTATAGCTTGAGAACACTGGGAAAGATTATATAACAGCCATGAGTGCTAGTATAGATAACAAGGGGTTGGACAGTGTAACCAATGTATCATCTACATAGTAAAACACTTTCTGTTCTCCTGCAGTTGTTCTCACCCCCTAAATGGTGTGTGTGTTACGTATGGTTGCTGGAAGGGTGTCAAGTGGTATCAGAAATTGTAGCGGGGACAACGGACAGCCTTGCATTGTGCTAGGACATATATCAAAGTGGGAGGGGAAGGCTCTGCAGGTCACTGAAGCAGTAATTGAACTATACAACCTTTTCACTTTGTCAGTGAATGAAGTTCTCAAACCTATGGTTGCCAAGACTCTAAATAGGCATGACCAATTAATGCAGTAAAATTCCTTTTCGTTGTCAGGGGAAGAATCTTTTCATCCCTGTCCTGTCTAACCTACCACAGCATACGAGACAACATCCTCAGATGGCAAAGTCGGAGGCAGAGGCAAAACGAGCACTCCAGCACTACGTGGCAAGGTAAGACAACTCTTAACAAGCGCACCAGCGCGATGAGGAAGAGTCAAGGGCAAACTATGCAAGAGCTCCTCCGCGGCAAGGAAGGCAAGGAAACAAAACAAGAGCTCCAGCGCGGCAAGGCAAGGCAACAAAATAAGCGCTCCAGCTCGGCAAGGCAAGCAACAAAACAAGCGCTCCAGCGCGGCGATGCAGATCCATAGGCAAACTAAACAAGCGCTCCTGCACGGCAATGCGTAGACAAGGGACACCAAGGAAGACGAGCAGCGCTCCTGCGCGATACCAAGTATCTAAGCAGGCATCCTAAGACTAAGCAGGCATCGGAAATTACACAGGCGTCAATACGAAGCGCCGTTCTGGGGGAAGACTGCTGATGTTATGCGGATTCCCCCGGAAGCGCTAGTGACGTCGTAGCTGTTCCGGCAAGGAAAGCTGGACCGCTAAAGGCCAGGAAACCCAGAAGTGAGGAGACTCGCTTTCTGCATGAGCCATGGTTCATGCGCACATGGGACATGGTAAGGGGGGCTACCAGACGAACTATGACAGCTCCCTCACCCAAAGCAGAACCCCCACCCGCAACAGCAGTCTCATACAGGGGTGGCAAGGCTTGGGCTGAGCGTGTGACTGACATGGAAGACGCAAATCAGCTGGGAAGCGTGGCGAACATGAGACAGGGGCTCCCAGGACCTATCCTCCGGACCATAACCTTTCCAGTCAAACAGATAAAAAAGGCTACCCCAGGTACGATGGGAACCAAGTATAGCCCTGACCTCATACTCAATGGGATCATCCCTAAGAACTGGAGGAGGAGGGGAAGACACATTGCACTCAGGGTGAACGGCACGCGGAAGGGAGACATGGAAGACAGGGTGTATCTTCATCTGTGGAGGCAACAAGAGCTTCATGGACACATGGTTAATCACCTTCTCGATCGCATAAGGTCCCACAAAAAGGGGCAGCAGTTTCTTGGGGACGTGCACGTTGAGGTTCCAAATTGAGAGGCACACCCTGTCACCTTTCTTGTACGTGGGTTCCTTCTTCCTGCAATTGTCCGCGTACTGTTTATAGTACTCTTTGGTCTTGGCTACCTCAAACCGGGCCTGCTGCCAGGGTGTGCAGAGCCTGGCATGGTATGCCTGAACCGTGGACAAGGGACTGTTCTATGGTTCTTCCCATGGCATAGTTCTGGGATGCTTGCCCTGGAGGCAGTAGAAGGGAGACATAATGATGGCAGAATGCTTGTTGTTGTTATAAGCGAATTCCACCATCCACAGTACTTCTGCCCATTCCTTTTCTGCTGACAGAAGAAAGCAACAGAGGTACTGCTCCATGGTGCGGTTAGTTCTCTCGGCTTGACCGTCGGTCGGAGGGTGGTACGCATATGACAAACGAACGTCCAAATCCATGGCAGTGCACACCTCATTCCAGAAATGAGACACGAACCCGGTCTGTTATCACCAAAGAGGGTATGCCAAGCAGTCTAACCACGTGTTGCAGGAAAACCACTGCCAGTTCGGCTGCCAAAGGTAATTTCTTCAGTGGTACAAAATGAGCCATTTTCGTGAAGTGGTCCACTATGGTAAGGACAGTAGTGTACCCTGAAGCAGTGGCTGGCAATTCCACTACAAAATCCATGGAAATGGTGTGCCAGGGATGAGGAGGAGCAGAAATGGGATGTAACAGCCCAACGGATGGCCCAGACATGTTCTTTCCCTGGGCACACATGGCACAACGCGCAATATGGGCCCTGGTGTCGTCTTCCAACGTGGGCCAGAAATGTCTCTGTAATAGTTCCACGGTTTTGTGATCCCCCGAATGGATGGACAGAACATGGTTGTGACACATATACAGGGCCTGCTGTTGGCGGGCTACCAGAGGAAGGTAGTACTTGTCTTCTTTGTACAAGAACCCGTTCTGTGTGGTTACTCCCTTGTGGTACTCTACCAAGGAAGCCGGATCGATCTGTGTGATGTCAATCATGGAGTTGAGAGAGGAAATCAGAAGACAGAACAGCACCCTGGAAACCCTCTTCGGGAATGATGGGCATTCACTCAGCTGCGAACACAGAGTCGTCGGTGTCCTCTAGGCGGGATAGTGCATCGGCCTTGACGTTCTCCTTTCCTGGTTGGTACGTGATGTGGAAGTCGTACTCATTAAAAAACAGGGTTCATCGTAGTTGTTTGGATGTGAGGGCACGGGCCGAGCGAAGGAATTGCAGGTTCCGGTGATCCGTATAGATAGTTACGGGATGTTTGGCGTCTTTCAGGTAGTGGTGTCACTCTACGAACGCTGTCTTGATGGCCAGTAGCTCTCGGTCTGAGATGGTGTAGCTGCGTTTGGCTGGTAGGAGTTTCCTGGAATAGAACGCTACAGGGTATGGGAGCCTCGTCCCAGCGTCTCTTTGCAACAACACTCCTCCCAGAGCATCCTGTGAGGCATCGGCCTCCACTGTAAATGGTTGTTCGGAGTCAGGGTTCCTCAGAACGGGAGTTGTGGTGAATTTTCTTTTCAGCTCCTGAAAGGTGTTCTCGGCTACCGAATCTTAGCAGAAATGGACCCCCTTGCGCAGCAAGCGAGTGATGGGAGTAACAATCCTGGAGAAGCCTGTGATGAAGCGGTGGTAGTAATTGGCGAATCCCAGAAACCTCTGGACGTGCTTCGCGGTGGTTGGAGATGGCCAGTGCAAGATAGCTTCTACCTTCTTGTTGTCCATTTGGATACCAGCTGGAGTGATGATATGTCCCAGGAACTCAACAGACGTGGTATGAAGGATGCTTTTCTCCAGTTTGACTTACGAACCATGTCGTCCCAGCTGTTGGAAGACGGCGCGTACGTGTTCGACGTGGTCTGCCATGGTCTGTGAATAGATCAGTATATCATCAATATACACTATACAGAATATATCGATGTAGTCCCTCAACACCTCGTCAATGAAGAACTGGAACGCCGCTGGGCATTGCATAGTCCAAAAGGCATGACCTGGTATTCGAAAAGGCCGAATTTGGTCCGGAATGCCGTTTTCCATTTGTCACCCTTCCGGACTCTGACTAGATGGCACGCCCCCCTGAGGTCTAGTTTGGTGAAAATGGAGGCATTTTTTACCTAGTCCAGCAGGTTGGAAATCAGAGGCAGTGGGTACCTATTTTTGATAGTGATGGCGTTCATCGATCTGAAGTCTATACATGTTCTGAGATCCCCCTCCTTCTTGGCCACGAAGAAAAGAGGAGAGGATACTGGGGACCTAGAATGGCGTATGAACCTATTTCTTAGGTAGTCATCCAGGTAGGAGCGGAGGTGCTTGTTCTCCTTTTCAGTGAGGGAGTATAATCGGCTACAAGGAAGCGTGGAGCCAGGGATCAGATCGATCCTGCAGTCAAACGAACGGTGAGGAGGAAGGTTGTTGGCTCCCTTCTTGTCGAACACTGCAGCCAGGTCAAGGTTTGCTTCTGGTACGTTGTCCTGTGTTGTCATTCCAGTCCCTGTCAGGGGTAGAGTGGGGGCCTCTATGGCACGCACACAGGAGGAGTCGATAGGTTTATAGCAGGAGGTGCTGCAGTAGGCTGAATCCAAGACTAGAATTCCAGATGCCCAGTCTATCCGTGGGTTGTGGCGCACCAGCCAGGGAAGGCCCAAAATCACTGGAAACTGGGGTGCATCGATTACGTCGAAGGCAATGGTTCCATGTGTTCATTCTAGAACGACATATCGAGTCCTCTGTTTGGTACCGGATAAGACCGGAGGTGAGATCATTACCGTCCACTGCTTTTACTGTCTCCGGTTTCGTCTTCGTTACCGTGGGCATACCCAGGTTGCCTTCTCTGGGCCTGTTGAACCCCATCCCAGGTTCTAATTTATGTTATGTCATGTTATGTTATGTTAATTGTATTTTTATCGCGCACAGCTGCCCCAGCAAAGGGGCGTCCTGGCGCTTGGACAGACACTACAACATAACACACAATAAAAGAAAGGGGCAACTATTCAGAGACGGGAAACAAGAAGGTTTTAATCGCCTGCCTGAAGGCAAGCAGGTCGTCAAGAGCTCGAATATGGACCGGAAGCGAGTTCCATAACCCTGCCGCAAGCACCCGGAAGGAGCGGCCACCCATTCTGCACAATTTGAAACGGGGGCATACTGCCAGGTGGAGCGACTCAGATCTCAAGGACCTTAAAGGAAAATAGGGAGTAAGTAAGTTGGCAAGTGCCGGCGGCGAAGAAAACGTCAAAATTTTAAAAGCCAGACACAGCGCTTTGAACTTGATTCGCTGTCTGACCGGGAGCCAGTGTAGGGCCACGATCGTGCCAGCCACTGAGCAGTGTCTGGGGAGGCCCACAATGGCATGTGCCGCGGCATTTTGAACCCTTTGTAGTCTAGAGGCCTCTGCTTGATTCATCCCTAGCATCAGCGAACTGCCGTAGTCCAGCCGGGATAGTATTGATGCCTGGACCACAAGCTGTCTAGTGGGGGGGTCAAAGTACTTTAAAACCGGTCTTATACCCCGCAAGATGCCATAGCATGTGGCCGCCACCTTCTTGGTGTGATCCATGAAGGTGAGTGCAGGATCCAGCCAAATGCCTAGATTTCTGACGCCAGAGGCAGGAATAGGAATGACACCCAGCTCTGGTGGCCACCACTGATTTCCCCATAGCTCCGCATGCTTCCCTAATACCAACACCTCAGTTTTGGTGGCATTCAACTGAAGGCAGTTGGTCCGGAGCCAGCTTGCTACTGCCACCAGACCCTCTCGGAATCTGGGAGCCTCCACCTCGGGGTCTCCACTAAGTGTCACTGCCAGCTGTGTGTCGTCAGCATATGAGGTCATCGTCAGACCCCACTGTTTGACGACTGCAGCTAGCGGTTTCACATAGAGGTTGAACATTGTAGGGCTCAACGAGGATCCCTGTGGGACTCCCATCTCCAAGGAATAAGTGGCGGATTGAGCTGGGGGTATAGCCACTTTGAAGGTTCGCTCCGATAGAAAGGAACGAAACCACTGGAGAGCGATGTCCGTAACTCCAGCTTCCTGTAAGCGTTGGATCAATATATGGTGGGACACAGTGTCAAAAGCAGCGCTTAGGTCTAATAGCAGGAGCGCTGCTGTATGACCCGAGTCAAGTACCTGGCGAAGATGTTCCGTGATGTAAAGTAACGCCGTCTCGGTACTGTGTCCTGACCGGAAGCCATTCTGACTGGGATCTAATATCTGGTTACGAGCCAGATGCTCAGACAGAACTGAGTTGACATGGGCTTCCGTTATTTTCGCTATCCAAGGCAGAAGGGATATAGGTCTGTAGTTTTCTGGCATCCGGGGTCAGAATTGGCCTTTTTTAAAATAGGGGTAATCACTGCCTGTTTCCATGCGGTGGGTACCATTCCGTTGGACAGTGACATATTGATTAATTTCAATATGGGGTCTCGGCACAACGGGGAAAGTGTGTTGATAAAAGCTGGCTTCAACGGGTCCAGAGGAGAACCTGACTTAACCCTGAGGCTGAGCCTGTCAAAGATTTCAATAGGCAGGTCTGGTAGAATAGCCAGGGTATCATGTCCCATAGCATCAGGTTCGGTTACCTCTAGATTTGAACAGCCTGTATCAAATCCTTGGTAGATTTTTTTCACTTTCTCTAAGAAGAAAGTGGCCAGATTGTCACAGTGGGAGTCTGTACAAATCACCTCCGAAGTGGCTTTTTTAGTCATCAGGTCCTTCAGGACCTTGAAAATCAGTTTCGAGGGGTTGGAACTGAGAGCAAATTCCTGTGCATAGAAAGCAGCTCGTGTTCTGCGAATAGCCCTGTGATAAACCTTCAGATCAGCGAAATACCGAATTTTCAGAGCAGGATCGTAAGATCTTCTCCATTCCCTCTCTGTTTTTCGGCAAGATTTTTTCAGCTCTGCAAGAGACTCATTATACCAAGGGCTTTGTGTTTTTATCCGGCCTTTCGACCACCGCATAGGTATAAGAGAGTCCAGAGCGTCGGTGATCCAGGTGCAGAACTGATGGTATCCTTGGTTCACATTTGCATTAACAAGGGTGCTCAGAGGTTTCTGTTCCAGTAGCCTATAAAACTCTTCGAGCTTTAGCTTATGCCAAGGCCTTTTTAAAATAGGCCTGTCCACCGATATAAAAGGCTTATCGTGGACCGAACAGAAGGCTTCCACTAGCAAATGATCCGTCCATCCCATCAACAAAGGGTCCGACACCTTCACCCCCTCAAGCGTGGAAAAAAAGGGGTCCAAAATATGGCCTCCTGAGTGGGTAGGAAGGGTGACAAGCTGGATGAGTTGCAGGGCTTCCAGATCCGCCAATAGAGTGCTCACGGTTGTGGATGACCCATTGTCAAAATGGATGTTAAGGTCCCCCAAGATGTTAAAATTGGCACAACCGAGCGCTATCGGGCTGACCATATCGGCCAGTGCGGACCTGAAGACAGAATCATTACACAGCAGGCTAGTAAATGGGACCCAGGACCTTGTTCAGGGCTCTAGGTGACAGTGGCCCAGAGAAATAGGGCCAAAGACCAGCTGCTTCCACCTTCAGGCCAGCTGGAACTCTGACCCAGGGCCCAGTCAGAGCTAAAGCCAGCCAAGCAGAGGGGCCCTCCCAGTGCCTGTGCCAGAAAATGGCACCCACCGTTAAGGGCTTCCACCCCAGGCCAGCTGGAGCTCTGACTCATGGCCTGGTGAATGAGGGAAGCATTCCCTGGGCCTGTGGGAGCCCATCCCAGTCTCTAATTGACAAACCAGGCTGGTGAATGGAGCCCAGGACAGGGGGATTCCTCCCTGGGTCCAGTTAGAGTTTCTTGTCCCAGCAAAGCAAGGGAGCCCTCCCTGTCCTGCGGGACCTCATCCAGGGTATGTAGATGACAGTTTGGGCTGAGGATGGAGCCGAGGGGCTTCTACCCTGGGGCCAGCTGGAGCATTGACCCAGAATCTGGTCATAGATTCTTAATCCAACTAAGGAAGGGAGCCTTCCACTGGCTTATGGGATATCATCCAGGGCTCTAAGTGACACAGTGGGCCACAGAAAATGGAGTCCAAAGCCACGGGCTTCCACTCTCGGGCGAGCTGGAGCTCTGACCCAGGGCCTGATCAGAGATTCTAAACTTGGCCAAGCAGGGGAGCCCTCCTAGTGCCTGTGAAATCACATCCTGCACTCTAATGTAGCAGCAGGCTAGGGCATGGAGCCCAGGGGTGGATGCATCCACGTCCAGGCCAGCTGGGGCTGTGATCCGGTTCCTGGTCTGAGCTTCTAAACCCAGCCAAGCAAGGGAGCCCTTCACAGGAGTGCAGGACCCCGTCCTGGAGTCCAAGTGACATGGTGGGCTGGAGGATGGGGTCCAGAGCTGGCTGCTTCCACCCAACCCCCTTGGGCGAGCCGGAGTTCTGACCTGACACCTGGCCTGAGCTTCTAAACACAACCAAGCAAGGAACACCTCCCCTGGTCCGCAGGACACAATCCTGGGCACAGTGCAACACAGTAGGCCAGAAAATGGAGCCCAGGGCTGAAGTCTTCTGTGATAGGGGCGATATTGTCTCTGAATATATATTAACAAGACCCGTTCTGAGTATACGCCATGGTATTTGAGGCGACAGAGTTGTCATGTCAATGACGCAGTTCCCAGGGACTCTTTGGTAGTAGTAGGCATCAGTGGCATGCCTTTGCACATGGACTTATAGTTCGAGAACACAGAGAAAGACTCTATGAGAGCGATGAGTGCTGGTATAGATTCCAAGTGGTTGGACAGTGTAACCAATGTATCATCTGTGTAGTAAAACGCTTTCTCTTCTCTTACAACTGTTTGCACCCCCTGAATGGTGTGTGTGTAACGTATGGTTGCTGCCACCTGGATCTCTGTCTCGGGCCCAGTCAGAGTTTCTAAACCATGCCAAGCTGTGGAGTCCTCCTGATGCCTGCCTGGTCACCAAGTCACCGGTCACTAAGAGTCCAGGGCTCTTAGTGACATGGCTTGCCAGAGAACAGAACCAGGGCTCGGGAGCTTCCATCCCCGGGCCAGCTGGAGTTCTGGCCGAGGGCCAGATCCCACCTTCTTATCCTGGCAAGGCATTTGTGCCCTCTGTGGGCTCGCAAGACCCTGTCCTGGGCACTCTGAGGCACTGGGGGCCCTCACCTGGGTCAGTCGCGGCTGGCATGACTCGCGAGTGGGGAGGTGGGGGTCGCCTGAGGAGCGGGTCATGTGGGGAGGGGGAGGTTAATTTGATCAAATTAATAAAAAACAAATCTTGCCTTCGGTCCTGGACTCCCGCGTCACGTCTCCTGCTCTCTCTGCTCACAGGAAGCCGAAGTAGGCAGCCTCCCTCTCCTCCCCTAAGCCAATCCTAACGTTGCAATGGCAGCGTTGTGTTTGGCTAGTACACCATCCATACAGGCATCTATGGGGAGGCCGTTTTCTCCATGCAGGCTGCATGCAGCCTACATGGAGAAAACGGAGAGTGCTCATGACTGGTTTGGTTGGCCCTCGGGCCAATGAAACAGTCAGTGCACATAACATTGGGCTAGCTCCTCCTCACCGATACCACCTAAACAGGCATTTCCTGCTTCTGCTTTCTCGCAGTGCGAGAAGCAGAAACGTAAAATGGTATTTATACCATTTTACGTTTCTGCTTCTCCCACTGCGAGAAAACAGTGGAAGAACCGCCCCTGACCTGGGTCCTGCTAGAGCTCTAACTCAGTGCCTGGTCAGTTTTGTTCAGCCCAGCGATTCAGGGGAGCCTTTCCGTGGCATTCAGCGACATGATGGTCCAGCACATGAACGCCAGGTGTGCCCCACTGGAGCGCTGACCTGATGCCCTGTTAGAGCTTTCCTCCTCACCTAGAAAAGAGACTGACATCTGGTCACTTGTAAGGGGCATCCAGGACCCTTGCACCATCCAGGTAGAGCAGGTAGATGAACAGTAGGTTACCCACGCCCTTGTCCTACTAATATGGGGCATTTCACCAGCCATTGTTATTATCTGTTCAAACCAAGTGATAGAGTGGGACATTCAAGCGAATGTATCCGACCTATTGGAGCCCCAACTGTGGTTGAAGGTGCAAATGAGCCCTAATTCATACTTCCAGAGTAGCTCAGAATTCTGAACACTGAGTCATGTCCGGAAGTGACGTTTTGTTAATTTTTTTTTAATGTCCCCAGCGACATTGGCATGGCACACTTTACAACACCCTGGTGGGTGTGGTAAATGAGCTCACAGCTGTAATTTCGCACACCCCTAATTATAATTCGACGCACCCTTATACGACTTCCACCCCGGAGGAGAACGGCGTCCTTGAGGGCCTTGTGGAGCTCGAAGCACTGTCGGGGTGTCTGCCTCCCGACCGGGTGCACTCAGAGTCCGGTAATCCTTCCTGTGAGCACTCCGCCCAGATAAACTGCACGCGGTCGCCCAAAGAATACTTTAACAGGATGACTTCAGTTTGTTTCCCAGAGTCACGCAAGTCAGTCAGAGATTCTTCGAAATCCAATTCCAGCTTGAAGGCCCAGCACAGGTTTATTATGGCACGAACGGGCAATTGTGGGCTTCACTTGGGTATTTTTCTTTTAAATCAAGTTCTCAGAAAAAATATGCTCCTAAAAAGTTGCCAGAGAACAGAACTGCAATTTCTTTACACTTTTGACTGAGTGTAATAGCATCCAGAGGTTCACACACTCCCTGGAGCGTTTATCAAATAAATGCATTCCCGGGCTCTGGAGTGGGCTGTGCCTGTGAGAGGAGTCTGATCTCCAGCCTGGGCTCTGACCCCCAACAGGAGGCCTTCCAGTTACACTTACACTCTTCTCGGAATGAAACGCAGCTGTCAAGGCGAGTGTCTGCCAACGAATACATGTCATTTAGTTTATTATATTATACATACCTTAATAAAATGAAAATAGTTTCTTTAATGCGGATCTTGCTTTTTTATCCTTTAACTGAAAGTGCAAATCTAGGCACTGATCGCTTATTATGAATTTATATATGGGACGGGCTGCTCATTAGGCTAAAAATGCCTTAAAGTCACGTCATGCCATTTATCCCGTTTCTGTTCGTCTCATTCTAGCCTAAGACGCACAGCTGGTACCGGCACTAATTAAAGTAAAGGCGCTCTCTATTTAGAATGTTACTTTTGCCCATAATTTGCCAACACTGTAGGTTTCTGTGCTGTGAGATCTGTTTCTGAGTTCCGTGCTCGTCACATGTAGACGTTACTTATCCACTTGCAGCTTTAGGTTACACTCAGCGGGATATTTACAACAGAAGTGGCGGAGCGCTGCTTTAGCCTCCTTGGCTTAATGCCATGCTCCGCCACTTCAGAAACGCAGAGCTGCACCATATTTACAAGAATATGGTGCAGCCCTGCGTTTCCCACTACGCTGGCGCTCCACTTAGCAGTGTAGTCCCAACGCAGGTAGCCTTGCACCAAGTCTGTCTGTGGGCAGGGGAAAATTGTTTATGTGCAGGAAGGTCCCCCTTCTTGCACATGAAGGGCCTTATTTATGAGAAGTGATGCATCGTTGCGTGAAAACAGTGATGCGTCACTTCTCAGTGCGCCCTACTTACGACATGATGGATGCATCATATTTACTGTTTATTACAGACGTATCTGTCGGAGCAAAACTGATACATTGCTGGGGTGTGTCTGAAAACATACGCGACTCTAGCAATGAGTCTTTTCACATGGGGCAAGCCCCATGTGAAAGGGCCTGCGTCAGTCTTTCGCCTGCTGTGAGGCAGGCGTAAGATATTGACGCAGTAGTGTCCTAGAAGTGGCGCAGTAAAATGTGAAAGATTTCACTCCGCCACTTCTACGTGGCTTGGATGCGGGGGAACGCCCACCCTTCATTCATTATACCTGACACAGGTATAATGTAGCGTAGGGGCTAACAAAGTGACGCATCCGCCAAGTTATGACCAGGCTGTACTTGGTTTGAATTTTGGTGCTGCCTCTTATTTACACTGCCCCTGTAAATAGGGGGCAGTGTATGGGTGTTACGGTAGAACGCCCACCGCAACACCTCACCGCTCACCCCTTTCACGGTAAGCATAGCGTTAAAGGGGGCCTTATTTACAAGGCCGTGTTAAGCCACATTAGGTTGCAAAAAGGGACGTTCCCATGGCGATAGGGGCTTGTAAATATGCCCCTCAGTCTTCTGACAAGCCAATGTTGAGCCTGAGTTTAAAGTTAATGATCGTACACACTTACATTGCACTGTCACAGACCAAATTGTCTCTAGGCACTCGTGTGCTCTGAAGCTCTTCACCGTGTCCTTACCGAGGGTCATTCTCTGGTGAATGTCATGAACGGGGGGGTGTCCTAGAGTTTTGAGGGCTGGCCTCAAAGACAGGTTTGATTGTCTCACCAGACTATTTTTTCCCCCAAACTGAAACATAGTATACATAGATAAAGGGGCTTTTGGACAGCACTCTTCATGTATTGGTTTTTAGTTTCGCCTGCACAGCTCTTGCCCTGCTTGAGAAATCTATTATTTTTAATGTAAACTTTCAAGGGACTTACATCTCACCTCCTCTCTTTCCTGGCCTCTCATTGGTTCCTGTGCATGCCACTTATCTTTCCTCCATTTCTATTGGCTGTAGCATGTTATTTTGCATTTACCAATGCTTGTTCCTCAGCTGCTTCTCTTATCAGTTTCCCGCCGCCGAAATACTGTTAACATCTGCTATTATGGAACTATATTTTCGTAAAGTTTTGCTTTTTACTATTGCAGCATATTTATATAACAATTTATCACCCGAGAAATTAAGTGATTTGCATAGAACCAATGGATGTTGTACGGCGCTGCCAAGACTTGAACCAGGATCCCTAGTTCTTGAGTCAGCAGGTCTGGCCTCTGCGCCACATACTCTCTGCTCCTATGTTATCTGTCAAGGAGCTCTTTCCTTTTCCCGGACGATGATTGATGACAACAGCTCTTTATTCATTACAGAGGCGAAACAGATGCAGTACCAATTCTTGTTTAAACTGTCCTTCACATGTTGCTTCTATCCACCACAGCATATACTACGGGCAATGGCTCAACCCACTTCAGTCATTGGCTCCTTTCACTTTTTGTGGATTCACCTAAAAAAGTTTCATTCTTTTTAGGCCTGGGCAGAGTTTGCCGAGGTTGCAGAGTTCTCTGCCCTCCGTGGAGTTCAGCGAGCAACAGTGTGTGGTAAGTAGCGCTGCTCGCACAGATGTTTAGCGCTGGGAGTTTGTCCCGCACTGCAAGCGTCACACAGAGGGTGTGGCTTCTTTCTACTGCTCGAGTAGATATTCTACTCGAGAAAGAAGCCGCCTATATTCTACTCAAGCAGCAGCTTCCTCAATGCAAGTGGCAGATTTCTCAATGCGGACGCGCACTGGGCTAAAAGCTGCATCCCGGCTGCTCTAGATGGTTTTGTGACTTTGCACAGGATTTGAATGTTTTTAACATCTTATTTAGAACAAGTGTATATTTTAACTGGCTGATTGCGGCTTACCTGCACACTCTTGCTACTAGTCACTTCTCCCCGGTCTACCACGAGACTAGCTTGTTTGTTGTGGAGGGAGTTTGACTCACTTCCGGTTTTCAAGGGAGGTTGGTGTTTCAGCAGCCCAACCCCCCCCCCTACTTAACCAAATGCTCCAGATGACACGCAGCGGACGCGCGCTGGGCTAAAAGCTGCACCCCGGCTGCTCTAGATGGTTTTGCGACTTTGCACAGTAATTGAATTTTTTAAACATTTTATTTAGAACAAGTGTATATTTTAACTAGCTGATTGCTGCTTACCTGCACATTCTTGCTCATAGTCACTTATCCCCGGTCCACCACGGGACTAGCCCGTTGGTTGTGGATGGAGTTTGACTCACTTCCGGTTTTTGAGGGAGGTTGGCGTTTCAGCGGCACAACCCCCCCCTAATTTACCTGATGCTCCAGACGACGCACAGCGGACGCACAGACGGCGCGCTGGAGGTGCCCAAAGGCAAGCCCTTCTGCGCCCGTCTGCGCCTGGACGTCGCCAGGAGCCAGGGACCCTGGTCAACTTATCCCTAAACAGGGCCCTACTCCCCGCAGGCCCTATTCTAGACAGGAGCTAATGGAGCTAAGGACTGACCCATCCCTCCTTGTCGGACTGAGACCTGCCAGTCCCTGATGGCCCTTTCTCTTGCCGAGTTTGTCGGTTTCAGGGCTCCTCCGTGGAGACAATACTGACTAACAAGGGACTCTATTGTCTTCCCCTCAGTGTTGCTTCTCATACTCTTGACCCGCCACCTTCCCTGACCATGCTATAGGCATATCCCTAGATAAGCCTCGGAAAGGATGGAAGAGTCTGCTATGTAACATCGTACGGTAACAGTGCCCTTTACAAATGTAAAAAAAAAAATCCGATCCCTGCCCAAGCATTCCACTGAGGTTTGGGATCTACTGTCTTCAGCACAGCCTGAGCTGGGGTTTCTGACCAAAACTTGGCTTAAGCCCCATTCTGCTTCCTGCATAGTGTTAGGTATACCCAAAGGCTACAAGGTTATTAGATTGGACAGACCATGAAAGATGGGGGATGGAATTGCTATTGTGCACAAAGACAGCATTAAAGTTACCACGCTGGATCAGCGCTGTAATGCTACTATGAAAGTTCAAGTCTTTAGGATAGACATCTCCTCTCAAGTTAGCTGGAAGAGGGCCCTAGTCTATCGACCCCCAGGACCCTTAGCTGAATTTTCATTACAACTTACCGAACTACTAGCTCCCCACGTGATTGCATGCAGCAATTTTCTACTACTAGGTGATTTTAATATTCATATTGAATGCCCCTCCAATGCTGATGCACAGATACGTCTGGAAGACCTAGCCCTCTTGGGCTTATCTAAGTTCAATGAAGGCCAGACTCACATAGCTGGCCACACACTATACATAGTTTTTTCCAACTCTCCCAGGGTTCAGTGTGAACCCCACCAACAATTAACTTGGTCTGACCATTTGCCAATTGCATTTTATATCCAGGACCCAAGGGAGTTGAAGAAACCCAAACCTGTCACATACCACACTCGTAGGCAGTGGAAGAAAGTCACCCTGGAGAGCTTTCCAGCCTCCTTTTCAATGCCTTGGAATACTGCATCTGACAATATAGAGGAAACCTTGGCCAAATACAATTCCGCTGTTTCTATGTCTATTGACCATCTTGCACCGCTAAAATCACTCTCAAGCTATCCCAAATTCCCACAGACAGCCTAGTTCTCTCCTCAGCTGCGAGTACAGAAACAACTCTGCAGGAAACATGAGAGAAGCTAGCGTACTACTCATGACGAGAAGGACAATTATTGGTTTCTCACCACCCTGTCCAGCTATCATAAAAATATAAAGATTGAGCGAAAAACTCATATAGCATCGCAATTAGCCCAGGCTAGTAGCGCCCCCAAAATTCTACATCATATTCTCCAGTCCTTTAGCAACCCCAAGGCCTGTGAGAACTCCAAGGTACCCACGCAAACGCTATGCAACGATATTGTTCTATACTTTTCACAGAAAATAGAGCTTATCTACGAAAACATTGTTTCGCCAGCAAACCAGCCTCTGGCCCCAATGGCATCTGACCAACCAGAACAGACAACTTCTCAGTTGCTAGAGTGCTTCCCCACGCTGACATCGGCAGAGGTGGAATTATTGATCCATAAGATAAAATCAGGGTCCCCCTGGACCTCATCCCAGCCAAAGTTGTCACTTCCCTGGCCAATCAATTGTCCCCTTCGATTGAATCTCTCCTCAACCTCACTCTGAGAGAGGGCCATGTATAGTCAGAATGGAAAGCAGCACAGGTTAGGCCTATCCGTAAGAACACTAAAGTCCCTCTGACGGATTTTTCTAATCTCTGCCCCATTTGCTTCTTCCGTTTCTGAGCAAACTACTAGAGAAACATATTAACAATCATCTTTCCAACCATGTCGAACTTACTGGTTGTTTAGACTCTTCCCAGTCCTGCTTTAGGCCCAAATACAGCACCGAATCAGCTCTCCTAGCGGTCACGGATAACATCAGGATGACCCTAGACAAGGGCCATTCTACGATATTGGTGCTGTTGGACCTATCTACCGCGTTCGACACCGTGTCACATCGGATATTGCTCAGAAGACTAAAGGAGATTGGACTAAGAAACTCTGCCCTGCGGTGGATGACAAGCTTTTTATCTGCTTGCTCCCAGACCGTCAACTTGGGCCTGTATCTTTCAGCACCTATGGAACTGTCCAAGGGAGTACCTCAGGGCTCATGTCTGAGCCCTCCACTGTTTAACATCTATGTAGCTCCCTTGGCCAATCTCCTGAGGACGTATGGGTTCACCCCCATATCCTATGCGGACGATACTCAGCTGCTCTTTCCATTTAACAAATTCACTCCATCTGTACAGTCGGCCTTCTCTTCTGGTATGAGGGCTATCTCACACCAGATGAAGAGTAATTTTCTCCAGTGCAATGTGGGGAAAATGGAGATTGTGCTCTTCGGAGAGGCCCCTTCTCTGTGGATGCCTGAATCGTGGCCTGTCGATTTGGGTGCCCATCCTGCCCCAAATCTACTGTTAAGAACTTGGGCATCCGTTTGGATCAAGCCCTACTCTGAAGGAGCATGCTGCTCAGACAGCTGACTCCTGTTTCCATACAATGGGCCTGCTCCGTCGAGTCTAACCTCTGCTTCCTGACTCAACTCGGAAAACTCTGACTCAGGCACTTGTACTAAGCCACCTGGACTACTGTAACGGTCTGCTGATCTCCGCCAATGAGGCCTCAATCAGCAGACTGCAGGTAGTCCAGAATACGGCGGCGTGTCTGGTCCTCAATGCTTCTCCTAGGACCGCCTCCCGCTCTCTTCTCTTGCAACTTCATTGGCTTCCTATCCGGTAGGTTTCAAAGTTTCTGAACTATCTATAAGGCGTTGTTTAATCTAAGCCCCACGTACCTCTGGGAGAAATGTACACCGTACCTAGCTTCCAGATCCCTTCGCTCCGGCTCCAAACATCTTCTTCTAGGTCCTCGAGTTAGGAAGGCTAGATTAGGAGGAAGGGCCCTTTCTCATCTTGGCCCACGTTACTGAAACAAGCTCCCCATACTCTTGAGACAATGCCCTGATCATTTGCAATTCAGGGAGCTGCTCAAGACTACTCTTTTGTGTTCTTGATCCAGCTGTAGCTGCACTATATCCATGCTGCCCGTCCAAAGCGCAGAGATACCCCTTCGGGGGTTGATTCAGGTGCTATATAGATAAATAAATAAATAAATGTGAGCGGTCACAAACTGCTGCGACTGCCCACCTTGAGGAATCTCGGTGGGACGAGGTCTAGTATGCGATATTTCTCACTCGTGCTCCGTGCAAGAGAAAAAACTCCACTCAGCGTCACTTTGACAAGTTTTGCTGAGAGGACAAAACTCCGCTAACTCCTCCGGCGGAGCGGAATTCTTCATCAACCCATATTTCGTTTTAGTGTTTGGTGCAAGGGGAGGTTGTTATTGCGACAGTTGCTTTTATGGGTTAAATGCATGGCTTTTTATGGAACAGTTCTGTTTATTAGAGTCTACAATTTAGATGACACAGCTTGCTGCCTACAACCAACAGCCAGCAGCGTAAACAACTCAAGACAAGTAGTACACAGCTTTCTGCCTACACCTGGGGGCAGGCTGCGATGAACGGACCATTTTAAGCATAAAAGAAGAAGCGATCAAGAGAAAACATTTGAAGAAAAACACAAAGCAACAATACCCACCCTCCACCCCCTACTACTCTGCACCCGGGTCACCCAACATTATCACTCATGACTGAAATATGCTTCAAGGGGTCCATTGTCTGTATTCAACATGAAGAGGGAAGTCTATGCAGCTTCTGTGTCATATCTTTGGAGCAAACACAATATCTTCAAGTATTTCGGGCAGGTCACTTCCCTGAATTCTACCGAAAGGATTCGGATAAAGGGGGCCCACAAATCAGGATAGGCAGCCGCTCTGTTCTCGACAGTGAGGGACATACGCTCCATCGCTAGAGTAAACCATAATTTGTGAAACCATGAGACATGGTCCAGGATTTTCTCAGGATTACTTGGTGCACTGTGCTTAATGCTAGGGCCATTTGCCTACCCCAGGGCGATGGTAAGGGGAACGTCAGGTGCTTGGTTAACCCCAAAAGAGTACAGGCGGGAGAATGGGTATAGCAGTACTGAATGCTGAAACAATGTCATTCAAGACCTGCTCCCATAATCTATCCAATTTGGGGCAAGGTGGTGAAGAAAAGAGCCCATCTGCCCACAAACCTTCCAGCATTTCTCTGAGCACCCCTTGTTCCATCTGTGTATTCGTGCAGGAGTGAGATACCAGTATGAGTCTACGTTTTAGGCCGACTGCATACTGGCCATGTTGTGTGTAGTGTGATGTACTTTATATTAAATGTCATTCCATTCTTTTGTGGAGTGGGAGTGCCCAGTTCCTCTTTCCAGTTCAGCTGGCCCTTAGATTTAAAGGTGGGTCTGCTGCCAGAGAGTAGAGCAGTGAGTTCAGAAATCAGGTGCTTATCACCATCTTTACGGACCAGCCATTTCTCAAAGTTGGCAAGGGGTCGAGAGAAACCAGGTTTGTAGCTCGGAGAGGTCACCCAGTGTCGCAGTTGTAGATAATGGAACACGTCGGACGAAAGAAGAGAGTAGTTCTGCTTGAGACGATCAAAGGGGATAACCCCCAAATGGTCAAAAAGTGAGTCCTCCCATTTGCAGCCCATTTTGCGCCATCGGCTAAAGACTTCCGAGTTATACCCCGGAGGGAAGTTGGGATTGTCAATAGTCGGCATCATTGGGGAGGGAAACATCTCAAGGCCATGTTTAAGGGCTACAGAGTCCCGTACCTTGATTGTCATGGCTGTCACCAGCGATGAATACAGCTCCCAGGCCATTTGCTTTCGAGGCAGCCAGACCTCACACCAGACATGAACACCAGTGACTGTCTGGTCCATGAAGGACCAGTGTTTTTCTGAGAGTGGCCGATGCCACTCCACAATGTAGCAGAGTTGCGTGGCCTGGAAGCCTCCATCATTCTTTGCACGAGACGGTTTGTTTATGGTGTATGCGCGGCGTCTTGCCACTCCAGATGAACCGATTAATGGCACTTTGCAGGGAGCGTAACATAGGGGGTGATGAAGTGGTCTGGAAGGCATAAAGTATGCGTGGGAGTTCTGTCATTTTAATTACAGCTATGCGGCCAGTCCAGGCCAGTCACAGGTGACTCCACGAGGACAGGTGTTTTACTTGTCTGGTCGAGGAGTGCCCCTTAGTTCACCGCCATTGTCTTCACCTGCGTGGGAACTAACTGAATACCCAAATACGGTATGGTATCCGTCGTCCAGATGAATGGGAAGCGGGCGCACAGGGCAGATTCCTGCAGAGAGGTTACCGACAGATTCAAAATTTAGTTTTTGGGGAGTGACTTTAAACCCTAAAATCTCAAACAATCTCAAACAACCGTAATTCATTGAGTAGGGGTGACAGTGAGGTCATTTGGTCCAATAATGATAGAATAATGATATCAGCTTACAGGCTGATGATGTGGTTGTCAGAGCCAAATCGAATGCTGGAGATCTGTGGGTTGTCCCTGACTCTCTGCGTAGAACGCAAAGAGAAGCAGGGGAAGGGGGCAGCCCTGTTGAGTCCCACATGTTATAGGGAACATGGAGGATGATGTCCTGTTGACACGGACGAAGACTTAAGGAGTGCTAGCAGTACAGCATATCCATATGATTAATGTATCTCCAAATCCAAATTTGTGGAGAGTTTCAAGCAAGTATGGCCAATGAAGGCGGTCAAACACCTTTCCTGTGTCAATGGATAGGGAAAGAGCCTCTTTTTGCGATCGCTGGATGATATTAATGAGGTACAAGAGTCTTTTAGTAGTATCAGCACATTGTCTCGTTGTCAGGGACCCCAATCAAGCCTTAGGTGGGAACTGGAAAAGAAAAACATCGGACTCCACCTTCTTACCAGAACTCAAGTGCCCACAGAGGAAGAAACGAAATCCGTGTTGGAGATCTTCGCTTCGCTTGTTGTTGCGCGGACTTCAGCGTTCCGCCATGGAAGGAGAGAGGTCAGACCGCACCCACTTACTATAGTGGTTGGCGGACTAGTTGTTCCACTTGGTTTCGGCAGTGAGACGGTAATGCACAAGGGCGGCTAGCGCGCTGCGCATTTCAACTGTGTAAATATTCTGACAGGAGCTTGTTCCTTATGCTCGCTGTCAACAATTAGATTTTCCTCACAGGACTTCATGATTTTGGTCAGCGCTGACATTCCCTGAAGGGAAGTATTCATATTGAGCCTTGTTTGTGTTTGCTATTGCCGATCGTGCCCCAGTCCTGTTTGGTTACTGGCTTGCTGCCATTTTGTTGTTGTTGTTTGTGCCTCCCTGCCCTGATCTCCACCCCGCTCCCGCCTCCCAGCTGACCTCCCTCACCCCTCCCCTTCCACTATCCACATATGACAGTTACTATCGCGCGCAGCGGTCGCGCCCCATGCGTGTGAAGGTGCGCCAAAGGTAAGCCCGTCTACGCCCGTCCGCGCCTGGACCGCGCCCAGCGCCAGACCCCCTGGACCTCGCAAAACCCACCCCACCCACATAACGTATGACGCCGCTACCCTCATGGCCCTTAACCCCGGACGCACACAACAATGCTGCGAAGCTGCCCCTGGACGCACCCATGGACCCTTCGACTGCCTCTCCTGCAAATTCGCATGCTTCAGGACCCACACCTATTCCACGAACTCTAAACACAGCTCCGACTCCAACCACCTGAAGTGCATCCTGCTGAACACCCGCTCGGTCCACAGACACTCCTTTGAACTCTGGAACCTACTCAACACTACATCCCCGGACGTCGCCTTCCTTACAGAAACCTGGATGAACGCCTCATCAGCGCCCGACATCGCCATAGCCATCCCAGAAGGCTACAAAATCATCCGAAAGACCGCATCAACCAAATAGGAGGAGGCATGGCCATCATCCATAAGTACACCATCCGAATCACGACCCGCTCCGACGACAACCTCGCGACCGCCGAACACCTTCACTTCCAGATCCACACCGACCCCAGGACCACACTCAGAGGCACCCTCATCTACAGACCACCAGGTACCCGCACACAATTCAACGAAGACATCACTAACTTCATCAGCCCACATGCCCTCACATCCGAGAACTACATTCTACTGGGAGACCTCAACTTCCACCTGGAAAAGATATACGACAGCAACACCTCCACCCTTCTGGACAACCTGGCCAATCTCGGACTCAAACAACTTGTTGACACCCCCACCCACCTCGCCGGACACACGCTCGACCCTATCTTCACCTCCAGCAAAGACATCTCCTTCGACCACACCACTGCTCTCCATTGGACGGACCACAGCTGTGTCCACTTCAGCTACAAAAAGACCCCGACCCACAACCTCCCACAACCTATTCCTCGAAGAAACTGGAACAAAATCACCACCGACCAACTCTTCACATCGCTTAACCAAAACCCTCCTGCCATATCATCGGACCCAAACCAAGCTGCCACCAAACTCACACAATGGATCACCCACAGTGCTGACGAATTAGCACCCCTGAAAAATCAACGGATCAAACTAGGTAGCAAGAAGGCCCCCTGGTTCAACGATGACCTTAAGAAATCCAAGAAGTTATGTCGTACTCTCGAGAAATCCTGGAGAAAAAACCCAACATCCAACAACCTGACCACCTTCAAGGACGCCACCCGCAAACACCATCAATTGATCAGATCCACCAAGAAATCAGCATTCAAGGATAGGCTCGACAACAACGCCCACAACAGCAAGGAACTATTCAACATCGTCAAAGAATTTACCAACCCCACCTCGGGGACCAACGACATCACTCCCTCCCAAGACCTCTGCGACTCTCTATCCTCTTTCTTCCACAATAAAATCGCCGACAGACATAACAGCTTTGAAAACCAATCCGAAGAACAGTCCACCCCACCCACCTCCGAACCTAAACAGCACTCTCACAACCTTTGCGCCTGGAACTCAATCACTACCGAAGACACCATCCGCCTGATGAACTCCATCCACTCAGGTTCGCCAACCGACCCATGTCCCCACCACATCTTCAACGAAGCAGACTCCATCATCGCACCCCATCTCCGCGATATCATCAACTGTTCCTTCAACTCCGCTACCTTCCCAGAAAGCTGGAAACATGCCGAACTCAGCGCCCTTCTAAAGAAACCCACAGCAGACCCCTCTGAACTTAAGAACTACCGCCCCATCTCACTCCTCCCATTCCCTGCCAAAGTCATTGAGAAAGCCGTCAATAGTCAGCTCGCCGCCTTCCTTGAATCCAACAATTCCCTCGACCCCTCACAGTCCGGCTTCCGTGCCAAACACAGCACCGAGACCGCCCTCATCGCAGCAACAGACGACATTCGAACTCTATTGGACAACGGAGAAACAGTTGCCCTCATCCTACTTGACCTCTCCGCCGCCTTCGACACAGTCTGTCATAACACCCTCATACAACGCCTCAGCAACGCCGGTATACAAGGAAAAGCCTTGGACTGGATCATCTCGTTCCTCGC
The DNA here is from genome assembly GCF_964261635.1 of Lissotriton helveticus. NCBI lineage: Eukaryota > Metazoa > Chordata > Amphibia > Caudata > Salamandridae > Lissotriton > Lissotriton helveticus. Next base: position 80,884,194 of record NC_136062.1, read on the forward strand.
CGGTAGAACCCAAAGAGTACGCCTCCCCCCATTCAAATCAAAGGCCACCGAAGTCATCTGCGGCGTACCACAAGGATCTTCACTCAGCCCCACCCTCTTCAACGTTTACATGAGTCCCCTCGCATCCATCGTGCGACAACACAACCTCAACATCATCTCCTACGCAGACGACACCCAGCTGATCCTCTCCCTCACCAAAGACCCAAACACCGCCAAAACCAATCTACACGAAGGAATGAAAGAAGTAGCCAAATGGATGAAGAACAGCCGTTTAAAACTTAACTCGGACAAAACGGAAGTCCTCATCCTAGGATCTTCCCCCTCGCCCTGGGACGACTCATGGTGGCCACCGGCCCTAGGTACAGCACCCACTCCCACAGATCATGCACGTAACCTGGGCTTCATCCTAGACTCCTCCCTCTCGATGACCAGACAAGCCAACGCCGTCTCATCTTCATGCTTCAACATCCTTCGCATGCTCAAAAAGACCTTCAGTTGGATCCCCACCGATACAAGAAAAACAGTCACCCACGCACTGGTCACTAGCCGACTGGATTATGGAAACACCCTATACGCCGGAACCACTGCCAAACTACAGAAAAAACTCCAACGCATTCAAAACGCATCAGCCAGACTAATATTAGACATCTCCCGTCAAGCTCACATTTCTGGTCACCTGAAAGACCTCCACTGGCTCCCAGTCGACAAGAGAATAACCTTCCGTCTCCTCACCCACGCACACAAGGCCCTCTACGACCTAGGTCCCGAATGCCTCAACACACGACTGTCCTTCTACACACCTACCCGCCAACTACGGTCATCCAATCAAGCCCTCGCCGCAATTCCGCGCATCCATAGATCCACCATGGGGGGAAGATCCTTCTCCTACCTAGCGGCCAAAACCTGGAATTCCCTCCCCTCTCACCTCCGCCTTACACAGAACCACCTGTCCTTCAGAAAACAGCTAAAAACCTGGCTATTCGAAAAATAATGCACACTCCCCCCCTCAAGCGCCTTGAGACCCTCTGGGTGAGTAGTGCGCTATACAAATTACGAACTTGAACTTGAACTTGTTTGCAGAGCAAAATTCAATTAATAAAATTTTTCCTCAGCAGTTAAAAACTTTGCGAGTCTGAAGAGAAGCAGAACCGGATTCCAGGGGTGAGTGAGTGAGGACAATGTATCCAGGAGTAGGTTCTGTCAAGAGAAGAGCTCAATTCTTCAAGTAAGAGTTTTCCGTTAGGTCCAATTTTCTCTTGCTGAGTCTTGAAAAGGAATTCAGTGTTCTCTGAGTCGCAGCATATTCTTAGAGCCTTTGGAGTAGTACAAGTTTTTCGGAGTTTTGAGTGACATTTTGAGTTATTGCAGTCCAGAATAAAAGCCCAGAGACTATAGGAATAGACTTAAGAGACTGCCAACTCAATGTTAATAAGTTGAGATTTCTTGATTAAAAAACGGAGAAGAACTCCTGAGACTGAGCAATAATACAGTGAAGAAACATCAAGAAGAACTTGACTGGTTGAAAAAACTAGACATTCACTACATCACACTTGGGTCAGTCAGGTTCTTCTAATTGATCAAATCTTACAATTGAAAAGATAATCTACAGACAAAACTCCTCAGAGAATTGCTATCTTCTAACAAGGCACAGGTGAGACTAATTCCAGTAGAGTAGAGTAGTAAGATCATAGAGACATTACAGTAATAGAAGGTCATAGTGTTCCGTTATCTTACAGGGTATCCTGCTGAATCACCAGAAGAAGAAGCCTGGTGCCCAGAGCTTTGTCTCTCTTGTTTTGTCTTCCACTTCCCCTTTCCCCCAGGACCAAGTTCAGAGGCAGTTTTAAAAGTAGCTGTCGTTGGTCTTGGTCTGTGGGATTTGGGGTAAGAGCATCTGTTCCCGAAAGGACCGCACAAGAAAGTATCCTTTTCTGATACTCGTAGGAATAAAGCTGGATTGGTCGGGATCGACCAAACCCAACATGACTGGGTTAAATCAGGAGGCCAGGATCCCGGCAAAAAGTTTGGCATCTATGTTAAGAAGAGAAATAGGTCTATACGACCCACAGTCCCCAGGGTTTTTTAACGGCTTGAGTATCATTGATATAGATGCCTCCAACATCGAGTCCGTCAAAGTAAAAAAGTAATAAAATGAGTTAAATAGTCAAGTTAGTCAAGGTGCTAATTCCTGACAGAAAATGTTATCAAATTGGGAGGTGAACCCATTTGGCCCATGTGCTTTTGAGGGTTTGAAGCAAGCAATAGGTGCAATCACCTCTTCAATATGTATTGGTTGTTCGAGCTGAGACATGAGCTCTGGCGTTAAGTGTATCATGGGAACTCCTTGCAGAAAAGTTGTTGGTCACTTTTTGGACCCTCCGAGTTGGAATACAAAGAACTATCGAAATCTTTGAAGAGCACAGCTATTTCCTCATTCGTGTGGACTTCCACCCCCCTAAGCCAAACGAACTGAGTTCACGGACCTGTAAAGGATAATTTTATGGAGCCTATGAGGTAGCATGCGCCCCCAGTGGTAGCTGCTGGTTGTAGAATGTATGCTTGAGACACAAAAGGGCGTACTCTGCCCTATCAAGGTCAAGGCACTTCAGAAGGAGCCTTTTTTTCTCCAGGTTGCGGCAAACCCTGGGGCGTCTGTACGTTTATGGTTCGACTCCAGCTTGGAGATCACCTGTTTTAGGTGCTGGCGCTTCTCCTGATGGACCCAGTTGCCAGCTGCTGAGATGGCGATAAATTTGCCTCTCACAACGAGCTTCAACGCCTCCCTAATTGACGACAAGGAGGTCCCCTCGACGTTGTGGGTGTGGAGATAGTCTGCTCGTACCTTGCGCACAGCGTTGACCATCAAAGAAGATTGCAGCAGTACATCGCTGAGTAGCCAACGTGCAGTGCAGAGCTGGGAGACCTCAGAATGCAGGGTCAAAGAAATCAGGACATGGCCCGAAAGGGATCACAGCTCTATGCTTGCCTCTCTGACGTAAGCTGCTATGGCCGGGGACGTGAGGAAATGATCAATGTGGGTGTATGACTTATGTGCCTATGATTAGAAGTTATAGGGCCAGATGTAGGAGCCAAAATACCGGTCGGTAACGTACCGAACGGTATTTGGGTTTTCAGATGTAGGGGCATATATTTTACAGATTCTGTAAAATACCGAATCGGTAAAATTCGGTATTTAAGAGTCGGTAAATATGAATTACCTACATCGGGCCCATAGTCTGTAAAAGAGGGGTTTAGATGGTGCCAGATATCACTTAACCCTCCATCTGCCAGCCAATGGAGGCCATCAGATGTGAAGGCTCCCGATTGAGGAGAGTTGCGTTGGTTGGAGCAATCTGAAGTGGGGTACATTACCGGGTGGAATCCCCCCCCCCCCAATCAGAAAGGCCGCATCCGTGGTCGTGAGGGCTGTCATTAACGCATTGAGAATAAAGGGTTCCTGTCGCTCATTCAGGGCGTACATGTTGGCCAGGGTGAAATGAACGGTGCCCCATTGTATTCTAACCACTAGAAGATGCCACTTAGTTTCTGTAATCGTGGATATTAGCTTGCTATTACATTTCTGAGTGAAGGGGATAGCTATACCATTCTTTTTAGAGTGGCCCGTGGACCGGATCTGTCATGGAAACCAGCAGGAGCGCATGCAGGAGGTGTCTTTTTGGAGCAAGAGGTGTCTTTTGGAGCAGGTGTGTCTCCTGGAGTATGCATATATCGCCGCCAGATTGCTCCAGGAGAGACAGCACAGCTGCACGCTTCACTGGGTAATTTAATCCTCGGACATTAAGGCAGATTATCCATAGCTCCCAGGTCATGTGTCAAGATCAAAGAGGGTTGCATGGTGCACCTAGCTCTGAGGTCTTAGATATAAAAACAAGAAGCATAAGCAGTAAGGAGTTGTTGTAGCTCCTCTATGGTGGCACGCTGGAATCGGTTGGTGCGGAGGAGTAAAAAGAAAAGACAAACCAAATTTAAATACAATTTAATATCGTTGAGTGAAACATGTAGTGACAACAGTCTGTCACAGTGAAACATCGTTGCAGTGAAGCGGCCATTCAGGGATCTGCCAATTGGTTCAGTGGCCGCCTCCGCAGATTACAACTCCAAGAAGAGTAGAGCAAGGAAAAAGATATCTTAGCAGATGCCAGGCTTCCTCTAGTCCACCTTCCTAAAGCCCTCCCACCTGGCAATCCATAGCGATTTCAGGAAGCCTCTGATTGCACTGGCATGCCTGCCAGGGTAGTGAGTACCAATTGGCTCTTTTTATCAATGGTGACCATGTCTGGTTTGTGTCTCCCGGGGACTGCTTCCTTTTTGTGCTACCTCTGCTGGTTACGACCCTTCTCATCAGGAGCGATGGCCCTCCCCTTAAGAGTTGTCACATCCCGAAGATCTACAACACAGAGCGCCTCCCTGAGGCATCGTATTTGCCGCAACTTGCTCTGGTAGACGAAAATGAGGCTGAAGGGGTCCCCCAAGAAACAAATATCCAGTCTCTTGTAGATGCGTTGTGACAGGACGAAATTCTTTGCGCTTCTAAAGTGTTGTTTCAGACAGGTCCTGATACAACATTGGTGAGAGGCCCCTGAACGGTATCATGTGGGCCAGCGGAGAATAGATTCCTTGAATTGAAAGTCCTGCATGCACTCAAGAATGTCTGTCGTAGGGGCATTACTAGATTTTGGACAGGCCGACTCGGTGGACACGGTCTATCTCTGTACCCTGAGAGGACCCCAGGATATGATGAAACCAGGCCTTTATATATATCCCAGTAAGTCCTCTGCCTCTGCTTGGGCTGTAACCCCTCGGACACGAACGGTGTTTCGACGGTATTGATATTCCAGGTCCTCGTGTGGGTCTGAAGCTCAACATGTTTTGAGGTCTGCATCACGCGTGGGGGATTTTGAGGAGCCCATCGCGGCAACAGGTTTGGTGAGCATCTCCCTGAGAGTATGGTCTTCATTAAAAAGCACAGCAGACATGATGAAGGTCCCCTTGTCAGCACGCCATACTCAGGAACACAGTGCCTACAAATACAAGCCACCAAGCTCCCCCGAGAGAATTGAGACAGTCAGGCTCTTAGGGCACGCCACCCAGGGTCCAGCTGGAGGAGAAACTTCTGGTAAAGTGCCAGGCCGGGAGGTAAGAGAATAAGCTACTAAGGGGCCCGCACAAGGTGTACGTTGGGAGTGCCTGAGCTATCACCCCGCTATGCAGCATCCGGCCTGCTTACAGAAGCCTCAGCCATAGACCAATGTTACTGCTGAAGGCCTGACATTTGGGGCAAATCCTCAACCGCACAACTCCCTGGTTCTTACCTACAAAGAAGCAAGGGGCGCTGCTCCACCTCAGGACCCTCTAAATACCCAGGAGGAAGGGGGAGTTGGTCGTGCCTCCGTGAACTGCCCCAGCAAAGATACCCTGTAAGCCCCCTCTAGAAGGCCCCACTTACAGTTCCGCACAGACCGCCAGGTCCTTTACACAGAAGGGTCCCGCGAGGGTCCAGGCATAGGTCTAGGTCCCTCTGTTTGCTCACAAAGTGCTAGGGTCCATGCGGGGGCTTACCTCATCGGGGATTCCCTGTAGCGAATTTGCAAGATAGAGGAACTGGTCACATGTCCCCAGGCAGGTACCTATAGTGGATTCTCCAGGTAGCGTGGGTCCCAACAGACACCCTCCTCCTATAGCTGGCCCAACAGGAAAGCGGGACAAGGTGCGAGGCCCACCAGCTCTGGCCTCCTCGCCCCCTTGATAGCCGGAAAAGTCAGGCACCACTCCCCCTGCTCATCAGGCCAGTTGCTCCTCCGCCGAGGCACTCAAACGTCACAGGGGGCCAACATCCACAGCAGGTTCCTAAGCAGACCCACATGTTGTCTTGACAGGTTTTAGGCGCTGTATATTAATGAAGTGCTCTGAACTCTGCCCCTTTCCGTTTAGGATAGCTTGCTTAAAACCCAACAGAGGATCCACAGTAAGAAATTTTGAGATGAAAGTTCAGTTTTAATTCTATTGCCAATAAAGATGGAGAAAGTGGATTTAACAATATTGGTACCCTGAGGAAATGAATGTGTGAACAAATATAACAGTTCTTATTTTCCATTTTACAATACTTTGCTTATTTTATGTTTCTGTTTGTTAATAATCTCCTCAAGAATTACATTTTTAGTTGCATTCAAAGAAGCATACAGTGTAGAAGCAGTTTTGTTTAGATCTTCTGCTCAAGTAGTCTAATGTTTGTCTTTCTGTCTGTACAAAATTAGGCTGTTGGTTGACTGGGGTGTGAGCCCGGGTCAAGCAACCACCACAATACTTTTCAGGATAAGGCACAAGTGTAGGAAACTGTCTCTGTGGAATCTATACCAAAGTAAAGTATAATGTGCACAGAGTCCAGTGGATCCGCAGAGGCATAGCAGAGGCTAAGTTAGATAATCACGAACAGCTCTCTTTGTGATAGTGTGGCCGAGCAGTTATGCCTATCAGGAGGGTGTGTTAAGCATTTGTTGTATTCACTCAATCAAGACGGAAGGCACACACTCAGAGACAGAATCCAGGCCAATTAGGTAAGTATAAAAAAGGTATACATATGTTTTATTTCTAGAACCAAGCAGGACTTTGCATATGTAGGTGAAATGTACTTTAAAATGAAAAACTTTACAAGGAAATGCAGTTGTGAATGAAAATGCAATTGTTACAGGTTTGTATTTGCTTTTAAAGCAGTTTAAAATACATCAAAATTAGTTTTGATCACTTTTAGATTACATTTAAGTTACGTAGAGTATAAGATATCATGCAAAAGAGCTTGCAACTTACAGGTGAGTACGACCATGTTTAAGTTAAAGTACAGTTACTTTTTTTCATACAAAAACAGTTCAACATTTTTAGGAACAAAACTTGTAACATTGGTTCCTATGGGGAAAAGAAAGTTATGGGCTTGTAGGTATGTAAACAACCTGCAAGAATAGTTTTTGGTTGTTAGAACCAAGGTTCAGTTAAGCAGTCAAATTGCACCATCAGCGTCTCTAGGGCTGACTGGTGTCGAAGCAGGGGCCCAATTGTAGCCAATGGGGCTATGGGGGCCTTCGGTCAGGGCTTCTTACGAGCAGGCCACTCGGGTATGGTAGCAAAGTTGCACGTTAGTCAGGATCAGTACTGCAGGGGGCAGCAATCAGCACCGGAGTTGCACCACCAGTTGCACAGAGGCGGGTGGGTGCAGAGTACCAAGAGGACGTCAGGAGCCCTGTGGTGTGCGATTGAGATCTTCAGTTTGAGGAAAAGGCTACAGGCTTGGGCAAGTATGTTTCCTGAATGCGACCACCGGCAGAAGAGGTAAGTTGGGTTTGTTGGTTGGGTCACCCAAGGCCGTGGGGCATCAGGTGTGAAAGGGCCAGGCCCATAGGTTCTGGACCTATTCTAGAGTCACAATCCGATGGCTCTTTACAGCAGCTTGAAAGTGTAGAGGGGAGAAAACTGGTTATCCAACCAATCAATCTAACAAGAATTCTCTTGGACACATAGTAACCACAAACAACTACGTAAAGTTAGTTTGATATATTACAAAGCCAAAAATAACTGAACAAAAAGGCACCATTGTCTCTTTATTTCATTTGAGTTCTTTGGATCTGTTCCAGATAAATTAATATACAAATCAGAGAATGCATTTTGGACTACATTACTACAGGATGTTGTGATCGAATTCTTGAGCACAATTGTCTCCATCTTAACTTATATTAACCTCTAATTATAGACCCATATCAAGACTTCCCTTTCCCTCAAAGGTGACTGAGAAAGCCATTAACACTGAACTGTCTTCTTTTGTTAATGAGAATGCAATTCTGGACTTCTCCCAATTCGGATTTCGTGCACATTATAGGACAGAGCTGGCTCTCATTACGGCCATTGAGGAGCTCGAACAGCCCTTTTATCGGGGCAGCGCTGCGCTGACCCTTTTGGACTTATCAGCAACATTTGATAAGGTTAATCATGGGCTGCTGATAGATCATTTAGCTTCCATTGGGATCAGGGATAATGCGCTCTCCCTGCTGGGGTCCTTTCTGTCTGAGCAGTCTCAATTGGTAGCGTTGGGTGACTATGTTTCACCCTTCTTTTCCCCTACCTTGTGGCGTTCCTCAGGGATCTTCCCTGAGCCCAAAGCTTTTCAATCTCTTTGTCACCCCCCTGGCAAAATTATAAAAAGCTTTGGCTTTGCACTAGTATCATATGCAGACGACACTCAGAAAATTGTCATCCTGTTCCACAGCCACCAGATCTTATGACTCTATGAGTCGTATAGGTAACCGGATGACAGACAAATGTCGGAAGTTAAACTCCTCCAAGACTGAAGTTCTTTTATTTGGAAACAACCCCTGTAGCAAGACAGATAGTTGGTGGCCTGTCCAACTTGGTCCTTTACCGACACCAGCGTCTAAATCCAAAAACCTAGGAGCCATCTTCGATACTAAACTATCATTTGAAGCACTAACTAATTTGATCACTTCTGCCTGTTTCTTTATCCTCAAAATCTTGAGAAAAGTACTTGCCTCAATCCTTATGGATCTCTGGAAAAAAGGTGGTATCCATACTTATTTCATCTGGACTGAATTTCTGTAATGCTCTTCTTACCAACGCCTCTAAACGCAGTATCCAAAAGCTGCAGATTGCTCAAAATGCAGCAGCAAGAGCACTCCTAGGAATCTCTAAATTCGATTCTGCTTCTAAAGCCCTATCCTATCTGCACTGGTTGCTTCTAGCAAAACGGATCCAGTTTAAATCGCTCTGCATTGCTTTTAAATCTTTGAACAATCTGGGGCCAACACAGTTGGCAAACTATCTTAAGCCATATATCCCAGCAAGATCCCTTAGGTCAGCTGAGCTTGGAAATCGTTTTGTTCCTAGAGTAAGTAGGGCCAAGCAGGTGGCAGGAGTTTCACTACAATAACAGCCAAACTGTGGAACTCTCTGCCAACCTCGCTTAAAAAAGAGACTAACCTGATAACATTTAGAAAGGGCTTAAAAACGTGGCTCTTCAAGGCATACATTATATCCCACTCCAATCAGATCCGTATGTTCTGAGGGCAGTGCCTACACACCTTAGGGTATTTGTTGCACTTTATAAATTTATCATCATCATCATCGTGGATCTTCTGAGACAGTGTGTGTTTTCTGATGCTCTCTCTCCAAGGGCAAAAGAAGAAGTGGGCACTTGCCCTACTACCTAAGGGGTGCGGTCAGCAAAGGTGGGTACACCTCTCCTCCTAACTTGGTTTTCCTGCCGATTCTCCCACCCAAGGTGGGGGTCAGACCAGTGGGAGCCAGTTGCTGGGGGCAGCAAAAGGCAGGGACAGCTTACAAAGGCGGTAGGCCTTTGAAGCTTCCCCTTCGTGGACCCTCTACCCAGGATGGGCTTTGTTTCTGGACCTAGAGAGTGGAGGCCCTCTAACCACATGTCCAGATACCTGTCTGGTGATGGCAAATGGCAGGCAGGCATTCAGGAACAACACAAGGGCTGGTCATTTTTCAGGGGGCATCTCTTAGATGTCCTCTAAATGCATTTTACATTAAATCCCACACTGCCATCAGTGTGGGTTTAATGTGCTGAGAAGTTTACTACAAAACTTCCCAGGTTTCAGTAAAGCCATTATGGAGCTGTGGAGTTCGCAATGACCAACTCCCAGGCCAACTACTCCTTATGGCTCTACTGTACTTACAATGTCCAAGAATGGACTTAGACACTGTAGGGGTACAGTGCTCGTGCCAATGTACCCTCACCTGTGGGCTGGTGTACCCTAATAGAGGGATGACTTACCTAAGCCCCAGGCAGTGGTTTGCTGTCATGGCACATAGGGATGTGTGCCATGTTGACTTTTCACTTTTCTCTGCATCAAAACACACAGTCTGCAATGGCAGTGCGTGGGTTTCTAAGGATGGCAAATAGGGGCTGCAGCCCTAAGATGCCTTCCGTGGTCACAGTGCCCTTGGTAACCATGGTACCTTTTACAAGGGGTTTAGCTGTGGCCAGAAATGTGCCAATTGTGGGTACAAAGATACAGTTTTGAGAATGAAACACAGGCTCTGGGAAACTGATTGGAATGGGCCTAGGGTACATCAAGTCAATGTGAATAAAATGTCAGGCAAAACGTGGGGGGTAACATTGCAAAAAGGGACACTTTCCCACAACAAGCCAATCCCAAATTAACCTGCACTCAATCCCCTGGTAAATTGGCTCTGATCAGTCAGGCTTAACTTAGAAGCAATGTGTAAAGTATTTGTGCAATACTTCAAACAGTGACAATACACCACAAAAGGAGCCCACAACATTATTAGAAAAATAGAGTGGTTTTAATAAATAGAACAAGAACAAAACAACAAAAATCTAATTAGTAGGACCGTACATATTGAATGTTACAGCTTTTAGGGAAAAAAGAGGCAAAAGGCTCCAACTGTGAATATCTGCTTGTGCTGGACCGGGACAAAGTCACAAGTTCAGGCCGACCACAAAGGAGTGCGGGCGGGCTACAGGGACCAATTTTGAGTTCCTTGAATTCTGGTTTGCGGAGCATTGCATGGATTCAGGTTGAAGGTGCGTCATGCAGTTGAAGCGATGTGTCAGTTCCGAGATGTGGCGAGCATGTGGTGCGAGGTCCTGTTGCGTTAACCTCGACAATCCCATGGACGAGAGCTTGTGATGCAAAGTCACACAGTTGGGGGATGCGTCATGCAGTTGGGGCGATGCATCGGTTCCAAGATGTGGTGAAGCTGTGGTGCGGAGTCGGGCAGCGGCATTGAGGCTAGCGTAAATGAGAGATGCAAGGGCCTGAACTGAGGATAGTTTGTGCAGTGGCGGTTCTGAAGGCGATGCAGGCTGCAACAGCGACTTGGGTCTTAGCGACGAGTCCATTCTGCGCAGTAGTGGAGATGCGTCAGTTCAGCTTGGGGTTGTGCCATCACCAGAGGAGATGCTTCAGTTCCACGGATCCACAGATGCTGGCAAAGCACCTTAAGCCCACTTCTAACGGGCCGGGACTGGAGTGGCACCACTTGTCAGGGTAGACTCACAGGTGGCAGAGCTCAGGTGCAGATGCAAGGTTAGAAACCTGGTATTTCCCTGAGGTTTCAGATCAGGAGGGCAGTCAGCTAGCCCTTGGAGTTACTCTGGATTTTGGGATTAAGAGATGCAGCTGCAGTCCTTCTCACCCAGGCAGGAGGTGAGCAGGCAGCAGGTCAGCACAGCAAAGCAGGAGTTCAGCAGAGCGCAGTCCAGCAGACTGGCAGTCATACAGCAGCGCAGAAGTCCTTCTTCCTGGAAGAGTATCTACATGTTCAGAAGTGTACTGAAGTGGTGGTGTCTGAGGTCCAGTATTTATAACGAAGTTGTGTCTTTGAAATGGGGGAGATGTTTCTAGAGGTTTCCCTTTGTAGTCCCTCGGCATCATGCCTTTCCTGTCCTGGCAACCGACTAACTACATGAGATATGTAGCCCTTTGTGCTGAAGAAGGACACAGCCTATATTAGTGTGTAAGTGGGGATGTGTCCAGCACCTCCCTACCATCCTGCCAGTGATGGCCCATCTAGGCCCACCTAAGCTCCCTATTGTGTGTGGTTCTCCAGGAGAAATACACAAAGCCCAGCTGTCAGCCACACCCAGTCATTTGACCATATACATTCTACAGGCACTAAATGGATAAAGCAGAAAAATGCAACTTTTCAAAAGTGGTATTTTCAGAATGCCAATTTAAAATTCGACTTCACCATTAGTTAGGATTTTTAATTGCTATTCTTGAACTGGTTATCTCTTTCCATTTGGAAGTTAAACATATAAAATTAAATAAAGCACCTTCAATGTTCTCCTATGAGAATGATTGGCCTTGCAGTAGGGAAAAACAAATTTGAGAGTTTTTCACAAAAGGACATGTAAAACCTACAAGTACATGTACTACTACAGTGTACCAAGCTCTCTGGGCTGTCCAGGGCCTACCCTAGGGGTGACATATGTATTACAAAGGAAGGTTTGGAGTGGCAAAAGGTTTATTTTACCAGGTGGAATTGGCAGTTTAAACTGCCTACACAGGCTCTGCAATGGCAGACCTGAGCGATGTTTAAAGGGCTACTTACATTGGTGGCACAATCAGTGATGCAGGCCCTCTAGTAACATTTAATTTACAGGCCCTGGGTATATAACCTGTGTACATATTGTACCACTTTACTAGGGACCTATAAGTAACTTAAGTGTGCCAATTGATTATAAGCCAATATTAATCAATCAGTCATTTATAAAGCGCACTACATATCCGTGAGGGTCTCAAGGCGCTGGGGGGTGGCGGGGCACTACTGATCGAACAGCCAGGTCTTGAGTATCCTCCTGAAGGTCAGCAGGTCTTGGGTCTGTCGTAGGCTCAGTGGGAGGGTGTTCCATGTCTTGGCAGAGAGGTGGGAGAAGGATCTTCCACCGGTGATTGTTCTTCGTATGTGCAGGATGGTGGCGAGTGAGAGGTCGTCGGAGCGTAGCTGGCGGTTGGGGATGTAGAAGGAGAGCCGTCTGTTGAGGTAGGCTGGGCAGGTCTTGTGGAGTGCCTTGTGTGCGTGTGTGAGGAGCTTGAAGGATATCCTCTTGTTGACGGGGAGCCAGTGCAGGTTTCTCAGGTGGGGGGTGATGTGGTCATGGCGTGGTACATCGAGGATCAGTTGTGCGAGGCATTTTGGATGCGTTGTAGTCATTTGATGAGCTTGATTGGGGCTCCCGCGTCGAGGGCGTTTCCGTAGTCGAGTCCGCTGCTGACGAGGGCCTGGATGACTGTCTTTCTTGTATCTGTCAGGATCCATCTGTAGATCTTGCGGAGCATGCAGAGGGTGTTGAAGCAGGAGGAGGAGATGGCGTTGACTTGCTTGGTCATTGGGAGCGTTGAGTCGAGGATGATTCCCAGGCTGCATGCGTGGTCGGTGGGTGTCGGGGCTGCCCCCAGGGTCGTCGGCCACCAGGAGTCATCCCAGGCTGAAGAGTTGGAGCCGAGGTTGAGGACCTCTGTCTTGTCCTAGTTCAGCTTCAGATGGCTGGTCTTCATCCAGTCGGCGACGGCCTTCATTCCTTCATGGAGGGTGGCTTTGGCAGTGATGGGTCCTTGATGAGGGAGAGGATCAGCTGAGTGTCGTCGGCGTAGGAGATTATGTTGAGGTCGTGCTGTCGGGCTACGGGTGCGAGCGGGGCCATGTAAATGTTGAACAGCGTCGGGCTGAGGGAGGATCCCTGGGGTACCCCGCAGACGATCTTGGAACTGAATGAGGGGAGGCGGACACTCTGGGTTCTGCCTGAGAGGAAGGAGGTGGTCCAATCCAGAGCCTCGTCTCGGATCCCTGCGGCGTGAAGGCGTGCACGTAGTGTGCGGTGGCAGATCCATGTTACAGAGCACATGCAAAAATGAGGTCAGAAAAAATGGAGGAGGAAGGCAAAAAGTTAGGGGGAAGACCACCCTAAGACTGCCAGGTCTAACAGTGTCTTTTTAATTTAGAACAATCTACCCAAATTGGTTGTAATATTCTGATAGCCTTATAACCCTAGTTTGTTGGTTTATACAGGTTGTTGAATGCCCTCTTCCTCATTATAGTCCATAGCTGCTTGGTTTTAAGGCTTTTAACAACAGATCTAGCTCTTGGTGCGGGCCAGAATGCAACATTTGTGTCATGACATTTCTGAGTTGAAAGAACTTGAAAAACAAATCATTTAGATGTTAAACTACAATATTTTAGTAATAGTGTTTCTACAATTCTGTTTCTCAGTCCGTTGTGGCATCTGGAGACTCTGGATTATACCATACTAGAGTCATTTGATCAATAGTGAGTAACTGCAATACATACAGTTATGCTTATTTAAGAAACAAACATTGAATGATATCAAACCTAATTTAAAAATGAATGTATAAGGAAAGGACTGAGCTTGAACAAAAAGGCTTCTAGTGGCTGACAGGCTATCCTCAAAATACATGATCAATGTTGCTAAACTAATTAGGAGTATTGCCTTCCTGAATTAGCCTATGGCTTTAGTAGTATCTCTCCATGTCTAGGATGCTCAATCCCCATCTTTTAAGTAGATTTTGAGCACCACCAATGGACATGGGATCAAATTGAATGGATACAGTCCTGAGAATCACCAACTTGAAATTCGAAAAGGAAAGTATGAAAAATATTCATTGGCCCTATGATCTTCAACAAAAGAGTTTTCAAAAATCTCATTAGGGTCACATTTTAAAATTAAGATGTTTTAAAGTGTAATCTATACAATTTTTTAATATCATGCAATAGGACAATCACAGCGTATCTCAAAATTCCAGGTAGAATTGGACAGTATAGAGTCGTATACCTCAGTGTTTCTATAGTGGCCTTATAGCATAGAACCTTGAAATAATCTTCTAAAGCATTCAATTATTTGGATTGCTTTGCCATATCCTCAGCATGCAGCCTTATTAGAACCACAGATCTAGAATGACACAATCAACTTGAAAATGTAAATGACCACTGAATCTCCTCGTAAGAACAAAACAAAGAAGAGAGTGGCAGAACCACCTACGTATCACACAATAAATTCCCATTTATCTCGCCAGCTGATCATTTGTACTCAGGTAAACTCTATGTCGCTATTCTCGTGACCATCCATACTTGTCACAAATATTCACAGTTTAACAAGTCAAAGTCTTCCTCAACATCCAAATAATTAATTGATCTCAGTTTGTCTTGCAAAGGGTACTTAATAGTTTCTATTAAAAAAAATTAGATGAGACATGTATACCTTGAATAAATCTTACCTTATTAGTTTCTATTATAGACCCTGCAGCACTGCTTAATCTAGTAACCAAAATATTTCTGTAAACATTGTACCAGATGATCATCAAGATTGGAGGGCTGCATGACCCGTAAAGCAGCCTATTTTCTGAGGATTTACAGATACAACCAAAATACCCTCTTTAAATGAGAAGGAATTATTTCCATAAAGAAGCACCATATTAAAACTAATTTTCAGTTTAGGGATTATAATCTGTGTCACATTTATGTGCACATCACATCTATACCTATCCTTCCCTTGATATTCAACCTCCCTAACTATACATCTCAGGCACAAATAAGGCTTGAACTGGGCATGAGGAACCAAAGAATAGCACAAATGGGTGCCTGTGCCGAATGTTGGCATAAAATACAGGGAGCTGACGAAACAACAATGGATCACTACCTCTGGAAGGAGCTAGAAATAAAAAAGAGCATTGCAGCCACACTCTACCTACAGCACTCAATTGACAACCTGGCTCTACGAGATCTTTGGGAAAGCACTGGATCACACAATACATTCAAACAACTGGTAAATAAAAAAGTAAGGATCATCTCGCAAGCAGAGGCCAAAGCAATGTTAACCAAAAGGGCCCTCGGCTGGATTGCCATCCAAAGCTACACCAGAGGATCCCATCAACCCTACCTAGGCACAGGATTCACTCGGACAACGAAGGAGAAGTTTCTACCACTACAGCTGGGCATCCTTCCATCATTGTTCCATCTACTGTCGCCTATGAAGGGATCTAAAAGAGGATATTATTCATCTAATGTGCATCTATAAGGGATTGGACAAGGAGCGCAGTACCTTATTAAAACCTGCTATAAAGAAAGCAGGAGCAAGAAAATGCCAGCAGGCTGTTAAAGTATGTTTTGATGATGAAAATATCCAATTAGCGTGTCGCCTTGTCCAATTCCTAGATAAAGCAGATAAGAAGCTGAACTCTAATCAGCAGCAAATAGACGATGACACATCATGCTGCACCTAAGTATCACAGCCCTTGGCAAGAAATAATGAGAAACCAGTAGCAACCCGAAACAAGGCAAACATTACAGTTTTTAACATTTCTATTTATTCTTCTTTGTTTTGACAGACTGCTCTTCAAAGCTGGAGACTTATGAAATGATATACGCTACTCCATAATCAAGGTCCTGACCTCTGAACACTTGGCTGTGCTCATTTTACCATAACGCCCTATGTTTTAAATATAGCTGCTTAACTGAAATTGTTTTCTTCTTTGATACATTGATTTTACGGCTTTAAGTAATCATGCAATAAAGGTTATTTTATTCTATTCTATTCTATCCTTTCCTTGGGCCTTACAAGTCAATACTAAAACTTGCAATTGGTTCAAAAATCTCTTTTTCTGTTATGAGTTCCGTAAAGCACTAGAGGCTCCTAGAGTCTGGCAGAAAATTGAACCTTGCATGACAAATAAAGGAATCTCCTCCTCAGTGCTTTGGCTTCATTTAGAGTTTGGTAGAGTGGGAGCCCTACTATAAAACTGTACAAAGACCACCATTCACCCATCTTCTCTAGAGGTGAAGGAGCTGCCATATGTCCAATCGAGAAGCATCAGCTGACTCCACTGTAAGAAATCCTTGAACTTGTGGCCCATCGCCCTTGGACAACCTCACCATGTTGGCCGAAGTACCACCCTACTTAGAGCAGGGCTTCAATCACTACTTTTTCTGCCTCGGACTACCATGCCACGCAAGAGAGAAAACATCCTGCACATAAAGGGACATTTCGCAGAAACAATCCCTGCCTTCAAAGAAATCTGAAAGAATGTTGAGTGGTCCACAACAACTGGCAGCCCACCTGGCAGATGCACTTTCAGCAAAAAGATCCCACTCACCCGGTGGGAGTTTCTCATTGAGGTCGTAGTCCTAAGCTGGATGGGCAGAAAGAAGAGCCTCTGTTGCACCTGTGACCTGGGGCCATCCAACTGCTCTCTAAATACAACTGCTGATATAATTCCAACAAAAGTGTGCCTACTCCCACTTCCTCCTCATAACCATATTAGAAATTTCAATTAAAGTTCTAGTAACAACATTCTAATATGTCAGGCCTATAAGAAAAACATTGTATTATCTTCTTCATAAGTTTTTTGTTGAAATAATTTTGTGACTCCTCCGAAGCTTAACATGATGCCAAAGAGTTAAACAAATAATCAAATTTAATTCTGGAGCAGCATATCATTTGGTAGGTCAGAAAAAAACCTCTTTGATAGCCTCAAATGAATCCCATGCCACAATATACTCAGCTGACTCATTATAATGGCTAAAACCTCAATTAGTCATAGCTTTATTTAAGTTTCAACTCCTTCCTCTAATAGGAAACAGCTTTCCAACTACCAAAGGCAGCTGTGCTTACTGCTACCTTGCCCAATATAACTGATGATGATTGTAAGATCAGACAAATTCATTGAACTGCTTGAGATAACAATGCAATTCAGACATTAAGAAAAGAAAAAGAAGGGCGGCAAACTTGAAATCCATGGATGGAAAACTCTCTAAGTAGTATCAATCTCAAGATCTTTTACTAGAAACCAGATAGCTTCTACCACTTCAGCCATCATCGGCCACCACCTGCAACAGATGTATTTTCTGAAAAATATTTGTAGAATCCAAAGGGGGATGGGTCGCTTGAAAAGCATTATAACTACTGCACATTCTTTTTAGACCTGAGTCAGTCTTCTACTTTTCTGTGGTTACTAAGACTATTGTGTTTATTGAGATACATTTCAAATGCAGACAAAGTGTCATGATTTTCAAAATAAGTATGATCACCATTACTGCAGGCTTATAGATTGCCAATACGTATTCCATAACACACCCTTCCTCAGTCAAGTTTCAAGTTTATTTTATTTGTTTGATTAATTAAAATCTTACATTAAGCAGCTAAAACATCACCAATTTTAAAAATATAAAACAATCCATACGTTCAGTTAATTTCCTAAAACTTTGTTATTTACGATACACATTAGGTAATATAATAATCAATAATTTGTGGTTATTTCAAAGACGTAATTCTATAAATTACATATTCACACAGTCCGTAAGTTAATGAAGCGAGAGCCACCAACTTTTTTTGTACAGCACAAAGGAATTTGACGAATGCTGAATTGATTGGCAGATCTTCTGGATTTAAACTTGCAATCAGGACTTGTCTACATGTCCTTACACCACGTATGTTAAACAGTCTCTTAAGTATAGTTTCAATTTCCAAATCCGGACAAAGACACAATAAGTGTAGAATGTTTTCTTGTCCTAATTTAAATTGCCTGCATAATTTGTTATCTTTTAAACTTTTCCATGGTGTCCAGTGACTTAAACCTGGAAAACAGCCAAATCTAGCATTAATAAAGATGTGTTTATTTTTCTTGGACCATGAATTTTCCAGGTAGTTTTGAACCTTTTTTTTTAACTATCGGACATGCGTGATTACGTTTAACAAAAATATCTTTATTCCTCAGTCTCTCACCTCTTTGAGAAGCCTTATCTCTTAATGTAGAGTTACATTTCACCACACAATCTTTTTTGCCAGAATGCATGTCTCCAAATTTCACTAAATCTTCTCTGAAACACCAACCATTCTAGTGGGATACAAATTTGTATAATGAAATAATACTAACCAATGGACAATTGTGTTTAAAGTGTTCTGGACTGCATTGAGTTAAACACAAGTTCATATCAGAGTAACCTTTTACATCCTTTTTAAAAATCTTTCACCAGAAAATCATCACTGTATTACCCTTTTGGACTCTGTTAAACTCTTTAAGTGAATCAATTTATTTCAAAAACTTTATTCGGCAAATTGCTATCTAGGTACAGAAAATATTACTGTACAGTTGTAAAAACCAAGATATAGATTACAATAAACATAAATATGCATAAAAACTAAAACCATAGCAACTACCATTACGACGATTTAAGATTTGTTCCAAAATACTACATATGAGAGATTAAAGCGCGTAAAAATGAGCTCAGATTATTGTATACTTAAAGAATCCTAACGGCACATGCTAGGACAAATTTCTCCACCTGAACCTCCACATAGCCAACAAGAATTGAGAGACCATAAATACTACACACTGGCTTGTGTTGGTTTTAAAAATTAACAAAGCCTCTCTATAGACCCTGACCCCTATCTTCCGACAGAATGGAAGAATCCTTTTCCCCTAATACTCTGGTAAGTGGGGCAGAAGAATATAACATGTTCTAACGATTCTTTTGAACTGAAACAAAAAGGGCAGTGTCTGTCACTTGGCCCAGGTACACACCCCCAACTCACTGAAAAGGAAAGGAGTGGCAGGGTTCCATACCAGAATTGCAGCTAGAGAGTTCTGGCAGTTACTGGTTCTATATCATCCATGAACCATCTTTCATCATTAAAAAGTTAGACATCACAGAAACCTAAGCTAGACTGTCTATGCCTTATGCTCTGCTTCTGCTGCTAATAGGCTTTCTTAACCGCATGCGCGCTAGCGGTTTTCCCGCTGCGCGCTGCGATTTTAAAAAAGCCGCGTTACATGACGAGCTCAGCTCGTCATCAGCGTGCGAGCGGCACAACTTATGACGAGCTGAGCTCGTCATCAGCGCCGAAGTGGTTAATTACCTCTTTAGGGGTCAAGCTGGCCTCCTCAGTAGTATCCAAAATTCTCTCCAGCCCATTCCTAGTGAAAGTTTTGTATGTGCCCATGTTGCCTGTTCCTGGTATACACAGCACCGCAGCTGAGCCTGAATGGTATACACGAAGCTGCGTCATAGTCAAGAGCCTTCTCCAGTACACACATTACTTTGCATGGAAGGGGCGTGACATGGAGTTTGCTGTCTGTGTTCCCACGCAACACCCATGGATTCTGCCGCATTCCCAGATCTAAACCTGAGAATTGGTCAGAGTCCTATGCCTGCCCAGGGGGGACGTAAGGAGCCACAACGAGGATAAATACTTTTATTTCTCCTCATTTTGTCCTCTTTCTATGCGTGTTGCATTCTGCCACACACATAGAAAAAGGAAAACACCATCAATGATTGTTTTTGTGCAGGAAGGTGTCCCTTCTGGCACAAAAGCAATCATCCCTGCAATGCAAGCACCTTTGTACCATGATGCAAGGGTGCCTGCGTTGGCGCATGGCAGCCAATTGTGCGCCAGTGCAGGGGAAAGCACTGGGATGCGTCATATTTTTATAAATATGATGCCTCCCTGTGCTTTTAAAATGACGCAGCATGGTGCAGCAAAATTGCTTGTCGTGCAGCGCTGTGTCATTTTGTTGTAAATGAGGCCCTTGAAGTTTAATCATGTGTTATGGTATCCAGAATAATGGAACACATAGAAGGCTAACAATACCAACTACTTTTTTTCAAAGCAGAAATTAGGGAGTGAATGTCTCCTTGATCATGTTTCATACGAGAGTGAATGCCTTCTTAATAATGTTTTCTACATGGAAAAGGCTACATCAGCAATTCCCAAACTTCGGGTCAAGTTTCAAGTTTCAAAGCTTTATTCGATTAAAAAAGATCAATCATAAAAGCAAACAGTACATATACATCATATTAATACACTCTAATATGATTACCCCATTAAAACAGGTGTGGTGCAGCTCGATAATACAATAAAACAGACTGATTAAAAGACCATACTTTTCCTTGCGGCCACAGATTTCAAAATAAACGTGGCTGTATGAAAACAAATGTCAGGATCATCAAGAGAAAACAGCATCCTCATTGCCGAATTTACCGTTGTAGTTGCCCGTTTTATGAATAGTGGTTTTAAATAGGCAACGCGAAGATGTTTATAGAGGTCACACAGAAATAAAAAATGCACAGTACTCTGTTTGGTGACCCCGTCGCATGGGCATGGAATAGAGGGATAATTTTTCATAGCTGGGAACGCAACCAAATGGTGGACAATTCCGAGTCTTAATCTAATAAGGACAAAACGATGAGATGGTCTGGTGACAACCTTTAAGTATTTAGAGAAACCAGATGAATCCCTATTGGAGTGATAATACTGAGGGATGGTTAACTGCATAGTAGAGTCTCTTCGCACTTGAGCTTTCTTATGTAAATAGGAAGACTTAAGCTCTTTCTTTGAAATATCAGAGAAGCTCTCCTGATCAGCCAGGAGATTAAGATTAAATAAATCCCTAGCAGTTGTCACAACATAGTTAATCCATGTGATCAGTGAGCTTTTTTCTAGGCGGAGAGAATCAGTAATAATGCTCCTCGTAAAGCTAGTTTCTTTCTTGTGCCAAATTGCTCTCCTCACCAACAATGGTCTTAGACAGATTAAATCTGATAAAAACTCCAGGCCCAGTTCCTGGTGTATTATCAGAGTGGAGGCAGACGTAGGCAGGCATAACAATCTTTTTAAGAAACTGTTTTCTTCTATTTGCAAATCCCCATGGCGACAATGCCCCCAGACACCAGATCCGTAGAGCGCGATTGCGACTCATCTACAGCGGTATATATGGAGCATGACATATATACGGCGGTCACCAAGCTTATTTGCAACTTTGAAAACTTCGGGGGCGCTATTAGACATCTTGGCTTGTACAATAGATATCTCCTGTGACCACATACCATTGCTACTAAAAGTAATGCCTAAATAACAAAACTTATTTACAGTTTCTATTTTTTGGCCCTCTATATGGAAAGATTTCAATTTCCTCATTTTCTTTCCACATGGCATAATAAACGTTTTAGTATTATTAATTTTTAATTTTTTATCCTTGATAAAACCCGCAAACTTGTCCATCAGTTTCTGTAAACCACGGGGAGTTCTGGATAGGAGCACTGAATCGTCAGCATAAAGCAGGATGGGAACAGCCTGACCATCAACTAATGGTGCATCAGAGTTAACCTGCTTAAGCTCGGAATCTATAGCATTAATGAAGAGGGAGAAGAAAAGGGGCGCAAGGACACAGCCTTGTCTAATGCCTAACTCCACACTGATACAGTCGGTACATTCCCCCCCTTGACCATATCTGATGTGAGCTGAAAGTTTAGAGTATAGTCTGGCCAGGAAGTAAATGATCTCTGCTGGGGCACCTTGTTCTAATAAGGTTGCCCATAGCAGCGCGTGATCGGCAAGGTCGAACTCGCTGCTCAGGTCAGCAAAACAGAGAAAAAGCAAGCCCTGCTTGGCACGGGTATACTTCCCTATTAAGAGATCTAAGTTTATGCATTGTTCTACGGTACCAAGACCTTTTTGGAATCCGAATTGGGACCGCGCAAGAATACCACAGCCCTCGGCCCACTCTTCTAACCTGACCAACAGCACCCGGCTCATAGTTTTAAGTGATGAATCTAAAAAGGGAGATAGGGTGGTAGTTTTTCGCATCCGACCTATCCCCCTTTTTGTATATCGGAATGATTACTGATTCACCCCAACTAGGCGGAGTGCTTTCCATGACTGCCGCATTGAAGACCCTAGTAAAGACGGGGTCTCACAATGATGTATCTGCCTTATACAGGTCTATGGGGACCCCATCGGGACCAGGGGCTTTAGCTCCCTTGCTAGTTCTAATGGTGAGATCTACCTCCGATGCTGTAATACTTAGAGGGACTATTGGCCATGGGTCCGCCTCCGCCAAGTGTGAATCCACCACTCTCTGCGGGTCGAAAATACTAGTAAAGTGAGTAAACCAACAAGCCTCACTAACTTGGGCAGTGAGGACCGGGGTTTCATCAGTCTTAAGAAAGGGACAATTAACCGTATCCCAAAACAGTTTACTGTCCGATAGTTCAACGGCCTTGGTCAAATTGTCCCATGCTTCTTCCTGCAGTTCCAACTTTCGACGTTTTAAATGCCCCTTATAAGTGGCCCTAAGGGTTATAGTACTCGACCTATCTCTGGGCCTACAGGATAGAGCCTTCTTAAGCTTCTGCAGTGACTTGGTGCACAGAGAATCAAACCAACCCATCATTGGTTTATGATTAGTATACTTGGTAGTGGTCAGGGTGTTTTCGACTATGTTATTAATCCTATTAAAACTGGTTAAAATACCACAAAAGTCTGTACCATCGTCCAGACAGAAATACAAGTTGGGCAAGCATGCTGCAGCAATTTTAATCAACAATTTTTCGGAATTATCACCCTTCCATTTTATCCTATGACCATTTGGTCTACAAGAGGCAATATCGGTAACAACAGATTGGGCTGCTGATGCTTTATTACCCCATACAAGCAGTGTTACTGTGACACAATTGTGGTCGCTGATCGCAAGATCCAGTACGACCGGTGTGTCACAGTACATACAAATATCATCTGATACCAAGAGTTGGTCAATGACTGTGGCTGTATTCCTCCCTGTGAAGGTAGGGACGGGATTTCCGTCGCCATCTCCTACAGGGTGCAACACAACCAAGTCAAATTTTGCAAGGGCGGAGTTCAGAGACTCTCCATAGGAGCTATGCTTAAAATGAATATACCCTTCTCCTCTATCATCGTATACCCCGCACACCTTGGTCAATGATAAGGGACACAATGGAATATTAAAATCCCCACCCCACAAAAATACAAAGTTAACGTGATTGGCCCGAACAATCCCATCCAGAGTCTTAACGACCTCGCTAACCGCGGTAGTTCGCATAGAGTCAGGCAAGTTATTATAAAAGTTAATCAGTAGGACATTACAGTCGTTCTTATATCTCAACCACAACAATTGGGCGTAACTTCCAATCATGACATATCTTATAACATGCACAGGAAGGTTAACAGAAAGCAAAATAAGTAAACCCCCTTTAGCTCTACCCATGTTTGAGCCTTGTGCTGGGAGGTTATAAGCGATGTAACCATCATAGGTGATGTCGTCTACACTCCAAGTCTCCTGCAGGCATAAGATGTCGTGAGATTCCAAAGTTTCTTTCCAACCCAGGACACCTAGTTTGTTATTCCAACCCGCGATGTTCCAACTTGCTAGATTATACCCTCGTCTATCGTTTTGTGTCCCTGCCTCGGGGACAATATCCCTATCCCGAAATGTAGCATCTACTACCTCTATATTTATATTTACTAGATTGAGGGTCGGGTTACTGCATCCTTGCTGGTGGAGTGAACATGTGTTAATTATATTACCCTGGTCTACATACTCATGCAGCACCAGGTCTTCATCTCCACTACGGTCACAGTCCTCGACGATATTTGGTGGTACACAATCTAGCAACTTTAATGTGTCCAGGGGTCTTTCTTCTACTCCCCCTATATCCTTGGAGATTCTTTGTTCCTGGATGGGAAAGTTCAGAGAGATAACATTTAGGGCTTGGGGGTCCTTCATTGGAATACCACCTACTGGGGGGGTCAGATCTATGTTCTCCACTAGTTTCGCTCCTAGTTTCTCCCCTGTTTTCTCCATCAATGGTGGTCAATCTACCATCTCTAGGCAGCTATATCTATTCGTCATCGGAATACTACTCCATCCATCCCAGAAAGGGGTCTCTCTAGGCCGATTCCTGGCAAAATTTCCTCCCCACTCCTCCCAGTCTCCAGCCCGATAACAGGGGCCCACTGTGTGCCAAGTTCCCTCGCGGGACGGTCCATTACAGTTTCTGGAGGGATAGAAGAAGGAAAGATGTTGTGTTCCTATACCATTGTTAATACCAGCCTGTCCCCATGAGCAAATATAATCAACTGTTCGAGGGTCTTCAAAATTGACAATGACACAGTCTCCCTGAATCGATTTCCTTCCATGCCCCACCCAAGGGGCCCTGCGGACCATGAGGATCTTATTCGACCACATGGGCGGTAGTGGGCGGTTCGAGTTTAACCAGTGTTGGACCTTATTTTTTAATGACCAACTGGATTCTGTGGCTGGATCAGCCGGTTCTGGTACTCCGGTCATCACAACCACGAATAACCTCGGGGGGCAAATTAACGGAAAATCTGTTGTCGAGGGGTCCCCTATGCCAATTCCTGTTGACATTTAAGGGAGGAGGCTTAGGGGTCTAATTATTTTGTTCCTGGTTTATCTGTGGAATTGGGTTTGGAGGTCTTTCCACGGTCTTGTTATTTTGTACCTGATTAGTCTGTGGAATTGTGCTTGTGGGCCTTTCCACAGTATGCCTTTCTTTTGCTATCGGGGGTATTGGTTTTACTGCTGGCCTTGGGGGTGCTGATATTTTGGCTTGTTGGACAGTTGGTTTGTTACAAATCTGCTTATTCTGCTTTTGGAGCCCATGGTTTGGGGAATTTTTTGTAAGGACTGTCAGTTCAGTTAGCTGTTTTTCAATTTGTAGCAATCTCGCTTCTACTGGGGTGAAACAGGATTTTAATAATTCCCCCATTTTTTTAATAGTTGGCTTTCAACCTCATTTACATCATTACCCCCTAATGAATTAACCGATATATCCTGAGTGATAGGACCTGGGGTCTCCTCTGGAACTTGGTTAGGGAACATCGTGCACCTATCATCCTCCCCTCTCTGTGCAGTATGATCTCGCATCTCTGCTTGATTTTTTTGGTGTCTCACTAGTCTGTTGGATTTTAGATTTTTTTGTTTTTTCCTTTTTTTCTGCACTGCACCCTCCCTCCTACCCCTCAGCTGTCTTGCTTCCTCTGGTGTATTTTGGGTAGCTAAGTCAGAGTTTTTTTCCAATTCCGAACTCAGCTGGGAGTCGGATAGTAAATGCGAGGCTGATAAATTGACTATATTTGGGAGGGTATAGATGTCGGCACGGACTTCCATCAGTCCAGGGTCCCTAGCACGCTCAGGTGTTCTAGCGGTTGCCAGGAGGCCCAGGGAAGATCTTTTAGCATTAGCTAAGTCCTGGGACACTCTTCGTTCCATAATAGAAATACCTTGGTCTATGAAGCTGTTTGCCCTGATAATAAAACTATCCAAAGGGCCTATAAGCTGGGCCTCTCCTGCAGCTGTTTTGCTTCTACTTCCCCGTGTTGACATAGTATAAGCCTTGGTACTGGGTATGGTCCCTAGCGTTATGGTTACTACAAATATCGAATAGACTGTTTGGCTGATATAAAATACAAAGTACATACAATTTTGAATCAAGTCCTGTGAAGGGGCGGTTGGGGGGGGGGGCCTGGTCCGGTCTCACACGGTCTATAACGGGCTAAAACGGGCCCGCCCTTGGCCCCGGCTTCGCCCGTGCTCGTCCCGCGCGCGTCCCGCTTACGTGGAAGTGGGCGTGCTTAAAGTAGACGGTGGGAGGGATGCGGGAAGAGGCCCCAGCTGCGGCCACTGGAGAGTGCGCAAGGCCCGCTGGACCTCGCAGTCCTGACCCTGATGCTGACCACAAAGCGCTCTGCCCTTCAGCGCTCGAAGATCCTTCTCCTCCTCCGCTGATGTGTAGGGTCCGAAAATCCCCAGATACGGCAATTCACAGTGTCCACGCCTACGAGCGGCACCCGTGGAGCGGGGCCGCGGGGCATTATAAGCGTTAGGGGAGGGTGCGGGAAGAGGCCCCAGCTGCGGCCACTGGAGAGTGCGCAAGGCCCGCTGGACCTCGCAGTCCCGACCCTGATGCTGACCACAAAGCGCCCTGCCCTTCAGCGCTCGAAGATCCTTCTCCTCCTCCGCTGATGTGTAGGGTCCGAAAATCCCCAGATACGGCAATTCACAGTGTCCACACCTACGGGCGGCTCCCGTGGAGCGGGGGCCGCGAGGCTTTATAAGCGTTAGGGGAGGGTGCGGGAAGAGGCCCCAGCTGTGGCCACTGGAGAGTGCGCAAGGCCCGCTGGACCTCGCAGTCCCGACCCTGATGCTGACCACAAAGCGCCCTGCCCTTCAGCGCTCGAAGATCCTTCTCCTCCTCCGCTGATGTGTAGGGTCCGAAAATCCCCAGATACGGCAATTCACAGTGTCCACGCCTACGAGCGGCACCCGTGGAGCGGGGGCTGCGAGGCGTTATAAGCGTTAAGGGAGGGTGCGGGAAGAGGCCCCAGCTGCGGCCACTGGAGAGTGCGCAAGGCCCGCTGGACCTCGCAGTCCCGACCCTGATGCTGACCACAAAGCGCCCTGCCCTTCAGCGCTCGAAGATCCTTCTCCTCCTCCGCTGATGTGTAAGGTCCGAAAATCCCCAGATACGGCAATTCACAGTGTCCACGCCTACGAGCGGCGTTGGCTTGGCAAATGCACCATGGTGTGGTAGCACAATGTCATTTACAAACAGCACATTTTCAATTGAAATGGGCACTAAATTTCACCAGATATGCACTTGCACTAATACAACTGTAGCACCCAAAAGATGGAGGCCCTGATTACGATGTTGGACACTGTTACGGGAAAGGAACCGCCCAACCCTAGGTTGGCGGTTCCTACATCCCAATTAGGATGCAACCGCAGAGAGTGCAGCCGGTAACTTCTATTTTTCAATGGGAGATTGTACGGTGGGCTGTAAACACCCGCGGCACAAGCTCCCATTGAAAAATGGAAGTTTGTAAACATCCGTGCACCGTGTAACAGGCACCTCATCGGGTTTCGGCTGGACTGTTCCCATGAGGCACAGGGTCAAGACTAATTTGCATATGGCCATGTCTGAACTGGGGTGGCTTGGTGAGCAAAATAACGATACATTAAACCCAGATCTGTGACTGGGGGTGAATGTTTTGCCATTGTGCAACATTCCATCCATCATCTTGTGTGTTTTGCTGTTCACCCTATGTGGGAAGGGTATGCCCAGACGTGGGTCCCGTGTTCATTAAGCCACTGGAGTCAAGCTATCCTGGCTGAAGACGGCTGATAGCCAGAAACCGGTCCTAGGATGCTTGATTCAGGTCCAGGGAAGACATGGCTTGGCAGTTTGGGCTGGACTGTTCCCATGAGGCACAGGGTCAAGACTGATTTGCATATGGCCATGTCTGAACTGGGGTGGCTTGGTGAGCAAAATAACGATGGATTAAACCCAGATCTGTGACTGGGGGTAAAAGTTTTGCCATTGTGTAACATTCCGTCCATCATTTTGTGTGTTTTGCTGTTCACTCTATGTGGGAAGGGTATGCCCAGACGTGGGTCCCGTGCTCACTAAGCCACTGGAGTCAAGCTATCCTGGCTGAAGATTGGCTGATAGCCAGAAAACGGTCCTAGGATGCTTGGTTCTGGTCCAGGGAAGACATTGCTTGGCCGTTTGGGCTGGACTGTTCCCATGAGGCACAGGGTCAAGACTGATTTGCATTTTGCAATGTCTCAACTGGGGTGGCTTGGTGAGCAAAATAGCGATGGATTAAACCCAGATCTGTGACTGGGGGTGAATGTTTTGCCATTGTGCAACATTCCATCCATCATCTTGTGTGTTTTGCTGTTCACCCCTATGTGGGAAGGGTATGCCCAGACGTGGGTCCCGTGCTCACTAAGCCACTGGAGTCAAGCTATCCTGGCTGAAGACGGCTGATAGCCAGAAACCGGTCCTAGGATGCTTGATTCCGGTCCAAGGAAGACATGGCTTGGCAGTTTGGTCTGGACTGTTCCCATGAGGCACAGGGTCAAGACTGAGTTGCATATGGCCATGTCTGAACTAGGGTGGCTTGGTGAGCAAAATAACAATGGATTAAACCCAGATCTATGACTGGTGGTGAATGTTTTGCTATTGTGCAACATTCCATCCATCATCTTGTGTGTTTTGCTGTTCACCCTATGTGGGAAGGGTTTGCCCAGACGTGGGTCCTGTGCTCACTAAGCCACTGGAGTCAAGCTATCCTGGCTGAAGATGGCTGATAGCCAGAAACCGGTCCCAGGATGCTTGATTCCGGTCCAGGGAAGACATGGTTTGGCAGTTTGGGCTGGACTGTTCCCATGAGGCACAGGGTCAAGACTGATTTGCATCTGGCCATCTCTGAACTGGGGTGGCTTGGTGAGCAAAATAATGATGGATTAAACCCAGATCTGTGACTGGGGGTGAATGTTTTGCCATTGTGCAACATTCCGTCGATCATCTTGTGTGTTTTGCTCCTGATGGTGAGGTGCCTGCCACACGGTGCAGGGTTGTTGAGGGGGGCACCACAGGTGTCCCCAGGGTAGTATGCGGAGGGCCATGGGGTAAGGTGGCCCTGCTAGGGGACCCCAATTTTGCTTTCTGACAGCCTTTCCAGGTCGGAAAGTCCGACATGGAATGGCTGTAGGAAGCTGACATCATAATCTTGATGGTGGAATTGCCATCCTTAAGGGATTATGCTGTCTTTCCGAGTGACTGACGGGATCCATGAGACAATTGGAACCATCTCAGATTTCCCCGCAGGTTCTAACTCCGACCGCCATCATCCTTATACAGCGGTTGGACTTTATACCTAACATGTCAGATGAAAAGCCTCCGACCGCTGGTCGGAGGCTTTCCTCCCGATATTGTAATCGGGCCCAATGTGATGAAGTTGGGTTTCTGTAAATATTTATCATTTGCTCATCACCAAGTAAAGTGTATGAATTTGTAAACCATGGCTTGTATAAACAGTGTTTATAATGAACCACGACTGACAGCTCTGAGAGCGAGGCTGAAAATGAAATTAAGACTGGGGCGTGGCCAGGCGCCAACGAAGATGGCCGCCTAGTACCCGAGCTCCTCCGGGACGACTGCTGTCCCCGCAAAATCCGCCCTTCAATCCTGGCCGGAGCGCCCTCAGACAAGCGCACCGGCCCCCTAGCCTGAATCGCTGCTGATCCGCGCTTGGAGCGAGAACCGAGCTCCTCGCAGGGACGAAACGCCGCCACACTCGTCACCCGGCCGGACCTGCGACGGCGGCCTGGAGCCCGGGACCGGAGCTGCCTGGAACTTTAGGCCCCGGCTTGCGGCCTACGCCTCGGCGACCGGAGTTGGGCCGAACTTCCGGAATTTCGGCGGGAGGCGGCTCCGAGCCGGGTGCCGCTGGGACGGACTAGAATCCCCGTGACTGCTGGTGAGGCGTAAGGGACGGGAGAGGTGCCGTGAAAGCCCCGGCACAAGGCGCGGCCGGCCATCAGGGTACAGGAGACCCACCACTGCACTCCCGCGCACGATCCTGGGTTGGGGCGGAAGACCGGAGCGGTGCGCATAAAGGCCGCAACTACCGGAGGTGAGAGCCAGACGATCAAGGAGCGGTGGGCGGCACCGGACACCACGCGCGGGGGCCCCACCTAAAGACCTCACGGCTGGGCCACGGAAAATTCACGGTGCCGTACTTGCCTGTCGGAGGCAGACCGAGAAACCCTTGAGAGCCCGCTTGCTCTCTCCGAGCTGCACCGTGCAATTATCGACCTCTGCCCGGGCAAGGCCCTGGGGCCAAACGGCCTCCCAATAGAGCTCTACAAATTACAACCGGACGCCCTCAGCAAGCACCTGAAGTCCATGTTTGATGAAAGTAGAGAGAAGGGAATCCTGCCCAGAGAGCAGCGCTTGGCAACGATTGTGGCGATACCTAAAGAAGGTAAACCTAGAGAATTGTGTGCCTCATACAGGCCGATCTCGTTGCTTAACGCGGAGCCAAAAATCCTGGCCAAAGCACTCGCAAATAGACTCAAGCCGGTCCTGTCCACCCTGGTCCACCCGGACCAATCGGGGTTCATGCCCCGCCGAAATACGGCACTCAACATTCGCCACCTACATGGGGTCCTTGGGCAGAGACATAGACTGCAAGAAGATGCGGTGGTGGTTTCCCTCGATGCCACCATGGCATTCGACACTCTAGAATGGCCTTACATGATCACAGTACTGCGCAAACTGGGTTTCGGACCAAATTTCATATCGTGGCTGCGCCTCCTCTACACCGAACCCCTGGCCCAGGTGGTAGTGAACGGCAGGGCGTCTGACGTCTTCACCCTTGAGACGGGGACTCGGCAGGGCTGCCCTCTCTCTCCCCTCCTTTTCGCGCTCTCCCTCGAGCCGCTCGCAGCCTGTATAAGGCAGGACGTGTACCGTAAAGGTATAGCCTGGACGAAGGGATGGGAGGTCAAGATCTCCCTCTACGCCGACGATATCCTTTTGTACCTGTCCAGGCCGCGTAGATCCATTGTGGCGGCGCTCGACATCTTCACTAGCTTCGGACAGAACTCCGGATTTCGAATAAACTGGAGTAAATCCCACCTCTACGTGCTACACGGGGATCCCCCGAGGCTCCCACACACATGCCCTTTAACAGTGGCAATAGACGGCTTCACATACCTGGGAGTCTTCGTTTCCACAGACAAGACCCTGCTGTACGAACGCAACCTACTCCCGCCCCTCAGACGGCTCCAACGGGAGGCAAAATCCTGGCAGAACTTTCCACTGTCATTACTGGGCCGAGCAGCCCTGTTTAAGATGGTGGCGCTGCCTAGGTTCCTGTACGCGTTACAGAACTACCCTGACTTAGTGCCCAACTCATCCTTCGCAGCGGTGGAGGCGGCGCAGCGGGAACTCCTTTGGGCAGGGACACCCAGAATCGCATTACATAAACTCACATTGGGGTGGTATGACGGTGGGATTGCCCTTCCCGACATCCGCAAATACTATTGGGCAGCGCACCTCTCAGCCATTAGGCAAGGGACATACAGCAGTGGGGACGACCCCGGATATGGGATGGATAGGTGGCAACTCCCTGGGGGGAATTACAAGGCCGCACTCTACTCTAAGCCGGGAAGATACCAACTTACCGGACCGACCCAGCACTCAGTACAAATATGGCACATTGCCCAGAAGAAGCTAGGGTGGTCGGATGTCCTTACCATGTCAACACCTCTGTGGGCCTCTGAAAAGCTGGGAACTCTGGGGCGCACCAAAGGGTTCCGCGGCTGGGACCTGATAGGGATTTCACAAATTAGAGACCTCTGGGGGCCAAAAGGAATCCACACGTTCGCACACCTGCAAGAAACATACGACATGGCACACACCGAATACTTCCGATACCTACAGGTACGACATATATCCCACCAGACACCACCATACCTCAGGCCTCCCCACTGGAGGACAGACTGCTAGACGGACACCTCCCAGAACAAGCTATCTCCCTCACGTACAAAAAATTAATTAACAACCCCCTGACACTCTACTTCCCCTGAAAGACAAATGGGTCACTGACGGGCTGGAGATAGATGAGGAAGAGTGGTCTTACGCACTAGCCTCACCCAGGGAGGTAGCGAACTCGGCCCGATTAAGGTTAGTCCAACTAAAAATCCTTCACAGAGTCTACATTTCCTGTACAAGGCTGGTAGCGATGGGGAAGGGTGGAGAGGGGCTCTGCAGAAGGGGTTGTGGAGGGACAGGCACCTTCTTCCACATACTGTGGGAGTGTCCAAAAGTGCAAAGATACTGGAGGCGGGTGGTGCATTGTATGCACGAGGTTTTAGAGGTAGAACTCCGTCTTGAGGCCAAGAGGTGTCTCCTGAACATTTGGGAGCCCACAGACCTGTCTTCCAGGGGGAAAGTCTGGGTGACACTTGGGCAGATGGTGGCGAAAAGGAACATTGCGAGGCTATGGGGAGCCCCTAATCCACCGACACTGAGAGACTGGCAAAGCGACATGGACTGGTGCATGCTGCAAGAAAAGTCTGTCTACGAGACAAGAGGCTGCCCCCGCAAGTGGGGAGACATATGGTCCAGCTGGAACGAATTTAGAGGTAACATATGTGAGGCTCCCCTTGTCCCACTGGTTGGCCCAGAAGACATGGACTAGTTCCTTTCCCTGTGGCGATAACCACCAGACATGTTCTACATATGTTGCGTTTATGGTGCTGTAACAGAGCCGAGACTGATGTAACTCACTGACTAATGTTTGGTTTTTTAATGATGCGGGAGGGGGGGATATGTTTAAGGTTTGCGACTGTTACAACGCAAACCCTGTTCTACTGCACGGCGTCCTATGATACACTTCTCATTTCAATGCTCAAGCTGACAGCCACTCCTCTTACATCTCTGTTAAACGCCACCGGGCCTCCGGGATGCCGGTTTGAGGCTGTGTTTAATCGACTATACTTTCTACTGTTTGCATTGTAGCTGCCGGCGTCCGGGTTGTAGGCGTGTGAAGCAGTGTACTGAAGTCCAGATATAATAAAAGCAGTTGAACCAAAAAAAAAAAAAAAAATGAAATTAAGATGAGAAACAAAAAAGCACTTACCTCCACTGCTTCGCCTCCTCTGGTCCTCGTGAGTCCATGGGTGTTCTGACTGCACCAATGGAATTCTCCACACCAATCCTGACTACTGTCATGCTGCTGATAATTTTCAGCAACATGCCAGCAGCACTAGGATTGGCTGGAGCAGACTGCCTTGACTCTCCTCAAGGCAATGGGGGCCTGTGTCTACTCGCCACCTAGCTGTCTTAGACAGAAGAGGTTTACACTGAGCATATCAGGCTGGCTGTCGCAAGACAGATCGCCAAAATGACATGCACAGTGTAAACTGGTGGAGCGAGCACCACTCTCCTGCTGCCAGTAAGCAGCTGTAGCCCCGCCCCAAAATTAGCTCGGCTAGGGAAAGGGAAAAATAAAATGGTAATAAATGTGTTTTATTACCACTTTATTTTTCACCTTTGTGGCAGCGCTGGTGGCAGGGTGGCAGCGCTTCTCTACCCTAATGAAGGTGCCGTAGCTGCTGATACATGGTTCAGTTTACAAAAGCCTCCAAATTTGCGGTAACAGGAAAAAAGTAAACACCATTCTCCATGTTAACAAAATAAGCAGTAATTTGTCAGAGTTCATAGCCTAACATTTGACCTCTATCTGTGAATGTACAGGAATACAGGAGAAGTGGTTATACTTATAGGGAATTATGGCACCACAGGATTGAATCGCACTTATTGTCTTCTATCTCAAAATTAAGTTTAACGGTGCTAAGGGTGTAGAGATCCACTAAACTCCACAGGTCAAGCATGAGGCTTATAACACAGTTCAATTCCCAAGCACACATATCAAGTAAGATGCGGTTTCCCTCCTAGTGAAACGCAAATACAGTAATTAAACGACAGAGTATACATGATTCTTATTTCTGATGTCTTGTTCACGGGAAACAACCTTTACAACACAACTTTTACAATGCACTTCCATTACCGCTGATCCTGCTCCAGGCGAGGTCACCCCCCACGTGTCACTGCTGTTGCCACTGCCTGCCTCCTGTTCTGCCTGCCTCGAGTGACCCAGCCGCCGCTGAGCCGCCCGCTTGCCAGATTCTTTTTCCGACGCTGCCTCCCTGCGGCCCCGCCCCCCGCCAGCCCATTCACCGCTCCCGCCACCCAGCTGACCCGCCCTCCCGGATTCCTTCTTATGATGCCCATTGCCGAAGGCGCGCCAAAGGCAAGCCCGTCTGCGCCTGTCCGCGCCTGGCCCGCGCCCAGCGCCAGGACCCCTGGCCCTCGCCGATGCAAGACGACCCGACAGACCTACGACGCCGACGCCCTCAACGCACTCAATGCCGGCCGGAACCCCGGCTGCTGCCGGGCCACCCCGAAACGCATGCACGGACCCTTCACCTGCAAAACCTGCAGGTTCACCTGCCTCCGAACCTGCACCGCACCCGCCAAGTCAAACACCCTCAGCAACCACCTCAAGTGCATCCTGCTCAAAAACCGCTCCGTCCACAGACACGCCGTGGAACTCTGGAACCTCCTCGACACAACATCACCAGACATCGCCTTCCTCACAGAAACCTGGATGAACGTCTCCTCAGCCCCCGACATCGCCATCGCCATCCCGGACGGGTACAAGATCATCAGGAGGGACCGCATCAACCAGACCGGAGGAGGCATCGCCATCGTCCACAAGAACACCATCCGCATCATGACCGATTCCAACGACACCTTCGTCACTGCGGAGCACCTCCACTTCCAGATACACACCGACCCAAAGACGACCCTCAGAGGCACCCTCGTCTACAGACCCCCGGGACCACGCACACAATTCAGCGAAGACATCACAGACTTCATCAGCCCGCACGCCCTCCCCTCCGCCGACTACATCCTCCTAGGGGACCTCAACTTCCACCTGGAGAACAACAAGGACCGCAACACCGCCGCCCTGCTGGAAAACCTCGCCAACCTCGGACTCAAGCAACTGGTCAACACCCCCACCCACTACGCCGGCCACACGCTTGATCCCGTCTTCTCTTCCAGCCAGCACATCACCTTCAGCCACGCCACCGGACTCCACTGGACCGACCACAGCTGCGTCCACTTCAGCTTCAGAAGAACCACGACCCACCACCACCCGCAACAGGCTCCTCACAGGAACTGGAGCAAGATCACCGCCGACCAGCTCACCATCTCCCTCAGCAAGAGCCCACCCGCCAACACAACGGACCCCAATGAAGCAGCCCGCAACTTCACACAGTGGCTGACCGCCTGCGCCGATGACCTCGCACCACTGAAGAACCCTCCCAGCAGACCCAGAAGCAAGAAGGCCTCCTGGTTCACCGGCGAACTCCAGGACTCCAAGAAGAACTGCCGCACCCTCGAGAAACCCTGGCTCCGCGACCGGACCACAGACAACATGACCGCCCTCAAACAAGCCACCCGCAAGCACCACCAGCTTATCCGCACCACCAAGAAGAAATCACTGAAGGAACGACTGGACAACAACGCCCACGACAGCAAGGAACTCTTCAGCATCGTCAAGGAGTTCTCCAACCCCAGCACCGGCAACAACGACATCACTCCATCACAAGATCTCTGCAACTCTCTGGCCTCGTTCTTCCACCGCAAGATCGCCGACATCCACAACATCTTCGGCGCACCATCCATGCACCCAACCGTCGAACCAACGCCCCCCACCGCCACCCTCTGCACCTGGACCACGGTGACCACCGAAGACACAGCCCGCACGATGAACACCATCCACTCCGGATCTCCGACCGACCCCTGCCCCCACCACGTCTTCAACAAGGCCGACTCCACCATCGCACCCCAACTCCGGAACATCATCATTACCTCCTTCAACACCGCCACCTTCCCGGAGAGCTGGAAGCATGCCGAGCTCAGCGCCCTACTGAAGAAACCAACAGCGGACCCACCGACCTCAAGAACTTCCGCCCCATCTCGCTCCTCCCTTTTCCTGCGAAAGTAATCGAGAAGATCGTCAACAGACAGCTGGCCGCCTTCCTCGAGACGAACGAATCCCTCGACCCCTCGCAGTCCGGTTTCAGAGCCAATCACAGCACCAAGACCGCCCTGATCGCAGCCACCAACGACATCCGAGCCCTGCTCGACAATGTGGAAACAGCGGCCCTCATCCTCCTGGACCTCTCCGCAGCGTTCGACACTGTCTGCCACCGCACCCTAGTCCAACGCCTCAGCAACATCGGCATCCAAGAGAAGGCACTGGAGTGGATCATCTCGTTCCTCATCGGAAGAACACAGAGAGTTCGCCTTCCCCGTTTCGATCCGAGGCCACCAAAGTGATCTGCTGCGTACCACAAGGATCTTCGCTCAACCCCACCCTCTTCAACGTCTACATGAGACCTCTTGCAGCCATCGCACGCCAACACAACCTCAACATCATCTCCTATGCCGACGACACCCAGCTGATCCTCTCCCTCACCAGGGACCCCGACACCGCCAGAACCAGCCTACACGAAGGGATGAAAGACGTCGCCGAGTGGATGAAGAACAGCCGCCTCAAACTGAACTCAGACAAGACGGAAGTCCTCATCCTGGGACCATCGCCCTCCACCTGGGACGACTCCTGGTGGCCTCCCGCCCTGGGCACCGCTCCCAAGCCAACAGACCACGCACGCAACCTGGGCTTCATCCTGGACCCTTCCCTCTCGATGACCAGACAAGTCAACGCCGTCTCCTCATCGTGCTTCAACACCCTACGCATGCTCCGCAAGATCTTCCGATGGATCCCGACCGAAACCAGGAAGACGGTCACCCAGGCACTCGTCACCAGCCGACTGGACTACGGAAACACCCTCTACGCTGGAACCACAGCCAAGCTACAGAGGAGACTCCAACGCATCCAGAACGCCTCCGCCCGACTCATCCTGGACATCCCCCGGCGCAGCCACATCTCCGGCCACCTGAGGGACCTGCACTGGCTCCCCGTCAACAAGAGGATCACGTTCAGGCTCCTCACCCACGCACACAAGTCTCTCCACGACCTGGCCCCCAAGTACCTCAGCGACCGACTGACCTTCTACAGGCCCACCCGCCAGCTACATTCTACTAGCCTCGCCCTTGCCGCCGTACCACGCATCCGAAGAGCCACCGCCGGAGGCAGATCCTTCTCCTACCTGGCGGCCAAGACATGGAACTCCCTCCCCATCCACCTTCGACTGACCCAGGACCATCTCGCCTTCAGGAAACAACTCAAGACCTGGCTGTTCGAGCAGTAGCGGACCCCTTCCCCCAAGCGCCTTGAGACCCCCCAGGTGAGTAGCGCGCTATTCAAATGCTATGATTGATTGATTGATTGATTGCAACGCATTCATTACAACGCAACATCCCTTACAACGCATGTAATTACAACGCAACCATTACCACGCATGACACTACAACGCATACAATTACAACTCATGTCATTACAACGCATACCATTACAAGGCATACCATTACAACGCATACCATTACAACGCATAGTACCCTTACATTATCCAACACTTACCCTACTGTTACACCCCCTTGAGTTAGAATAGTAATTTTTACCCCTACACTATCCAACACTTACCCTACTGTTGTACCCTCTGGAGATAGAAAAGTAATTTTTACCCCTAAACTATCCAACACTTACCCTACTGTTGCACCCCCCTGGAGTTAGAATAGTAATTTTTACCCCTACACTATCCAATACTTACCATACCTGCAATGTAATGGTATGCGTTGTAATGGTATGCATGGTAAAGGTAGTATGCGTTGTATTGGAATGTGTTGTAAAGGTAGTTTTTAAAAATTTGTTGTAATGGCATGCGTTGTAATGGAATGCGTTTTTGATGGATGTTTTGTTGTAAAAAATGCGATGTAAAGGTATGCGTTGTAAAAGTATGCGTTGTAACGTCATACATCACTTGTTCACGCTTTATTCTGGTGTTCTCGGCCACAACCAACACGTGTTTCGTCGCTACAGGGTGTGATCCCGCGACTTCCTCAAGGCTATGTTGTCCAAGTATATATTTTTTGAGTGCTGTGTTAATTCCGACTCACACAGGGGTTCTGTTAGGTATCACGGATGATTCCAAGTGTAGGTCCTTTCGTTAGTGTGTCCTGGTTTTTCCACCATGGGTTAGGTCAATATCTCTCATGATTCGCAGAGTGCAGCAGAAAACTTCTTAACCGGCAGACCGTGTACGGTGTGCGATATTCAGTCTGTGTGATACAGTCACACTCATCTAGTCCCTCTTATTCTGTTCCTTGGCCAATATTATTTATTATCCCCACACAGGTTTCTTAGAGATCTATTTTCGGCACATGCTTTTCTCTTTATGCACCTGTCCTCTTTCCTTAATATACTTTTCACATAAGATTGTGATTTCACATTATGGCAGCTACATGACAATTTCTTCTTTGTTCTACCTTCCATCTAGCACCTCATGAAAATATCTTAAGCCTTGAAGTAATCCTATTCTTTACATCTTTTCCTGCTCCTTAATTTGCCATCCGTACCCTTTTTAATTTGTTCATTTTCCTCTATCTTCTAACTCTGTAATCAGTTATCTATGTTTCATCGTTCTTTTTAAGAGAGCTTCCTAATTTTCACTTCCCCCAACTTTCAACCTTATTATAATAATCAGATTCAGTATCTTCATCCATTTAATTTCACAGAGATATTCATCTCAACATTGCTTGTTTTCCCTTTTATTGTGTCTCCTCTTGGTACGCTCCCTGTTTATTGACTGTACTACAAAACCGGGTTGTTTGAAAAGTAACAGGGAAGGGAACGTCCAATTTCCTGCGAACCTGTTGAAACTTCTACCCTATACCAATTTAATTACATTAATTAACCATATTATTTATTTGTTTGTAATTTAGTGGACAGCTCCTACACTTATCACGTCATAATCTTTGAAGCAAAGTAATGAATTTAGAGAAGATTTTCAAATCCCTGGTGTAATGATTGATTGAAATCCTTTATTCGGCATTACAACAACACCATAAAAGTACAGATTAAGAAATTCATAATAACATTTCATTAATAGATAAGATAAAATGGTGAGTACTATTTACAACATCATAAGGCTACTCCCCACCCCTGAGTACGCACAGTTTCATCTGTCAACGAGAGATCTTAGTCTAAAATTACATCTTAAAAAATTAGTAACACAAAATAAAATCAGGGGCTCTCTGGCTTCTTTTAAAAAAACAAGGGCATGTCTTGCCGATCTTAACTTAGCCTTCTTAAATAAATGTATTAAAAAATGGCGCCTAGGTATCCGATAAAAGGGGCATAAAAGCACAAAGTGAAGGGTGTCCTGCGGAAATCTATGATCGCAGCCGCAGGGCCCCTTTGCCTCAACTGTATGCGTAAAGCCGTCTGGTTTAGCTAGGAGGTGATGGAGCAAATTAAACCTAAACCGCGTGAGCAAGAACCTATCTTGTGAGTTATAGATTAGGGAAAGATAAGGTTCCATGGCCTGATACGGTTGCATCTCCCTGTAAATCACAACAGAATATTTGTCTTTTTCCATGGCTTCACGGGTCATTTTGTTGTGGTTGCGCAACTTCTCCTTTGTCCTCGCAAGATCGCATGAAGTGATGCACCTTGGTTGTGTGAATAGATGCCCATATCCTATGCTCTCAGCGGACTCTTTCACGTACTTCAAACAGGGGATGGTCATTCCCCTGTCTCTGCCTATACAGTCTGCAATTATCAGCTTTGTCAAATTTGCCTCCTGGTTCAGCCAAATTTTTATCCAAGCCAGGAGGGGTTTATTCCTTGCCCTGTCCATCAGATACAGACAGCCTAATTCTTCATGGACAATGGATGACGGAACACATTGGGGGACTTTCAGGAGCCTCCTGAAGTGCTTATTTTCCAGTGTCTGTAAACTGCTTAAGTCAGACATGCCCCAAAGTTCAGCACCATACAAGGTTTTAGCCATTGTAATCGCGTTATAGAGTGTCAGCATTTGGTCCGGGGCCCAACGGCCCAGTCTGCGGCCGAACTGCATGACCGCCCCTACGCTTGCAGCTAGCCTGTTTCCATGTTCCTCAATCAGGGGTTTAAAATTAAGATTTCTGTCAAATAGTATTCCTAAATATGAGAAGGTCTGCACCTTGGCCAGGCCAGTTGTACCTATAGTGTACGTAAATTGTTTGACCTTTCGTTTAGGGCCCAACTCCATGATGTAAGATTTTTTCAGGTTGGCAGATAGGTCCAGCCCAGCCATAAACTCGACAAACCCGTTAATCAGACGCTGCAGTCCCCTTGGCGTGCGCGCAAAGAGCACCGCATCGTCTGCATAGAGCAGTAGTGGTATGGGTCTAGTTCCAATTCTGGGCGTATCTACTTTTAGGTTTAGCAGAAAACTTTCAGCCCGTTAATATAGATGGAGAACAGGAAGGGAGCGAGTATGCACCCTTGCCTAACCCCGCTCATACATTTAAAGGCCTCCGTCTGGTCACCCTCCAGGTTATACCTCACTTTTGCTGTGGTGTTGTAATGCAACCTTCTGAGAATATGGATAATGCCAGGGTCGATCCCCAGATCAGCAAGTATTGCCCACAGTTTTGGTCTGTTCACGCAATCGAACCCTGCGGCCAAGTCCATGAAGGCTAGGTATACGTTCTCCTGGCTGGCTACAGTATATTTTGCAACCAGGAGGTACAAATTCAAACATTGGTCCGTTGTAGACCTCCCAGCCCTGAAGCCATATTGCACCTCAGTGAGTATAGAGTTCTCCTCTTCCCAGCCCATCATACGATTTAGGATTGCTCTACCCATGACTTTAGCTGTAACGTCAATCAGTGAGATGGGCCTATAGCAACCTTTACTGTCCCTATTGCCCTTTTTAAAGATTGGTACAATTACCGCGGTTGACCAAGAGCGGGGAAGGCCCACAGCTATTGCCTCGTTTATCACTCTTGTTACCAACGGGGCCCATAGGTCAATACTGCTCAAAAAGAGGTCAGGCGGTATCCCATCAGGGCCCGGGGCTTTATTTCGGGTTAGACCCTTTATACCTGCTTTTATCTCTTTTAGGGAGAACTCGACTCCCCCTACTAGTATCTCTCTACAGTCAACTTGGTCTTCTGCTGCCTAAGTTCCCCTGTTGTACAGCACACTAAAGTGTTTAACCCACTGATCAGGTAGTACATTTGATGCTATGTTGGGGTTCTTGTTGTCTTGGAAGCAAGGTCTATTGATTATTGCCCAAAACCTCGAGGAATCTCTAGACTCTGCTGCCTCGTGCAGGTCTTCCCATGTTTCTGTTTGGAGAGCTCGTTTACGCCGTCTGACTTCCATTTTATAGTGTGCTCTACATAGGGTCACCTTTGCTGTATCCCTCGGCTTGGTTTTTAGGGCTTCTCTCAATTTACTCTGGGCAGAGGGGCATCCTCTGTCAAACCATCTGGGCATATTATTGGTCTCCATCCTTTTCCCTGGGGCTTGCGTTAAACTGGCCACCAGACGACCCAAATCCTCGAATGACTCTACCACCAGGGTCCCCTTAATCTCCCAATCAAGTCATACCTCAAGTTGCTTCCTCCCTTCCGTAACTAGTGATTTATAAAAGCTTTCGGGATTGAGCCTAGCCCATTTCAATCTTCTGCCTTGGTCTGTGACTCTTTCCATCATGTCTGGATTTGTCCCCCTTCTTCTTTTATTTGATTTTGACAGGGCCAATGACATTACCAGGGGATTGTGGTCACTG
Source organism: Lissotriton helveticus (assembly GCF_964261635.1). Lineage (NCBI taxonomy): Eukaryota > Metazoa > Chordata > Amphibia > Caudata > Salamandridae > Lissotriton > Lissotriton helveticus. The sequence goes on from NC_136062.1 coordinate 80,925,713, forward strand.
AAACCACTGCAATCAATAGCAAAACTTAAAATGCTACGTTTTAGGTGACAAGAGACTGCTATAAAATCAATGAAAGTACTACATCCTCTACCTTTGAAGGTTGGGTTGACACCACCTTCTTTGTTTAGGGGTAATAGGTCCATTAGGTACGCCAGATTCATTTTCCCTATTAAGGAATTCAATTTAGTGCCCTGCGCTGTGTGTTCCAGGTGGGCGCCCTCCTTAATGCTACAGGAGTCCCATTTTTCTGTAAGAGGTATTAAGTGCGGGCAGAGGTGACAATTGTAGTCTCCTGCAATTAAAACTGATGGTGCTAGAGTATCTGTCATTTGCTCTATCTCCCGCCCTAGTCGAACCTCTAACTCATCCCCCTTACATCCCCCTGCATTATAAAAGTTAACAATTACTAAATTAAGTTCCCGGGTCTTGAACTGGACTGCCAGCATGCAATCTGATTTCCAGTTTAGGTCCCTCCAGGTCCCCTTCAACGCTAAACTTGCCCACAAAAGCAATCCCCCTTTAGCACGACCCGACCTCGACCCAACTGCTGGGGTTCCAAACAATTTATACCCCGTGAGGTTAAATCTGGTCGGGTCAGTTTCCCATGTTTCCTGAAGGCAAATTACGTTAAATTTAGTTATGTAGTCTGTCCATTCCTTCATTGGGAATTTGGCTGCCAACCCCGCCACATTCCATGACAAAAGATCAAACTTGTTCCACTTGTTTTCTAACATACTGGGGGGTCCTGTGCTTAAACACACTGGCAAGACCTTTTTAGTTACATTGGGACCTATGTCTTCCCCTGACCCTCTTGGTTGTCAGTCACAGTCTTCCAACCCAGACAGACCCTCAAATCTATTATATAATGCTACATTCTGCGTGTGGTGCCAGGTTACGTCCTCCCTTCTAGTGTGGTTACCCCCTGTATGATTTTTTTGCGGTGCGTAGAAGAAATTTAGGGGGAGTGGGTAGATTCTAGATCCAGGGTTCTGATTGACCCAGTTACATATAAAGTCAGCGCATCTTATGTCCCTAAAGTTGACAATCACACAATCACCCCCCAAAGATTTCGGGCCACTTCCCACCCAGTTCACTCTTCTAACATGTATTATTTCTCCTTGAATGTCTCTGGGTAGTGGGCGATTGATGTTCAGCCAATGCGTGCATTTATTCTTCAGATCCCAATAGGTTTCCCTTGTTCCTAGTTCTAACTCGGGTACTCCTGAGAGTACCACCACATAGGGGGCTGAGTGTGGTGGCAAATTAACAGTTTTTTGATTTTGCACCTTCCTATGCGTCGAGGGAATTTCCATGGGCTGGGGATTTGCTAGTGGTTGTGCTTTGGCTATATCGCCCAATGTGTTCAAATTTGCCCCTGGCAGTTGGGGGGTCTTAGATGACTTGCTGAAAGATGAGGGTAAAGTACAGGTAGGGACCACTGCAGGGTTTATTCTAGAACACAAGCTATCTTTAGGTGGGGCATTGGGGGTGGGCGTCAGGGTCTTCGAGGTCCCTGCAGAGTTGGGCCCCTCTGTCACCTGCTGTTTGCCCTTTTCCCCTCTGCTCTGGTTGCCCCTAATCTGTGGAGAGGATAATAAAAGTTCGAGGCACACCAATCTACTCTCAATCCGATCTAATCTGTCGTGTAGTGGCAGGGTAATTTTTTCAACAATATATTCCAGCCTTCTCCAAAAAGGGTTCTCACAATCTGCTAAAGCGTTTTCCCCTTTGTCTGCTGTTAGACTTACTTCTGCATTTTGTGTTAGTGATGTAATTAGTTCTCGGGAGGGCTGAGTTGTTACACTTTCTTTTGGGGCAACTTCCTTGTTTTTTCTGCTACCTTTTCCCCCTCCCCCTGTGGGTTGGGCCCCTGCCTGCTTTCCTTTTGTTGTTTGGGCAAGCAATTTCCTGGGTTCTGCTGTTTTAACACCCGTAGCTGACCTAGTTTTAATATTTGGAGAGGGTAACCTTTTCGTGAGGTCAACTAGGCTGAGTCTGGCTTCTGGGCTAACTTCAGAAGGTACTGTTGCTTCCTTCCAGTTTAGATCTATGCTCCCTCGTGCCTCCCCCCTACCAGTCCCCAAATCATTGCTTCTATCCTCGAGGTGAGCCGGCGACCTTGCCTGTGCTATGCTGCCCAGTGAAGAGCGCTTATCTAACAGGGGGTCTATTCTCCAGGGATTCTCGAACTCGGACACGCGTGGGGTCTTCTCGAGTGGCGTGGCTGATCTCATCGAGTTTTAATAAACAAAAAAAGAGTGTCTAGAGAAGTAGGTTTTGCCACAGTGGGGAGATGTGAACTCAAACTTATGAGACGACCTCACTAGGACGTTTACAGAAAGCCCTCACTCACCACCTAGTGATGACATGCTTCATCATCGGGCTTCACCAAAGAGACCGAATGTCTCTTTGGTGTGCTGCAACGCCAGAATTACTGCGAAGCGGGATAGTGAGTTAAGGGCGTGTTGTGTGATACTAAACTAGTGAGTGATGAGAGTATAAAAATAGTCAGTAGTGTATCACAATGAACATTTTATTCTATGACCACTAAAGACAATGGTTAAAATAATGTGTATGGAAGCAGTCCACATTAAGATGAGTGGAGGATTCCTATGCATCAGTCGACATGTTTCTTGCCATCGAAACGGTGTGATTTTACCCGGCAATTCTTCAGGACTAAAAAGTGTTCTATACCCTGGTGGTATGGACGCGCTAAGGCCCACCCTTACCTAGGGGCGTGAAAGTGAAAATTAAACAAAAATAGTGAAAAGTGCAAAAAAATTAGGAAGAATAAATGGCTTCCTAATAACTCCTGGTTTAGGAGGCTTCGATTTAGCGGTTTCTGCACCTGGAAAGAAGTGGGACATAGACATACATATAAGACATAACAAACATTTAGTCATGGAACTGAATGTTGCTGTAGGTCTATGGTGCTCCATTCAGTGGCAAAAAGACAATAGTGGTAGAATAGCGTTATTTTTATCACCACCTTTTGTCCCTGGGTACATAACTGTAAACTCTGGGAAGTGCTGTGCACTATACGTGGTTTGAATGTGATTAAAAACAGGAAGGGAGACATCAGGAAAAAGCGATCAAATTAAATTGCATAGTTCGATCGCAACAGGTAAGTAAAATGAATTAAAATGTCTCACTTTTCTGGCGTTAAATTGAAACACCATGGATCTCAGGAGGGGGGTGGGAGCGTATTCGGCACACCCTGGTCGGTGTCAGAATCGGAAGAAAACAAAGACATGACATAACTGTAAATACGAGTGAACACTCGTAGCAAGGTCGGTATTTAGCTTAGTGCTTGTGATCATATGGATCTGGAGAAATTACTCACGCCCTCGACGCTCGGCACCCTCAGTCTACCTGCATCGCCCTCAGACTGGATCCTGAAGATGTCTGGGCGGCGTTTGGTAGCTGTTTATGTTGGTGTAACACCGAGGCGGCGATTATTTCCGGGTGGGCGTGGCCTCGAGTGACGCAGCGTCACGGATCGTCCTAGCCTATCAGAATACAATGAGGCTTGTGACGCTGTGGTCACGTGAGCGGGACTGGCTCTGCCGAGGTTGCTTAGTGACGGAAAATACACGGAACCGATGTACTTCTGGGCGAACTTCGATCTTTTACTATAGAATCCAAAGCATATGTGTCATAAGAATTATTTAGTGCAGTTGTATTAAGAGAGCCCCGAAAAATTGATCGCGCTCCCAGGGGCCCATTGGTAATCAATCCAAGTACATGGAACCGATGTACTTCTGGGCGAGCTTCGATCTTACACTATAGGCTTTAAATTATATGAGTCATAAGAATTACTTAGTGCAGTTGGATTAAGAGAGCACTGAAATATTAATCGCGCTCGCAGGGGCCCATTGGTAATCAATCAGGACTATCACTAGTGCAGTGAGGACCATCCTGTATCCCGTGGAGTTATAGGTAGATGGATCATACACTATATTTAACATAAGATTAAGGAGTGTATCAAAGCTGTATTAACCAATATCAGACCCTTTTATTTGATCACAGTATTCCAGGGGATATCGTCATTAAGACCAGTGAGATGTGTCCCCATTCTGTAGACCCACCTCTGTTCTTTCTCAAAGAGGCGATTAGCCAAGTCACTGCCGTTATTCACATGTTCAGTGATTGTCCTGTACATGTCATTGGTGGTATGATTCCTTTCCAAGAAATGTCTGCTCATTTTAGTCGTTAACTTTTTACATCTTATATTGGAACGGTGCTCGCAGATTCTGTGCTTCACCTTGCGGCTAGTCATTCCTACATATCGGAGATCGCAGGGACACGTGATGAGATATACCACGTTTGGTGTGTTACAATTTGTGTGGTCTCTTTGTGTCCAGATCTTCCCTGGCTCAAGTTTCAATGTTTTTGAATGTGATGTGAGGTGACAGACACTGCAGTTTTGTGCAGGGGAAGTGTCCAGTCACCCTCGGTAATCCCCAAGTATCGGTGATAGGTCTTTCTATTGTTGGGGCTGTGGATTTTGGTCGTGTGTGTACCAGTGTGTCTTTCAAGCTTCGTCCTTTTTTGAAAGAGAATAGTGGCTTCTCCCAGTCTTTTTTGATACTGGACAGAATCCTCCAATTCTTATTGATTGACTTCTTCATGTAATTAGACATGGTGCTATATGTGGTTACACAAGTAAGCGGTATGTCTTCAATGCTCGGGACCTTATCTTCTAGGAGTGCTTCCCGTGGTTGGTTGCGAGCTCTTTTGTACCCTTTATTCAAGGTGCACAGAGGGTAGCCACGTGATTTTAATTTCTCGGTGAGCTCTGCAGATTGTGTTTTGAAATCCTGGATGTCCGAGCAGTTACGTCTTATCCGTAAGTACTGGCCATATGGCAAATTCTCCTTTAATGGGCGAGGGTGGAAACCGGTTGAATTCCAAGAGGTTGTTACGTGCCGTGGGTTTCTGATATGTTTTTGTGGTGAGCCTTGTACCGGTAACTGTAATGGTCACATCTAGAAAAGTCACTTTGGACTGACTAGATTCAGAAGTGAATTTCAAGTTCTGGTCAAGTGTATTGATCCAGGTGAGGAAGATCTGTAACTCCGCGCTGTTACCTGTCCAAACCACCAGGACGTCGTCAATATATCGTTTCCAGATTTTTACGGAGCTAGTGTGGGGGCTGTTGGGTTGTAATATATACTTCGCTTCGAAGTCAGCGACATACAGACCTGCCACACTAGGGGCAAAAGTACTGCCCATGGACGTCCCAGTGGTTTGAAGGTAGAGATTGTTCTTATAGGAGAAAAAATTCTCCTTCAGCGCTATTGTAGCGCAATCCAAGATGAAACTTCTTGATGTCTGATAGTTCCAAGAAACAGAGTCTAGAGCCGTCCCCAGGACCTTGATGGTGTCATCCTGGGGAATACTAGTGTACAGACTCTCGATGTCTAATGTGACCAGTGTCACTGTGTCACCTGTAAGGTCTAGATCTTGGAGCAACTGAAGAAGGCTCTTGGTGTCTTTGAGGTATGAAGGGGTATTCTGGACAATCGGTTTTAGGAAGTGGTCGCAGAAACGTGATAAAGGCTCTAATAATGAGCCTATGCCCGACACAATGGGCCTCCCTGGCGGTGTTAGCCGGTTTTTATGTGTCTTAGGTAGCGTGTAAAAGTAAGGAGTGACACTTTCATTCGTGCTGAGGAAATCTGCTTCATTTTTGGAGATTTCTCCCATCTCTTCCGCTCTCCTTACTCGACTGTTAATTCGTTTTCTGAGGTCTGGTGTTGGATCCCTTGATAGGGGCTTATAATTCTTTCTGTCGTCTAAAAGGGCTAGGCATGTCTTATCATAGTCAGTTGTATTTTGTATTACCAGGCCTCCGCCCTTATCCGCAGGTTTTATTGTGATATTTTGATCATTTTGCAGTGACCTCAGTGCATGATGTTCTGCTGTACTGAAATTACTGAAGGATGGGGTGTTCTGGTAACTTTCGAGGTCCAGAAAGACCGCTTGCTCAAAAGCAGTAATGGCTGCCGGTACTGATTGAGGAGGGGGGATGAAAGTCGAGCTTAGTCTCAGTCCAGTGTCTCCTTTACACATCATTTCGTTCGGATCTTCCTTACCTTCAAAGAAAGCCTTGAGTTTGAGTTTTCTAAAGAAAGCCTCAAGCTCACAGTGGAGCTTAAATTTATCAGGGCGTGCTGTGGGGACGAAACCAAGTCCTCTTTCAAGAACCTTGACTTCGGTAGGGGACAGAACTTTGTCCGAGAGGTTAGTTATTAGACTTAGAGGCCGCTCGTTCCCGGTTGCTGTTCTCTGTTGCGGGTGTGGTTGCTCACCGCATCGTTGTCTTCCCACGACACATGATTCGTTGGTTGATTCGCCCCTCTTCTCTTCCCTCTTCCTCTCCGGCCCCCGTCTAAAAAAGGCTGGCGATATTGTTGTTGGAATTCAGGGGGTGGCATGAAGCCTGGGTTCCATCCCATCATCGGGTACGGTGGTTGGTGGAAGGGGAATTGGTGACCCATGACTGGCAACTGCGGTGGGGCTGGCCATCTTGGTGGCTGGTTGTGGAAACCTTGGCGTCCCCTGTTGTTACGGTTACCCCTGTTGCCTCGTCTTCTACCTTGTTGGTAGGACCCAGTACTGGACCCACTACTGTTAGATGCGTCGTCATCTGACTGGTCATTGTTGTTCGAATTTCTAATTGGTGGTGTAAATGAGGGAGCAGAATACGGGTAGACTTTCTCGAATTCTAATTTTTTCAAGTCTTTCTGAAATTTGTTTACCTTAGCTTGTGTCAAGTTATCCTTATATTCATTCAGCTCTTTATTTATTTCTTCAAGTTTTTTCTTGTAGCCAGTTATTGTAGTTCGAAATTGAGACTCAGTCTCCTGAATTTCCACCTGCAAGGCATCAGAAAGTCTTAAGGCAGTTTTTATAATCAGAACGAGCCAGTCGCGGGTACAGTGCCACGCGATCATGGCCCATTCTTTTCTAAAGGTGGCATCATTCAGAAAGATGCGAGGAGCATTAGTAACTAGAAGTCCTCGTGGAGCAGCATTTTTTAGGAGGTACTGTTTTAGTATTGTACCATGGAGAATGGTCCTGATTCTATCACGTTTAATCTCTGTGAGTTTATCCCATTCAGAGGTATGGGCTATTACCTGTAAAATAGCTGGATCAGCAAACAAATTAGCATCCGACAGGATGTCTGCTACTTCCGATTCAGAATATGTCAGTCCAAGATTCGACATGGTGGTTACTCAGTTGAGGAGACAGGTAAAAATAAAATTCTTAAAAGAGACACGAATGTGCACTCATTAAGAAAAGCTCTCACAGCTGTGCGCTGCTCAATATGGTTCAACAAGAAGAGAGATAGGGAGAGTCATGTGACACTCTTAATCCCCGGTCATATATTAATAAACAAAAAAAGAGTGTCTAGAGAAGTAGGTTTTTTAAACGTCCTAGTGAGGTCGTCTCATAAGTTTGAGTTTACTGCTCCCCACTGTGGCAAAACCTACTTCTCTAGACACTCTTTTTTTGTTTATTAATATATGACCGGGGATTAAGAGTGTCACATGACTCTCCCTATCTCTCTTCTTGTTGAACCATATTGAGCAGCGCACAGCTGTGAGAGCTTTTCTTAATGAGTGCACATTCGTGTCTCTTTTAAGAATTTTATTTTTACCTGTCTCCTCAACTGAGTAACCACCATGTCGAATCTTGGACTGACATATTCTGAATCGGAAGTAGCAGACATCCTGTCGGATGCTAATTTGTTTGCTGATCCAGCTATTTCACAGGTAATAGCCCATACCTCTGAATGGGATAAACTCACAGAGATTAAACGTGATAGAATCAGGACCATTCTCCAAGGTACAATACTAAAACAGTACCTCCTAAAAAATGCTGCTCCATGAGGACTTCTAGTTACTAATGCTCCTCGCATCTTTCTGAATGATGCCACCTTTAGAAAAGAATGGGCCATGATCGCGTGGCACTGTACCCGCGACTGGCTCGTTCTGATTATAAAAACTGCCTTAAGACTTTCTGATGCCCTGCAGGTGGAAATTCAGGAGACTGAGTCTCAATTTCGAACAACAATAACTGGCTACAAGAAAAAACTTGAAGAAATAAATAAAGAGCTGAATGAATATAAGGATAACTTGACACAAGCTAAGGTAAACACATTTCAGAAAGACTTGAAAAAATTCGAATTCGAGAAAGTCTATCCGTATTCTGCTCCCTCATTTACACCACCAATTAGAAATTCGAACAACAATGACCAGTCAGATGACGACGCATCTAACAGTAGTGGGTCCAGTACTGGGTCCTACCAACAAGGTAGAAGACGAGGCAACAGGGGTAACCGTAACAACAGGGGACGCCAAGGTTTCCACAACCAGTCACCAAGATGGCCAGCCCCACCGCAGTTGCCAGTCATGGGTCACCAATTCCCCTTCCACCAACCACCGTACCCGATGATGGGATGGAACCCAGGCTTCATGCCACCCCCTGAATTCCAACAACAATATCGCCAGCCTTTTTTAGACGGGGGCCGGAGAGGAAGAGGGAAGAGAAGAGGGGCGAATCAACCAACGAATCATGTGTCGTGGGAAGACAACGATGCGGTGAGCAACCACACCCGCAACAGAGAACCGCAACCGGGAACGATCGGCCTCTAAGTCTAATAACTAACCTCTCGGACAAAGTTCTGTCCCCTACCGAAGTCAAGGTTCTTGAAAGAGGACTTGGTTTCGTCCCCACAGCACACCCTGATAAATTTAAGCTCCACTGTGAGCTTGCGGCTTTCTTTAGAAAACTCAAACTCAAGGCTTTCTTTGAAGGTAAGGAAGATCCGAACGAAATGATGCGTAAAGGAGACACTGGACTGAGACTAAGCTCGACTTTCATCCCCCCTCCTCAATCAGTACCGGCAGCCATTACTGCTTTTGAGCAAGCGGTCTTTCTGGACCTCGAAAGTTACCAGAACACCCCATCCTTCAGTAATTTCAGTACAGCAGAACATCATGCACTGAAGTCACTGCAAAATGATCAAAATATCACAATAAAACCAGCGGATAAGGGCGGAGGCCTGGTAATACAAAATACAACTGACTATGATAAGACATGCCTAGCCCTTCTAGACGACAGAAAGAATTATAAGCCCCTATCAAGGGATCCAACACCAGACCTCAGAAAACGAATTAACAGTTGAGTAAGGAGAGCGGAAGAGATGGGAGAAATCTCCAAAAATGAAGCAGATTTCCTCAGCACGAATGAAAGTGTCACTCCTTACTTTTACACGCTATCTAAGACACATAAAAAATGGCTACCACCGCCAGGGAGGCCCATTGTGTCGGGCATAGGCTCATTATTAGAGCCTTTATCACGTTTCTGCGACCACTTCCTAAAACCGATTGTCCAGAATACCCCTTCATACCTCAAAGACACCAAGAGCCTTCTTCAGTTGCTCCAAGATCTAGACCTTACAGGTGACACAGTGACACTGGTCACATTAGACATCGAGAGTCTGTACACTAGTATTCCCCAGGATGACACCATCAAGGTCCTGGGGACGGCTCTAGACTCTGTTTCTTGGAACTATCAGACATCAAAAAGTTTCATCTTGGATTGCGCTACAATAGCGCTGAAGGAGAATTTTTTCTCCTATAAGAACAATCTCTACCTTCAAACCACTGGGACGTCCATGGGCAGTACTTTTGCCCCTAGTGTGGCGGGTCTGTATGTCGCTGACTTCGAAGCGAAGTATATATTACAACCCAACAGCCCCCACACTAGCTCCGTAAAAATCTGGAAACGATATATTGACGACGTCCTGGTGGTTTGGACAGGTAACAGCGCGGAGTTACAGATCTTCCTCACCTGGATCAATACACTTGACCAGAACTTGAAATTCACTTCTGAATCTAGTCAGTCCGAAGTGACTTTTCTACATGTGACCATTACAGTTACCGGTACAAGGCTCACCACAAAAACATATCAGAAACCCACGGCACGGAACAACCTCCTGGAATTCACCAGTTTCCACCCTCGCCCATTAAAGGAGAATTTGCCATATGGCCAGTACTTACGGATAAGACGTAACTGCTCGGACATCCAGGATTTCAAAACACAATCTGCAGAGCTCACCGAGAAATTAAAATCACGTGGCTACCCTCTGTGCACCTTGAATAAAGGGTACAAAAAAGCTCGCAACCAACCACGGGAAGCACTCCTAGAAGATAAGGTCCCGAGCATTGAAGACATACCGCTTACTTGTGTAACCACATATAGCACCATGTCTAATTACATGAAGAAGTCAATCAATAAGAATTGGAGGATTCTGTCCAGTATCAAAAAAGACTGGGAGAAGCCACTATTCTCTTTCAAAAAAGGACGAAGCTTGAAAGACACACTGGTACACACACGACCAAAATCCACAGCCCCAACAATAGAAAGACCTATCACCGATATTTGGGGATTACCGAGGGTGACTGGACACTTCCCCTGCACAAACTGCAGAGTCTGTCACCTCACATCACATTCAAAAACATTGGAATTTGAGCCAGGGAAGATCTGGACACAAAGAGACCACACGAATTGTAACACACCAAACGTGGTATATCTCATCACGTGTCCCTGCGATCTCCGATATGTAGGAATGACTAGCCGCAAGGTGAAGCACAGAATCTGCGAGCACCGTTCCAATATAAGATGTAAAAAGTTAACTACTAAAATGAGCAGACATTTCTTGGAAAGGAATCATACCACCAATGACGTGTACTGGACAATCATTGAACATGTGAATAACGGCAGTGACTTGGCTAATCGCCTCTTTGAGAAAGAACAGAGGTGGGTCTACAGAATGGGGACACATCTCATTGGTCTTAATGACGATATCCCCTGGAATACTGTGATCAAATAAATGGGTCTGATATTGGTTAATACAGTTTTGATACACCCCTTAATCTTATGTTAAATATAGTGTATGATCCATCTACCTATAACTCCACAGGATACAGGATGGTCCTCACTGCACTAGCGATAGTCCTGATTGATTACCAATGGGCCTCTGCGAGCGCGATTAATATTTCGGTGCTCTCTTAATCCAACTGCACTAAATAATTCTTATGACTCATATCATTTAAAGCAGGTACAGGCTGGTACCAGACTTAATGAATCTCTATGTGAAAAAGAACAGAGGTGGGTATACCGTCTGGCAACCCACTTGAATGGCCTTAATGATAATATTCCGTGGGGCACAGTGATGCATCGTTAAAGCTGCCTTACTACGCCATTCTGTACACCGACCGTGTGTCAATAAAGAGAGCTTGAATTGAATTAAGTCCATATCAAGTGACCCTGTGGTCCAAATAAGTTAAACCTAATGGGTTGTGCATTACACACTACTACATTTTCACCCTCAGCCCTTGATATATACACATGTAGTGAGAGCCTTTACTGCTGCGGAATATGCTCCCATAAGTACACAACCCAATAAATAATAGTTGATTCAATGCTATTACTAGTTCCCTCTTTTTAAACTGATTCAGATAGGTTTACTCAATTTTGATTTTCCATTAATAACAGGCTGTGTCTTACCAGTGTTCATACACCATTATTGTGTATGTTTTGTGCTTCCTTAGGGACTCAATAAAGTTAGGTTTCCAACACAAATAAAACTGTCCCTTTGAAATCCCGATTTGTTGTTCGCCTTCGCAAACCAAGTTTGACAATTGGTCACCCTAACCCACGTGATTGGGATAATTACAAATCTGCGGTGTCGATCCCCGGCGTGGTGCACCATTCTTATGTGAGTTTTGTGCCCCCTGAGGGACCCGATAATGTTAGGTTAATAATCAAAACAAGACCGTCCCTTTAAAAATCCCGACTCGTTGTTCTCTCTTGAGAGCCAAGTAAGGTGATTGGTTATTTCAAACCACGTGATCCTGACAGTTGCATATCTGCCGTGTCGATCCTCGGCATTGGTCACTGTTCGGGCAGTGGATGTGATCATTCTAGGTCATACACGGGGAGCCATCGGAGCGCTGGTAAGTGATTAATGCTGCCGCTTTAGACAAATGCCGGTAATGAGTTATAGTGTTGTCATTGTCGGCACATAGTTCTTGAAACGGCTTGTGCATTTTCTTTCCCGCTTTTCCAGTTCCCTCCGATGTGAAGGAAACCCCCACCACTTGGGCCCATGATGTGAAAACAATCTCCGTTTCATGTAAATATGCTTCCCCTTTCTCTATGTTGTGATAGTGCTAATAGGTCCACAATGTTGGGTGTGAGGACGTTGCGCGGTACACTCGCGCACCGCTGTTATAGTTATTTGTTTGCACTAAATGCCTAAGTCGTGCTTGGTCATTTTTTAAATGATATTCTGGCGTTGTTGTAATGCCAACACGCCGTTTTTTCCTGAAGTTACAGGATCTCATTGGGGTTACTAATAACTAGCCTAACGGGCTCAAAATACCTCCTAGAATACTGACTCATTTTGAATTGTACCCTTTGGGTCAGCAATGTAAATGCCAGCTTGACAATACTTAATGATTTAATCACATTTAGTATGGGGCTGTGGCTAAGTGAAGTGCATGCGGGTCTATTCTTAAGGATGATGGTTTCACATGTCATTAATGGAAATGTACATATGTGTTCTTCTCTCCTTACCTCTCTCTACAGATCCACATGACCTGGAAATCCCAGGTTTAGTCGGTACTAAGAACCGTGAGTTTAAAAACACTTAAACGTTTACACTGAGGTTAGGGTGCACCTTAGAGAGTGCATACCGCCCAGTGTTTTTTCCTTTTTTGGTCCTGATGAAAGCTCGGCCGACTTGGCCTTAAGAGCAGAAACATGTCGACCCAGTGATTTGGATGATACGACTCAAACTTAAGGTCTACATTATCCATTCCACCCTTTTTAACCAGATGCTTACGCCGATCTTTATTAAAGTTTGGTTTGGATCAGCGTTCGCACCTTTTACCTTTATCACTTTTTCACTTTATTCACTGTTTTTACTGAATCCAGCTCCACTGCAGATGCAGGTGTCGTAGCACACCAGATAGGTCTTTTACCTGCCTGGTGAAAACTACCCAATGATGAAGCATGTCACCCAATAGTTGGGTGAGTGAGGGTAATATATAAAATAATTGTTATATTTTTTTCACATTTCACTTCACTTAAAAAATTTTAAAAAATTTGTGTTTTCTTTTCTAGTCACTCCTTTGTTGTTAATTATATCATATCATTTAAAGCATATAGTGTAAGATCGAAGCTCGCCCAGAAGTACATCAGTTCCATGTACTTGGATTGATTACCAATGGGCCCCTGGGAGCGCGATCAATTTTTCGGGGCTCTCTTAATCCAACTGCACTAAATAATTCTTATGACACATATGCTTTGGATTCTATAGTAAGAGATCGAAGTTCGCCCAGAAGTACATCGGTTCCGTGTATTTTCCGTCACTAAGCAACCTCGGCAGAGCCAGTCCCGCTCACGTGACCACAGCGTCACAAGCCTCATTGTATTCTGATAGGCTAGGACGATCCGTGACGCTGCGTCACTCGAGGCCACGCCCACCCGGAAATAATCGCCGCCTCGGTGTTACACCAACATAAACGGCTACCAAACGCCGCCCAGACATCTTCAGGATCCAGTCTGAGGGCGATGCAGGTAGACTGAGGGTGCCGAGCGTCGAGGGCGTGAGTAATTTCTCCAGATCCATATGATCACAAGCACTAAGCTAAGTACCGACCTTGCTACGAGTGTTCACTCGTATTTACAGTTATGTCATGTCTTTGTTTTCTTCCGATTCTGACACCGACCAGGGTGTGCCGAATACGCTTCCACCCCCCTCCTGAGATCCATGGTGTTTCAATTTAACGCCAGAAAAGTGAGACATTTTAATTCATTTTACTTACCTGTTGCGATCGAACTATGCAATTTAATTTGATCGCTTTTTCCTGATGTCTCCCTTCCTGTTTTTAATCACATTCAAACCACATATAGTGCACAGCACTTCCCAGAGTTTACAGTTATGTACCCAGGGACAAAAGGTGGTGATAAAAATAACGCTATTCTACCACTATTGTCTTTTTGCCACTGAATGGAGCACCATAGACCTACAGCAACATTCAGTTCCATGACTATTTGTTTGTTATGTCTTATATGTATGTCTATGTCCCACTTCTTTCCAGGTGCAGAAACCGCTAAATCGAAGCCTCCTAAACCAGGAGTTATTAGGAAGCCATTTATTCTTCCTAATTTTTTTGCACTTTTCACTATTTTTGTTTAATTTTCACTTTCACGCCCCTAGGTAAGGGTGGGCCTTACCACGTCCATACCACCAGGGTATAGAACACTTTTTAGTCCTGAAGAATTGCCGGGTAAAATCACACCGTTTCGATGGCAAGAAACATGTCGACTGATGCATAGGAATCCTGCGCTCATCTTAATGTGGACTGCTTCCATACACATTATTTTAACCATTGTCTTTAGTGGTCATAGAATAAAATTTTCATTGTGATACACTACTGACTTTTTTTATACTCTCATCACTCACTAGTTTAGTATCACACAACACGCCCTTAACTCACTATCCCGCTCCGCAGTAATTCTGGCGTTGCAGCACACCAAAGAGACATTCGGTCTCTTTGGTGAAGCCCGATGATGAAGCATGTCATCACTAGGTGGTGAGTGAGGGCTTTCTTTAAACGTCCTAGTGAGGTCGTCTAATAAGTTTGAGTTTACTGCTCCCCACTGTGGCAAAACCTACTTCTCTAGACACTCTTTTTTTGTTTATTAATATATGACCGGGGATTAAGAGTGTCACATGACTCTCCCTATCTCTCTTCTTGTTGAACCATGATCTCATCGAGTGTCATGGCTTTCGGACACGCACCCTGCGACACCATGTGTATGAACGCCTCTGTGTGGCAAGCGTCCACAGCCGACGCAGTTGATGTCGAGGACTCCGGGTGATGGGACAAGTAGTCGGCAGGGTTGTGTGCCCCTGGGCGGAACACTACCTTGAAGTTGTATCCTTGGAGCTGTATGGCCCAGCGTTCAATCCTCGGTGGGGCCAGTCGGGAGGAGCCAGCGAACAGCGGGAGCAACAGCTTGTGGTCAGTCACAACACTGAATTTTTGGCCACACAGATACAGATGGAAGTGCTGGCACGCCCACTTGATCGCCAGTGCCTCCCTTTCGATTTCGGCGTATCTGGTCTCCTTGTCGGTAAGTGCCTTGCTGGCGTAGGCCACTGGCTTCCACACATCAGGGCCATGTTCCTGGAGAAGAACTGCGCCGAGGCCCACTGGGCTCGCGTCAATGACCAGTCCTGTTCGGCGTTGTGGATTGAAATATGTCATCACCGTTTTGTCCAGCAGGCCCGCCTTGACATCTTGGAATGCTTTGTTGGCCGCGGGTGTCTACTCCCACTTCCGATCGTGTCGCGTGAGGGCGCGTAGCGCTCAGATATGGCGGTCAGATTGGGGATGAAGCGTCCACAATATGTCACCATCCAGAGAAAGCTCCTCACCTCGGTGGGCTTTTGTGGCATGCTGGCGGTCCTGATTGCTTCGGCCTTCCACTGGTCAACTAACAGCCCTTCCCGGCTGAAGGTGTACCCAAAGAAGTCCACGCTCTGTTGATAAAAGGAACACATGGCTTTGTACAGAGTCAAACCGCAATCCGCCAGCCTCCTCAGCGTGACGCGGAGGTGGGTATGATGTTCCTCCAGCGTGTTGGAGTAAACTAAGATGTCGTCGCTTATATTAATTACACTTTGCAGCCCCGACAGCATCTCCCGAATAGCGTTCTGAAAGACCTCAGCGGCCGAAGAGCCTCTTATATCGGCATAACCTCACGTGCGTTGAAAACGTGGTGATGCATCTACTTTCAGGTTCGAGCTCAAGCTGGTGGTAACCAGCGTTCAGGTCCAGTTTCGAACACCATTTCGTGCCGTTCAAGTCGGCTACGATGTCGTCCATCGTAGGGGTGATGTGGCGCTCCCTTCTTACTGCAGTGTTGGGCAACCTCATATTGATGCAGAGTCGAATAACTCCTGGCTGCTTGGGCTTGGGCGCCACAACCAGCGGGGACCCCCACGGTGTGGACCCCGATACCTTTTCGATTACTCCTAGTTCTTCGAGCTTCCTCAGCTCCTCCTCTACTTGCGGACGTAAGTTGAAGGTACACGTCAATGCCTGAGGGCCACAGGCCGTACTGTCAAATCAATGTGCAGCTTGAACCTTTTGCCTTTTAGCTTCCCCAGTCCTTTGAAGAGCTCCGGGAACTCCTCTCGCTTCTGCATGAGATTCATGGACTTGGTTAGCAAAGAAGACGGGCCCAGGTCTTCGGCAGTGTGACAACTCAGCAGAGTCCCCTTTTTGCCGTCGGTGATATGGAATCTCGCGAATCTCGCCTCCGTGGTGTAGCTGCCGCTGACAACCGTGGCGTGGATGACGCCCCTGAGAGGGAGCGGGTCTGTCCCTCCATAGGTGTAGATGCGGGCAGTAGACGGTGCCAAATGAGGTCATGGTGACAGGCGGTCATATTGATCAGAGTCCATGACATTGACCGAGGCACCGGTGTCAATGAGGACACGCACGTCCTCACATGGACACAGAGCACATGGGAGGTGGCCTCCGACGAGTTCCTGTTCAGCTGACATAGGAGACCACAAACACTTCTTCATCGTCTTCGTCTTCGTACATGGGGTGCCTTTCTTGCGGTTGGTCGTCCAGCACCAGTGACGGGTCCACCAACGATATTTTTCGGACCCTCTGAGACATGTTCCGCGGCCTTGACATCGTCGGTCGAAACCGCCCGCCACGGCATACTCGGGCATAGTGATTTTGTCTTCCGCACCGAGAGCACGTCTTCCCCTTTGCCCCGCAGACGGCCGTCGCAGGGTGATCCTCACCGCAATACCCACACAGACCTCTGGATGGCCTCTACCTTCCCTTCTTTGATGGCCGGGACCTTGGGTGCTTGCGACGGGACAACTGGTGTATGTAGGGCGGTCTCCATTTCCTCCGCCCTGGCGTCGGACAGCTCATGGGAGCGGGCAAGGACCAGGATTTCATCCAGCGAGATTTCCGGTTGCCGGAGAATGAGCTTTCTCAACAGTTTAGATCGACAGCCAAGGATTATCTGATCACGGATCTCTTGCCGCTGATCTGTGAAGGGGCACGTGCTGGCCAGCCGGCGTAGGCACGCTTAGAACATGTCGACTGATTCCGTCTCGGTTTGCCACGCCCTCCTGAATTTGAACTTTTCGAAATTGTGATTGATTTGCGGGTCGAAGTGTCTGTTGAGGGCGGCCACTGCCACATCATAGTCATCTTCTCTCCCCGTGTTGGGGAGTGTCTCGAATAGGTTGTATATCTCGGCTCCGTCGTAGTAGATGAGGAGCGACCGTTTCACGTGCCATCCGTCTCCCTTGTCCCCTTGAAGTAGTGGTTGAGTCGTCCGACCCAAGCCTTCCACCGGGGAGCCGCTGTTGCCGGGTCTGAAGCTTAGCTGAAAGGTGGGAGTGGTGCAACTGCGGTATGAGTGTGCACCGGGGGCGGAGGATTTACGACGACTGCTGGATTCCTTCCTTCATCTTGCTGAGCCGCGCTGCCTCCCGCCGGGTCAGTCATCTTAGCGTAGCTATGGCAGTGCAAGGGTGTGGGCTTATGACCTTCCCGCTGACGTGCTGCACCTAAGCGGGCGTCTCAGCATGTGGACTTGATCTGTCCTCCTCACAAACATCCACAGGGGCGTAACCTGTCCCCTCGGCCCCATCCTCAAAAGATGCGCACAACTGGGACAGTGAGAATGCGCTGGTCCTGTCTCCCACACGATGGGTGTCCCCTTCAGTTTCTTCCCCACAAACTCTCTGACGCGCAGACTGAGGTGGCTGCACCCAGGAACTGCAACAGGGGTTGGAGCTGCCAATGCTTGTTGGCTTCCTTAGGTCAGACTCCCACGAGAACAACTCTCTCCTTCAGGGACGACACTTCCGCCTGAGGGCTGCACTGCCAGGTTAGTGGGAGCAGTCTTTACCCTGATACTGTGGGGCACAGGCACTGGATGGGCAGCCGCGCACCTAGGGGCCTCTTCCCTCGCCTGCGTGAGAACAGCCGAGCGTCTTCACTCCGGGGCAGTCTCTGGACCAGGCGCACGGAGAACACAGCGCGCAGGCAGGGTCAATTGCACTCACCCTCGCAGGCGCCGCCTCTGCAAGAACCGCCGGCTGAACGCGCTCCCCAGCGGAAGGAGACGCGTGGGCAGACTCGAGCCGGGCAGCGTGGGCCGCACCTCCCAGGCGCACAGAGAGATGCGGGTGGGCTCCGCAGCGCAACGGAGCACGCGCCCCGCACCAGCAGGACAGGACACCGGCAATGTGGGTGGGCACCGCAGCTGAAACCACACAGGGCAGGTGAGCACGCGTGGGCGATAACCGGCCTCGTCGCCAGTGTAGCGTGGCGGGGCCTAGGGACTGAGGCCGCAGCAGCGCTATCATAAAGACACTTGAGGCAATGGTTAACTGCTGGCCGGAAGACCCCGAGCGGTCTGCGGCCCCCTTTATCAATCCCCTTGGGGCGAGCCCGCCCCAAGAGGTGTAGGGATGCATGGGCGCAAACGATATATTTATCAGGAGAGGCCGGGTGGCTCTCTACAGTCACTAGTTTTGCAAATTTGAGCCAGAATGATAACTCAGTTTTTAACTGCTTCTCAGTGAATTTATTTTTTCTTTTTATAATGTACTCAATTTCCAACCTCTGTTGCGTATAGACTGTGCAGATGTGTGCAGCGGCAGTTGGATGCATTGCAACCAGCCTGTTGTGGGTGGCCAAGCCCCATTGCACAAGGCCTTTGGCCATGCACAGCATGGATGGCCTCAAGACCTGACCTTCTTGCGACCCTGCCCCTTACCTGCCAAGTGCAGCTAACTCACGCTGCACATAGGGATTGGGCCACAGCTCTTGGCCATTTGCCAGGCCCTGTGATTATTATTATTATTATTTATTTTGGGATTTTTGGATTTCTAGTGCGGTACTGTAAATTAAGGGCAAGCATCATCCCCAAGTACTACAAACCAGAGGCAAGCTTCTTTTACCCAGGCCTCTGCTGTGAGGATTCGTGTTTCTGTATCCAAGACTGAATTTTCAAATAATCTGGCATGGGTTGGTAAAGCTTGCCCTAAGTTCGCGTTTCTCGGGCACGAAGCTTGCCCTGCTTGCAGATCCTATTCGGAATTTGTGCAAATCTGGGAAAATAGCTACCTATCTCAGTGTTGATGCTTCAATAATCCCAAAAAAGGATATATGGACCTCCTGACTCATTTTCATTTTTTTAAATGTAAACCTCTTTGAGGTCTTGCCCACTATGGACTTGGCGTCAGAGTGAGCTCATCAGGTCCAAATATTTACCTAGAATGCTTCAGACCTGATAGTGTTTCCTGCTAAATATATTTATAAATTTGCAAGATTTATCAGAACTCCTTCATACTGTCCCCCAAATAATAACACTTATCTATGGATACATTAACTTCTCTGACCTGTCACTACATGACGTTAGGTAAATAAATTAAGAAAATGTTCCCATCTATACTGTGGATAGTAGCTACATGAGGTGGACCACTTGGGTTAGGTCAAGTTATGTAGAATTGCTCAAATTAGATCTGATAATTAGAACTATTTTAAACAAAAAATCCTCTAAAACGCTTAGAAGGACCAAATAATTGAGGATAATATCTACCCATATTCATTGACATGAATGCAGGCTTACAATGGTTGACATAAGCTACAGGATTTATAAAATGTTTCAACTGCAAGGCATGTATGTTAGGAAGTTCTGCAATCACACATAAAAGTCCACTTTCACACTCAAGAAAAAAAGAGACGTTATGCCCACGTCCGAAATAATAAGTTGGTAGTACTGTCTTTACAGTACAAGAAAAAACCTCGAACACATGTGAGCTATCCAAAATACGCACCCTTCTTTTCCTTCTTTTGAGAAGCGCATCACAGCAATGTTAATCTAATACGGTATTTAAATATTGATTGCGTAGCGAAATGTACTAGAGGAGGTAACTAGGGGCTCCCCTTAAAAAAAACTTGAATGCAGCTATACAATTGAGCTAGATACTTGTGTGCCTAATGGTCCGAACATCATTGAACAATTAACTAATCATTTACGATTAGAGATGACATGAACTCATACTTCCTAGCGATCATTTACCTAGGCAAAGTTTGTCAAATGATTTTTCTTCTTCTTAGGTATGTCTTTCATAATTATTATGGACTTGTTTAATGATTGAATAACTATGAGCATGAAGGTTGTTTAGATCATTATGACATTGTTATTTTGATAAGCCCATGCAGGACTTATTTATCCGTGGGTTCTGTGATGTGCTGTCATCATGTGACAGTAGGTACATGGATTAAATAACTTTTCCGATCTGTATTTTGTGTTAGTAGCTGCGTGAGGGTGCCCACTTGGGCGAGTTCGAAGTGTGTAATATATAACTTGTGCACATAGCAAAAAGAGATATCTCACAGTTTCATACTTTAAATGATTAAGACTCAAATATAATCTATACTTTTATATCACAAATCGTGTTTATGAATATACACGAGGCCATAATTGTAAGTTGTTCTTTCATTCATAGTGTAAGAACGTGATTTATTAGTTGGGGGAATTGTGGTCCACCACAAATAATTATGGCACTATTATGTTAGGTCCAGTCAAACGTTTAAGTAAATTAGGGCCATATGTATCATTTTAAATTGCGATTGCAATTTGGCTCAGTGGTATGGATGAAAGCAATACTGCCATGCAAAATAAGGAATCACAAAACTTGCGATTCCTTTTTTGCAATTACATTTAGGGAATCACAAATTGCTATTCCTTAAATGCTATGTAAGAAGCACAGAAAAAGTGCAATTTGGCATTAAGAAATCGCAAATTACCACCAACTTCAGGTTGGTGGTAATTTGCGATTTCTTTGAAAAATTCACTTGTTTGCACTTTTCATAGTGCCATGTGGCACACATGTGCACACATGTACAGTTCAGGGGTGCAACAGGGTATCCTTTTGACAACATGGCACCCTTGAAATTGCATTCTCAATTTGCAATTCTCTAATTGAGAATCGCAAACTGAGAATGTCTTCCCATTCATTCCTATGGGCCTCTAGGACCATGGGAATGAATGGGAGGTATTCCTTAATTGTGAATTGCAATTTGCGATTCGCAATTAAGGAATATGTAGGATTCACAAAATTATTTGCAAATTTTACATACAAAGGGGCCGATTCCGATGTCGGACGGACTCAGGTTCATCTGACATTCGTCAGGATCTGTAACCGACCGACCTACTGTCATCGGTACACCAGGTGGCAGGCACTCTGTGGTGCCTGCCACATAGTGCAGGGAAATGCAAACAGTGCATTTCTGACATTGCGGCGGGTGCTGCAGCCAGCAGCACCCATTGCAATGTCAGAGATAAACGATGCGACTGCCAGGGTGGCGGTCGCATCATAATCTGATGTATGGGACCGCCGCATTACTGGCGGACGGTCCAAAGCGCCGGCATGATGGCGGATGGACGGAAGTCCATCCACCATCGTAATTTTTCCTCCCAGTTTGGTGCTTGCCTGACTGGGAGGAAAAATGACGGGCGGTTCACTGACGAAATTTTGAAGTAGAAAATATAGATGTTAAAAGTATCAGAAAAATAATAGAATGCAAAAACATTGACTCCCTATACTTAAACACGTAAGTACAAAAATATGTATCAAAAATATTGAAATAAAAAATATTAAGTAAAATAAAATAATACATAATTAAATATATACAATATTAATATTATCTTTAACAAAATTAATGACATTTAATATACATTTTAGCTAAATATAAAAATAAACATAATTAAAAAATATAAATACACAAACATAATAATGTATACATATACATATATTTACTTTTCAATAATGTATTAACTTTATCTTTATTTAATTTTTAAACTTTTAAATTATACATAAATAAAATATATACATATATCAATAATTTAAACTTATAAAAAACTGTTCTATAATTAATTAAAACATTTAAAAAAATTAAAAAGTACATTTCGCAATACAATAAATACAATAGTAGGGACAATGTTGGATACCGCAATAATGAAATTTACTATTCCAACTCCAGGAAATACAACAGTAGGTAAAGTATTGGATAGTGGAGGGGTAAGAATTACTATTCCCACTCCAAAGAGTGCAACAGTAGGGAAAGTGTTGGATAGCGGATGGATAAAATGTACTATTTCCACTCCAGTGAGTGCCACAGTAGGGTAAATGTTGGATAGCGGAAGAATTACATGTACTAATCCAACTCCAGTGAGTGCAACAGTAGGGAAAATGTTGGATAGCGGAGGGGTAAAAATTACTAATCCTACTCCAGTGAGTGCAAAGGTAGGGAAAGTGTTGGATAGCAGAGGGGCAAAAATTACTATTCCCACTCCAAAGAGTGCAACAGTAGGAAAAGTGTTGGATAGCGGAGGGGTAAAATTTACTATTCCAACTCCAGTGATTGCAACAGTGGGGAAAGTGTTGGATAGAAAAGGAGTAAAAATTACTATTCCCACTACAGTGAGTGCAACAGTAGGGAAAGTGTTTGATAGCGGAGGGGTAAAAATGACTAATCCCACTCCTGTGAGTGCAACAGTGGGGAAAGTGCTTGATAGCGGAGGGGTAAAAAATATTATTCCCACTCCAAAGTGTGCAACAGTACGGAAAATGTTAGATACTGGAGGGGTAAAATTTACTATTGCCACTCCATTGATTGCAACAGTAGGGAAAGTGTTGGATAGCGAAGGGACAAAAATTACTATTCCCACTCCAAAGAGTGCAAAACTATGGAAAGTGTTGGATTGCGGCGGGGTAAAAGTTACTGGTCCCATTCCAGTGAGTGCAAAAGTAGAGTAAGTGTTGGATAGTGGAGGAATTAAATTTACTATTCCAATTCCAGTGAGTGCAACTGTAGGGAAAGTGCTGGATAGCGGAGGGGTAAAAATTACTATTCCCTCTCCAGTGAGTGCAACAGTAGGGAAAGTGCTGGATAGCGCAGGGGTAACAATTACTATTCCCACTCCAGTGCGGACAACCTTAGGAAAAGTGTTGGATAGCAGAGAAGCAATAATTAATAATAACATTTAAACAATAGATTTTTTTTTAAATCATACAAATAAATAAACAATATTAAAAAATATACGATTACATAAATTAAACACATGAAAAGAACACATATTATAATATAAATTACATATAAAAAAAGCTACAAATATTATATAAAATAATTTATTAAATACATTTATAAACAATAATTATTTAAAAGGAGCAAATATTAACAACAAATTATTTAAAACATAAATGTATTGGTTTTATTTCCTACCCCATTTACACCACACCAATAAAAAAACACATCAAAAGTTTTATTTAAATGTATTTCCATAATTAACATAATTAATAATCAATTACATTTTTTTAATAATAAAAACATTCTTTGAATTCACATGCTTTAACACTATAATATCCACAACACACACCTAAAATTAATTACACAATTAACATATTTAATTTCTAATTAATTAATTTACATTAATTAACAGCTAATCAATAATTCATCAATTAAAAATAAATTACTTCCCACCCTTCCCACCATTTACACCTATAAACACCACAGCACACACCTACAATTAATTATACAAAGACCATATTCAATTACTAATAATTAATTAAAATGAATTAACAACTAATTATTAATTCATCAATTAAAAATAAATTATTTTCCCCGATCTACACCTATAAACACCACAACACACACCTAAAACTAATTACACAATGACCATAAATAATTACTAATTAATTATTTAAAATTAATTAATGAATAATTATTAATACATCAATTAAAAATAAATCACTTCTCACCCTTCCCACCATTTACATCTATAAACACCACAACACACACCTAAAACTAATTTCAAAATTGCCATAATTAATTGCCAATTAATTCATTAAAATTAACTAACACCAGGGCCTCGATTCCGATCCGGTAAAATATTCCGCCGTACGACTCGAATCCGTATCCGAATCCGTACGAATGGGAACTTTACGTCCGACCTGCGAATTCCGATCCGTTCCCGTCTATTTCCGTACGAATATCACCGAACCGTCCGAATCACAGTCGATGATCCGTACGAACATGCATCGGGAATCCTACCGTACGATTCGTAACCAGCCCGTACAAACACACAAGTCCGATCCTGTACGAGAAGCCTGACAGCGAATCGTACGGAACAAAGTTATCGCACGTGAATAATGATTCGTACGGCTATATGCGGCTCGCATCTAGCAGCGTCAACACATACCACACGCGTACCCCTCGCTCACGCGCAAGTACGACACGCACACCCCCTACGTGAACACCCCCACCCGCCAACGGCCCGTACCAGTCACTCGCACGCACAAGTACGACATGCACACCCCCCTACGCGAACACCCCCACCCGCCAATGGCCCGTACCAGTCACTCGCACGCACAAGTGTGACACGCACACCCCACCAACAAGCCCACGCGAACACCCCCACCCGCCAACGGCTCGTACCAGTCAATCGCATGCACAAGTACGACACGCACACCCCCCCAACAAGCCCACGCGAACACCCCCACCCACCAGTGGCTCGTACCAGTCAATCGCACGCACAAGTACGACACGCACACCCCCCAACAAGCCTACGCGAACACCCCCACCCGCCAACGGCCCGTACCAGTCACTCGCACGCACAAGTACGACACGCACACCCTCCTACGCGAACACCCCCACCCGCCACCGGCCCGTACCAGTCACTCGCACGCACAAGTACGACACGCACACCCCCTACGCAAACACCCTCACCCGTCAACGGCCCGTACCAGTCACTCGCATGCACAAGTACGACACGCACACCCCCCCAACAAGCCTACGCGAACACCCCCACCCGCCAACGGCCCGTACCAGTCACTCGCACGCACAAGTACGACACGCACACCCCCCTACGCGAACACCCCCACCCGCCAACGGCCCGTACCAGTCAATCGCACGGCCAAGTACGACACGCACACATAACGCCAACACCCAAACCAGCACAAGGACTTTGCAAACAAGTGGCACAACTACACTGAACATGTCTCCTGTGTACAGACCATAGAGAATCAATGTCCTGGTCACAGCCAAACAGAGGTCAACACTAACACCCACCCCATATAACACACACACAACCAATTCAAATTAAGCCACACCCACTATTTGACCAATACAAGGCTCCACACATACAACCCATCATCCTTTGCAACATACCCATTCTTACAAAGAAACAAAGAGCACACCAACTATTGCTGCCACATACCTCCACACATACACCCTATCACATCTACACCCACACCACCCCCTTCACAATCACAACCACACACCCTCATCCATACACACCATCACCCCCTCAATCACATACACCCCACACCATGACCATACCCAAGAATCCAAAGTTCACTAACCCGGAGATGGAGATACTTACAGATGAAGTCATCAGAGTCGAGCCACAGCTGTTTGGCGCATTGGTCAGACAGACCAGCATGGCAGAAAAAACACGCCTGTGGGAGAGGATCGTAGACCGGGTCAATGCTGTTGCACCCATCCGGCGCACCAAGGGGGAATGCCAGGCCAGGTGGTATGATCTGTGGAGGATGGTCAAGAAGAAAATGGACCAGGACTACGCCAATGCACACTACACTGGAGGTGGTGGTCCCCGCAGACCTCCTGTATACCAGCCCTGGGAGGAGAAAGTCATGGCCCTGCTGCCACCGGTGGGAGTACATGGAATCGAAGGAGCCGTTGAGTCTGGTGAGTGTATAAAAAATGCATGTTACATGGGTGGACTTACAACAGTGCCCAGCAGCATGGGGTGGGTGGCCATGAGTCCTAGCAGGACACAACTAAAAGTGGTGTGTTGCAAGTGGGACCCACAAAGGGTGGAAGGTGGAAGGTGGAGGGTAGGAGGCTGCTCTCATCCCATATGCCCCAGGGCCTCACCCAGGCACCATGCCCAATGTACAGGGATAGGGAAATATCACACAAGATAGTGGACCACAGCTCGTAAACAATATCATGTTGTGGACACACCTTCCAGAGATACAATATTTTGTGACACAGTAAGGCAGTGTAGCAAGTGAACAAGCACAAACAACCTGCCTCCAACCCTGTCTCCCCCTCCCACTGTCGCCCTCTCCCTCTGTCGCCCTCTCCCTCTGTCGCCCTCTCCCTCTGTTGCCCTCTACCTCTGTCACCCTCCCTCCCACTGTCACACTCTCCCACTGTCGCCCTCCCTCCCTCCCTCCCACTGTCACACTCTCCCACTGTCGCCCTCCCTCCCACTGTCACACTCTCCCACTGTCGCCCTCTCCCTCTGTCGGCCTCTCCCTCTGTTGCCCTCTCCCTCTGTCGCCCTCCCTCCCACTGTCACACTCTCCCACTGTCGCCCTCCCTCCCACTGTCACACTCTCCCACTGTCGCCCTGTTAGAACCGGGGTCTCTAGTTGGCAGGGGTATGCACCCTAGTCCAAGTAGGGACCACCGCTTCCGACCTGGTAGCTTGGCGCAGAGCAGCAAAGGCGTAACTACAGAGGCAATGTGTAAAGTATTTGTGCAACACACAATGGCGATGACACAGTAAAACACTCACAAGAGGAACACCACACCAGTTTGGTATAAGAATAAGAATTTCTTTATCTAAAAACTATGCGAGAACCAAAAGCAGGTAAATCCAGCTCCAGGCAAGATCAATAATAAAAAGGATTCCAATTTCCAAGCAAGATCAATAATCAATAAAAATGAATCCAGTTCCCAGGCCTGATCAATAATAAAAAGGATTCCAGTTTCCAAGCAAGATCAATAATCAAT
This sequence comes from Lissotriton helveticus, assembly GCF_964261635.1. Classification (NCBI taxonomy): domain Eukaryota; kingdom Metazoa; phylum Chordata; class Amphibia; order Caudata; family Salamandridae; genus Lissotriton; species Lissotriton helveticus. The sequence continues at coordinate 80,952,682 of NC_136062.1, forward strand.
AAGAATGAATCCAGTTCCCAGGCCTGATCAAATCACCAAAAGTTCAGGTGTGCCAAGGGCTCCTGCTGGTAATGTCTTTCTCACAGTGTCCTTGGATGGCAAAAGTTCACTTGAGGTAGGTTCTTATGGTCAAAATTCACTGGGGGAAGGTTCTCAGGCCAAAGTTACCTTGTAGCGTAATAAGTGTGCCTCTCGTAGAAATGATGCTCCCAGCGTAGGAAGTGCGGCTGCCCAGGCGCTGCTGGTAATGCTAAATAATGCCCCAGTGTCAATTACCAAGTAATTATGCCCCGGTAGGCCAGTCAGTGAATGACGGTTCCCAGCCAAGCACAAAGCTCACACTCCAGGTACCCGGCCAACCCGCACCCGCCCCTTTGCAGCAGGTGCGAGGCTCATCTCCCCCTGGGGCCTTGGGCTCAGCAGGCGCTGCACGGGTGGGGGTCACAGCCACACAGCGCTCCTTTAGCACAGCGCTTAACAGTGCCTCCAAGTCCTGGGCAGCGACGGAGCCTCCTGCAACACAGCGCTTCGCTTCTCAGCGCTACACAGCGCGCTCCGGTCCCAGTGGCGGTGACCTCAGGGCCAGTTTCAGTGGGCTTGCGCCAGAAGCAGAGGCAATCACAGAGCCCTGGGAGGATCACGGGGCAAGCAGTGCTGAGGGCAGGCACAGCATTGCAGGGCAAATCTTGAGAGTGTTGTTGCTGTTCCAAAGGGCAGTCTTTAAAACGCTGTGGTCCAAGGACAGGTAGTTTCCTTTAGCTTAAAAAGGGTGCAGTCCCAAAAAGGCAATCTTTAAAAGGTTGAAGACTCTTTAAAATGCTGTTCAAAGAAAAATAGTTCCTTTGGGATGTTGTGGAGACACACACTCTGGTGGTGATGTTGCAGTCTCCCATGCAGGGCAGGATCAGGACAGTAGGGCAGCTCAGCAGGTTGTGGGGCAGCAGTTCCTTGGAGCAGTCAGCCTCCTTCCCAGTGGCAATCCTCTTGCGCAGCAGTCCTCACTCCAGCAGGGATTCTTCCAGGTCCAGCAGTGTAACAAGAATGTGAGGCCAGGACCCTCCCTTATATATCTTTTTAGTCTAGGGGCCAGAAAGTGGTGGAAATCTCTGGAAGGGTCTGGGGCAGGGGCTTCTGGAAGAGTCCAGGGAGTTCTGGTATGTTCCCTGCCTTCCCTGACCTAGCTGTCACAGTGACGAGAGACAGGCCGTTAAGGCTACAGTGGGCAGCCCATCACAGCCCATCCCAGGGAAGAAGGTGTGAATCACCACTCCCACCTCCCAACCCAGGCAGGCTATCAGTATGCAGAGGGGAGGGGGGAGTCTGCAGCCTAATCTAAGTGTAGGCAGGAAAAGGTCCCCTTTATAAAAGTGGGATCCCTAGCGTAGTAATGCCCAAACCCTATATATCATTGGAAAGGGTTCCCCGCCCCGAGTCCAGCAAGACCAAACATGATAGACTTATTAGGTCCCTGTCAGAAGTTATTCCATAAGGGGAGGTTCCCAATGTTAGCCTATGGAGGATAAAACCTTACTGCGGTAGCAGTGGCTTGTGGCAGATATGTCAGCCTCATAAGGTTTTAGGGAAGAGCACCTGCACCTCAGCACTGTTTAGCAGTGGTGAGGCGCCCAGAGTCCTAAGTCCAACAAAATATAGGATAAAAATGGGAGGCAAAAAGGGCAAAAATGTAGGGGAGACCACCCTAAGGCTGACAGGTCTAACACCCCCTCTCCCACTGTCGGCCTCTCCCTCTGTCGCCCTCCCTCCCACTGTCACACTCTCCCACTGTCGCCCTCTCCCTCTGTCGCCCTCTCCCACTGTCACACTCTCCCACTGTCGCCCTCCCTCCCACTGTCACACTCTCCCACTGTCGCCCTCTCCCTCTGTCGGCCTCTCCCTCTGCCGCCCTCCCTCCCACTGTCACACTCTCCCACTGTCGCCCTCTCCCTCTGTCGGCCTCTCCCTCTGTCGTCCTCCCTCCCACTGTCACACTCTCCAACGGTCGCCCTCTCCCTCTGTCGGCCTCTCCCTCTGCCGCCCTCCCTCCCACTGTCACACTCTCCCACTGTCGCCCTCTCCCTCTGTCGCCCTCTCCCTCTGTCGCCCTCCCTCCCACTGTCACACTCTCCCACTGTCGCCCTCCCTCCCACTCTCCCACTGTCGCCCTCTCCCTCTGTCGGCCTCTCCCTCTGTCGCCCTCCCTCCCACTGTCACACTCTCCCACTGTCGCCCTCTCCCTCTGTCGCCCTCTCCCTCTGTCGCCCTCCCTCCCACTGTCACACTCTCCCACTGTCGCCCTCTCCCTCTGTCGCCCTCCCTCCCACTGTCACACTCTCCCACTGTCGCCCTCCCTCCCACTGTCACACTCTCCCACTGTCGCCCTCCCTCCCACTGTCACACTCTCCCACTGTCGCCCTCTCCCTCTGTCCCCCTCTCCCTCTGTCGCCCTCTCCCTCTGTTGCCCTCTCCCACTGTCGCCCTCCCTCCCACTGTCACACCCTCCCACTGTCGCCCTCTCCCTCTGTCGCCCTCCCCCTCTGTCGCCCTCTCCCTCTGTCGCCCTCTCCCTCTGTTGCCCTCTCCCTCTGTCGCCCTCCCTCCCACTGTCACACTCTCCCACTGTCGCCCTCCCTCCCACTGTCACACTCTCCCACTGTCGCCCTCCCTCCCACTGTCACACTCTCCCACTGTCGCCCTCTCCCTCTGTCGCCCTCTCCCTCTGTCGCCCTCTCCCTCTGTTGCCCTCTCCCTCTGTCGCCCTCCCTCCCACTGTCACACTCTCCCACTGTCACCCTTTCCCTCTGTCGCCCTCTCACTCTGTCGCCCTCTCCCTCTGTCACCCTCTCCCTCTGTTGCCCTCTCCCTCTGTTGCCCTCCCTCCCACTGTCACACTCTCCCACTGTCGCCCTCCCTCCCACTGTCACACTCTCCCACTGTCGCCCTCTCCCTCTGTCGCCCTCCCTCCCACTGTCACACTCTCCCACTGTCGCCCTCCCTCCCACTGTCACACTCTCCCACTGTCGCCCTCTCCCTCTGTCGGCCTCTCCCTCTGTCGCCCTCCCTCCCACTGTCACACTCTCCCACTGTCGCCCTGTCCCTCTGTCGCCCTCTCCCACTGTCACACTCTCCCACTGTCGCCCTCCCTCCCACTGTCACACTCTCCCACTGTCGCCCTCTCCCTCTGTCGGCCTCTCCCTCTGCCGCCCTCCCTCCCACTGTCACACTCTCCCACTGTCGCCCTCTCCCTCTGTCGGCCTCTCCCTCTGTCGTCCTCCCTCCCACTGTCACACTCTCCAACGGTCGCCCTCTCCCTCTGTCGGCCTCTCCCTCTGCCGCCCTCCCTCCCACTGTCACACTCTCCCACTGTCGCCCTCTCCCTCTGTCGCCCTCTCCCTCTGTCGCCCTCCCTCCCACTGTCACACTCTCCCACTGTCGCCCTCCCTCCCACTCTCCCACTGTCGCCCTCTCCCTCTGTCGGCCTCTCCCTCTGTCGCCCTCCCTCCCACTGTCACACTCTCCCACTGTCGCCCTCTCCCTCTGTCGCCCTCTCCCTCTGTCGCCCTCCCTCCCACTGTCACACTCTCCCACTGTCACCTCACCGCATCTCCCTGGGCACACACACAGTTGCAACCAAGCACTGCACAGGCCTTACAAACACCATAGAGCAGAATGTGTAGGGATGTCTCCTAATTACCAGCAGTCATCCACTAGGTGCCTGCAACACACACACCATTTCCAGCCAACACTGTACTGTGTCAGGACACACATATCGGAAACCTCTGTATTACACAATGGCCACAGGTGTAGGCAGCACAAGTCCCTCCTGTGATCACAGCAAACACAAACACCAGGACAAGGTCACACACCCTGTGCATGAAGACAAAACCACTAATATGCCAGCATGCAACATCAGGGGGCAGCCAAATCATGAACGATGGACGCTTGCAAATCACACACAAACTACTACCATGGCCTATCCTACACCCGCCTTACAGAAACTCATCCCCTGGGGACAGGCTTTGGAGTGCAACACTGTCCCAATTGTCATGTACCATAACAAAACACTCAGTCATATGATAACTCATACTACTCATACATGCACATTTCAGATGCTCAAGTCCATTGTGCCGCTCAAACAATGCACGTGCCCCATCTCATTAACGTTGTGGATGCACTGAAGTACCAACATGGACATGGGTATTGACAAGGTAATGCGTCTTACAGAAGTGCCAAGTTCAAAATCCATGATCTATAAGTGTGTGTACAGGTCCAGGGGTGTTGGCATTGTTTGGCCATCACTGTACAGCAAAAGACATCCAAAGTAGTAGATGTCATGCAAATTAATGATGCTCTGTCTCTTACATCAACATTCTGTATCTAAACTCTGTGCATGCTTGACGCAGACATAAGGATTTACACCGTATCCTGGATGTTGCCTGAACATGACCAATGCCTTACATGTGTTGTGCCGCCAATACAAGACACAGCAATGGCTGTGTCAGTCATTGTCAAGAGAATGGAATAATGAAAATACCCCAGAGTACATGTCAAATTACTACCACTACATACACAACAGAACTATGTCAACAATGTAAAGCTTGTGGAACTGTGATGCTCATAATGGATAACTAAACAAGATGTCACTTGATAGTGCCTTAACAGTGTCTGTCTCTCCCACACACAGGGGAACGTGTGCCCCCCCCCAACCAGGGGGAGAAGGATCCCAGTCCCAGGCTCAGCAGGACCCAGACCCCACCGACAGCGACGCCACTCAACGCACTGTGGATGACCCCAACCAACCTGGCTCCTCTGGATCCCAAACGCCTGCAGCAACTGTACCAACTACATCTCAGCCAACCACCGGACTCATTCCCACCACATCCCAGCAGACAGGTCACAGCCCTGCCCATGATCCACAAGAGAGCCAGTCTGAAAATGAGGGACACCCTTTGTCGGGCGCCCCTGAGGTTGCAGACGACCTCCACCCTGGCAGCACTCGGGGGGCCCGTCGATTGGATGTGCCCACAAGCGCAGGCCGTGTTCGTGTGGGTCAGGGTGGTGGGAGTGGCGGAAGGCGGAGGCGAGATTCTGGTCAGTCAGCTGCAGCACCCGGTATGCCTGAACTCGCTAACATCCTGGAGGCATACCGGCGGGACACCAGGGAGATAGGCCAGCTTGCGGAGGCCCTCAACCAGGTGAAAGAACAGCAGGCAGAGCAAATAGCCAGGCAAGACCTACATTATGGACGGGTGGAGGCAAGTCTGGCTCAGCTCTTGACGGTGCATCGGGAAATGAGCCAATCGCTACGTCAGATAGCTGCCAACATGCAGCACCCTCCCTGTGTCACAAGGCCAGCAACATCACGGCAAAGTGTCACACCAGCCGCAGGGAGGGAGGAGGAGGAGGAGGAGGATGTACTCTCTGACGTAGCATCCCATGCATCGTCTAGGCCTGCACCTGAGGGTCCCCCAAGGAAGGTGGGTCGTCCACGGCTAAGACGTTGAGGGGCAGTGGGCCATGCACATCTCCCAGGACACTGGACCTGGCATATTGCCCCTGGGTGCAACAGCATCCCCTATGAGACTCTCCCACATGGACATGCTAGTCACAGTCTGCCCAATGATGCCAAGCACTGTGGCCTGGACTCTGTTGACTGAAACTGTAAGGCATCTCATCTCCGGCAGTGAACTTTGGATTCCACCCCTTTCTGTACAGCACTTATTCACGTTTCCTGCACAAGATCTCCCAATAAATATACTAATCCTCAAACGCATGTGGTGAGTTATCTTTGAACCACAGCATAAATTGATATGTATGTGCAAATGTATGAAATGCAAGGGTATCCGACAAATAGCAGCCAACCACACACTTGGATCAGAATCTGAGTGTGGACACACATTGGGGGAAAAATCCTAACAACTAGATACATGGATGGAAAGACACACCTGTGTGGGATAGTAAATGCTGGAGGGGGGTTTGGAGCCCAAAACTGCTATCACAGGCAGGCCCAGGAGAGTCACTTTGAGGTGTACAGATCAGTGTGACAAAAGTAGTTGCCCACGTAGGGAGTACCTACAACTGTGTCCTCAGGTATGTGAACTATCGTCTGCATGATGCAGTACTGTGGATGTGATGAATGGTGCACAGGACATGGTTGGCAGGACAGACTGTGGCCAATGGGCTGTAGCACTCTACACAAGCACACCTGAATAGGTGACCTACCCCTATGTAGCTACAAGTACTATACTACTGTAATGGTAGCAACGCATACAGAACAATTACCCACATCTGACAAATACCTATACCAGAATGGGGAAATCACACCACACCCAAGAGACGTGGACATGGTTTGTCTCCCCTGTGGCTACTTGACTGACAGTGACAGCTATGTTTTTGCTGTTGTGGCGTTGACAAGGTAACAATGTACAATATTGTGCCTATGGAAGGTGTGTGTGTGCTGTACACGGCACATGACCTGGTGGTACATAGACCCAATGTAATGTGAATCTGCCATAGTCGTGCCAGTATGTGTTGCACACACAAGCATAGCAGCTGCAATGGCTGAGTTAGAAGCATTGTGATAGCAGGAGGGTGAATGTCTGGGGTAGTCTGTGTGTAGGGTGGCAGGAGCATGCTCTATAAATGGATGGAAGGAGGGTCATCCTGTAGGTCTCTGTGTCCCTGGATAATGTGCGCGGCATGGTGGCTGTATATGCAGCAGCAGCAATGAGTGACGACATGCTGGCAGGAGGGGTGTGACAACTTGCAAAACAAGCACATACCACAAGGGCATTTGCAAGCCAGAAAGTGACATGTGTATGTGAAGGCAGGAGTGCCAGCCTCACTCAGGGTCACAGCAAATAAAATGGCACAGTAATCACCAAAGATCACAGCCACTGGATCAGGGCCCTTACGGACAAGTGGGGCACAAGACACACAGCGTCAGCAGGTGTACACTACAGCAGTGTGTTCAAAGCCAAACAGCAACTACAAAGCCATCTACCTCACACACAACGTAGTATTCTAGCCTCCCCCACACCATGCGTGTGGTCACTTTACAGGTAAACACACAACAAGCATAAGCTAACTTCATGCTAAATAGTATAGATGCACATTAGAAGGACATGTGCGTTGACATCAAGGCGGCACATTTATCTGTAGAAGTCAGACGTCATGCACAACATGATTATTTACATTGTGAGCCCATAGAGCATTATCAAACATACATGAGCATTGGCAAGAACTCCAAATAACACTATTAATGATGTCACCTGTAATGCAGCAGTACTATTGGCTACAAGCCTGTCAAGGACTGGCCGTACCTTACTTCATCAGAGTGGTGTGATGCTCAAAGGGTTCCACCTCCAAATAGCCCCTTGGTCTGAGTACAAACGACAGACACAAAAGGGTGATCAGGCGAGGGAAGGAGAGGATGGGAACTGCTGGGAGGGAGACCTGAAACAGAGGTAAAAACCATTAGGAGTACATTCTCATGTCACTGACATAACAAAAACATCATTAGCTACACTGTACCAGTCACACCTGTGAAGTTTACTGACTGTAGACAATTTTAGATGAGTAATCATGGGATCACATGAGATCCGATGCTATGACACAGACACATAAAACCTAGGACAGTCTGTCATCCATTCGAGTCATGTGTTACGCTCTCAAGTGAGCTACCATGCAATGAGATCTATGTTGTTACAAATCATTCACTGGCTCAGATGAGGTTGACCTTACAAACTCATGGAAACATATGGCAATGCTACTTACGCTAACTGTAATGTCTGCATGTGATTATGGGTACCCATAAAGGCCATGTACCCCAACTTGACTTGACCCACAACAGCTGTAAGTATCACATATGATGACGAAGCTAATGATCTACATGCAATGAAGGCACTCAGTAGCCAGTATTTTGATCTGTCAAGTGTGCATTACTATGCTAAACATGATATGCAGGTTTAAAAGATTTAAAGTGCAAGTGATGTTGATCCAAGCCACATAATGAGACCCTAGCATTGCCCAGTAATGCTGCACGGGACTAGAGATTCATGGGAATGACCGCACTCCACTGGTGCTACACAATAAATCACATATGCATCACCCAAACATTGTCATTTCCCATGCTAAACATTATTGGCATCATGTGAATCAAAACAGAACTGCTACTCACTGTGAAGGCTGGTGTAGCTGTATTTTCGAGCTGCACTGCGGTAACGACATGACAGTGACATGATAGACTGCCACATGGGGCAATGCATCCATGTAAACAGAATGACTGGACAGTTATCTGAACATGTGGAACATAGACTGTGCCACACCTACACCACATGGTTTGATGGTAATCAAACGGAACAGGCCCACAAGCTGGAGGAGAGGATCCAGTCACATTCTAATGCACACAGTGAGGCTGCAATCCCCCACAGAGTCCGTGGTTGTGACCTCTGACACAATGTAAAGCCATGGTATATGCAATGTAGCAGTGTCAATGTCTACACACATAGATGATTTCACCAGAGTCTCTAACTACAACAGATGACAGTCAGATGGGGTGACTATCCTGTCATGGGAGTGGGCATACATGTAATAAGTAACATTTTGTAGTTGCATGTATCCATGGTCTCACTACATGCACATGAACATGTACCACACGTTTCAAAACATACCAACGCTAAACAGCCTCATATGAGTCCTTATCCAAATTGACTTCTCCACATGTCCATGCATGCTCCGTTGATTTGGCAGACGTTGCTATCATGATGAGCAATAGCAGGATGACCACAATGACCCCAACGGACAACAGGCAGGGCGAGCTGTGGGTGAGAGTGGCACACAAGGGGTCAAGTTCTGTTTCATGTCATTTTGACAATGTCCTGTTTATTATCCAGATGTTGTAGTACACCTGTACATTCAAAATGCACACATAGCACGTATGTGTGTTGTATTACATCTGCACCTGTGTGACACTGCACAACAAACATCCAAGTGAGCTTGCATACACAGCATGCTACCCATGCAACTCTATTGTAGATGTTTCAGATTACAGCTGCTATGACTCACCATCATGAAAAGAAGTTGCGGATGAGGTGACTCCGGATATCATCTTCACCCTCCTCGTCGCTGGCATCCTGGGCAAGGCCTTCATCCTCAACGGGCGGATGTTCCAGCTCATCAGGATCAAGGTAGAGTGGCACGGCCTTCTCCACTGCCATGTTGTGTAGCATGCAGCACACGGTGAAGATGTCACACACCTTGCGTGGGCTGTATTGGAGGGCTCCGCCTGTCTTGTCCAGGCACCTGAACCGGCTCTTCAGGAGTCCAAAAGTTCGCTCGATCACCCGCCTGGTCTTCCCATGAGCATTGTTGTACCGCTGGTCTGCAGCTGTCCTGGGGTTGCGTAGTGGAGTCATTAACCACGGCATGTTTGGATATCCAGCGTCTCCTGCAAATTGACATCATGGAAATGAGTGTGTAATATGATGCAGATCATGAAGTTGTGACATACTGACATACATAGCTGACAGGGTATACTCACCAACAAGACATGCCCGGTGGTTGTGCAGCTGCAGCATCATCTGTGGTACCCTGCTACGCCTCATGATGAAAGCATCGTGGCACGATCCTGGAAAACGTGCACAAACATGTGAGATAATCATTGTTAGAAAGGCGACCCCGGGGGGGGGGCAGAAGATGTCTGACTGGCCACCCCTAGGTCCACCCCTCCGTCGAGAAGTAGCCGAGCGGTATCGAGAGGCCTCCTGGGTGAGGGTCCTCTCCTAGGATCGTACAGCAGAGTAACCACAACACTACAAACGGACACTACACCAGAGGTTAAGTTCTTAAGCTTTATCAATAATAAAGGTTGTTTGATATGTACAGGCAGATCAAGGGATCTGTAGAGTCTCGTAAAAGGGACAGGGTAGCAGGATAGTCTCAAACGGGGTGCAGGAAGGGATACCCTGCGCACAGCTCTCAATCCTCGAGCCGGGGGTTCCGAGAGGTCGAGCCGCGGCAGCGCCAGCAGGACTCGAGGTGGTTTCGTCGAAGACTGGCCGCGGCAGCGCCAGCAGGCTCTCAAGATGGTTCGGCAAAGATGGGCCGCGGCAGCGCCAGCAGGCTCTCAAGATGGTTCAGCAAGGTGGGCCGCGGCAGCGCCAGCAGGCTCTCAAGATGGTTCAGCAAGGTGGGCCGCAGCAGCGCCAGCAGGCTCTCAGGGTAGCTTCGGGTTACGGGAAAGATGAGTTCTTCTGGTGTCGGCCGTGACAGCGTCAGCAGGGCTTTCCAATCCAGGATACAACTGGCGTCCTACTCCGGGGCTGGCCCAGATATAGGGCTGGAGTCCTTTGATGTCCGGACCCTCGCGCCTGGGGGCCAGAGGGGCCGGAATGATGGTGTCCAGACACCCAGCAGGGGGGTGGAGCCAGCGCCCAGGGAGGTCGGAGGGCGATCGATACCAGGCGTCCGCGGGTGGCTGGAGGCCATCGAAACTCCCCTTCCTCCGGGATCTGTCGAGTGGCCACTCGACCACCTGGGTGGATCTTGGGGCCTTGATGTCGGGGCTTCGCTGGGGCCTGGGCCGGGGCCGAGGCCACGTGTTCGTGACGTGGTGGGCCCAAGATGGAGTCAGGCCGGTAGTGGTGGTCCGGGATGGTAACCGGACCGGCAGTGTTGGGGCGTGCAGGGTCGGGCAAAAGGGGCCGCCCGAGGCTCGGTGGAGGGCCGATGTCATTCTAGGCCCGCCATGCGGGAGGGGTAGGACCACGCCATGAGGCCGGGTCCAACAATCATGTTGGCAAGACACACCACCAGGGCATTTTTTGAGTGGTAGTGTTTCCTGTTGCGATACGCTTGCTCCTGATCCTGTGGTGGCACTAGAGTAACATGTGTACCATCAATTGCACCAATTACATGTGGCATGCGGCCCAGGGCATAGAATTCCCCCTTGACATCTGTCAACTCTTCTGGAGTAGGGAATGTAATGAATTCATCCAGGTGCAGCAACATAGCTGCCAATACATCACCCAATACCCGGCTAAACATAGTCTGAGACATCCCTCCCACATCAGCTATGGTGAATTGGAACGTACCTGTGGCAAAGAAATGGAGGGCTGGCATCACCTTTACCTTGGGTGTCAGCGCAGTTGGATACCTGTGGCGTGGTTGTAGGTGAGCCTCCAGCCGGTCCGTCAGGTCCTTGATCATCTGTCGGTTGAAGCGATAACGACGGATGCAATTGCGCTCCCTCATGGCTTCCAAGTCAGGCAACGGCCTTTCCAGAGGGGGTGCCCTGCAATACACAATTTATAGAAAATGTCTTCAACGGTCTGACTAAGACAATAACAATGTACTTGGCACAAGCAACACTGCTTCAAATAATCTAGACAATTTGGAGTGTGGCGTGGGATACACACTAATGTAACACGTGCCAGTTCCCAGCCACTCCTCCGTGAAAAGTAAAAGACCTGTGGTGTGTGGAATGGATATGACATGCATACAAATGATCTGATGGAAAGGTCTTAGTGGGCATGACAATGTATCATGTCAGTGACACACGTCATGTGAATGTGAGTAGCAGCTTGTCTGCTCATCCAGACAGCTGACAGCAATACACACACACACAACACATGTGCCATCATTTGCACAGTTCTGACTTACTAATGTTGCGGTGTTTACATTCCCTAACTATTACATGACCATCATCATACATCATAAATCTTAGATTTGTGACAAATGGTATGTGCTGCCATCACACATATGAGTGGGTAATTAACACACGGGGCATGGTGTGTGTACATTACAAACCAGGTCATCACGCCAATGACACAACATAGATGCTCCTACAGCACATGTACTGAACTGTATGGACGAGTTACTTACGTTTTGTAACAAGATATCAGTAAGGAACAGTAGTTATTCGCATAATCCCGACTTTGAATACATGACAAGCTTTTGACAAATATGCCTCCCTGGATGCCATCAATCTGCCCATTGAGTCGGGGCTTTCCAGGCCACATCGGAAAAAAAACAGTGTGGGTGATTGGCATCCTACAAGGGCGTGGCCAAGTATTGCCCGTACCTACAACGCACACTCTGCCAGCAGTTACACAACCATGTCCCACAGAGAGTGTGGGTACCAGACAAAGAGGCATGTGATATAGGAAGAGCCCACTCCCAGACTCAGGGAGGATGAAGACATGTTTCCGTAGTGCTCATACCTCTTGGATGCCCTCTACAGTGGAGCTAACGGGAATGTGGTCTGTGATTTGGGGGCCTGGATGCCCATGCTCTCTGGGGTGGGGTGGGAGGACAGGGAACATGGTCAGTCCGGGGAGGGGAGTGGGCGTCTGACAACGTGCTTATCTACAGCCAAACATGCAGCGTGCCTGTACATGCTGGCCAATATAGATACAGTACATTCCTGAAGATAGGCCTGCAGAGGCACAGCGGAGCGTGAGTGGAGTTGAAGGACCTAAGTGAGGAGGTTGGTCCTCACGGCGGCAACGGGGAGATGAAGGGGCAAGGCTCCGGCCACCCACGTAAACACTACACTGTACGTTGCCCGCTCATCCAGAAACACGTTTGGAGGAGAGACATCACCAGTGTCAGGCTAGGTGTCCAGACCACTCGCATCCCCCAGTCCACCTGTCCTGTCATCTTGGGACTAACACTCACGTGCCACTGGGTCTTCATGACCCTACAAATACCCATTAACACCCATTTTAATGAGCTGTGGCAGGCTCATTGAAGTTTTACTCCCCATGCAGCATTAATAGGGGTGTTCAGACGCACAGTCTCCACGCTGGAGCCATACAGTGTGTGGTATTGGGGACAGCACCACCCAAGAACGGCACCAAGGCTGACACCTGGGGGACTGTTGCCAGTGAGGTTGTGAGGTGAACCAGCGAGGACCAGGGTGACCATTCACATCCTGTCTGTCCCAGCGGTTCCGGGACGTATGCGCCGCCGGCGTCAGGGACAAAGCGAGTGATGGCGTCAGGGGCAATTCACCAGACGCGCTCGTGCCCCCAGATGGGTCCGCTGGGCCAGGAGCCGACGCGGAGGCCGTTGTTGGGTTGAGGGACATCATGGACATGAGGAAGTGCACTGACTCCTCCTGCTTCACATGCAGGGCAGGGCCCGGAGGTCGTGGTGCAGGCTACGACGGCAGCTAATCTGACAGAGCCGCATGGCCGGTGTCACCCGGATCACATGCAGCATTGCACGTGCATTGTGGGGATTTGGAAGTGCGATGACATATCTTTGACTCATTTGGGATACGTGACGACTCAGCCCTGGAGGACTGATGTGTAATTCAGGGGCTCTGATGTCTCAACACCCACGCCCAGGCACTCGTCCTACGTCCAGACCATGAGCTATAGTGGTGCAGGGCCAACTGCTGGAGTCTGAGCGGCTTGTGGGTCCAATCACACCTGGATTCATAGGTGTGTTCCCAGCACTTGGAGCAGCTCTTGTTGTTGTGCTTGACGTGAAAACAGTGGAGACACCAACGGTGAGGGTCAGTCACCAACATGAGTCGTTGGCATTCCTAACAGGCTTAGAAACGGACATCCATACTGGCACCGTCCGGAGTCAGACAATCCAAGTGAAATGGTCTAAAGTGAACGTACTATGATTTTGCTTGAAAAATGACTAAGCTTACACTCATACAGGACCAGCGCTTGTGTTGTGAAATAAAGTTCCTGACGTGTGCACGCAGAGGTGACGTCTGAGTACTCAGACAACGTCATCACGGCACACACAACGCCAACAACACATGCTGAGCCACAGGCCATGCCTACCGACACACAAGTGTAGTGCTGAGCGGTAATTGCCATATCCAGGATGACTCTTGGGGATATTCAAAGGTGAGTAATATGATACTGACCTGTAAATGTCATATGCTAACATCATGCACAATGTCGCACATGGCACACACATGACGTGGTCACACAGGGTCATGCTGAGCGCCTATTAGACATCTGTGACAGTGGGCATGTTGCTGTCATCATGTGCCAGTTCCCTGTACTGAATGGTGTGGCATTCCAGTGTTGATGTGCATCACAATATGTTGCAGACTTTACTCCGGTGTGAAGTGTTGAATGCATGTGATGCACATGTGAATTATGGTTGATGACATGTCTCGCCAGCTCTTCACACATCAACTGAGTCACAAAGTCACAGTCCCTGTGCTTCTTCTATGTCTGCCACACCTTGGGCATGCTGATGTATGGATGGCATGCTGATGTATGCATCCACATCCTAGACATGAGTGTAGACTACATCCCTGCTATGTGATTTCCTGGACTCACTCTCCCAATGGTGACATGGGGTAGGACAGGGACGCAGCCTACACAATCGTACACTTGAGCATGTCTGACGCACTGTATCCCAATGGTACGTGCGTGTGTACACCTCGTTTCCCTATTGCATTTCAGCCATACGCGAGCCAAGCGTACCCCAATGGTACGTGCGTGTGTACGCCTCGTTTCCCTATTGCATTTCAGCCATACGCGAGCCAAGCGTACCCCAATGGTACGTGCGTGTGTACGCCTCGTAACACCATTGGATGGGTTGCATACGCAACGGCAATGTCACCGTACTTGTGTTGGAATTTGAGTAAATACATAGCCAACATCTAGGGGAACAGTGTACTGATCAAAATGCAAACAGGTTGTCATGGATACAGAGTTTTTTGAGCCTCCTACAGGTGTTGTAGGAAATTCAGTTGGGCAAAAGTATACAATGTTGCAAATGTTGTTGTTCAGCTCAGGCTCAGTTTTCATGCATATGTGTGTCATGGCCTTATGTGTGATGTGATTGGATGGAACATAGGATGCTAACTATGGTGGCCTATCACACACTACTCCTTGGACTCACAGACCCTCTGCAGCACAGATATAAGGCAGCATGTGGCTGTGGGAGGGCACTTGCCTGCACAACATTGGTGTGGTAACCACAGCTGCTGTCTCTGAATCCTCTGGACCCTGATTTGCTGAGCATGGAGAGGGCACCTGCATTCGGTGATGCTGAGAACAAGGCCCTGCTGGAAGCCCTCCTGCCAAACTACAGCAAGCTGTATGGGAGACCAGGGGATCAGGTGAGTGATGTGTGCAATACCTTGGAGTGTGCACCTGTTGTGTGTGTGACATAATGGCCACTGTGTATGTATGGTGTTTAGATGCAATGTTGTTGGGAGTGAATGCCAGGGTGTACAGTGTTGTGTCAAGAGGGTTATTTCTTGTAGTGGGGTGTGTGACAGCGTGTCACGGGCTGCTGTGCATCCAGATGTAGCATACATTGCTCTGTGAGTGCCATGCTCTAAGAGTGTTTAGCACACGTCATGTCATCTGTAGCCTTTCAATGGAATGTACTGCAGCAGTGTTTGCTCACAGACCACATACTCCTGGACAATGATGCAAATGTGTGGAGGCTACGATGCCCTGTTGTCATCAAGTATTTTGTGCACATATGTGTGTCTTTTGGACATGGACCAGGTGTACTGATGCTCTTTTACTTTACATTTGTGACAGGTATCTACCTATGAGAAGGGTGAAATCTGGCTGGACATCGCCAGGGCTGTCAGGAGTGAGGAGGGGCCTCGCAGGAGGCTCAGAAACATCAAGAAGAGGTGGCAGGACATCCGGTGCTGGACCCGCCGCATCGCCAGAGTCCAGCTGCATCTGGAAGCTCCACGCCAGCATGGCGGCACCCGCCACCTCACCCCCCACATGCTCCGGGTCCTGGAAGTGGTGTTCCCAGACCTGTTTGTTGTCATGTGTGTCACATGCTCCCTGCAGTGCTCCAAGGCATGGTAACACTCCCATAGTTTGAGTGGTGTGGTCAGACAGGCACTCCATGCATTGGCATTAGAATTTCCCAGTTTCTGCAGCTGCTTATTTAAACTTTTAGCCGTACTCCACATTTGCCCTGCACTTTGGCTGAGGTTTGTTTTTCACATGTACTCCTATGGTGCAATGTCTCAGTATGCATCTTCCTTTGCACATCATCATGTTGGAGGTGGGTCTGTGACACCTGTTGGTACATTACATGTAGCACCACATGTGCACTGTGTCTGCCATTCTTAATACTTTGGCACGGATCCTGAGTGTCAACATGTGTTTTCTGCACGAGTCAGCCTCAGTGGCCTTTGTTGATGGTACTCTTTCGATTTGTCATGTGTTGGATACAGGTGCACAATGTACATGTGCAATATTTTGGGCTCATGCATAGTCACACTGGGCAGTGCGTGTGTGCATATTCGCCAAATACTTAGATTGTTGTTTCTAACTAATAATGATGGTCAGCCACACAATGTGGCTTTGGGTGTCAACAGCTGTGATGCCAGTGTGAGGTGATGTTACACTTGATTCATGTCCCAGGATGGCATCAGATTTCAGTTCAGGCAGGACTTTTCCCATGTGGCACAAGGTGTAAGCAATTCAAACATGTCCAGGTCTGGGTTTGGGTGGCAGGGTGGGAAAATGAGCTGGGATGCATAATCAGCTATCCTGTTGTCAGGCAGTGGATCATCATTGTGTCTCTCATACTAGTGTTTTCCTTGCCTGTTGCTTGTATCCTACTATACATTGAGCGTTGTGTCTCTCACAATTGGCCACAACTAGACTTTGCATTGTGCAGAGTTCTGTGTCATGTGACTCATAATGCATGCCATGTTTAGAAATGAGGCTATATGTATTGTAGCTTATATGTCTGATGTGTACAGGTGACTGATATGTTTTTGTTGTTCTCCTTGCCCACAGCAGCAGCATCTGAATCTGAAGGAGACACAGGCGCGGACCAGGCAGAGGGACCCAGCTACAGTGCCACATGCTATGAGGAGTCAGAGGGAGGCAGTGGCACGGAGGGTGAGGAGAGTCTGCAGGCCGGACGACATGTGACTGACACATCTTACCATGCCGACAACTCCGAGTCAGACTCTCAGGAGGAGGGGGAATATGCAGCAATGGTCACATCTTCTTCTTTGGCTGCCCTCCCCTCCTCCAGTACCATCTCCACCCTCCCAGTCGTTAGTGTCCCTAGGGTCCGTGCTAGACCCCGTGTCTCCTTTGTTCCCGGCACCGCAGCCCCTGCCCCTGTGTCCCCTGCTGCCCTCAGTGCTGAGACTGTGGACCTACTCCGGCAGATTGCAGTAGGTCAGACATCCATGCTGACTGTCCTCAATGGACTTACACAACTGCTTACACAGGTGGTGTCGTTCATGGAGGGCATGTCATCGGCCATGTCTGATCTACGTCGGAGTGTGGCTGCCATGGAGTCAACACTGATGGCAGCTCTGTACACCCAGCAGCATCTGTCCCCCCCATCCTTCAGACCCATCCACCTCTGCCTCTCACATACCTACACAGCATACTCGCACACGCCACAGGTTAGACACACCCAGCTCACACACACAGCATAGGAAGCTCAAAGCTCCACGCACCCATTCTCAAGGGGAAGTAGGCACACACCCAGGGAGAGGGGAGACACCTCACACACGCATCCACACACCCAGTAGAACTGACTCACAGCCCTGTACCTCCACCCCCAATGTGTCCCCGGGTTCAGGTGGTAGTTTTTCTGCACTGGCTGCGGTGTGCAGCCAGGTTTTTGAATCTACTTTTGGCGATGCCCCAACCAGTGTGGATGAATCCACTACACCTGCACCCACTCCACCTGTCCTTCGGTGCCGGAGGATTCCACAGATGGTGCCCCCATAGTTCCCACAGCGGATTAAATGCCATGTGCAGGCAAGTTTGGGTGTGTGCACACCCATGGAGGCACAGACTGTTGCAGAGACATCTTTGGACTGGCCATTGGCCTTTAATGAGCGAGGACTCTTATTTGCTTTTATATTTGGAACCAGCTGAATAAAGCTATTATTTTCCTTTTCTGAACTTTAGTTTGTGTGAAAATGTCTGTGACTGCTGTGTGCCTGGGAGGTGGTGTGATGTTAAAATATAGGTATGTTGACATGTGTCAATCTCCTGGTGGTAATGTGGTTAAGAATGGAAGGTTTTTGTTGTAATGGCTGGCCACTGTTGGGCAGTGGGGGGGTGTTACACACACACACTCTGATGCTGGGCACTGGTGGGCAGTGGTGGGGGTCTTAGCCACACACACACTCTGATGCTGGGCACTGGTGGGGGTCTTAGCCACACACACACTCTGATGCTGGGCACTGGTGGGCACTGGTGGGCACTGGTGGGGGTCTTAGCCACACACACACTCTGATGCTGGGCACTGGTGGGGGTCTTAGCCACACACACACTCTGATGCTGGGCACTGGTGGGCACTGGTGGGGGTCTTAGCCACACACACACTCTGATGCTGGGCATGGGTGGGCACTGGTGGGGGTCTTAGCCACACACACACTCTGATGCTGGGCACTGGTGGGCACTGGTGGGGGTCTTAGCCACACACACACTCTGATGCTGGGCACTGGTGGGCACTGGTGGGGGTCTTAGCCACACACACACTCTGATGCTGGGCACTGGTGGGGGTCTTAGCCACACACATACTCTGATGCTGGGCACTGGTGGGGGTCTCAGCCACACACACACTCTGATGCTGGGCACTGGTGGGCACTGGTGGGCACTGGTGGGGGTCTTAGCCACACACACACTCTGATGCTGGGCACTGGTGGGCACTGGTGGGGGTCTCAGCCACACACACACTCTGATGCTGGGCACTGGTGGGCACTGGTGGGGGTCTTAGCCACACACACACTCTGATGCTGGGCACTGGTGGGCACTGGTGGGGGTCTTAGCCACACACACACTCTGATGCTGGGCACTGGTGGGCACTGGTGGGGGTCTTAGCCACACACACACTCTGATGCTGGGCACTGGTGGGGGTCTCAGCCACACACACACTCTGATGCTGGGCACTGGTGGGCACTGGTGGGGGTCTTAGCCACACACACACACACACACACTGATGCTGGGCACTGGTGGGCACTGGTGGGGGTCTCAGCCACACACACACTCCGATGCTGGGCACTGGTGGGCACTGGTGGGGGTCTCAGCCACACACACACTCTGATGCTGGGCACTGGTGGGTACTGGTGGGGGTCTCAGCCACACACACACTCTGATGCTGGGCACTGGTGGGCACTGGTGGGGGTCTTAGCCACACACACACTCTGATGCTGGGCACTGGTGGGCACTGGTGGGGGTCTTAGCCACACACACACTCTGATGCTGGGCACTGGTGGGCACTGGTGGGGGTCTTAGCCACACACTCTGATGCTGGGCACTGGTGGGGGTCTTAGCCACACACACACTCTGATGCTGGGCACTGGTGGGCACTGGTGGGGGTCTCAGCCACACACACACTCTGATGCTGGGCACTGGTGGGCACTGGTGGGGGTCTTAGCTACACACACACTCTGATGCTGGGCACTGGTGGGCACTGGTGGGGGTCTCAGCCACACACACACTCTGATGCTGGGCACTGGTGGGCACTGGTGGGGGTCTTAGCCACACACACACTCTGATGCTGGGCACTGGTGGGCACTGGTGGGGGTCTTAGCCACACACACACTCTGATGCTGGGCACTGGTGGGCACTGATGGGGGTCTTAGCCACACACACACTCTGATGCTGGGCACTGGTGGGCACTGGTGGGGGTCTTAGCCACACACACACTCTGATGCTGGGCACTGGTGGGCACTGGTGGGGGTCTTAGCCACACACACACTCTGATGCTGGGCACTGGTGGGCACTGGTGGGGGTCTTAGCCACACACACACTCTGATGCTGGGCACTGGTGGGGGTCTTAGCCACACACACACTCTGATGCTGGGCACTGGTGGGCACTGGTGGGGGTCTCAGCCACACACACACTCTGATGCTGGGCACTGGTGGTCACTGGTGGGGGTCTTAGCCACACACACACTCTGATGCTGGGCACTGGTGGGCACTGGTGGGGGTCTCAGCCACACACACACTCTGATGCTGGGCACTGGTGGGCACTGGTGGGGGTCTTAGCCACACACACACTCTGATGCTGGGCACTGGTGGGCACTGGTGGGGGTCTTAGCCACACACACACTCTGATGCTGGGCACTGGTGGGGGTCTTAGCCACACACACATTCTGATGCTGGGCACTGGTGTTGTGCGGTGCCGTACCATACCCCGAGGTCGTTGACGTACCGTACCCCAGCTGGATGGCGTACATGCTGCACGTATTACACTGGTGAAGTGCGATGACGTACTTCGATGACGTAGGTGCGGCACGCCTCCGTATTGCACTGGTGTTGTGCGGTGCCGTACCGTACCCCGAGGTCGTTGACGTACCGTACCCCAGCTGGATGGCATACATGCTGCACGTATTACACTGGTGAAGTGCGGTGACGTACTTCGATGACGTAGGTGCGGCACGCCTCCGTATTGCACTGGTGTTGTGCGGTGACGTACCGTACCCCGAGGTCGTTGACGTACCATACCCCAGCTGGATGGCGTACATGCTGCACGTATTACACTGGTGAAGTGCGGTGACGTACTTCGATGACGTAGGTGCGGCACGCCTCCGTATTGCACTGGTGTTGTGCGGTGACGTACCGTACCCCGAGGTCGTTGACGTACCGTACCCCAGCTGGATGGCGTACATGCTGCACGTATTACACTGGTGAAGTGCGGTGACGTACTTTGATGACGTAGGTGCGGCACGCCTCCGTATTGCACTGGTGTTGTGCGGTGACGTACCGTACCCCGAGGTCGTTGACGTACCGTACCCCAGCTGGATGGCGTACATGCAGCATGTATTACACTGGTGAAGTGCGGTGACGTACTTCGATGACGTAGGTGCGGAACGCCTCCGTATTGCACTGGTGTTGTGCGGTGACGTACCATACCCCGAGGTCGTTGACGTACCGTACCCCAGCTGGATGGCGTACATGCTGCACGTATTACACTGGTGAAGTGCGGTGACGTACTTCGATGACGTAGGTGCGGCATGCCTCCGTATTGCACTGGTGTTGTGCGGTGACGTACCGTACCCCGAGGTCGTTGACGTACCGTACCCCAGCTGGATGGCGTACATGCAACACGTATTACACTGGTGAAGTACGGGAGTGTGTGGACCAACGTACCCAGAGATGACAGTCGTGCAATGTAGATGTGCGCGTGTGGCAACACGTACAGGTATGTTGGATTTCGTTGTACTCACCTTCTGCGCCGTCGTCGGTTTCTAAGTACGAGGAGGGGGCCGTACATGATAGGGATGAGACGGACGATGGCGTTCATGTCCTGCTTGTCGCGTACCGGGGTGCGGTTCGTGCCGGAGTGTGGTTTTACGGTAGTTTAGAGCTCTCATAGACAAAGAGCCGTACGGAGTGTGTTCTACACGGATCGTACTTCCTGGTTCGGGAGACGCGCTCTTTTTACGGTCGGACGTTGCGTCGAGCGTCATCCGACTGCAATTCGTATGGACTTTCGATTCGTACGGCGTTTTTTACGAGCCGTACGGAGTGACGCTTTAGATTGTGATCGTACTTGCTGATTCGTACGGGGACGCCTACGGGTACGACTCGTATGGGGAAAAACGCTCCGAACCGCTATTCGAAGCGCTTTTTCCCGATTCGGAATCGACCCCCAAATTATTAATTAATTCATAATAAATTACTTTACACATTTAACACTATAACATATCAATTAAACAAATATTATTAATTGAAAATTATTAAATTAATTTAATATAATTAAATTACTGTCTACCCTATTCCCCTATAAACCAACAACCCGCTAAGGAACTAAAAACGCAAAATTCAAATGAAAACAAATGTATAACAACTAAAAATAATCAATACATTTTATATAATTTAATTACTTTCCACCCTATTCCCCTATAATCCCACAACCAGCTACGGAACTAAAAACGCAAAATTCTAATAAAAAAAATGAATAACTACTAATATTTTAACACATATAATAAAAATACAAACAATTCTTATACAAAAAATACATCACATACATATAAAATATATACTAAAATGCATAACATTAATAAAAAGATTGATATTTTCAACAACTATATTTTTGCAAACAATTTTAAACACTTCGATATTTTAAACATCAATATTCCTTACCTAAAATCGATATTCTTGACCACGATATTTTGTCTGTCGATGTTTCTGACCCACGATATTTTTACCTCGAAATTGGTGCAAGTTGACATTTCTGCATCGATATTCTGTCTCTGCACAATACGGGGCATGTCCATGTGCCATCTGACATCTGCGTGTGACAGGGGACCCCTTTGAAGTAAATTAAGTTCCTAGGCACATCCAAACTGGTCTTTCTGTCAAAGAAACAAAAACACCTCCCTACACCCAGGTCTATGTCTCTGCTCTGCCAGTAGTTTTCACACCTCAACAGCACTCACAGGGCCACTGTTAGAGAGCTAATTCGCATTAGCCTCCAGGAGCTTCAGGCAGGGAAAGTTGACTTTCTGAAAGTAACCTTTCCTTAATATTTATTAGCAATATAACCTCACCCTTGAGTTAGGCTTTTAATAAAAATGACACATATTGACATAATCCTAATTCTAGCTGGTCCCAATCCATCATTAGTTAATATTACTTCCCATTGGTTTCCTGTGGGCCAGTCGGCCTTGCTATAATGAAAATAGCTTCTGGGGGCTAGTCACTGCAAGGAAATGTTCTAGTTTTAAAAACCATGCACCCTTCCTTGAGAGCTGCAAGTCGTAAATAGCAATGAGTTATTAATATTTAAAAGGAAGGTTTTCGCCTGTCAAAAGTGTTCATCTTGACAGGTCGTGCTGCAGGTGAAAACTGCAGCTGCCAGGCTGCAGGGACAGCCCTAGAGCCTTTTGCCTGGTCACACTAATGGGGGCATAATAATGCTGTGATCCATAGCTGACATTAAACTTTCCATGCAATGGGGGTATTTTAGGTAGGAGTGGGAGTAACTCGCTGAGTGTTACTCTGCTGAATACTGTGGAGTTACATAACAACTCTGTGTAGTAATTAGGGACCACACTGGAGTGATGAAGACAATGTAGGTTTATTCCGGTGGTAAATAAACAGGTATAAAACTTCATCAAAAAGTATATTAGTCCATTATATCAACAAGTGTAGATCTCTGTCAGCAGTCCCACCGGGAGCAGCCTGCTGGCTGCTCAGCCCCATTCACCAACTGTCATCACTCAGACCCAGTCACTCAAACATTCCACTCATGGCTCACACCAACATTCCACACAGAACATTCATACAGGCTGAGCAGCTAGGAGCAAGTTAACACAAGAGATAAATAGTAATATGAGAATACTACACTCTGTTATATTCCACAGAGTTCTGCCCACCGCTACTCCATACATATTTTTCATTTTTATAAAAAATGGTTCCTTCATTCACAATCAAAGTTTCTTCTATTGATAGTTCACAAATCTGGAGAGATTCTATATTTTTTACAAAGTTTAACTCCACAGCGGTTTCTTTCAACCTGTGCCTTCAGGGGAGACCTGAAAGGGACCTTCGAAGACCAATCGTTCATGGTCAGAATTCCAGAGCTGCTGCAAACTCTTGCAACCAGGCGAAAGAGAGGAAACACCTTGTGCAGCTGCATGCACATTACCACCCTCTCTGCCACCGCCGCATGCCCTGCTAGGGCGCACTCTGCACAGGGGCAATTAGCAGACTGTGTAATCTGCATGTTGACAAACAGTGCCCATATGAATGTTACACATGTACTTTATTAATTATACACTTCTTGCACTGCAGTGGCACTTGGAGAAAAAAAGTGCATGAAAAAATTAGCAAAACTGATGGGTATAATATAATATTTATCATCACTACTGCACAGGGGAGCACAAACTGACTGATATAACAGTAATAAAACTAAGAATTTACATATCAGCCATATTATGGATACGTGCATTCAGTGTATGCATCAGTGGGAGGACCACATACATTCATTGTCACTGCTGTGCTGGGAGGATGCCCACTGGGGCCAACATTTTTTTCCACCCCGGCAGTCAAGGGAATTGCGTCTGATCTTTAACCCTGAGCGTAGTTTGCGTAGTAGTGCTAAGCGTAGCTACACAAAGTGAACTTCGCACTCCGCGAGCTACGCAAACGGCGTAGTGCACTGTGCAAAATGCTGTTTGCACTGATTGCACAGTGCCGTATGCTTGTTCGCACTGTGCAATCAGTGCAATATGCTTCTTGCACAGTGCTAGCGTTAGTTTTCAGCCGCTCGAGTAGATTTCTATTCGAGTGACAGCTTTCTTAGCACGGACTGGTAGTTTCTCATCGCGAGCGGTCGCGAGCATACGCGACCACTCGCAATGAGAAACATGTCCTCCCCGTGTTGAGAATCTCGCCGGGATGTTTATTTTCCACGCTCGCGGTCGGAAACTTGATGTTGCTGATAGCGAATGAGGAAAAAGTCTAACCTGGATGTCATTTTGCTCGTTCGCGACAAAGCACATTTTTGGAATTCTGAGCCAATGTAATAGCCCTCACACAGTTGCAATGCAGGTTTTACTGCCCATTTAGTGGGATAAATACCTTCCCAGCCCCTGGTACTGCACCATTGCTGAGTTCCAGCAGGCAGCGGCCTACCTTGCCCCGTATCCGCTGGAGGGAGGGAGAGATGGAGAAAGCAGAGCATATGGGAGGGGTGTTAAGGGTGTAGCAGGACACACTGACTTTTGATTTGGACTTCACACTCTGCAATTATATTTTTGTCCTTCTTGAAAAAGGACATCTTCTGGCCAGGATCTGTCAACCCTCAGATCCCAGGGGTCTCCCTGATTACTGCGCTGAAGTGGGTGGCTCCAGGAGATGCCACTCTTTCTGTAGACCCAGGGGGCCTGTTTCGTATTCCAGTGCAAGGATGGCTGGCTCCAAGGTTGACAAGCTCCAGTTGTGAGAGGCTCCTAGATAGATAACTCCAAGGATGGCACAATCTAGGTGGGGTGTGAGAGCATCTCCAAGATGGATATTTCCAGAGAAGGGTATCTCCAAGGATATGTCTCCAAGTGCTGCCTCGCTCATATCCTATAGATATCTCTTTTCCATCGACAGGGAGTATTTAGTTGGCAAGCCAGAAATGTTTTGGGGTGATCTGGAGAGTTTCTGGATGATCCGCCAAGAGGAAACTGAGAAAAAGGGGGTCCCTAAAGCAAATTTCCCTATGCATTTTCTAAAGACTTCTTTAGGCAGCGCTACCGCAAAAACTGCTGAACCGAATTACACCAAATTTGGCAAGAAGCTGGATCTTGTCCCTGAGACAGTGTTTTTTCTGAATTAGTAAAATAATATAATAGGGCAGGATAAGGCTACCCTGCCTCACTAGGCCCTGTGAGGTGGTACCCAGAGGGATCCCCAGGGCACAAAATAAAAAGTGGGCAGGTTTTGTCATGATCCAGAGGGACTTCTGCACGATTCTGCAAAAAAGGAAACAAAATGGCGGACACCAATTTTTTATTTAAAGAGGAGCATGAGTAGGGTCCCCATCCCAAGCCTATTTTGGTCCGTGGGGACCCCCATCGCCGAGGGCTGGCCAGCTTAACTAAGGGGAGGTGCTGTATGCCCACCCAACCAGAGCTGAATACCGTCTTGGGGACCCCATCCCCTGGGCCCAATGCATTAACTACGGGGAGGGGGCATGTGGACCCCTTCCCCCCAGCTTTGTTAGGCTCCGGGGACCTCATCTTCCGGGACCATATTCAATAAAAAGGTGAGGGCAGCACCACTCCCTGAGACACCAAAGGTCCCTTACACTTTAAAGGCCCCGTCTAGCCATTCCTCCCTTGTCCAGCACATTTACTGTGTCCTGTAGAGCCCACTCCCAGGACACAGTAGTTTACCTTCCTGCACTACAACAGGAAGGAAAATGTGTGCTCCCACTTGGCTTGAGCATTTTTTAATCTCCTGCCAGACTGTGGGAGATTTAAAGATGCTCCCACCGGCTTGGAGCAGACTTCTGTTCTGTTTCCATGGCCACACTCCTGAGGACAGGGAAACAGAACACATAATGCTCTCGGACAGAGGGAGCAAGCAGAAACAGCTGCTCTCTCTGGCAGGGCCACACAGAGAACCCAAAGCAGTAGTGGGAATTTTCTCCAACCAGCCACGGGGAACCACTGTCGGGCCCTGGGAGGTTGAAAACGCTTGCCTGCTGCTTTTGTTACTGGGGGACAATTTTGCAGCACCGCTGCAAAACCGGCTCCCAGTAACAAAACCTGCCCTCACCCTTCCAGCCCTCTGGGGGAATGGCCAACCCCGTATGGTCAGTCCATACCTGCCTTTGGGCGGGAGAAAAATCCTCTCACGCATGATGCAGGAAGCTGGCTTGGGCCGCAGCAGCCATGAGTCTCCTCCCGCTGCACCCAACGTGGTGGTTGTTGGGTGCCCCAGGTGGGCAGGTGGGCACCAGGGCATCCCCCTAAAATGTTGTAATGCTCCAGGGGATGGGGTCCATAGGACCTAAATAAGTTCAGGAGGAGAACCACTCAGCTCCCTCCCTTTATAATAACAGCCCCTCCCCCCGGGAATGGGATCCCCAGGGCCTAATAAGGCTTCGCAAGGGGGGTTATGTGGCCCTCCTACTCTTTTTTATTGAATTAGCTGTGGGGGATTGGGTTCCAGGGCCTAAGAAGACTCAGGGATGGCAGCCGCACACACTTCTTCAATGTTTAATTGTATTTGGCCCCAGGGGATGGATCCCCTGGACCTTTTAAGGCTCAGGGAGGATGCCACATGCCCGCTCCATTTTTTATGGAAATTTTGCCCTGGGTGATGGATTCCCTAGGGGGCAATTAAGGGTCAGGGAGGGTGCTGCACCCCTCCTTCCCTGAAGAAGGGGTCCCTGGGGCTCGAAGGCCAACCCTAAGCAGCTCACACCACAGGCTGTGTGCAACAAGGGGTTGGCAGCCTTCTGGGGGATTAGACTCAGGGCCTGACTGAAAGCAGGTCTACCCCATGCACGACCAAAGGCTGTGCGTGGCATGGGGTTGGCTGCCTCCAGGTGGCCGCCTTTGTCGAGTTGGATGCAGGGCCTGGCCGCAAGCTAGGCCTTATGGCCAACCTCACACTGCGCATGACGGGTGAGCTGCCAACAACCTCCTGTGCATGGCCAAAGGCCATGTGCAACATGAGGTTGGCTGGCTGTAGTGGTTTGGCTTTACATCTGGTAATAAAATATTACTTTATGTTAAAAAAAAATTTGCTGGAAAAAATTAAAAGTTAAAGTAACGTTATAGGTGAAAAGTTCAGTAACAACATAGCATTTTCAACTCTAAAAACCGAACATTCACCAGGTATACATATGAAATATTTCATAAATATATATACATATTTTTTAAGATAGATATCTGAAATATGGCATTATGTAATTTGTTGACAATAAGAAAGATGGGGAGTTGCATAGTGATGATTTATTGGACATCGAATCTTTAGAGATATTTAAAATATTATCACATATAGAGATGAAATTACTTTGGCATTCAAATGTGTGAACGCATTCACTGAAGGGTCATGTTCCTGGGAAAATGTAAGGATTTAATTACACTGCTGGCTCTTAAGTCAGGTTGCACTAAGGATAAAATTGTTAATCCACTTACAGCAATCTACAGTTAAAGCTTTGTTAAGCATGAGGAATTCTTTAGGATTATAGATGTGAAAGACATCCTTAAAATATTACCAGTTAACACTAGTCATACATGTGCAACACAAAAAAAAGCAATTTTGTTTGTGTCTTTTTAATTTCAATTTTAAATATAACCCTTAAAAATCACAGCTCTTATGGCAATATATCACATGATGCAAACAGAACACACCCTGAATGCTAGCTTGTGAATTAATCCATCCTAATGAGATCTGTTGTTTTTTAGCTGCCAAGGGCCATATTAAATAATAGGGAGTGAGCCACAGTTTGCACCATTTGGGTGTACCTAGAAGAGAATGAGGCTGTTTGCCCAGTTACCAAAAATATTGCTTTACTCATAGCACCTGAGCTAACTATGCGAGTTTGCACAACAACCCAGAGCACTGGTGATTCAAACCAGCTGACTCTCTCTCTGTTCTGAAGGCCCACATGAAGGTGTTGTCATCATGCCCTTATTCTTGCTCACCTTGTAACAAGCAGAGTCATCTCCAAAGGCTAGAATGCAGGTGTTGCAATGTTTGACAACACTAACAATGTCCTTTCCCTCCCGAGGCTCCAAGAAGTCGGGGGTGGCAGGACTAATGTCAGGCTCATGTGTGTGTGTGCTGGAGGCAGCCCTTTGAAATGTAAGTGGGCCAGAGAAGAGCTGTTCCCCACCCATCCCGCAAACACTTAGTCCCTACACATAGTCCCCCCCATATTTGACTGTCTGAGAGCACAACGTAAAGGTCAACTGCCAAGCTAGTCACAGTCATGTGACCCAGGACACAGGTGGCAGACACCAAATGGATAGGAAAAGAAAATGCCAACTTTCTTAAAAGTCTGTATACTAGGGAAGTACCTGGAATCCAACTTATTTTATAAAGATGACCACACTACATGCTTTTTGTGGTGCGGGTTATTTAGTTACCCTCTTGGTTTTCCTTTCATTATTTTTTACTTTAAACAGGAAACTCTCTTATTTCCGAGAGAAACACGAAAAAGTTAAACAAAAATTGCAAAACAAATTATAACCACATATAGACATTTACAATGGACCAAATAGATAGTAATCCAACTAACCACCATACATTCGAAATTGCACAATATATCATGTGAATCATCAACAGATCATGTGTTTTTATGCAATTTATAAGAGGAGTTACTATGCACAACCAAAAGAATGAACAATTTACAAAATTAATTCAATATGAGCAACCTTATGGTGGCGACCGGCATTGGTGGGAAGTAGGAATACGGCTTTGCCCTTCATGAAAAGAACTAGCAGCCCGTCCCGACGATGCCCGGGAGCAATTAGGCTTCAGGGCCCCCCCCGCCCCGCTTTTGTAACCTGCAGACGTCACTTTTTCCTCCTGTAATTTACTTTACTTCAGGGCCCCCGCCCGCCCCACTTTTGTAACCTGCACACGTCACTTTTTCCTCGTGCACACGTCATGGCTACACGTCACTTTTTCCTCCTTTTCCTCCTGTAATGCACCGTTTGTCTGACATTTGTAGTGCACCGTTTGCCTCCTCTTTCTTGTTCTCAGGCTTCCCCGACCGCAGCCCGCACGTCCCGTCCCCCGCCCGGCCTGTCCCATCCCCCGCCCGGCCCGTCCCGTCCCCCGCCTGCCCCGACCCCCGCCTGCCCCTACATGAGTGCCCTTACCTCCGCCGGCGCTGCTCCCGCCTGTCCGCTCGCACCACCGCTCCTCCCCTGCGCCATGTCCGCCGGTCCTCCTCCGCCACCGGTCCTCTGCTCCTGATGTCACCGCTCCTCCCCCGCGCCATGTCCACCGCTCCTTGGACGCCGCTCCTCCCCGTGCTCCTAACGTGACCACGCACGTCGCGGCCGGGACTACTTTTGAGGGACTACTTTTTTTAATCTAAAATTTTAAATAACGTTTATTTTTTTAATTTATGTAGCCTATAACCATCTACACTCCCTGCCGATTTCAACGGTGTATCGGGTGTGTAGATTGGCACAGTGGTTCCCGAGTTTACCCGCCTCAAAGCCTGAAAGTTTCTGCTTTATTATAGTAGTATAGATTATAAGGGAAAAGAATAAAAATGGATGATCACAAAAACGGATGTTTGTAAAAAGAGATGGGACAAACATGAAAGGCAGGATTTATAATACAGATCATATTCCGAAAGAAAATTAACGCACATCAAAAAATGAGAGATACATTCATCAAAACAAGTGAAACCTCGTACTTGTCGCCCCAGGAATAATTGACGTTATACTAATTCTTCTGCTACGAGGCTACCAGAAGATTGCTTCAATATGCTTTTAATAAGAAGCCCTGATGAAAGCCCGCAAAGGAATTAACCGTGGCTAGAAACGCGTCGGCATATTCCCTGTTGATATGAATCAGTCGAACTGTTAAATCAGGACACTCATATTGAATTAATTTTGTAAATTTTTCATTCTTTGGGTTGTACATAGTAACTCCTCTTATAAATTGCATAAATACACATGATCTGTTCATGATTCACATGATATATTGTGCAATATTGAATGCATGGTGGTTAGTTGGATTACTATTGATTTGGTCCATTGTAAATGTCTATATGTGGTTATAATTTGTTTTGCAATTTTTGTTTAACTTTTTCATGTTTCTCTTGGAAATAAGAGAGTTTCCTGTTTAAAGTAAAAAATATTGAAAGGAAAAACAAGAGGGTAAATAAATAACCCGCACCACGAAAAGCATATAGTGTGGGCATTTTTATAAAATAAGTTGGATTCCAGGTACTTCCCTAGTATACAGATTGATTATTGGCCCTACCTGGCTCCAGTCATTCGGGCCTGACCCCTCTTTTTTTGAACTTTCTTAAAAGTGGCATTTTCAGAAGTGTGACTTAATTCCCACTTTCCCATTAAAGAGAATTTTATCTTACAATACATTTGAGTCCAAACTTGTTATCTTAATCTGATTCCAATCAAAAGTTAGCACTTATTAAATGTCATAAGGTAACCCAGTGTTATCCCATGGGAGAGATAGGCCTTTTAGTAGTGAAAAATGAATTTAAGAGACATGTAAAACTTAAAAACACTAATCCTATTTTTGAAATACATGCACCCTGCCCTATGGGCTGTTTAGGGCCTCCCTTAAGGGTGACTTATATGTTTTAAAAAGGAAGGTTTATGCTAGGCAAAAGGTTTATTTTGCCAGCTCGCATTACAGTTAAAACTGCACTACATGCTGCAATGGCAGCAGACCTGAGATATGTTTTACAGTTTTACTTGAGCGAGTGGCACACGAGTGCTGCAGGCTCACTAGCAGCATTTAATTTACAGGTCCTGGGTACTATGTAGTACAATATACTAGGGGTTAACAAATGAATTAAATGTGTCAATCAGGTGTAGGTCAATTTTACCATGCTTTAGGGTGCCAACAAAACAAACTCACAAAACACGAGGGGTGAAGGCAAAAACATTTGGGATGACCCTGCTGAGAGGGCGATGTCCAACATCTTTATTATGAGTTGGCCGGTATTTGGTGCATAGATCGCGGAGGTCACAATCCCAAATTGTGGACAGTGTCATTGCACAAAATTCTGGTTATTCTACGTTTTCTACCCAGAACTAGGCATAACAATAAACACCCAGAGATACCAGGTGCTTTACTGTGTGTTTTTCCCCAAACATCCACAAGGAAAAAAACATGGAAAAACCACCTGCTCTGAGCACACAGAAAATGTCAGATCGAGGGCAGGGTGGGATTTGGGTGTTGGGTGGGGAATAGAGATGCAGGGCAGGCTTGGGCTTGTCTGAGCGCGCATTGTCTGCTCCCACAGACAGCTGCATGGGGCTGGCGCCGGACGAGCAATGCTGCTGCCCTCATCCCATATCTGATGTCACAAGACCATGAATTCTCGTTGTGGATTTTGTAGACCTAATAATTCCGAGCTCAGAGACACAAGCTGTGGGCGAAATATCCAACATGTAATGAAGGACATAATAGTCATTTAGAGTCTGGCATTGTGGATGCAACTTCATAAATTGGTGTCACCAGAACCTTCCAAAGTCTCCATTACCCTTCCCCTTTCAAAGGTGGGGTACCACTGGTGGAGCCTCAGCTGGCTCCGCGTAATCCAGTAGACTGTTCACCACAGAAGTGGTACCCAGACATACTTATGGACTAACTACCACCATCACATTTTTACTGCCAACAGCTGCCATGTGGGCCAGTGGAGTCCTGGCTGGGAAATGTAAAAGTGCCCCTGATACACAGAGAGAAAGCTCATTCCATATCAGGAATATTTTTTTATGCATTTCAGCATTAAACCTCCGGTTTGGAAGTTTATACTGAAAGGCAAAAGGAAGTCAACGACCATGAAGTTGCATCCACCCCACCAGTGGAGAAACTTCCATTGCAGAGGTTCCCACCATGCAGCTGATGGTCAATAGGGAACCATGTTAACATAGAGCAAATAATGCGCTGAACGCAACATTATAAAAACACATAAAAAAGCCATGTCTCATATGTCAATTGGATGCCTTTGGCATCTGGAAGAGGGTTAACTGAATTGTTTGTTTTAGTTCATAACACGTTAGAATTGCTCATATAAAAATGACATACATTCTTGATATTTTGAAAAGTTATAATTGCCAATTTGCTGCTTCTTGCTAGTAAGTTGCCCCCTTTATGTCACGCACTCTTTTGTACCTATTCCTTTGTCTGCAGGTGAGGGGATGTGTCGATTTTGGATAACCTCACATAGTGCAATTTAATGCGATACTGCCAAAAACATATTTTGAATGATATTGAGAAAAGTTGCACTTTCAGGATGCTACTGAATTTCTTAAGAGAAAGTACAATTCCACTTTCTAAATTCAATTGGTGTTTTTAATTCTTTCTATGATTTATGTCTGTATGTATATGGTACTTCCAAAGTGAGAACGTATACAAAAGGCAGTGGAACACTGTAATGATCAAAAACAAGCATACAGTAATTGAGTAATAGGTTAGTAAGCTGGGTTATGGATAGTTAATGCATTTTGATACCTGCATTGGGCCTACCTGAACACTCCGATTGATTACTTTTTTAATAAAAATATATATCTTGATTGGTTTTTGCAAACATTACAGTGTGCATGTTAATCAAGATTTCAGTCATTCAAGAATTATAGAGCGCACAGCCACTCCAAGAGTGTCCCAGCCCCAGGACAGGTGTAGACAGTTATTACACAACTGAATTACTGAAAAGCTGATTGAAAAAGCAAGGTTTTGAGGTTGTGCTTAAATCAATTTTCATCCCTCATCGCCCGCAAATCCAGAGGAAGAGCATTCCTAGCCCGGGCCGCAAGAAAGACGAAAGAGGTACCAACCCATCTCATTCTCCTAGTCTTTGTTACTGAGGCCAACTCTGCACCAGAAGAGCACAGCGTTCTTAACAGGGTGATAATTGGTGATCGTCGCAGAAAGATGCCTAGGACCTGTCAGGTGGAAAGCTCGATGGGCTAGGGTTAGACGTTGATATAAATTTCTCTCATTGATGGGAACCAGTGAAGCCCCTTTGGATAAAGGCGAATGTGTGTCTGCCTAGGAACTTTTAAGAGTAGCCGAGCAGCTGTGTTTTGGGCCACCTCCTGCCTCCTCTGCACGTAGGTGGGTAGCCTGATTGAAGACCTTATGAGAGAGTTATAGAGTTGATGCTTAGAATGAGTCACTCTAAGGGGGGGCGTAGCCCAACGCTGATGGAGTAAGGGGTGTTTTGCAATCAGGCCTAATCCTGATGATTCTGCTGTTGTTTTTATCCCCTGATTGAGACCACACCTGGCTCTCTGTGTGCACAGCTCCTGGGAGGGGACGTGGAAAGGCAAGAAGAATCGAGGGCTGTGATCCCCATTGAATGTATTTTTTCTTTTTGAAATAATTTAGTGCTGACTAGACTCAGTGGTATCTGGGCGCTTGACAGAGTACAAGTACAAGACATTTGCAAGTAGTATACAACAAAAGATGGGGATAAAGTAATAGGCATACATAATGGACGATATAGACTAGAGGTAGCAGTGGTAGGTAATATCATGCGTTGGAGGCATGTGCAGTTCTTTTCAGAGGTAGTGTTGTTCCGACTCTTTGATGGTTGGGTGGGAAGCGCATGGTGGACATCAGGTGTTTTATGAAGGTGGATTCAGGTACTTGGTGAACAAGAAGTAATGTACGTTTTTTTCTGAAGTGTAGGAATGAGTGCTTTTCACGTGGATCCTGTGGCAGAGCATTCCAAACGCTAGGTCCCTTCCCAGAGAAGGAATGGGTGATGATTTTTCTTTCATCCAGCTTTTGATAAGTTGTTTGTTAGTTTTAAGTTTTTCAGTATGGAGAACTTTGTGGGTTATACAGGTCATTTTGAAAAATAATCTCGCTTCAAATGGTAGCCAGTTGAGTGTCTTACGCGTGTGTGTGATGTGATCATAGCAGCTCTCTCCAGAGAAAAGTCTAGCCACTGTGTTGTGGATTTCATAGGGTTAAGGTGATTTTTTGGGATACCAGTGATCGTTGGGTTGCTGGTGTCCAGCTTGAAAAGGAGTAGGGATTGTACTATGGTCTTAAGGTCTTCAATAGGGAGGAAGACTTTGATTTTTTTTGGTGTTTCAGCATGTAGAAGGTACTTTTTGCAAAGGCATTAATTTGGCCTTCATGCTCTGGTTTTTATCCAGTGTAATCCCTAGTGATTTAACAGAGTTGGAGATAGATAGTTTACAGTTTAGTGCAGTTAGGTTATCTAGCTAATTATGGATGGGATACGACTTTCCTTATGGTTGAATGAGGAGAAGTTTGGTTTTGTTGGGGTCGAGCTTCAGGTAGTTGTTGGTCAGCCAGGATTGTCCCTTAGAGAGATTGTTATTTAGCCACAGGATATCTCCAGATAACGAGATTTTAATGTAGAGCTGGGTATTCTCTGCTTATAGATGGCTGGCAATTCTGGCTTGTTTACGGGCGACTGCAAGGGATTCCATATAAATGTTGAACAAGGCAGGGGGCAGGATTGAGCCTTGGGGAACTCCTTGTGGGACTGACACTGCAGGTAAAGTTGAATTGTTTAATTTAATTAGGTGAGAACGTTGGTTCAGGAACGAGGCAACCCACTGAAGGACAGTTCCGTTGATGCTTGCACACCCTCGTGAGGCCTGACAAAATTGTGTCTGGTGCATAAAAAAGGCTCAGGACGTGAGTCCTGCGGGCAAGACAGTGGAGTACTGACGCTGCCAGGAGTGAGAGGTGCGTCGCCCCGTTTGAGGGCTGATAGCAGGGCAGCCTATGTGAAGGTGGGCTCTGCAGGACTGTCTGCTAGCGCTGAGGCCGCGGACAAGGCACGCTAAGGATCGGAGCAATTGCTGTCATCAGCCCTGGGCACTCAGTAGGCCGTTACAGAGAACTAGTAGCAAAATATAGCACAAAGTTCCCCAGCAGGGCTTGAAAGAAAGAGTGTGTGTGTATAGAGAAAGACAAGAGGGAAAGAAGAAAGGGAATATTCCCTCTTGGGAACTAGAACCCTCACAAACCCAGCAAGCTAGGTGTCATGCTTCATCATATGGGTCCTGCTCCTCGTCAGACTGGCGCTGCAATGTCTTACGGGCACCCACGAAGGGGCTCTTTAGCGGAGATCTTTTGTTCCAGCCATATGGTGCATGCGTGTGAGAGGGCAGAAAAAATGTGTAGTCGTGAATAAGTGGTGGTGATTAAAAAAGGTAAGTTAGTCCACAAGGATTTTTAATAACGTGGCTGACTCCCTTGGTTAAAATAGTGGGAGGGGAGATAGACGCTACGAAGGTAAGTGGCGAAGATATCTGCAACCCTCTGTTTAGGTCGACATGTTTCTTGCTAATCTAGCAATTCCTCAGGTCCTTGGTGTCTAGTACTACACAGTGAATTAAAAAACTTTTATACAACCTTTATTTTGTAGGTCTGTGATGGGCAGGCCAACTGGTCCTGCCTCAAGTGGTGCAACCCTAAGTGTGTCCCTAAGGTGCCCCGCAGTGTGCTCCTGTGGGACCTGCACAGAAGAGTCAGGGACCCAAACGGCGTGCGGTCTCTGCCTGCAAACCTACCTCCACGTACAATCCGTGCGGGATCCGGAGCGACTGGAGTACTGACGCTGCCAGGAGTGAGAGGTGCGTCACCCCATTTGAGGGCTGATAGCAGGGCAGCCTATGTGAAGGTGGGCTCTGCAGGACTGTCTGCTAGCGCTGAGGCCGCGGACAAGGCACGCTAAGGATCGGAGCAATTGCTGCCATCAGCCCTGGGCACTCAGTAGGCAGTTACAGAGAACTGCCAACAAAGGAGCAGCACATCGGAGCTTACAGCGGGTGCCCTCTAAGTGTAGGGGTCTGTCCCCTGGCCGTCTTATCCATCAGGTCAGTAGGGGTCCCTGGAGCAGGTCGCTGCATGACAGTCTTTGCTGGACTGGCGCTACCTGACGGAATACTGGAGAACCCTTATTACTGGAGTCAGCAACTGGGGCAAACATTTTTCTGACGGGGAGTCTATGCAGCAATTTCTTGAGTGAACTGGGCTGCTATTGCCTGATTCATGCAGTCCTCATCCCAAAAACGCAGAGCATTGTTGCTCACACTGGGGTTCCTGTTAACTCTGGGCCCCCTCATTTCTGCTTCAATCCTGAATGATGCTTGTGCCCCCCAATCTGGATGTTGTGAAGGGGGGGTGAATGGCTAGTGCAACTGGAGATCCATTCTCATGGGTGAATCCTTTCCCATGAGAAGGTAGACACCCCTGCCTCTCTGACATAAAAGAAAGACACTTTTATAAAGGCGGGGTGCGCATTGGGGAGTCCCCCGGTGGTGCACTGCCTTTGGTGCCTACGACCTGGTGCTCCTAGCCGGAATTGGGGATGTGGCTCCTGGAATCCTGCTATTCCTGGGCCTGACCACTGCTAAGACTTGAAACCTCCGTTTTTGAGGTAACAGAACAGTACCAGGACCTTCCTCACATTACTTCCCAGACAGCTAGAATTGTATTTGACTGTATGGCTAGTGATAGCCTATGTGCCTCTTCATGGGACTATGGGTGAAGCTGAGCTTTATCCTGTGGAAATTTTGTCTGCTGCTGGGGGGTAGCGCGGAAGCTTTCTTAACCTGTGAACATTACTTGTATGAGCCAAATGGTGAGCAGTGAGTCCTGGGGGTACTGGTGAGTACAGCTCATACTCCCCAACTGCTAGCTTCCACGGGTGTATTTACCACAACTGTTTTCTAATGTGTCGCTACATTGGTTTGGATGGGGAGATGTTACCTTAAATTCCGGGGGGGAGGGGGTTACTGTTGGGTATTTTGGTATGTATGGCTTAGCTTGAGTTGTGATTTTTTTTTTAATTTGGTACTATGTGGGCGGGACTTATGCAACTACAGGTGCTGCCTCTGTGGTTTTTACGGCCCCTTCTTCTTTTCCTATTTTAGGAGATTGTACACATTATAAGGTCCTTTCTTATGAATGTTTGGGGCCTCAATAGTATGGCTTAGCAGTCTAAAGTGCAATCTTATCTGAAGCAAAAATGGGTGCATATAGCTTTATTGCAGAAGACCCATCTGATTGAGGCTGAGAGGTCAGCTCTACAAACACGCTGGTGGGGCCAAACATACAGCTTCACATACTTGGTGTTCCCAAAGGGGTGTACTTATGTGGGTGTGGCCTGGGGTCCCTATCCAAGTTCTGTTCTTATTAAATTACCCAGAGGGTTCTTTGTACTCCATTTAAGGCATCTGTGAGGTAAGGACATCCTTCTTGTAAATATATATTCTCCCAATTCTGACCAGCAAAGGACGCACAATTGATGGACGGAATGCAGAGCAAATCAAAACATTCACCCCCTGTCAAGAGATCTCGGTTAAATCCATCATTCTTTTCCTCACCCTGCCACCCCAGTTTAGACCTGGCCATATGCAAATCAGTCTTCACCCGGTGCCTCATGGGAACAGTCCAGCCCGAACTGCCAAGCCTAGGACCGGTTTCGGGGTTTCACCCCTCATCAGCCAGGATAGCTTGAATCCAGTGACACAGTGAGCTCGGGACGCACGTCTGGGCATACAAGGTGCACTTAGGACGAGAAAGCAATAGACACACAATTGATGGACCGAATGCAGAGCAAATCAAAACATTCACCCCCAGTCAAGAGATCTGGATTAAATGCATCATTTTTTTCTGACCAGGCACGCTTTCTAGATGGGCTGTCTCACGTAATCAGATGATCAAATAGAGGGTGATTTTAACGGAGTTGTCGATCTACAGCTGGACCACTCCCACCGCATCGGGACACCATAGCGAAGACATTTTGAGATTAGCAGAAACATTGGGGCCTGGCAGACACATGGTGGGTGACCTATGACTACTCGTATTTCTGTGCGCTCCGTGAGCTCCATGTTTGACTTCCTCTGCACACCAGACATGGATGCGACAGTTGTACAGTCTGAATCTCTGGCTAGATTGATATCGGATCATAACTATTTCATAATGACCCAAGTTTGGGTCAAATCCTACACCATTATCCCTAGGTGGAGTTTGAGACCCGTAAAGATCAGGTATTTCGCCATACTCTAGGAGAGGAAATTCAGGCCTATTTTGAGGGCAATACTGGCTCAGCTAAATCCATCTTGTAGGAATGGGGGCTTTTTAAGACGTTGATCAGTGGGCAGTGTATTGTGACGGTGGTGGGGGTGTGCCACACACTGGTCTTAGAGGTTAACACCCACAAAGAGATTTTGAGAACTGTGGAGAGGGATAGACCTGAGTGCCCGGACCTGCAAGGAAAATGGCTGGATGGGAAAGAGCGGCTAGCAGAACAGGTGGAATGCCGTAGATGTTTTGAGTACAAAGAATACATGGTGAAAATACATGCTGAAAGAGAATAAACGGGGGCATAGTTGATGTGGTTGACCAATGCTGCCAGAAGGGGTTCCCAAATATTGGAAATAGACAAGGAGTGTTTGATAACATTAGACTTACTCTGAGAACTCGAGGAATGGTGGATGGGCTGTTAGCAATGGAACTTAGAGCCCCTCTTTCCGACCATTCACCAATACAATTTAAACTAATTATATCTACATCTCGAGTCAAATGGGAAATTCATCACTTTTACCTCCTGTAGCACCTGCAGGTACTACGCAGACCAAACCCCTCCCCTTCAAGAGAGTTATATCATCTGCTAGGAACACACTCTCAGACAATCACAGATCACACCCCCAACTAATTTGGAATCCATAGATTGACTTTTTTCTTATGTAGCGACATCAAGTAGGCTTGTTCATTTCAATGTCCTCTCTGTACCAAGAGTCAGTACTATTCCCAAGTTCTAATATTTTGATGAAATCAATAACGAGATCTCTACAGTACATCAGTTGAATGCAATGAGCGGCACTCCTTCTCCCAAACAAGTTCATATTCCAGGTTATGAAACATTCTGCGTTAATGGCGGTTGCCGCTACATGTTGTGGTGCATCAAAGGGCCTTGTTGTTTGGGTTAAAATAGCATTTTATGTACAGGTAGAGACTTTTAAAAATCTTTTTATTGTCAAGAAAAAAGTACATCAAAACACCCTGTGCCACAGCTACAGAGGATAGCCGCGGGCAGTAACAATGGCCATTAAACTTATAACAGAATACACACTCATACTCGATAAAATCCAAAGCAGTTTTAACAGTAAAACAACATTTTAGGGCATAATAAGCATAATAGAGCCCTATTCTAATACACAGTCCCATCTAAGCTAATTCATTATGCGTCCTCTAAACAGCCCCAGATAGAATACAATATTTGCAGGGGAGACGCCTACACCGCCCTTCTTGCTGATCAGGGAGTCTTGCTGCACAATCCCTGCAACGTACCTTCTGCTGCTATCACCCTCGCCGCCTCTGAACCTCGCGGTACCCGCTGCGCGGGTCCCCGCATCGCCCGTCTTGCTGGGCGCTGTGTTGAGGAAGAGGAGCTTTGCCTGGGACCTTGGCCACACCGTCGGGCGGGAGGAGAACATTTCAGCAGGGCTGCGAGCGCCAGGTGAGGGACAGGGACTCCATTTCCCAGGAGTCCCTGTGTTGACACCACCTGCACCTGGACGCTCTCCCTGGTTGCCCCGCCCCCGACCACCGAGCTAAAGGTGCCGCCTGCCTCGGACAATTGGGAGACGCCTACACCGCCCTTCTTGCTGATCAGGGAGTCTTGCTGCACAATCCCTGCAACGTACCTTCTGCTGCTATCACCCTCGCCGCCTCTGAACCTCACGGTACCCGCTGCGCGGGTCCCGCATCGCCCGTCTTGCTGGGCGCTGTGTTGAGGAAGAGGAGCTTTGCCTGGGACCTTGGCCACACCGTCGGGCGGGA
This sequence comes from Lissotriton helveticus, assembly GCF_964261635.1. Lineage (NCBI taxonomy): Eukaryota > Metazoa > Chordata > Amphibia > Caudata > Salamandridae > Lissotriton > Lissotriton helveticus. The sequence goes on from NC_136062.1 coordinate 80,992,635, forward strand.
GGAGAACATTTCAGCAGGGCTGCGAGCGCCAGGTGAGGGACAGGGACTCCATTTCCCAGGAGTCCCTGTGTTGACACCACCTGCACCTGGACGCTCTCCCTGGTTGCCCCGCCCCCAACCACCTCATCCCCTCATTAGGATTAATTGATCCCCGCTGCGCGGGAGCGTCCCGGGAGAAGCCCGGGACAAGGGCGGGACCGTCTGTGGCCGTCCGGGGCCGAAGGAGGCCGGGCTGGGCCAGCCCCTTAACACCTGTAGTTCAGTGGCCCGTGTCTTGCCACACGTTGGATATGGCGACAGAAGAGGAAACCCCGGGGAAAAAAGGTAGATTACGCAATGGGTTATTGGAGAATTATTTTCCCAAGAAGAGTGAGGGAGAAAAGAATTCCATCCTAGCAGAGCGTAGGGCAGAGCGGCGTCGCTCAGTTGAGAGTATGAAACATAGACCCCTCACTGATAGTTCCCTGCTTGAATTGACCCGGGAGGGAGGATCTGTAGACTTGAGTGAGGATAACGCTAGTCAAGAAGGCGTTCCCCTATTGTTCCGTGATTTTGTACCCACTCCCTGTTTTCCTTTGGATAACATTATAATTGTTTCTCCTACCCCTAGTCCAAGTCGCGTCATTGTTACATCTAAATCCAGGAAACAGAAACCTAAGCCTTCACTTGTGGCCCAGATCCATCGCCCACCACCTAGTAAAAAAAGGAGGAAACATAGGGTGGCACCAGGTAAAGCCAAAACCCCGCATACTGAGTTTGGTAAAGGGGCAAAAAACCCCATTTTAACTGAGATTACCCCAGCAGTGGAACAGGATTTTACACCAGCAGTAGTACCACCATTGGTTCACAGTCCACTTGAAGTAGCTATACAGGCAGTGGTTCCTGATAGCAACACTAGAGCTACAGCAGCTGTTACTTCACCTCCCCCCACATCGATAGGGAATTTGGAGTTTCTGTTGAGATCTCTCCTTTTACCTATTAATGAGTCCATTAAAAAGGTGGAAATCAGACTGACCATATTGGAAGCCGCCATAACTAGCATGGCCACTCTGACTAAAACCCAGGGGAGCGGGGTGGCGCATCTTACACCCTCGATAAGGCCCCCTCCTACCTCAGCTCAAAAAAAAAACCCCGCCCCAGCTCAGCCGGCCAAGCAAACTCTACAGTCCCAGGGTAGAGTTGACCTTTCCTCTCAAAACCCACCGCCTTCAAAACAACTAAAGACACCAGAAATTGAATTGGGTGATGCCCCAAATAAACCAATCTTAAAGGCCCCGACAAGTAACAAATAGAATGTCCAAGGGGAAGGTAGAAATAATAGAGTACCACATAAAAAGGTCCCACAAGTGGAGATTCCCCCAGAAGCAGTGCCCTTTGTGGTGGTCTTGACTGGGGTCCCTCAGTTAGCAGAAAATAAGAAGGAGGATATGTTGACCTCAAGAATAAAATCATTCATTGGTTGAGAACGTATAGGCCGATAGCGCCCAATATAGATGGGGATATAGTCCATGTTAGACGGATCAATTGGCTGGGGAGTAGAACTAAAAATATAGAGGGGGATCTAGTGGTGGTCAATTTTAGAGATCCTCGGGCTGTCGATTATATTTTAAACTGGCCACCAGGAAACGGGGAAACTTGCATCGTCCCTCGGGCCTTAACACACTTTTATCCCAGGTCAGAGGCTACCCCTTTCAAATATCTAAATAAATTTCAATCCTATAGGCCTTCTCGTACCTTGCCCTACAATAACAATCATCCCCAGTATGGGCAACATTTTGCCTTGGTGCCTGACCAGCACCTTGTCTGGTCTACGGTCCCTTATAGACATACGATGAACCATGACACCAGGATGAATCATCTGAGACCTTTTACCCCGCTGGACACTTACAATCGGTTCTCTCAGCTCTCTGGGCTGGAAGACTGCGATTGAAGTTCAGTGCCCGGGGGGGAGATAAGTAAACTCCCTGGGGAGGAAGCCCCACGACGACTCTGTGGTAGTATAGATACGGGGGAAGTTAGTCCACTTTCAGCTCAAACTGTTATTACCAACAACATTACTGAGGCTTCTATGTCAGCTAGGCCTTTGACTAGCATGGTTGGTTGTCCTGCAACCCCTATTCCCTTGGCACAGGTGGGGGGGAGCTGCATGACCATGGTGGACAATGAGGGTGTGAACGGGGAGGGATACACCACAGTGCCCAAAGGACGGCGGGTAATAAACCTCCTTTCTTGGAACATCGCGGGGTTAAAAAGGAAGTTGGAAATTCCAGAGTGGCACACGTTCATTGAGAGGTTTGATGTTTGCCTGTTTCAGGAAACTTGGAGCCTATCACCGTTACACAAATCGGGGTATACCACCCACTTTTTGCCAGCAGTAAGCAAGGGAAAGAGTAGACCAGCGGGGGGCCTCATGGTCTGGATTAAAATAGAACTGGATTGGGTGGTTACACGCCACATCTCGGAGTGTAATGATATACTCCACCTCTCCTGTAGAGGTAAGGTGGAGGGTAGTAGGCTTGACCTGTTCAATGTATACGTTAGAGGGGCCCCTGGGGACTCTGCCTCTTTGATTTTTACAGCTCTGGACTCCGCCTTAGCTAATTGCCCGTCATCAGCAAAAATCATCGTGGGGGGTGATTTTAACTGTACGTTTGAACCCCTCCTCGGAGATGACCCTTTGGGTATTGAAGAGGAGGATTCAAAATGGTCCATCCCAACCTTATCCCTGCCCCCCATTAGGAAATGGTCAGCTAGGGCAATCCAAATCAATGCACTGACTAGGGACCACAAGTTAAGAGCCCTCAACGGCAGGACTATATCCGATCAGGTAGGGGCACTGACCTTCAATAGACTTACTGGGCCGTCCCGAATTGACTACATCCTAATGGATGTTAGTTTTTGGGCAGACCTGATTGACATGGAGGTCCTCCCAAGTCAAGATAGCGACCACAATCCCCTGTGTTGCAAGTTTAATTGGGGTACCCTTAAAGATAGGAGGGTGAATGTCACCCTAAAAACATCTAAAGAGGTTATCCCACATAACAACAATCGCAGACTGAAATGGGATAAGGCTAAACTTAATGAGGATGATCTAGGGGCCATTAAATCTCTGGTAGAGGGCTTGTCTTCTGAGTTGGAGGACTGGGTCGGTGAGAACCAGACTAGCAGGCTTCCATACCCCTCCCTCGACCTAGTTTATAAAGCCACAATAGATCATGTTGGTCAATTTTTTACCTCGAAAGGGAAAAGCAATAGGGTCACTGTTACACTACCCACTTTTAATAAACCTTGGTATACAGATCAGTGTAAGGGCAAAAGAAAAAACCTGACAAAAGCCCTGATTTCTGGGGATCCTTTGCTGGTTAGAGCGGCCAGGAAGGATTACCTAAAAGCATTATCACTGGCCAAACGCGAGTGGGAGGAACAGCATTGGCAGGACCTATCCAATGCTGTGAGTAGTAGGAACCCGAACCTTTTTTGGGATTTGATCAATAGAACTAGGCAGAGGAAATCGCAACCATTGGCTGCACACATAACTAGTCAGCAATGGTTTGATCATTTCTCATGCCTATATGGAGGCATTGAGGAAACAGTCAGCCCTGGGGCTGATAGTTTGTGTGACGGGGATTTCCCTGGGGCGGACGACCTTCCATTTACGACCACAGAGGTAGTGATGGCGATCAGACATCTCACCCCCAAGAAAGCAGCCGGGCAGGATGGGATTCCTGGAGACCTGTTGATAACGGAGCCACAGGCTTGGGCCAAATTAATAGCCACAATAATGAATTTGATTACCAGGGGTCACCAGGTGCCAGATTCTTGGAAAGGGGCAGAGGTAGTAACCGTGTTCAAGAAGGGGGCAAGAGATGACCCTGCGAACTACAGACCTATCAGTCTGATAGATATAATTCAGAAAGTGGTTGGCAGGGTCATCATTTCAAGAGTAGGAGATTGGATGGAGGAGGCCAGTATTCTTTCCCACCTACAAGCGGGTTTTAGAAGAAAGGTAGGCACGATGGACCAGGTCTTTCGCTTTTTTGTTATCTATTGGAAGGCAGTTACCATCAAGAAAGGCAGTTTATATATGGCCTTCATAGATCTCAAAACGGCTTTCGACCTGGTCCCCCGTGCTAAATTATGGGAAATCCTAGGAGAGATGGGTTTTCCCAGTGGTCTCCTGAACCTAATCGTAAAGCTCCACGAGGGGAATTACGCGAGGGTCAGATGGGGATCCCAGGGACAGTTAACAGATAGGGTCCCTGTGAGGAGAGGAGTACGCCAGGGCTGTGTTATGGCTCCGACCCTTTTCTCCCTATTCGTGAATGGAGTGGTGGACCATCTGAAGGGGGAGGAGGCGGATGCCCCATCCCTGGCGGGGGAACGAATCCCCACTTTACTCTTCGCCGACGACACCTTATTAATCTCCAAATCCCCAGTGGGTCTGCAAAAACTCTTGAATCGGTTTAGCTCCTTCTGTACCATCCGAGGCTTAACCATCAATACCTCGAAAACTAAACTGATGGCACTCTCCCCCTCTAAAAGATTTAAAAATAACTTCTTGCTCAATGGTGTTCCTCTGGAGTTGGTCGAGTCTTTTGACTATCTTGGTGTCCGGATAAACAGTCGCATGACCTGGAAGGACCATTTGGCCAAAATGTTACTCAGTCACCATAGAGTATCTGGGGTGACCTTGAGGGAGCACCGTGAATCATGTAGTAAACCTGTCTCCCCGGCCATGGCCATCTATGAGGGCCAGATTCTTCCTGCGGCATTATATGGTTCCGAACTTTGGGGGTTTGAAAATGTTTCAGAGCTATCGACAGCGGAAAACAATTTTCTAAGGATGGTGGTGGCTCTTCCTACTTCCACCCCATTGATCCCCTTGAGACTAGATCTAGGCAGAAGAGCACTAAAGGACTTGGTAAGGCTACGCCCGTTGCTCTTTTGGACTCGTTTAAGAAGAACTGAGGAGCTTGCAAAATATGCTGAAGGGTTGGACGATCTTCTTCTACTGGATACGGGTAAAAAAATAGGATGGTTGAATAAATTGAAAGACTTGGCTCTTAACCTGGGGCTAAGGGATGCATGGGAGTCACAATTGCCGCCACCCAAGGAAGTGATCAAAAAACTATATTGGGACTGGGTACAGAGTAATGCGCTGAGGGTTACGGATGGGGGCTCACTCACGGACAAATTTTTGTTATTTAAATGTGTGAGAAAATTGGAGCCCTTTCTCGACCTGATAACCAAACCTTTAGATCGAGCACTATATCTAAAACTGCGATATGGGACGCTTCCGGTGCATGATTTCACGGTGAGGTGGTCAAACTCTGGTGCCCCCCTGCGTTCATGCCCTGGCTGTGTAGCACCAAAGGAGTCTGTGGCCCATCTATTTTTTGCCTGCCCAGCTTACAAAGGGGCGCGGAAATTTTGGTTGAAACCTGTTTGCAGGGAACTGGGGTTGAGGTGCCATAGCCAGGCATTACGTGTACTTTCTACGGACTCTTCATCTTCCATCATGATTTGCGGGGTGGCAAAATTCTTGGGTAGTGCGTGGATGACGCGCTCCCGTTTATTGAAATTGCATTCGGGGGGACCTACGGTCTGATGCTGTATCCGCTGGTAGCAAACTAGTGACTGTGGTGCACCTCTTCTTTTATTTGTATTTTTAATAATTTTTCTGGAGAATTGGAAATGTATATTGCATATGTATTCTTTTTTGGCGATTAATTTGCCGAATAAAGATATTGAATAAATATTTGCAGGGAGCTACTTCCCCTGGCTCGAACTAAGGCCTTCTCCATTTTGCAAGTTTCTCTCATAATTACCCACCATTCGGCAGCTAAGGGAGGTTTGGATAAAATCCAAGCTCTAGCAATAGCGAGTCGGGCTGCCACCAACATAATTGCCATAATACATTTATAGCCAGGACTGTCCTCCTAATAACCCAACATCACCTCAGCTGTCGAAAAAGTAAAATCCACCCCTAACCGAATCTTAATGACAAACTAAATATTCTGCCAGAATGTTTCTAACTCAGCGCAGGTGGCAAACATGTGCACAATATTGGCAGCCTGCTTTCCACATTTAGTGCATTTACAGTATCTCACTTTTTGTATCCCCCCTTCTATGCCCCCTCTTTGGACCCATCTGGCAATCCGCTCTGGGGTATAATAGAGTGCCCAGATCGTATGAAATTGCTGTGAGACTGACCGAGTGTACCGATCGCTCTATAACATCGAATGCCATCCTCGCCGCTTCCGAGGTAACATGCAACCCAAGAGTCTCACTCCATCTTGCTGCTAGTTTCCTGCAGCCGTTTATTCTAAACTGAACCAGGCATTGATACATCCTACTAATTGCTGCCCTCCGATCCCGTTCATGCAAACACTCCTATACCTCTGAGCTTGCTTCGTTTCGTAATAAAAGACGTTGCGTAAAATAGTACCTAATATGAAGGTATTTAAATAACATCTGTTGAGGGACAGCAAAAAAGATTGCAAATTTGCGAATGATCGAAAACCATTGTTATCATATAGCTGACCCAAATGATCAATGCCATACTCTGACCATCTCCTATCCTCAGGATCTTGAAAGACTTCGGGCAACATTGGATTACCCCAAAGAGAGAGGAAGCTTGTCATTTATGAAAGAGATGGAACACCTAGCCACGATTCCCTGCCAAATATATACACAGTCCCTAATGGCCTTAAAATGTACACATTTAAAATAGTTAGTGTCAGTAGTTCTGTGTAGGAACATTTGACTCTCCGAGCCAAGGACTAAACAATGCCAAAAGGCGGATTGATCTGGCCTCAAAAGGCTACGGAGATGCCCCACAAATGCTTCAACATTTTTAAATCTGGGAGTTTCAGCCCCCCTTGGTCATACAGTAGTTTCATTAAACCAATTGCCCGTCTTGATTTATTGTACCCCCAAATGAAGCTGCTCAGAACACCATCTAATTTAAATAAAAAAAGAATTAGGTATACGCAGCGGGATCGAGCAAAATAAATACAAAAAAACATTGGTAGCACCTTCATATTGATATTATTGCACCTTCCCAGAATGCTAATTGGAAGCTTATGCCAACATTTCAATTGCTTAGTTATAGTGGCCAACAAGGGATCATAATTTAGTGCCAATATGCGTTCAATCTTAGGAGAGATACAATTCCCCGAATAAGTAACAGTCGCGCAAACCCCAGGAATAGGGTGTTTGGGCTGAAAGTTAAGAAGCACTTGCATCTTATTAGCTATCAGCCTACATCCTGAGAAAATTCCAAATTTCTTTGCTTCTATTTTGATAACTTCTATAGCAAATGCAGGGTCGGTGGTGAACTGTCACTGCCCTATAGTTAAAGGGAGTATCCGTACATTGACCTGAGGTTTTTCTAAATGGTTCGATGTTTAAGGCGAAAAGAAGAGGAGAGAGAGGACAACCCTCCCTAGTACCTCACAGATTTGGGAACAAAGCAGTTTGAGTACTAGCATAATGCATTTTGGCCAGGGCCGGACTGGGAACCGAAACCGGCCCCGGCAAAGTGCTCGGCCGGCCCCCCCTCCCCCCGGGGGGTTGGGGGGGTGCGACCGCGCTCTTTGCTAGGGCCGGTTTTCGGCCGATTTTGTTACAGTGCCGTTTTTGCAGCTATGCTGCAAAAAACGACCCTGTAATAAAACCGGCCCCCACCCTCGTGGCCGACCGGGGGATTGCCCGGTGCCTGCAAAGGCCAGTCCGGGCCAGATTTTGGCCTGTGGTCTACAATACGGAGCTTGTATCCACTTGCTGTATTTCCCCTTTATTCCAAAAGCAGTAAGTGTTGCCCATAAGTAATCCCAAGCCACCCGGTCAAAAGCTTTTTCCGCATCAAACAACACCATGCCTAGGCTCAACACTAGCTTCCCCACTGCATCAAAGGCCCCCACTGCGGTGTTAACATGAGCGGTGGTGTCTCTGCCCTGGATGAAGCCATGTTGTTGAGGGGAAACTAAACCTGACATCATGGGAGCTAACCGGGTGGCTAGGATTATGGCAAATATCTTGGCATCTGCATTTAATAAAGAAATCGACCGGTAACCTTTTTATGGATAATTGCGAGATAATCAGAGTCTAGAAGTAAATAACGCTGGAATGAAAAAGACCAAGGTGTTTTTGACTCTGTCTTAGCCGGGAAAGATAATAAAATGGGATTATGATCTGATCTGATCCTATGGCACACTTCCATATTGGAAGTATTCAGTATGCTATCCAAAACTTAGGCTAAATCAATCCTGGAGCTGAATAGAAGGTAAATCTCGGAAAAGCTGGAAATAGAGAGCGCCATGCATCCCTTAAAGAATGCAGCTGCCCCAATTTCAGAATTTAAGCTCTCACTTTCTTGATTCTAGAAGTGGTCACCCGACTCGTGGAATCAATGGCGTATTCCATTACGCAATTAAAGTCCCCCATAAGTACAAACTCCCCCTGCCAATCTAGTAACTCGGGGTTGATAAAATCGAAGACAGTAGAGTTATCAATATTGGGGCCATACATTGCACTAAACACGTAGTTTATGCCCTTAATTTCAAGTTGCGCCAACGCCCACCTCCCTCTTTGATATGCCAGTGTCTTCAAAACTCAAGTGCCTTACTTGCCAAGATGGCCATTTCAAAAAATGGGGTTAGCCCAAGGTTGGTCCTGGACCTGGGTACTACGTGATATAAAAGACAATGGTCCTAGAACCTTATTCACAAAAGCAATTAGTCAAATGACATAGTTGAATTCAATTCCTATGTTTATACAGGAGCCTTAAGCAAAAATTCGAGAAAAGCTCCTACCACCTGAGTCAATTATTTAAACATCAAATAAACAAAGGGATAAACAGACAACAAACCAAAAGAATTTTATATTCACCAAGTAATTTAATGTACTTCATTTGGTGAAAGCTCAAGAATTATTCAAGAGATACCAATTAGAAGATGGTTGCTCTAAAGGGGAACGTGCTAGTGGGAAGTGGAGTGCTCAGTGTTGGTCAGTGAAAAGAAGGGAGGGATTCAGTGGCATAGAAGAAAAAGAATTGTGTATTTTTGAAAGCAATGCAAACGGTTGTCATTCACCGTCATATGCAGCCTAGCTACACATATGTTTGTAAACAGTTTGAGTTATATGTACAAATACAGAAATAAATTCCAGTTTTGCATGATAAGGGACACAAAAAGGTAAATCTAGGCCTATCCAAGGGTGTCGACATTTCGATCCGACTTAGGGCACAAGGGAGGTTCGCAGCCTCGGCCGTGCGGATCTTCTTCAGGACAGGGGGGGTATGGGGCAACCTGGAAGTAGGTGGCTAAGTCACCCTCCGCGTCTGGTGAGGAGCCACAATAATATTCAACAAGCCATGTCGTAATCAAAGGTATACTTTATTAAAACGGGGTAACTTTGAGTGGTCATCACTAGGATAATATCCACTCAATGTGTTGCTCAATAGTCGCGTTGAAGTTAAGGATGTGCCGTCATGATCCGTGTGTTAATCACGGTGTGGGAGATCAGCGATCTGTAAAAAACAGCAGTCCGTAACTCACTCATTCCACACTTAGAAGGGAGACTGAACGGTTACGGACTGCTGTTTTTTCCAGATCGCTGATCTCCCACACCGTGATTAACACACCGATCATGACGGCACATCCTTAACTTCAACGCGACTATTGAGCACCACATTGAGTGGATATTATCCTAGTGATGACCACTCAAGGTTACCCCGTTTTAATGAAGTATACCTTTGATTATGACATGGGTTGATGAATATTATTGTGGCTCCTCACCAGACGCGGAGGACGACTTAGCCACCTCCTTCCAGGTTCCCCTGTACCCCCCCAGTCCTGAAGAAGATCCGCACGGCCGAGGCTGCAAACCTCCCTTGTGCCCTAAGTCGAATCGAAACGTTGACGCCCTTGGATAGGCCTAGACTTACCTTTTTGTGTCTCTTATCGTGCGAAATTGGAATTTATTTCTGTATTTGTATATATAACTCAAACTGTTTACAAACATATGTGTAGCCAGGCTGAATATGACGGTGAATGACAACAGTTTGTATTGCTTTCAAAAATACGCAATTCTTTTTCTTCTATGCCACTGAATCCCTCCCTTCTTTTCACTGACCAACACTGAGCACTCCACTTCCCACTAGCACGTTCCCCTTTGGAGAAACCATCTTCTAATTGGTATCTCTTGAATAATTCTTGAGCTTTCACCAAATTAAGTACATTAAATTACTTGGTGAATATAAAATTCTTTTGGTTTGTTGTCTGTTTATCCCTTTGTTTATTTGATGTTTAAATAATTGACTCAGGTTGTAGGAGCTTGCCTCAAATTTTTGCTTTAGGCTCCTGTATAAACATATGAATTTAATTCAACTATGTCATTTGACTAATTGCTTTTGTGAATGAGGTTCTAGGACCATTGTCTTTTATATTACTTGCCAAGATGGCAGTACCCCTTATAGAAACATTCTGGGATGTGCAAATTATTATTTGATATCCAAGGTGCTTGAGCACCCTTCTATCCTTATATGCTACATGCGTCTCTGTAAGAAGGATAATATGGGGTTTATATGCTTTCAGCTCCTCCTGAACTAATTGATGCTTTACTCCGCTATTTAAACCCAACACATTCCATGCTAAACATCTTATCAGTGCCATATCCCTTGAAATACTAAACAACTGCCATACATTTTTGGTATGAGCTCTTCATCTATTCCTCAAATCTTTGTTATGTACCCTTAACCTGCTCCCTATCATTCCCTTAAACCAATCATATGTGCCTTTCTTGACATTTGTATTAGTGTCCACACCCCCTCCTGCCCCATCCATCCTCCCAACCCCCCACCCCTGCAGTGTCCTAATGAACAAATCAGTGGCGTCACTGTGGGGGTGCGGGGGGTGCGGACCGCACCGGGTGACACCGTCACATGGGATGACACCATGAGCCTCTGCTTTAAATAATCGTATCGCTACATATCAGGAGGCGAGGAACCCGTTACCCGCCGGCTAAGATTATTGTTTATTAGGCTGCTATATGACGTCAGCGTCCAGACGTCGACGACGTACAACTTCGAAACGTCACTCATGCAAGGAACGGCTGAACGCTTTTGCGTGAAGCACCGACTGAGAAAAGTTAAAAGCAGAAAATCCAGGCCGGTACAGGCCAGGGCAGGTAAGGAAAAAAGTCATGCGTCGCAGTGGGGTGGGTGATTAAAAAAATGCCACTGGCACATACACCACCAACCGGGCTGTATATCGAGCTTGGTCCTACTGGCATCTTTATGCTCCTCGCAGGTCCCAGCAGCACAAGATCCGCTTCACGGCTCCGAGCAGCGCCCTGCTGTCCCTGCAGTGCTCACAAAACTAGTGCGCCTTAAGATTGCAGCGCAGCCTAAGGGCACACAAGGAGAGGGGAGAGAGAGCTGGCGTAGGTGTTGCCTGTGGGCTGGGAAGAGGCGAGGGGCGAAGAGGCCTGTGGTGGCGATGGTACAGGTGTATTACCAGCATTAGAGGCAAACGTGTGATCGTAAAGTGGATGGCCGGAGAAAAGAGTGGGAGGCGAAAAAGAGGAGGAGGTGTGAGGGGGTAAGGGAGAAGAATCAAAGGTGAAATTTGAGAAAAAGGTGCGGAGATGGCAAAAGGAAACTAAGGGGTTAGGGAGGGAAAGGAGAACACAGAATGGGAAAGGAGGGTGAAAGTAAGGAGTGGACACGGAAGGATAAGCTACAGTGAGAATTGAGAGGTCGGTGAGCAGGCGAGAGAGCAAAAAGTAAAGCAAGGAATATGTATAATAAAGAGAGAAGGAACGGATACTGTAAGGAGAACTAAACACATGGCCCCGTAGCCGCTTCAAATCTGTAAGAATGATTCCAGTCCTTACTTGGGCGCTGTGACATTCAGTTCACTATCAATGTGTGTCAGATGGTACACATTAATAATGCAGGCCTCTTGGCGCTACAGAGTAAATGGAACCATTTACAATAAGGCAATCATTTTAGTTTGCTTAGTGGGCAGTGGGTTGAGACACAGAAAACTGCCAGGCAATGGTTGTATCAACACAGAGTTGGTGGTTATTAAAAGTGGCTTCAGGAAAGGCCTGAACCAGAAAAGAATTCAATACGGTGGAAACCAGTGAACTAAGTGTAACGCCCAGACGCAGAGTGAACCAAACTGCAGTCAAGTGAGATTATATTGAGCAAATACAGGCACAAATGGTAGCAAAATACAGAGGACAACACTGGACACGCAGACGAGCGTCCTGAAACTCGCGCAGGGTACCCCAAGGTAAACAGTGATAAGGGTGCAGACTGGAAGGCAAACCCGCTGATGACACAGGAGGTCTGTTAGACCTGACATCATTGGCGTGAGTCTCTCTTTCATTTTTTGACGGATTGCCTCCTCTGTTTTGATATGTTTTTGCTGGATTTATGCTTTGGGCACTGTGCCACTGCTAATCAGTGCCACAGTGCAAGTGCTCCCTATGTTAAATTGATGTACTGATTGGTTATTCCACAATTGGGTTATTTGATTTACTGTCAGCCCCTAGTACAGTACACCATGTGTGCTCAGGGCTTGTAGATCAAATACTGATGGTGGGCTTGCAGCACTGGTTGTGTGATTTACTGTCAGCCCCTAGTATAGTGCACCTTGTGTGCCCAGGGCTTGTAGATCAAATACTGCTGGTGGGCTTGCAGCACTGGTTGTGCCACCCACAGAATCAGCCTGTAAAGTGTGTCTCAGGCCTGCCATTGCAAGGCCTGCGTGCAGTCTAGCACTGCCATGTCGACTTGGCCAAGTGCACCCACTTGCCAGTCCCTAAACCTTCCCTTTGCTTCATATTAGACACCCCTATGGTAGGCCCAAGGGCAGGGTGCATTGTAAGTATAAGGTAGGACATGCTCTGATGTGTGTAGCATGTTCTAATAGTGAATTACAGCCATTTTCGTTTTTCACTATTGAAGGCTACCTGTTCTCATAGGCCAGAATGGGCAGTGAAGATTATTACATTCTTATAATCCTAACTGACTCAGGGAACATGGTAGAAATTCGAATTTAGTCTGCCTGAACTCGGAATAATAAATGCATCTTTTAGTAAACTTTATTTTAATATTCTGTGATTGCAAATACCACTTTTAGAAAGTAGGTATTTGCTTGCCTAACCATTTGAGCCCGCCTCTGCTGAGTTGTGTATTCCTTGTCTGGGTTTGTGTGTGACAGGGCTGGGGAAATTCCAGGAGACAGTCTGGGACAGCCCAGTGGTGAATAGGGAGATTTACATCCAGATGGGAGGGGGGAGTGCACCTGGGACCTGAATAGGGCTAGGCCTTTCCTCTACAATGCTGGCTCCACCCCCTGTGGCTTGTCTGATGTCTCTGCCCTGCACAGTGAAAGGAGAAGAGGAATCCTGTCAACAGAGTGCTCCAGAGCTGTATCTTCCCTCCCCTGTGCTGGCTCCACCTCCTGTGGGGCGGCTGATGTCTCTGCCCTGCACAGTGAAAGGAAGAGGAGAGTCATGTCAGCTAAGTGATCAGGAACTGGTTTGAACTAGGAAGAGGCCTCTCTGCCTTCAGAGAACAAAGGATTTTGGGGTATAAATATTGGGACCCAGTCCCACAGACTTTAGATCACTTCTGGAACAAGAAACCTTTCTGCCAAGGAGAACCAAGGAAGCTGCAGGAGTTTGGACTGCCCCTCTGCCAGTGTGCTGTTTGCTGGGTTGGCATGCAGTGGTTGCTTTATTGCCAAGGGAAAGGAGAAGGAACTTTGTAAGTACTTCCACCTACAGAATATTCTCCAAGGGCTTGAACTGTGCTTGCCTCCTGCTGAACTCTCAGGGCCAAAAGACTTCACCTCCAGCTCGCTCCTGAATTTCCTTGCTGGGAATTCTGACTCCAGTCACTTGCGTGCCGCTGGGAGCTGGAAACGCGATGCATCGGGAAGAAGCGTGTCGCCGCCGCAGCTGAAATAATCGCAACGCCGGAAAAGCGAGCCTTTGCCGCATCTCCCTGGAAGCGTGTGTTCATCAAGGCTGCCTGCTGTCGCATCGCCGGAGAAGCGTGACGCCATCAAGAGAGTCGCCATCGCATCGCCGAAGTAGCGCGTCGCAGGGCCTGACACGGCTCTAAACGTACAGAGTCGTGCAAGGCTGCCAGGGCATCATCGCATCGTCATCGCATCGCCGCATCAAGGGCGTCATCTTCTCGCATCGCAACTGGATCATCGCATCCCATCAAGGCGCCATCTTGCGCACCGCAACGGGCCCGCAGGCCGAGAATCTACGTATCACCTTCGCACCGGTAAGGCTCACGACGAGTCCCCTACTCTGCGCAAGCATTGAGGAAGGACGCAACCGTTCCCACGGGTCACGGAACCGACGCATCTCCCCTTCTGCGAGTCTTTTTGTTTACACTGCGTTACGCATCCAGGAACTTTGTCGCATCTACCATCAACTTGAACTAAGAGACTTTAATCATCTTTTAAGTAATCTTAAGTGTAGTCTTGTGGATTTTTGTCAATTGTGGTCTTGTGTTTAAGTCTATATAAAGCATACTTATTTTTATAAAAACCTGTGACGTGTCTATCTGTAGTGGTATCAGTGGAGAAGTGTGGCTCACTGGTTAGAGGAGGCAGACCTGAAAGCAGAGGTCAGCCCGGGACCAGGGTTCATTTCCCGGCTCGGCGAGGTCTTGAGTCCTAAAAAATGTCCATGGACTCGACAATTCTTGCTCCGGTGCCTACTCGATTCACGGGTTCACACTCTGCGACTCTGGGCAATAGCTTGCTTAATCTCCACAACGGCCCCTCGCGGCGGGATGCCTGGCTTTCACCTTGCGGATACCCTGCCGGGGTTATCTCACAGGGGAATACCAGGACGGGTTCCCTAAGCAAGCGCTTAGAAACCGCTTTGTGAATTGCGCTATATAAATTCCTGTACATTTACATTTACTGTATTACTGTGTATATTCACAAATGCTTAACACATTGCCTCTTAGATAAGCCTGTCTGCTCGTGCCAAGCTACCAAGGAGGTGAGCAGGGGTTATTAAGGAGTGAAATCCCCTTATGCTGACTTAGAAGTAAGGGTCCCTAGTGGACAAAGGTGAATACCATTGTCAACTAGAAACCCCCAGATCTAACATTGGTGGTCAGCGGTGAGGATTTGGACCTTGCATTTGTGTTTCATATACAGTGATTGGTGTACACTACTAGTGAGTGCAGACCAAACGCGACCACATACTTTTTTTTAGAATCCTTTTTCCTTGGACAGTTAGTTTTTCCTGAAAACATCCAATTTTTACTACCATCAGTAGACCATCATCTGTTGTATCTATGGATCTTGATTTTGAGGAAGAGAGGTTGGAAACCTACACTGTGAAACAGCTCAAGTATCTCTGCAGGAAATCGAAAGTTGCTACACCAGGCATTTCTAAAAAGGAAGACTACCAAAAGGTGCTGAGGGCCTGGGTAGAAGCCAGAAACGTCCCTGATCTTGTGGTGGAGCCTATTGGGGATGCAGATGGGCAAATTGATAGGCCAGAATTTCCAGCCAGGGGAGGGGTGCCGTCCCCACCTGGCAGCAGCATCTCTTCCAAAGATCTGTCCCCCAAGCAGCTTGAAGACAGGGAGAGAAATAGGGCACTCAAGCTGGAGTTGGCTAAACTTAAGATGGAGGGTCAGGGGGAAACAGAGAATAACAAGTTGTCTTTGGAAAGAGAGAGAATGAGAATGGAGCATGAGAGGATGTTGAGGGAGTTAGAGATCAAGGCCAAGGGCTTAGAAATCAATCCCCCTGGTGGCAGCGCACCATCTGTGCCTTCAGAAGGCAGGGTACATATTCCCAAGGATGTCATCAAAGATTTTCACAAAGTTGAAGATATTGGTCAATGGTTTGCAGCCTATGAGATAACAATGTTGGCCCACCGGGTCCCTGAGAAGGATTGGGGAGCGGGGTTGAGGGGCCGCTTTCTGACTGAGGGGAGGGATACTTTGTTAGACCTACCCAGTGAGCATAGGATGTCTTATCACCACATGAAGGAAGCATTGATGACAAGGTATGGGTTATCTCCAGAGCTCTATAGACAGAGGTTCAGGAATTGTAAGAAACTGAAGGGAACCACTTGGATAGAATATGTGTCTTTCTTTTGCAGAGCTATGGATGGTTGGGTGAGGGGTAGCAATGTTGATAATTTTCAAGCGCTCTATGATTTGATTGCTAGGGAGCACTTGTCTGCTAATTGTTTTCCAGAGCTACGCCAGCACCTTATTGATAGCAAGTTGACTAACCCTAGAAAGCTTGCTGAAGAGGCGGACCGCTGGGTCAGTACCAGGGTCCACAAGGGTCTTGTGGGAGACGACGCCAAAGGTGGGCAGGGTCCCCAGGAGAAGAGCGGGGGGGACAAGGGTAAACAGAGAGAGTTCCAAAAAGGTCCCCAAAGTAATTCCCAAGGGAACCAAGGTAAGGGTCCCCAGCCTCCCCCTGAAAAGAAGTCAGGACCTCCAACAGGTAAACCTGTTCATAGGGGGCCTGTTACCTGCTTTCAGTGTTAGCAGGTAGGACACTGTTGGTATGATCCCCAGTGTCCTCAGAAAGGACAGTATGTGCCACCCCGTGCACCACCCCGTCAGATGGCCAGTGTAGCCCTGGGTGGGGAGGGGATGGGTGCCCAAGGTGGGTGGAGTCCCGCAGAAATGTCCCTTGTCTCATTAGGAGACTTTGAGATGTCCCGAAAAACTCAGCTGCCTGAGAACACTAAAAAATACAGGCAGTGGGTGACCATCAATGGCCATAGAGTGGAGGCTCTCAGAGACACAGGAGCAAGTGTGACAGCTGTCAAGTGTCACTTGGTCTCTGAAGAGCAGGTAGTCCCCAATGCATTCTTCCCAATTGTTGCCGCTGACAACACAGAGAGCCATTGCAAGGTAGCTCAAGTTCCCTTTGAGTGGGGGGGGGTCTCTGGTACTCTTCAAGTGGCTGTGAGGTCATCCATGCCTGTTGATTGTCTGTTAGGCAATGATTTAGAAAACTCCCCTTGGATGAAGGTGGAGAGGAAGGCGCATTTAGAGATGTTGGGTCTGCCTGAGTGGGCATGTGTGACCACTCGGTCTATGGCAGCTAAGGTTGTTCAAGAGACACTGGAGCCTGAAAATGTGGCCCAGGGACCTGCCTTAAAGAGAAGAGGTAAGGGGCACGGGAAACAAGCCCCTATTGTTCCCACGGTCCAGGAGGAGGCAGACCTTGAGGGGGATGCCCTGGAACCCACTGGTGAGCAAATTTCTGAACTGGGGAACTTACCTGAGCCTACCCATTGGCAGCAAGAAGGGGGTCCCTCCAGGGAGGAATTTTGTGAAGAGCAGCAGAAGTGCCCTTCTCTTGTGGGTTTGAGGCAACAGGCCACAAACCAGGCAGCAGGTGATCAATCTGGATCACATTGGATCTACTGGGAGAATGGTCTCCTGTATAGCGAGCCTAAGGTTGCTGAGCCTGGGTCAGCCCGTGTGCTGGTGGTACCCCAGCGCTTCAGAGCCTTCCTACTGGGTTGGGCTCATGATGTTCCTTTAGCTGGTCATCTGGGGCAGAACAAGAACTTTGAAAGGCTTGTCTCCCACTCTTATTGGCCCAAGATGCGGAAGAGTTCAGATACTCATTGTAGGACCTGTCAAACTTGCCAGGTAAGTGGGAAAAGTGGAAGGAGGCACAAGGCCCCTCTCCAACCTTTCCCTGTAGTCAGTACCCCCTTGAACGGGTGGGCATTGACGTTGTGGGGCCACTGGACCCCAAGAGCATGGGCAACAGGTTTATCCTGATCTTGGTGGACCATGCTACCCGGTACCCGGAAGCCATTCCGCTCAGGACAGTGACGGCCCTCGTGGTGGGACATGCACTGATGGGGATCTTCTCCCGTGTGGGGTTCCCCGGAGAGTTTTATTATTTATTTATTTATTTATTAATGCGATTTTATATAGCACGAACTTCACCCGAAGGTGTCAGAGCGCTTTACATAAGAACCAGTTGAGAAACATAAGGACTTAGGATTACATGCATTACATAAAGGATACAAACAGAAAAAATTGCAACTGTACAAGATGTAAAGTCACACAAGGAGGAGATACAAATGGATATACTCTAAGAGTCACATAGGAATGGTAGATAGTACAAAGGTCTATTGCATATACTAGTGATTAGAGTTATCTCTATATACATAGGGAAGGGATATGACTGGATATACTCTAAGAGTCACATGGGAATGGTAGGTAGTACAAAGGTCAACCGCATATACTAGTGATTAGAGTTATCTCTATATACATAGGGAAGGGATACAAGTGGATATACTCTAAGAGTCACATAGGAATGGTAGAGAGCACAACGGTCTACTGCCCGAAGGCACATAGGAATGAATGTCAATTACTGAATCGGTAATTACCGATTCGGTAAAATAGGGAAAGAGCCAAGGGTGGCAGGGTGGCACTTTGACACCCTGTTGCACCCCTGAATAGTGCTTGTGTGCACATGTGGCATGTCACATGGCAAAGGTGTAAATGCACAGATGTGTATTTACAGAGGTATTCGTTATTTACCACCAACTACTAGTTGGTGGTAAATAACGAATCCTTAAAGCACAGAATCACTCTTCAAAGTGCTTCCAACAAGTCATTTACCGATTCGGTAAATACCGAATCGGTAAATGATGATTCGGTAAATACTGAATTGGTAAATACCGATTCGTTATTTACCGATTCCTCCCCTACATCTCAAATGCCCAATACCGATCGGTAACGGCCGAAATTTGGTAATTTCGGCCATTACCGACCGGTATTGGGCCACCTACATCTGGCGGTATTAAAAAGTGACAACTTCCCTTTTATAGTAAACAGCTTGAGTAGCTATCTATTTGTTGTAGGGCTTGTGTAGAAGAAGATTTTATAATGTAGTACGATTAAGCATAAATGTACGTAATTAGAGTCGATAAATTACACAGTTAATACATGGTGTAGGCTTCCAGAAGGGGAACGGATACTTTATAAAATGTACCATTCACTTTGAATTCTCAATGAAAAGAGGATGTTTTTCTTGTTTTAATTGTACTGCTCCTTGTGCTTTTTATTTAACTGTAAAGTTACATGGTTCTTACGATTGTATAGTATATTTTAAATGTTTTAAGGAATTAATTGCACTTTAAAACTCCATGCAATTTATTGTTTATAGTGATTGACATAAATGGTGGACTACATGAGGATTTGAACCCTAGGGCCTCTAGACATTGCAGATTGTGCTTTAATCTACTTTAAATTGGTGTTGCATTTTTTTGTTCTCAAGTTAATTGCCATATCCAAGAGATTTGTGGCATAAAGCTGCTAAATTGAGTATCACATTTCCCGAGATTACAATGATTGTGGACCTTTATGATTTTGTATTTACGAATCTATGTCAATTTTAAGGCCTTGTCAAGGATTTGTTCACCTTGAATTGAAGTCAACAATATGAACCAATGTACTCCACTATTGTATAGAAACCTTAATATGTGACTATTCTCTTAAGATTATTATCGTGGGATGTAAATGTTTTTATTGCTATGTTTTTAAGGAAAGACATTTTCTGAAATAAACAATTACTACTACAGAATTAGACAACGCAGAGGGATCCTAGGTTTATGGGCAAGGTGCCATCAATGAGGTTTTAGCCGATATTATGCTGACCTGTATGCCACTTCTGATCGGGATACTAGGATCCAGGAATTTTTAAGGTATTTACCATTGTCGGCAATCATTTGGGAAAAAGGAATAATTTGGGGGGCGACGCTACGCCTCGTGAAATGTGGTGGCAGTTAAAAACATGGTCCAGGGGAAGATCCCTGGCATTGACGGGATCCTGGTGGATTACGTAGAGGATATGGAGCTCCTGGTGCCAAGTATTGTAGATGTTTACAGAATCGCACAGAGCAGTGGTACCTTACCAACATCGGCTAGCGAGGCACTGATAGTACAACTATTGAAACCAGGGTGGGTTCCATATGATGTCAAAGCATATAGGCCCCTGTCAATGTTAAATGTGGACTGTAAGGTGCTCAGTAGTGTTGGCGACTCGCCTATTGCCATATATGCATTGCCTGATACATGAGGACCAGGCCAGTTTTATACTTGGCCGCAATACTGGGTTGAATAGACGGTAATTAGTAGCACTACTATTCGATGCTCCGAATATTAACATGGATGCACTGGTCATGTCCATTGACATCGGGAAGGCGTTTGACAGCCTAGACTGGTCATACTTATACGCTGTAATCAAACAGATGGACCTGGGCCCCAGGTTTATAGCTTGGACGTGACCACTGTATTCCAACCCACTGGCACAGATCAAAGCAGGGGGAGTGATCTCGGATAACTACCTAGTGGAACGGGGCACTCAGCAGTGGTGTCCATTGTCTCCGCTGTTGTTTGTCATCGTAGTGGAATCTTTAGCGAGTGTGGCGAGGAGGGGCCTTAACTATGCAGGTGTGACAAATTTGTGATAAGACACATCATATTGCATTATATGTAGATGATATGTTACTTCTCCTCTGGGATAGGAATGTGGATTATTACAACGCCATGCAGCTCCTTAATCACTTTGGGAACCTGTTGGATCTCAGTATTAACTGGCAAAAAGCAAACTTGTTTTTTATTTGACCGGATCAGGATGCCCCCACCATGAATCAGAAGTTGACATGGGAGCCCACTATGTTTAAATTCCAGGGTGTCCATGTGTACAGAATTGTGGCTGGCCTAGTGGAGGGTAATATAGGGGCAGCTGTGACATCGCTGCAATCAATGGTGGGTTTCTGGAAGACTCTTACGTTGTCAGTAGCGGGGAGAGCCGATACCACAACTCCTATACTTCGATGGTCCCTGTCGGATATTGTTCCTAGGACGCTCTTTCGAGACTTGGACTCCCTTCGGATGGATCTCATTTGGTCCTCTGGTAGGTGTTGGATGTCCTTGCTAAGCTACAGCATCCAGTGCCGTGGGGGCTAGCAGCCCCAGATTTCGAGTCCTACTATCTGGCAGGCCCAGATCAAATGGTTGGCAAAGTGGGTTAGTGAGGGGAGAACGGGGCGGACCAGGCTATTACTCATCACACCAATGGATATGGCTAGGTCAATTGCTTATGGAGCCCCATTGGGTTAAAAGCATCATCAAGAGACTTATGGGGGGTGACTACATACTGCTGGACCCTGTGGTTGCAAAAAACGAAGGAGTGGTACCTATGTTCACCCGATATCTCTGTGTGATGACTCTCCACCCTTTTCCCAATGCATTATTGTAAAAACCTGGCCGTGCGCGTGGAGAGGGATGTGGTGTGGTTGGGTGACTCATATAGGGCTGCAGTTCTGCCGATTTGCAGATCGATTTTGGTATTTTGCTAGGTCATTTCTTAATGTGTGGAACACTGGTTGTGGCAGTGAGACACCGGTGGCCGGGGATTTGATCTAACCCACGACTCACCTAGGTTGCTATTTTGTTTGTAACTATTTGTGGGAGAATACACTTGTGTCGATCTGTCAGAGTCTTGGCTGGGCCCTGACAGCTGACATAAAAGCTCCCCTGACTGCCCTGAGGGAGGTCGCTATGGGGGCATGCATTGCAGAAGAAGCTTGGTTGGAAATACTGGAGTATACGCCAAAGGTATCCAGAAATATGAGAATTATGAGATTCAAATTGATCAGTTTAGTATTTTACAGAGGGCGTACCTCAAACCTCAGTGCATTAATAGTTTCTTCCAACTTTGCAGGCTGGGTGCCCCAATTATAATTAATTTGGGGCGGGATTGCTGCATATGGTATGGAACTGCCCCCTAGCTCATAGAGTACTGGGGTGCAGTAACTAACTGACCTTCTTGTTGATGTCACAAGCCTTGCCTGCTCCAACCCTGCTGGTGTGCCTCCTCCAATTTGCCAGAAGGAACTTGGTCAGGGCTCTTCAATATCCAGCGGATTAGTAGATATGATTAAAAGGATAAGTTGGTGTGGACCTCAGTGGGCACAGTCAGCCTCAAAAAGGAAAACACATGTATGATGAAAATCTCACATCCAAGAAATGGAGAGTTCCAAATAGCCAGAATAAATATTCGAGATCAAGCAAGGTCCAAGTCACCACTATTACTTTGAGGGACTTTTTGACTAATTGGTCCTCTTGTACGACCCTTAAAGCAGCAAAATTTTGCATAACAGCATGGTGACGGTTATTTATTTATTCTGGATATTTGGAACACTCCATTTCTTGGGTGTGAGATGTTGGCAAATTGGGAAAGAAATGCATCTTCCATTTTTCTTGAACATTTGGCTACTATTGACACCTCCGGGCGGCCGATGCAGGAAGCGATTGCACCACTCACTAATAGACTGTACACAAGGATTTGATGTGCTTGACCCTGGTCTGCAGTTTGTTCTTTTTCTGTTAATCAGATTAGGGTATGGATGCACCACAGTCACGAGAGGAGTAACACTCTTTAGGGTCTCAATAATTACTGATTGGGGCTCCTGGCACCAATCAATCAATCAATCAATCAATCAGTGATTTGTGAAGCGCGTTTCTAACCTGTGAGGGTCTCAAGGCACTGGGGGGGGGGGGGGTCACACAGCTGCGGCCGGCTCCGTCTTACCCAAAGAGTCAGGTCTTTAGGTTCTTCCTGAAGGCATTCAGAGTGGGGGAACGTCTGATGCTGAGCGGGAGTTCGTTCCAGGTTTTTGCAGCAATGTAGGAGTAGGCTCTGCGGATGCGAGGGGTTTTGGCCAGAGTGAGGTTGGCGAATAAAACGGTTCTCTTGGGTGTGTAGAAGGAGACTCTTTCGTTGAGGTACTAGGGTCTGATGTTGTGAAGGGATTTGCAGGCGTGAGTAAGTAGCTTAAAGGTCACCCTCTTCTCGACGGGGAGCCAGTGGAGATCTTGTAGGCGCTGGGAGATGTGGTCTTGTTGTGGGATGCATAGAACGAGTTTGGCGGCTGTGTTCTGGAAGGTGTGGAGTTTTCAGAGCAGGGATTTGTTGATTCCGGTGTAAGGGCATTCCCGTAGTCCAGTCTGCTGGTTATGAATACGTGGGTGACAATCTTTCTGGATTCGGGGGGTCCAGTTGAAGGTCTTGTGGAGGATGTGGAGGGTGTCAAAACATGCGGAGAAGATGGTGTGGACCTGTCGTGTCATGCTGAGGGATGAGTCGAGTATGATGCCGAGGTTGCCAGCGTGGTCTGTTGGAGTGGGGGGCTTGCCGAGGGCTGTGGGCCACCAGGTGTTCCATGTGGAGTGGGTGGGCCCAAGGACGAGGACTTCTGTCTTCTCTGAGTTAAGCTTCAGGCAGCTGCTTCTCATCCTGGAAGCAACCTCTTTCATTTGTTTCTGGAAGCTGAGTCTGGTGGTGTCGGGCTCGGGCGAAGGATACTATGCTGAGTCCATGCTGTCTGACGATGGCAGCGAGAGACAATCCTTGGGGTACTCCGCAGCTTATCTCTGTGGGTTGTAAGAGGAGGGGCGGGAGTCGGATTCTTTGGGTTCAGCTAGTGAGGAAGGGGCGGATCCAGTCAAGGGCGGTTCCCTGTATCTTGGCATCGTGGAGTCTGGTGGTGAGTGTTCAGTGGGAGACGGTGTTGAAGGCTCCAGAGAGGTCTAGTAGGATGAGTTCCACCATGGAGCCCTGTTCGAGGAGAGTGCAGAAGTCGTAGGTAGCAACCAGGAAGGCGGTCTTAGTGCTGTGGTTGCTGCAGAATCCGAATTGGGATGAGCCGAGGATGGAGTTCACTTCAATGAAGATCTTGAGTTGGCTGTTGACGATCTTCTCAGTTACTTTCACTGCGAAGGGGAGGAGAGAGATGGGTCTGTAGTTTTTTAGGCCAGTCGGGTCAGAGCAAGGCTTCTTGAGGCTTCTTGAGGAGTGGCTTGACTTTTGGTGCTTCCAGTCGTCAGGAAACGTGCCAGGTTCGAAGGCAGAATTGATGGTCAGTCGTAGTTCAGGTGCGACAACCACATCCTCCGCAAGACCTTCGAATGGATCCCAAGGAAGACAGTCACCCACACACTCATCACCAGCAGACTGCACCATGGAAACGCACTCTACACCGGCAACAACAAGACCCTGCCCCGCAAACTCCAGACAATACAGAACACCGCTGCCAGACTAGTCCTCGGCATCCCCCGTAATGGACACATCAGCCAACACATATGAAGGCTCCACTGGATCCCTGTGGAGAAACGAGTCACTGACAAAATCCTCACTCACACCTACAAATGCCTACATAACAACGGACCCAAATACCTCAACGACAGAATCAACTTACACGCCCCAAAAGAAACTCCCGATCTACCAACCTTGCACTGTCTGAAACCGCTGAAACCCTGTGCATCCACATAGCCAGAATAGGTGGAAGATCCTTCTCTCACATTGCAGCCAAGACCTGGAACGAACTGCCGGCAGACATCAGGCGCGCCCCCTCCATGAACACCTTCAGGAAGACTCTCAAGACCCGGCTCTTCAACTAAACAGATCTGCAGAACCCCCCCTCAGCGCCTTGATACCCTCACGGTGAGTAGCGCAGTTACAATTCCCCTGATTGATAGATTGATTGAGTATCCTAGGCGATAGTACATGGGACGACTGGGCAGAAGGAAATAATGCTTACTGTGAACACAGGTGGCTAATGCTGAAAATGGCACATCATGACATAAGTGCTTTACAAAACTCGTCTGGCATTTCCCTTTAATGAATTTAAGCACAGGAGTAATGCCATAGTGTAATATCCAATAAAAACGACAGTGCGCAATATGTATGCCATCTCCTACAAACGTCAAAATTTTAAATAGAGAAATAACGGACATCCTTCAACATTCTCCAGCTACCTACGGTCTCCCCGAGTCTAAGCCATTACTTAAGACCAATATTTGCTCAGAACGAGCTACAGTACGATTAGCTCGAAAAATTTGACTTATGTAGCCTTCTAACATGGATCAATTGTGCTTTTATAAATTATGTTTTTGTGTTTTCTTTTTCTAAATATACTTTAAAAAAATGTTAATCACATAGTAATTGTGACACCCTCTAAAAATGGGGAGCTGGGGTAATACAAATGCATAATAAATAATAAATATATTTCACATTTTTTAAAATGTATTACCCCCTTTACAAGTCCTTCTCGTGTAGTGAGTAGCACTGTTTTAAAAATACAATCAATTACATGATTGCCAAACGGGCTATTTTGGTCATGCCGGCCTTACTAACCCGTACAAGTATCGACAGTGTGATTATTAGTAGTAGGGGTTAGGGGTTTGAAGTATATTTGGAGTCCCTTCCCTTTTGAACATAGTCCTAGCTAGGATATAAATAACAAAACATGTTACTGATTGGCCATTACAGAGCGGCTTACTCTGTTGTTCTTGCGTCTCCATTTTGCCGCTCATTTGTTTCAGCTCATAACAAACTAATATTATCAGCATAATGCTTCTTTCGGCCAGAACCCTATGGCTTCCTGGAATCACCTCAGCCCCCACCCCCCAGTTTGAAGACCCCTGTTCTAAAGATTCCTGGAATTCCTTCGTTTTTGGACTGAAGAGACTTCCTTATTGTTGTTCTTGCGTCTTCGTTTGGTATTATCATGAAGGAATAGCTGCCTTCCTGCAGTACTGCTGTGTTTGCTTCCATCAACAACCCAGAGAGCGTCTCCTGATCTTCTAGATATTCAAAGCCACACACAATCGCAAAGACCTTAGGTTCTAAAGCAGAACCCTATGTTTCTACATGGGAAAGAGAGCTCTGTAGGAAAAGCCCTTCTAGATTGTGGAGACAGCCACTGGTAAATTTAGGGATATCGTTTTTAGGTCGAGGGACCATAGCTCTCACGGCAGTGAGGGCGGGGTCCCGAAGAATTAATATTTTGGAGTTAGGGGGCTTTGAACCCGCCTCTCTCCTCCTTTCTCCTGCATTGGCTGGCTTCCTAAACGGAGGCCAGCCATTGGAGGAGAAGGGAGTCACTCCAATTAAGCCCCGTCTCTTTCGGATTCGGGGGCGTGTTTTTTTGTTCTTTCGCCTGTGACGTCATCCGTCACTCAGAACGCCAAAAACACGCACCTGAATCCGAAATTTGCAGAGCTTTGCGGCCGCCATTGCTCCCCGACGGCCTGTCGCGACAGACATGCACAAGGCACACGTTTCACCAGCCAGCAGTCCCTGCAATGCCCAGCAACCTCCGCAGTGCAGCCCAGCTCCACCAGCGTCAGACCCCTGCTCCACGGCACCCAGCACTCATCTCAGGTGGGCGTCACAGCACAGGGAGGCTCCGGCAGGTTCCTCGCTTCCCCAGTTCTTCCTCTTGATCTCGCGGCCTCTGCGCTGCTGCCGTGGAGGGCTGCTGCCACGCAGGCCATGTGTGCAGTGTGCACTGAAGGCTTCAGCCGACGCGCGCCTCCTCTGGGGCGAGGGGGGCTCCCGGGAGCTGCAGGCACGAGCCATAGGTGGGGTGCGACAGCCCGTGGTGGGGGAACAGAAGATGGAATTCCGTATCTCTTTCCCCGCAGTGTCTTTTTCCCGCCCCCCTCCCGCTAATTAGGTCGTCCGCTGCTGTTCTCGTTCCCCTCTCTCCACTAATGTTATTGTAAAGCAGAAAACAATTTTAAAGCTATTGTGTGGGTGGGCGTTTTACTGTTGTCATTTTTTCCGCCTGCGGGATGCGCGTGCCCTTTGACCCCACTTCACGCGATCAGTCCCTCCTGAGACATTATTAACTACCAGAGTAGTCGGAGGAGAGCTTCATGCCCGAGACGCCCTTCCATTTTACAGCCCTCATTACAGCGAGGGGCTACGCTGCAGAGGGCTATTAAACATGCTCCAATATGTAATTGCAAAAAAGCTGCAGTGAAAGTAAGCACTGTTGAAAGCGGCAAAAACAACACTTACTTTTCAACACAATCCGCACTCACAGGACTAAGGAGTCTGGCGGGGGCTCGCGCTGGCTGTGATCACAATCGATTGACACTAACCTGATAAGGAATTCAATATTGGGAATCTGTGACCAAACTGGCCCGTGCAGCCTCACTCCCTCCTTCTCGCGAATATCTCCTAGTTTATGTAGAAAGATAAGACGAGAACGTTAACACGAAACGCGCAAGTCAAAACAAGAAACCCTTTATCCACTCTTGCCTATCCCACTCACACTAAGGTAAAAAAAAAAAAAAAAGAAAGAAATCCTTTATCCACTCTTGCCTATCCCACTCACTTGGCCGTCGATCGGCTACCCCTTAAGCTCTTAAACCTTGGTTTTCCTGCCTCTCATCACAGACCTCTGAGGAGGCCACTTTCTCCAGAATTGAATATTTGATACTGATGAAGGGTAGCACAAGCAGCAGAAGTGCGCTTACACAAAACATCTCCAGGACAAGCAGCAGCAGTGCACTCTTCCCTCACACTGAATAGTTGCAGCACAGGCAGACGCCCAGTAAACTTCGCACATAGATCAGTTACAGCTAGGTGGTGTGTGAAATTGTAATTTATTTGTGGGAAATATTTTTACATTGCGCGAAAATTATGTAAAATCCACTTTCAGATATCTTGCTTGAAAACGTAATTCTATGTTTACGGTCCGTTCAAAAGTTAGTCAAGATACCTACAGGGGAACTGACTGGAGGAGAAAATGTCTCCTGTGAGACACTTACTGCGTCACCAGTCATCAATTACTAAATGTCCATATTTTCTGGACGTAATAAACATGTCGAACTGCCCTAGGTACAGCACAAGTAGTGGAGGTGCAGGCTTAATTCACACTGAATTGTTACAGCACAGACAGCAGTGCAATGCACCTCAGACACCCATCATAATATAAGTGGCAGCAGTGAAAGCGTCCCCAGCACATAGGGGAATGAAACCCGGGCATGGCCCACACCACTGAGATGAAGGTGGAGTAACAAGGACAGTGGGTGACGCATGTAGCTGGACACAGGAAAAGCGACTGGTACAAAACCAGCGACACGGACACAGGAGGCTGAGAGGCGCACTAATGGGGATGATACAGGTAGCTGCAAAAAGGGGGAAGAAATTGGGAACACCAGTTGGCAATGAAGAGAACTTCAGAGGCTTGATTAGCTGGGAAGGGCAAAAGCAGGGGCACATGCGCTCATTGGAGGGGATAAAGCTAGAGGAACAAGAATTAGCAAAGCCAATAAGTGTCGCCTAAGCAAACATTACCGTCTTTGCCAATGCCTTCTCGCCATTTGTTGTAGAGCAGCGCAGCTGCTGTGCAGCATGGCTAAAAGCTAAAAAAGAAAAAAAAACACAACGAGGAGGTGAGCACTGGAGATTTTTCTCTTATGGCGGGTGGGCAACACAGACAATGGGTGGGAGGGAACAGGCAATACGAGCAAGAGGTGGGAAGAAATGGGATTGTAAAAAAAAGCATTATGCAGCCACTGACCGCGTCAGATGTCCTACGTATCAATGTACAGAGATGAACTGGGATTACATTTCAATAAATGAAGGTGAGCTGTCCTACGTATCAATGTACAGAGATGAACTGGGATTACATTTCAATAAATGAAGTTGAGCTGTCCTACGTATCAATGTACAGAGATGGACTGGGATTACATATCAATAAATGAAGGTGAACTATGCTTTATATCAATGTGTGGAGGTGAACTGGTATTACCTATCAGTGAATGAAGGTGAGCTGTTCTACATATCAATGTGCAGCGATGACCTGAGATTACTTATCAATGCATGAAGGTGAGCTGTGATACATATCAATGTGTGGAGGTGAGATGAGATTATATATCAATGAATAACAGTGACATGCAACATATAGTATGCCTCAATATCTGGGAGGCTGTCCCCTGGCTGTGCTTGCTCTCCTGCCCCCTGGCTGTGCTTGCTCTCCTGCCCCCAGGCTGTGCTTGCTCTCCTGCCCCCTGGCTGTGCTTGCTCTCCTGCCCCCTGGCTGTGCTTGCTCCCCTGCCCCCTGGCTGTGCTTGCTCTCCTGTCCCTGGCTGTGCTTGCTCCCCTGCCCCCTGGCTGTGCTTGCTCCCCTGCCCCCTGGCTGTGCTTGTTCTCCTGCCCCCTGGCTGTGCTTGCTCTCCTGCCCCCTGGTGTGTGTGTGTGTGGCTGGGTGTGTGTGGCTCTGTGTGGATAGCTTTTTTTGTAGGTGGCTCTATGTTGTGGGTGGCTCTGTCTGTGTGAGGGTGGCTCTGTGTAGGTGGCTCTATGTGGGTGGCTCTGTGTGGGTGGCTCTGTATGTGTGTGTGGGTGGCTTTGTGTGTGTGGCTCTGTGTGGGTGTAAATGCAATAGGTCATGCATTTGCGAGCGATTAAGCTATTGGCATTGTAAATGACAATGCTATTTATTTAACGATTAAGCTATTGGCATTGTAAATGACAATGCCATTTATTTATGATTTTAAAAAAAAGTCATGAGCAATGCCAATAGCTCTACCTTTAATAATGCCGAGACCATTGCATTGTAAATGCTTGTTTCACATATGACATTCGTATGTGCTCAGTTCTTCAAATACAGAGTAGCAGCACTTACCTTAAAGATGCTTCTACCTCAACAGAAGGCCATGTACATCAACAGACAATTAAATTGCATATGGGCAGAACAGAACTCCATAACAGTCAGTGCAGTTTGATCATATCAACAAACCGTGATTCCCATCATCCTCGCAATGCAATAGTTATCATCACGCAGCATCCTGTGACACACTGGAAAAGAAGACAGGAAGCAGCCAAGGAGCCTATGTATGTGCAGTAGAGTATAGCGGCAGCCATGTTAGCCCACCGAAACAACTGAGTAGCCATATGCAGTTTATTGTTGCTATATAGTCTATCAATCAAAGCTTCATATACTCGTCCTCCAGCAAAGCTTGCCAGAGGAGTAATCAGAATCCAGATGGATTTAATGGCAAGGAGCTGGTGAACACCTTGGCTCCCCATAGGCCACACGAGCAGCAGATTGAACCGATAGAAGGTATATGAATCTCACAGATCTGTATGCTTGTTTTAAAAGAAAATTTAAATAATATTTTTCAGAAATGAACAGGAAACAACTTATTGCCTGCACTCTATTGCAAAAGTGAGGGAATACACTGTCTGCCAAACTGACTGTCAGTCAGCCTTATTTGAGTTGGGCGCACTGTCGGCTTTGCGTTGGCTCAGTAAGTCCAATCAACAAATGTTTCTTGTCCTGGGCTTTTCTCTTATAAATAATTCCTACAAGATGCGTGAATTTCTTAAGCTCAATGACAGAATACAAAAAAGAAATTACAGCACAGAATGCATTAGGTTGTAACATGAACGCCTAGGACTGTAAATGTGGGAACAGGCAGTGTTCTTGAGACATGGTATGACATGACTCCTTAGGGGGTCTTTTGGGGGTCCTTTTAGGGGATTTGTGTTGGTCCATTGGGCAAGTGGGAAAAGCTCAGGTCTATGGCTGTGGGAAGAGACAATGTGGGGTCTGGAGATGTTAATGCTTTGCCAAGGGTGGTGTTGGAGCGAGGGCGGGGGAATGTCTTGTCATATATCCGCAAGCTGCCTTGAGTGTTCCCACTGAAAAGAGCCGCTGAAGCTGGCTCGTCTTTTAGTTTTTTTTATATATTTACCTAGTTTTTACTTAAAAATATTGTTCTGTGTCTGTGTAAGAATTGTATTCGGTTCTGATATTATTATTTACGTTTGAATAGTTTTGATTGTGCTTTTCTTGTTATAAATTTAAGACGAGTACGAGAAAGTATAATGAAAGCCAAGATCGGATGAGCTGCTCTCGCATGACTTGGGGCTACTTGTGATATCTGAGAATAGTTTCTCTCTTAAGATTTGAACACTCTGCAATAATAGCTCTTGGAAAGCAGACTACTGTACTATGAAAGGAAAATGAATTAAGCATTATTAAGGACATTGGCAATATGAATCAAATGCTTCATTAGTTACTGATATTGCCAGAATTCTTGCAGATGTCAAGTTCATATATCATGACCAGGGCCACTGAAATTATGGAACAGGGAGGGACAAATTTTGTGGCAGGGTTGACTAAATCATATGACAAGAAAAAGCACATGATGTGACATACTGCAGCACATCTTGTGATAGTATTACTCCCTTATGTTTTGTCATTAGGTCGAACCCTACCAGACAGTGCAGCTGTCTGGTTTGCTTACTACGTCTTGTGGCCATACTGGAAGCTACTCTGGGAATGCATTTCACCCATTGCCTACTATTGGCTTTGTGGTTTGTAACTCACAGTTGTTTGCTTTCTATTTTCTGGCTTTATTTGCCTTAGAATGTCCAGCTTGAGTTTGTCCCTTCCGTGATCATCCCTTGTTCACTATAGCCTTCCGGATACTCGCTTTCTGTAGAGAGGACTTTAAATATTGTTTTTATCTTCTCACATTTGCTGTGCTTTCAAAGATAGAGGTCAAATGTGAGGCTCTGTTTTCTGAGGGAGCTGGTGTTTACTTTTCTTTCTCTCACTTCAGAGTGAGAGAATTTATGTGACAATCCTGCAGTGTTAATTAATAGAAACCCAACCACACTTCAACCTACCCCGCTCCATTCCAATCAACTCCACGCTACCCCACTCTACTCCACTCCTCTACAATGTATCGAACTCCACTCCAATTCAATCTAACCCAATGTACCGTAATTAACCCCAATCCACCCCCAACAAATCTAGCCCTTCACCTCACCCAATCTACCCCACTCTAATCTACCCCATCGCACTCCAATCGATCCCACTCCAATGACAATATCCATGTGCAGGGAGAGGGCATAGAAAGTTATCTTTTCTAGCACACAATAAAGATGAACTGTACTGATGTTTCAGAATATATCAGAATTAAGAAAGTTAAAACGTAGTACATTTTTTATGTAATTCTGAAGTGTGGCGGAAATAAATATTTGATAAAACTTTTCAATACACTACGTGATGACAATTCCACAGATTATAATTTGCGCACAGTAAAACCGTATATTGGTGCAAATGTCTTTTTTTTAATTGAAAATGTGCTGTCTGAAATGGCAGTACGCTACCAGAAAATGCAAACTCCACACTACACCACTCCGCTTTACACCACTCCACGCTACAACATTCTACTCCACTATACTCCACTCTACTTCAATCTATGCCCTTCCACTTTACCCCACACTACTCCATCCTACGACGCTCCACTCTACTCCACTCTATGACATGCCACTCCAGTCTAAGCCCCTCCACTTTAAGACACTCTACGACACACCACGCCACTCCACTTCACTCTACTCTACTCCACTCTACGCCACTCACTCCATGACACCACATGCCACACTAATCTGCCCCTCTCTACTCAACGCCCCTCCGCTCAACTCCCCTCCACTCCACAGCACTTACCCCACTCCACTCCAACCTACCACCCTCCCCTTCACTACACTCTACCCCAATATACTCCAATTCAGTCTACCCCACCACACTTCAACCTACCCCACTCCATTCCAATCAACTCCACGCTACCCCACTCTACTCCACTCCTCTACAATGTATCGAACTCCACTCCAATTCAATCTAACCCAATGTACCGTAATTAACCCCAATCCACCCCCAACAAATCTAGCCCTTCATCTCACCCAATATACCCCACTCTAATCTACCCCATCGCACTCCAATCGGTCCCACTCCAATCTACCCCACTCTACTCCACTTCAATCTAACCCCAATCTACAGCAATTCACTCCACTATAACCCAATCTACCCCACTGTACCCCACTCTAGTCTACCCAATCCAATGCACTCAATACAATCTACCTGAATCTACCCCACTACAATATACCCCAATAAACTCCACTCCACTCCACCCCTATCTACCCCACTCCACCCCTCTCCACTTTATCCCACTCCTCTCCACTCCACCCTACTCCACTCAGTCTATTCCACTGCAATCCACCTCATTCCACTCTACCCCAATCTACCGCTCTCCACTCAAATCTACCCCACCCCACTCCACTCCAATCTACAGCACTCCACTCCAATCTACTCCATTCTAATCTACCTCACTCCACTCTAATCTACCGCACTCCAATATACCCTAATCCAACCCACTCCACCACAATCTACCCCACTCCACTCAAATTTACCCCATTGCACTCCACTCTACCCTACTCCTCTCCAATCTACCTGATCTCATTCCAGTCTACCCCTTTCCATCTCAATCTACTCCACTCCATCTCCATCTACTCCGCTCCATTCCAATCTACCCTTGTCCAATCTACCCCACTCCATCCAAAATTACCCAAATGTACTCCATTCTGCACACCACTACAATCTATCCCACTCCATTCCATCCCACTCCAATCTGCTCCCTCTACTTCACTCAATCTACCTCAGTCTACCCATTCCACTCCAGTCTACCCCATTTCACTCCAATCTCCACTCCACACCACCCCAATCTATCCAACTCCACTCTACACAATCTACCCAACTCCTATCTACTGCAAACTACCCCTTCAGTCTACCACAATCAACCCCACTCCAATCTGCCCCAGTCTACCCCACTCCAATCTACCTCACTCCAATCCACCCAAATTACCCAATTTCACTGTTCTCCAATCTACCTCACTCCACTCTACCCCACTTCACTCCAATCTACCATACTCTACTCCAATCTACTGCACTCCATTCCAATCCAACCCACTCCACCCCACGCCACTCCAATCTACACCACTCCACTCCATTCTACCCAAACCCACAACACTCCACTGTTCCCCTATCTACTCAACTCCAGTCGAATCTACACCAATCCTCTCTCCCCAATATACCCTACTCCAATCTATCACAATCTACCACACTGCAATGTACCACAATCTATCTGACTCCAATCTACCACAATCTATCCCACCCGAATCCACTCCAATCTACCCCAATCCACCCAACCCCACTCTCCCCAATGTACCCCACTCAACTCCAATTTACCCCAATATACCCCACTCCAATCTACCCAAATATACCCATGTCCAATCTACCCAACTCCACCCCAATCCACTCCAATCTACCCACCCCACTCCACACCAATCTATCCCACTCCACCCCAATCTACCTTAATTCAATCTACCCTACTCCAGTTTACCTCACCAATCTACCCCACTCCTCCACTCAAATCCACCCCACTCCAATCTTCTCAACTCCACCCCACTCCAATCTACCCCCTCCAATCTGCCCCACTCCAATCATCCTCACACTACTCCACCACAATCTACCCCAAGCTACCTCCCTCAAGTCTATCACACCCCAATCTACCCTAGTACAATGTACCCCACTCATCCCACTCTACTCTACCCCAATCTATCCCACTCCACTCAACCTACCCCATTCCACGCTATCCCAATCCACCCCACTGCCATCTACCACAATCTACCCCACTTCAATCTTCCTCACCCCAAGCCACACCACTAATGTTTAGCCATACTGAACATCAGCCACACTGGTGTACAACATGACTAAAACACATTACCAGAGCCAATATCTCTGGCATAGCCAAGACCTATTGGATTTGTTTTACTTACGGTAACAAGGCCTGGGTAAATATTTCACCTCATTAGCACCAGTTTAACGACCAAAAACAGTAATGAGCAACTGGAAGGTGACCACTCAACTTTAGTGAAGGGCCCAGTGGAGACTCCTCCGCTAAGGCAGAGGATCGTTGCCTTATTGCTTTTTAGCAGTGAAGTTAAGGAATAATAAAATGGTACTAACTTGCGTTATTATCAATTAATTTTGTTTTGATATCCCACAGCTATGCAGGGTGGGGCTGATCTCACGACAAGAGCAGCGGGAGTGGTGACTACACTGTAAATGCGCATGAATGTTTGGCCGGCTGCCTCGGGCCGGCGAAACATTTGTGTGTCCTTTGCATGTTCTCCACACAGGCTGCATTACATTCTGCGTGGAGAACATGCACAGGCTCCCAGTCAGCGTCTGAGCACCGAACCACGGCGCTCAGACCAATCACAATGCTGCGTTGCAGTGTTGTGATTGGCTGACTGG
Organism: Lissotriton helveticus; assembly: GCF_964261635.1. Lineage (NCBI taxonomy): Eukaryota > Metazoa > Chordata > Amphibia > Caudata > Salamandridae > Lissotriton > Lissotriton helveticus. The sequence goes on from NC_136062.1 coordinate 81,027,660, forward strand.
GAGCCTGGTTGTGCTTCCTGTTCCGGTCGGAGCGAGAGACTACAGAGGAGAGACGCGGTGTGGAAGCAACAACAAGGTAAATTATTATTAATTTTTTTTTACACCCGCTACCCCTTGTGCCTCCGCCCCCGTCTCTGCCCCCACCCCAAAACTGTACTGGCCACCACTGGAAGGACCTACAGCTGAGCGGGAACACATATTATGAAACTTTTTGCAACTTTTGATCCATTGCAGCTAATAACATTTTTTTGTTGAAATCTGCAGATTATGCTGCAGATGATGGATTGTGTGGAAAATGGCGGAAGTCCCTGATTATGCAGAAAAAGCGTAGTCCACTGAATCACATGTTTCTAGTTACAATGAATATGACTTTCAGAAGGCTGGATACGCTCTTAAATCTCATTGATATGAAGATATTCTAACTGCACGTTTGTCCAAAGTAAGAGTAGGTGTGGCACAAATCAAGGGTACACACGGGTAGATGGCGTCTACTCACTATTTTCAGAGGGTGGACACTGTCTACCCTGCCAAGTTATTGGACTCACAGATACATGCTTAACTTCACTTTCAGCAGCGCCTGAACGTTGTCTGTTTTTTTCCAAGCAACAATGTGCAGGCAGGGAGGGGCTTATCAAATTCCAGCAGGGCCCATAACAATGGCCCAAGTAAAGGGGCCATCAGACATCCTTTTTTTGGATTATTCTGGCTGGGAGCTATCTGGAGCCTCACATCTAAATGCAATGGAGGGGAAAAAAAGGCACACACCTTATCACTTCATATGAGCTTTAGGGAGGTATGCTTTTGACTTTGTTCAGTCCTTAATTTAATTGTATTTATTTATTTATAAAGTTTTATATAGCGCAAACAAGATCCCAAAGGATATCAGAGCACTTTACAAAGGATGGAAGGCAGGACATAAATCTAATAACGACATCGAGTAAGAATACACCACAAGAATAATAGCATAATTCCCAGACAGATGAATCAAGGAGAATAGTACAAAAGACAGGTATAAAGCAGTCTACGAGGTGGGAGGAGAGGCACACAATGAGGAAAAGAAGAGCAAAGATCCAATATCGACATCAAGTAGGAATACACAACAGGAATAATGGCATGATTCCCAGACAAATGATTCCAGGAGTATAATACAATAAACAGGAAAATAGCAGGCTATGAAGGGGGGCACATAATACGGTACAGAGGAGCAACATCACATGATGGTACCTGAGGGTACAATGGTTGTAGGATCAATGATTTCAAACAAATAATCCTAACCCAGTTAAGGTAAAAATGTGTTCATTAGGAATCTTTTGGCTTCCAGTTTGAAAGCAGTTGCTGAGGAGATTCTGCGTACTTCTGGATTAAGAGAGTTCCATATCCTTGCGGCAGCGCCGGAGAAGGCTCATATACAGGTTCTCTTTTTCCTAAGGATGGGTGGTTTCAGAAGGAGAGCGCTTCTTGAGGCTCTCCCACCACAGGATAGTTCAAGATTTGGCGCTAGGTACCTGGGGGTTTTGAAGTGCATGGGCTTTGTGCACCAGAACGCCAGAACAGCAATCTTTTACTGAATTCGAGCTTTGTAGGGCAACTATTTTAGAGATTTAAGGATTAGGGATATGTGCTCATTTCTTTTAGTACCTGTGACCAGTCAGGCCGCAGTGTTCAGTGGTGCCCTTAGTGGAGCCAGGGTGTATTTGGGAAGGCCACAGAGCGTAGTGCTGCCATAGTTTAGCCTCGGCAGGACCAATGCTTGTACCACCTGTTTGAAGTCATTTTGAGGTAGGAATGGCTTGATATTTCTAAGTGTCCTCATCAAGTGGTTAGCTCCCTTACACACATTACTGATATGATTTTTCATGTTCAGGTGCTTGTCAAGGGTGATTCCAAGAGATGTGGCTGAGTCCCTTATGAGAGGGGTGCAGTTGAAGGCAGTGAGGTGCTTCAGCCAAAGGTCTAGCTTGGGGATGTGGTTCGGGGGGAGATAAAAAGGAATTCCGTTTTGGAGGTGTTGAGCAGTAGATGGATCTATGCATGCACTGTAGGAATATCAGTTGTGTTGGTCTGTCCCAGTCTTTTACACAAATAATTTAAATACCACTATTTTGTTTTATTTCTTTTATATCACTACTCATCCCAATGCAGGTCGTCAGTATGCTTTACATCACGTGTAAACATTAGACAGTCAATATTGTGTAGATCAGTGTGCAGGATGTATTACATGAGACAGTGACAAGTAATGAACTGAAAGTAATAAAAAGATTTCCGTGTTAAAAGCTGTCACCCACTTCACCTATTTGCATAAAATAAAAATCTGTCCTACGCGTGATACAATTGCTTTGCAGGAGACGTATTAATCCTCTATGCTACAGATGTGTGGCGCAGTGGGCAGCGCAACTGACCCTGGAGCACAGAGCTCACGGTTCAATCCCCAGCGGTAGCTCAGTTGAGCATCATGTGACTGAGGGCAATGGCTCACTTAATCTCCCTGACCGCCCCCCAGTGCCTCTATACCCTTAGGGGTGATATGTTAGCATGTTACAAATATGGAATTATTATTCAAAACGAGGACTAAACAAAACACAGATATCTCCAGTAGATACCTTATGCCCCCAGAGTTATCTTACCATTATTATTATTCCCCGAGATGTATTTGCCACACAAAGATCTAACCTCATAAAATAACAAAAAATGCAGACTTTGCAACCATCAAGCAGAACAGATTTACTGATATGTTACTCCTTGTTGACAGTTTCTTCATGGCAGGGTTTTAAAAAGAAAATGTTTAAGTTGAGGCCCAGATTTTGTATCGTGGTTGTGTCACTTTTTTTAAACAACCCGACGCAAAATCTCATTTGATAAATATTGTAATGTGCTCAGATGTACTCATGGTAGACCTGCTAATCATGCGTGTGAAGTCTTGCGATGTGATGTCACTTCTTGTAAATGTCACTTCCTGAGAGGTCATGGGTTCTGATGCCGCTTCCTGTGATGCCACGTGCATTGTCATACGCTGTGGTGTCATGCGCTGTGATGTCATGCGCTGTGATGTCATGCACTGTGATGTCACTCACCATGACGTCACTTGCATACTGCCTAACCTGGTTAGTCCCCCCCTTCTTTTGTTAGGACTTGTGCCCTAAGAGCAGGAAAGAAGTGTTAACATACTTGTCATTTGGAAAGCTTTGCTGGCTAAGTTTAGGCATAGGTGTGATGTACCATCTTCGGCCAGTCCTGGATTTTTAGCCAACACCAGATTGCATGCTGGGACTTGTAGTTTGTTTTAAACATTGCAACTAAAGGATTCTAAAGCCCATCATCCAAAGTACTGTTGACTAAAAATCGATGATGAGTGGTTTAAGGTGACCTATGTGGCATGGGACGACCTGGCAGCGAATTTGCGTCTTGTTCCGTACCATTGCACCGGATAGGGCATAGCATCAGAAAGGAATTAAGCTGCAGGTTTCAGCCATACAGGTCGAGCAACCGCCGTTTTCTTTGTAGTTATTTTGTTCTGATGACTGTTGCCATAGTTAGCCAGCCTGCCTCTCAGCCAGAAACCGAAGCATGTTGTTTTCTAAAGCGTTTCTGCACTTGTGTCAGTAAGCCTCCATTGTAGTGTCTGTAAGCCTCCATTGTAGTGTCAGTAAGCCTCCATTATAGTGTCTGCGAACCTCCATTGTAGTGTTTGTAAGCCTCCATTATAGTGTGGTTAAGCCTCCATTTTAGTGTCTGTAAGCCTCCATTGTAGTGTCTGTGAGCCTTCGGCAGTGACAGTAAGCCTCCATTGTAAAACTCTTGTTGGCAGCGCGAGGGCACCGTTCTGACGCCAGTATGTTCCAGCACGCACGGCCTGTGCTCCCCAGCTGATCAGCGCGTGGCATCTCCTCGCTGCTGATCACACAGATGACGTCTGACAAGCAGATTTTTTTTTACCAGTCAGATAGGTTTGCTATAGTTTGATTGATTTGGAAAAGGTTTTCTCGGTGTATGTAAGCTATGGTCTTTCTTTAGCACATTCTTCAAGAGAGAAGACGGGCAATGGTGAGCCGAGAGATAAGTAAAGAAGGCAAAAACACAGCAGCATCTTCATCCGTATGTTTCTTGAGCCTGCTTGTTTACCGCTCTTTTAAATCTGGAAGAACTCTGCTGGCACCAAGCTACATCCACAGAGTTTCCCGGAGCACGGCTCTCGGCTGCTGGCATGCCTCGACGTCTCTCCTTCTTTTACAGTCCCAGTTTGTAGTGGAGTACGGGGAGTCACTCTTGAGCAGGCGCCGAGAAATGTAAGCAGCTTTCTGAGAGCTGCAGCACTATGCAGTGCATGTCCGTGGAACGCTGCCGGCTTGGTTCCATGAAGGGCTGGCTTTCTATAAATAGATCCCACCGTGACAGTGTCCTTCATCTAGCCAGGTTGTGTACAAAATCTGTGCCCTATTTTAGCCATGCTCACGAGTAACAGAATTTGGATGCCTGCAGTGCAACTATTTGTTCTCCCAGGACACAGTGACCCATCTCTCTTCCACTGATGGGACATTAAGATGGGACATTCTCTTTCATTATGATGGGACAGGGAGGTGTGGGCTTTTTAAATCCTCCCTCTGTGGACCTATGTTGGCACACACGATCAACACACTCTATCTAGACTGATTGAGCATGGAAATTGAACGAGTCACAGACTCTAAAGTTTGCATAAAACTAACGGCAACTAGACTTACATTTTCTAATAAGGCAGATATATTGAATCTTGGTGAACAGCATTTTAGATTCATGTACTAAATAAGTTAAGGCACTGGCTAGTGTTCAGAACAAATCATGCCAAATGTGTGTACGAAAGGTGAATTGAGGTCATTGCTTGCTCCTTGATCAGGCTGCTGTAGATTACCCGAGGGTCTTGGTCATTTACTAGTTAGAGTGAGAAAATTCTATGCCTTGGCCATCAACCCAACTGACCATTGATTTGATCCACTCATCATGAAAATCTTTATTTGATTGTAAGTACATTCATAAAAGGACATAAAACCATAAATACATCGATATATCAGTTTAAAAGATTTAAAAAAAGATAAAAATGTGTTCCGCTCGTAAACTGACCTGAAAGGTAGCTAAGCACATCTGGGTGCTGTTTTGATCGATGACGTAGGTGATGCTGCTAGATGGTTCAAGACGCACGACCTGCCTCCCCGGTAACAACAAATCCAGGGGCATATTGTCAAGGAGCTATCGCAGGGTTAACAGCACTTTATCGAAGCCAAAGTCGCGATAAATGTATCTCCCCATTCACAAGCTGGTGCTCACAGCTCATATCACCAGTTAACCTGCGATAGCAGCCGCAAAAAACATCGCTACAGATGACCCCTGCAACTATCGCTAATGAGATGCAGAGTATATGTTCACGTGAAAAAAGCAGCGACAACACCACTCCACAACATTCTCAACGACTAGCCAGAGCGGCGATAAGATCACAAAACAGGTGATAAGGCGCGTTAGCTGCATGAAATTAACACCTCTTCTGACCTGGTGTAAAGTTGGACGACAGCCTGCACCAGAAAAGTGAGCCAAGGCCAGAGCCTCACATGAAGGTCCACAGATGCCATGGAGCCACTGATCATGCAGGCCGGACACCCAAGAGGGCCACAACACACACCGCCACCACCCCCCCTCTCCCTGGGCCCTACCACGAGCACTCCCCACCTCCCCTGGACCAAGATATTGCACATCAACGTCAAGAAATCATGAACAAAAGCATTCGCCTGATGCCGCAAATTTACAACAATCAACATACGTGTGAGTACAGAAAATCTTATTTATACCTTTACCATTGAAAGTCCAAACAAAATATCACGTTAAAATCTGTCTCCAAACAACTATTCTGAAGAGTCATGGCATGGCATCCCTGGACAATCTGTTAGTCACAGCCTGCAAGACAATATCCAAGATAATAAGGTGTGTCAGGCACTCATCAAAGGACAGAGAGAGAGAGAATGAGAGACTGAACAAGGAGCGCAAGGCCAATCAGGCCCTTGGCTCATTAATACATGCCACCTTCTGCGTGTATTTCGCAATTGGTACACCCCAAATCTAAGAGCTGGCATCAAAGTCAGCGCGAAGGCCACATCACATTTAAGAAATGCAAGGTATAGTCAGACTAAAATTAGTTATGAAAGCTCTTTGTCTCAATACACAAGGCGGAAGGACAACCAAACCTCTGACCTTGGTCATGAATACGGTTGGCGCACCCTGCGTGAAATAGCATACCAACCTCCGACGACTCCCACACCACGAACTGCGCTAATGAAAGACCAACGTGTCCACACCCCACACACACTTGTCCCTGCTCTAGTGACACCTGCAAGGGATGCCCTTGACACATTGCTTAAAAACAACCCATACGTCCAAACGTTGCACACACGTACAACTCATTGCCCAGAACAGTGGCATATCGTCCACACAACTGCCCCCGGTCTGAGGATTGCCGGTGCTACGAAACCAACAAACGCAATGGCAGGCAATCCCGGGCACATGCACAACCCCTGTCACGTGGAACTGCACCCTGCACGAATGCTGCATCTGTTGGGATCACTGCCAATGGCAGTGTTGCAAATCAGTTTCTGTCTGAGTTTCCGTCTTGCCTACGTAACCTGCGTCCAGCCCTGGTTCCACTGTCGATCATGCACATTCGAGTGGCCCATGGAGGTTTGCCTATCCTACGCAACGGAGGCAGAATTGGATTATGACTTGACAGTGCGCCCCCTGTTGATCCACGAACAGGAGTGTCACCAGCATACCCATGCATCAGATGCCTTGATCTTTGGCGTATGTGCTGGCAGTTGTGCATTGGAGATTGCACAACTCCTAGTGTGCAGTGACCACATCGAGGCGCTCCCCTATTGGTCTGTGCTGAGGATTGGTGAAATGGCGTGGACTGACCACATCTTCCCAGACCAGTTAATGGATTGGCTGTCCCTGGAGTTCCTTGAACTCGACAATGATGTACTCTTGGAACAGATTGCAGATTAACCTACGCTCACATTCATGGATGAGTAACTACGTTCCTGCAGCCACAACTGAGTGTCACCCAGAGCACAGGTCCCAACACCTTGTTGTATCTTGGGGAATGCTCACATATCCCACCACAACAGTGGACATGTCTGCCTTCGCCTGGACTCAGAATGCATGTGCGTGGAACTATGTGTTTGTACACACACCTGTGCAAGGTGATGCAGTCCCATGGGCGGAGCAGCACAGCGTTGTTTGGCAACGTTCCCAATTCGGACATACTGCTGGGGGGAGAGTACACACATGGCAATGTAGTACAACATGTGACCTTGTAGGACCCTTTCACCTGCTCACTGTCAGCAGAGCAGACAGTCTGCGCAGTCCGGTGGGACAGCACTATGCCGAGCCCATGGGCTGTGATACGTGTCCCCTGACACGGGGCGAAGAACAGACGCCAAACACCACATGACTCGTCCAACAAGGCAATATGGGCTGAGCGCTTTGCCATCCGTAATGATTTGAGTTCATTTTTGCCTCCCCATTTCTTGCACCTTAACATGTGCCCATGCTGTGTGTAAGTGTATTAAGCATTCCCCTGCATGTTGTGGCCCTTGCCTTGCCCGTACTGACACGAACATGCTAATAAAGTCTACGCAACTTCACTACTGTACAACGGTGATGAGTGTTGATTAGAATGACAAATCGTGTGCCTCAATGAGCACTGTCCGTACACATGTAGGGACTGACTGATGCATGTATAATGGGGGTGGGTCCCTTTTGACTGCTCCACCTCTGTGAGCCAGACATTTTGTCCGGGATAGGTGCTGGCAGACCTGTGCACCTACGTGTCTTCAGCAAGGGGAGTGTGGTGTCCAACTTCTGGCCATGTAGACCAATGTTATACATCAAAAAGACTGTGTCCACACAGATGTATGTGAGTAGGTATGCAAAGTGCTGTTCTGTTGTCACATGTGATGGATGACACCACTTCCGGCCTGCTACCGATTATGTCACTTCTACACACAGCCCTATTTAATACATGGACGTGTGCCTGCGCTGGGGGGTTGCGAATTTGTTGTTCAAGTACAATGAGACCACAGCTACTTATGTTATGTTATGTTATGTTACGTTATAAGTAATTTTGTAGCACGCTCAAATACTCAAGAGTGTCCTGGTGCGTGCTCAAACAAAAGGCAGTAGGCATGGAAAGTAGGAATTACAGCGTCATCATATAAAGATGAGTTTTAAGTTATTTTTTTAAAAGATTGAAGTCCTGAGTGGCACGAAGCATCACGGGGAGAGCATTCCATGCAGCAGCTGCTTTCACTGAGATAGATTGTCCGCCTAGACGTGACCGTGGAATGGTGGCAAAACCAGCCGGCAATGGTTGGCCGACCAGAAAGGGCGTTTAGGAACATACAAAGTAAAGCTTCTCCTCAAGTACAGAAGCCCTTGACCGTGAATGGCTCTGTAAGAAAGGATAAGGGTCTTGAACAATACTCGTTGGGTCACTGGCAGCCAATGCATACTACGCAGGTGCTACCGTACACTAGACCTCCTCGAGATGTTAAAGAGAAGTCTATCCATGGCATTCTGTATAAATCTGAAGGCGGTTAGTCAAATAGGCTGGAATACCAATAAACAGGGCGTTGGCCTAGTCTAAGCGAGAGAGAATAAGGGCACGCGCCACTGTTTCTTTGGCCTCCCTCGGGAGCAAAGGGAAAAATCTACGCAGGGCTTTGAGGGTACCGAAGCATACACTGGTTAGTTTCTTAATGTTTTCCTCAAATTTTAGATTTTCCCCGAACCATACCCCCAGATTTTTTTCTGGGTTTCCCGTCTGATGGGGGAAAGGAACATCAGATGGCCACAATAGTTCCCTAAAGTTGGCAGGGAACCGTCCAAAGAGGAGAATTTCTGATTTTTCCTCATTGCACTTTAGTTGTGCAATTGCAAGCCAGCGGAAGACCTACGAAAGGCAAGTATGGACAGATGAAGTATCCAGATCATTGCCCGACCAGGTAAATAGTAACTGGGTGTCATCGGCATAGGCAATGATTTTTGCACCTAGTTCTTCAGCCAAAAAGATCAGAGGGGTCAGATAAATGTTAAACTACAGGGGACTTAAAGTAGACCCCTGAGATACCCCAGTGGATAGTAGCCTGGCCCAGGGCAAATAGGGAGGCATCCACACCTGTTGGGTCCGATTATCCAGGAATGATGTCAGGCACTCCAAAGCAGAGCCGGTGATGCCAATGGAAGACAACCGGGTGAGAAGGAGCTGATGGGGTACCGTGTCGAAGGCGGCAGAGAGGTCCAACAAAATCAGAGCCGCTCTGCCGCCTCCGTCCAGGCACTCCCTGATGGTCTCTGACAATTCAATCAGAGCTGCTTCGGTGCTGTAAGCAGCACAAAACCCAGATTGAGCAGGGTGCAGGGAGGCCTCCACGAAGGCGTCCAGCTGGTGAAATGCCATCTTTTCACAGACCTTGGCCAGCCCTGGCAGTAGGGAAAGGGGCCGGTAGTTCGATGGCACCGAGGGATCCAATCCTGTTTTTTTAAGAAGCGGCAAAAGTTTGGCCTGCTACCAGCAGAGGGAACTGTAGCTGTCAGGAAGGAGAGATTAATAATCTTAGTCACCTCAGAGCTAACCACCTCCGCCACCCCTCCTAACACACGGGCACGACAAGGATCGATGGGAGACCCGGACTTCATGGATTTCAGGACAGCCAGAATATCAGCTTCACCTGATGGTAAAAATTCCCTAAACAGCCAAGTAGGGGGGCTAGGGAGAGGGGGTGAAGACAAGGAAATGTTCCTCTGATTGAGACAAGCTGAGCGCAGGCTATCCTGAATCCCCGCTATTTTATCAACAAAGAAGGAGGACATATCCTCGCAACACTGTTCAGAGGATGGCAGCGTTGGTTGTTCAGCACAGGGGGAGAGAAAACTCTTAACAATAGCAAAAATGTCCTTGCTATTGTTATTGTCCTTTGAAATCCTACCCGCGAAGTAATTGCCCTTTGCCGTCCTGATGGCGGCATAGTATTCTCTCTGGGCTGCGCAGAGAGCCATCTTGGCAGTTGGACAGTAGACACGTCTCCAGCAGCGCTCCAGTTTTTTACAACTCAACTATATTTCTCTCAGATCATGGGAGAACCAGGGCTTAGAAGGAGAGGGGCGATTTTTGCAACTAGTGCCCGGCTTCACAGAAGACCCAACCCCCCAGCCAATCCAGGAGTTAAAACGCTGCACCGCCACAGATAGCTCGGAACCCAAAATTGGGCGTCCCTGAGGTAGGGCGTCAGACAGAGCAGGGAGGTTAATCCTCTGGGGGTATACACTATGAGGGGGGCAGAGACACAAGACGGCTTCTCTAAGGACCAAGAGAACCTGATCAAATGGTGATCGGATCAGGTAGCATATTCTGGATCCGTCAAAGTTAGAACAGACTAAATCCAGTAGGTGGCCCCCTGTATGCGTAGGCATCTTAACCCACTATGTAAGCTGGGCTAAATTTAAGGAGTCAAGCAGACTTCTTGAATCAGGGGTATCGGAAGCATCCAAATGAATATTGAAGTCCCCCAAAAGAAGAAACTTAGGAAATCTCAATGCTCTTGGCTCAATAACATCCTCCAAGGCATTAAGAAAAGGCCCTGGTGGCCCAGGGGAACGATATACCAATGTGCCACCCAGCATTAAATGGGGGGTAAGAACTAGAGAGAAGTGAAGAACCTCCCCTTCACCCAATTCTTCCGATGCCTCACTAGAAAAGGACCAAATGTCCCTGAACACCACAGCAGAGCCCCCCCCTCTCCCCATTAAACGATCGGCCCAAAATATTTTAAAGTCTCTGGGAATGGCGAGCTCCACCACCAGGGCACAAGAATTGTTTAACCATGTTTGGGTGATGAAGAGTAAATCAAGTTGACCCTCTGACAGAAGCTCAAAAACATCGGCAGCATGTTTGACCATGGAGCGAGCATTAATTAATACTGCTGAGATCGTAGTATTATTGTTAGTTCGAGAGGCAGGGACAAACGTGGTTAGATGGAAACAAAAGTGGCAAGAAGGGCAAATTCTGGGAGAGCTATCAGCAACTTCCCACTGTGTATCACCATTACATTCGGCAATATTAAGTGACATTATCTCCTCTCGTTTATACCATTTTTTACCTGCCATCTGCTCGGAAGAAAAACGGGCAGCATGTCGGGTGCTAGGCACGCCCGGGGCGCAGACTAGCTTGCCTTTGGCTCATCTTCGGCGTGCCGGGGGCGTGCCCGCTGCGCGCGTGCGCTGCGCGGCTGGGATGACATATGCAATTTAAGTGAGAGCCTCCCTCCCCCAGCTAGAGCACTGCCACCAGTCTGGCCGGGGTCCGGGACTACTCCAAAGATGGCCGCCTGCCCACCACTCAATCGGCACAGCAAGCCGCGGTGGAATGGGGCAGGGAAGGCACACCTCGGCACCACCAAATGAAAATACAGGTAGGAAGTATCAGAAAATAGAATTGGCAATCAGAAGCAACTAAATAACAAAGTAAAATGAGCGTGAGCGCCTTGGCGCAAGACTCGAACTCAGTGGCACATAAACAGTAAAAAGCATATTATTAAAAATGGAGCACAAAGAAATGTATCCTGCCTCTGTAGAGCAAACGGGGTTGAGTAGGAGCTGCCACCACCTACCCTAGCCGCAAGCGTCCCAGTCCGGCAGTCAATTTAAGTGAGAGCCTCCCTCCCCCAGCTAGAGCGCTGCCACCAGTCCGGCCGGGGTCTGGGACTACTCCCAAGATGGCCGCCTGCCCTCCACTCAATCGGCTCAGCAAGCCGCGGTGGAACGGGGCAGGGAAGGCCCGCCTCGGCACCACCAAATGAAAATACACGTAGGCGGTATCAGAAAATAGATTTGGCAATCAGGAGCAACTAAATAACTAATTAAAATGAGCGTGAGCGCCTTGGCTCAAGACTCGAATTCAGTGGCACATAAACAGTAAAAGGCACACTATTAAAATTGGATCACAAAGAAATTTATCTTGCCTCTGTAGGGCAAACGGGGTTGAGTAGGAGCTGCCACCACCTACCCTGGTCACAAGCGTCCCAGTCCGGCAGTCAATTTAAGTGAGAGCCTCCCTCCCCAGCTAGAGCACTGCCACCAGTCCGGCCGTGGTTTGGGACTACTCCCAAGATGGCCGCCTGCCCTCCACTCAATCAGCACAGCAAGCCGCGGTGGAACGGGGCAGGGAAGGCACACCTCGGCACCACCAAATGAAAATACAGGTAGGCGGTATCAGAAAATAGAATCAGGAGCAACTAAATAACAAATTAAAATGAGCGCGAGCGCCTTGGCGCAAGACTCGAACTCAGTGGCACATAAACAGTAAAAAGCACACTATTAAAATTGGAGCACAAAGAAATGTATCCGGCCTCTGTAGAGCAAACGGGGTTGTGTAGGAGCTCACACCTGCACAGTCATCAAATTGGCCATGTGGCTCAGGGTCAAACATGCGCATTGATGTCATTTACCAGGGTTTACCTTCTTGTGCAATCAATGTCCCTACATTCATCTATACTTTCATACTTGAGTGAAGATAGACATGACACATCTGTGTGATTTCAAATGTTTTATTCACATTCTGGTGAATGCCGCAGCTGGAGCTGTACATTGCTATGCCAAGCACACATTACATGGTAGCCCAGTGGTTGGCCAACGAGAGTCCTCTGGGGAATGAAAAATGAATTGGAAGAGGAAGAGTGCAGTCCGCAGCTGCATTGCTGTTAAATTGGTAACCAGTGAAGATATGGCAGTCCATGTCGGGGTCTAGGTGAATGTCGCAGAGTGTTCCGGGGGATAGTGGGAGGTGTTGTCCCAGGGCATGATGTATAGGGCTGAACCAGGCAGGGACAGGCCATATGGTGGGGATGGATGCGACTACCTCCTTCATCACACAGACATTACAATCCACATCTTACTCATCTGATACGTCTTCTGTGTCCAGTGTGTGTGGTGGTGTTATGGTTGCATCACTGTGTGCCACTGACGCATCAGGGTGCAAAGGTGGTTTGGCTGCATCACTGTGTGCCACTGATACATCAGGGTGCGAAGGTGATTGGGCTGCATCACTGTGTGATACTGACACATCAGGGGTTGGAGACGTGTGTGTCAAAGTTCCCGCTGCAGTTATCTGGGACAGGCTCAGTGGCAGCAAAGGCAAGATGAGGAACTGCAAGGTATGGATGATCCTAGCTACATCTCACTGGTGTTTAGCCGTGGCAGCCATACTTCCAGCCAGCATCGGCTCCATGGTCTCCACTGTCCTGCGCATCTGTGCCAACTCTGTGCTGTCTTCACTGGTGCCTGTCTGACTAGACAGTTCTTGTACCCGAGTAATGGCCCCAGCGATGTAAGCCAAGCATTGTCGGGGAGCATGGTGTGGACAGTGGGTGTCTGTTAGGGATTGTAAGTGGTCCCTGATGGGACTCAGACACCCACGTATGGCATCAAGTTTGTCCGCCATGAGCTCAAAACCCACCTGCAGCTGTTCAGCCATGTTATGTTATGTTATGTTATAAACCGTTTTGTAACGCGCTCTGTTACTGGTGAGTATCCTGGCGCGGGGAAAGGGACAAATCGGCAGAGAACAGAACAACGGGGGATCCTCCTAGCCTACACTCGTGAATAGATGAGTTTTCAGGTGTTTTTTGAAAGCAGTCACTGTCGGCGTGGAGCGTAGATGGTGCGGGAGGGCATTCCAGGCCCGAGCCACCACAACAGACAGTGACTGACCGCCCAGTCTGGCACGTTTAAAACGGGGAAGGGACAGTTTAGACAGAGAGGCAGATCTCAGGGTGCGTGCCGGAATATACCTTGTGAATCTCTTTCTCAGGTACGAGGGGCCTTGGTCATGAGTTGCCCGAAACGCCAACACCAAAGATTTAAACAGGATCCGTTGCGCTACGGGAAGCCAGTGAAGCGAGCGCAGCTCCGTGCGAACGCTCTTCCACCTGGGGATGTTAAATAATAAGCGTACAGCCGCGTTCTGAATAATTTGGAGGCGTTTGACCAGGTATGCCGGAATGCCACTGAACAGTGCATTCGCGTAATCAAGGCGAGCCAGTATGAGCGCTCTAGCAACTGACTCTCTGGCCTCCCTAGGGAGCAAGGGGAAGAATTTGCGGAGCATTTTCAGAGTGGCAAAGCAGGTGCCTGTGAGTTTTTTGATGTGATGCTCAAATCTGAGATCCTCCGTAAACCAAATGCCCAGATTTTTTGCTGGTCTCCCCATCTCTATTGGGCAAGGAATGTTAGAGGGCCAAAGTGTGCTCTTAAATGAGGGGGGGAAGGAGCCATAAAAGAGCACTTCGGACTTGTCCTCATTGCACTTCAGCTGGGCCTGTGTTAGCCAGCGAAATACTGAGGACAGACACAGGTGGACTGTAGACGTGTCCAGATTGTCGTCCGGCCAGGTGAACAACAGTTGGGTGTCATCAGCATACCCTAAGATTTTAGCCCCAAACTGTTCAGCTAGGTATACCAAAGGTGTAATGTACACATTGAACAGTAAAGGGCTAAGTGTGGACCCCTGCGGGACCCCTGTAAGCAAAGGCTTTTGCTCCGAGGTATGCGGAGGCATCCAGACCTGCTGGGTCCTATCAGATAAAAAAGAGGACAGCCATTCCAGCACCACTCCCCCAATACCAATGTCAGACAGCCGACCGAGAAGGAGATCATAAGGGACAGTATCGAAAGCGGCAGAGAGGTCCAATAAAATTAGGACCGCTCTGCCACCTCCGTCTAGACAATCCCGAATAGCCTCGGTCATCTCCACCAGGGCCGTCTCGGTGCTATAAGCAGCCCTAAAGCCATCTCCTCCTGGCAACCCAACACACGGCGTTGGAATTCCATGTATTGGTTGGGGGGTCCTGGTGGACGGGTGTGGTGGTGTGTGTTTCCTTCTATGTGGTCTGTGCAGGGGGTGGGGTCACCTTGAGGCAGCTGGGCTGCCCTGCTCCTGGGGGTGGGGTGCTGAGGCTGTCCATTAGCCGTTGAAGGGTGTCTGAGCATATTTGCAGGCGGTCCTCTTCATCACCACTGATGAGATTTGTGGTCTGCTCTGCAGTAGGTGTGGATTGTCCATTTGCAATGTAAAAGGGAGATGCAGGTTAACAGAATGTCCCATGTATGTTGACGCTTTGTAGATGTTTACATACAGACTGCATGACAATGTACATTGTGACTGTTTTGGTGGAGCTGGCTATTTGATGGCAGACAGTGAAAATTTCAACTACATGACGGATGTGTGATCGTACTCGTACATTATCATCTCACAGTGTCATGCAATGCCAGATGTGAGTGGCCAGTTACTACGCACAAGCGGCACCTATTGTGTCCTCTGTCCTGTGGTGTAGGTGTTGCACTTTGTACCACATTGCCATCAATATTGATGTGCTGTGATTGCTATGTGTGTGTGCTGCATTGTGGGAGAGCCGCCCCGGAAGCTCAGAGTTTGCGGTCCCTTAGCCCTCTGAGGCAGTGTGCCTTTGACTTGTGTGCTTTACGGGGGCTGGGATGTTTGCGCCCTGGGTCATTTGTGCTCTTGGACTGTTTTTTTGGTCTTGTGCGTTGTTTGTCTGCTGATGTGTTATGGACGTCATGGGTTGTAGGTGCACAGGATGTGTCAGGGTGTGATCCACACTGGGCCACTTCTATGTTGAATCGTGCACCATGTCAATTATTGTGACAGCAGCCATACTATTGGTCATGCAGTGTCACTTGCATTGTCAGTGTGGCTCACAGAGCCGCTGCTTTTCTGAATTCTGCACATGTGCATGGGTGGGTTGTGGCAATGGTGATATGGAGGGGGCTCATTTGTGCACATTGTGGACGGGGCCCTACTTGGTGTTTCTATGTGTGCTGCAGTGTGCCACGTGTGTCAGCGACATGTTCCACTATCATTGGGCGTGTGCAGTGTGCTACACGTGTGTGTGCATGTGTACCATTGTGCCCAACTACCCCGTCCCCCCATTCCCTGGTGGTTACTCACCCTGTTGCTGTTTGGTTTGGTCATATCAAGCTGTGTCCAGACCCCCAACTCCTTGCACCTTCTCCACACTGGTGACTGTAGCCACCATTTCCTTCAGCTCATCCAGCACCTCCTGTGGCACAAGACTCCCACCTCCAGTCGCCTTTGCCACCTTCCTGTTGGCAGCAAGTTTCTGTTTGGTCTGGCTTTGCACGTCATGCCAGAGCCTCTTGACCTCCTCCATTGACCTACTCGACACTCCGACTCCATTGACGTGGTTGACGATGGACTGCCATATTTCCGTGTGAGTTGCTAATGATGCAGTGGAGGTGACGAAGAGTTGTTGGTAGTGTTCGGTCACCTCTGTGACAATCAGGTCTTGCTGCAGACTGAACCGTGCTTCCTCTTCCTCTTCTCCTTGCCCTTCCCCGAACACGGGGTTCCTGGATGGTCGTCCGTGGGACTTGGGGTTGTCCTCTGCACTCGGTCCGGGTGCATTCATGGTGCTACACACTATGCTTTGGTTTTGGTGTTTTTTTTCCTTTGCTTTTATAGTGCATTTTCCCGCACGACTCATGGGAATTGCAGGCCTGTCGCTGGTTGTCGCTAATTTTTGTATCACGATTTGGGGCATCGCAACTTTTTTGGCGTTTGTGTTTTGCATTTTTGTGCATCACATTGATTTTTACGCTGTCATTTGGCATGCTACCCTGCTGCTATCGCACGGTGCCGCAGGGTTGGGAATTGTATGTTAAGATGGTGTTATTTTGTCGCGATATGCAAAGTTGCGTTAAGCAAAATTTGTGATGTTCATCACACATTCTTGTGAATATACCCCACAATTTTTACCTAACTTCGAACTAAAGCTCAGTTGAGATGCTGGGTTTGATATCCATCAGGCATATTAAAAGATGAGGTTACAGCTTCAGTAGAGATTAAATGAGCTGCAATTTTCTGCAATTGACGGCTTATTTAACATAAATTGTGTAGCAAAACTGCCCACCTGCATTATGCAGGGCTTGTTGAATGATGCAGAGCACCTCAAAGTTTATCTTTTCTGTTCATCAACAATTAATAGAGGAATGGCTATACATGATCACACCAGTCTAAGCAGTAATGCACATAGGGCCGGATGTAGGTGGCCAAATACCGAGCGGTAACGCAGAAATTCGCCGAATTTCCACGTTACCGACCAGTATTTGGCTGAGAGCAATGAGGTGAGTTGAAACCTACTTGCAAAATAAGGAATCGCAAAATTGCGATTCCTTATTTTGCTCTTGCATTTACGGAATTGGAAATAGCGATTCCTTAAATGCAATGTAAGTAGCACTAAAAAAAGTGCACTTCAGCCTTAAGGAATCGCTAATTACCACCAACTTCAAGTTGGTGGTAAGTAGCGATTTCCTTTAAAAAAGCCCTTTTTTGCTTTTTGAAAAGTGCCATGTGGCACACATCCATGCCCTTAGGGCATGGATGAGTGCCACATGTGCACACATGCACATTTCAGGGGTGCAGCAGTGTGTTCTTTGGACACCCTGGCACCCTTAAAATAGCTCCCGCTATTTGCGATTCTTTAATGCCGAATCGCAAATAGTGAATATCTTCCCATTCATTCTTATGGGCTTCCTACCCCATAGTAATGAATGGCTAGGTATTCCTTATTAACGAATCTCAATTAGCGATTCGTTGTTATGGAATATTAAGGAATAGCTAACATTTTAGCGATTCCTACCTACATTCAATTTAGCGAGTCCTTAATAGCGATTCGGTAAAAATCGCTATTAAGGACTCGCTAAATTGAATTTACCTACATCTGGCCCATATTTATTTATTTTCTGTTTATTTATATTCAGAGTTTATAAAGTACTAGATGGTGCCAAAAGGCACGGTTGGGTGAGTGCAGACTGGGATGATAGTTCAAGAACCATCAACTGATGGTTGGTTACAAGTTCAATCAAATACCATTTATGCATTCCTGTTCGTAATTCATCTTTGGCTGCCCTTCTAATGGTGTGATTTCCACAGAACATCAGCTCACAGTGTTTTGTTTTCTTTTGTAGGTGGCTGGGATCTCCTTTCAAAGTAGGCTTTCCAGAGTTCCTGAGTGTGAGGTCTTGATCTGCCAATGATCTACCTCCATCATTTTGACATCAGAAGGTTCGTTAGTGAATCAGATGCAAGTTGCCGGACTATAACATTCTGGATAGATTCCTGGGAGGTGTCATATTTGCAAGTATCCTGGGCTTTTTATATGCCTTGTTGATGATGCACAGAGTTTTGAATTTACTCCACAACTCCAGTGGTAGCCCGTAAAGTGTTTTCAAGGCTAGCTTCATGTGGCCTTGTTTACGAAGGCTTAGGTATTCCTTGGCTTCCTTATGTTACAAATGTTATTGTCTGTGAAGTTTTTGGCAGCCCTGCATGACTGTTCTACAATAGCCAGTAGTCTCACTACTAAGGCTGGTGACATGCCTGGATAGCAGAACCCGTAGGACTTTTCTGAGAATGCCAATTGGAGTTGACATTAGGATGCAAACTCTTCCTTCTGCAGCATACACTGAAGATACTCTACCAACTTTACTGCTGGGCTCCAGATGTAGGTGGCCAAATACCGAGCATGGCTCTGATGTCCAGCTCTCTCAGGCTCAGCTCATTGGCCATCCTCCTCTCCTCCATGGTCAGACTTGTCTCCTCTAGAGCTCGCTCCTTCTACAATTTGGCAAGTTTTTGCTCTGTTTTAAACTTGGCAAGCTTTCGTTTTAGCTTCCTCTCCTCCTTCCTGTCATCCAGCACCTCTGGGGACAGATTTCTAGAAGACACACTGCTGCCTGATCTTAGATGGATTTCCAGTCCCAGGAGGTATTTACACCCTTCCTAAATTGTCTACATGAGAAGACCTTCAGATAGGTCCGGCTCCCACCCTCCTCAGACTCTGACCCTTCCTCCTCATCACCTGGATTAGTCGGGTGAGCTTCAGCCCATGCTCTTCGTTCTTTTTGGAACTCTGCCTTCTTTTCACTCCCCTTAGTGAACAACCTGTTCTCCTAGCAGAATTCCTTGAGCTGGGCCACTGTGCAGCTCTCCAGATTGGTCAGCTCATATTCCATCTTGTCAGGTAAGGTCATAGACACAGCAGAAAGAATGGGAATTGGGACAAAGCCTTTTGGAAAAATTAAAGATGTCAGTTAGGGCGTATTGGTTCGAATTGGGCTAAATATGGAGTAATATTTTACAGTAAGTCACTGTATGGCACTGCACAAACACAAGTCCTATCCTCGCCACTGATTACCAATGTTCAAAACTGATTTTCCGGTTGACAGAGGTATGCACACTTTTTAAGCAGTAAACACAGTCCTAGTCAGGGTAAGTCAGAAACACACTTTAAATTAACCTGTGTTTACTCTCTGGTAGCCTTGCACAGAGCAGGCAGGCTTAACTAAAGAGGCAATGTGTAAAGTATTTGTGCAACGCTCACTTCAAACAGTAATACAGTGAAAACTCCACAAAAAGACTCCACACCAGCTTAGAAAAATAGATTTTGATTTTATAACTAAAACAAAACCAAAACGACAAAAATCTAGTAAGTAAAAGTTGAGATATGAATTTTTAAAGATTACATATAAAATTAGCTCTTAGAAGCAGTAAGCGCCTATGGGGGTTGTCTGGTCACGCTGGACTGGGGCAAAGTAAGGAGTTCAGGCCGAACTTGATGGGGCACTGGTTGGATAAAGGAGCCACGCAAAGCCTGCTGAACAAATTACCTTGATCCTGGTTGCAGAGGTGAGATGTGGGGCGCAGCCGAGAGATCCATGCAACAGTAGTGATGCACCGGTTCCAAACACAGAGCGCAGAAGCTGAGATGCGTTGGTTCTAAAACATATGCCCTGGGTTTCTCCAAGCAGTCAAGGGAATACGTTAATCTTCTCACACTGCAGTGGTGGCGATGCAGCGGCTCCGGTGTGTTGGTTTTGGTGCTGATGTTCTGGTTATGATTGTGATGCTTTTATATCAAAAGGGGGGAACAAAACCGGACAATTTTTCACGGGGTCCAATGTACATGTCCTTCGGTAGAAAACAACAACAAATTGTACAGAGTTCCCCTGATTAAGTCAACTATATCTAACCTCTCTCACGTAGAGTTTTGACCAGAAAGGTGAAGGTGCTACACCCTTTTGCGGAATTAAGGATACCTCACACAAGTCACCGGTTGGACGACCACTGTCATCCCACCCGATGATCGTACAGTGTCATCATTGGTGTCCCGCTCCTACGGCAGGCTGGCGATGCAATGCCTGTCGGGCAGCCCTAGGTGCTGCACTTTGTCGGAGTTCTTTTATTCCTTAGCCAATGGGTGTGTGAGTGTGAGGGGCCTAGAAAAGGTGCAATAGTGAGCGTGAGTGAAGTTTAAAAAAAGTCAGTAGGGTCCATTAGGCGAAGCTTTAATGTTATGGCTCACTGCTTTGTTAAAAGAAAAATTGAGGGGTATAGAGGCGTGGTAATAATGGTGACCAAACCTCATTCAACCCTCAGTCAAAGTGTGGTCGACATGTTTCTTGCCCCTACGGCAATTCGTCAGGACCAAAGTGCTCATATAATTGCTAACAATACCTCAATAATTGGAGGAATCGGATATACGACCTGGAGTATGTCGGGGGATCAACCCTCCATTGAAGCCCTCCCTGGGACTAGGAGAGGAGACAAAAGAAGTGTACAGTCAATCACTTGTCTATTTAAAATTGAACATTGTAGCACATCAAAAATTAACATGCAAGTGATGCGTTCTGAAGGGAAGAAATTAAACAGAACCCATCAGGGATAGATACTCATGTGAGAGAGGGTTAGAAAGTGTATATACAGAACGTGGAGAGACCGCGTCCTGCTAGTGACAGATGTGCTCCGCCAATCGCGTGCATAGTTGTATTTACATTTCTAGCGTATCATGCCGTGCTATATGTCATGTGAGTAACATGCAGGCGCCGCTAGGTGTGCGCATTAGCACACAGGAAACAATTCGAATTAAAATTAAAGGGAAGGCACCGTGGTAACACTCTATCTCATAGGACTAGGCAAATCGTAGCGCCAGTGTGGTCAACAGTTCTTACAATCAGTAATCGAACACACCGGGGGGGGAAAATGAAACAGGGGGAAAGGGAAATCTTACCAATGTCCCCTGGTCGGGGAGCCCACCGGCTGACCTGGTGGGGCCAGAACTATACGTAATTCACCTGCAAAGAGTCAGAGCCACCGTTTGTCAGGGGGTTACTTAGCGGTGAGGCTTACTGCTGATTGTTGGTAACGCTTGCGGCTCAATTGCAGCGGTCGTGAAGATCGCGTTGGATCAGTGCGCCTTACCTTAATTGTTTCTGGCATCAGGCATCTAGACACCTACCCCACCCACGTCGGTACCGTCACAGGACAGCCGGTCAGACCGATGAAAGGCTCCCGCCGCATATGAAAACGAGATGCGCGGGCGCCATGGTAGGCGTGTCCGGTGCGTGTTGCTAGGCAACGCGACGCGGGGGTGGAAAGCGAAGATGACCTGGAAATGCCGAAACGGTGAATGTGGGCGCCATCTTGGAACAGGGAAGTTATTTACTTGGTGGAGACAGTTATTTAGTGGAAACCGGACTGTCAGGTCCGAGTCTGTGTTATCTGGCTAGCATTGTCCAGGGCACCGCATCATTAAGGCCGAGCTCATCGGTACGCAGACGATGGACCCATCTTTGTTCCAGTCTGAATAGGGCTGGTTGGCTTATTGTGGCGTGACACTCTAGGACAGTCCAGCGCATATTCTCTGTGGAGTGATTGTGTTCTTTGCAGTGGTCGTACAGTCTCGTATGTGTCTTTGAGCACCAAATATTACTGTTGTGCTCCATGATTCGTTGTTTTACAGGGCGCATCGTCATCCCAATATAGAGCATCCTACAAGGGCAGATGAGAACATAGACACACCTTGAGCTATTACAGTTGGTGTGTTTTTTAATTGTCCAGATGAACTCCCTCGGTAATTCAATAGTTTTACCCTGGATGGTTTGAGGGCACACTACACATGATCCACACCGGTAGTGTCCAGTGACCGGTGGAAGGTCCCATAAGGTTTTGACCGGGTGTGTACTAGATTTTTTGGGACGAGTGTGAATCAAAGTGTCTTTGAGGTTCGCTGTCCTTTTGAATGCAAAACGTGGGCGTGGTAATTCCATACCCGCTGTGTTGAGGATCCCCCAGTGTGAGTTCACAGTCTTTTTTATAAAGGTTGAATGCTTGGTGTAGGATGTTACACATGTAATTATGTCATCTTGCTCTTTGGTGTAGATTTCAAGCAATGCTTCTCTGTGATTGTTTAGTGCCCTTTTGGATGATGTCTTTAGAAGTCGTGTAGGGTAGCCCCTATCCCGGAGCTTGTGTTGCAGGATACTGGCTTCTTGTTTGTAGTCTTGGACCGAGCTGCAATTTCTCCGGAGGCGGAGGAATTGCCCGAAGGGCAAGTTATCCCTCAGAGTTCTCGTATGATGACTCTTATAGAGGAGCAAGCTGTTTCTATCAGTCTCCTTTTTGAAGAGGGTGGTACTGATCGTTGCCGGATCCAATCGGATGGTTAGATCTAGAAAGGGTATCGATGTCTCAGCAATTGTGCCTGTAAACTTTAGGAAAGGGTCCTGCTGGTTGATCCAAATGCAAAAGGCCTCGCAACTGGGTCGATCACCCTTCCAGAAGACCAAAATGTCATCGATATATCGACGCCAGAGGGTGAGATTCTCTCGAAAGGGGTTGTTTTCTGGAGGGTAGATATGATTCTTTTCAAACGAGGCCATATAGATACATGCCAGACTCGGTGCGAAGGTCGAACCCATCGAGGTTCCGCGGACCTGATGATACAGTTGGGATTCGTATCTGAAAAAATTCTCCGTCAGGGCTATATGTGCTAGCTCCATGATGAAGGCTATTGGAGTGGGGGACATCCATTCTTCTTGTCGCATCAGTGAGTCGACCGCTTCTAATGTCGCTTGTTGTGGAATGTTAGTGTACAACGCCTCTACGTCAAGAGTTAGGAGTAGGTCGATGTCTTCTCTCCCGTCGATATCATTGATAAGACGGAGGACGTCTCTGGTGTCTTGTAGATAGGATGGAATCTGTTTGACTAAAGGCTGGAAGAAGGCGTCACAGAATTGGGACAACGGCTCCAGCACAGATCCAATGCCGGAGACAATTGGTCTCCCCGGGACTGGGGTCGTCCCCTTATGTATTTTGGGGAGCGTGTAAAAATAAGGTGTTACAGGGTCCAGTGTCACCAAGAATTCAGCTTCCTTCTTACTTAACCACTCATTCGTCTCTGCTTCGATGACAAGGGACATGATGGTTGTCGTTAACCGTTTAGTAGGGTCCTCCATGAGTGGTCTGTAATGTGTACTGTTCGACAATTGTCGTCTGCATTCAAGGTCGTAGTCCTCATAGTTTTGTATCACAGTGGCTCCCCCTTTATCTGCCTGCTTGATGACAATGGATTCGTCCCTCCCCAAAGCAATGGAAGCTTGTCTTTCTGCAGTAGTTAAATTGTGGAAGGGTTTGATAGTTGGTTTGTTGCGTAGGCTCGTTAGAACCGCACGCTCGAAGGTTAAGACTTCTGGTGGCACCATCCCATCAGTAGGGGTAAAGGTGGATGGTTTTTTCAAACCTGTGTCTAGACTGGGAACTTCAGGTTGGTCTTTGAAGAATGCCCGAAGGCGTACTTTCCTGAAGAATTGTTTCAGCTCAATCATTTCTAGGAAGTTATCAGGGGTAGGGGTGGGGACAAACCCCAGACCCTTCTCCAAGACACTATTTTCTGTTGGTGAAAGGATTCGGTTGGATAAATTGACGATCAAACTCGTCTCCCCCTGGCTGCAATGCTCCTGGTCTCCATTGCTGTCGGTACTGACGGTTGTTCCTGCCATTGTACTCCTTTCTGCCCGCCTCGCTTTCGCCCTCTTCCTCTGCCCCAGCCTCTGCCTTGAAAAGGTGGCGGATTAAGGGGGTAGAATTGCGGACCTTCGCACCGAGTCTGGCATGTATCTATATGGCCTCGTTTGAAAAGAATCATATCTACCCTCCAGAAAACAACCCCTTTCGAGAGAATCTCACCCTCTGGCGTCGATATATCGATGACATTTTGGTCTTCTGGAAGGGTGATCGACCCAGTTGCGAGGCCTTTTGCATTTGGATCAACCAGCAGGACCCTTTCCTAAAGTTTACAGGCACAATTGCTGAGACATCGATACCCTTTCTAGATCTAACCATCCGATTGGATCCGGCAACGATCAGTACCACCCTCTTCAAAAAGGAGACTGATAGAAACAGCTTGCTCCTCTATAAGAGTCATCATACGAGAACTCTGAGGGATAACTTGCCCTTCGGGCAATTCCTCCGCCTCCGGAGAAATTGCAGCTCGGTCCAAGACTACAAACAAGAAGCCAGTATCCTGCAACACAAGCTCCGGGATAGGGGCTACCCTACACGACTTCTAAAGACATCATCCAAAAGGGCACTAAACAATCACAGAGAAGCATTGCTTGAAATCTACCCCAAAGAGCAAGATGACATAATTACATGTGTAACATCCTACACCAAGCATTCAACCTTTATAAAAAAGACTGTGAACTCACACTGGGGGATCCTCAACACAGCGGGTATGGAATTACCACGCCCACGTTTTGCATTCAAAAGGACAGCGAACTTCAAAGACACTTTGATTCACACTCGTCCCAAAAAATCTAGTACACACCCGGTCAAAACCTTATGGGACCTTCCACCGGTCACTGGACACTACCGGTGTGGATCATGTGTAGTGTGCCCTCAAACCATCCAGGGTAAAACTATTGAATTACCGAGGGAGTTCATCTGGACAATTAAAAAACACACCAACTGTAATAGCTCAAGGTGTGTCTATGTTCTCATCTGCCCTTGTAGGATGCTCTATATTGGGATGACGATGCGCCCTGTAAAACAATGAATCATGGAGCACAACAGTAATATTCGGTGCTCAAAGACACATACGAGACTGTACGACCACTGCAAAGAACACAATCACTCCACAGAGAATATGCGCTGGACTGTCCTAGAGTGTCACGCCACAATAAGCCAACCAGCCCTATTCAGACTGGAACAAAGATGGGTCCATCGTCTGCGTACCGATGAGCTCGGCCTTAATGATGCGGTGCCCTGGACAATGCTAGCCAGATAACACAGACTCGGACCTGACAGTCCGGTTTCCACTAAATAACTGTCTCCACCAAGTAAATAACTTCCCTGTTCCAAGATGGCGCCCACATTCACCGTTTCGGCATTTCCAGGTCATCTTCGCTTTCCACCCCCGCGTCGCGTTGCCTAGCAACACGCACCGGACACGCCTACCATGGCGCCCGCGCATCTCGTTTTCATATGCGGCGGGAGCCTTTCATCGGTCTGACCGGCTGTCCTGTGACGGTACCGACGTGGGTGGGGTAGGTGTCTAGATGCCTGATGCCAGAAACAATTAAGGTAAGGCGCACTGATCCAACGCGATCTTCACGACCGCTGCAATTGAGCCGCAAGCGTTACCAACAATCAGCAGTAAGCCTCACCGCTAAGTAACCCCCTGACAAACGGTGGCTCTGACTCTTTGCAGGTGAATTACGTATAGTTCTGGCCCCACCAGGTCAGCCGGTGGGCTCCCCGACCAGGGGACATTGGTAAGATTTCCCTTTCCCCCTGTTTCATTTTCCCCCCCCGGTGTGTTCGATTACTGATTGTAAGAACTGTTGACCACACTGGCGCTACGATTTGCCTAGTCCTATGAGATAGAGTGTTACCACGGTGCCTTCCCTTTAATTTTAATTCGAATTGTTTCCTGTGTGTTAATGCGCACACCTAGCGGCGCCTGCATGTTACTCACATGACATATAGCACGGCATGATACGCTAGAAATGTAAATACAACTATGCACGCGATTGGCGGAGCACATCTGTCACTAGCAGGACGCGGTCTCTCCACGTTCTGTATATACACTTTCTAACCCTCTCTCACATGAGTATCTATCCCTGATGGGTTCTGTTTAATTTCTTCCCTTCAGAACGCATCACTTGCATGTTAATTTTTGATGTGCTACAATGTTCAATTTTAAATAGACAAGTGATTGACTGTACACTTCTTTTGTCTCCTCTCCTAGTCCCAGGGAGGGCTTCAATGGAGGGTTGATCCCACGACATACTCCAGGTCGTATATCCGATTCCTCCAATTATTGAGGTATCGTTAGCAATTATATGAGCACTTTGGTCCTGACGAATTGCCGTAGGGGCAAGAAACATGTCGACCACACTTTGACTGAGGGTTGAATGAGGTTTGGTCACCATTATTACCACGCCTCTATACCCCTCAATTTTTCTTTTAACAAAGCAGTGAGCCATAACATTAAAGCTTCGCCTAATGGACCCTACTGACTTTTTTTAAACTTCACTCACGCTCACTATTGCACCTTTTCTAGGCCCCTCACACTCACACACCCATTGGCTAAGGAATAAAAGAACTCCGACAAAGTGCAGCACCTAGGGCTGCCCGACAGGCATTGCATCGCCAGCCTGCCGTAGGAGCGGGACACCAATGATGACACTGTACGATCATCGGGTGGGATGACAGTGGTCGTCCAACCGGTGACTTGTGTGAGGTATCCTTAATTCCGCAAAAGGGTGTAGCACCTTCACCTTTCTGGTCAAAACTCTACGTGAGAGAGGTTAGATATAGTTGACTTAATCAGGGGAACTCTGTACAATTTGTTGTTGTTTTCTATGATTGTGATGCACCAGTTCTTGTTCCCCCAACAGTGGTACTGCGGTGATTCTGCTTCACACAGCAGAGGATGCGTAGGTTCCATTGGAGCAAATGCTTGGATCCACTACCAATGGACCAGGCACAGGAACAGGAGGGGAGACTTTGATATCCGTGAGTCTCAAGCAGGAGCCAAGCCAACATGCCCTTGGAGATCAATCTGGGTTCAAGCAAGAGTCTAGTTCTTCCTCAGCAGGGGCCAAGGTAGTAGGCGGCAGGACAGCTCAGCAGAAAACCTGTTCTTCTGGAGCAGCAGTTCAGCAGAATGTCAGTCCCTTTAGCAGCATAGCAGTCCTTCTTTTTTGTCAGAGTTTTTTTAGAGATGCAGAAGTGTCTGATTTGGTGGGGTCAGAGACCCAGTACTTATACACCGGTGTGTCTTTGAAGTGGGTTTGACTTCAAAGAGGGGTTTGAAGTGCACAGAGGTACCCCTTCTCAGCACTGGCTCCAAACTCACTACAAGGTAGTGACCAACCCATTGTGTGAGGACATGACACTGCCCATTCAGGTGTAGCTCCTCCCTCCCATCCTGCTAGAATGAGCCATCAGGATGTGGATGGGCTTTCAGTCACACCTACGCTTCCAAAACCCATCCAAAGATGATTGATTGCAGTTAAAGGAGGACCTGGCCTGGCAGTTCGGGCTGGATTGTTCCCATGGGGAGTAGGGCCAAGACTGATTTTCGGTGATGCACACTTACAACGCAACTTTTACGTCGTAATGCTGTTACAACGCAGCTATTACAACGCAGGATCCATTACATCGGATGCCATTACAACGCATGGCATTACATCGCATATGCTATTAGAACACATACCATTACATCGTAAGTATTGGTAAGTATATACATTTTTTTTATTTTATTTAATATTATATAATTGATTTAATTATTATTAATTATAAATAAAAATAAATAAAAATATTTATTTATGTTTTTAAATATTATAAATTAAATTTATTAATTTAAGTAATTTTTTTAATAAGTATGAGTATAGGAGTATATGTTTTGGTGTACTGAGGTATATGTTTTGGGGTGTTTGGGTATTTTTTGGTTTTAGGGCAGGGTTTGGGTTTTGGGGTACAGGGGTGTTTTTAGGTTTCAGGGCTAGGTTTGGGTTTTGGGGTACAGGGGTGTTTTTAGGTTACAGGGTAGGGTTTGGGTTTTGGGGTACAAGGGTGTTTTTAGGTTTCAGGGTAGGGTTTGGGTTTTGAGGTACAGGGGTGTTTTTAGGTTTCAGGGTAGGGTTTGGGTTTTGGGGTACAGGGGTGTTTTTAGGTTTCAGGGTAGGGTTTGGGTTTTGGGGTACAGGGGTGTTTTTAGGTTACAGGGTAGGGTTTGGGTTTTGGGGTACAGGGGTGTTTTTAGGTTTCAGGGTAGGGTTTGGGTTTTGAGGTACAGGGGTGTTTTTAGGTTTCAGGGTAGGGTTTGGGTTTTGGGGTACAGAGGTGTTTTTAGGTTTCAGGGTAGGGTTTGGGTTTTGGGGTACAGGGGTGTTTTTAGGTTTCAGGGTAGGGTTTGGGTTTTGGGGTACAGGGGTGTTTTTAGGTTTCAGGGTAGGGTTTGGGTTTTGCGGTACAGGGGTGTTTTTAGGTTTCAGGGTAAGGTTTGGGTTTTGGGGTACAGGGGTGTTTTTAGGTTTCAGGGTAGGGTTTGGGTTTTGGGGTACAGGGGTGTTTTTAGGGTTCAGGGTTGGGTTTGTGATTAGGGCTAAATAAATTATATTTACCATTTATAAATTAATTAAAATATATTTATTAAATTAAATTAATTATATTATATTAATTACATTTTTAATTAAATTAATTACATTAAAAAAAGTATTTTAATTAATTTAATTTCATTACAATTTTAAACATATTTAAATTAAAATAATTTCATTATATTAATTAATTAAAAATAATTACAATTTTTATTAAAATTAAATTAAATAAATAGATTTAAATTTATTAAATTAAATTAATTACTATTTTAAAATGTATTTTAATTAAATTAAATAAATTAAATTAATTAAATTAAATTAATTACATTTTTTTTAAAAAGTATACTTACCTATACTTACGATGTAATGCCATGCGTTGTAATAGCATCTGCGATGTAATGCCATGCGTTGTAATGGCATCCGATGTAATAGATCCTGCGTTGTAAAAATTCCGATGTAACGGAATGCGTTGTAATAATCCGCGATATAGTGACACCAATCCCTGATTTTCATATGGCTTGAGTCCAAACTGGGGTGGCATGGTAAGCAAACAAACAAAGGATTAAACCCAGATCTGTTAATGGGTGTGAATCTTTGATTTGTTTAGCATTCTGTCCATTATTTGTTCTTTTTGCTTTTATCTTTCTAAAATAGCAATGTTAAATCCAACTTTGCCAGTAAACACATTTTATCATTACCATTCCAATGATATTAAACATGTCCGCGTTACTCCTTCTTAATCAGGAATTACAGCTTCCAAGCGTAATAAGGAATTCCAAATGTTAACCTATGAGAGGGTTACATCTTACAATGGTGAAAAATTAATTTAAGTGTTTTTTACAACCAGGATATGAGAAACTTAAAAGTACATGTCCTTCCTTTTAGTTATACAGCACCCTGCCCTATGGGCTACCCAGGGCCTACGATAGGGGTTGAGTTATATATAACAAAAGGGGAGTTTAAAGCTTGGCAAAGGGTTTTAAGTGCTGAGTCAACATGGCAGTGTAGACTGCACACACAGGCTTTGCAGTGGTCAGCCTGAGAATGTGTAAAGTGCTGCTTGTGTGGGTGGCACAATTAGGGCTGCAGGCTCCCTAGTAGCATTTAGTTTACATGCCCTGGGCACATGTAGTGCACTGTACTAGGGACTTATATGTAAATTAAATATGCCAAACAGTTGGATGTATTAATCCAACCATGTTTTAGAGGAGAGAACAAATGCATGTTAGGAATGGACAGCAGTGGTACAGTGCCCAGAGTCCCAAAGCCAACAAAAAGAATTCAGCAAAAGAGGAGAAAGGTAAAACGTTTGGGTGACCCTTCAGAGAGGGCCAATTTCCAACAGTGCTATTTTTATTCAAAACGTTAAAAATGTATGTCTCCAGTTCTCCTTATTGGATGTTTGCCTTTTGATGTCATTTTATTTATTAAAATTGACTCAATTTTTTTCTAAAACGGATTCAGATTTTTCTTCTTTTTTTGTGTGACGTTATTGCTATTTTAGTATTGCATAAATACTTTACACAATGCATCATGCTTAAGCCTCTCTGCGCTGTGCCATAGCTAACGGGGTTAACCTAAGGTTAATTTAATGAGTTGGTGATTCACCCAGATAAGGGTTGGTGTGGTAATCAATAAAATACTCTTTATTGATATCCATTAAGTCCTCTTTATTAGCACCCTTGTACTGGACAATAGGAATAATACCAATACAAACAGAAGAACCTTGAACCCCCACCCCTTAACCACCATGATCTCTCTTTAAGAGGGATTTCTAGTACTTGAAGTCCTGGATGTTGTAAGCAGAAACATATTACTATCACATTGCTTCACAAAATATACTGCTCCACAGAAGGTAAAAATCTTGTTCATCAATTGAAGTGAAGGGTAAGAACTGGTAGCTTCACAATATACAAACAAAGGCATGGTGAGGAAACGTCCAACTGACCTTTTAAGAATTCTCTGTCACTCAGAAATCGCTCACTATTGCACTACGTCAGGCATTCCACATTGTACATTCCGTCCGAGCCCTAGGCTGCGGATACCACACACCAAATCACATGCACACGTAAAACTATACACAGTAACTGACACAAATCACAGATTCACTAATTAGAAGTTATTGTTACTATTTCATTGACCTGCACCCTTTCATTCGAGAGTCACCACATCTTTTTGGTATTACCATACTCCCTTTTCCTGTACAATTTCCCTCCACTCCTCAACTTACTTGTAGCATACCCTACTGCATTACCATCTTTATTTCTACAATCACACAACAACTTCATCCTGTGCTTTACAATCACACTTCTCAGGACATTTTTTTGATAACTAATTTTATTGACATTTGGTTGCAACAAAGAACACAGCACCATCTAGAAATTTCTCAGGAAATTTGACACTCTTTCAACCACCACTATAAATATCTATACGTTCATTTATCACCATCCCATTAAACCCTAACTTCATCAAATCTCCTTCTTTGACATCAATGAGCTTAGTAGCTATTTCTTTCTTTGTTTATTCTCTTCCATGTACATTTGTAACTCTGTCTTCTCTGCTACAATATTTTTCACTCTGTATAATGATCCTAGGGACAACAATGTACTTCCTCTTAATACTTCAAATGATACCAGTCCTATACTTTCACAAGGTACACCTTTATAGTTACACACATTTTGTTGGAACTTACACTTTTGTAGTAAATCCAGCACTACATATGGTGAACCACTGGTACTTCAACACCCTCCCATGGAAAATAATGGATGTAGGGACTTAGAAAAGGGTATAAACATGCAAAAGTGTATGTTACTATAAAATGGCAGTTTGTGAATACAGAAAAGTAGTGAAGTGTAAATTGCCTCAAAAGTGCAGTTTTTAAATTGCACTTTATAGTCAGTAGTTAGGCTTTGTAGTACTTCTCCATCCCTTGGTCTGCTGCTATGTCATTCCCATTTTGATTCTCCCTACTACTGTACAGTGTGTGGGGCTATAGCTTGCCCCGCTTCAGCCATTTCTTAATTGTACTGCAAGTTATGGCAGACTTTTCTTTCACATAGAGCACATCTGCACACAAAGTGGTTCCCTTCAGTGCCTAGGAATGCTACGGCAATGTTTACTTTTTGAGGTTAAAAAAAGTATTTGCTTTTAGCCAATAATTTATTTTTCATATTGTAGAGAGCCCAACAGCTCCCCCAATAATAACGTTTTACAAATCCCATGTCAAAAGAATGGCAGTCAACACCAGACCTATTGCTTTTGACAATGCTCTTTGGAGTTGGAAGAGGACAGTGGGAGAGTGGGAGACATGAGAGAGTGGTGTGTAAAACCAGGAATGATGATGATAAGTTGCTAAAGCGTGATTTATCATCGGACACAGTCGAAGACCTGAACAGGTGTCTAATGACCAGACCTGCCCCTTGTTCCTCTCTTTGTTCATTCAGGCCTTCCTGTGAGCTGGTCCTGCTATAGCGCTCTGATCAGAAATTATCAAAACAAATTACCTTACGAAGACCATAATCCTGCTTTCATCTGTTCATCAGTGCCTATGCAGACATAGAAGCAAAAGAAAAGTAAATAGGAAACGCATTAACGAGGGGAGTGTACAACTGAACAAAACAGATAGTAGAGAGAAGAAACAATGGGTGGGGGGGGCGCTTTGCTATCAGGCCTAGACTGTCTCTTTTGGGCACTGGGGCATTTCACTAGTAAGCTATAAGGGTAGTGGCTGGCCTGGTGCAGTCAGGAGCTCCCTTTTATGTTGGGGGTAGGGTGCAGGCTGGACACTGCCACCCGTGACTACCAGCAGGCCTTCTCTCCTCATACTTCAGAGTGTCAGGTCCTGCTTGATGCACTTTACAACCATCTTTAAATAAAAGAGTTTTAAAGCATGTGTAGTCAGTGTTGCAGGGGGATGGGACTTGCAAAATGCAGATTGTTGGTGCAAACTCAAGTACAAGCTACCCTCGAGTGGATGGACCTTTAGTCCTGGGCTGAGGTTGACATCTTCCAATCAACAGTACACTAATTACGGTGAAGCATATTAGGCTCTACAAGGATGACAGGGAGTAGTAGATTTGGAAACCATGAATGTTTATTAGCAGATTAGTCACAAACTCAAATTGTTCAAATCAGTCAAAAATCAATTATCATCGTATATTATTCTGGTCAGTATAATTCGAAGCGATTCAAATATAGTAAGTACAAAGACAGATGTTACGGCGGGATTTCTGATCTATTGCTATAGGTCTGGATCCCAACTCAGGTCGACTAATCCGTTGATACCTGTCATAGAGTAAAAGGCAATCCACTACTAGGTCAATCAGTTAAGGACTTACACCACTCTAAAGAACCACTTACTACGAATAAGTTTTAAAAGTTTATTATAAAGCCAAAGTTAACTGGAGATACAAACATCTCAAAATAAGGTTCAAAAGATATACTGGTATCAATACAAACATAAATTTTCTAAATGCTCTCAATCGGCAGAAGAATATCACCAAAACCAATTCGAAAATCATCAGAGTTGCAAGAATAGACACAAGCTGTAACTTGTGAGTCATTTACAGAAAGGAAGAAAATCCAGATTAGACTGTCCCTACACTAGACTAAGTGACATCCCTACTTAGTAAAATCTTAACCTAAAAAGGTGTCAGCCGTGGTGACTTCCAAAGAAGATCACTCACTTCCCTTAGTCTTCGTTGTGAATCGGTGTCTCGCAGTTATCCTATCTGCCTACCCATCCGCTCTCTTAGGTTCCTCAGACCATCTGCCCTAACTCCACCCACGGGTGCTGTCCCTAATACAAAAATCACATTTACAATAGAAACGCCCTTTAGAGACGCCCCTCACGTGATGTCGGTTCCGGCATTTTCCATGCTGATACTCCTCTGGGCCCATCGTTAGCGTTGACCTTGCTTCTCAGGCTCTTCTCCGGCAGGACGGTACCCCCCAGGAAATTCCTGAAGCCTCCTCCAGGCCTGTGCCTGGCTCCCTGAACAAAACTCTATTCATCACTCTCTTGATTGGAACCTCCTCGCACCTGCAAACAGACACTTGTACAGTGGGCCCCAAATTCCGGCCTCCACCGTATCTTCTAAGTCGTAAACCTTCGAGCAGGCTCCGCAATTTATGCTTAACATGACATTCCTCTAACTAACACATACAGATGAAAAGAAATGACCTTATCTATTCAGGCCTATTAGAATTACATGAAACGGGCCTGTGCACTCTGTAAACCTTTAATTTCTTAGTCTAAACAGTATTCTAACTTATTACACACAATGGTTGTATGACACACTTCTATAAACATATATTTCAGTTCTATGATCAATAATACTTTGAATTACAACAACATTAAAATCCATATCATGTGAGAGTGTAACAGCACCCTTCATTCTCTGTGAACTGCCATGTGGCCTACACATTTCTACTTTTAGCAGTATTACATTCTCCTCTACAACAGCCACATAAAATGGGATTTCAACATCATTCTAACATCTCTACACACTTCTACATTAGCTTTTCACACTGATATATGCATTCTATTTTAATTAAACACTCTTATGTATTTTCACTCTATAAATTCGACACTCTTAGGTAATCTTTACTAAACTAATGCAACGTGCTTGTAAATATGGTGCACTTCTATTGTTTGTTCTCGATTTGCGCTCTCTCAGTTCCCCCCTTTGATGACTTTTAGTAGTCATCACCATCACAACACCATCCCTAAGGTATGAACTGAATCAAAAAGAACTCGTTGCAGTACTCTCTCGTTTCATCATCTCTAGAGCCCTCAGACTCCTGTACTGATTATCCTGCATCGCAGCTAATCTCCTCCCCTGCTCTCTCATGGATCTCTGCAACCTATTTGATCTATACCATTGGTACAGCCGCACCAATCCCCACAAGGTGATTATACATATCACTATTATGATGATAGGTTTCAGTATGTACCAAATGAAACCCTTTCCTAGGTTGGCAAACCAACCTCCAACTTTACCCATTCCATGACCTACTTTTCCCCACACATTTACCTGTGTCAAATCCTCAATCTCACGATGAATTTCAGTGATGTTCCGTATATACTTTTCTAGAGGTTTTGAATTGTCTGGAATGTAAGTACAACATTCCTGAACCTTCAAAGCCTTACAGACTCCTCCCTCTTTGGCTAACAGAACGTCTAGAGCAAGTCGGTTCTGAAGAACCATTGCCCTTATCGATTGCATCTCTCCCTCCACCAGCATTAATGATCTAGCAGTACTGGCGGACAACCTATCTACAACTGTTGCCAATCTTCTAATCTTTACATCATTCAGTACTATCCCTAAAAGAGGAAACATAGCACCAAATACGTCTCCAACTACCTCCTCACTGCTTACATCCCTTCTTCCTCTAGCTTGAGTTCCTCCCTCTATAATTTCTAGATCCTTAGCATGGTATATTTTGGGGAAGACAATTGCTAAATAACATGATCCGTACCAATTATCCGGCAGTTTCACGTATGCATTTCTTCCACAAACAAAATATACATTCGGGATCACCTGCATTCCCTTCAAGAAATCCTTGGTATAATATTCTAATTGGAAAGCATGTTCACAATTTACTTCTCCCACAAACACATTCTCATAATAGGTATTACCCCTATATATACACAGTTTCCCTTTTTGCTCTCGATCTAAAGCTATTGGACCATTACTACCCTTTCTTTTGTGTGACCTTTCTTCCTCGGTCCAATCTGTTTTCCATTGGCCTGAAGCCTTTAAGATCTTCTGTCTCCTATACCGATCATCCACCTGTCCTATAAACCTTTTCTCAATTTCTGACACTTTACAAGTCAAATTATTTCTTCGGGCATGTGAAGTATCCAACGTTTTCCAAGGAATGAAAAATTTCTTTAATCTATCTTCACTCTTCTAATAATCCCACTTATTCATGTGCTTGTAGTTTGGAGCTTCTGGTAAAACAGCATAAAAATTTGAAAAATAATACTCAAACCCATCACGTTCATAAAATATACTAAGCAACAAACTACATGTGATTCCATAAGTCAATGGAAGATGATGATATCTAATACCTTCGTCTACAGAGGCTGGCAATTGCATGCACACGTAGCAATCCTTTGCCTCCATAGCATCAATATATTCATAAAGCAATTTAGCATATGCAGTTGATTTGAAATTTCCCTGTGATTCATCCACATGCAACCTACGAGTCTCTGCTGCTAGTAAAGCTTTATCTTTCTCTGTATTGTCCCCCCTTCGACCAGCAGTAGTAGGTTTCTGTATTGATACAATTTTTGCTTCCTCTGTTGCCTTCTCTTCATTTTCATGTCCCACTACATATGATATAGTAACTACTAAAACTATAAGAAAAATTACTCCCACTAAAAGAGTGCCTACTATGCATTTTGTCTTGCGGTTTGGGTTGCCGGCCTCCATGATCTCAAGACAGTGTAGTTCTGATTTTTTTCACAACACAAAGTCTGTTTTCTTTGCTTATTCAGCCTTTCCGAACCACACCTGGAAGCTGATAATCCCTTCTGCAAGATCAGTCTTTGAATTCTATAGCAACAAACAACCCTAGCCCTTCTCCGTCCACTAAATGGGAAGTCCCTAAATTTCTTCTTCTTCCACTTGGCGCTAGGTTATCTTTCAATCTGTTTATTTACAAAGTCTTTAGCAATCTGGAATCATACGTGTTCCAGCGGCTCTAATCACGTATTCTAATATTTCTAAACGAAGAATGATCTCCTCGAGTGTTGGCATCGTTGAACAAAAAGTCGGAAATTCCATTCTGTTTAAAACCAGTTCTCTTATCCTGCTCAGATAAGGAGGATTGGGGATAGTGAGTGTCAGCAACCCTTCGACCTCCACTCCTGGTACCAACAACACTACTTCCAATGTTATGATTGGGTCAGTACTGGTCACTGTCACTTCCCTCACCCTCCCGGATCTCCGTGCACTGGACATCTGCAGCTAGGTAGGTCCACTCAGGAGTAGCGTATCTTCTGCAGGGCACTCGCACCCTCCTCGATCTTCTCGGACCTTCCTGTTCCTGTCTTTGTGCACCTTCGACCAAATCTGAGTCTCCAGATATAGGAGCAAGAGTTCTCTCTGGAGTTGGCTTCAAGCTCGGCCTCTTCTTTCTTTCAGGCCAACTAGCTTCTCCACGCCTTGTTCTCCTATGTCTTGTCCTCATACTCGGTTCTTGATCACTTTTGTCTTGATCTGTGTCTGAGCCGTATTCACAGCAACTTTCTCCTTCGGTGGCAACTTCAGTTTCACTGTCATCCTGTCTTTCTTCTGCTGGATCTGTAGCACTCCCAACTTCTTTCGACACCCCCACAGCTTGACTGATCCCCTCTAGTGGTTCGCAGTCCACAGCTGGATTTTCATCTGTGAGAGGAGCTGTTTCTTCTAAGGGTGCTGGAACTCTTCGAGTATGGGAAGCATGAATCCAGTTTGGTAGCCCTCCACACTTTACAGCAGTATTCGTTGTCAGGATTATTTGGTAGGGCCCCTTCCAGCGCACGTCTAGGCAGTTCTTCCGGACGTGTTTTTTCACAAGGACCCAATCACCAGGGCACAAGTCGTGACATAGGTCTCTTGAAGATGGAACTTCAGCAGCCTGCACCTGAAGAGACACAGAATGAATGACATCAGCAAGTCCCTTGCAGTAATCCAGGATCAAATCATCTGTAATATTCAACAAAGCTGTAGTTGGAACAGACGGAAGTCTCATTGCCCTCCCCATTAAAACCTCATGTGGAGAGAGACCTGTCCTCCTGTCTGGTGTGCTACGCATACTCATGAGTACCAAGGGCAGAGCATCAGGCCAGCTTAAGGACGTCGATGAACATACTTTGGCTATTCGGGACTTTAGAGTTCCGTTTATCTGCTCCACAATACCTGAAGCCTCTGGTCGATAGCTACAGTGCAACTTCTGATCAATGTTTAATGCAGAGCAAAGCATCTTCACAACTTCACTGTTGAAATGAGTTCCTCTGTCTGATTCCAAGGAGGTCGGCACCCCAAAGCGCGGGATCAACTCTCTAAGCAACAATTTTGCTACTGTGAGTGTATCGCACCTGCGTGTAGGGTATGCTTCGACCCATCTGGAAAATATGCATACAACCACCAGAACATACCTGAGGCGGTTGATTTTTGGCATTTCAATAAAATCTAATTGCATTCGGTTGAAAGGCCCCCCAGACCTCCCAATGTGACTCATTGTAACTGGTGTTCTTTTCCCTACGTTCAATTGCTGGCATGTGACACATCTTTGACACACTGCTTCTGCTGCAATCCTAAACTTGGGGTTATACCAAGTCTGCCTAAATAACCTCAGCATGGCATCTCTTCCCAAGTGTACTGGACCATGTATCTGTCGTGCCATTGGACTCACTAGTTCATCAGGTAATACTGCCCTTCCATCTGCTGAAACCCACAAATCCATTTCACTTTTCACACAACCTGCTGTTTCCCATGCCTTTTTCTCAGAATCAGGTGCGTTCTCCTGCATGTCTTTTAAATCATCCCAAGTATCAACTGTTTCTAGCATCATGTTTAACTCTGTCTTTTCCTGAGTCCCACCTACTTCCACTTCCGTGAAAGAATATCCTTGCTCCGCGCAGTATCGGGCAACTTCGTCTGCATATCGATTACCTTGCGACACAAAATCTGTATTTTTGGTGTGGGCTACACATTTAACGACCGCAATTGCTGCTGGACCTTGTAATGCTTCTAACAACAGTCGCACAAATTCCCCATTTCGAATAGGCGAACCAGAGGAGGTCATGTAACCTCTCTGAGACCACAATTGCCCAAAATCATGAACTACACCGAAACCATATTGGCTATCGGTATAAATGGTGACTCTAATTTTGCTACCTGCTAAACAGGCACGTGTCAATGCAATGATTTCGGCTACCTGAGCGGAGTGTACTCCTTCAAGGCAAGCGGCTTCCACAACTCCAGTAATGGTGCAAACATCATAAGCTGCTCTCAACCGACCAGTATCGTCTCTTAAACATGAGCCATCAACAAAGAAAATTTCATCAGGGTCAGTCAACGGCTCATCCACAATATCTGGTCTTGGCTTGGTGCATAGTTCAGTCACATCAAGGCAATCGTGATCTTCACATTCTTCGCCTTCTATATCATTAGGAAGTGGCATCAATGTAGCAGGATTTAAAACAGAGCACCTCTTAAGGGTCACGTTCTCCGCAGCAAGAATAACTTGCTCGTAGCGCGTGAGCCTATTATTGGTTAAGTGCTGTGTCTTGGTCCTGGTCATTAACAGTTCTACAGAATGAGGTACATACACCACTAATTGGTGTCCCATTACTATATTTTCACACCTTTCAATGCTGATACCGGTTGCAGCAACGGATTTGAGACATCCGGGCAACGCTGCGGCTACCGGATCTAAAGTAGCCGAAAAGTATGCAACTGGTCTACGGGCATTTCCATGAGTTTGTACTAAAACTGACAAAGCACAACCCTCTCTTTCGCAGCAGTAAAGTGAAAATGGTTTTTCGTAATCAGGCATCCCCAAAGCTGGAGCACGGCACAAGTCCTCTCTCAGCTGTAGGAACGACATCAAACAATCCTTGTCCCATGGTACCGGATCACTCACCTCCTTGTGCGTCAGTTTTTGTAAGGGTGTTGCTATCAGGGAAAAGTTAGCTATCCACTGTCGGCAATAACCAACCATTCCTAGGAACATCCTGACTTCTCTCTGTGTCGTAGGCGCGTTCATCTTCATTATCGCCTCTATCCTATCTGGTGACACCTTGCGCTTTCCTTTTTCTATCCGGTGACCCAAGTACTGTACTTCTGTCAGACAGTACTGCAATTTGCTCGGAGATACCTTATGCCCATTTTCAGCTAAATGGTTCAGCAAGGCGATGGTATCTATCTTACAAGCTTCTTCCGTTCCTGACGCAACAAGTAGGTAGTCTATGTACTGGACCAGAACCGAGTTCTGTGGCAGTACTAGACTTTCAAGATTTTTCTTCAATAGCTGGTTGAACATTGATGGGCTTTCTGTATACCCTTGTGGGATACGACACCATGTTAGGACACGATCTTCCAGCTTAAAAGCGAAAAGAAACTGGCTTTCCTCATCTAATGGAATTGAAAAGAAAGCCTGACAAAGATCTATCACTGTGAACCACTCAGCTTGGAATGGTATCTGAAACAATATCACTGATGGATTCGGTACCACTGGACAACATGAAACAACTATGTTATTAATCTTTCGAAGATCTTGCACTATTCTAAATTTCCCACTAGGTTTCTGCAAACCCATAATCGGGGAGTTTCATGGACTACCCACGATTTCCTTCAGTATTCCCTGTTGAATCATAGAGTCGATTACGGGTTTTATTCCTGCAATCGTCTCCGGGGTCAATTTGTATTGTGGCGTTCTTGGATATTCAACATTTGGTTTTACCATGCTCTTCACTGGTTCTACTCCTTTGATCAATCCTATCTCTTCTCCAGTATAATCCCATACCTCTGATGACACTGTATCTCGTAAGTCCCGAGGAAGCTCCTCCACAGTCAGGGTAGGATGCAGTTCTACGCATACTCTCGAATTTGCAACTTTAGAGGTAGCATCCTCGTCTGTAGTCTGTACCTCCACTCCCTGAGGTGTGCAGTATATTGTGCAGTTCAGTTTGCACAATAAGTCTCTTCCTAACAGACACACAGGACTAGAATCACATACTACAAACTGATGTTCATCGGTGTAGTTTCCTATTCTCACTAGCACCGGTTCCGTCAAAGGGTTAGTCATTCTCCTATTTGTGACTCCTACCACTTGAATTGTTTCTCCCGACATTGGTAGATCTGGAACCACTGCCGATCTCAAAGTTGATCGAGTAGCTCCGGTATCTACTAAGAATGTTGTAGGACACCCTGCCACTTCAGCCTCAACAAACGGTCCTCTTTGATCCACCTCTAGAACTGCCCCGAGGGTACAGTCCTCCTCTCTACTTACACGTCGTCCCGTCAATGGATCAACGTAGTAACACTCTTCTTCGTCTATAAAAAGAGGCATTTGTCTATAGATCTTTCCCCCTGTCGTAATCTTTGGTGGCTGCGGGAACTGGGCTCGTGGAGCCGAAGTCCCCCCTTTGGCCACCTTACTCTTTGGCACTGTCACCCTTTGAACTGGAACTTCTTGAACTTCCTCCTCCTCTACTTCTAGTTCTCCGTTTTCAGGGTTATAGGGACACTCGCGTTTCCAATGTCCCACCTGGTGACACTGGTGACACTTTGTCGTTTTTTTCAATGTAGCAACGTCTATTCTAGGTCTCGGGTTTTCCTCGTTGTCCTTATTCTGACTATTTGGTTTCCATCCCATCGTCCCTGTTCCCTGTTGCTGCTGTCCACCCTTTCCAGCCGACTGCATCTGCACCATCATCAGTTTCTCCTTTAGTTTCTTTGCTTTGGAATCTATTTCATGACTGCAATACCTGGCGTATCTCAAAATTTCATCCAATGGTTTGTTTTGCCAACAAATTAAATGTTGCTGAATCATCAAACAAATATCAGGTCTCAACCCCAAAACGAACTTCGATACAAACTGTCCTATATCTTTGGGATCCATTACATCTAATCCACTGTATTGTTTGAACGTTTTCAGCAATCGCTCATAAAACTCATGAACTGTCTCCTTGGGTTCCTGTCTTGTTCGGTCAATTTTTACCCAATCTATATCTTGTGGTGGCACCTTCTCCTTCAGCCATGTCATCACCTTTTCATATTTTAACATTACTCTTTCTGACGGTCCATTAGTACGAGCATCCCTTTCTGGTTCTGCAGTTGGCCATTCGACACTAACCTTGCATGCTATCCACAAGTCTCCTGGGACCACAATGTCGAATAAGGTGTTCAAATCAATCCACAATACTTTTGAAATCTTGACAAACCTCTCTACCTGCTTGTACCACTCTACGGGATTTTCCCTTAACTTCGGAAATGAGTTGGTAAATGCAGCCAAATCTCCCATACTCCAGGGCACGTGTACATAACTCCCATTCGCTATTTCTCGCAAAGGGAATGCCTCCATCTGCAGTAGCCTTCCCTCCGGAGACATCACATTCGCGCTCCGCCTAACAGTTCCCTTTTTGGACCACCTCTCTTCCCATTTGTCCAGATCTCTCCATGCTCTTATTCCTGTGATCAGTTCCCTTATGTGTGTTTTTAATCCAGTTGTCCTCCTCTCTTCTAAGTCCTGATCTGAATAATGCAACCTATGGTTACCCTGCAATGCCGTTGTTCTGGACAAATCTACCATATACTTGTCTGCCAGTTCAGACAGTTTCTCATGAGTTGCTATTGCCTTTCGAGTAATATCCTTTGCTATAAACAGCAGCTCATCTTGTTCGTACATGTCAATCCTTTCTAAAGGCAACGCACCATCTATTATCTCGTCCAGGTCAGATTTTAAGCTGGTCACACCGAGTCTTTTGGCTTTTATCACAGCTTTCAGTATGCTATCTCTAGAGAGTCCATTTACATCTCTCCCATCACAGCTCTGAGTCCTACGTCTGGGCTCAGGCGTGTTATGGGGAGTCCTCCCATGCTCCCATCTCTCCAGGTCCCATGCAGTTCCATCCTCTCTGGGTGTATAGTGAAACACTTCTCTATTTCCCATAGTCCCACATTTCCCATTCTGCCTGGTTTCTCTAGGTGCATGGTAAGACATTCCATTATTCCCCATGCCTTCGCAATTTGCCTGTGATCTCTGATCACTCGACGCATGGCAAGGTCCTTCGCGGTTCCCCATGTTCCCACGACTCCAGTGCTGTACGTTATCATCAGGTGCGTGGAGAGTGCACTTAAACCTATCCCTGTACTCTTGTGTCCTTTGGTCTCCCTCACTTTGAATGAGACGAGACGTCTCTCCACACTCCGTACTTCTACCTTTTCGCTCCTGCCCATTTCCACCGTCAATATGACGTGTAACTCCTCTACTCTCCTGACTTTTACCGTCCCACTCCTGACTGCTTTCGCTAGCCCCGCAGTGAGATAATGTCCCGTTGCCTCGACTTCCCCATCCAGCTTCTGCTCTTGACCTGTTGCTCGGTGCTTCTGTGGACCTATCCAATTCCTTCAAGTCAGCCCTCAACTCTTTATAGGATTTCGGCCGTGGTCCCCTCAGGTCCATCGGTCCTCTCTGACCCCCCTGTTCTGCTACGGGATCCACTGCTGAATCCAATGGGGTGCTCCACGTTACCGGTCCTGGCAATTGCCTCCAGGCATTTGTCGTGTTATTCCTTCTTTCCATCTCAACTCTTTCTCTGTCTAGCCGTACCTGTTCTTCCTCTCTACCTTTCTCTGGGTGATAAACCGACACTATAGGACCTATGGTAACGGGTACTTGAGGAGCATCTGGTAATCCATAAGACTCGACCCTCTCTGTTGCTGGCATCTTCTGCACCACAACCCTTCCGACTACTCTCAGTACAGGACTATGTTGAGGTGTCTCCTCACCTTTGGTAGGTACCCAATTTGTTATAGGGAGTGGCCTATTCCCTTCTGTGTCAACCCTATCTTCCCTTGGGAGCTCAGTACCTTCTATCTCCCTATTGTCCGGAGGCGGTCTATCTATCAACAACCTATTTATTAGGCCATCCTCCGACTCACTCTCGTCATCCTCTTCTATGGGTCTCTTTTCTCCTGTAACCTCTCTCACTGGGTACAACTTAATAATAATAATAATAATCCACATTTGTATAGCGCACAATCACCCGTTAGGGTCTCTAGGCGCTGGGGGCCGTCGGGAAGATTAAGCAAGCTATTGCCCAGAGTCGCATGGTGCTGGGCTAACCTGCCGCCGGAGCCGGGGATCGAACCCTGATCCCCAGATACCAGCGTCAGTCGCCCTGGCTGCGGCGCCACACCTCTCCCAAAAGTATCCACTTCAATCATCTGTACCCTCCATTTCTTGGCTTCCGCATCCCATTTGGCATCTTGCACTGCCCTTACTGATCGCCTTACCCTTTCTTGGCGTCTGTTCTGATTCCTGTCATGCGCCGCCCTAATACACGCATTAAGGGCCTCAAACTGTGTTGGTCTAGGCAAAGGTCTCAATGAGGACATAACTGCTTTCAGCTGATGCAACACTTCTAGTCTAAACGTTCCGTATTTCGGAAAAGTCAGTTCCTCATTCCCTTCTGTAATCTTACTCCAAGTATCAAGCCACAGTATAGTATGCAACCCAACATTCGTTGCCATATAGTGAGCTGGTGTACCCTCTGGCGGTGCCTCTTCCCCGTAATAAGATTCTCTTCTTTTTCTCTTAAAGATCGCTCTTAAACATTTAAAACACTTCATGTTCAAAATCTACAAAATTTCTATTTTCTCCGCGTTCGTTTACTTCCTGATGACAATCCACCAATCCCAGCGCGGTTCTCGCTAACCGGCCTATCACAGCGCGGCTTCACACCAACCGGCCTATCACAGCGCGGCTCTCGCTGACGTCACACCAACCGGCCTATCACAGCGCGGCTTCACACCAACCGGCCTATCACAGCGCGGCTCTCGCTGACGTCACTCGTCCCCCTTCGCAGCAGTTCCCCTCCTTTCTCCGCTCGTCTTCCAGTCATGCATGCGTCCCATTCATACTCTGAAAAATGATTACTTCCGACCAAGCGATCACTTTCCTTGACTGTATGCCCACAGTCTAACTGTAATTGTCAC
The DNA here is from genome assembly GCF_964261635.1 of Lissotriton helveticus. Taxonomy (NCBI): domain Eukaryota; kingdom Metazoa; phylum Chordata; class Amphibia; order Caudata; family Salamandridae; genus Lissotriton; species Lissotriton helveticus. Next base: position 81,071,927 of record NC_136062.1, read on the forward strand.
AAGGACACCCGTGTGAATAGATAAGTAGGGTCACATTGGGCTGCACAGGTCCCATCAGACCACCCTCTTGGCGGCATATCATCATTTGGAAAGGGCAGTTTATTCCATTACCCACCCATGTGGTGGTGCGGGAAAGGGAATCTGTGTATTCTGCCACAGTGTTGCCCAGAAGAAAGTATGAGGAGGAAATATGCAGTGCAAAAAGGTGATAATTAAAAATGACTACCTAGGCTAAGGAAAAAACTTGTCAACATAAGCGCAGGTGTCATGGTTAAAAACACGCCTGGTAGCGAAAAAGTAGAGCTACATTGTGGCGCTGCGTAGAATGGTCAACTAGTTTCAGCTAGATGGAGAAGTGCTCCAGCTTTCATCAGGACCTTGGAATAAATACGCTACTGCAAAATAAACTGAGGGTGTACTGGTATAGAGAAGTACAAATTGTGTCAAAATTACTGTACAAAGAAAAAAGTATCACCCAGAACTTGGAACCTCTATGTCCTCTGGAGACAGGAAAGACATGTTCTACCTGTCAAGGAAACAAAAAGATACCATCTGTGTATTACCCCACAGGAATCCACATAACCCCACACATACCAAAAAGGCAAGAACACACCCGCATGAACATTTTGCGTCCTGCGTTGAAAAATAAGCATATTAGCTTTATCACGAAGAGGCATTTCCTCATGGTGATACTTACCCAGCTTTGTGTGGGTGAAAAACCTCACCTTGCCCGGCAACCGCTCGGGAAATTGAGGCCCCGCTCTAATGTGTAAAAGAAAGGGGGAGGGAAAACACAATTAGCATACAGTCCCAAATGTGTCCTACCCACTGGCTATACACAAACCCAAAAGAAATGTGGTAGACTCATAGCTACCCAAACATTTCCTGACCCTGTCACTAAGCCCAACCTGGTTGTTTGTGATAAATAAGGTATTAACCTCGAAACTAGAGTAGTCATAGTTCCAATGGTGACTGTGTGTGGCACTTTAACTCACATTATAAATAGCACTATAAAGTAGCTACCAAAGAATGCTACCAAACACCAAAAGAGAGACCCAGACCTCAAATGTAAAACCTGGGTGCACAGATAGGCGCAAAAATAAGCACCTTGACAAAGACACAGATACCAATGTATTATGCATGAATTACAAATGCTATTCATAAGGATGGTCAGGCCTGTTCACTCCCGGCATGGCTTACACACATACTAGGCATAGCAACCTCTATCAACTGTTTAATCCACCCTCCCTGGACTCACCTATCCGTCGGTGCCTCTGTTCAGAGACGAGCGGAAGGGAAGGTGCCTAAGGGAATGCCCGTTTGGTTTTAAATATTCGGGCTTCCTGATTGGAGAGCCAATTACGGCCGATATTAGGACCAATAGATGAATATGGCTGGATTCAAAAGAAGACCTGGCCCGCGTTTATCAGGAAGTGAGCCAGATCTAACCCGACCGGCACTGATCTTTACGCGCATGCGCAGATGCGCTCAACGTCAATTGAAGGAGCACTATACTATTGCGCATGCGTGGGGCTGTTTCCAAGGTCCTGATGAAAGCTGGAGCACTTCTCCATCTAGCTGAAACTAGTTGACCATTCTACGCAGCGCCACAATGTAGCTCTACTTTTTCGCTACCAGGCGTGTTTTTAACCATGACACCTGCGCTTATGTTGACAAGTTTTTTCCTTAGCCTAGGTAGTCATTTTTAATTATCACCTTTTTGCACTGCATATTTCCTCCTCATACTTTCTTCTGGGCAACACTGTGGCAGAATACACAGATTCCCTTTCCCGCACCACCACATGGGTGGGTAATGGAATAAACTGCCCTTCCCAAATGATGATATGCCGCCAAGAGGGTGGTCTGATGGGACCTGTGCAGCCCAATGTGACCCTACTTATCTATTCACACGGGTGTCCTTGTGATCCCTGCCCTCCTTGAGGACAGCACACCATTAATTGACCTGGTCTCCTTTTCGTGTTTTGTATCTAATAATGGGGCATAAGTTGACAGGTCATCAAAATATATCCCCTTCTGACCCTCCACACATTTGTTTTTGAGTATTAAGAGCAACTTCTGGTTGCGGGTCTTTTCCAGATGCAAACACATTTGCAGTTTGCATCATACATGCTCACCCAATTCAATTGAGTGTGACTCCTCCTGCCCTTATGCCGCCAACCTTGTCTTTTGTCTGACCCTTGGTTTGCTGGATTCCTCCAGTCTAGGCCACGGGATCATTTTCCAGAGCCGTGATTTTTGAATCTGCCAGCTACTGAACCTAAACAGTCTCTACGGTTGGACCATAGTTGGACCATAGTTTACAGACAAACCGGGCATTTTACTCCCCTTTTTTCGTCTCTTGCCCCGGACTACAGGTAATACTAGGAGCTCTTGCTATTCTTAGCTGCCTCCTTCACTTTGCTTGTTGTATATAACACACTTACCTGACACTACCCATCGGGACACTAGCGAGTTTCTCGAGGGGATATAATTTCTCTATATATACCTTTGAGGTTTAAATAAAAAGGGCCCATCGAGCCCTCACACCACAGCACATTTTCTGGTTAATGTTTATCCCCGCTCGATCTGGATACTTTTACTTTAGTGATATTGTGGTTGTTTTGAAACAGCCCCACGCATGCGCAATAGTATAGTGCTCCTTCAATTGACGTTGAGCGCATCTGCGCATGCGCGTAAAGATCAGTGCCGGTCGGGTTAGATCGGCTCACTTCCTGATAAACGCGGGCCAGGTCTTCTTTTGATTCCAGCCATATTCATCTATTGGTCCTAATATCGGCCGTAATTGGCTCTCCAATCAGGAAGCCCGAATATTTAAAACCAAACGGGCATTCCCTTAGGCACCTTCCCTTCCGCTCGTCTCTGAACATAGGGGACCGACGGATAGGTGAGTCCAGGGAGGGTGGATTAAACAGTTGATAGAGGTTGCTATGCCTAGTACGTGTGTAAGCCATGCCGGGAGTGAACAGGCCTGACCATCCTTATGAATAGCATTTGTAATTCATGCATAATACATTGGTATCTGTGTCTTTGTCAAGGTGCTTATTTTTGCGCCTATCTGTGCACCCAGGTTTTACATTTGAGGTCTGGGTCTCTCTTTTGGTGTTTGGTAGCATTCTTTGGTAGCTACTTTATAGTGCTATTTATAATGTGAGTTAAAGTGCCACACACGGTCACCATTGGAACTATGACTACTCTAGTTTCGAGGTTAATACCTTATTTATCACAAACAACCTGGTTGGGCTTAGTGACAGGGTCAGGCAATGTTTGGGTAGCTATGAGTCTACCACATTTCTTTTGGGTTTGTGTATAGCCAGTGGGTAGGACACATTTGGGACTGTATGCTAATTGTGTTTTCCCTCCCCCTTTCTTTTACACATTAGAGCGGGGCCTCAATTTCCCGAGCGGTTGCCGGGCAAGGTGAGGTTTTTCACCCACACAAAGCTGGGTAAGTATCACCATGAGGAAATGCCTCTTCGTGATAAAGCTAATATGCTTATTTTTCAACGCAGGACGCAAAATATTCATGCGGGTGTGGTGTTGTCTTTTTGGTATGTGTGGGGTTATGTGGATTACTGTGGGGTAATACACAGATGGTATCTTTTTGTTTCCTTGACAGGTAGAACATGTCTTTCCTGTCTCCAGAGGACATAGAGGTTCCAAGTTCTGGGTGATACTTTTTTCTTTGTACAGTAATTTTGACACAATTTGTACTTCTCTATACCAGTACACCCTCAGTTTATTTTGCAGTAGTGTATTTATTCCAAGGTCCTGATGAAAGCTGGAGCACTTCTCCATCTAGCTGAAACTAGTTGACCATTCTACGCAGCGCCACAATGTAGCTCTACTTTTTTGCTACCAGGCGTGTTTTTAACCATGACACCTGCGCTTATGTTGACAAGTTTTTTCCTTAGCCTAGGTAGTCATTTTTAATTATCACCTTTTTGCACTGCATATTTCCTCCTCATACTTTCTTCTGGGCAACACTGTGGCAGAATACACAGATTCCCTTTCCCGCACCACCACATGGGTGGGTAATGAAATAAACTGCCCTTCCCAAATGATGATATGCCGCCAAGAGGGTGGTCTGATGGGACCTGTGCAGCCCAATGTGACCCTACTTATCTATTCACACGGGTGTCCTTGTGATCCCTGCCCTCCTTGAGGACAGCACACCATTAATTGACCTGGTCTCCTTTTCGTGTTTTGTATCTAATAATGGGGCATAAGTTGACAGGTCATCAAAATATATCCCCTTCTGACCCTCCACACATTTGTTTTTGAGTAACTGTAATTGTCACCTTAACTGACGAAATGTCATTCCGTGTACGTCCAGACAATCGCCTTAACTGATAGGTTACTTACACACGGTAACTTTTGACCTGCGTCCGTTACCCACACACTCGCTCTTGCGTTCCCCCTATCTCGGTCCTGCGGGCGATCAATGGTACCTCATGACCCCCTTTACTCTGGTCGACAACTACTCTGGATGTTCGATACACCCGAACCACTTAAGCTCTTCTCCGAACTTAAGATTTTCACCCAGGTTGCGCGCGCTCACAACCCTCTCTCATTCACACTACAGTCATTCAACTCCGCATGACATTACAATACAGATACAACACAAAACACCGCAATCTGTCAACGCATGACCCTTGTTATACTCCCTCTCGTCCGACCCTGCTGCTTTTCTCTCGCACCGTCAGCACCTTCTTCGGCAGGCGATTCTTCCGCTGCTCATCTCTCGATCTCTAGGGACCTTGGGGTAATCTTAACCTAGTCTAGATCACCTTCCTCTAGAAGGTAACCATCCTTGTCTGCTACCAACTGTTACGGCGGGATTTCTGATCTATTGCTATAGGTCTGGATCCCAACTCAGGTCGACTAATCCGTTGATACCTGTCATAGAGTAAAAGGCAATCCACTACTAGGTCAATCAGTTAAGGACTTACACCACTCTAAAGAACCACTTACTACGAATAAGTTTTAAAAGTTTATTATAAAGCCAAAGTTAACTGGAGATACAAACATCTCAAAATAAGGTTCAAAAGATATACTGGTATGAATACAAACATAAATTTTCTAAATGCTCTCAATCGGCAGAAGAATATCACCAAAACCAATTCGAAAATCATCAGAGTTGCAAGAATAGACACAAGCTGTAACTTGTGAGTCATTTACAGAAAGGAAGAAAATCCAGATTAGACTGTCCCTACACTAGACTAAGTGACATCCCTACTTAGTAAAATCTTAACCTAAAAAGGTGTCAGCCGTGGTGACTTCCAAAGAAGATCACTCACTTCCCTTAGTCTTCGTTGTGAATCGGTGTCTCGCAGTTATCCTATCTGCCTACCCATCCGCTCTCTTAAGTTCCTCAGACCATCTGCCCTAACTCCACCCACGGGTGCTGTCCCTAACACAAAAATCACATTTACAATAGAAACGCCCTTTAGAGACGCCCCTCACGTGGTGTCGGTTCTGGCATTTTCCATGCTGATACTCCTCTGGGCCAATGTTAGCGTTTACCTTGCTTCTCAGGCTCTTCTCCGGCAGGACGGTACCCCCCAGGAAATTCCTGAAGCCTCCTCCAGGCCTGTGCCTGGCTCCCTGAACAAAACTCTATTCATCACTCTCTTGATTGGAACCTCCTCGCACCTGCAAACAGACACTTGTACAGTGGGCCCCAAATTCCGGCCTCCACCGTATCTTCTAAGTCGTAAACCTTCGAGCAGGCTCCGCAATTTATTCTTAACATGACATTCCTCTAACTAACACATGCAGATCAAAAGAAATGACCTTATCTATTCAGGCCTATTAGAATTACATGAAACGGGCCTGTGCACTCTGTAAACCTTTAATTTCTTAGTCTAAACAGTATTCTAACTTATTACACACAATGGTTATATGAAACACTTCTATAAACATATATTTCAGTTCTATGATCAATAATACTTTGAATTACAACAACATTAAAATCCATATCATGTGAGAGTGTAACAGCACCCTTCATTCTCTGTGAACTGCCATGTGGCCTACACATTTCTACGTTTAGCAGTATTACATTCTCCTCTACAACAGCCACATAACATGGGATTTCAACATCATTCTAACATCTCTACACACTTCTACATTAGCTTTTCACACTGATATATGCATTCTATTTAATTAAACACTCTTATGTATTTTCACTCTATAAATTCGACACTCTTAGGTAATCTTTACTAAACTAATGCAACGTGCTTGTAAATATGGTGCACTTCTATTTTTTTTTCTCGATTTGCGCTCTCTCACAGACTATTTTAGGTTGTCATATACAAATCAAAATAAGTTGAAATTTTCCCTGAAGGGTAGTTCGCTAATGCTAAGCAATCGAAAGAACGGGCGAAAACGAGGTGAAGGTGTTAGAAATAAAGCCTCTAAAACGCAGAATCAAATAAATACTCGGTCAGGAAAGAGAGATTGGAATTGCTCAGGAGTCTTACTCTTCAAGCAAGAGCAATTAAGACATGAGGTCTTGAGAAAGTGAAATGGGCATCTAATTGTAACTAGTTCAACAATGCACAATTAAACATACAATTCTTGACAGTTTGCAACACTCCGCATGGTTCTCAGGGAGAGGTAACCATTCGAAATCATGCATTTATGATAAAGCTGTAGCAGTCTTTCCATTCATTGCACAGTGGAAGTTTTCAGCTGCATGGCCTTCAAGAAATATCTCACAACAGGATGATGCTTCCTTCACAGTCCGCTTCTCCCAGGCACAGGTGTGGAAAATCACTATTAACTATGGCTAACGTAACATGAACATACTTTAACTATGGTCAACAAAAACTGAAAATCACACTCTAAGTATATGCCAAGCAAATTCATATATATGTTAGACAAACAAAAAATATTGACTGAGTTTCACCATCAGTAGACAATGTTTTTTTAGCCCAACAGGAAGCGTGACAATTTTTACATGTTAGACTTGGCATCATTAGAGTGGTCTTCGCCCCAAACCTTTAGCTTCATCTGCTCCTCCTAAATATGTGTGTAATTGGTGTATACATGATTGACATATTTAATTTACTTGTAAGTCCCTTGTAAAGTTGTATACTGTACACCCAGGGCCTGTAAGTTAAATGCTAGGAGTGCGCTGCAGCACTGATTGTACCATACACAGAAGTAGCCTTTCAAACCTGTCTCATGCCTGCAACTGCAGTGCCTGTGTGTGCAGTTTACTGACACTTCCACTTGATATTTAAAACTACTTGCTAAGCCTTAAACTCTCCTTTCTTTCCATATAAGTCATTCCTAAGGTAGGCCCCAGCTAGCCCTAAGGGCAGGGTGCTATGTAAGTAAACGATTTGACAAGTACTGTTGTGGTGTTCATGTCCTGATAGAGACAAACAGCCTATTTAATTTTTCACTACAGTGAGGACTACCCCTCTCATAGGTTAGCATTGGGAATTTTGTTATACCTTTGAAAGTGGTAATTCCTGATCAGAGAGGAGTAGCTTTTTGATGTTTCATATGTTTGGAATGGTATTGATAAATCCTACTTCTTGGTGAAGTTGGATTTAACTTTACTATTTTAGAAATACCACTTTTAGAAATAGGACATGTTTGTGCACTTACTGATCTATGTGCCTGACAGCCTGACCTCAATACACGTCTGTATTGGGTGACAGCTACATTTGTGCATTCCCTCTAGACTGCCACAACACAGGACGCTCAACTGTGTCTGCATTCATATGCATACTGATGAGTCATCCTGGGTAGGAGGGAGAAGGGGAAGTAATACTTCACTTGAATAGGTAGTGTCCTGTCTCCAGACAAATGGCTGATTTACCCCACTAGCTTGCTGGCAGACAGGACTGGGCTAAAAAGGGACCTGTGCACTTTAGAGAGTTCTTTTGAAGCCATCCTTTACATCAAAGACAGTTTGGGGTATAAGTACTGGGTCTCTGACCCCATCTAATCAGACACTTTTGGATTTGTAACCAGACATCGCTGGCTCTAAACTTGCACCTCGCTAAAAGGCCTGCTTTGCTGCCATGAGGGACTGCCCCTTTGCAAACTGCGCTGCTGTGTTGGCTTGCTGCGTGTTGAGTTGCAGGCAGGACTGCCACTTTACTAACTGCTCTGCTGTGTTGGCCTACTGCTTGTTGAGCTGCAGAAGCAACTGCCACTTTGCACCTGCCTTGCTGTTCTAGCCTGCTGCCTGCTACCTATGCCTTGTGACTAACTTCCAGTGTTCAATGGCTTTTTGGCTTGCTCCATATTCATCAAAGTCTGAGGGTCATTAAAGACTTCCGTGCCACCATGAGTCCAGTGGCCGAGCACTTTGAAGAAGTGGAGTGTGCTGTGTTACTCACTTACCGCATTCATCGACTAGCGCCCCACGCGGGTGTGGAAGAGGCTGCTGTTATCTTGCCCCCAATCAGCGCACCAGTTAGTCTGACATGCCAAATTCAACCCTCCGCTGTGGCTGCAGCGCCTTCCAGCGTGGCTTCAGCTTGACATGTTTCCCTGGTGACTTGGGCGTGGCCCGAAGCAGAAGGACTGTCAACTCTCTATGCACGCTGCACTTCTGCCTCTGGCCGCTGTAACTGTGAATCTAGAGGACAACCACCGTGACTGCCTCAACCAAGCAAGGAAGTCCCGCACAGCCCGCCTGTCCCTTGCGACTCCTGCCGGAAAGGTACTGGAGTTTGGAGTCAAGCCCCCGAGGTTCCCAGCCAGCGACCCATGCCCGCACAGGAGACCCAGCTTTGCTGTACTCTCCCTGTTCCGAGGGACCCCTTCTAAACCATATCCAGAGTGCCACGTTGAACACTGTTTTTCCCGTCACAGCAAGGAAATAGTACACATCAGTCACCACTTGATTGTAAGTGCTGCTAGCAAAGTACTAACCTGACTGATTGGAAATCTTGCATTTAATGTGAATCTTTGAACCAGTATAACCTGAAAAGTACTTATCTGATTTTTTTCATTTTGATCTTGATTTACTGATAATACAAACGCTATTTTTCATAATCCTGTGTGGAGTATTTTTGTGGTGTATCCATTGTGGTACTGTGCATGTGTGTTGCACAAATACATTACACATTGCCTCTTTAAATAAGCCTACCTGCTCAGTGCCCAGCTATCAGAGATTGAGCACAGGTTATCTAATTTGTGTTTCTAGCTTACCTTGACTAGAGTAGTGGGTTCTGCCTGGCTTGGATGTATACCTTAGGCAACCAGAAGCTCAATTTCTAATGCTACAATGACTTCTATTCCCCCATCAATGACCAGCTCAGCCCTGGCGGAGCAAGGCTGCTGCTGATGTGTGGATCGCTGCCTGGTGGTGCTTAACACAGAACCACAAGTAAAGCGAAAACATGTAAAATATTCGATTTACCCAGCCCAGGACTGCATATCAGCTTCAATACAACCATGTCATTAGAGTCTTGATCACAATGCTAGCCTGGAGTAATAACAACAGTGCAAATCTTAGTAGCTAAGACACTGTTACTACCAGTAACATCAGCAAATGCATAGTAATTATGGGGCTAAGGCAAACCCAACAACCGTAAACTGGTAGAGGCAGCCTCCAGTATTACAGTGAAAACAAAATAGAACTTCAGGCAACCCAGACACAGAAGGAGCAGACATGGACACCCAAGGACAGGCATAGCCCTTAAGACAGGCAAAGGGGAGGGCTGTCTTCCCCACAACAGGCAGAATAATTTCTTTTTGGATTTCAGTTTGTGACTGCTATCATGAAATGTCGATAAATCTGCTAAAGAGCAGACATGAAGTTCGTTTTTCATGCTTTCACATTTAACAACAAAAGTATGAATGCAACATAATTTTGGACAATGCTGTTAATACCCAATTTCTTCTGCCATATTTGGTGTCTCCTGGCAGCTCATCAATTATCAATCCTATCGTATACGACATTTTGCTGTGCTACAGTATACATTTTGGAGCAGCTTTATTAATATTTCATGCAATGGAACGCTGCAAGGGAACTTGATGCAGTCTGTTGTGTGAGAGGGAGAGAGCAGAAATTTGCCATATCAACTAAGATGCTCTCTCCTCACACTGGTGCACTATATGCTGCCTACTGCCAATGCAGGCACCCTTCTGCCATGCTGCAAGGGTGCCTGGTTACAGGCAGGAGTGTTTTGTGCAGGAAGTGTTACCTTCATGCATAAACACAGCCCTGAGAGGCAAACTCCTCTTTCGATGCGTGATGCAAAATGCATCACGCATCGAAATAGGAATTAACGAGGAGAAATAAAGCAATTTCTCCTCATTGCAACATTTTTACGCAATCCCTTGTTTACTGCCTTTAGTAAATCTGGGATAGCATCAAAATCCATGGAGGAATGCATGCTCTACCATGGAAAGCCTACAACAAAGAAATGACACAACACAGTGCAGGCCACTGTGTTGTGTGTATTTCTTTACAAAGTCAAGGAAGGCACCAAAAATAACCTCTTGCATGACTTTGTAAATCCCCTTTAAGGACTAGTGTTGCCTTGCAACGACTTGCTTCAAGCATGGATAACGCAAGTCCTTAGTAAATCTGCCCCGACGTCAGCGCTGCCTATGACAAAGATATATTGTTAATAAATGCTCAAATGAATGAGGATAGGGAAAACTGGAGACCTTAATCCGGATGCACAGAAATATTGCTTTGGCAGCATGTAAAAAAACAAGCATTGCAAAGCGAAGAGGACTGGCATTGGTTGCCATCCTTTTGACATTTCTTGTTTTGTTCTGTCATGGTTTTTGCAACACTTTATTGTTGGGGAAACTAGTAGGCACTCATCAATATAAAAACATGTAGTAAAGGGAAAAATATTTTGGGCTAATAAAGGCACACATTTCCATTGTAGTCCCTGGCTGGTCCGATAAGAAAGGAAATTGTGTGTGGATGTGCTCCTTGTGAAAGAGAAGCATGTGACGTCTGACAACAGCTGTAGTGGGCTGAGGGCGGAAGAAAAATGTATATAACACAACAACAGACATGGCTGAAATCTGGCTGAAATCCCCTAAATGTAATTTTTGTAAATTCAAATGGTCAACCAAACAGCCGACCTAAAAAAGCCAATTGATCTAGTATTGTGTGCCAGCCTCTTGCCCTTTATATGCTTTTTTGTAATGTTTCTGTAAATATTTATTACAAATAGAGAGTGTTGAAAAGATTGATGAATAAAGATGCGTACAAAACAGATGGGCTTACAGAGAGAGAAGGAGAGGGTTGTATAGATAGACAGATAGATAGATAGATAGATAGATAGATAGATAGATAGATAGATAGATAGATAGATAGATAGATAGATCGATAGATCGATAGATCGATAGATAGATCGATAGATAAATAGATAGATAGATAGATAGAAAAGTGGCAACGATTGACACATAGGAGTTGCAAAAATAGATAGACAGTTAGATAGGTAAACAGACATGTTAGCAGATACATAGATACACACAGACACACACAGATAGAAAAATAGAATAGATAGATAGACAGCATAGGACACATTCAATTAGTAATGTAATAGTTAAATATCTATATAAGCACGACAACCGAGCACTGAAACCAAACTAAAAAGACAAACACGCAGAACATACATACTAAATTAGTTTACAAAGATAGCTGTAGCCCTCAATTAAAATAGATACATGAGTGCAGTTATACATGCATTTCATTACGTGCATTCTAAAAAGAGAGTTACATCATAAAGAATAGATTTAAATTGACCAAATCTGGTATTCTCTAAAATAGAGGCAATCTGATTTAAAAGGCAGCTTCAAAAGGATTTTACAGGATCATTAGCAGGAGCCTTCAAACATACTCTGATGCCACCAGGAGCTTGAGGATCGCTGCCCCATCGGAGTCATACTTGGGGGGGGGGCAGTTTTGATAATTGGTGGCCACAGTTGGGGCAGAGGTGCAGCACATGTGGCCAGAGGCCCCGCAGTGACAGGGACTGCAGATTAACCTGAGACGAAGAGCTCCCACGCCCTCCTGGGCTGTCTATGTCCCCCTCCTGCCAGTGGGCCCCCCATGCGCTGTCAACATACCTCCCGATGCTGGTCGGGCCATTGGCAGCATCTTTAAGACCCACACAGTACTGCAGGTCACCTGTTGCAGCCCGAGGGACGCACCATAATACCAGGGTCTTAGTAGGGCGAAGGCGTGTCCCCCGGGCCTTGATTCCAGCACACACTCCTCACCAAAGTGCATCCCACCATCTGCTGTGCCCCAGAGCGGACCGGCAGTCCATCTCGGCTCTTGGGCCCCCCTGAGCAGTGCCGATCGTGTGCTTGACCGGAGGAGTGGCGAGGAGACTGCTTTCCATTGGCCGCCTGGTCCTGAGACACCCTGTGCCCCGTGGGGGGGCACCTGATCTTGTGCTGTGCGCTATGGCCTGCTGGCCCATGATGGTTGATTATTCGGTGGTGAGTGGCCTGTAACGCCTGTTCTTTTGTTGCACCCCACCCATTGCCACCTATCCACCCAAATCTCTCCTCTGGGCGTGAACATGACACCATGAACTGATTGTTGCATCAGCTGCCCCCCACTCATTTCTCCTCAGGGGGCAACCTGCAAACTGTACTCCCATTTGTGTGGGGCTTTCCCCTCAGCCTCTCACCGAGCCTGTGGGGTCCACTGACACTGCCTGTTAGAAATGGGGGTCTCTAGTTGGCAGGATGTTACCCTGTCCAAGTAGGGACCCTTCTTCCTAGTTAGAATAAGGGGGGTACACTTCTAAAAAAAACCCTGCTCATCCCCTTGGTAGCTTGGCACGAACTGTCAGGCTTATCTCAGAGGCAGTGTGTAAAGCATTTGCACATAACCAGCAGTAATACCGTCAAAAAACGACAAAACGACACCACACCAGTTTTAGAAAAATATCAAATATTTTATCTTTGCAAAACAAGACCAAACATGATAGAAATCCACCATATAGTTTTTAGAAATATCAATAAGCAAAAATAGACTTAAAATACAATTATTTGAAGTTGATAGTGGTGCAGGATTCTTCGGGCTATTGAAGACACACGTGTTGCAGATTGAGCTCCTTACGCCTGAAGTCAGGAGCGCTGGCATTGGCTGGCATCAGGGATGTGGTGAGAAGTGCAGTGGTGCGGCATGGAGTGCCCTCAGGTCGCGGTGTAGGCAGCGATTTGGTGACGGTGTTCAGCTGTGACGGTGAGACCAGGGCTGCAGTGCAAAGTGGGGCGGTGCTCGATGTGGTGTTAGCATGTCACGGTGCAAGCAACAGCGTCGTCGTTGCTGAAGCGCTGACATTGGCTGACAAACCGGAGTCGATGTTGCCGGTATCGGTAGGCCAAGGCTGCGGTGTGAGATGGGGCGGTGTGTCGTGCAACTTACGAGCAGTGCCTTCAAACCATGGTGTGAAGCATCAACATCAGGGATACCAGGGTGGTGGTGTGAAGCGTAGCAATGCAAAGTGGGGTGCCCAAAGGTCACGGTGCAAGCAGCGGCTTGTTGGCATAGTTGTCGGTGAGACTAGCATTGCAGTGCAAAGTGTGGCGGTACTTGTTGTGGTGTTAGCAGGTCACGGTGCAAGCAGCAGCGGCGGTGTTGCTGAAGTGCTGACATTGGCTGACAAACCAGAGTCGATGTTGCCGGTATTGGTAGGCCATGGCTACGGTGTGAGATGAGGCGGTGCGTCTTGTAACTTACGAGCAGTGCCTTAAAACCATGGTGTGGAACAGCAACATCAGGGATATGAGGGCAGCGGTGTAAAGTGAAGCAGTGCAAAGTGCGGTGCCCACAGGTCATGGTGCAAGCAAGGGCTCGTGGCATCGTTGTCGGTGAGACTAGGTTTGCATTGCAAAGTGTGGCGGTACCCTCTGCCTTCAGGACACGGAGCCAGCAGCCATGTCATCGACGGCGTGGGGTAGCTTTTTCCTCTGTTGCAGCCCAAACAAACACAGTTCCCAGTGCTGGTAGCAGATGAACTTGAATTCTTTGCTGTTCCTAAGACTTCTTGAACAGGGGGGAAGCTCTACCTCAAGCCATTGGAGAAACTCAACCAAAGAAGTTGCAGAATGTTCAATCCAGTCCTTTCTCTGCGCAACACAGAAGCAACCACTGCAGACCACACAGCAAAGCACACATGAAAGTGGTAGTTCCTCCTCAAAGCTTCTCCAGCTCTTCTTCTTGGCAGGTTCCTTGATCCAAAAAAGTTATAAAGTCCTGGGTCAGGGCCCAATATTTATACCACATTTTCTTTTTGTCTTCTTTGAGGCAAGGGTCTCTGAGCCCAGTCCAAACCAGTTCCACCCTCTCTAACCCAGCTTCACTATAGGAGGTGGAGACAGCATTGTGCAGAGGAGACACTGCTTAGTCAGGTGCTAGTAAAAACTCCTCCCACCACTCTAAATGTAGACCAGGCCTATTTAACCCACCTATGAATCACCCAGGAAAGGCAGGACACACCTCAACTCCCCTTGTGACTGTCTACAGTAAATGCACATCCCCAGCCCCTGTCACTCCAAAACCAGGCAGTCAATACACAAACCAGCAGAGGCATACAGAAAATACCCACTTTCTAAAAGTGGTATTTTCAAAAACTTAATATAAAAATCACCTTTACTAAAAGATGTATTTTTAACCCCTGAGTTACGGCATACTAAACTCTATTTCTATATCTTGCCCCAATGGAAATATAGGCTGGTAAGATGTTATAAAGCAACTCCCATGTTAGCCTATGCGACAGATAGTCTGTCAATAGTTAAAACCACAATTGGCAGTATTTCACTATCAGGACATGTAACACACACACACCACGAAATGTCCTACCTTTCACATACACTGCACCCTGCTCATGGGGGTACCATGGGCCTATGTGCAGTGTGCCTTACATGTAAGAAAAGTGAAGTGGGGGCACTTGCCAGGTCGACATGGCAGCAAAATCTGCACGCTGACACTGCAGTGGCAGGTCTGAGACACCATTGACAGGCTGGTTGTGTGGGTGGCACAATCAGTGCTGCAGGCCCACTAGCAGCATTTGATTTACAGGCCCTGGGCACACATAGTACACTGTACTAGGGACTTAGTAGTAAATAAAATAAGCCAAACATGAAGAAACCAATCCATAAATACAATTTACAGTAGGAGCACTCGCACTTTAACACTGAACAGCAGTGAGAAAGTGCGACGAGGCACTAAACCATAAAAACGAAGTCCAACACACCATTAAAAACAGGAGGCCAGAAAGCAAGAAGACAGGGGAAACACACCAAAAGATGCCAGGTCTAATACTGCCTCTACCGCTAAGCCCCATGTTCACCTGACTGACCTGGGGGTAGGGGACAGCGCCTGTGCAAGGCACAAGGGGATGTCTGGACACAATTCTATCTGCACGTGCTGCCTTAAGAGCAACAGTCGCCAGCCACATAAAAAGCGACACGTTCCCCCTCAGAACTTTAAATAGCATGTGGTGAGTGGACCCCAAACAATGAAAACTACAAGTGTACTAGGAAGGTGGACATGTTGGAGGCTCCGGCTGGCATGGATGGCAGGGCAGGGTGGGGCGGGCCAGACCATCTTGCCCTGAGCAATTGACCAGTACAGACGCCATTATGGCGGAAATTCAGGCAGGCTTCGGCACCGTAGATGCTCGACTTGACACCCTCAATGGCAGGTTGGATGGGATGAGGGAACGTCTGGACCATCAGCACACCTGACTAGATCGGGAAGAGGAGTGCATTTTGACCCTGGAAGATGAAGCAGTGACGACAACTAAGCGATTTGAAGAACTGGAATTACTCATTAACACTGTAGCCATAAAGAACGAAGGCTTGAAAGCTAGGCCCTGCTGCAACAACTTGCGGATCCTAGGTGTCACGGAGTCTACAGACACAGGTAAGATGGATTTGTTCATTAAATGCCTCCTGACTGAGCTTTTTTTGCCACCAGCACGTCACGCCCACCTCCGTGGTGATGTGAGTTCACTGCTCCCTTGCCCCAAAGTCATTCCCCGGGCTTCAGGGATTGCGACACTCCTCTCTGCTTGGCATGTGAGATGGGACAGGTACAATATCAGGGTGCTCAGCTCTCCTTCCTCCTGGACTTCACCCTGGTGGTGCAAGACGCACGCCGCAAGGTTGTTGAAGCCAAGAACATGCTGAGGATACTTGGACAGAAATATGGAATGCTTTACCCGGCTCACTTGCAAGTGGACATCATTGACAAGGCATGCTTCTTTGAAACACCAGCAGACGCTCAGGCTTTCTGTAAGCAATATGCCAAGGAGCACAAGAAATCCCACCCCAGTTCCTCAGACTGTTCTCCAGCAGAACTTCATCCCTCAGCCAGCTCGAACCTCCGCTCACCCCTGAGGTGTACACCGCTTTACATATTGCTTGGATATTTGCTTGTTTGATGGTCAACTTTATTGGGATTTGCTGGGGGTTGGTGGTTGGGGTTAAGGGTGGGGAAAGGAAGAGAGTTCTTTAAAGATTGTTTTTTGTTTGGTTGGTAGGATGGACCCAATCCCTAGTCTATGTCACCACAGTATCATTCACTGATATGTTCAACTGTGCCTCGTAACAAGGGGAGCCCAGTGCTCAAATTATCTTTCATATCTTGGAAGATTAGGGGCATCAATAACCCCCTTAAAGGCATGCAGAAACTTCAGTACCTCACCTGACATGTCTCAGAGGTCGTTTTTTTGCAAGATACGCATCTCCCACCTTGGAAGTCTCACACCTATGCTTCCTCCTGAGGTCACACAGATTCTTCTCCAGCTATAGCACCTACTACCAAAGAGTGTGTACACTAATACACAGATCTGTTCTCTTCACCCCCACGGCTAACCTCCCTGACAACAGGGAACGGTATGTTGCAGTCACCGGTCTCCTGGCAGGCCATAGCGTGATACTGCTTAATGTCTACTCCTCAAACATTGACTCACCTAACTTTTCGCAGGCGGTACTGTCCTTACTGCAGTGGGTGGATGCCAATCATATAATACCGTATTGCGACCTCAATATGATACTCAATCTCGTCTTGGATGCCACTGCGTCTGCGCCCAGCGGCAAGCCACGCTCACTGTGAGTCCTTTGCAACATTTGTGATACTGACTTAGAGTTGCCTGGCACCATGTCCACACCACCACCCCGGGTTACACATTTTATTCTGCACCACATAATTCATGGACCTGTATAAACTATTGGCTACTCTCAGCACTTATCCTCCTATGGCAGAGTAATGTGTCCCACTTCCTGTGCACATTGTCTGATCACTCTCCGATTCAGACGGTATTGAAAATACTCTTTGGGACGTTGTTAAACCCACTAGTGATTACTGTGCAATGCTTTGCTCGACGAGGTATCCTGAGAGAAACTCTGCACATTCCCAGGGCTGCTGCTACGTCCTGAAGCTGCTCCTTTGTGACAGATACTTAATGGCCGATAATACCACTATTTTTGCAGCGCTCCAACAATACTATAGGTGTCTGTTTACTACCCACATTTCTGACGAAGAGGACTACATGACAAATTACTTCTCAGAGATTGCCATGGTCTGGCTCTCAGGTGCCCAGAGGCAATTCCTCAGCAAGCCTATCTGCAGTGAGGAGGTGGTACAAGCAATTGACTCTCTGGATGGATCTCAGGCACCTTGCCTTGACGGTCTCATGGGCGTTTTTTCAATAAAATCTACAAATATCTCCATGCACCACACCTGCTGGCAATGTATGCTGAGTCCCTGGACGCTGGTACTTCTGCAAGGCAGTTGTACCCACATGCTGTACGTCCTACTGGTCCTTATCCCTACTCAATTTTGTTAATAAAATACTTGCTAAAATCCTCACAATCCGACAGGCTCTTCTGGTGGATCAGATCATTTCACCCTTGCAATGGGTGTTTCTCCCGCATGCTGCTGTATAGAATCTACCCTGAAGTTCCAGCAGTGGTGGCATTACTTGGCGCAGAGAAGGCCTTTGAATTACTAGAGTGGCCTTTCCTGAGCGCAACGCTCCAAAAATTGAGAATGTCAGGAGGGTTAATTTCCCTTATGCTTCTGTACTCTAAGCCAGCGGCTCGTTTACGTGCTACCGGCTCTCTCACAGCTCCGTTCGATATTACTAAAGAGACGAGGCAGGACTGCTGTCTATCTCTATTACTCTTCATTATAGCCATGGATCCTCTCATCCGCCACTTGCAGGAGAAATATCTTCACCGTGGCTTGCAAATAAACGCTGTCCCTCTGCTAGTGTCCCTCACACAGATGACGTTCAGCTATTTGTCTGTCACTCCACAGACAACTTGGACTCTATAGTTTGCGAGATTTTACGATTCGGTTGGTTTTCTGGCCTGAACATTAATTGGGACAAATCCTAGCTATTTCCGCTTACAGATGCCATTATTTTGCAGGCAGGTAAATACCCCTGAAGTTGTGCACTAATTCGGCCAAATATCCGGAAGTCCTCATCCATCACGAGAAGGAGTAAGTCATCCGATTGAACTATGGTCCTGCCATAGATAAATCACAGATTGAAGGGTTGATCCGACTGCCACTTTCAATGGCTGGCCGGATCACCATCATTAAGATAGTGGTCGTCCCCAGTTTTTAAAAAAATATACCCATCCCTCTCACCAATTTTTTTTGTCATGCTGAGATCCCTTCTTTTGCATCTGATATGTGTGGGACGCAGACCCTGAGTTGGCTGGAATACACTAGTGTTCCCTTATGACTGAGGGGTGTTCGGTGTGCCGCATTTTCATCTCTATTATCTGTTGGAGGCCTGTCAATTTGCATATCAGTGGTACCACAGGGATATGCAACTGTCACATGACAAGCCTGAGAGTGACCAGGCTGGAGCGGTGCCACTACTTGCTACACTGCCGCTGGGAATTCTGCTTGACCCGACTGACATTCAGAAGCTCTCCACCACCATACAATAACATGTGTATTTGTAAAGCGCACCTTCACCCCAACCGGGGTATCTTGGCGCTGAATAACAGATGTTTATTGTTACCTAACTCAATGGTACTCATTTTATTGACCTCAGATGGATGAAAGGCTGAGTGGACCCGCCGGGATTTCAACCTGTGACCATGAGGTCGAACACAGGCCCATGCAGTGGATGCATTAGTCCACTGAGCTACCAGACTCGGCTTGACCATCTGGGCTTGGCACAAAGTCCTTCAATTACTTGGCGGGGGTTTGCCACTTGCAGATAATCAATGGTTATCCCCTGCATGAGATTCCAAACTATATCATATCAGTGTGGCATTGCTACCGACACGAGGTGGGGTGCTCAGAGAGAAATGGGAAGATAAGTTCCAGCGCCCACTTACTGACAACGTCTGGTATTACAAACTATGCTCATATCCACAAACCACAGACATAAGCTCATACATGTCAAATTCTTACAACGTGCATACACTACACCTTGCGTCATGGCTGAAATTTACCCCTCTAGAGCCTCACATTGCCCTAAGTGTCACGTATAGGAGGGGGCAGACTTAGCACACCTGACATGGACTTGCACTCGCATGGGTAATTTTTTGAGTGACGTCTTCTCCCTTCTTTCGTTAAAGATAGGTGCTGCTCTGGAACCTGACCCTCTTTCTGCCCTGCTGGGGTACGTGAGGGATTAGCCCCGGGGGTCCGTGGGTTTTGCGTTGCTCTTATTGAAATTGCGTTGCACTGGGAAAGCCGCCCATCCCCAAATGAACAGGCTTGCCTTAACAGCCTGATTTTCTGTGACGCCAATAGTGAGATATTTGCCACACCGTTAACTCCCACGGCTAGACCAACAGACATCTGGAAGCCATTTCGCGACTATTGCCTGCAGCGTGAATCTCAAGAATCAGATTAAGTTGCAATGTTTATAACGGTCTATTGCCTCCGAGTCCCACTCACTTCTTGCCACTGACACTGTCTGACAGCGTTTGCCCATAGCTGGACTTCACTCACTTGCGACTTCTGTGACCCTGGCTGTCTTGCTTTCGCCTCTTCCCTCACTGCCTACCTTTATTGCTCTTGCTGCCAACCAAGGGCCTCCCATGACGTTTCCCTCATCCGAAGGGCAGTCAGCAAGTGTTGGTGTAGGGGGCAGGTGGGCCTCTCATCCAGATGAAGGGGTGAGGGGGTAACACCCCCCAGACTTTTTCACGGGATGGAAAGTTCTGGTTCCCACCTCCTGCCAACATCAGTTTTAACTCACTGGAGTCGTGAGGAAACAAAAAACAAGCTACAGCAGGACAGAGCTCTACTATGAGTTGGGCTGCTTACTAGTACACTGCCAAGTGTACGTCACAGTCAGGTGCCAGAGAGCACGTAAGCCTGGAATATAATGACCCACTGATGATGGCAGTTTTTTCTATCCCTCGTTACTTGTTGAAAGGGTAACCTTGAAAAGGTAATGTCATAATCAGTGTTAGTGATTAATGCAGTCAGCCATAACACTGGTCACTTCATTCTGCCATACCCAGGCAAGTATCAAAATGACTACATATCCCATAATTCTTTGTTCTCAGGTTGTTCCATATCAACCTGAATAACTGATTCTGCTCTGAGTGCCAGGTGTACGACCAGGGCATTTAGTGACTCGCAAATTGCGCTCAATTGCGATTCGCAATTTGCGAGGTGCTAAATGCCATGTACAACAGGGTCAGAGACACTGCAATTCCCAATGGGGTTGCAAATTGCATGCCTCATGAATATTCATGAGGCACTCTCAATTCGCAACCCCATTGGGAATGGCTGACCCTCCCAGGGATGGTGGCCTGCTGGGCTCAGCAGACCTCCATGCTGAAACTGCTTCTAAATAAAGCAGTTTGTTTTAAAAATGCAGCACGGTTTCCTTAAAGGAAAATGGGATGCATTTAAAAAAAGAAAAATGAAACGTTTCATTGTTTAGGGGCATGCAGTTGTCCCAGGGCTCTTAAAAAATGTTTGCATATGCATTCCCCTGGGGACTCCTTCCCGTTTGTGAGTGCTTTACCACCTTCGTGAAGAGGGTGGTATACTGCGAGTGTTTTGCAGCCGCAATTGCGGTCACAAAACATTCTTACATGGCTTGTGTGCTCGCTATTAGGGAGGGAACACCACTTCCTAATAGCGAGTTGCAAAACACTATTTTGTGAGTCGCAAATTGTTTGCGAATTGCAAAATAGTGTTATTACATGGCCCACAGGATTTTTGCATGTGAAAGCGGGTCGCAAACCCGTATGCGCATGCAATTTTCTGTGGTACATCTGGCTCAGATTTTGTTCTTTGCATTCTGGTGGTCCTAGTTTAGTTTTTCCCATTTTAAATAAAGGATCCAACAGTTTTTTTTGACTGAAACAGTAGTTAGGTTGTGGAAAGTGATGGGACCGTGGAGCTCGGGCATATCGTAATGGGTCATGATTAGTACAAGAGAGGAACAAAAAAAGTATGAATTTGCAACTTTGGAACTGTTAGTGGCGATGATGAAAACATTAACACGTAGGTTACTACGGGGGTGGGTGGAGTACCCAAAGTCGAATATTGGCTTAAATACCTACATGAGCCTGTTCTAGCAGTGGAACAATGAACTGTAAGAACAAGAACAGAAGGAAAATTAAATTAGCTGAGGACCCGACAGACTGGAGGGCTCCTCTCAAGATGCCGCTCCACCTGCCTGACCCTGGAGCGTCTTGAAGACTGTCACTAATTCCATGGTGACTGCTCTGGACAGTCAGGGTGCGCAGACAAGGCGACAGGTGATGGATCCGAGGGGTGATGGGAAATATACCCAAGGCATTAGCATACCCACAGAGGCAGGAGGGAACAACAGGCCAGATCAAGTCTGCACCACAGAAAGGAGGCCTGTGCCAGAAACACCCATGGCAGAGCATTGACAGAAAGTCAGAAAGAGCTTTCTCTCCCATTTCATATCAGGATAATGTACCTATGGGAGAGGAGGGGGTGGACACTGTGGTGTCTGTGGTCACGCTGGATTATTTACCAAGGTATCATACTATTCTTTATTCTTCAGTTTCCTGGCTGTCCCTGAGGGAGCTAGTCGCAGGCTGCATGCAGTCCTACCCTGACCCCTGCTGGATTGCCCCTGCCCCCTTTGTTCCCCTCACTTCCTCCCTTTCCCCATCTACTCACAGTAAGTGGGGCCCAGTGTCCTGGTGGCATCCCTGGTGGCCCCAGGGTCCTAGTGTCCTCTAGACATGCCATACCCATCGGAGCTCTGTCAAGATAATGCCATTGCTAATGACAATGCTCGTGCTTGATGGTTTAGAAATCATAAATAAATACTTAGACAAGCCTGTCGCGACCTCCCCTCCCTGCTTAGGCAGCTACAGCGGGGGTGGGTTCTTTATAGTCTTCTTCTGTCTGCAACTCGGCACACAAACCCTGATAACTACCGCTATATAAAGGAATACAGCATTAGAAGGAGAGCAGGCAGGGCAAGGAAGAAGGAAAGATGGATCAAAAGAAAGGGGAACGATTAAATGAATATTGAATGGAAGGGTGAAATAATGGATGGCTGAGTGGGTGGATGAATGAGCGGATGGGTGGAAGAATGGGAAGATGGATGAGTGGGAGAAAGGATGAGTGAACGTAGAGAAGATGGACAGGAAAAATGATGGCAGAGTCGAAAGATGGACGGATGAGTGGGTGATTGTGGAGGGTGGAGCAAAAGTGAAGGATGGCAGAGTAAAGTGATGGATGGATATGTGGAAGGGCAGGTGTAAGGATGGCAGAGTAAAAGGATTGATGGATGAGTGGGTAAAAAGATGAGTGAATGGTTGGCAGAGTGGATGGACAAATTCATGAGTGGGTGGATAAATGTATGATGGATGGATGGCAAGATTGATGGATAGATGGATGGAAGAGTGGATTGATGCAAGGGTGCAGAGTGGATAGATGAAAGGCTGGATGGATGAATGGATTACAATGTGGATGGATGAATGGATGGCAGAGGGTAAGGATGGGTGGGTGTTTAGGTGGTGGATGGCAGAGTAGATAGATGGATAAATGGATGGATGGCAGAGTGGGTAGATGGAAGGATGGATAGCAGAATGGATGATGGATGGAAAAGTGGAACAATGGATAGCAGAGGTATGGATGGATAGAGGGGTGGATGGATGGCAGAGTCGTTGAATGGATGGGAGAATTAATGGGTGGCTGGATGGACGGACCAATGGATGGCTGAATGGATGGCTGAGTTGATGAATGGATGGAGTAGGGATAGATTGAATGATGGATGAAAGAATGAATGACTAACAGAATGTGAAGGTGAAATAGTGGCTATCAGTGGGTGGATGAAAGAGTGAAAGAATGGATTGATAGATGCTTGGATGGAAGAGACAAGGGAGTTCTAGGGGAAGGTTGGGCTCATTTGCTTTGCTAGCTTGGTGCCTTAGAGGTTTAGTTCAAAGTGGGGGGTGTTTTAACCTTCCGGTTACTCCCTTGTACTTAAACATATGAATCCAGGACTTTCTAGTACCAGAATGCAAAGTGAAACTCAGTACATGAGATCTCTGGCTAAATATTGTTCCATATGAGGATTAAAACTGGGGGAGAAGGGTGCAGTAAGATTCGTGGTGTGTGAATCTCGAACTAAAATATCCATTGGCTGAGGGTGGTGGGGTGAGATGACCAGGATTCGGAGTGAATTGATCCCATGACGAGCAGGGTCGGTACTGATTTGCAGTAGGTGGGCCTCTGTCTAGAGTAGCACAGTAGTGATTGCCAGTGGTTAAACTATTTGAAAGCATTTTTCCCATCACGTCCCTGCTTTTGATTGCCAGTAGAATGCCTGGAGTATATGTATTTATATAATTATTCCCAATCTACTGAATGAACAAATTAAGGCCTTTGGTGAAATGAGGATGGTGAGAAAAACCGACATAGCAGACGCGACCCAGGACCCACCGAACCAGCTACCAATCAAAGGATAGATTTATTTGGGGGGTGTCAAACCCCAAAGACCCTATTGAAGCTATTCCCCTGCTTTTAATGGGCGATAACACTAGCCCTTGTTAACCAGTTCTTTAGAGTGTAAGCAGCATACTTTATGTAGAGTAACTTCTAAAAGGATAAAGAAGAGTGTCACCACTTCAAAACATTTGCTGTCTTAACACTGGCTTGTGTCATACAGTTGTCCTCAAGAATATGCAGCAGCATATCTGTATGCAGCTAGCTCAGACTTCAAACAATGCTCTTAAAAGGCCACCTCTTGCTTTGCGGCCATTTTGGCCTCATGCATGTAGCCATATCAAGTAAAGCCAAAAAACGATGACTCCTGTTTTCTACGGTGCTTAATTTGAGCCGGTGGTTTCCGGCACTTAATGTCAACACCGCACTTATTACAGTCTACCACATGGTGGCCTGCTCGTCTAATTTAGAAATGAGAAGAACAACAGTTGCTTATGAATGCAACATACATGAAAAATTACTAATACCTGCCTCCCCAGCCATTCCTTTACCTTGGAGGACCTGGAACAATCTGAACAGTCGCCCTTGCAGGCGAGAGAGATGGTTAGTACTTGATTTGGCAGCGATGACAAGGGCGATTGGATGGTGCTTCAAGCTGCAGTGGCACTTGTGAACTCGTTTTGTGTTGATGTCAATAGGGCGCCATTCTAGGGCTACGATTGGCTGGTGTAAGTCCACTGGTTCGATGCCAGCTTGTTCCTGCACACACGGTGGGCTCCACAGCTGAACAAAACCTGGCATCCCTTGCATGCTGGCCAGACAGATGAGATCACTGTAAGCTCAGTTTCTGCTCATGCAGTATATTTGTTCATTCAGATAGGTTTGCTGGTGTCTGGATCATTTTGCAACGTATTTCTGGGTGCATTTGCCCAAAATATTCTAGAAGGCATTTTTTAAATTAGGATGTGGAAGGAACATGTTCTCCTTTTTGATAATCAGACGCCACAACTTTAGCCAGCCCTGCCTTTTTAGCTATTTTCGCCCATTGTGTGGGACTTTGAAGGCCTATAGTTATAACAGCAAAATCCAAATGACAAGTCCCAGAATCCTGAGTGCTGAAGTCGTGGTGGCGACCACGACGCAGGGCCACGCTCAGAATGCTTCTTCCAAATTGATTTGACTAACATTTCCAATCCTAGCAGAACTCTGCCGGTAATGAGTGTTGTAGGTATGTATTACATTTTGTGCTAGGTCTCTGACATTGTCTATACATTTTGAATTTCCAAAATAGTACAAATGAGTTATCTATGATTATTTAAATTTGGAGCACGTCAATTTGCATAGTGCAATGAAAAGGTGTTGAGACTGATCCCAGTCTGCCTCTGCCACGGGCTTCTGGAATGACTTTGATTCTCATATTGTGTTTCAGTGCCAAAAGGCGTTGAAAATGCAAGCTGTAAGCTATACGTCTCAGAGTTACAGTACTGACATGCAGTGCATGTCTGCAGGACGTCGGTGGCTTGCTTACCATCGAGAGCTAGCTGCAAGAAGGCGTTCTATAAAAAGATCCCGCCAAGACCCTGCCTTAAAATGGCCCAGGTCTGGGCAATGCATCCCGTGCCCTATTTTAGCCATGGCCATGAACACCAGGACTGGAGTGCGTGCAATGCAATTATTTCACTGCTTCAGGCACGAGGGAGGACCTGGCTGTAATTAGAAGCTATTGTTATGCTGTGAGGGAAAACGAAACCTGAGAGGAAACATTGGAGGAAGATGGGCGCGTGCACGCACGCAGCTAACTTTGCAAAGCTTTCTTCAAATGTTTATGTTTAAAGGCTAATGAAATGCAACGTTGCGCAAGCACATTGTTTACCGAGAATCCTCATAAAGTTTAAAAAGAAAACACCAATTTTCTGTTTGATATTTTCAACCACATTACTGTGAAGCTGCAAGTAGCACTGAAGAAGTGATTCCCGCCCAGGTAGGGTTGGCATTACCCAGTGGCGGTTGGTAGCAAATCATATCGGGGGACGGGGGGGTGGTAGGCACAAAAAAAATACAAAACATATCATGCTCAACATATACATACATGACCACATATACACAAAACACATACACATAATACAAATAATAAGTACACGATAATATACACACACATACATGTATACACATAAAAAAATGACTTACCTTACCTGCCGCTCAATGTTCTGCAGTACATCCTCGTTATTCTGCAGCACGTACTCCGAACGGGAAGCCCACAGCCGACTCTCTCATCCAATCAAGACACTGTTGTAAAGCGTCTTGATTGGCTGAAGAGGGTTGGCTCCCCACTCCACTCCAAAAGGTACTCAGCTGTCCAAGACAGCCGGGTTGGAGAGGTTTGAATTGCGCATGAAGGTTTGGCCCTAGGAAGGTGCCAGCCAAGCCAACAATCAATGCAAGCTTAAGTGGCCGCTCCTCACTGATTGGCAGCAGTGACACACTGACCCTGCCCTGTCTTGCACTCCATTTGCTGGCAGAAAGTGTTAAAGATAAAATAATAAAATCATTTTATGACCATTTCATTTTTTTTATATGCGTTCTGCCTAGCCGTGTGGGGGCGTGTGTGTATGTGTGTGTGTGTGTGGGGGGGTTTAAGGGAGGGAGGGGGGGGGGAGGACGCTCCTCCACTCCAACGGAAGGACCGCCACTGGATTAACTCAGATTAATAGCATTTTGGGTCATCGTTTAAATATCTTTGCAAAGAAGTTCTTTATCAATTTTTTGGGTGCAATGTATATTTCCTATTGCAAGCTATTTTAACTCTTCAGAAATGCAGGTTTTCCTGTCCTGTACTCTCCACACGACCAATCAGTGAAAAACACTGATTTAAAATTATCCACATAACACCATTACATGCAGGTGTTTGTGCCTTGACAATAGTCCATCACTCCAATCCTGGGCTTTAGTTCAGTGACTGTGCGGCGCAGACGCTGAAAAGAACACCCACTCTTGTAGAGTTGGTTTGTTTGTATATATTTGCATATGGTACATTGGAGTCTGCAAACACTGCATTTAAGCCTGTCTTTAACTGCCTTAGTTATTACACTTAACTTGTGACGTCTCTAGTCGCTGTTATAAAGAAATGACATCAATGCATACTGCACAGCCCCTGAAACTTACCACACAGGATATATACATATATATTTCTCTCAATTGGCAACCCATATCATTTTTTTGTGTGTTAGGGGAGGGTCCCGCTCCAATATACATTTAGAGACAAACTCAGGGCATAATACGTTAGCCAGGCCAGGTGACAAAGAACTTCCACATCCATGCACTTCTTGGAGACTGTGTGAAAAAATAAGTATATATGGGAAATTCCTCGTGTAAGCGACCGACATGAGCCTGTTGGTTGTTACTCACCAACTGGCTCACTTTCTCATTGTTTGCAGCTTTCCTGTAAAAACCAGAGGAACCAACACCAATAGTGAATCTAATAGTGCGGTTTGTGTGCACCCCTATCCAGTCAAACACTCACATCACCCTCCCCAGGTCCTCATAGAGGAAGACATACCTGTTCTGTCACCCTCACAAAAGTAAAATTAAAAATGAGTTAAATGTGGCATCTAGCATATGTATTTATTCAATGCCCATACTCATGATTAAAACCAAGTCAAAACGTTCTAAAAGTGGTATTTGCAAACACATAATGTTAAAACAAATTTCACTAAAAGATGCATTTTATCATTCTGAGTCCAGGCATACTAAACATGAATTTGATTATAAAATGTAATAAATTCTAACAGCCCTTTCTGGCCTATAGAGATCAGGTAGCCTTGTAATAGTGAAAAACAAGAATGGCTGTAATTCACTATTAGGACATGCCACACACATCAGGGCTTGTCCTACCTTATACTTACAATGAACCCTGCCCTTGGGCCTACCATAGGGGTGACTGATATGAAGAAAAGGGAAGGTTTAGGGACTGGCAAGTGGGTGCACGTGCCCAGTCAGCATGGCAGTACCAAACTGCACTCAGGCTCTGCAAGGCAGACCTTAGACACATTTTACAAGGCTGATTCTGTGGGTGGCACAACCAGTGCTACAAGCCCACCAGCAGCATTTGGATTTACCCGCCCTGGGCACACTCAGTGCACTGTACTAGGGTCTGACAAGTAAACCAAATAGCCTAACATGGAACCACTGATTAATACATCAATTTACAATAGGGAGCACTTGCACTGTGGCACTGGACAGCAGTGGCACAGTGCCCAAAGCATCTAACACCAGCAAAAATACACGAGGCAATAACAAAAATGGAAGGAAGACCCACGCCAATGGTGCCAGGTCTAACACGTGTCCGCTCCAGCTGAAATGTAGGGAGAACTACCCTAATTCCTGGGAGTTCTCTTCACTAAGGTGGAAAAATCTGAACAGACCATCAGCGTTGGTGTGTTCTGTACCAGGGCGGTGTTCCACCGTACAGTCCATACCCTGTAGGGAAATGGACCACCTCTACAGCTTTGGATTCTCACCTCTCATCTGCATCAACCATCTGAGGGGCATGTGGTCTGCCTGAACCCGCAAGTGAGTCCCAAACAGGTATGGTCTCAGTTTCTTCAGTGCCCAGACCACAGCAAATGCCTCATGCTCAATAGCACTCCACCTCTGTTCCAGTGGAAGTAACCTCCTACTAATGAAGGTTACAGGTTGATCTAGGCCCTCCTCATTCATCTGTGACAGAACAGCCCCCACACCATGCTCTGAAGCGTCTGTCTAAATGATAAACTCACTTAAAAAAAGTTGGGTGCCCGAAGCACGGGTGCCATGCACAAGGCAGCTTTCAGGGCCTCAAAAGCTTTCTGACAGGTGTCAGTCCAAATCACTTTCTAGGGCTGCTTCCTGGAAGTCAGCTCTGTCAAGGGTGCAACAATGTTGCCATACCCCTTGACAAACCTCCTGTAATACTATGTGAGTCCTAAAAAGGCCCTCAGCTCTGTCTGGGTTTTGGGTGGCTCCCAAGCCAGGATGGTTTCAATCTTGGGTTGTAGGAGCGCCACCTGGCCGCTCCCAACTTGGTGTACCATGTACACCACGGAACCCTGCCCGATCTGGCACTTACTCACCTTGATCGTGAGGCCTGTCTTCCGCAGGGCCAATAACACTTCCCAGAGGTGGCACAGATGTTTCTCCCAACTGGCACTGAACACTGCGAAGTCATCCAGGTAAGCGTCACTGAACTCATCCAGTCCAACCAACACCTGGTTGACCAACCTCTGAAAGGTGGCAGAGGCATTCTTCATCCCAAAGGGCATAACACAGAACTGGAAATGCCCATCTGGTGTGGAGATTGCTGACCTCTCCTTGGCCCCATCAGTCAAGGCGATCTGCCAGTACCCAGACGTCAAGTAAAACGTGCTGAGGTACCGTGCAGCCCCTAGCCGATCAATGAACTCATCAGTTCTGGGGATGAGTTGCGCGTCAGTCTTTGTGACTGAATTGAGCCCACTGTAGTCCACACAGAACCGGAGTTCGGGAGTGGCACCTGGCGCTGCAGCCTTTGGGACCATGACCACTGCGCTGGCCCAAGGACTGCTAGATGACTCAATCACCCCTAGCGCAAGCATCTTTGAGACCTCCTCTTTGATGCAAGCCCTCACCCTGTCAGTTACCCTGTAAGACTTGTGCTTCACAGGTAAGCTGTCTCCTGTGTCCACATCATGGACACACCAATCTGTGACACCAGGAACCAGGGAGAACAGATCAGAAAACTGTCCCGGCAACTGGCGGCAGTCATTCTGTTGCTCATGGGTCAGGGTGGAAGAGAGGTTAACACCATCCACTGACCCATCTTGCTCTGAGACTGACAGGAGGTCAGGAAGAGACTCAGTCTCCTCCTCCATCCCAGCATCTTTTGCCAAGAGCATGCCCACCCCAGACCTCTCTAAGTGGGGCTGAAGGTGGTTGACATGTAGGACGCTCAAGGGGTTCCTAGGAGACCTCAAGTCCACCAAGTAGGTAACTGGACTCTTGCGCTTCACAACCTCAAAAGGTCCGGTCCACTTCTCTTGGAGCGCACAGGGCTCCACTGGGGCCATGACCCACACCTTCTGTCCAGGTTGAAGCTCTACCAAAGTGGCATTCTGGTCATACCAGCGTTTCATCTCCTCCTGGCTGGCTTCCAGATTCACCTCAGCGAGTTGCCTGAAACGCCTAGTCTGGTTCCTGAAGGCCAGCATGTAGCTATGTACATCCTGGGGAGGTTTCCTGGGAGATTGCTCCCCACCTTCTTTAACCAGACTCAGAGGTTCTCTGACCGGGTGTCCATAGAGAAGCTCAAAGGGACTGAACCCTAGAGATTTCTGTGGCACCTCCCGGTATGCAATGAGTAGGCACGGTAAGAGGAAGTCCCACTTACGCCTCATGGGTTCCTCTAGACCCATTATCATGCCCTTCAGGGTCCGGTCTAACCTTTCAACCAACCCGTTTCCTTGGGGGTGTTAGGGAGTGGTGAACTTGTAAGTTACACCGCACTCCTGCCACAGGGACTTTATATACTTGGAAATGAAGTTGGTTTCCCGGTCAGATACTACCTCACAAGGGAATCCCACTCAGGAGAAAAGTCCCATCAGTGCTGGTCCCACCACGGGGGCCGTCACTATCCCCAGAGGTAAGGCTTCCTGGTACTGGGTGTCATGGTCTACCAAGACCAGGATGAACATGTTGCCCATGGCTGTCTTGGGGTCCAGTAGCCCCACAATGTCAATCCCCACCTGCTCAAAGGGGGTACTGACCACAGGGAATGGCTGGAGAGGAGCCTTGTGCTTCTCTTTCCACTTGCCTGGCAAGTCTGACAAGTCCTGCAATGAGTGTCTCAACTCTTGCGCAATTGGCCAAATGAAAGCGGGTGACAAGCCTCTCAAAGGTCTTGTTCTGCCCCAAATGTCCTGCTAAGAGCACATCATGAGCCAGCCCCAATAGGAAGGCTCTGAACTTCTGGGGTACCACCAGCACAAGGGCTGACCCAGATTCAGCAACATTAGGCTCACTATACAGGAGACCATTCTCCCAGTAGATTCAATGTGATCCTGCCTGATCACCTTCTGCCTGGCTCTGCAGAATTCTTCCCTGGAGGGGCCTCCTTCTTGCTGCCAATGGGTCAGCTCAGGCAGGTCCCCCAGTTCAGCTACTTGTTCCCCAGTAGACTCCAGGGCATCCCTCTCAGGGTCTACCTCCTCCTGGGCCATGGGAACTTCGGGGGCTGGTTTCCTGCGCCCCTCGCCGCTTCTCTCTAAGGCAGGTTCCTGGGCCTCCCTCTCAGGCTCCAGGTCCTCTTGAGATCCCCTACTGGCTGACATTGAACGGGTGTTCACGCACGCCTCAGTCAGGCAGTCCCACCATCTTTAAGTGAGTACTCTTCTCCACCTTTTCCCAAGGGGAGCTCTCCAATCGTTCCCCAACAAACAGTCAACAGGCATGGCGGGCCTCACAGCTACCTGAAGAGTACTAGAGACCCCCCCACTCAAAGGGAACCTGAGCCATTGGACAATGACTCTCTGTGTTGTCGGCGGCAACAACTCAGCAAAATGCATGCGGGTTAATCTGCTCTTGAGACACCAGGTGACACCTGACAGCTGTCACACTGGCTTCTGTATCTCTAAGAGCCTCTACATTTTGGCCATTGATGGTCACCCACTGCCCATATTTCTTAGTGTTCCTGGGCAGCTGAGCTACTGAGACCATCTCACAGTCTCCTAAAGAGACAAGTGCCATCTGTGCGGGACCCCACCCACCTTGGACATCAATCTCCTCCCCCAAGGCTACACTAGCCATCTGCCGGGGCGGAGCACCAGTGGGTTCAGGTTTACCAAAAAGGCGGCATCTGGTATCATTCGCCTTATGACCCAGGTCGCCACACTTGTAATATTTCAGGGGTCCCTGTGGAACAGGACTACCTGTCGGGACCCCTTGCTTTCTCTCAGGGGTAGGCTGGGAACCTTTCCCTTGGTTCCCTTGGGGACTACTTTGGGGCCCTTTGCCGAACTCCTTTTGTTTACCCTTGTACCCCCACTCTTCTGCTGGGGACCCTGCCCACCTTTGGCTGAGTCTCCCATGTGACCCTTGTGGACCAGGGTGCTCGCTCCTCAGCAAGCTTCCTAGGGTTAGTCAGCTTGCTATCTATCAGATGCTGGCGCAGCTCTGGAAAACAATTATCAGACAAGTGCTCCCATTCAATAAAATCAAAGAGACCTTGAAAATCATTAACCCTGCTGCCCTACACCCAACCATCCAATGCTCTGCAAAAGAAAGTGACATATTCAACCCAGGTACTGTTTTATAACGTTTTGCATTTCCTGAACCTCTGTCTATAGAGTTCCATGGTCAGACCATATCTAGACATCAATGCATCCTTCATGTGGCTGTATGAATTGTGGACTTCAGAAGGCAAGTCTAACAGTGTGTCCCGCCCCTCACTAAGGTACCTTACCCACAACCCGCTCCTCAATCTCTCTCAGGGACCCGGTGGGAAGACATGGCTACCTCATAGGCTCTTAATCACTGACCAATATCATCATTTTTATAAAACTCTTTCACCACATATTTGGGAATATACACTCTACTCTCCACAGATACTGATGGTAAGCTGCCACCAGAGGGAGTAACCTCTAAACTTTTGGTTTTAAACTCCAACTCCTTCACAACTTTTTCATGCTCAAACTGTATTTTATTTCCCTCTATATCTAATCTCCTGTTTTCTATCTCCAGTTGCCTATTCACCTTGAGCTTGGTCATCTCCATTTCATGCCTCCTATATCTCTCTCTGTCCTCCAACTCCTATGGAGACAAACTCTTGTTAGAAGCATTGCTACATGCGGGAAGGTACTCTCCTTCCTCCTAAGCCCAATGGCTCTTCCTATTGTACAACTGCCTGGCCGTCCCCCTCCTCAATGCCAGGGGTTTTCCTTGCTTCTACCCAGGCCCTCAGCGCCTTGTAGAATTCTTCCTTCTTGGTGCACCCAACAGTGGAAACCTTGAATTTCTTGCAGAAGTACTTCAGGTGCTTTACTTTGTAGCTTTCCAACCTGTCCTCTTCCCATTCACAGTTAATAGAGGCTATGGATTCTGCTCTCTCTATTACAACTGAATCAGGCATCTTTAAAAAATAGACAAAATCCAAAAAGGAATCTACCAAAAAGTATGTGGTTGCGTTATGGTCTGCGCTCTCTAAGTAGTGTTCACCAATCACTGTACATGAGTCACAAATGCAAGTCCAGAATCCTCACAGCTGACCACCAATGTTAGATTTGGGGGTTTCTAGTTGGCACAGGTAGGTACTTCTGACAAATAGGGACCCTTACCTCTAGTCAGGATAAGTGGATTACACTCCTAAAATAACCCCTGTTTACCCCCTTGGTAGCTTGGCACGAGCAGACAGGCTTATCTCGGAGGCAGTGTGTAAAGCATTTGTGACCACATACAGTAACCCAGTGACAACACTACAGATGGACACCACACAAGGTTTTATATAAAAAATAAGTATACTTTATATAGAGTTACCACAATACCATAAACTACAAAAATGACACAATACTGTTACTTTAAGATGGTAGATTTAGCTTAGTTAAGTTCAGTTCTTAAGATGCGAAACTTTGCGTCAATGTACTTTACGATGCGTTGTGCTTCCATGACAAGCAATGTCGCAGCGAGGGAAATGCGGCAAAGTTCAGGTGCAAAGAAATAAAGACGTGAAAATCTTTCAGATGTGGCACGCTTCTCCGGGGATGCGAGAAGTTCTCGGTTCGATGCATGGACTGCAGCGGCGACACCCTTGTTCAGCGATGCAACGGCAACAGCTTCAGCTGCGACACTCTTCTCCCACGATGCGTGAAGCTTCCGCACAATGCGACAGCTACAGCGGCAACATCCACAATGCGACGGCAGCAGCTCTAACGGCGGCACACTTCTCGGGGATGCAAGGCGCTTTTCTTCGATACAGTGCAGTGCAACAGTTCCAGCGGCGACACCCTTGCTCAGAAGTGCGATAGCAGGCACAGCGATGGCGACACGCTCCAACCTCGTTGTGAGACTCTTCTCTCAATGCGGTGCAGTGCAACAACTCCAGCGGCACCACCCCTGCTCAGAAGTGCGATGGCAGGCAGCAGCGACGTCTACATGCTTCCTCTTCGTTGTGGCACGCTTCTCTCAAACAGGTGCAGTGCGACAACTCCAGCGGTGACACCCTTGTTCAGTAGTGCGATGGCAGCAGCAGCGACGGTGACACGCTTCGATCTCGTTGTGTCGCGCTTCCAGCTCCTTGTGATAAGCAGTTCCTCAGAAGGCCCAAAACAGCAGCAGGCACTTCCACAAGAACTCTCGGGAGCTGGGGGGTTGAAGTCTGTTGCCCCAGAGACTTCAGCAGGAGGCAAGCTCTTTTCCAAGCATTCTTTCTCCTTCCTTTGGCAGTAAGGCAACCACTGCAGGCCAATTCCCCAAGCAGCACTTCAGCTTGGGAATAGTCTCTCCTCCTTTTCTTCAGGTTCCTCTCCTCAGTAAAGGTTTCTTCTTGTAGTCCAAAGTGATCTAATTTCACGGGATCAGGGTCTCAATATTTATACCCCAAAATCCTTTCTTATCTGAGGGGAGAGGGGACTTTGCCCAGTCCAAACCAGTTCGAAGCATTCTGTTTACCAGACTTCTCCTTTCCTTTCAGAGTGCAGGACAGAAACATCAGACGCCCCACAGGAGGTGGAGCCAGCAGTGTGGAAGGCATGTACAGTCCTGGAGCACTTTGTTCACAGGACTCCTTCTCTTCTTTCGTGTGCAGAGACATCAGCCACTCCCCAGGAGGTGGAGCCAGAATTGTGGAAGGCAAGCACAGCCCTATTCAAGGTTCAGGTGCAACTCTCTCCTCCCATCTAGGTGCAGATCTCTCTATTCACCACTGGGCTGACTCATCCTGTCTTTCAGAATCCATCAGCCCTGTCACTCACAAAACCAGACAAGGAATACACAACCTAGCAGAGGCAGGCTTGAAATGCTAGACAAGCAAATACCTACTTTCTAAAAGTGGTATTTGCAAACGCAGAATGTTAAAACCAACTTCACTAAAAGATGCATTTTATCATTCTGAGTCCAGGCATACTAAACTTGAATGTCTACCATGTTCTCTGAGTCAGTTAGGATTATAAAATGTAATACTTCTAACAGCCCATGTTGGCCTATGGAGAACAGGTAGCCTTGCAATAGTGAAAAATGAAAATGGCTGTAATTCACTATTAGGATATGCCACACAAATCAGGGCTTGTCCTACCTTATACTTACAGTGCTCCCTGTCCTTTGGCCTACCATAGGGGTGACTGATATGAAGAAAAGGGAAGGTTTAGGGACTAGCAAGTGGGTGTACTTGCCCAGTCAGCATGACAGTACCAGACTGCACGCAGGCTCTGCAATGGCAGACATTAGACACATTTTACAAGGCTGCTTCTGTGGGTGGCACGACCAGTGCTGCAAGCCCACCAGAAGCATTTGGATTTACCCGTCCTGGGCACACTCAGTGCACTGTACTAGGGTCTGACAAGTAAACCAAATAGCCAAACATGGAACCACTGATTAATACATCAATTTACAATAGGGAGCACTTGCACTGTGGCACTGGACAGCAGTGGCACAGTGCCCATAGCATCTAACACCAGCAAAAATACATGAGGCAACAACAAAAATGGAAGGGAGACCGAAGCCAATAGTGCCAGGTCTAACATTTAGGAATACATATTTTACTTTGGGAGTATGTTTTTGAAAAACAAAAAAAGATTGCTGAGCATGTCTGTCAAACATGGCACCCCTAGGCTTTAGTAAAGCCTCATTGCCTTCAATTGAGCCACCTTAATGGCGGCTCCACTGACGACAGAGACTCCTGCCAGGCATGATATGGCAGGCGGTCTTCTGCCGAGAATGTCGAGGCAATGACCTCTATCGATAGGGTGGACTGTCCACCATATTTTAAATGACCCACCTTGTAAAGTTGAGGACTATTAACTGAACTATTATATTGAGAGAACATGACTTTGACTTGCTTCGTTTTAACTGTGGGCAATTTAAGAAACACCGCTAAGTAAAAAGAGACTTGGGTTTTCATGAGTTTTTATGATAATAGCAGTAGCTTCATTCCAGAAATAACTGCTTGCAAGTTGTTACTGGCAGCATTGCACTGAAAAGCAACCCACTACAAAGGAAGAGTGGGTAGGGGGTGATTTTCTAGCCGGCTCATCTTAAAATACAACCTGGTTAGAATGAGGCAAGCACATCTCCTAAAATACTCGCTGGTGCTTTACACGTTGTGTTATGCCAAAGGCATCCCATTGCACACAGGATCGGATTGCCTAAAGGGCAGTATGGCTGTGCCAGAAGGGTTAGTCTAACAGGTTTAAATGTGTTTGCCAATTTTGTAGCTGTTTGTGGCCATGTGTTATTTATTTCACATTTTTATATAGCATGGACTTGGCCCAAAAGCGCTTTACAACAATAGCATGACACAAAGGTACAGCAAGTTACAGTTACAATAACATCCGTTCAAACATTTGCATTGGTAGCTGCAACCTCGACAAATGCAGCCATTGGACAAGGGACGTACATGGTTAAAGCATTGATTAAGATGGTGGGTGGACACAATGAAGGTAGTTCGTATCCTGGAGAGAGTATTTGGGTATGGTTGGGGTGTCTATCAAATAGGAGGAGCTTGAGGTCCTTTTTGAAGATGACTATGCCGTTTGTTAGGCGAAGGGTGGGAGGTAAGGAGTTCCAGATTCTTCCGGCACTACCAGAGAATGGCTGGCTCATGTACCGTTCTCGACTGAAGGTGAGGGGTGTTCCAGGAGCAGGGATTGGGCATTTCTGGAACCCCTATTTGCTCCAGTGATTTTCAGTTTCTCATTTACATAGGAGGGTGCAGAGGAGTGCAGCGCTCTGTGGGTAATTCAGGTGGTTTTGAATTATGGGAATGGGAAGCCATTGGAGGGTTAGCAGGGCCGGGGAGATGTGGTCACATTTCTTGAGACTTAAAAGAGGTGCGCTGCTGCATGTAGGGTTGCGCTCAGTGGGCCTACGTGAACTTTGGAAATGCCTGAGACAAGGGCAATTTCGTGATCGGATTGCCTCTAGGGCAGTCTGGCTGTGCAGAAGGCTGTTCTAACATGTTTAAGTGTGTGGGACGATTTTTGGGATGTTTGTGGTTTGGTGGGTCTGTTTTTACTGTTGTTTTCCCTTATATTGCCGCAAGCACAAATGCATGAAGTCTCGCAAATCTTGCCAAACCTCTAAACAGATTCAAAACTGCCCCGATTTGTAGAACGTGGGACATTTTTTATTAGCTATCTGGTTAGTTACTGGAACCATTTTCCATCCCAATCTGACACTGATTGCGCACAGTCCTGGACTGGTCATTCTGCTACTCATCAGGCATATTGCCGGGAGGCTGCAGATTAAGACGCTGTTGTCTGAGGTGGGTGGGCTGACCTAACACTTCTGTGAAAGCTCCTATGCTCTCTAAAATGTGGGGCTGTTTTGAACATTTTTGCTGGGCTGATACTGAATTCCAGCCCGCCCCGATTGTGCATCCGGAAATGCTGCTGCCAAACACTAGGATGGAGAGACACATTTCTAAAATGAGACAGCATTAGATATGGAGCAGAAAATAGAAGGTACATTTGTCACGAGCCAGTACAGGCCAGCAGGCACAGTGAGCAGAACGCCTGGGTGGAAACGGAGAGGATCACGTGGTACGGTATCTCTCTGGTTTCCAACCTGCTCGCCAACCTGCAGGTCATGCCCCTACAAGCCGCGGCTAAAATTATTTCACCACCGGGAGAGAGGGCGGTGTCGAGTTCGAATTCCTGACCAGTGCTGTAGCTGGCGCAGGCCTTGGATTTCAATGCAGGTCTGGGAGTGTGTTTTGGAATTCCCCAGAGACAGAAAGTATTGTATTGCTTATTGCATTACAGATGAGCAGCGCTCCATATAGAGTAGACTGCGAACATCGAGTCCTAAATCTCCACGGGGCAGGATAGTGTATCGCGGGACAAAATATGGAAAGATATGTTTCTATACATGATCATCTTTTATACATAATACCACATATACATACATTGATGGGTGATATATATATATATATATATACATATATATATATATATATATATATATATATATATATATATATATATATATATATATATATATATACATATATATATATATATTTTCTTTCTTCTTTTTTTTCAAGGTACATAGATGTGGAGTTAAGAATGGTAAATCCATACCTCCCTTTGTCCACTTTCCTTACAATATTTTGTCGCTCAATAATGTTGAAAAGAAATTCTGTCCCATCTGATTCGGCTCCGATCTTCCATAGCTTGATACGTGCACTCATAACGCTCATAAACCCTGCAGGGGGTGAAGGGAGTGCAGTGCACATGAAGTGAGATATACTGCAAAATGGTAAGGAGTAAAAATATAGTAGGAAGAACTCACGGGGCTAATCAAATTTCAACACACTATAACGTAAGCAGCATGAGCCCAACCAACAGTTTAGCAAATGCAGTAAAGAATTTAATTCCAGACACCAGTGCAATATACTAGTTTACCAACAGGTTATTTTGAGATTTAATCCTGCTTTGATGTCTATGGTTTTATGCAAAATAAATTATTTAATAATACTTTCCTTACGAACACAACAGACAACAAATACCCCAAAATATATTGATCTGGCTCATCGAATGTTGAAAAACGTCTAACTTTTTTAAGGTTTTGGGGTGTTGTAATAATTCCAGTAAAATTGTATAATCCAAAGAGGTTTATTTCTCAGCAGAGCATATAGTCCAAGCATAACAGCATCAGGATACAACTGATAAGTCAGAGCAGAATGTTACATTAAGAAAGCTCTGTTCGGAACATAGAACACGTTATGAAACATAATCAGTCGCATGCACTTAAAGGGGAAAGGTATGGGGATATAAAATTAGGAATGTAACACATCTTCCCTATATAATAAAAGAACAATAAACAGGAAAATTAAACATAGTCTTGCAAAGAAGTTGGTTTCCTTCTGATACGTATATCATCTTTGATCCTTGATGCTACAGTGTCAGAAACTTGTTCAGGACAAATATTTACATTAGAATATTCATTTATATATTGGTTATTTCTTAATTGAGCATCTTGAAAAGAAGGACATTTAGCTACCTTACTCACATTCCAGGTTTTGCCATCCTGGGTAACAACAGTATTATTAAAAACTTTAACAATCTTAATGGGCCTTCCATACTTACTCATACCCTTGCTTATCATAACTGGTTTCATAATCCTGACCCAATCACCAATCTCAAATTTATGCACCCTTGTTTTCCATTTATTGTTGTACCACGTAGCTGATTTATTTTGCTTGTCACAAATCTTATTGGCAACACTCTGAATGTTAATTCTATTATCAGACAAATCACCACACTTCTCTTTAAACCACCAAGGGCAAATCGAAGAGGCAGGATCTCTACCTTTGAGTAGTCTAAAAGGGCTAATCTCAGTAGTGGTGTGAGGTGTAATACGATAACACCAAAGCTTTTCCCTGAGAACATTCAACCAATTGCCTTTTTCTTTTATGGAATCAGTAACAAAACTTTTGAGAACCCTATTGAACCTTTCTACTTGGCCATTTTCATGTGGCTCATAGAGAGAGGTTTGAATGTGCTTAATGTTACAACTCTTCAAAAAGGACTTCATGTCTGATGAAACTAACTGTACTCCATTATCGGAAATCAACACAGAGGGGCACCCTTCTCTAGAAAAAACTTCCTTGAAAAATGTAATGACGGCCTCAGAGGTAGCTTTTGCCACAAACTTAACCTCTGGCCATTTAGAGTGATAGTCTATGATGACCAAAGCGAAACGTGAAGATTCCGGAAGAATATGGAATGGACCTGAAATGTCGAATGCAATTTTGTTCCAAGGTAATTCGGGTCATTTCACAGCTCTAAGAGGAGGAACATGTACTCTAAGCATTTTATCATTTGAACAACACTCAGAACATTCCCTGACAGTACGATCCACGTATCTGTCCATGCCTGGCCACCAAAAGTGTAATCTAATTAAACGCTTCATGGCTGATATCCCTGGATGGGTTTTATGTGCCAGTTTTAAAATCAAATCCTGCACTCCAGTAGGTGGGACACACTTACCTGCTTTGAAAATCAGATCCCCTTCACAACCTAACTCATCCATAACTTTATAAAAAGGAAGTAACTCATCCTTGACGCAGTGTTTATCAGGCCAACCTTCAAGAATGAATTTTTTTAGTGAAACAAATTTTTCATCCTCATCCTGACACTTCAACCAAAACTCTTCCGAAATATCCTGATAATGAGGAGAAATTACATCTGAAAGACTTAACACACAATCAGCTTCAACAAGACCATTTACACTTTTCTGGCTATCTACACAAGGAAGGCGTGAAAGGCAATCTGCCGTGACATTTTTTTTTCCGGGAATGTATTCTACTGTGAAATTGTATTCCTGTAGCCTAGATGCAAGACGTGCAATTCTTGCTGTGGAATTCCAACCACCTCCCGCAGAAAGAATGCTCAAAAGGGGTTTATGATCTGTACGAAGAATAAATTTACTGCCCCAAATGTAAATTCTATAGTGTTCAATTGCCCAAACACATGAAAGCAATTCACGCTCAATGACTGCATATCTGCGCTCAGTCTCATTGAGTGTTCTAGAGGAAAACGCAACGTTCCATTCCAGTCTACCATCTGTTTGTGACAACACACAACCCAAACCATACAGGCTTGCATCCGTGGTGATAATACATGTCCTACCCATTCTAAAAGGCTTTAATGTTGGAGAATTTACAATGTCCTTTTTAATAGCCATGAAGGCCTTCTCCTGTTCATCTTCCCATTTAAATTCATTATTTTGCCTCAGTAATCTTCTCAAAGGTTCCATTTTTGTGGCAAAATTTACAACAAATTTGCTGTAATACTCGCACATTCCTGAAAAGGAAAGGAGTTGATCTTTATTAACCGGGGATGGTGCATTAAGAATGGCCTCAACATTGGATTTTTTTGGAATAAGGCCCTCACCGGACAAAGTATGGCCTAAATATTCTACAGATTTCTGAAATAATTTGCACTTATGCCCCTTAAGTGTAAGACCATATTGTTCAAGTCTCTTAAAAACTGCATTTAAATGTACGAAATGATCATTGTCATTTTTGGAGAAAATTAAAATGTCGTCTTGAAAACATTTGACGAACGAATCAAGATCTCTGAACATTTGGAACATTACACGCTGGAATACTGAAGCAGCAGAAGCTAATCCAAAAGGCATCCTTCTGCACTGAAATAAACCCATGGGTGTGATGAAAGCTGCATACTTTTTGGATTCTTCTGCAAGTTCAATTTGATGATACGCAGCTCTAAGGTCTAACGTAGAAAAAATCTGCGCACCATCAAAGAGAGATACCAGTTAATTAATGTTGGGTAAAGGATGACAGTCAATAATGATATTGGCATTTAGAGCTCTCAAATCAATGCAGACCCTCAATTTTTGATCTGATTTGCGCACCAGAACAATGGGGGAAACCCATTCTGAAGATTCAATGGCTTCAATGATGTTCTCATTCAACAACTCATTTAACATTTCTTTCAATTCATCCCTAACATTAAGGGGAACACCTCTTAATTTCTGTTTGACTGGAAGCGCTCCATCCTTAAGTACAATTTTATGTGTAAAATTCTTTAATTTTCCTAACTGATCACAGAACACCTTGTTGAATTTCTTGCTCCAAAAGGACATATTTTTCTTCTCTTCAAAACAAGGAGAAATGAAATTAATCATTTCTTGTCCACTATTTAACATATCTTGATCGCTGCATAATGATACAGGATCTTTGGCACGTGGATTTAATGTGATGCCAAGCTCCCATTGATCATGCCATCCAAGTACATTTACGCCTTTGGCAGCAATATATAATTTGATATGAGCCATTCTACCTCTGAAAGTTAAAGGTACTTTAAAGTAACCTTCTACATCAATTTTAGCACCATTAAAATCATCAGCAAGAATGTCAGGTACTTCTATATTAGCAATATCACACACACCCAGTAATTTTTCTTTGAAATATTCCATGGTAATAATGGTCCAGGGTGAACCTGAATCCACCATGAGTTCTACTTGAATTGTAAAAATATTGAAATTGCATTTAGGTGATTTTTTATAAGTAATCAGTACACGACCTGATTGTACAATAGAAACAACATAACCTCTATCTAAAACTTGTATATCATCTTCGGTATTTGTAATAGAAGAGACTTTTGCAGGGGTAAAGTTACTAGTAGAAGGTCGTGATTGTAACATTCGAGATTGATTGTTAAAACGTTTTTCCCTGCAAACACTACCAAAATGTCCAATCTTACTACAAACATTACATTCCTTATTCAAAGCAGGACAGCCTTGAAATGAAGCAATATGGGATTTGCTCCCACACCTATAACAAACTAAATTATTATTAAATTCAGTTTTCCTATTGCTTCCCATGTAGGAGCTTTTATTCAGTTTCTGGGAAGAAGAAGCATTTTTGTAGTCTCCTTTTGGTTTGACAATGCAAACCTCCTCTTCTGTTGCAGCTTTATTGGATGAAGAACTTTGTTTAACAACAATATCCATCCATTTCTCAGATAATTCCGTGGATTTAGCAATGGCAATTGTTTCCTCTAAATTGGGATCACCCAAACACCATAGTTTGTCTTGAGTCTTTTTGTTCTTGACATGCACAATTATCTGGTCTCGAATCATTTCGTCAGTCATTGCTGCAAAATTGCAATGTATGGACAATGCTCTTAATGCAGTCAAAAAGTCATCAAAAGATTCATCCTGTTTTTGTGCCCTGGTATAGAATTTAAAACGATTTAGGGCAATGTTAGCAGTAGGTTTGAATCTTTTTTCTAACCTATTTAAAGCCTCAACATAGACATTTAAAGTATCTCCACTTCCAGTGGGAACAGTTAATTGTGGTAAGTTTCTGAAAATTTCATGTCCTTCAGACCCAATGCAATGTAAAAGAATGCTTTTCTTTCTTTCAGCACCCATGCGTTCTCCATCAATGGCACGCATGTAATTAAAGAATTCTTCCTTCCATCTAGACCAAGGTATGGGTGGATCACCTTTGGTTTGTAGAAATTTAGATGGAGGATCAAATTGCATTGTGAAATAATATAAACTTAGTAATGGAAGTGAAAGAAATATATAAACACTTAATGAGAGTTTGTTTTGTAGATGTAGAGAAAATTCAGTATATAAATAATAAATATTTCAATATTGATAAATACTTGCAACTGAGTTTGGAATACTGGTGTGAAATCGCTGTGTTTCCCTTTGAAATTGTGATGGATATAGTTGCTTGAAATGCCAGTTTCGTTATTTATTGCCGCTTCCGAGTAAATGTGATTGCTTTCTTTCCTTTCCGTACTCGTTGCTGTGGAGCTAGTAACTTGGGTTGCTAAGTAACAACAGACGCGCTTACATAGAGCGTAGCGCGAGTTTCGTGGTTAATGAGGACGCGCATGCGTGGTTTGAATACCGACGCGCATGCGTAGACTTTTGTTGTGAAAAGGACTCCGTCAGTAAACACGTCGAGGATGTTTGTGACGTGCGTAGAACTCTGAAGAGGAGCTCCGTAGGCGAAGATTCGAAGCAGCGCGGCTTCGTGGAGGTAAATTGAATTTTGAAAGATGCAAAGCAGTAAAAGTTGATAAAATTGAGGCAAAATGAAGCAAGATCAAGATTTACCTCCAGGAAAGGTCGTAGTAACGTAGAAGAAAGAGGTTCTGAACTCTGGAAAGCGATGAGCAATGAGTAAATCCAAATAGTTGTAGTGAGCAGATCCAGATGGTAGTAAATTTGAATAAAATGAATGAAATGGGTCCAAACTCCGCTCCTCTGCTGGTAATGGCAGGAGTGAAAGAGCCTCGTCGCCAAAAATTGTAATAATTCCAGTAAAATTGTATAATCCAAAGAGGTTTATTTCTCAGCAGAGCATATAGTCCAAGCATAACAGCATCAGGATACAACTGATAAGTCAGAGCAGAATGTTACATT
Organism: Lissotriton helveticus; assembly: GCF_964261635.1. Lineage (NCBI taxonomy): Eukaryota > Metazoa > Chordata > Amphibia > Caudata > Salamandridae > Lissotriton > Lissotriton helveticus. The sequence continues at coordinate 81,115,965 of NC_136062.1, forward strand.
AAGAAAGCTCTGTTCGGAACATAGAACACGTTATGAAACATAATCAGTCGCATGCACTTAAAGGGGAAAGGTATGGGGATATAAAATTAGGAATGTAACAGGTGTTCTTGCATTGAAGTAGCATTCCCAACTAATAATAATGAAAGGCACTGCCACAGTTCTGGGATATAAAGGAATGGTCCCGGCATGTAGGAGATGGGTGAAGACAGAAATATGAGATCAAATCAGAATTGTTCCTGGCAGGGCGGTGGACAGCCAACCCTCTTCTTGACTCTTCGGGACATGCATAGGTTGCCAACCTGTACAGAGTTTTAGGCGTGACATAACTCTTCTTCTGTCGTCAGTGTAACCTAGTCATGCTAATGCACCACTATAACAAAGCTAACAAGCATTGGAAAAGGAAATAGGAGTGGCCAGCATTTTGAGTCCTGATTTAAATATTAAAAAAGCCTGTTAGAAAGTAAAGCAAAAAGTGATTACTTTTTGCATAGAATGTATTTAAGAGAAAGAGTGTAATGTGTGATGATTCAGTTTACTTTTGAAATGTAGTGCAAGCTCATAATAGGCGGTAGATTCATCCACCAAATAACTAATAGCATGAGATGACCGAGAAAATGTCTTCTGGGTGGAGCCAAAGCCCACTCTATGCATATGTTTAGAGAATTGCAGAGAATAGGTCTTGCAGACATCACTAAGGGCCAACTGTACGATGAATCGCAATTAGGAAATCGCTATTCCTAATGTATGAAACTGTTTTGAGTTTCATTAGCTATTGGTAGTGGGTCACAAATAGACCTACCTCATGAATATTAATGAGGCAGGTCGGAATTTGCAACCCAGTACAATTCGCGCATTTAAAACGAAAATAATAAAACTTTGAAGTTACATTTTTTAAGAGTAGGCAGTGGTCTGTGGGACCACTGCCCGCTCTTAAAAAATATGTTGCTAACTATTGGTTGAGAGGCACTGCTCTCCCCCTGTGCAGCTCCACCATAAGGCACTGCCCTTTTTTTTTTTTTTAAAACACGTTGTTTTATTGGGTTTTCAGTAATTTTGTAGTTTACATCGTATAGCCGCTGTAATGATTACAATTCTGATCAGAGCTGTACAGAAATAATATACTTATGTCATGCGTCATTGTGGTCAACATCTTCTGTTACATATTACTTAAACAACAACATAACATAAAACATTGCGCCCGACACCTGAGGCACGCACAGTAGAAATATACAATTCCCCTTGTGCCACAACTGTGCCGCCCCCGTATTTAACATAATATAACTTGTCACCCATGTGCTGTGTGTGTCTAGTTCCCTATGCTTACTAAGGTGCAATACCTATTCTCCAGTCGGTGCATGGCGTTGTGTGGGGACTTTACGTCTACCTGAGAGGGGAGGCAGGGAAAGTACTCATGTGCATATACAGGTCATCTTAACCAAATGTTGATCACCACATTTTGTTTCCTACACTGAGGACCATCTTCGCTCACCTGTCCGTCGACAGTCATAGATGTTCCCCTTAGTGACTCCAGATAGTCGTGCCAGGTGGTGCGAAAGTCCAATAACATTGCATCCCATACTACAGCTACTGGATGCTTACCAACCCTCTGGCATCATCTCAATGAAGTGCCACACTTTCCGCTTGTGCCCATCACAGCAGTGATTGATACCCGGCTACTGCTACCGGGGGGAGCAGAAGACTTCCAACGGCGCGTGAGCAGGTGCTTAACGACTATGAGTCCCAGATCTATGTACCTGGAAGTCACTTTGTGCCTTTTGGACTCGGGTATTGCCCCAAGATGCATTGGTCCCACGTCCAGTCCAGCACCCACTCCGTGCATTGAGCTAAGCAACTGGTGACTGTGCCCCAGTATGTTTGAATTGCAACACATGACCACAACATATGTATTAAGTCTGCGCCCACTTTATCACATCTCGCACATTTGGCATCAGTGCGACCAAAATATCTATTGATATGTTCCGGCGTCGGATAAGCTGTATGAATAATGTAATAATGGATGAGCCGGAATCGGGCATTGGAAGGTATTCGCACAGGGCTCTCGATAATATATTCTCAGTCCCGATCCGTGGTGAGCAGCCGCAGGTCCGCGTCCCACTGGGCGTGGATGGAAAGCAGCTGCGGAGCCGTGTGTGTTTGGAGAGATTCTGCAAACCACTTGGTGAAGGGACGGCCTGTGCCCAGCTCATGTAATTACTGTACAGTTAGATGAGTGACAGGTTCCTGCTTTACATCGCCCCACAAAGCACTAAGTGTATGACCCAGTGGCAATTCCGTGTCCTCTGTTAGATCTGCAAATGAGAGAAGCAGCCCATCATTGTAGAGATTAGTCAGCGCCTGCACACCGGCGTCTTCCCAGTGCATCAGTTCTGCACTGGTTATTGCCTTGAGCCTTCTTGGGGTACCCCGTATCGGGAGCGATGGAGCATATGGTATGACATGTTGCATAATGCGGAGGCTGCACCGATAGCATAGATATGCCACCCGCACAAGGAGCTGGGCAGGTACACTGTCTGTCTGACCCAGATGAAACCGCATCATGATCTGGGAGTGTGTGAACTCAGGCGCCTGTGTTGCTGTGTCTGCCAACTGACGCACGCCAAGCCAACGCGCCACCCATTGAAGTTGCGCAGCTAAATAGTATTGTTCCATGTTGTGTAGTGAGAATCCGCCCCGGGTGGTCGGCGGGTACATTTTAGCCAGTGACACCTGCTTCGAGTCCCATGCCATATGAATTGCTGCATGTCTGCTTCCAAAGTTTTGAAAAACGTTGGTCTAAGGTGTAATGGCAAATTTGAAAAGTAATGAAGGAGGCCCGGTAGCACTACCATTTTTAGCAGAGCAATCCTGCCTATAACCGCCAGTGGTAGGGTAGACCAGAAAGACATTTGCACAGAAAGGTTTTTAGTGTCAGAAAAAAAATGTGGGCGCTTTGCCGTAGGTGGACGCATAAGAGATATTATGTTGGATGTAATAATATGGTGGTGCAACTGGGTGAGTGGAAAAACCCTAACAACCACTCAAAGGTTAACCAGTAGGCTGGTCAAACAAAAAATTCAAAGCAAGAATACCCTATGCACACACATGTAAAATCAAAACAATGTATACAGGTAAATATACAGAAGTAAAGCAAATAAGGCCGCAGAAATTCAGGGATCTCCTGTGTAGTATTAATTCATTGGAGTTCTTTAATTTACATTCACAAGAAAGCAGCCAGCCGACACGTGTTTCATCGCTTCTGCGAAATCTCAGGGCTCAAAATCGGCTATGTAAAGGCACAAAGGTCGCTCCGCCAGTGATATTTCCGACCCGGTGGGGCCCGTGACCAGTTCAAACGAAAGCAAGGAAGTAGAGATGGTACCCCCGAATGAATTAGTTCGGGTAGGGAGCCCAGGAGCTGTGTAAAAGGTGAAAGTACAGAGCGGATAACTCAAAGAACTCTCTTTCAACAGTGGTTTGAGGTGTAGGACGAAAAGGTGCAGAGCAGGTAACTCTGTGATCCCTCTTTCGAAATGATCACCTTACGTGCAGTGAAACTTGCTCCTGGGTCGCCGTGTTCCTCGAAAGACATTTGCGCTCTTATAGCTGTAACAGCGCGGGACAGATTTCCTTCAAAGAGGTCTTGCAAGTCCCGGTATATTAGGAACCCCAAATATCGGAATGCCTCGGTCTGCCAATGGACATCCCTGCCATTAATGGTCAGGTGTGGGTCAGGGGTGGATTTTGCAAATGGATATAAACATGACTTTTCCCAGTTCACCCTCAATCCCGACACAGAAGCAAACTCGTGCAGTCTGGTCTCAATTGTTCCATGTACCTGCCTCACGTCCCAGAGATATATCAATAGGTCGTCTGCATATAAGGAGACTGCATGCATACCATCTCCCAGTGGTATTCCCTAGTCATCTTGCGTAGAGCGAAGTGCCACAGCCAATGGTTCAATGGCAGTCGCAAATAACATGGGGGAGAGTGGACAGCCTTGCCTCGTACCATGCTCTATGGGGACATGCCCCGAAACATACGGACCTGTTTTGACTCTGGCCGTGGGTTGCGTGTACAGCACCTCGACGAGATCCAGAAAAGCACTCCAGAGGCCGTAACGATGCAGTGCAGCAAACAGGAACTCCCATTCTAGGGTGTCAAAAGCCTTCTCGAGGTCTAACACTGGGCAACCAGCATGCGGCCAGTCATTCCCAGAATAATGCACCACACGAAAGAAGTGTCTCAGATTTAATGCAGTGTTGCACCCTGGCATGAAGCCATTCTGATCTGCATGCGGCACCAAAGGGGCTAGCCTGGTCGCCAATATAATTTGGCGAGTATCTTTTAATCTGTATTGAGCAGTGCCAGTGGATGGCAGGACCCCATGACTTCTACATTCCTGTGTGGTTTGGGCAAGGATACCAGTAGGAATTTACTAAGCGTGTCTGGGAGCATGCCTGTCACATCTACCGCATTGCCCCCATCAATTCCTGTCTATAGCTCTCTTTGTTGTGTATATATATTTTAAAGTGACGAAAATGAATCCTTGATTATATAAATGAATGCACTTATGGATATCACTTTTTGAATGTCAATATAATTTGTTTGATTGAAATAGTTATTTATGAAAAATCAAAAACGGATTTGAAATTAATTTTGAATAATAAAGTAAAAAATCATTTCTTATATCTATTTGTGACAACTGTGGTATGATTTTGATGGTTTTGTTATTTTGGTGTGTGGGTACATGTTATAATATAATTTGACCTAGACCTTCTTATGTCAATTGGTTGACTGAACTGGCTATAGATCTTTATTTAAAATCTAGCGCATTCTGGTACAGCGCAAGTAGGCATGGTGCCAAGGCCTGATGGTAGGCCTTATAATATTCAGCTGGGTAGCCGTCCGGCCTCGGCGCTTTGCCGGTAGCTAATGAGCTGATATAAGGCACTGCCCTTAGCGCAAACTTGATCTACAGGTAGGTGTTCTAGGCCCTCCTCCACCTGCAGGCTCCTGCCTGTGCCTCATATCTGATGGTCTAGTGGAAGAGCCTTCTCTTCTGCTAGTCCGCTCTGTGTGTGTCATCCTTTTCTGTTTTGCCTTTTCTCTCTTTGTCCTTTTCTAGTTGCCTTTTTCCCACCGCTACTGCCCCGCGACCCCTGCCCCCCAGCGTGTTCCTGCTCCAGCCTCCCAGCTGCTCCCTCTGCCCCGACCCCTACTGCGTGCTTATGAGAACAAGTCCTCTGACCTCCTAGTCGGAGTCACTGCTCACCCCTGCACAGCTCCACCATTAAGGCACTGCCCTTAGCGCCAGCTTGAGGTTCAGGTAGGTGTTCGAGGCCCTCCTCAACCTTCAGGCTCCTGCCTGCGCCTCACCCCATGTGGTCTAGTGGAAGAGCCTGCTCTTCTGCTAGTCCGCTCTATGTGTCATCCATTTCTGTTTTGCCTTTTCTGTTCTGCCTTTTTCTGTTCTGCCTTTTTCTGTCTTGCCTTTTTTTGTTTTGCCTTTTTTTCTGGTTGCCCTTTTCTGGTTGTCTTTTTCCTGCCTCTGCTGCCCCCGCAGGCCCTCCACCCCAGCGTGTTCTTGCTCCCACCTCCTACCTCCCAGCTGCTCACCCTCCCCGACCCCTACTTAATGGCAGCCACTGCGCGCCAAGGAGAACAAGACCTCTCACCTACTGGTTGGAGTCACTGCTCACCCCACACAGCTCCACTGTTAAGGCATTGCCCTTAGTGCCATCTTGAGCTTCAGGTAGGTTTTCGAGGCCCTCCTCCACCCGCAGTTCTGCCTGTGCCTCATCCCTGGGGTCTAGTGGAAGAGCCTGCTCTTCTGCTACTCCGCTCTTTGTGTGTCATTTTTTTTTCTGTTTGGCCTTTTCTAGTTTGCCTTTTTCTGTTCTGCCTTTTTCAGTCTTGCCTTTTTCTGTTTTGCCTTTTTTTCTGTTTGCCCTCTTCTGGTTGTCTTTTTCCCATCACTGCTGCCTCCGTGGCCCCTCCCCCCAGTGTGTTCTCGCTCCTGCCTCCCACCTCCCAGCTGCTCACCCTCCCATGACCCCTACTTAATGGCTTACGCTCCCTGCATAGACACGCTGTAGAAATGTGGGATCGCCTCCAAACTTAATTGCCCGATGTCACCTTCTTCACATAGACCTGGCCCATCGCCAGCTCTACACCCGACATCGCAACCGCCATCCCCAACGGAAACGAGATTGAGTAAAGACCGCCCCAACTACCCAGGAGGAGGCGTTGACATTGTCCAAAAAAAGCTCCCTCCGACTAACAACCACCAACTCGGACGAGGCCTCACCCCTCATGGAACACATCCACTTCCATATCCAGCCCAACCCTTGAACGACGCTCTGCGGAACACCGGCCTACAGTCCCACACCCCCTTCACCAAAGTCATCGCAGACCACGTCACTCCATGGACTACATACTACTCGGAGAGCTGAACTTCCACCTAGACAACCACAGCGATCCAAACACTACCACCCTCCTGGAGAACCTCACCAACATAGGACTGAAGCAACTTGTCTCCAGCTCCACTCACACAGCAGGACACACACTCGACCCCATCTTGCCGGAGGAAACAACATTCACTTCAGCCACATCACGGAACCGCTCTGGACAGACCACCACTGCATCCATTTCTCCTTCTCGAAACCCACCGCACACAAGTGCACACACCGCACCCCACGCAGAAGCTGGAACAAAGTCTCTGAAGAACACCTCACCTCCGACCTCAACTTCACTCTTCCCCCAACTACGACGGACACCAACAAAGTGGCGAGCAACCTCCACCAATGGATCGCCAACTGCACCAACATTCTCGCCCCCCTCCAGAACATCACGAGACATCACAACAAGAGAGCCAACTGGTTCACCACGGACCTCCAAGAATCCAAGCGCTCTTGCCGATGACTGGAGAAGACATGGAGAAACAGGAAAACCCCAGAAGCACACTCCACCTAAAAGGCAGCCATCACTGCACACCACCAACTCATCAAATCAACAAAGAGAAACTTAATTCAAGACATAATCCTTTCCAACTCCCACAAGTCCAAGGAACTCTTCGCCAACATACAAGAATTCACTAGACCCAATAGCGAAACAACTGACGTCCCTCCCTCCGAAGACCTCTGCATCAAACGCAGGTCCTTCTTTCAACTCAAGATCAAGATGCTCTACGACAACTTCGATGACCAAGACCACGGCACCGCCTCATCTCCCACCCACAGCGACACCATTCAACAGACCCTCCTCAACTGGACACCTCTCACCACAGAACACACCGTAAAGCCAATGAAAAGCATCTTCTCTGGAGCACCTACTGACCCCTGCCCGACGCACATCTTCCACAGGGCCGCCACTGTCATCGCACCTGAACTACGCCGAACTATTAACTGCTCCATCGAGAATGCCTCATTCCTGATGACTGTAAATGCGCTAAAGTCAACCCCCTCCTAAAACAGCCCTCCGCAAACCCAACTGATCTCAAGAACTTCAGGCCTACTGCTACCTTTTTGCCGCCAAAGTCATCGAAAACACCCAGCTAGCACACTTCATAGAAACCAACAACATCCTAGACACCTCTCAATCCGGACTTTGTAGCAGGCTCAGCACCAAGACCGCCCTCATAGCCGCCATTAACGAAATACGCACCCTCCTCGACCAAGGCCACACAGCAACCCTCATCCTCGTGGACCTTTCAGCAGCCTTCAACTCCATCTCCCATCGCACACTAGCCTCCAGGCTCCATGACTAAAGCATCCAAGGAACAGACTTAGACTGGATTGGATCTTTCCTCTCAGGCAAAACACAAAGAATAAGCCTCCCGCCCTTCCACTCCGAACGAACAGAGATCCAATGAAGAGAACCCCAAGGATACTCCCTCAGCCCCACACTCTTCAATGTCTATATGGCCCCCCTCGCAATAATTTTTCAGAAAACACGGATTCAACATATGCCGACGAAACCCAGCTCATCCTCTCCCTCATAAAAGAACCCAACATCACCAGGCACAATTTCCAAGAAGGGATGTCGCAATCTGGATGAGCAACAGCTGCCTGAAGCTCAACTCAACCCGCCCTCGGAAACCCACCCACTCAAATGGACCACGCACACAACCTCGGCATCATACTCCACTCTTCATTCACCATGAACCGCCAGATCAATGCAGTGTCCTCCACATGCTTTAACACCCTCTGCATACTTTGCAGGACCTTCAAATGGATCCCCCCTGACTCCAGGAAGACCATCACCCACACGCTCATTACCAGCGGACTGGACTACCGAAACACTCTCTATGCCGAATCAACAAAAAACTTCTCCACAAACTCAAGACCACCCAGAACGCTGCAGCCAGACTTATCTTCGACATCCCACGACATGACCACATCCCCCAACACCTCCGCGACCTCCACTGGCTCCCTGTCAAAAGAAGAATAACCTTCAAACTGCTCACACACGCCTACAAAGCCCTCCAGAACACCGACCTCAATACCTCAACGAACGAATCTCCTTCATGCCCCCAAGAGAAATCTCCACTCTGTCGACCTTGCCCTAACCACGGTCTCTTGCATCTACAGGGCTAGAGCAGGTGGCAGATCCTTCTCTTACCTGGCAGCCAAGACCTGGAACTAACTCCCCCCTCGCATCCGACAAAGCCCGACACTGCACCAGTTTAGAAAGGACCTCAAAGACTTGCCTCTTCAAATGACCAACGGCGCTAATCGCACCCCCCAGTGCCTTGAGACCCTTGCGGGTGAGTAGTGCGCTCTAAAACCCCTGATTGATTGATTGGTTCTCACAGGGGAAGTGGTCCTTTGGGGACCCCTATCCATTTTCAAATTGGTTAGCACCGTTTTTCAAATGTAGGTAAATTGCTAATGTTCTGTGACTGCATTTCGGTTGCAAAAAATTTGTACATACCATTTCAATTCTGTATTTGCTAGGGACGCCCTCAACACGCCCCTTCCAAATACTGAATCACAAAACCCAAATTGCAATTTCGGAACAAGTTCCTGAATCACAGTTTGGGCTTTGTGCATCCCAAAAAGCATTTTTCCTGTTGCAAATGGCCCAATTATGTGAAATGGTCCGTTTGCGACAAGAAAAATGCTTCGTACAACTAGCCCTATATGTTGAGATATATTATAATACTGAGGGGCATATTTACAGCAGAATGAAGAAGCTTGGTGTTAAGCAAATATTGCTAATGCCACGCTTCTCCATTCTAAAAAAGCAGAGATGTGCAGTATTCACAAGAATGCGGCACACCCCTGCATTTCCCCTAGCACTGGTGCTGGGTTCAGCTGCTTAGCGCCAACGCAGGCACCCTTGAACCATAGTATAAGGGTGTCTGCATTGGAGGAAGTATGTTTATGTGTGGGAAAATCCCCCTTCCTGCACATAAGCAATCTTTAAATGCTGTTTTGTGGGGCGTGGCCAAGATGGCGGCGAGGTAGGACGTGTTCTCTGGAGCTCCTGTCCGCCGTCCGCCAAAACTAGCAACTAACAGCCTCTAAAAAGACCAGGGAAAGCTGATACCACCGGCGGAGGGCTTCCCTGGTGCACCTCTGCCCTTGGTGGCCGCGGTGGTCGGCCGCGGTCAACAACTACAAGTGGCCCGACGCGGGCGGTGTGGAGAGCGGCCCGGCCTACAACTACCAGCACGCTGCGGAGGCCTTGACAAAGCAGCGGCCCTGACAGGGACCACCAAGGCCAGCTCCCCCTATTCCAGCCTCTGCCTGGTGACCTGGACGACACGCGGGTCGCCCCCCGCCCACCTTGGGGCCAGCATTCCCAGCTCCGGAACTCGTAGGGGCCAGCGCTCTAAGGTGGAGTGGATCCCGCTGGCTGTGCGGCACCCGGAGCCCACCGGACACCCCGGGAAAGTCCGCACCTGGTCAGCCACGTCTGGATGGGATCGAGGCGAGACCCCTGCCTCTCTCATGCTGACCGCGGCTGCTGTGGCCTTGTGACATCGCTGCCTCCCGGCGAGAGACGCAGTTAGACCCCCGGCCTTGATTCTGGGGGGGAGGCCTACGACGCCGCCTGGGCGGGCCCGAGGGCGGACAGACTCATGAGACAACCCACAGCACCTCCTTGAGTGGGGGTCCGAACCCTGCGGCTTGGACTGACCTAGCGCTCCCACCGTCTGTTCTTCTGGGACCGCGGCGGCTTCCGCCCAGCTTGCATTGGGACCGGCTGCTCATCTGCAGGGGTGACAAGGCCTACACCCCCTTCCGGATCGGACTGCAAGAGAAGTAAGCAGGAGCAGGGGTGAGACACTGTGGCGCTAGCATACCGTGACTTTCCCGATTTGCAGACACTCCAGCGCCATAAGCAGCAAAAGACATGACTTGACCCCGGCCTTGATTTTGGTTGCAGCGGCCTGCCGCCCCGGCCGACTATGCCTGGAGAGGGTGGAGAAAAGAAAGAGGGAGTGGCCCAACTATCCAAGGGACAGGGTACCAACACAACCAGTGTAATAAAGAATTTCCCTTGGTATAGATATCAATCATACTCACATTCTCACCACAACTCAAATACGGAATCAATTGGAACACCTTCAGACAGCTGTGAATATAAACACAAAGAAACTACTAAAAACGCCTCAAATAGAAAAAGATATATCAATTTATTCAATACAATAAAAAAGACATGTATAAAAACATAATCACCCCAGTATTACATAAAAACAATTAAAACCCAAAAAGATACAATAATAGGTGAATCAATATGGAAACATCCTAGGTTACCAATTCATTAGGATTTATAGTCACTGTTGGGTAAAAATCCTCAATATCCCAAGCATATAGTCCCTTTGAATTTGATATAACAGGGGCGTCGACGCGTTTCGGTGAGTTTGCTGAGTACGCACCACCTTTCTCAAGACCACAATATTTGCATGTCTCTTTTTTATATAACATATAATAAAGATAATTTCCAGTAATCTAAAAAAAAATATGAAAAAAACATATATCAATAAAACACAATTACAATTTGCATGATGTACATATAAGTCCAACCATCAACATGTTTCTAGTTACCAATGGGTTAACTGGCCATGGTATCTCTCTTCCATCCCACATATTAAAATTTTATTCACAAAACCCCTCCCAATATACATTTTTGCCACATAAATTTGAATAATAACATTATACCTAATTGTAGTTCACATAGCGGCCAATGGTTTCCATGTCCATTTCTACCAATTTACACTGTGCATTGGGGTCTAAACCTCGGTATTCTGACATGTCCAATCCTATTTTTCTCCTCACTATATTCAGTGATTGTGATTCTATCTACAGCTTCAAATGGGTATCCTTTCACACTCCATGTATTCATTCGATTCTGATTTTACTCTTATTCTCACTCACATACTTACTAATCTATTTTGTGAATCAAAAAGATGCTACCATTCACGGATGTCTCACATCTAATTTATTATGCCTATTTCGTTTGGCAACATGCTTGCTAATTTCTATGTCCGCTATAATTGCATAGATTTTCTCATACGTACCGGTCAATTTATTAAAAATCCGGTACAGGGCAGCAGTAAGTTTCATAGATTTCAATGACAGGATGTCTTCAATTGCTGCGGTGGGATGTAAAGAATACATATATATGTATATCTCTATTTCCTACATGCCCCAGATAGCTGCTATAAAGACATCTCTAGTGTTAGCAGTTCTCTAGACACATCAGATTTAAAGGTAATTACCTGTTATGATCAATGATATTGTCGTCTAGTTTCTCATAAGTCATATGTCACCATAAAGGGGTTTTAATGGCCTTATTATGGACATTGGTGACATGAATGGCATCAATAAGCAAAATCCACACCTCCGTTTATAGCGATCGATAATTTTTTTTATTAAAAATCTGGAGAGAGGGGATTAGAAAAAAATTTCCACTAATGTTATTATTCCACGAATGCCTAAATCCCCTCCGATCGCTACATTGCCTTCTTGTTTCTAGGGTTCATAGAAATTTACCTTTGGACTTTTCTCCGGTTATCACGTCATAAAAACATATGTGTGCTATATCGCCGTTATGATGTGGCGTTTTAAATCCAAGAGCACAGAATCAACTTTTTGACGGTCTCCAGTTACGGAAAACCTTCAAAGACAAAATAAACAGAAATTGCTCAATTAGACTGTGATGTTCTTAATTGCCCCCAATAAGACACTGCAGCCTCTGTATCTGTTATTGGTAATTTATTAGTTATCTCCCTAAAGAGCGCCGAGCCTGTCCTGCTCGTACCGACTCTTCGCGCCACTGACTCGCTCTGCGCGCGCAGCCTAACATGGCCGCCGGCACGTCACGTCGCTACGTGACGTGCAGCACTAGACCGCGCTACTACATATCTCCCCTTTTTTCCAATATACAAACAACTTACTATAGTCCACTGCTCATCTCATAGTCTCTGAACCTGGCTGGCTTGACCACCACTCTACCCCTGCGGGTCAGTCTTACCGGGGTGTTGGGGTCATCTCCATCACTTCTTCCTCTGCTTGTCGGCGCAGCCGCACCTCCATCTCCTTCGTTCTCACCTTCTCCGACCCTCTGCTCTCGCTCACTCGTTTCAGTCTGAAATCTTTGTGGGTCTTCTCCATTACCATCCCTTACTGTCTCTGGTTGTTCCTGCATGGTTGTTTCGTGGTTCTCCTCCTCTGCATCTGTTTCTCCTTGGTTCCAACACAAAATCTTGTTGCACCTCGCCATGCGGTCTTGCGACCATACGTTCCCATCGCTCAGCAATGCCGCTCTGCCCCGAACTTCCTTCACCTGCATGGGCTTACTATATTTACTCTCTCCTTTCCTCTGCATCGTGGCCAGCCTTACTCGTACCCATTCTCCCTTTTCCAATCCAGTGTCCTTTACCTTCCTCCTGTTGTCGTAGTGTTTGGTGTACGTCACTAGGGCCTTCTCTAGATTTGCTCGCACCACTGCTGGGGACCACTCACTTTTGACCGTCTTTTCCTTCCACACTCTGTTGTCCTGAGTGAATGGCTCGCGTCCCCTCAGTATTTGGAACGGACTGTATCCTGTGCTTGTGGGAGTGATCCTGTATGCCCATACCATGTGCCATATTTCCACTTCCCAGTCTTTGTTGTCCGATATGGCCGCTTGGATCGACCCCATCACTACTCTATTAAAGCGCTCTACTAGACCATTCCCCGCCGGGTGGTAAACGGAGGTGTGTCTGGGTGTGATGCCATTCCGCTGCATGAAGCTGTTCCATTTCTCCGACCTGAATTGTGGCCCATTGTCACTGAGAATCGCCTTCGGGATTCCTTCTCTTACGAACGTGTCTGCCATGAATTTTATGATTGTTTCAGTGTCCATTGTTTCTTCCACTTTGAGTTCAGGCCACTTCGAGTACCTATCCACCATGACACACACATATTTCTGTGTGCCCTGTGTGTCCAGAACCGGACCCAGGATATCCGCAGACAATTCCTCCCATGGGTTTTTTGGTAGATCAAACTTCCCCATAGCTGGTCGCAGGGGTTTAAGTACTTTGTCTGCTCCTTGGCATCTGGTGCAGTTCCTCACATGTCTTTCAGCCCTGATGTCCATTCCTGGCCACCAGTAATCCTGCCTTGTCCTCAACCTCAGTTTGCATATTCCAAGGTGCCCTTCGTGGATCATGTCTAACAACTTGTTGATGAGGTTAGCCGGAGGGATCACTTTCTCCCCCCTGTGTAAGAACACTCCTCGGTCCTCTATCGATAGTTCTTCCCTGATTTCAAAGTATGGTTTCAGTTCTCCGCTGATCAGTCTCTTTTCCGGCCAGCCTTGGGTGACATGTGTTTTTACCGCCCTTAAGATTTGGTCCTCCTCATATGCTTGTCTCCACTCCTGGAGGCTGATGGTGGTTTCCAAATCGTCTGTCAGCGCCACCCATTCTTCTGTTACTGCTCTGTCCTCTTCACTCGGTTCCATTGCTGCCGCCCTACTCAGGTAGTCTGCCACCCTGTTCTTGCTCCCAGGGATGTGCTCGACATCATATCTAAACTCCAGTAGCTTCAACGACATCTTGGATATTCGGGGCGTTGCTTCGGCATGCCCACTCGACGTCAAAACCTTCAGTAAGGGCTTGTGGTCCGTCCTCAATTGAAACCGAGTGCCCCACAGGAACTGCCTGAATCTTGTTGTGGCCCATACCACCGCCAGCATCTCTTTTTCAATCACGCTGTACCTTTTTTCTGTGTCACTCAGCGTACGAGAGGCGAAGCTTATCGTGTCCAGCTGTCCTTGTCCCCGGTCTTGCATGAGGACCGCGCCCAGCCCTTTGTCGCTCGCATCTGTGGTCAGCACTGTCTTTCCTTGGGGGTCGTAACCCTGGAGTGGGATGGCTTCTGCTATTTCTTTCTTGACCACCTCGAATTCTCCTTGTGCTTTCTCGGACCATTTGAATTCTGTGTTTTCTCGGGTAAGTAACCTCATGTGGTGTGTCTTAGAGGCGAAGTGCTGCATAAATTTGCTGTAATACTCTGCCATGCCGATAAACGACCTGACCTCGTCCTTGTTGGTAGGTGGGGGTGCCTCGCATATTGCTTTCACATTGTCTGCCTTTGGGGTTACTCCTCCCACGCCGATCTCATGCCCCAGGTACGTCACCGACTCCATTCCTATACGGCATTTGGACCACTCGGCTGTGAGGCCTTTCGTTTCCAGAATCCGCAACACCTCTCCTAGTTTTACGTCGTGGTCAGGTTTGTCTTGGCCCATCACTAAAATGTCATCTTGGAAGTATTGTACTCCGGTTGTTTTCTGAAACAACTGGTGCATCAATTTCTGGAAAACGGCTGCCGCCGAGGCCAGCCCAAACGGCATTCGGCGGAACTGATAGCAGCCGAATGGAGTGATGAATGATGTGAGGTGGCGGCTTTCCGGGTGTAGAGCTATTTGATGGTAGGCGGAGGTCAGGTCTATGGTCGAATACCATTTGATCCCCCTGGTGTTGGCCAGCATCTCCTCTATCCTGGGTAGGGGAAACCTCTCCACCACAATGTTCTTGTTCAATTCGCGTAAGTCCACACATAGCCTGACCTTGCCACTGGGTTTCTTAACGACTACCAAGGGCGCCAGCCACTCGGCGCATGTTATTGGCTCGATAATCCCTTTCCTTTCCAGGTCCTGGAGCTCTTCCCGAACTGCTTCTCGTACCGCCAAGGGGATGTTCCGGGCCTTGTGTGCAACTGGCACCGCATTCTCCTTCAGAATTATTTTGTGTGCGAACTTTTTTAACTTCTCCACTGTTCCTCCGAAAACTTTGGGGAAATCGCTTTTCCACCTTTCCAGGTCTGGCCAGTTTTCTTGTTCCGTCAGTAATATTTGCTCCTTTCCTCCTGGATCGAGCTTGATGCCTAGGTCACCCTGGTCCAGCCATCCCAGGACCGAGGGGCCTTTCTCAGACACGTAGAGTTTGCAGTTGGCCGACCGGCCACGGAACTCGAAGAGTAGTGGTCTGAACCCCGCCATTGGTATTCTGTCTCCGTTGTATGATACTGGCCGAATGTCTAGCTTTTCCAGTGTAGAGCCCAAGTGCGGTGCGAATTTCTCCTCCCATACCGCTCGTTGGACAATGGTGTATGGTGAGCCGGTATCCGCCACTACACTGATCTTGACGCCGCCTATCGTCATCTCCAGGATGGGCTTCAATGTTCTTTTGCCGTCGATACTGAGCACTTGCCCCTCAGCGCCTGTTAGTTGATCGTATATGCACAGAAATATAACCACTTCCTGTTCCATCGTTTCTTCTTGGTCCTCGTTGTCTTGGCCTACGTATCTCACTTCACCTTTGGAGGCCTTCTTCCTGCATACCTTCTCATAATGGCCCGTTATCCCACAGTATGAGCATTTAGCGCGGAACGCCGGGCATTTTCTGTCGTGGGCTTCGTGCGTCCAACTTCCACACCTGTAACATGGCTTCCTGTTGCTTCCCTCCGATTTTCCTTGAGGGCCATTGTAGCTTTGCCATCTGGAATGTCCTTTTTCTGCCGGTTTCTTGTTCCATTGTTCCTTGCGGGCCCCTTCATCATCCACTCTGTTTACCATGTGGCTGGGTGCAGTTTCTCTTTTCGTTACTTCTGCGCACCTCTTTGCCAGCTCTGCCCGTTTGACAATGACCAAGACCTCCTTCAGGGTGGTGTCTCCGCTGGCTCACAATTTGTCTTGTACCGACGTGCACGTGGTGTGCATTACCACCTGGTCCTTTATGAATTCTTCCTCCCAGTTGTCGTATCTGCATGTGGCCGCCAATCGCTTCAGAGCTGCCACGTATTCTTCCACCGTCTCACCCGGGTGCTGTTTCCTTTGTTGGAAGTTGAATCTATCCACTGACACGCATACCGTCGGCCTGAAATGTTCATTGAGGTCCTCAATGGCATGGGCGTATACGTCGTCGTCCGTGCTCGTTCTCTGTTTTGGTACTAAGCTCTTGTACACTCTCAACCCCTCTGGGCCCAAGTTCAGTAGCAAGATGCGTTTTTTCCGCTGGGGTTTGAACACTTCCTCGTTTTCGTCTTCTAATACCCCTATGAAATTGTCGATATACTCTCGCCAGTCTTCCCACTTCATAAGCGGTTCACCGGGCCTGGGCAAGAATTGCACTGGTGCCGTCGCATATCCCGTCTGCGTGCTCATCTTTTCGCTCTTGACCTTGGGCTCTGCGTTTGCTGGGCTCCTAGGGCTCCCCGGTGCACTGTTTTGCTCTTCCTAACTCGCGTGGGTCTGGGGACTACCTGCGTCAGCCCCCTCGCTCTTCTGTGCAAAATCCAGCTCTGTGCCCTCAGGATGTGGTTGGTGGCTGTGTCTGGCGCGCTTCTAGTGCCTACCCGGGTCTGTGCCTTTCCGTGGTGGCTGCCTTGTTCTTGTTGGTGTATTTATGGGCCCTGCCGCGCTCTTTAGGGTACCTGGGAGGTGCTCTGGTGACTGCTGGTCTCTTCTGGCCACCGGTGTGTGGTTGTGTCTCTCGGTGGTCTTCTTCTTTCTGTGGGGGTTGGGGGATCGGTCATCCCACCCTCGTCGCCATTGTGATGTTCTTAATTGCCCCCAATAAGACACTGCAGCCTCTGTATCTGTTATTGGTAATTTATTAGTTATCTCCCTAAAGAGCGCCGA
The DNA here is from genome assembly GCF_964261635.1 of Lissotriton helveticus. Lineage (NCBI taxonomy): Eukaryota > Metazoa > Chordata > Amphibia > Caudata > Salamandridae > Lissotriton > Lissotriton helveticus. The sequence goes on from NC_136062.1 coordinate 81,133,104, forward strand.
GCCTGTCCTGCTCGTACCGACTCTTCGCGCCACTGACTCGCTCTGCGCGCGCAGCCTAACATGGCCGCCGGCACGTCACGTCGCTACGTGACGTGCAGCACTAGACCGCGCTACTACATAGACCACATTGAAAAACACTCTTACAGTATCTAACATTAGGCGTCAACACTACCTGTACGAGACTGCTGACCTGCGAATAGGTCCCCCTCGTCTGACGGTGGACGATCACGTACCTTAAAAGTTTGTGAAGTGTTGCATATCCGGCCTAGGGAGGTATGAAAAGTGCCCTCCCGTCGTGTGCCGGTCTTTAAATACGTACACAGCTTTTTTAGATGCCGAACACCTGTGTGGTTCTGCAAACACTACGTCGTGGTCGCACACTCATCGCGTCATAACGCTGTGCGATTCTACTGGAAACAGGCTTAAATTGCCTTATTCTCTGTAGTATAGAGAACGGCGAAAAGATATTCCAACTCAGATCGTTTTATCCATATATATACACACATCTTGCGGAGCACCACTCAGAATGATGATGGGCAAAATGTATAAAAAGCTATCAGAAGATATGTCAAATTAACAGATCACGATTTATGCATTGACATTGTGAAAACTATTTTTATTCCCCCATATCTTTTCATTAATCATATGGGTTCATTTAAAATACGGGCAATCAATGTTGTGACATATACTCCCTTGCAGCCAAATTGCTCAATGTGGTCTATACGGGAACCCCGTATGGGGAGTGCATAGAAGGATTTCTTTGAATGTTATCCACACATGATGGTTTATAGGGGATGCACATCCCTATATGATGATTCCAAGTGTCAGGTGGTCATCCCGAACACGGTGCCGGCCGGACGACACCCACGTCACGGGTAGACTGCCCCATCCACATGGAGCATCTCTATTAACAATAAACATAAATCTAATTAGGTATCTACTGCAGAACATCTGCTTATCTCTGTTCCACAACCAAAATAGGAGTTTTAATTGATAAGTTTTCCCCAATCCTCTTTTGAGTTCAGGCTCGAGAGGGTGGAGCCACGCTGTGCATTGTAGTGAAGCAGAGAGTGGAGGCCCGAAACTCAGCAGCAGATATTGCCGCCTATGAGGAGACTCCGGGGCACTCCCTCCCCGCAGAACACATAGGGGGACCGCCGTGGCCCCCTCCTGCCCCGCACTGTGAACAGTTGCCTCTCTGTGGGGACAGTCAAGCCCGTATATCCCTGGGCCGGACCGCCGGGACTGCATGTAGGGGCAGCAAGCGAGCCAGTGAGACAGGGGGAGTTTTGTGACTCGGCCTCGCCCTTGTGGGGCACACCATCCTTCCTTCGCTGGGGCTCAGACAAGCATACCTGTAACCGTGAGCAAACCATTTAATCCACACCCCACCCTGACTTCAAACTTTGACCTGCCACAAGAGCACCTGCGTCGAGTGCGGGGAGGAGGCTATCACTGGTCTGAGTGGACGGAGTGGTCATCGGAGTGGTCCCTCGTGCATGCCGGGTAAGATGTTCAGCTAATAACTTAGTAACCGCCAGATCGCCATACTCTCCCGGCTGCGGAGGAGCGACCCCACCCACCAAATCTATACCCCAGCTACCCTAAAGAACTTCCTGAGCCGCGACACGTCTCCGCGCCGGGTGGGTTCCACTCCCAGGGCCAGGACACGCAGAAGACCCTGGTCGCGTACAGAGCCTCCCCTGTGACCGACAGAGATAGAGACGCGTGGCCCAGCTCTACACTGCTAGCATTGACACTCCGGCGGCCTTTAATACGTGGGGGCAGGACTGACAAATACCTCCCCGTGCTGACCACCTACCGGAGCCCTAATGACTATGTCCTCATCCAGGACGAGAAAACAGAAACCCTTGAAAGGTATATTTGGCCACACGCACTCTATTCCCAACCTAGCAAAGAGCGACACTCAAAATGGTGGCTCTGCAGCAGTCTCCCAGCACCGGGGATTAGCCTTTCACCAAAGCATTTTTGGAATATTTCTGTCACACACTCAGAGGCGCTCTGCAAACTGTGAAGGCGGATCTCACAGCCGAGATAAAAGAGATCCGCAGGGATGTTGAAGAAGTGGGGGAACGCGTGGCAACGTTCGAGTGCAAGAGTGACACTACAGCGACTGAAGTGAATATGCTCCAACGGGAGATAATCCGCTTACAAGACCAGCACCAAGATGTCCAAACACACCTGGAGGACTTGGAAAACAGGTCACGCAGGCATAACATTCGGATCCGGGGCGTGAGGGCATCAGATGACACCAAGGACCTCTTTGCATTCACAGTGGGCCTGTTTCATCACATCTTAGAAGCTCCTGATGGCGGTGAGATCATGCTAGACAGGGCCACAGAGTTGGCCCACCTCGCCCGCCTAACGCCCATCCAGTGGATATTCTCGTGTGTGTTCAAGATTTCAAAACTAAAGAAGCTATCCTCACAAAAGTGAGATCCCTCCACCCTATCTCCTACCAAGGGCACTCCCCGGTAGTTCATCAAGATTTGGCCCTGATTACCCCGCAACACCGCCGGCAATTCCGCCCGGTGAACGAATATCTCAGACAACAGGATATCCCGTATTGCTGGGGACACCCATTCCGCCTCACGTTTCATCTCAATGGCAAGCTCCAAAAGCTATGCTCACTCGTTTACTCTTTCCGTCTACTGGGCCTGGCGGTAACAAATGAAGAAGGAGATCACCACAGCATCAGTTCAGGGCCCGAGACCTCTCCATTGGGATGGCAGCGCCAGAATCGACCCAGACGGGTCCAGAAGCCAAACAAAACAGACATAGGAAAAGGCCAGCAGGATGCACTACCTTCTGCAACAGGCGCCCTAGCAGGGACGAGCCCCACCGCCGAGTGAGCAGTTTGAAAACCGCACTTTCCCGAAGCTGGCTCTCTGATTCCCGGTGGGCGGCGGGTTACTCCAGGATGACGAACATCTTTCTTGGAACTTGACTTTCCTATTTGTTTTTGTCTTCATCTTCCTAGTTGAGACATTCGTTTTGAAAGGGTTTTTTTGGGTTCTTTTTGGGTATGGGTTCCTTTGTCCACCTCTTTTTGTTGCTCCCTGGGGACTTCTTGGCACAAGACCTGATGGCCAGCTCTATTGTCCCCTTTTGATTAATATAGCCAGCAGCCTGCACCACAACCTATATCACTCCTTGATCCCCTGATGCCACACAGCTCCCTTAAGGTCCTCACTCTCAATGTGAGGGGTCTGAACAACCCAATCAAATGCAGGGCCATCCTCCATTACTTAGAGCACTCGAAGGCCGACATATGCCTCCTACAGGAGACTCACCTTCTCTCCAAAGATCACCAAAGACTGAAATCCAGAGTCTTCCAAACACAGATGTTCTCCTCTAACACCTTCAAAATTGGCTGGGGTAGCTATACTAGTCTCCCGCTCCATTACCAGCAGGGTCATACAGAAGGAAGCAGAGATTAAGGGCCACTTACTCACATATCAGTTCTTCCTAGGAGGGGTGACCTTTGTAGTTGGTTCTATATACGCACCTAATGACAGGCAGATTAAGTTCCTTCTCAATGCACTCCATGAGGCAGCTGCAGCCTCGGATCGCCAACTGTTTCTGGGCGGTGACCTTAATATTGTCTTTGATAACAACATGGACCGTTCCTGTCAGAGAATGAGTCAAGCTGGTGTTCTTACGTCTGCGTGGCGGACCCGCCTCCAGGACCTAGGGCTGGCGGACCTTTGGCGCCACTTCCATTTGAACAGTCGCAGCTGCACTTTTTATTCGGGGGCGCACAAAACATACGCGCAATTAGATTACTTTCTTAGCTCCTCATCACTTCAGGCACACGCACTGAGCACTGAGCACTGAGCACTGAAATTTTAACGGCCTCCCTCTCATATCATTCCCGGTCCTAGCCACCTTCCAGCTCCCACCATCACCTGGGGCCTCTCCGACACAGGCGCCTACGCAACACGTTACTACACCACTCATCTGTAATCGAACAGATCCAGAAGGCAATCGCGAACTTCGTCACTCTTAATGCCACTCCAGACACATCCCTAGCGGCACAATAGGCGGATTTGAAGGCAGTCCTAAGGGGGGAATTTATAGCTATATCCTCAAACCACAACCGGAAGAGAAGTCGCAAACGGGCAGAACTCTCCAAGAGAGTTTCAGAGCTCGAACAGATGCACCAACAAACCGGCGCCTCCCCTGCTTGACGTCAGCTTTGTATAGAACGGATGCAACTCGCAGCCTTAGACCAAGACAGGGCCGAGAAAGCGGGTCTCAGACTCCATCACTCCTAATATACGGGAGGAAACAGATGCGGCCGCCTCCTAGCAAACAAGCTGCGAGAGACTAGACAGAGGCAGGGTGTCCATACCATTCGACACCTGGGGTGGGTCAGTCTCTGACGACGCGGTTATAGCCGAAACATTCCGAGACTTCTATGCAGACCTCTACATGGGTGACCCCCTAGACGCCCAAAATAGCGCCGATTATATAGCTGCGGCTCACATGCCCTCTCTAACCCTAGCACAGGCTGACCACTTGGATAGAGCTATATAGATAGAGGAGGTTATTTCTGCGATCTCACGCCTCAAGCTAGGTAAATCGCCCGGCCCAGACGGCTACACAGCTGCCTTTTATAAGACATTTTGCAGCCAAGTAGCCCCAATTTCGACAGGGTTGTTTAATACCTTTGAACAAGCAGGGGCTATTCCGGGAGAGATGTTGGAAGCAGCAATAGTTGCTATTCCGAAACCTGGGAAAGACAAGACGGCTTGTAGCGCATATGGGCCCATATCCCTATTGAATATTGATATCAAATTAAACACTAGCCTCATGGCGACTCGATTAGCACCATATATGACCCAACTGGTTCAATCGGATCAAGTGGGCTTCATTCCGCAGAGGCAGACCAGTGATAACACTAAAGGCATTCTGCACCTGATCGAAAAGGCTTCCCGTACCCAGGGAAAACATGCTCCTGGCCATCGACGCGGAGAAGGCCTTCGATAGAGTGCATTGGCCCTATCTGGAGATGGTCCTGAAGGCTGCTGGCTTTGGTGAGAAGCTCCGCACTCAGATCCTGAATTGCTACCGCTCTCCTATGGCGACAGTTCGAGTTAACGGTCACACCTCCTCTCGTTTCCCCATCGGGAGGGTCACTAGGCAAGGGTGCCCTCTGTCACCCCTCCTCTTTGCGCTCTATATGGAACCTTTGGGACTTAGAATCCGATGGCACCCCCTTATCTCTGGGATTAAATTTTGGGGGGATGTCCATACCATAAGCCTTTATGCAGACGATATGCTGCTCTCCTTCTCAGATCCAATCACAGCTTTGCGCTCCCTCTTTGTTGAATTGTACAGCTCTGGTCGCAAGGGTCGGGATTTACAATTAACATGGATAAATCTATAGCTTCTAACATCTTACTCTCTCCGCACACTTTCGCCCACCTATGGGAGGAGCATCAGATGAAATGAGCATCTGCTTCAACTACATACTTAGGAATTCACCTAGCATCTACCATTCAGGCCACCACTGACATCAACTACTCTAATCTCCGCTCCCACATAAGCAAGGAACTAAATAGGTGGAAACATTGCACAATGTCTTGGCTAGTCAGGATTGCAGCTACCAAAATGAATATTCTTTACCAGATTCTGTACCTCTTCCATACCCTTCCCCTTTGCCCTCCATTGGTTGGATCCAACAGACCCAAGTGGACTTAGCGTGCTTTATCTGGCATGGTCGTAAATGCTGATTTCGACACCAGGTTGCGGTTCTTCCGACAGTGAAGGGGGGAGTGGGGGTGCCTGACTTGCAACTATACTTCCACGCTGCCCAGCTCAGATACCTAGTGGAATGGCATCGCCTGGAATCGGAGAAACACTGGCTGTTTCAGGACCAAACGGTGGCAGCCAGGCCATTCCAGGGTATTCCCTTTCTCCGCAAACAACACAGACCACCCAATCTTTATGCTTCATACATCACAAGCACTATTATGGAATCCTGGGACCGTACTAATGTTTCCACTCAGCTAACCATCTTCCCATCACCCCTCACACCGCTATTTGATAACCCAGAGTTTCACCCTGGCACAGATGCCCGGATTTTTCAGGCTTGGCGCTCCTCCTCCTGCAGGTCCCTAGGTCACCTCTTCGACATAGATGGCATCATCCCATTTACACAGCTCAAAGAAGACTATGGCCTTTCAGAATCAGAGCGCTTGCCATATCTGCAGGTCATGCACTGGGCACTTCACCCGCATATCAAACCTCAGGCACAGCGTCTTCTGAACCCATATGAAAAATGGCTTGTAACACGCACCTCTGATAAGAAAATTATCTCCGGCCTATACAAAATGCTTCTAGCTACTACCACACACACACACAATGCGGACCGAGCCCGCTGGGAAAGGGACTTGGGTAGATCCTTAAGCCACAAAGAATGGGAAGGCATTTACCATAGGGCGCGGCATTCGGCATATCATATGGGTCTCACGGAAACCTTGACCAAGATTGCCACCTATTGGTATTACACACTGGAGTGCTTACACCGCTTTGACCCTCGCCAGAGCGCCTTGTGCTGGAGAGGGTGTGGTGAGGTGGGTACCCTAGAAACAGTTCTCTGGCACTGTACCTGTATACAACCATATTGGTCCCAAATCCTTGACAAAATAGACCTTCACTTTGAGATGCAGCTCCCGCGTTTCCCTACTTACGTCCTCCTGGGCTTACCCAACTCATTGACATATCCACTCGGCTGATTGCTACTGCCTTAGGAGCAGCAACACAAAACATACTGATACACTGGTGCTCCACCCAACTCCCAACACACTCTGGTTGACTCCAGAGACACTGGCTGGTGTTAGGCATGGAGAAGCTAACTCTCAAGTTAGCCGGCAGAGGGACTGAATTCCTAGAGTTGTGGCGGCCCTTCCTAACCTTGCTAGTGTCCGAGTTCCGAGAGTTGACCTGCCCTCGGTACCTTCGACTACTCCGCCTTCCAGACACACAGATTCCAAGTAGCCACTCCACGAAGCATCGCAAACAACGGCGCTGATCATTAGGCGGTTTTCCCTTTATTTTTTGTTAAGGGTGGACGAAGGAAGGGAGGGGCAGGGGGTGGAAAGGGAGAGGAAGTATTGATGGTTTTTTCTAATTTGTTTCCCTCCCTTGTTAAACCTTGTGGGCCTTTGGTAATGGTATGTATTGCAACCTCGTTGTCTCATTTGCACAGTCTTCAAGGAGCTGAGGGTCTTGTCTTTTATATTTGTTTGAAAATCAATAAAATATTTAAACCATAAATGCTGTTTTGTAACTTCTATGTGTGCTACTTAATGCAGCACACATAGAAGTTCCAAAACAGCATTTAAAAAAAATGATTGTTAATGGACAGGAAGGGAGACCTCCCTGCACATAAACGATCATAGGCAATTTGCTGTTTCTTTGTGTGCTGCACAAGGCAGCACATGGAAACAGTAAAAATAAAAAATAAAGCATTTCTCCTTGTTTCGCCTGTTTAAGACCAGGTTTTGACTGGTCTTCTATTTGGCGCTGCCTCCTATTTACGCAGCCCTTGTAAATAGGGAGCAGTGTCAAAATCAATAGGTGTTGCAGTGGAACACCCACCGCAGCACCCATTGCCCTCCCCTTTCACACTAAATATAGCATATAGGGTGCCTTATTTACAAGGCAGCATTAAGTGGCTTAACGCTGCCTTGTAAATAAGGCAAAGCACATATGGCCACAGGAACGTCACTAAAAGTGATGTTCCTGTGGTGATAGGAGCTTGTCACTATGCCCCTGAAGTGACTTGTCATGAGTGTAACAATAGCAATGAAATGCCATGAGTTTACTCAGTGTACCCAGATAAATACAGAAAATTACTTGTTGCTCTGCCTTTAACTACAATGGACATCTAATAAGCAGCTATATCTATTGCTTTCATGTTGTGTTTACAATTACCTAGAAAGACAGTTCTGCTTTGTTATTGTAAATATATAGTTGGATAGTGAAAAACCCATGTGCCACCACAGGGTCAAGTGGAACCTATATGTCAGTAGCCACCACTGATATACACGGGCCACCGGGTGTGCAGTCACTCATGTACAGAGACCAACAGGTATCCATATGCACAGGTCATCACACATGCAGGTACACAAACCCCCTGACCAAAGTACAGAGTCCCGCGAATACATACAACAAACATGCAGTCCACCACAACACAGATCGGTCCGATAGCACACAGTAAGGTATACAAGGATAGTATAAACACAGGGCTTTAAGTGGGGGGTCTGACCCTCCCCAGTTTTTTGGGGGGGCCTCGAAAGGGGGCTCTAGGGGGGCTTTATTTTCAGGCCTGAAAGGTCAAAGGTAGGGTGACCAGAAGTCCTGGTTTTTGTTGGGTGTTACTTGTGTGGGTAATATGTCTTGATAGTGAAATACTGCCAATTTCATTTTTCACTATTGAAAGGCTATCTTGCCCATAGGATAACATCGGGAATGCTGTGTAACATGTTTACCTGCATATCTTCCCATAATGGCAAGATGGACATATGGAATATGGTATCCCTGAACTCAGAATTTAATAACACATCCTTTAGTGAAGATGTTTTTAAAAATCTAAGTTTGGAAATAGCACTTTTAGAAAGTAGCTATTTTCCTGTTCAACCTTTCTGTGTGCTGCTGCCTAGTTGTGTATTGACTTGTGAGTGACAGGGGCTGGGGGCGGCTCCAGGAGGCTGGCTGAGTCAGCACAAGGCTGAATAGAGCCATATGCATGTACTCTACATGCAGATGGGTGCACTCTGCCAGTGCACCTCTTCTTCCTTTGTGAGTGTGGGCCAGGGCCATCAGACACACCGCAGGAGGTGGAACCAGCATTGTGGCAGGCAGGCACAGCCCTATTGAGACCCAGGTGCTACTCCTCCCACCTCTCTGGTGTGCTGTGAGTTGGCTGGCAAAAGGTAGAAGGTCTGCTGAAGAAAATTGTTGGGAGAAACCCCAGCAAAATAGACACAGTGAATATCTTCAAGGGTTTTGGGAAATCCTGCAATAGATTTCTAAGTAATGTGAATAATTTGTACGTGTTTTAAAGTGTTTGGTATTTTATGGCTTATACCTAATAAATATACCTTTTTGCCTATGTTATTATCCTTTGCTGGATGCACCTTCATGATTTTCTTAAGCACACAATGCTAGTTATCTTGATTTAGACCACGCCCCTACTCGGATAGGCCACACCCCTTTAAGCCATTTGCCACGCCCCTTTTAGAGCACCACCAGTTTCTTTTTCCCACTTATAGCCCTGTATAAGCATAACACACCGATAGACCACATGGGTAGAGAGATTGGTGGATAGTATAAACCCTGAACATGTGGCTGCAAGCTTCATTTTCACTTAAAAAATAGAAAATAACACAGGAGGTGGACAAAGGAGTAAAATGTAAAAACTCATCTCTTTCTTGGGGCGAGGATGTGGCATTACCGCTAGTGGTTGACATAGACGCTGGGGAACCGCGTTCGTCTGGGCAGGGGCGGTCAAATCCTGTGATTCTGGGCAAATCACTAACCTCCCTATGCGTAAAATAAAATGAATGTATCATCTGTAACGCGACTGGTGCTCATGTAAAGTGCCCTGACACTTTCCAGTCAAGTTCGCGCAAAGTAAAACACCGGGGAAAAAAAAACTTTCTCGGAATATCCTTTGAATATTCCCTTACTGGTGATGAAATAATTCACTCTCTGTGCCCACTGCATAGTTAGCTTCTTTACAATGCTCTCTGTGTCTCCATTGCACTCTTGCTCTGCTTCCAGACTCATGCACATGCAGCGGCGCACTACTACCCTCCTCTGTCGGTTTCAACATACGACCGACGCACAGATTATTTCATGCACTCCAAAAACGGCATTCCAGTCCTGACTTTTCAATTTAGACTTCCGTTTTATAGATGAGATGGATTAAAAGAAACAAATAAAGGCCAGAGTCCATGCAATGCACTGATCTCCAAGAAGTTTATTTAGAAATTGACCTACGGCCTCCTAACCTTAACTAGTCCAGCAACCAAAAATGGAATAAACAACATTATAGCACAAGGGAGTGGTAGTAATTTCCACAGCAGTGGCATAATTAGAAGGAATTTAATGTTATTCATGCTGGTGGGGTGAGTGGGTCATGGAGGCTCGTGGCCCACAGTTGAAGTAGCAAGCGGATTCCAACCCGGGGAGGAAGGGGGAAAGGTGGGGAGGGTGGGGTGCGGTCCAGAGGACGTCATCACCTTCGAGATACAGAGTCTGCTGTTGGACAGTTCTAGCATGGACAACTCATCTCAACAAGCATTGGAAATGCAATAGGTCTCGCATCTGCTTAATTTAGAGCTATTGGCGTTGTAAATGGCGTTGTAAATGACAACGTCTTTTATCCATGTGTTATGGAGTGTATGTGGTGTGTAGTGAAGTTTCCGGTTTCGGATTTAGTTGTAGAGCTGTGCAGTGTTTGAAATAATAGTTCTTTTTTGCAGAGTTCTTTATTGGCTCTTCCAACAAAAGTGTGTTACTGTCACTTCCCAAGGCCGGCCTTAATATAGAAATACAGAGCCACTCAGCATACAGTCTATACAAAACACGCACGGACCTCCCACAACCACATCACACACATTAATTGACAAACGCAGGCTCAAAATACACAGCCACTCAGTGTTTACACTCTACAGTCTACACAAAGACACGCACTAGCCCTATCCAACCAAACTAGAACATCTCACATGTTAAATAATGCGCAACGCGATGGAGCCGGGGGAGAACGAGTAACCGTGAAGAGCACTTCACAGGAGGTCTATGTAGCATCCTGCTACAATAACCACAGACGCTGTGTAGTATTCTCAAAGGAGCTTTATTACTATACATCTACTCTCGTCCCTGTCCCTACTCTGACTGCCCCTTCCTATCCTGTCCCCTCCTCTTCCCCTCTGCCCACCTAGCTCCGCCCACCCCAGCTACTGGACTGCTAACTTCGTTACATCTCCCCCTTTCTTAATAAAGTAACAAATAAAAGAAATAGAGATTAGTCCATCTCTGCAATCAGTCTCTTGGGAGGCCGCACGTGACGGCGGGGTCTCGCTGGTATGGACACAACATCTTCAGGTGAGGGTTCTTCTGTAGGTGAAGGTCCGGTGTCGAGTGCGACAGTCTCAGGGTTGTCCCTGCACTCAGGTGTGGGGACCACAGGTGAACTTTCGTGGACTTCAGGGGAGCACTTCTTAAAGTGAGAAGCGTTGCGGGTGACTCTTCGTGTCTCTGATTCTGCTGTCACCATGGTGCCTTTTTGTTGGGTAATTGTTAGGGGCTCATCTTTGAAACGACAGTCAGTCTTTTGGCGTTGTTCCTGCTTGACAACGACTCTGTCGCCTTCTTTCAGGGAGGGGGACCGTGCCCTTCGCTTGCGGTCCGCATACTCTTTCATCTTGTCCTTGCGGTGTCGATCTGTTATGGCCATGTCGCTGTGTTGTTGTTCCGACGGAGGTCTTCTCAGGGCTCCGTCCCATGTGGGGATCCGATTCCTCATTGTCCTCCCAAGCATGAGAGTCGCAGGGCATTGGCCCGTCGTAGAGTGAGGAGTGGTCCTGTAGGCACTAAGGACCTCGTTTAGTGCTGACTGAAGATCTTTCTTTTCGGCCGTGGCTTGCTGGAATGTTCTCTTAATGGTGGACATGAATCTTTCCACAGTGCCGTTGGCCTGAGGCCAGAGTGGCGTGACTTTGCGATGTTGGAAGTCCATGTGCTTCGCGAAGTCGCTGAACTCATGACTATTGAATGGGGGCCCATTGTCCGTCTTGATGACCCTGGGGACACCCCAAGTCGCGAAGACTTCCTCAAGCACCTTGAGGGTGCAGGCGGCACTGGTGGATGATATGAACTGGGCCACTGGGAATCTGGAGTATTCATCCAAGATGACGACTACATACTTCCCGGACTGCAGGGGGCCATAAAAGTCCATGGCGACATCTTGCCATACCCCATCAGGCAATGGGGTCATCTATAGGGGTGCAGGTGGATTACTGTGGCTGGTCAGTTGACATGGGTGGCAGTCTTTCAATGTGTCCTCGACCATCTGGTCGAGAGCTGGGAACCAGACACGTTCTCTCAGTGCTCTTTTGGTGGAGACGACTCCTCGATGACCTTCGTGGGCCAAATCGATTACTCCTTGTCTCAGTGTCGCTGGTATAACTAGTCTGTGATCTCTGAGGAGGAGGTCATCACCGGTTACAGAGAGTTCGTCGGAGACATGCCGGAAGGCTTGGAGTTCTTTCTTGACAGCAGGGCTTTCCTCTTCCTCCTGCGGGTGGTATCTCCATCTGTTGGTTCGGGTGCGCTTTATCACTTCTTGTAGGATGCTGTCTTGGTTGGTCGCTTCCCGAATGGCGCGCATGGGGATGGCTGGTGGACGAGCATGGTTGGCCACGAAGTGAATGTATTCCTCCGCAATGGAGGGTGCAGTCTCTGATGAGTCTCGGGGGTGGCGAGACATATAATCAGCTGGATTCTCATCCTTCCCCGGTTTGTGAATAATCGAGAACGTGTACTCTTGCAGCCGCAAGCCCCATCTCTCGATCCTGGGGGGCATCTTGCACTTGGGATTTCCATAGATCGTGACAAGTGCCTGATGGTCAGTTATGAGCGTGAAGTGTTTCCCGAATATGAAGATGTGGAAGTGTTCGCACGCCCACACGACGGCCAGGCTCTCCTTCTCCGGTTGGGAATATCGTTTCTCAGGGTCCGTTAGGCTCCGACTGGCATAGGCGATGATCCTCCTCTGATCCGACTCATGGTCGTACTGTGCCAGGATGGCCCCTAAGCCCACGGGGCTTGCGTCCACGGTGATTTCCGTTTTTCTCTTGGGATTGAAGTAGGAGAGGCACTTGGCTGATTCCACGGCGTGTTTGATGTCTTTGAAGGCACGCTCACATTCCGGGGTCCATACAAATTGCGCGCCAGCCTTCGTGAGGAGCCTCAGAGGGTGACTTACGGTGGCGTAGTCACGAATGTAGCGGGCACAGTAGCTTGCCATCCCAAGAAAGGAACGCAAGTCGTTGACATCTGCCAGACTCTTGGTGTTGTTGAGCGTGGCGATTTTGTCTGGGTCCGGTTTCATGCCACTCGCTGAGAAGATGTGTCCGAAAAATTTCAGGGTCGACTGATGAAATTCACATTTGTCCTTGTTGAGGGTCAACCCAGCTTCCATCAGAGCGAGGCAGACACGATCAAGGGCGGTGTCATGCTCCTGCGTGTCCGAACCATAGACCAAGATATCATCGCTGTAATTAAGGGCGTTAGGTATGTGGTGGATGACAAGACGTATGGCCTCTTGGAAGATCTCGGCGGCTGATGAGACGCCAAAACTGAGACGTTTGTAGCGGAAAAGACCAAGATGGGTGGCAAACGTCGTGATGGGGCGAGAGCTGTCGTCAAGCTCGAGCTGATGGTAGCCCTTGTTCAGGTCCAGTTTAGAGAACACGGTTGCCCCGTTGAGAGCCGTGATCATGTCGCTCAGGAGAGGGCCTGGATGTCTCTCCCTCTCAATAGCTGTGTTCGGCAGACGCATGTCCACACAGAGACGGACTTTATTTTGGGATCCTTTCTTGGGGACGATAACCACCGGGGACACCCATGGAGTGGGGCCCGCAGTGCGCTCAATGATGTCGGCGTCCAGAAGTTCCTGCAGTTCACATTCAACCGCGGATTGCAGGTGAAATGGCACTCTTCGCGGGTGTTGAGCCACTGGTTTGACTTGCTCGTTGATATGCAGGTGAATTTGGCGGCCCTTCAGCTTCCCCAGACCTCGGAAGAGGGAAGGGAATTTTCCGGCGCAGTCCGAGATGTCATGGACGTTGAAGAGGATGTGCACCAACTGAAGACGTTCCGCCGTGGGGAGGCTCAGCAGACAGTCAGCCTCAGGTCCTTTAATTACATGGATAACTGCCGGGATGGAGAGCTTGCCATGCGTGAGGGTGGTGTCAAACTTGCCCAAGCATTGGAGAGGTTTCTTCGCCATCCAGGTGTAGACGCGGACAGGCGCGAAATGCAAACGTGGCTTGGGGTCCATACGGTCGTGTTCAGCAACAGATATGTAGTTGAGCGATGCTCCGCTGTCCATCATGAACTTGGCGGCATGGTTGCCCACTTTGATGTTGAGGCGTGGATAACGTTTGAACTGATCATGGTCAGCAAAGTTGACATATTCAGTGGTGTAGGATGAATGCCTGGATGAGGACGATCTTGAGTCTCTTGAGGGGGAACGACGGTCCCATCGGGAGCGCCGAGAGTCGTGACTGGAGTGTGAGGACGTGGGGGATCTAGGAGGCTCTTCCTGGACTGCTCTGATGTGATGACGCTTGGCCTCCGATCGTGAGGGCCGCTGCGACCCGTCCTGTCTGTCACCATCTTTGCGTTTTTCTTTGTGGTAATCCCCACACATGGCCTCAAAGTGGTTGGACCGTCCACATTTTCTGCACCGTTGGCCCATGGCAGGGCAGGAGTCGATGTGAGGGTAGTCGTATCCGCACCTGAAACATCGCCTCGTGCGTTCAGGTCGGCGATCTCTCCTTTCGGATACTTTGCGCCTGTAGTCTGGGCGGCGCCTGGGCGAGTACTTGGAGCGCCGCGATCTGTCTCGCGGTTGACGTCTTCCACTGTCGCGCCGATCCTGTCGTCCCTGCCGTCTCTCAGTGATGCGGTTGGCGTGTTCACGGCTGGTACTGGGTCCTGTTTCAATTTCCGCCGCATTTTCTTCGGCTTGGTCGTACAGTCGGGAGTTTTCCTCGATCTCTGCTAGTTCCTGTGGTTTTCTCAGTAGTCGCCGTCTCAGCGACTCCGAGTGACACCCCGTGATTATTTGAGACTTGATGGCCGCATCCGGCGAGAAGTTGGTAAAGTCACAATGTTGGGACTGCCGCCGCAGCCGATGTATGAAAGAACTCAGTGGTTCTTCCTTTCCCTGGCGCTGCTGGTGGAACTTGTGTCTCTCATAGTCGACGTTTCTCTTATGCAGAAAACGGTTATTTAGAACGGTTCTTACTTTATCATAGGTGTCACCATCTGTGGCTGGGATCTCTCGTACGATCTTGCTTATCTCACGCCCCCCTAGATTGCGAAGGGCTATGATCTTATCTTTGTCTGGCTCAATTTTGGACCCCTCAATATAGTCCTCAAAGTCCTCTAGCCATTCTTGCCATTTTAGTCCCATGCTGCTTCCTGTTGTGACTGACAGTGGCTCCGGGGCTCGCAGGTGGGTGCCTCCCTTGACGTCCTTCTGCGCGGGAGGGTTAGACATCTTGGCAATGAGTTTTGGCGCCTGCGTCCGCTTCTTGCGTCAGCGACTGGCGTGCGTTCCCAAGATTTGTTCTCTTGTGGCTAGCGATGCTTGTTTGTCTCTTGTGGCTGTCAATGCTTGTTTGTGTTCCACTGCTTGTTCCTTTGTCAGTGCTTGTTTTCTCTTTCTCTTGATGCCTGACTTCAAAATGGCCGCCTCTATTTTGCCCAGGGAGGATGTCCCAGAAGTCGCCTGACTTAAAGATGGCCGCCGCTATGGGAATCTCGTGTCCCACCAGATCTCATTCAAGCCTCCATTCTCCACTCGGCACTCACCGGCAGCCGGTTTCTTCAGGCAGCTCACCCTCCGCACCTCTCCAGACGCTCCTCGGACACCGGAGCAGTCAGACGCGATCCAGGCGAGCTCCCGGTTCACTGCGTGGCTTGCAGGCGATGTCTCACGCATCGGGGGTGAGCTTTTCTTCCGTTTTGGCGCGAACAGCGCTCGTTCAGCACCGCTTGGCAGGCGGTCTCCGTGGGGCGCCGTCCTCCACGCTGGGGCACTTTCTCCTCTCTCTTGGGGTCTGGCAGAGTCAGGGTAGGCTCCTGGCTGCTGCTCCTGCAGCACTGGCTGGTCACTGCGCGCTTCCTGCGCACGTCGCATTTCAGCGCGAAAAGGTCTCTTCCACCCCGAGCGTCCAGACGCTTGGTGCCTCGGCTCCCTCTTGTGTCCCTCTCGACTGCTGGGGGGGACAGGGTCACCTGCTACCGACCTCTCGTGGCAGGTCGTGATTTCGTCACTTCGGCCAGCGTCTCCGCCTCGAGGCTGCCTGGGGACAGGGCTCTCTTATGAGGTTTTGTGGGTTGGGTTCAAACGCATCCCACCCTCGTCGCCAGCTGTAGCATCCTGCTACAATAACCACAGACGCTGTGTAGTATTCTCAAAGGAGCTTTATTACTATACATCTACTCTCGTCCCTGTCCCTACTCTGACTGCCCCTTCCTATCCTGTCCCCTCCTCTTCCCCTCTGCCCACCTAGCTCCGCCCACCCCAGCTACTGGACTGCTAACTTCGTTACAGTCTAGAAGAACTCTTTGCAAAGGAACACATGCTCAATCAGTGCTTCCGAAGCCTGCAACACAAGCTGTATACAGCACACATGTGCAATCAGTGCTTCCCAGACCCTGCTGCACAAGCTGCAGACAGTAGACGTGCGCAATCAGTGCTACCCAGAGCCTACCACACAAGCCACAGACTGCAAACATGTGCAATCAGTGCTGCCCCAAGCCTGCAGCACAAGCTACAGACAGCACCCTCTCGCACTCAAGGAGTAGATACAGCCTGTGTCACTCAGAGTGTAAAAAATGACTGCGAGAAGCAGAGAGTGGTTTTCAGCAGACTTTCGAACTGGATATTAGTGAGATAAGAGACAGCCTCTCTTTCTTAAGGCTAGAACAAGACTGCCTGTGTTACACCGAGTGTAAAGAAGGAGCCTGAGGGAGAAAGGAGATGGGGGGATTGGCGGGGGGGGGGTTCAAGCAGACATACAGACAGGATATTTAACAGGCAAGAGACAGCCCCTCTCACTCAGGGGGGCAGAGACTGCTTCTGTTACACAGAATGTGAAGAAGGAGTCAGAGTGAGGGGTTTATGCGGACATACGGATATATGATATTTGTGAGACAGACTCAAGAATGGTGGGTGCGAGATGTTAGGGACGTAGAGGTCTGTGAGGCATAGAGAGACCCACCACTGCTTATACAGACATGGGTGAGAGAGTGGCTTACAGAACGGGGGTATGTGAGAGACATACAATTACGTTGTTTATATTTCGATCAATCTATGGAAGAGGGGTCGGTGAGCCGGGACAGAGAGAGAGGGAGACAGACGGCTGGTTAGGGAGGCACAGGGGTTGTGAGACACGAAGGCAGCGTGAGACCTGAGACCACAGACCGTGTATGTTACACATAGATTGCGGTAGGACTGTGTTACACAAACACGGGGGTGGTCTGTGAGATAGATTGAAAGAGAACCTGTGTAAAGGGTGGCAGGGGTTACACATAGAGGAAGGAAAGGAGGTGTGAGGTGCACAGCCACGCTGATTACACACATGGTGGGTCTGTGTAACAGAGGGAGAGAGGCAGGGTTACACCAGAAGAGGTGGGGTTTTTGTAGGCAGTTTAAGTGTCTGAACTGGACGTAGAGGTTTTTATATAACGCCGGGCTCTGAATTAAAGTAAAAACAATTAATAAAAAAAGTAAGCACTCGGGGTAGGGTAGAAGAAGGAATATTCTGGTGGGTTTTGGCAGAGAGGAACCACCTGTATTTAAGCTGCCATCTCGTTTCGTGGCTGTGCAGGAAACCGCCACTTAGAAGCAATAACACACGGCGGGCGGGAAGGCACGCCCCGGAAGGTGCATGAGTAAATCTTGCACAGGCTAGCCAAAGGACAGGACTTCAGAATACAGATTGCAGGGTCGTAGAGAGAGCAGCCACAAAACAAGTCTAACACAACACTACCTACTGTAGCCAATGAGCAGTATTCGAGAATGCAGAGTGCAGGGCGAGGGCAAGACTACCCCCAAACCTGCATACAAAAACAAGGTATAATCGAACAAGACTGAAGAATTATAAAATGCATGGCTAGGGAAAAAGTGCTTAGTGGCACGCCTCAAGTAAATGATGCAGTCCGGGTGGGTGGGCCAAAAGGAGACAAGGCGGCAACAAGGAGGGACAAAAAAGCCTCAAGTACAATGTGAAGCAAGTGTTTTAAATGTAGGATGACGCAAACCAATGAAAAACAGGGGCCGAGTCTACACTCCACTTCTGAAATTGTATCGATTACAAGAAGCCCTCGCAGAACGAGCAGCGCATGCACGCTGCAACTCCAGGCAAGACCTAATAAAGGGACTAACTGTTGCTTTACTGTTCCTACTGCACAGTGGCGTAGTGGTGTGTGTCATGGACTTAGTGAAAGTAAGGCATAGGGCTCCTTGGCAGTTGTCTGAAATGTGCACTAAAGCAATAATTGGGTTGCAGGGGCTCCTCTGGCCTCTGGGCCCTAGTGCCCTGCTGCACCCATGGAACTTCGCCGCTACTACCCCACAATGAAGAGGATCACAGTCACACCAGGCAATCAGACACCCATCTGCAATCCAGGAAATGTGCGTGGACGGAGACACACACCGTACATTACAAAAGATGCACAGCTGTGCTGCCCTACAAAATCATTCATGTTCTTTCGTGTTACTATTTTAAAACCACATTCCACTGTCCCTGATGTAATCCTCTGTCTTCCAGTGAATATGCAACAGATCACAGGAGCACAAACATTTATCATGCTCTGTTTGAAACCACCCAGGGAGGTCCTATTTCCATTTGTAATGCATAACCTTTTGGTATGTAAATACTGTTAACTTTCTTCCTCTTATTCCTGTGTTATTCCCCTCAGCTGGAAGCTTCTCCCTCTTCTGTGCCTTTAGATAACAGAGACTTTGAATCGTTTCTGTAGCAGAGCATACATATGCTGTCCAGTGAGTAGATCACTTTCAGTGATGGGTTCAGGTTTTTGTATAGCGCCTACATGTAGAGGCACACAAAAAAGAAATACACATTCATGTAATACATGATTCACAGGCCAACACATCGGCAGACACCTACTCATACCAGTAGGCATCCAGGCACCCATGCACTAGCGGCCTGTGCTGCAGGGCTTCCCAGGTGATGTGCTTCAGGAGAGCAATGAAGGATGTGCTGTAGGTGGTAGTAGGTTATCTGTAACAGGTGGGCTCAGGGCATTACATGGTACAGGTAGTGCTGTACATAAGGGGAGCACTGGCTGCTGTTCCAAACGAAGCATGAAACGACAAGGGTTTGGCTATAGCGCAGTAAGGCCGCGCCGTACAAGATTCTCAACAAAGCGAAATGCCAGTACTGCTCACTGTTTTCCCAAATTTTGCTGCATAATGATTGAAACAATTATAGCATTACCACACACTTAGTTGTGACTGTATTAATCTTTTTTTATTTTTTCAAAATTTTCAATTATTTCAAAACACTTTTATTTCAGAATTTTTACAAGTATTTACGTGAAGGAGAGGGATTGTATAAAATCTACGATTTGTTTAAGGTGAGTGAATAAGGGTGTATTTTTAGACACCTGAAGAAAAAATTTAGATTGAAAAAGTGTTGGAGCTACAATCGCACATCACATTCATCATCTGTCAACAAATCAAGGCAAGCATCCTATTCATTCATTCGCATTCATAAAGAGTTGTGTCATGTAGGAAAAATGAAAAATTGAAAAAAGAGAAGAAAGAAGGTTTTTCAAGGACCTTTTCTTACTCAATGTGGCGAGGTGCTGTTTTTGTTATTACATACATATATCTAACAGTTATCTATCAGGCCAACACCAATTTTTTACAATCTTGATATTTTACAATGTTATTATTCCAAGATTAGCCTGAAAAACAGAAAGAGAGATGGTCGACGCGTTTCGAAGCCCCTAAGTCATGGGGATTCTCATTAGGACCTTGGGGGATCAGTCCTGCAAAAGAATGAAAACAACAATTCTTACTAAACTATCCCATAAGAGCAACCTTCAACTTATCAACGGACCAACGTACTCAGCTGAATTACCTTGTCTTCAACACAATCCTGTGTTATTTCTAATTTCACTGCACTGTGACGCATTTCACAAGTACCAGATGTAGTTCCATAATCAATCCACAACGCACTATCAATTGCGCGAGGTTGCCGTAGTCGTCTGTGAGACAAAGGCAGACTGCTATATAATCTTTTGTGATATATACAATGTCAGATAACCCAATATGAAAGAAAATGAATATAAGCATATTGCTCACTAATTCGCATAAAATTACCTTCCCAAAAGGGGGGTGCCTTCTTGTGGTGGAAATGGTGCTCACTCGACCAATATATGTTTCTTAATTCCTGTAAGAAATAGAAACAAATATAGTTGTTGTCGATGTTAGGAGAAACTCGGGCATTTATTCCGCCATAATTATCTCCTAAGCGCTATAGAGCTCCGATCTTGTATTATTTCAGCGTGAGCTTTGTGTCGAGGTGTTTTCATAAAACAAAGATGGGGATGACCTATTGCGCTGTTAAATCACGGTCTGCTTTGAATGCCGCTTTTGTCTAATCTTCCGTCTAGCCACAAACATTTAAAGTTTGTACGGCTAAACAGTGTCATGCCATAAGATCCTCGCGGCCCGTAGTAAGCTTTTTAGTATAAATACCTTATTCGATGGAATCTCTCTCCTCTCAACCTGCACAGCGTGTGTTCATCCGCTGTTGCACTGTCGGTCTGTTCCTCTCTCGGCGCTGGTCTATGGCGTACGTTTAGCGCCTGGCCTTCTGGGAGTTGTAGTTTCGTGTATAGAAAATTCATTTACTTTTCAAGAAAACCTTAAGTTCTCGTTTATTTTAAGGACATTCCTTGAGGGGGGTACACTGATGTTTTTGTATAACAGCATCGTTCAATCACCAATCAGAAGGTAGATTTTTTGTCGAATAGGAGCCTAAAATTCAAGTGATGACAGGCTTTGCAAGCCATATGTGTGATGGTATATTAAAACTGATGTATTCTGGTCCATGAAGTTTCAATATCCATGTCGTTGTGTTTGTCATTTGAGTCATCCAGCGTGATGTGGAAAGGTACTTTTAAAGGTGGTATAATTCTGACATCTCGTTGAGTCCTGTGACAGCAGAATTGTATTTCAGAATTAGAGTGGCTTCTCGAGAAGACAGTTTTGCTTCTAGATCACCCCCTCTTGGGTCGGGTTCTACCTTGGAGATTACAGTCCATTTCAAATCCTTTTCTAAGTGTGAGTGTTCCATCCAGTGTTGTGCAAGTGGTGCTGTGAGAACATTCTTTTTTATTCAAACGAAGGGCACAGTACACGTAATCCATACACAGAGGCATAGCAAGAAGCTAATCACAACAGCATCACTGGTTCTGTGCTGAGCTCGGCCATAAGGTGAGGATCAGCGAGAGTGCTGCTCAGAGTAATGCTGGTAGAATCCAGATAGTGCTTTGTATGGAGCATTTCCTGATATGCCTACCTAGGCCTTCCTGCGTATCTGGTTGTCCATCTTCAAGTGATCCAAAACGCTGCGGCCAGAGCCATTTTTCTGGCAGGTCCCAGGACACACACTACCCCTTTACTGCTCTCCCTGCATTGGCTCCCGGTTCAGAAACGGACTATAAAGCCTTCCATAAGATTGAGGCTCCTTACCTCAATGAAAGATTTCAACATTACATTCCCCAGCGCACTCTGAGATCTTCCGCTCAGCTTCTGGCCTTCACTCCTAAGGTCAGGCTGTCGGTGATTGGGGGCAGCTTCGTGTTTATGGAACTCTCTGCCACTTGGTCTCAGACAGGCGTAAGACCTCCTCACGTTTAGGCCGAAATTAAAGACCTGGCTGTTTCATCTGTAAATCTTTCGGATTACTTTTCGCAAGCAGAGTTTCTCTTTCTGTTAGTTGTTGCATGGTCTTTGTTTTAGTGCAGGGACACTCCTGCGAATAGCCGTGCGCTTTATAAGTGCCATATAACATAACATAGTAGTAATAGTATTAGTAGTATTTTTGCTAATATTATTAATATTACTAATAGAAATAATGTTAGTGTATTATATAATACGTTTCTTAAAAGTAAGGGCATTACTTCTTAATGTATTTGTTCAGGACTGGGCGCCTAACTGTAATCCAGAATCAGGTCCTCCACTGTCCAAGGTAAGGATAACTGTTTCTGGAAGCCACTATATCACCACACTCTGAAGTATGTGGTGGGCAAGTGACCTCAAGAAACTGCCAACTTCTCATGAGTAAAAACCCAAAGGAGTAAAACTCCTCCTTGCTGATGAAGGCTTCACAGATTTGCAATGGCGGCTCCTCCGCTAAGGTGGAGGAGCATTGCCACACTGCAGAAAAAGGACAAATAAAATTACAATAACTAACATTATCATCTTTTTATTTTTTCTCATTGCATGTAGACAGGGGCATTGTTCAAGGTAGGATGGGATGGAGCTGGCCAGAGCAGGAAAGGAGTCGTTTGCATCCAGAAGTACCCACTTTTCATGTTCCTAGCAGGCTGCATTACACAGCCTGGTGATGAACATGCATAGGCTCCCTGTTCCAGTCTGAGCGCTGATCCACGGCACTCAGACCAATCACAACGCTGCATGCTGTGATTTGCTCAGGGGAGCCTGTGTGCCAGGTGCTTCCTGCTGCCAGCTGGACTGGAGAAAGGAAGAGGACGCAGGGGAGGCGGCGGATGTCCATTCCAAAGTAAGTGGTTTTGTTTCTTAATTATTCCGCCCGCCTTACCACCATGTACGGTAGCAGCCGCTACTGCAGATTTGGAGAAAATCAAGAGTGAGGAATCCTTGCGAAGAAGTACAAAGAGCAACAGTCAGGATCAGCAAGTGGATAGAGGGAGGAAACTAATGAAGGAACAGAGCTTTGTTGTGATGCACCCTCTAACAAGACTGAGGCCTTTATATAGTAAAAGAACAGGACGTGGAAATTACATCACAACACCACAAGGTGGAAGACAAGATGTAATGGAATGGGAAAGTCAGGAAGAAGTCAAGGGAGAAACAGCCATGATAGAAAGGGAAAAGTAAAGAGAACGGAAACTTCAAGTAGAGTTGTGGTTGAGTCGCCTAACAAGGCAGCTGCAAACCCTCAGGCAGAGGATTGCACTTTGGAGTTGAAGATAAAAAGAGCATGTTAGACCTGACACCAGTGGCAAAGTGGTTGTGCTCTTTCATTGAAAGATTGTGAAATTGGCCAACCCCTGATTGTTACATTTAATTTACTTATACATTTCTAGTACAAGGTACTATGGGTACTCAGGGCCTGTAAATAAAATTCTACTAGTGGGATACAGTACCCATGGTGCCACCAACTAAAGTAGACTTGTAAGACAGCCTGTTATGGAGTTGTGAACTGCTATTTCGACCTGGCAATTTGAATCTTTTGCCAGGCCTAAACCTTCCTTTTTAATACTTAGAAGTCACCCCTAAGGTAGGCTCTAAAGTATCATAGGGCAGGGTGCATGGTTTTTAAAAATTAGTACATGTATGTTTAAAGTTTGCATCTTTAATTGATTTATGAATGTCTTTTTGAAGTAACAAAACCAAGCAGAATAAATGCTCAAAAAAACTCAGAATTAGTGGTCTTAGGTTTATCGCAGATATTTAAAATAAACCCCCCTTGACACCTTTCTGTGATTTTAACTTTTAGAAAGTTGGCATTTTTTGTCTAAACCAAATGTGCTGTTCTGCCAGTGTCCAGGGTCACATGACTGTGAATGGCTCTAATGTTGTGGAGTGTGCATTGCTTGCAGACATGGGGACAGAGGAGCATAGGTGTGAAGGCAGTTGGTCTTCCTGATAGGATTGCTGGGAAAGATTTTTGCCTTACCCCGATTACACTTTGAGGAGCCATGCCTGCAGCACACACAAAGGAACCTAACACGAGGCATGGCCTTGCATTTGTCTCTCTAGACAGTTTGGGGCCAAAACCAGGTGATGGGGAAAAACTGACCAGAATCAGTTTAGGAGTAGACCAGGGGTTTCCCCCACACAAATGCTGCTACCAGGTATAACTGTGGCACCTTCAGATACTGTGAAAGATTGAGAAAAAGGACTGGCCTGCTGTCTGAAGAAGGACAACTGAAATTGCTTACCTTGAACCCCGAATCCCCAGAAGTTACTCCAAGGGTCAGTTGTCTGACCTCATGTTTGAGCCACGGAGACACACAAAGCTTCCAGAAGCCTTTCTTGCAAATGCCTAGCTGACCATCGCCAACTCGATCTGACTGAGCTGTTCTACTGGCATCTACTGAAGCTAGCTTTGTAATGGTTTTAATTAACCGCGCAATAAAGAATTTTACTTACTTACTGGCATCTACTGGAGTGAGTCCTGATCCCCAAGAGGTGCCCCCCAGATCCTGAAGCCTGGGCTAACAAAGAAGAGTACCCTACCTGACCTCTAGGTGAATATCCATAAGTTTTGATCTGTTTGTGACTGCAAACAGACTCCTCGCAGCGAAAGATGATTGTACGCTACTCCCTCCAGCAACAACTGTTCTTCGCATTAGCCACAACAGCCTGCATCAACCGCCAACACAAAGCTCCAATGATGAACTGCTCTTTTCACCACAACAGTGAATGTCCGTCACGCCTGGCCTGCTCCTCGCACCAACAATGTTCTCGCAGCCACAACCAACATGAAACTCCTTGACCTCATTGCAGGTACTTGCACTTGGGAAAATAAACATAAACATTTCAGTAAGGCAAACCTGGTCCCTGTATCCGACTCGTGCTCCTTCGAAGTCAGCCTGTACTTGTGGCTTTACCCCAGTCCAGAACGACCAGATAACTGAGTGGCGCTTTGTGCTTTTTGCACCCTTTTCACCGAAATTTTTTAAAACTGATAACTCTGGATCTACTGATTGGGTTTTTGTCATTTTGGTGTCATTTTATGTTTTAACATTAACTCTATTCCTATGTTGTGTTTTCACTTCATTACTGTTTGAGTGCTGCAATATACTTAATACATTGACATTAGGTTAAGCTTGACTGCTGTGTACTGAGATCTGCTAGATCCCACAAAGTACCTCGGTTCTCAGGCACCTGTTTGGCAGAGAATCAGGTGACACAGCAATAGTTGTGACTGACAAGATAATAAAACCATTTTTAGGTCCTGAAACATGTTGACTCCTTTTAAGACTGATGCTTGAGTTGTTTCTTAGTCAAGTAAAACTCATTTTTTTAAGAAATACATTTTTACAGAAATGTAACCTAATTTTCCAATTCAATGATACAAAACATTTAGAAATATCATAAAATCACCAATAAAAAAGGTAGATCACTTAAATTCGACCAGCACATACGTAAACCTAAAAACAAATATAAGCCAGCATTTATAATTCATTTTCAAATAAAATACATCTGGTTGGGGACTGCAAAAAATCAAATTAATCCACATATATCATATTCAAGATGTGAAACAATTTGAGCCTGTTTATTTACAACAAATAATTTCGGTTACTTAAGCAAATACTAAAGTGCATTGTGTGGAACCAACATGGCATAAACCAACTAGGGAACAATAATCCATATTTGGAATACCTATGAAAACTACATTTTGGGTGAATTAACAGCAGGACCTATTCATAACTAAGCATACATATCAGATTCACGATAAGTAGCAATTGTCCCTGTTGAAATATGAGATGCAAGTTGTTTCAATACTTCTATAATAAAGTGCATTGTTGCAAAGCCAGGTTTAAAGAAACCCTAAAACTGACCGACCATACTAGAGGGCCCAACTTATCCCGATTAATAAAACGATTTCAAATTCAGGGTGTCCTCCGATTATGGGCTGCATGTTCTCAATGGATTCAAAGATGATCCCTACATCCCAAGGCAGGGCATAAAAACTCTATTCTAGAGCATCTCGGGTGGGCAAAACCTACCATAGAATGATACAATTATATACAAGTATTGCCCGATAGCAACGGCTACATCTTGATGCATCAAACACACACTAGATTTAAACCCAGTTCTCTCGACTGAATCCCATATTTTTTTAAATATTGGTCGCAGGATCTTCTTCCTGTACTCTACAAAGAATACACAATCCACCAATAGGTGGCACATTGAGCCCCGTTTGCATTGACAAGGACCATGATTCTCAAATATCTGCGCTTCCAAACCTGGCATCCGCTGCCCCAGAACAATTCCCACCCTCAGATGCAGAATTAAATTTTGAAAGACTTGTGTGGTATTCTATAGAAATACAGGAAGAGGATAGGGCCCTCCTGGGTTAGGAAGAAAGGGGCAATTGATCGCCTATCCCTCAAGTAATGTTGATCATCGCTCCAACTGGTTTCCTCAACACAACGTCAAAGGGTGCACTTCATTGGACTTTTCTTTTTCCATTTCACCCCTGCACGGCATATATTTGGGACACCGAAGGATTCCCTAATGATTTTCACTGGATTGCTATTAACAGGGGAGTTTACCATTACCTCAGAGAGGGTTTGTGCGGATAGTTTATCACAGGGGGATCTATTTGTAATCTAAAAGTAGTATCTTAGGAACATTGCATCTGTCAGAGCACCCCAGGCTACAGATTTCAACTCCCGCCTTTTAACTTGAATCATTTAATCTTTTTATATGTCAAGCACTGATTTCAGGATACTGCCTTCTAAAACCCCCATCCAAACCATCTATCCAAAGCCAGCACCTCTGCTCCATAAAAAAAGAGGAATTATCTTACCCAGTATAACTTTACTTAGTAGCTCATGAGTATAACTACCATTGTTACCATCCAACTGGCCAGGAGCTTGTCCCATCTTAAATTATCCGATGCATCACCCACAAGAATTTGCAAATAGCAGTGTTTTTGTCTTTTCAATATTGAACAGCATTTTATTATCTAGGCAGTAGCTACTTAAGGCTTTTAATTTGCATTGAAGCCCAATGGGTGTAAGATCTATCTGTACCTGTTGCTAAACAACAAGGGGTTCTAAAAGGCATCCCTGTCGTAAGCCATTATCCTCAGGAATTTTCCTCTATAGGCTACCTGCCCCATGAAGATCAACCTCTACCTAGTTATTTCCATGGCTTTTAACCAGGAGATCCAATAGGGCTTCAGGTATGTTCCATTGTTGAACCTTCAGTCTCTGTCCACCCTGTCAAAGGCTGCCAGGAAGTCAACAAAGCAGCAGCAAAGGCCACCTACCAACTCTTTCAACTCTTTCAGACCCCCTACAGGGTTAAACAGTGGTCTGTTGTTTAATAGGCAGCTAGGTACTTTATTAGGGTCTGAGAAAAACTCTTGGAAGTGATATCCAATAAGGATATCAGTTGGTAATTAGCTGGTTGATCGGTTTTACCGTTTTTGTTAATTGTCTTCACTGTGACTCCCCTCCAAGAATTCGGAAGGATACCCATAGATGTTACCCACTTAAAAAACCCACGCCGGATTTGATCCCACTTCCTGGGATCCTTCTTAAAAATTACAGACGGAAGACCATCTGTGCCATCAGCCCTGGAGGACTTCATATTGTAGATAATTTCTGATAAAAGCACTGCTGTTTGGAAGTTTGCGTGATCCTCTTTGTCAGATTGTGGAACGTTTGGGACCATAGACAAATTTCCCGAACTTCCACCACTATAGAGGGAATGTATAAAGGTGTACCAGTCTTCTTAGGCTATCTGTACCTTAAAGGAAGATGGCTAAATAGAGGTAATTGAATTGACCAGCCTTCAGAAATGCTTATTGTTCTTCATCACTATGGGGGTCTAACATTAGTTCTCCATTTGATTTATAAATTTCCCTTTTTTATAGGCACATAAGTTGAGCTATGCTTTTTATGAAGCCTCCATCACTTC
Organism: Lissotriton helveticus; assembly: GCF_964261635.1. NCBI lineage: Eukaryota > Metazoa > Chordata > Amphibia > Caudata > Salamandridae > Lissotriton > Lissotriton helveticus. The sequence continues at coordinate 81,160,846 of NC_136062.1, forward strand.
TCATACCTTAATTATTTTTATTTGTGTTGAGACGCCGGTGACGCTTATTCAAAGTTCTTCTTCCCTCCCGACAATCTCAGTCAAAGAGGTCGTATCCTGTTTCTCTATGACCACAAAGTGTTTTTGATCTGACCTTTTCCAATTTAAAATGGGCTAACAACTACATCATCAATCTACCACACCAACCAATCCCATTGTCTCCTACTTTCAGATCTAGTAGTGCAAATTCTATTAAATACAGAACCTGGAGCAAATCTCATATAATAATGACCTGCATTCTTCGATGGTACATTGCCACAGTGGTCAAAACTGCTTTTACTCGAGGCACAAAAGGATCTTTAAGCTCTATACTAAATGTGGTGTGATCACTATGTCCAAGATAAAGAACCATAAAAACTTTTACCCAGTAAAATTGGCGTCCTGGTACAAACACATAGTCGGTGGACATATAACTATTGCCACATTTAAAGGTTCTAGTGGCAGGTAAATCATCATTACATCGTCCATTAACATTTATCAAATTCTGCTGGACTAAGGAGGACAAAACATTTACTTCCCCTACAGTGTCAATTGCCGGGAAAGTACAGTCCGGATATTTAATGCCGTTGAAAGACTTTAGGCATTACTTTTTCATTAAACCACCCCTACGATAAAGACAGCATTAGGGTAATCTAAAAACATTTTTTTTACATTCTTCACAAGATTCAACAACTCACTCTCAAGTACTGAACATGCTGGCAGAACATACGTGTTTGCACAGACAATTTGTTTCAATTCCACAAATCATTAAACAAATTAATTAAACAGGCAGCCACCCATGCCAAGTGGTTTGCAGCTTTGTTACTTTCATCCCACAGTGAACTGATACCAAAGTTAAAAGTCCACTGGTCTCAACCTTGGCATTTTGCGCTATGGAAACAGAACCCTCAACTACCGAGCACTCTATGAGCAAGGTTTCCTGGAGGAACAATACATGGTAATTACTTAGGATCTCTCTATATTTTCCCCCTTCGTAAATGAGTTAAACCCATAAATGTCCCAAACCAAGACACATCCTGGCTGTAGATACCCTGGCTACTACCAATCAATCTCATCAGCTCCTCTAAGATGAAATATGGCAACCTTGCCATGCTTTAGGAAAAGGGCTCTCCACCATCCAAGATCTGTATAGCCGAAGATAGGGGCCCTCACCCCTCACCACATCATGGCGTTGGGGCGAGTCTTTATTTCCCCTAATTTGGCCTTTGTCATTTTGGGATGTAATGCTCACTGTTCTGTAATGTGACCTGTCCCGTTCCCACCAGCTCCTTCCAGGGCCAACTTTCTGACCTACACCAAGTGGCCTAGTTGAAATTACCTGATTGTACTTTAGCTCACTGTGTTCCGCTAGAAATGGAGCTTTCCTGAAGCAACCACCTTACCCCTGCCGCTGTTTGACACTCTCCCAATCTACCTTAGCACAACCATGTAGGCACATGATGTTTGCTCCCATAGTAGGCTCTGAAGCTTCAACCAAGCACTTCACCTCTCTGACAGGCAAACAGTGCACATGTTAACTCTGCATCTGCTACTGGTTAAAGTCCACCGGTACCAAGTCCTTAAAGGAAATGTTCTTTAGCCTTATTATATTTGCAAAAGTGCTTAAAAGCCTGGCTCAGTTTAAAGGACAGCTTTGAGAGAGCTACATCTAGCTGCAGGGGAGTCGTAGGCCTGAAGTCTCCCCTACCTAGAATAATTGCGGCTTTTTTTCAACATCATTGACTTCTCTTTAACCTGTTTTATGTAGAATTAGAAGGTGGTCTTTCTATAGTAATTTCCCACCTGAATACTTACTTTTTTACTCCTACTTTTTCCCTCCCCCCATTCAAATTTTCTCGGTCCTCCTGTTCCTATCTTACAAGCCCTCTCCCCGGGAGCTGGTTGTTTAACCTTTGCTGTAGGTGCTGCTTTCGAAAACAACTTAGAAGTTTGCCTAAGAGCTGCCACTCCTTACGCTTTCTGCTTTCTTCTTTCTACCGTGTTTTACACTCCCTTCCTTATTAGGGGCCCCCTTCTCACCACCCATTCTAAACATCAAGTTGATACCATACGTTGACAGGACTCTTCTCTCCCCAAAGATGCAGCCTCTTTTCAGAACTTGGTAGGCACACTTTGAGACAAAGGTCCCACCAACAACATGTGAGGTAAATGGCATGACCTCTTCGGGCTTTGGTAAATCTCCTATCACTGGAAAACACCATTTCTCCCCACCGCCAAGGTGGATTTCTTAGCCCCCCTTAAGAATTTTGTTTATATTTTCTAGAGGCTGGATCTGCCTAACATTTTGGGCATTATTCAATTCTAAAGCTTTTAACATTCTTTGAACCATTACTTGTATAAGGGATGAAAGGTTTAGCATTGCCAGATATTGAGCAAACTCAGACTCATTTCCCTGGGAATTGTTCTTATCAATAAATTCATAATTGTCATCTGGAGCTTCCCTCCTTAATCCTGCACCTGGCTCCTCAGGCCCAAGCGTATGTATCCTCCCAGTTTGACTAATTTAGGGAGATTCATTCAAGGCTAAACCTGCCCGCCTTTCCTCACAAATATTTGTAAGATGATGATCTTGGGGGCCTTACCCCCATGGAACCTCCCTGCCGCATTTAACACCCCTCCATCAGACTAGATAAGCTTGATACCTCCAACACTCCTGTCTCTAAACGGGCACTATCACTAATAGGGTGGGCAGTCCCAGTGACATTTATCTTTCCACAGTAACAACGTTTTGGATAAACTCAGATACCTTAACTTTTGGATAAACTCAGATACCTTAACTTCAGGTGTTTTGAAAACTTTAAGGGATTTGAGTACTTACCCATGTGAGGTGAACCACCCCCTCTCTGGAATATACTCTGAGGAACATCATCACAATTCTTCATGATCTCCACAAAATTTCACCTCTCAGGGTCCTTAGGTAGAGAGTGGACTTTACCCACCCCACCCTCACCAGTAGGGCACTTTACATGTTGGGGCTGTGTTACTAATGACCAATGGTCAGGAATGGTGGTGTCCATTGTGGTTTCTTCTGGTTTGACACTGCTCTATCTTCCAAAAACATCATTGGTGCATTATCATTGTCCAGCACCTCCATTGTCTCAATTGTCGGGCTCTTTGCTTTGAAATGATTCACAATAAAGTCCTGCAAGGACAATGGAAATCCTGTTACCGACCTAACTGACTTCTGCTTCTATTTCTACTTCCCCTTAGTCAGTGGGTTACTGTGTTTGTAGCGTTTGCTTGGAGCTGCAGAGAGGGCTCCACCGACCCTTCCTGCACATCCTAATCAGGTCTGTAACTGGAAGAGGCAAAGTTTGTTTATATTAAGGGCAGATCTTGGGCCATAAGGACAGCAGGATTATTCGGAACAATGGGCGCATCATGTACGTCGTCAGCTCGCATGCCTCCCACGCCTCTCAAATCTCCTATGTTTATAATCTCTGATAACCCCTCTGATGGTCTCCCTAGGGCTGCAGCTTCAGATGTATCTCTATATCTATATCCAGGCAGGGTGCTCAAGAGGTAGGTTGAACGGTGGATCCCACAGCACCTCTGAGTTTTTCACCACTGTGCCCTTTCGCAACCTCGCCCTTCTACCTTTTGCATAAATTGGTTAGATGCAGCATGCCTAGGGGTGGTCTTGGAAAAAATATTTAAGAGCTTTAGGAAAAATCCATCAGCCCCATGGTTTTCGCAAGAATTGAAAGCTGCACAATTTAAATGCAGACTTCAGGAGCGTAAATGGAGGAAAGAATACTGTCCTGAAGAAAAAATCAAGTACACTAAACTACTCTCTGTGTATAAGGAGGTAATTAAAGCTGAGAAGACTAAATATTTCTCAGGTAACATTTGATTAGCGACTAACTCTACCAGGGAGCTTTTTAAAACAGTCAAATGCCTGTCCTAATGGACTAATAGTAAAATCTTTGTCCCGGATGTATCCTTTTGTAACCAGTTGGCCGATTCTTTTCAGCTTAAAGTCAATTCTATATTTCAGGCATTTTCTTTTGCCCCGAATATACCAAATGTACTGGCAGTGTCAGATCAGGCCAAGCCTTTGAACTCCGGACTAGCCCTTGGGCCTTTGGAAACACAGAAATCTCTTACCCGGGAAAAAACAACCAATCTCATAAACTCCATCAAATCCGGGGTCCCTTCGGACCATTGTCCTCCTGCGGTCATTAATCTGGTGGCCAGTACGGTGGCAAGACCTCTCATGGATCTACTAAATGTGATTTTTAGTTCCGGACAATACCCAGACATTTGGAAGAGAGCCTCCATACTTCCTTTGGTGAAAAAGCCCTCTCTAGACCCCAGGCAGGTGAAAAGTTATAGACCCATTTCCCGTCTTCCGTTTCCAGCCAAGATGTTAGAGAAGGCGATGAATCAGGAAGTACTTTCCTTTTTAGATACCAGCCAGCTGCTGGATTCTTCTCAATACGGTTTTGGAGCACACCATTGTACTGATCTCTGTGCTGGTGGCAGCATCCGAAGAACTAAAAGGAATAGTTGACAATGGTGGCAGAGCAGCATTAATTCTACTGGATCTCTCTGCCTCCTTCGACACGGTTCATTACTCACTTCTCATTAAACTGTTGCACTCTCTAGGTTTTAGGAATACTGCACTAGCATTGTTGAGCTCATTTTTTAACAGGAGACAACAGTGGGTAGAGATGGGAGACGCACGTTCCAGACCTTTCTCCCTCCCCTGTGGGGAGCCTCAGGGTTCTGCCCTTAGCCCTACCTTATTTACTGTATATGTCACTCCCCTTATTAATCTCATTCATAGTTTTGTCCTGGCTGCATTCTCGTACGCCGATGATACACAGATTGCGGTATCTATCTCAACAGAGGTGGAAAAGTATGCGAGCAACTTTTGCAGTTGCATGGCCCAGGTTGCAGGCTGGATGCAGAGAAACTGTCTCAAGCTGAACTTGGATAAAACGGAAGTTCTGCTTTTTGGAAAGGATACCCCTTGTAGTTAGGCACCTTACCGTGGCAAGTGCAGAAGGCAAGAAATCTGGATGTCATATTTGATACCAAACTATATTTTTCGGATCAAATCAATGCTGTGACTTCAGCAGGTTTTTTATGTTGAGGGTTCTTAAGAAAATTCTGCCGTTCATTCCGTTTGATCTACAGAAGACGGTGATGATGGCACTCATCTTCTCGAAGATAGATTACTACGATGCCCTACATTTGGGCCCCTCAAAATATCTGAGAAAAAAGCTCCAGTCTCTGCAAAATGCAGCAGCAAGAACATTATTGAGGGTCCGGAAATTTGGACCAATTCTATCGCACGGCCTCCACTGGTTGCCAGTGGAAAAGAGGATTCTATTTAAGGCCCTTTGCATTATCAACAAGGCCCTTCACAGAGCCGGGCCAACCTATTTTCAGGATCGGTTCTCCTGTTATATTCCTTGTAGGAACCTTAGATCGAGCTCTTCGCATATGATCACTGTCCCAAGAATAAGCAAAGCAAAGTGTGGTGGAAGAATGCTTCTGTACCGCGGAGTGAAATTATGGAACTCCATGCCTTTTGCCTTTAATCTAGCAACCTGTCTTGCAGCTACTCAGAAAACAGTTGAAGACCTGGTTGTTTTCTCAATAGGTCATCAGCTACACCAGAGGTATGTCCCCAGGCGGTGCTAAGACAACTTTGGGTAATGCGCGCTCTATAAACCATTTAATTTAATTTTGGGCGTAGCAAGTGCTCCAACATACCGGTTCAGTCACAGGCTCAATAGTCAGGACAAAGCACCAGCACCAAGCACCTGCATCAGGTCCACCAGCTCCAGAAAGAACGGTAGGTGGGTCTGGAATATTGACAACAGGTTGCTGCCCCCCCCCCACACACTAATTAAGTGCAATAAGTAACCCAGTGTCAGGACATGGGAAATTTAAATACTCATGTCCTATGTTTTAAATAAAACGAATCCTGCCCAATGAGCCTTTAGTGCCTTCCTTAGGGTTGACTAAGTATTAGAAAGGTAGTTTTAGGCCTGGCAAAAGGTTAAATATGGCAAGGACAAAATGACATATTAAAACAATACTACATGCTGCAATGCCAGGCTCGAGAGATGTTTTTCAGTGCTACTTTATTGAGTGGCACAATGAATGCTGCAGCCACTTAGAAGCATTCATTTACAGGGTCTGTGTACATGTAGTACCATTTACCAGGGAATAATTAGCAGGGGTAAAGGGAGCAGAGTCCTAATGCCAACAACAATAGGTTTAGCAAAGACAGGGTAATGAAGGCCAAAAGTCTGGTGGATACCATGCCTAAGATGTTTGGCCTAACAACCGTTCTTTGGTAGCCTGTTGAGAAATAGAATACCATTTAGTTTGCTAATTATAAAACACATTTACCCAGCTTAGCACCAGCAAACATGTGCTAATAATCACTCTATGCAAGGGAAAATTATTAGAAACTGAAAACTTACCTGCTGGAAACCCTGGCGGGTCTTCCATCACGGCTAGCAGGGTCCTAGAAAGAAAGATAAGACACATATATAATGAGTGAGGGAAATAGACTTAGGAAGAGAGGGGGAGGAGTTACGAAACTCAAGAATGACAAAAATGAAAAAAGGACTCATCCTGGCAAGAGAAGGGGGTGGGGCATGGTTGAGAAAAGAGGAGTAGACAGTGAAGCGTGGAGACAAAGGTCCAACATGGAGGAGACAGGAATAATCACGAGAAAGAGGACAGGAGGAGCAAATACAGGGAGGAGAGAGGAAGGAGTCAGAGTGGAGTTAAGGACTCTGGTTCCTTTACCGGCCTACACAATCCTAAGGGCAAACGACTGGGAGAAGCAGATGGAGATGACATGGAGGACCAACACTTGGTCCGCAGAGTCCTCCACAGTCCTGGACTGTGGCCAGCCCAGGTGAGTTCAAACAGTGGGTGACGGCGTTGTTAAGGGAGATTTTTTTCCCTACTAAGCACAGTGTGATTTTACTTTCTCACAAGAAGAATTTTACTCTTTCTGGCACAGAATTTATTTTGGTGAACTTAGAAACATTAAACTAGTGAGGTGTAAAAGTTCTCTTTTCTTTCCTCTCAATACAATTGTCTCATATTTTGGACAAGACCTACATCGCACTGCCAAGGCGTATCACCTTGCACATCTTGTAAAACCTTTACTTCCTGTTTCTGCCCTGAGTGATTTGATCACGATGATAAAAGGAGGGAATAATCAACATACACTGGAGAAGTGGTTATGGGTTAGGAGGAAGAAACCCCAGCAAACACATTAGCTACTAGGGCATTTTTCTCCTTCATCTGAGGTGCACCAATGGCCGGTGCACGAAGACCTAGGAGGGAGAAGGAGAAAACACCATAAACTTACTCAACCCTACTGAAGAGCTTGGAGATTTCCTTAAAGGACAGTAATTCTACATATATTTTTTCCTCTTCTGTTGTTATCAGGAATTAAAGTCACCAGAAGTAAAACCACCATCTTAAAGCCTACCAAACATTATTTCTGCCCATTCCTCGACACTGTATAAAAAGGTTCCTGTAGGAGGCTGGCTTAGTATATATATTTAAGTGATGCACCTTGCACTAATCCAGTCAACCTTTACGGTGATTTTAGTGGTCTTTCATAACCATAGAAAGCTCTGAAAGTGATAGCGGTGGGCAGCAGCCTTCAGGCTTATCTTGAAGGAGTATTAAGCAGCTTGTTTTCTAGTTTATAGTGTAGGTTAAATGACAGAGAACCACACAGTGTTTATGTAAACATATTTCCATTTATCACACAATACTCACTAACACATAGGCATATCTCTTACCAGGAGACATCAATACAATACACCAAAATACTTCAAATGCAATAAGGTAAGTAGCACAAAATACAGTGATCTCCATGGGGAGACTAAACAGACTAAACCTTATACTAAGAAAGTAGATTGCGAATTGCAAAGGAAGACAGGCCTTAGACCAGAAGATGCAGAGGAGTGGGGAACACAAGGAACCACCCAAGGTAAGTACCCAGGAACCCCACTAAGGCTGTGTGCGGAGTGGAAACACAGCCGCGTGCCCAATGTAAGTCAATGGAGAAGTCGCGGTTTCAGTTTTGCAGGAGAAGGACCCTTCCAAGAGGACCCGAAGAAATCCCATGGAGTACAAAAGGTTGCAGAGCCACTGTCATGAAAATTAAAGCTTAACCACAATTCCCTGAAATCATCATTGTTACTGTGCATGAAAGATGTTTAGTAGTAACAGAGCTTGATATTCATTGTTGCATGTAGCAGTGCTTGATTACTGGTTATAACACTGTGGAGGATTGCTCCAATGCTTGTTTGCTGTTTGTAACTCTCACGTTGAGCAGGTGCGCTCAACTGACGCTGTCACACACGTGCAACACTGCCTATAAAAAGGCTCACCGGTTCCCTGACGACGCTTCGCTTCTCAGCTTGCGCGTCACTTTGGAGTTCCAGGCTCTCGATCTCTGCACCCGGACCCCGCCCTCGCCCGGACCCCACCCTCACCCGGACCTCGCCCTTCGTTTGGGGGGCACGACAGCTGCAGCCTACCTGATTCCTTGTGGCAGAGTTCAGCGGTCACCGGATTCCTCTTCAGTTTCCTGTTGATCACAGGAGCGCTTCGAGTGCCGGCAGAGACGAGTCTCCCGGCTTCCGGTTTCCACATCGGAGCAACTTGACAGGCGGACTTGCCTCTCCCTTCCGGCTTCAGGACTAGGATTCTCGGAGACATCGAAGGAGGACAGTAAGACTTTTCTATGATTTTGGGCCAAGAAACAAACATTGGCAATAGCAAACCGAATCTGGTGCAGTTTCAAAGAGACCTTGGCAAAGGCAAATTGAACTCTTCTTTTGGTTTCTAGTTATGTACAATTTCCAGTGAGACACTTCCAGTATTCTATATTGATATGCTGTAGTGATTGAACTACTATAATTGATGTTTGATAGCAGTGTCTTGTGGGGTTTGTTCTTTCTTTCTTGTTTTCTTTTTTTTTACAGAACCCCCTTTTAAAGACCTCACGTAGTAAGTGTAAGGTAAGAAAGAGCGCTGCATGCCAATTGTTACAGTTACTACTAACCAGTTATTAGAATGGTAAAGTGTAATGCTCATGCATCTCGTGCTCTGTGAACGCTCATTTGGCATATCTATCTCTTAAGGTGATTAAAGACTGCTAGACTGCAATTAAGTTTAGTGAACGTTTTGAACCTTGCGCACGAAGTACAGGAATGGGCTTGTAAATCAGTAGGTATGCATGTATGTAGTTACTAGCATTTGTAATACTGAGAAGTTAGGAAGGATGTTCTAAAATGATGGTTCTTTAATGCAGCTCAGCATCTAATCAAACAATACTGATCTGTGAAGGCCCAGAGTACTTCAAAGAGAGAGACGGTCATCTCAAGAAGAGATCCTGTGTTGTTTCTCTCTCTCTCACTTTCCGTCCCCATCCACAACCCCTTTCCGTCCCCGCTTCCCTGCCCCTTTAGGGGTCAGCACTTGTGACAGGTGTTGAATTCCTTGTCACATTTGTTGGTTCCTGGAGGTGTTGGGATTAGTCATCACCAAGACGGAAAGAACCTGGACTTCTGAAGTGGCACGCCTGACAGAAAGCGAAGCCAAACAAAAAAAGTCCTTATTTCCTCTTGTGTTTGACTAATCCCATGGAGGACATGGACATCAACCAGTTAGCTGAATTAGTGCGTAAAATGAATGACGAAATACAGGACCTACGTTTAGAAAACCAATCCCTTAGACAAGAACTAGACCACACTAGGGACGAGTTGGAGAGCACTAGAGATGGCTTTACCTCTTGGAGGGGTAAAGGGGAAGCAAAAAAACCTATTCTATCACCACCTAAGTTCGGAGTACCATTTCAAACTCAAACTCAGGGCTCAAGTTTGGGTCAAGGCCAGTCTGCTCATATCACAGTTGTCTCTCCACAACCGGTTCCCTTAGCCAATCCAGAGCGCTTCTCGGGAGACAGTGCTCACTTTACCACTTTTATGAGTCAATGTCAGTTACACTTCTTATGTAAACCCCACATATTCACTTCAGACACCACAAAGGTAGCCTTTATAATCTCTTATTTAGGGGGAGTAGCAGCAAATTGGGCCATGCCACTGGTGGATAAAAATGATCCCCTTCTACATAATCTAACCAATTTCAAAGCAGCAATGTCTAGTTTATTTGCGAAACATGTTTTTCTTCAAGCATCCGATAATGAGTTACTAAATCTACGCCAGGGCTCTCGGGATCTAATTTCCTACGTGACCACCTTTAACCGCTTGTTAGCAGAAACACAGTGGCCAGAAGACAAAAGAATATCCTTATTTTACTGAGGGCTTAGAGAGGAATTGAAAGATTCTTTGGCACACATAGTGAACCTACCTGCTGATTTCACCGAATTTCAGGACCTCGTAGTCAAGTTAGATCATAGACTAGGTGAGAGAAGAACAGAAAGACCAAAGTCAGATTTCAGGACTTTACACTTTAAATCTGAGAAGAAGGTTACTGAGGATAGGAATGCCCAGGTTGAGCCAATGCAGATTGGGGGGATCAAAGGACCCCTTACACAAGATGAAAAGGATAGAAGAAGGAAAGCCAATTTGTGTCTTTACTGTGGGAAGGCAGGTCACTTCGCTAAAGAGTGTCCAATCCGGCCAGCCAAAAAGAAACTTTTGGCCACGATTCAAGACCAGGAATCGGAAAACTAGTAGTCTCGAGGGAAGGAGAGGTCGATTCCTCGGGAGGCACTTTTGAGATCTCACAGTACATAACTAGTATTACTAAACATGTACCTCGTCATTTCACAATACGAATGATTTTGATTCTAGCTAATCAACAAAAACATAGCATACCAGTACTTATTGATTCAGGAGCTACCGGAAACTTTTTCGACCTAGGATTCGCTAAAACTCTAAATTTGAATAAGATTCCCAAGAAAGAACCAGAACCCGTGCGAGCTGTAGACGGTTCGGCACTTTCATCTGGTTTAATTAAGTTTCACACTCCTCCATTACTTCTTCTATCCGACAATGGTCATACTGAACTGACTGTTTTTGATTTAATTGACACGCCGGCATTTGGGGTAATCTTAGGCATTCCATGGTTGGAGCTCCATAACCCAAAGATTGATTGGATTAAGCGTACAGTAACTTTGGACTCCACACACTGTAAAGTTCATTGTTATCAAGAGCATAGAGATCCTGAACTACCCCTTATCTGTGCTGCCACCCAACCCAATGCTGTTGAGTTGCCAGCTGAAATCCAAGATTTCGCGGACGTTTTTGACCCTGTGAAAGCAACCAAGCTACCCCCTCATAGGGTTTTCGACTGCAGGATTGATTTAATTCCTGGAGCAGTGCTACCCTGCAGTCGGATTTACGCACTCACTGAACCTGAAAATCAGTATCTACGGACTTATTTGGACGAGTTGTTGGAGTTGGGTTTCATTCTGCATTCCACTTCTCCGGTCTCATCTCCGTTGTTTTTTGTAGCAAAAAAGACTGGTGATTTGAGGGCCTGCATAGACTATCGTGCAGTGAACAAAGCTACAATTAAAAACCGATACCCATTGCCTCTGATTCCTGTGCTACTAAACCAGGTTAAGGGATCTACAATTTACACCAAACTGGATCTCCGTGGGGCTTACCACTTGATCCGAGTAAAAGAAGGTGACGAGTGGAAGACGGCCTTCCGCACCAAATTCGGACTTTTCGAATATACAGTGATGCCCTTCGGTCTTTGCAATGCTCCAGCAGCATTACAATACTTCATTAATGAAGTTTTGCATGAGCTGTTGGACGTCTGCGTCATTGTATATATCGATGACATTCAGATTTTTTCCAAAAATCCTGAGGATCATGTGTTACATGTTAGATCGGTCTTACAGAAATTATGGGATAACTCCTTATTTGTCAAATTAGAGAAATGTGTTTTTAATACATCAACAGTAGAATTCCTAGGTTACTGGTTATCACCAGAAGGAATAGTCATGGATCCCAAAAAGGTAAAAGCAATTCTGGATTGGCCTACCCCCACATCGGTCAAAGAGATCCAAAGAATTTTGGGATTTGCGCAAACTTCTACAGGAGGTTTATCTCAAAATTCTCGGAAATCGTGGTGCCAATTACAAGTCTTTTACAGAAAGGAAAGAAATTTCAATGGAGTGCCGAAGCAGAACAAGCCTTTGACATTTTAAAGAAAGCCTTTACTTCTGCTCCCATTTTAACGCATCCCGACCCGGACAGACCATTTTTTGTTGAAGCAGACGCTTCGCAAACGGCAATTGGAGGAGTTTTGCTGCAAAAAGACACTAATTCAGGAAATTTCCACCCAATAGCCTTTTTTTCTAGGAAACTGTTACCAGCTGAACAGAACTACACAATTGCCGAGCGCGAACTTCTGGCAATCAAGGCTGTCTTTCAAGAATGGAGACACCATCTCCTGGGAGCCAAACATACAATAACCATATTCTCAGACCACAAAAATTTACAATTCTACTCCACCGTGAAGGCTTTCACACCGCGGCAGATGCGATGGTTGCAATTCTTTAGCGAATTCGATTTCATTATTACCTATAGGCCTGGAACCAAACAATTGTTGTCCGACACTCTTTCACGTCTGGTTTGCGATAAGAGTAGTGAGACAGGAAAAGGACAACAGAGCATAATACCCATAGAAAAGGTTTGTGCAGAAGTCACTCAATTAGATTTTTTGTCGATGCTCAGGGACCAGACCAAAGACCTGGATCAAAGTGATTGGCTTTCACAAAAGCTGACTACAGTATCAGATGGTATATTCTATCTAAAAGACAAAATATTCCTTCCCAAAGAAGACCTGAGAGAACTAGTGATTAAATGGAATCACGATCTAGCCTTAGTTGCTCATCCTGGCATTACCAAGACTACTGAGTTATGTCAAAGGTATTTCTGGTGGAAGGGAATGAAGTCAGACATACAGCAATATGTTCAAGCCTGTCCGGTCTGTGCCCGACAAAAAGTTTCACACTCATTCCCTGTAGGTCTATTACAACCAATGGAAGTACCCCCAACACCTTGGCATACTATCAGTTTAGACTTCATCACAGATTTACCAAGATCATCAGGAATGACCACAGTTTTGGTGGTAGTGGATTTGCTATCAAAAAAGGGACATTTTGTTCCATTACCTAAACTTCCTTCGGCAGTTGAATTCAGTAATGTATTTCTAATCAATATTGTTAAATTGCATGGTTTGCCACAAAAGATTATCTCAGACAGAGGTCCACAATTCCTGTCAAGATTCTGGAAACAACTGAGCACACAATTAGGAATAGATTTAGCGTTGTCATCGGCTTTCCATCCTCAGACTGATGGTCAGACTGAAAAGGTGAATCAATACCTAGAACAAAGTCTGCGTTGCTTAACCACCACTTTATCCTCAGAATGGATAGACGCCCTGCCTTTAGCTGAGTTTACTTATAACAACACTGTACACTCCGCTCTTGGTTATTCTCCATTTTACTTTCTCACTGGCCAACATCCCAGAACCCTACCAATAGTATTTCCTGAGAAAGACACTATCATGCCTGCAGTTTCCGATAGACTGGCCAGTTTGCGTAAGTTTCAAGAAAATGTGAAAGAAGCGCTGATTAAGCAAAAGGGAAAGATGAAATTTTATGCAGACCGACATAGGACACCAGCGCCAGTTTATAAACCAGGAGATCAGGTTTGGCTTTCAACCAAGAATATACAAATTGAGGGACCTAAGAAACTAAAACCAAGGTTCATTGGTCCATTTCCCATTGAAAAAATTGTAAATCCTGTTTCTGTGAAATTGAACCTTCCCCAAAGTTACAAGATCCATCCGGTGTTCCATGTATCTTTGATTAAACCTGTACATCCTGACACCCGTCCCGATTCTCCGCCCCCTCCAATTGTTGTTGGAGACCATATTGAGTATGAGGTCAAGAAAATCCTGGACTCAAAGAGACTGAGGGGGCGTTTGTATTATTTGATTGATTGGAAGGGTTATGATAGTTCTGAGAGATCGTGGGAACCTGAGTATAATGTCCACGCCCCCCGTTTGATTCGCTCTTTCCACGCCCAGAATCCTACTAAACCGCGACCCTTGAGGAGGCCTTTGGGGGGGGAAACTGTCATGAAAATTAAAGCTTAACCACAATTCCCTGAAATCATCATTGTTACTGTGCATGAAAGATGTTTAGTAGTAACAGAGCTTGATATTCATTGTTGCATGTAGCAGTGCTTGATTACTGGTTATAACACTGTGGAGGATTGCTCCAATGCTTGTTTGCTGTTTGTAACTCTCACGTTGAGCAGGTGCGCTCAACTGACGCTGTCACACACGTGCAACACTGCCTATAAAAAGGCTCACCGGTTCCCTGACGACGCTTCGCTTCTCAGCTTGCGCGTCACTTTGGAGTTCCAGGCTCTCGATCTCTGCACCCGGACCCCACCCTCGCCCGGACCCCACCCTCACCCGGACCTCGCCCTTCGTTTGGGGGGCACGACAGCTGCAGCCTACCTGATTCCTTGTGGCAGAGCCCAGCGGTCACCGGAATCCTCTTCAGTTTCCTGTTGATCACAGGAGCGCTTCGAGTGCCGGCAGAGACGAGTCTCCCGGCTTCCGGTTTCCACATCGGAGCAACTTGACAGGCGGACTTGCCTCTCCCTTCCGGCTTCAGGACTAGGATTCTCGGAGACATCGAAGGAGGACAGTAAGACTTTTCTATGATTTTGGGCCAAGAAACAAACATTGGCAATAGCAAACCGAATCTGGTGCAGTTTCAAAGAGACCTTGGCAAAGGCAAATTGAACTCTTCTTTTGGTTTCTAGTTATGTACAATTTCCAGTGAGACACTTCCAGTATTCTATATTGATATGCTGTAGTGATTGAACTACTATAATTGATGTTTGATAGCAGTGTCTTGTGGGGTTTGTTCTTTCTTTCTTGTTTTCTTTTTTTTTACAGAACCCCCTTTTAAAGACCTCACGTAGTAAGTGTAAGGTAAGAAAGAGCGCTGCATGCCAATTGTTACAGTTACTACTAACCAGTTATTAGAATGGTAAAGTGTAATGCTCATGCATCTCGTGCTCTGTGAACGCTCATTTGGCATATCTATCTCTTAAGGTGATTAAAGACTGCTAGACTGCAATTAAGTTTAGTGAACGTTTTGAACCTTGCGCACGAAGTACAGGAATGGGCTTGTAAATCAGTAGGTATGCATGTATGTAGTTACTAGCATTTGTGATACTGAGAAGTTAGGAAGGATGTTCTAAAATGATGGTTCTTTAATGCAGCTCAGCATCTAATCAAACAATACTGATCTGTGAAGGCCCAGAGTACTTCAAAGAGAGAGACGGTCATCTCAAGAAGAGATCCTGTGTTGTTTCTCTCTCTCTCACTTTCCGTCCCCATCCACAACCCCTTTCCGTCCCCGCTTCCCTGCCCCTTTAGGGGTCAGCACTTGTGACAGGTGTTGAATTCCTTGTCACATTTGTTGGTTCCTGGAGGTGTTGGGATTAGTCATCACCAAGACGGAAAGAACCTGGACTTCTGAAGTGGCACGCCTGACAGCCACCCCACCCAGGAATGACCCGGCAACCAGGTTACCTACACCAGGGAAGCCAGGAACAAAGGGGTGAAGATAAGTCAGAAACCTCCATAGACGACAATGGAAGACTTAGAAGAAAATTACTCTGGAGAAGATGATGAAGACGTCCAGTGGAATCCAAGGGTGGATTCTGGAAGTGAAGAACCCGCAAGCAGAGGAGACAGAGTCTATGCCACTCAGGAATGACCAGGAGGCACAAAGATACAATGCCAACCGATGTCGGGATGTTCAGAAGACTCAGCGGTGACCTTGTTGCTGCAACCGTGAGGACCAGGAAATGCTGAGGAAGATCAGGAGCCCTGCAAGAGCTGTCCCATGTCAGATGTCAGTGACTAGGTGGTCGATGTCTGGCGGGAACACCAGTTAGCCTTGGTAGCTGCAACTGGCGTGGAGAACGAAGAAGGAGCAACGTTGGGACCAGCAAGGTTCAGGGGACTCACCAACAGCAGGAGAGTCAGAGCAGGCACTGAGCATGCAGGGGAGCCAACTGAAGCAGTAGAAGACCCTTAGGAGGACACAAAGGCTGAAGGCACAGTAGTCGGAAGAGGACCTCGAGAAGCTCACCAAAATTGAAGGCCCACGGTGAAGAGGATGCAGTGAGGAAGCTGATCTTGGAGGAAAGAAATGCTGGAGGCTAGAGCTTCTTGTAGCTCAAAGATCACTGGAGTGTGGAGTCAACAAGCTTTTGCAATGGCAAGTCGACATGATGCACAAGGGTTTAGTCCAGTGGCTCTGACGAGGGATACTGTCCTCCAAATTGCAGGGAAGACAAGTCAGGCCTCTGGAGAGCAACAGAACCACCATCTGTATTGCTGAGCCTCGGGAAGTCTGTAGGACGACAGGAGCAGCAGATAGGTCAACTTCGTTGATTGTGCCGCAGGGGAGTGACTCCTTCTCTCCAAGGGAGATTACTTCGGGTGTCCTTGTTACTCTTAGGTCTGTTGAAGAACCTGGAAGAAACACAGAGAACGAAGAAGGCTTGCAGAACAGCGAGACCAGGAACAGCAGGAATCTTCCTAGGTGCAGTCTCGGTTCCAGGCAAAGTCCAGCGAAGTCCAAGTGTCCAGATGGTCGAAGAGTGACGTGGATTCAGCCTTGAGTCTTATCCGATGATGAATCTGAAGGAACCACCCACAGGTAAGCACTTATGTATCCTAAGGAAAGGGTTTGAATAACTCAGGGGTCCCTCCCAGAGGTGGGGCTGGACAGAGGGGAGGATACTCCCATGTCCTTTTGTCCAGTTTCATGCCAGAATGGGAGCCCAGGGTTCCCTGTGCTAGCTCAAACTGAAGTATACAAGAAGGACACCAAATGTGTCCTTCAGCCCTTCAAAGCAGACTGGTAGGGCTGGCAAGCACCCCTACCCCAACCCAATACACTAAGTCGTGTCTGGGAGGTGGTCATGCCTCTCTGTGACAGGAAACATATTGTTCTATCTTCCCCTGCTCGAGCTTGGCTCAGCAGCAGGAGGGCAGAATCGTGTCTGTGGTCAGCAGCAGCACTAGCTAGCTGTCAGACCCTGAAAGGCTGTTACCGTGAGTACAGGGACGTATCCCAAAGGAGCCCCCCAGTACATGGAATGTTCCTTCCATCACTGGAATTGGTGTTGGGGTATGATTCCAACATGTTTGATTTCAAACATGACTGGGTTCAGTGCAGCCACTATATAGTTAGACATCTTGTAATGACTGATGTCCACTATATGTATTAAAATGGCTGACCGCACATACAAAGCCTGGAGAATCGACTCCGGGTTTGTAGGGATGTCCTGCTCATGCAGGGGAACCCTCACCTGCCCTCAGGACTGAAGAGCCTGCCATAGGAGTGACTTATAGGTTTTAATGCGATGACCTCAGATATAAGGACACTTATGTCTGTTTTGAGAGGTGCAAGCATCAACTCACACAGGCTGCAATGGCAGGCCTATAGTCACAGTTTAAATGGACTCCTACGGGTGGCACAATACATTCTGCAGCCCATGGGAGACCCCTTGTGTACCAATGCCCTGGGTACCTTGGTACCTTATACTAGGGACTTACAGGGGTACACCAGTAGCCAATTGTGGATGTACACAAGTACTTACCAAGGTCAATTTAGGGAGAAAGCACAGTGACTGGTGTCATGATTAGCAGGTTTTTCAGTCATACTAGGTCAAAAACATACTGACACCAAGCAAAAATTGGGGGTAACCATGAAAACAGAACCTGTTTTCCTACAGTTCCATAACTTCTCTTCACAAATGAAGCACGACAACCCCTTTAAATGTGTTCCTACTCAATGGTAGACAATGTAAGTTTTAAATAGTCCCAGCAAATCAATATGTATCTGATTTACTCTGAGAGCTCTTACTGTTTTTCACCAAATACTTGTTTATGTTCGAACCCAAAAATAGGACATTCTGTGGCACAGGAAGTATACAGAGAATGCTGCCAAATAATATTAATTTCCTTCAACTGACATATTGGTAGAAGTAATGTTTCTGCATGGAAGGCATGGATTGATTAACAGGGTTCAGACAAGTTCAGCTTCTCTGCTTTCTCACCCAGCCAACAAATCCCTGCATTAAAACAGATGTGATGTGAGTGACTATTTTATCATCGGCTCAGAAACCTAGCACAAATATGTGGTCATTATCTTAAATCCTAAATCTGGCTTTAGGTATTCCTTGGCTCAAAAATCTACCAAGCATTGCATGACACTCTGCTCAGACGTTCAGCACACCATGTTATTGGTCGCTCAATAAGCTAATATGCTGTGACAGTCTTCTCTGAAATGTGACACTGTATGTTCCTAGGTGATCCTTGGCTCAAATATTTTGCACACATTGTGATTGTAGGCTAAGAAAGATGACACACTGTGTGACCATCTGCACTGCATGCTGAGGCCTTATCGTCAACTAAAAAACATGGGCAGAAGTGGGCAAAATGCACAGGAGAAACCTTGAGCAGTTGAAATAGTCCAACCTACCGGCTGGTACTGAGCCAGGCTTCTTCATACAGGCTATTCTTTTCCACTGGAGCGCTCTCTCCTCCTGCCTATCCCTCTGCGTGTGAGCTTGCTGACAGCACTAGAGGACCTGGGGCTTACCCTTCTACATCCTCACCTATCATGGCTTCTGATAGGGCTTGGGTTGACATTGCTAAAAACGAGACACTCCCCAAACATGCTTATATATTTCAGAGGCCTGTGTTTCGATGGGCTTCTGTATGACTTGTGTATGTGTGAAGGGAGCGGCAATGAGAAATGACCCTCACACATGTGCAATCCCTTGAGCTCCTCTAATGCACCTGCCCCTAAAAATTTTTAGGGAAAAACAACGAAGTAGCGGTCGGCTGTGCGAATAGTCCCAACGCAGCACAACGTCCAGATTTCTGGCGTGGGGCGTCGCGGGGGGTGGGTCATCAGTAGCAAACTGTTGTGCGAATAGTTCCAAGGCAGCAGAACGATGGCACCAAGGTGATGTCCAGTAAGTTGCCGCACTGGTTTTGGTATCCTACAATGCTGCTCCGAATAACGGCGTGGGGCGCCCCGGGGGAGGCGGCGTGAACGGGCCTCTCCAGGTGGAGTGTCATCTGTTGTAGTGGGGCGCCCCTTTACCGTTTCAGTTGCCATTCCGTCCGTTTTTGGTCCACTGTGTCAAAAGCCGCAATTCAGCTGAGTTGCGCCCACTCTTGCGGTGCAGCGATAGGCGGCTGTCACAGGATTCTCAAAATGGCGGCAGGCTCTTTCCTTTTTGGGCCTGGTCCACTGAAATGGCCCTGGGACACCTTGGAAATCGGACGCTTGTCTGCTAGGTCTTGGACCCCATTCTCGAAAGCGCCCCCTCCGCCTTGAGGATTTATCAAAAGTTTTGGGGGCCCCCGACTCCTGTAGGCTTCTGGTGGGGAGCGGTTGCCATGATTGCTCGCGGAATGACCACGACGGAGCTACGAGATGGTGGTGCTCTCATGCTGAAGCCAGCTTCAGTCTGAAACATCCAGAAACAAGGTGGGGCTTTCATCGTTTGGGAAAAAAAAAAGTTTTCATCCAATGAAAAGTGTTGTTTTTAGGTCATATGATCAAGCCTTCCATCATTAGGAAACCAAAAGTAAAATGAACCAATGAAAAGTTTTATAAACAAGTCACATGACCTGTTATGCGGCATAGGGTATAAAAAGCGGAGAAAATACGTTGGCACGTGAGGCGGCGTCAGTAGCGGACCGATGTGCGAATAGGCCGAAGGCAATACAACGCGCCAAGATCCGGATGGCACCGAGGTGGTGTCCAGCAAGTTGCAGCACTGGTGTGGCCATCCTACAATGCTGAAAGTCGGCGTGGGGCGCCCCGTTGGCCTGTGAGTTTGCGTCAGTAGCGGACCGATGTGCGAATAGGCCGAAGGCAGCACAACGCGCCAAGATCCGGATGGCACCGAGGTGGTGTCTAGTAAGTTGCCGCACTGGTGTGGCCATCCTACAATGTCCCTACAATGTTGAAAGTCGGCGTGGGGCGCCCCGTTGGCCTGTGAGATGGCGGCAGTAGCGGACCGATGTGCGAATGGGGCCAAAGGCAGCGCAACAATATTTTCGGAATAGAAGACACCACAAGGCGCTGAGATGCCAAGATCCGGATGGCACCGAGGTGGTGTCTAGCAAGTTGTGGCACTGGTGTGGCCATCCTACAATGGTAAAAGTCGGCGTGGGGCGCCCTGTTGGCCTGTGAGATGGTGTCAGTAGCGGACTGATGTGCGAATGGGGCCAAAGGCAGCGCAACAATATTTTCTGACTGACACCACAAGGTGCTGAGATGCCAAGATCCGGATGGCACCGAGGTGATGTCTAAGTTGCGGACCGATGTGCGAATGGGGTCAAAGGCAGCGCAACAATATTTTCTGTATGGAAGATACCACTAGGCGTTGAGATGCCAAGATCCGGATGGCACCGAGGTGATGTCTAGCAAGTTGCTGTACTGGTGTGGTCATCCTACAATGCTGAAAGTCGGCGTGGGGCGCCCCATTAGCCTGTGAGATGGCGTCAGTAGCGGACCGATGTGCGAATAGGCCGAAGGCAGCACAACGCGCCAAGATCCGGATGTCACCGTGGTGGTTTCATAGTTGAGAGGCACTTCATCTGCAGTGGGGCGCCGAGATCCGGATGGCACCGAGGTGATGTCTAGCAAGTTGCTGTACTGGTGTGGTCATCCTACAATGCTGAAAGTCGGCGTGGGGCGCCCCATTAGCCTGTGAGATGGCGTCAGTAGCGGACCGATGTGCGAATGGGGCCAAAGGCAGCGCAACAATATTTTCTGAAGAGAAGACACCAAAAGGCGCTGAGATTCCAAGATCCGGATGTCACCGAGGTGGTGTCTAGCAAGCTATGCAGTTGAGTTGTGTGCGCACTTGCGGCGAATAGGTCGAAGGCAGCATAACAATGTTTTCTGAATAGAAGACACCACAAGGCGTTGAGATTCGGTTACCACCGAGGTGATGTCTAGCAAGTTGCCGCACTGGTGTGGCCATCCTACAATACTGCTCCGAATAGTGGAGGCTCGTCTGCTGTAGTGGGGCGCCCCTTTACCGTTTCAGTTGCCATTCAGCTGAGTTTCGGCTGCTCTTGATGCTACAGTGACAGGCGGCTGCAACAGGACTCTCAAAATGGCGGCCTGTTCTTTGGATTTGGGCCTGGTCCACTAAAATGGCCCTGGGACACCTTAGAACTCGGACGCTCGATTTTTTTTTCCTTTCCTGTACATGCAAAAAAAGGTAAATGCCCGGTACGTTACACGCTTCATCTGCCACGATGAACTCTCCAGAGGAACCGAAAAAAAATATAGTTATGGTAACTATACCATGCATCGTCATATGGAGAGGTGGCACCAATTAATTATAGTGCTGCATAAAAGAGAGATTTGGAGGAGAACCCCTGACCTGCTAGTACATTCATCAAAGAAGTGGCACTGACAGCATCAGAGGCAAGGGAAACGGTCCCAAATATTTAGAAGAACTTTGGAAAGATTAAAATGACATGTTTAGATTGTGGCAAATTAATTTCATGTGGACAGATGAGTGTTACTCTAATAAATACAGCATATGAACATCATCATAGTCGATGGTTGGTAGAGACATTTTGACTATATCCTGGACCTGCCCGTCCTCGCCCAAAATGGCGCCGGAATAAATGGGACTCGTAACTCCTTGTTGTGTACTGGTTGCAGAACCTTGAAATCACGAGATACGTATGCAGTTTTGAAGCACATGGCGGGCGGGGACGAGAATTGATTGAATATTTCGACATCCCTATTGATATTAAGTTCTGATGTGTTATTGATTACTGTACTATTGAAAGTTCGAATTAACGTCACCCATGGTACTTGCCCGCAAATGTATATCTAGATAATTTTATTGTAACTGGCCCTGTCGTATTTTAATTATAAAATGTACGTCCACCGATTCCGTAACTGTTAGACACCTTAGTTCTTGCAACCTAATGGCCCGCCCGTTACGTTCCTCTACAGTGTAAATGTCTACTCATCATATACGATTACAGTTTGCTCCGTGGCCGGCCCACGTGGTTATAGGCTCGTATTTGTATAATGAAATTTTCACAATAAAGGTTTTTAAAAGAAAACATGGTAGTAGTATATACATTGGTAAAGTTTTTAATAATAGTCACTGTTTTAGAATCAGTAAAAGGCAAGTGAAATAAAGCAGACCAATTACATGAAGGGTAAAAGGTATAATTCGAAGGAACGCAGTAAAGATAAATGGTCAAGGGCTGTTGTGTTTTCTACTCCTGCAACATAAAGTGATCGATAAGAATCTCATATTCAGGCGTATCGGCGACTAAGACAGCAGGTCGACCCTCTTTTGCTCAACGGCTCCGTCATGGGACGAAGAAACGCTCTTTTTCTCGAAAAAAGAATATATTTTACTTGCAGGACAGTTGTAAATTTTCCGGGAAAGTACATTAGCCTGGAACATTATAACATATATTTAAGAAAAAAAAATGTTCGGAAGTTATAAAAAAGTGTAATTTTTAGGTCATATGACCAAGCCTTTCATCATTAGAATAAGAAAAGTAAAATGAACCAATGAAAAGTTTTATTAACAAGTCACATGACTTGTTATGCTTACGTTACGCGCTGCGCGCCCCGGATGACTTCCGGATGCGCTAACGCGGCGCGTCATATGACGCATTACGCGACAACGCAGGTCCAGAATATAGTCAAAATGTCTCCACCAACCAGCGGTTGGAACACAACCCCTTTCAGCAGGCTAAATAGTTCTGTTAAATGACAACAGAAGGGACAGGCAACAAGAACCATCAGTCAAAGAGGGGAGGGCTAGTTCTTCTCTACCGGGTTACATTGGGGCGCTACCGGAACTGATCGAATTGGTAGTCTACAGTGTTTCTGGATATTCAGACTGAAGCTGGGGTTAGCATGAGAGCAGCACCATTTCGTAGCTCCGTCGTGGCCATTCCGCAACCAATCATGGCAGCCGCTCTTTATCGTTATTTTGGGCGGGGTGGGTGGCGAAGCCAAGCTGTTTTGCAGCCATCATTGTGTGGAGTTCAGTTCATCTCACTAGTTTTGTATTTGTCATGAGGGGTTGTTCCTAATGTTTCTATTTTAGCGAGGTCAAAAAGAGATCCCATTAGTGGCCTACTGATTTTGCTCGATTCCTTTTCTTTTTTTTTTACACGATTTTTCGTTATCTGCGAAGACTAAACAGAGTATTGCGACTCTGTGTTTGTTTGTAAATAGAGAATGAACCAAAGAGAACCAATTCTAAAACAGTAAATACTTGGATAACAATCAATCAAATGGAGAGAGAAGCAGGCACAACGTATTACAACGGGGGCAAAGGCCTGCGTTAACTACCCTTCACTATGTGCAAAGAGAGAGTACTCCTAATAGAAATGAGGGGGGGGGCACCATTCAAAGCAGATCAGTGTGCATAAACACGAAAATGTTTTCACTTACCACGTACTTGACATTCGACAGCTTATGATATTTGCTATTAAAAAACCATTGAAATTCACTGAAAAAACCATAGGTTATAGACCATATATAGTTAGGAATTAGCATTTACAAAACCTTGAAAATTCACTGAAAAAACCATAGGTTATAGACCATATATAGTTAGGAATTAGCATTTAAAAAACCTTATTTTACTCACACAAAACCATTGAAATTCCATATATAGTTAGTTGCACTAACTATATATCGCGCACCCGCAATCCACTGCTGATCATGTCACATATTACATCATTCATGACATGGTCAGTGACATCACTGATGACATCACTGATGACATCTCAAATGACATCACTGATGAGATCACTGATGACATCATCCAGTGACTGTGTGTTTCTGTAAAGTTTAAATATGTTTTACATATTGAAGAATGAGTAGATGTATAAGTGTCTGGACGAAGGATTTAGTAGGTGCATGACTGAATGTATGAGTGAGTGATTAAATGTGTCTCACTGAGTGCATGGGTTAGTGACTAAACTGTCTTAATTTGTGCATCATTATGTCTGTTGTTCTGTAAACTGCTGCATGTGTTGATCAGTAGCTATATGATTAACTATATGGGTTATTGATTGATTGTCCAAGTATTTGTATGGGAGACTGAGTGTGTGTGTGGCTGGCTGGGAGGTGTGTGACTCTGTGCAGATCAATGTGTACTTGTATCAATGATTGTATAAGAAAGTAAGTATGTGTTAGTATATGTTTGAAAATGTAAGGTGCTCTATGTTTAACTGTATAGACAAGAAAATGGAAGTGTGATTGATTCTTTACAGGACTGACTAGGTGTGTGAGTAACTCCATGGATGAGTGGCAGAGTGTGAGTGTCTGTATAGGTGTATGAGTGCATATGATAGTGTTGTAAAGATGAGTGATTGTATGTATGAATGATTGTATGGGTGAATGAGTGAATGTGTGTGTAGACGTAGGAATCAGTGAGTACGTATGTAGTAACTAGTATTGGTGTGTCAATGGTTTCAAAAATTATACTCTGTATTTAACACTGGGTGAAACAGAGGTTATATTAAAATGTGAGGAGATGCATTGTATTGTCACATGAATGATATCATCAGTGATGTGGTCATTGATGTCAAATGAGATGTCATCAGTGATCTCATCAGTGATGTCATTTGAGATGTCATCAGTGATGTCATCAGTGATGTCACTGACCATGTCATGAATGATGTAATATGTGACATGATCAGCAGTGGATTGCGGGTGCGCGATATATAGTTAGTGCAACTAACTATATATGGAATTTCAATGGTTTTGTGTGAGTAAAATAAGGTTTTTTAAATGCTAATTCCTAACTATATATGGTCTATAACCTATGGTTTTTTCAGTGAATTTTCAAGGTTTTGTAAATGCTAATTCCTAACTATATATGGTCTATAACCTATGGTTTTTTCAGTGAATATATATATATATATATATATATATATATATATATATATTCACTGAAAAAAACATAGGTTTCAGGGGCGTTATAGTTAGTTCGACATTTCACTCGTACAAAACCATTGAAATTCCCCCGTTATAATTAGTTCAGCTAACTATAACTTGCGCGCCCGTAATGCACTGCTGATGACGTCACATATTAAATCACTCATGACATGGTCAGTGACATCACTCATGACATCACTGATGACATCTCAAATGACATCACTGATGACATCACTGATGACATCATCCAGTGAATGTGTGTTTTTCTGAAAATTAAATATGTTTTATATATATATATATATCTGAAGGTCGATGGAAGAATAAATGGGTATATAAGTGTCTAAATGGATCTTTTTTTATAAAATTGATTGTATAACTGACTTAAGTGTATCTTAGTGAATACATGGGTTAGCGACTAATGTTTAAATATGTAAATATCTGTATCAGTCTCTCACTTTGTGTATAAATGACAGCATGGGTTGGTGAGTAGCTACATGAGTGTCTATATGGGTTATTAGTTGTTTTTTGAGTATCAGTATGAGTGTGTGAGTGTCAGTGTGGTTCGGTGGGGGTAGTACTTAGCGCATAGATTCATGAATGAGCGACTCACTGTTTGTATGTGTTGAAGACAGGATGTGTGCAGGACTGTATGGGTGGATGAGTGTGTGTATGGGTGTGTTAGTGAGTGAATGACTGTCTCAATAGTGTCTTTATGAGTAACAACATATGTTTTAAACTAGTATCTGTGAGTATTGGTTATATAAGTGAGTATATGTGAGAGTGAGAGATTGGAAGAGTTCCTGTATAAATAAGTATGTGTTTTTATAAGTGATGGTTTAAGAGAGTACGTATGTGGAAGTTTCTGTAGAAGTAAGTGTAGTTGTGTGTGTATAACTGTATATGCAAGTAAATGGATGTTTGATACTTTGTTTGCATGTGTGACTATGTGTCGGAGTAACTCTATGGATGAGTGGCGGTGTGTAACAGGATGTATAGGTGTATGACTACATATGATGAGTGAGTACATGTAAGAGTGACTGTATAGGGCTGTTGGTGAATGAGTGGATGTGTGTGTAGATCTTGTAATTACTGAATAGGTGTGTTGTAAGTGGTATTAGTATGTCCATTGTTTTGAAAATGTTAGCTTCTATTTTTGACTGTGTGTATTGATGGAGCAAGGTGGAAACAAACATTTTTGTATACCCCTTGTAAAATTAACTATCCGTAACAATAATTTGTACTAAACGTATGGCTTTGAAATGAACCAACATAGAATAGAATGCACACACACAAATGCACGTGGAATACTAATTTGCATGAAATTGCCAAGCATAATTTACTAATTTGTGGTATATTGTGTCATAAAAGGTGTGCATTTGTCGAAATCTAATTGAAAATTGCATGAATGTGCTTTTTGTCTGTTTATTTGTGGCATAAATCATGAAAATTGGTAAGTAAAAACACGCATACGTGTTGCTTAAAGCTAGGTAAATACTAACTGGGATATTATTAGAAGGGGAGGTAAACAGAAAGGCTTTATTTTGTAAAGTTACGTTTATTTGTGTTTGTTTCTGTAATACTTCCTAAATTGAGGCCTGTGTGAGCAAACAAAATGGAAGCTGACTATAATTCCGAGGTGGCGATCGAAGTACGCATGCGCCAACTGGAGATGCAAGCTGCCTGTGCCTGAGCAGTATGGGTCAAGGACAGCGTGGCCTGCCTCATGGTGCACATGCCAAGTTTGTTGAAGTCAGCAAGTTAACTCGTGGGAATGGGACACCGAATAACAATTTAAAGGACACTTCGAAGGAAGTAAAAGTGTGAACAATCGCACCACTATTTTTCTAGTCATAAGGATGACTCTGCATAAATGGGACAGTAAAGCGATGAGGTGATGCTCTTCCAACTCTAAATTGACCAATCACGGACATTTTAGGACATAAGAGTTACGAATTTAGACAGATAAGTTAGTGAAAAAGGGTATAAAAGAGGACATTTGGGACTTTGAAAATAGCTTGCTTTTCAACCTGATCCTTGCACCCCAAGATGCTGTCGGTCTGCGCAATTTTTCTTAAGGCGCAGGGACTTTGACATTTTTCTAAACTTTAACTTTTGAATGGGTGTGAAGTCTTATGAGAAGGGAAAATAGAGAGAGATAGAGAGGTGTTTCTTTGGGAGCTATTTTGTTTTTGTGCTGATGTCTGCGTTTCTACATATGGGTAATATACGTTTTCCTTATTTCTCTAACCTTTCATGCTTATAAATAAATGTTTTGAATTTACCCTTTCTTTTAGGATTATTAATGCATAATTGAATTATTTCTTTCAAGTAAAAACATATAGATCATGCTAGGAGATTTAAATCTCTAAATAAAAATTTAATAAATGGAGAATTAAGCAGGTCTTGATTTCCTTTAGTTAACTTTTACTAGCTGATCCATCGAAAAATGAATAGTGGGGTGTTTTAAATTTTTCCTTTAGAAAACCATGGTATTAAAATAAAACTGCAGCTGTAAATAATGTATACATTTCAAGATTAGGCACTCCGCTATAGCACCGCGGCTCTCCTTTTAGGTCTTCACTGAATTCTCAGAGTAGAATAAATGTGTGAGTGAATGAAAGGTAAGAGTTATGGGCCCAGTTGTGAGAAAATAGTGAATAACTCCGTAGGTTGAGGTGATGGTTTATGAAGAATTTTTGGAGCTGCGCTGCATCAGTAATACTTGGTAGCAGAGGATAGGTTGCTATAGGTTGACTAAGATATATGATGTGTAGAGTAGAATATATAGAATTTTGATGTACAGAACTTTAAGACTAACATCTGTTGAGTTTGTATTACGTTATATGTAGTCTTGAAAAGGCTTCCGGAAAGTGTGGGAAGCTGGTCACTTTGTCTGCAGGCAGAGGAAGTGTGGCAACTGAAGTCGCACATCACATAGTCTGTTTCAAAGTGGTGACATTGTCGTATGTTACAAGTTTAGGGACTTTTACGTGTAAAAGTGGTGAATGTATAGCAAGGGCAACCTATCTTGGGTCTGAGTACAGGGATCATTGCGTATTCTGTCTTAAAACTTTACCCGAGGAGAGTAATAAAGTTTAACCTAAGCTTGAGAGAAGGGTAAGGTAGAGGGAAGTGCTACTTTATCGGCGAAAGTAAAAATTCTGTGGTAGAGAAGGGGTAAGCGTTGTCTACTGGAAATACAGAATTCTTGTGTGATTGAAGAACTATCCTTTTGGTTTTAGCGAAACAGACCAATGGAGTTGTTTTATGTAGTTACTAACTGATTTTGCTGTATAAAAGTGTAAATTCAGTGTACCGATAAATTTTGTAAGGGTGGGGCTTGTCGGAGCTGCAGAAGCCGGAGCAGGGCTGACATCAAAGGCATCGCCCTGGGATTGGTCCGTGTGACCAATACAGAGTAAGGGCTGATTGGTGCATCAGCGAAAGCAGTGAAATAATTGGCTGAGCACTAATGAAACGTATCTTGTTCTAATTGGTGCGATAGTGTAAACCGCGCTGCGATAGGCTGCTGTTACGAAGCAGTTTACGGAAGAGAGAGCGATCTTTTGAAAAGACAGGAGATTAATAACAAAATGGAATTTTATTACGGAAGGGAAAAAGAGAGGGCCAAGAAATAGAGGTCGTGGATTTTGGAGAGAAACGCATGAGACTAGAATGCGAAGGTGGAGAAATGCTAACATGTGTGATGGAATGAATCCGGTAAGATTGGTAGATGAGGAAAAAGGGCGAAAATGTACAGAAAAAAGGAATAATATAGAAACAGGAAAAAGGAGTTATGAGGATTGTGGGTCCGAAGATGCAGTGTTGGAAGAGATCCTAAATAGGGGACCACTGCCTTACTAAGCAAATTCTATGGGTACAACTCCAAGTGCCCTACGGTTAGAGGATAGACTTGCAGAAACTCCAAAACGGTTTTCAAACTTCAGAGATCTCCCAGAGAGAGTAGAAATGAGATATGATTCGGATGTTCCATTAATCGGAACTAGATATATTGGGACACCTAAACAAGGGAATGGAATGGAGAGTATTGGAAAAAGAATAGAACAACAAGTTAAAGCACAACAGAGTACTTCTGAATATATACGTTCCACAAATGAATTAACTGAAAAGATACAGGAGCTTACTAAAAATATAGAAGCTGTAACTGTTCCAGTAACGATAGGTCCTAGAAATTCCAGTGTTTGAAAACCAGAAGATAAAAGAGACATCTTTAACTATTCATTTAAATCAGAGTTTACAAAAAGTAAAAGAAAAGGTTTACCCGGATTTGTCAGAGATTAAACGTACCAACCAAATTACACCGCCAGATTTAACTTTTAATCAGAGGCTTCCGTATACATTCCCAACAGGAGTGGAATCTGGTTCTATAACTCCTGAGAAAAGTGTAGAGAAAATCGTTTTAACACAAACTCCAGTAGGGCCAACAGAGCAGGAATTAAGTGATTGGATCAGAACCTTAAAACTGAAAGAAACGGAACCAATATTATTAGATGTAGCAAGGCTAAAGGTTGCTATGGAAGAACTAATAATTGGAACAATTGGTACAGATAGATTGAAAAATTATCAGGATGATGAGCTCATATTCATGTGTAGGAGTATTACGTGGAAAACCAAAAGCATGCATGATCGATTTGAAAGTTTAGCAAGTGAAATGGATGTGGATTTTACAAAATACAAAATATTGCAGAAGCCTTATTGAGTGGATTTTACTGATTTCAATATAGAAAACATGAATACAATCAATCAATCAATCATGCCATTTGTATAGCGCACTACTCACCCGGGAGGGTCTCAAGGTGCTTGGGGGGAGGGGTATGCTACTGCTCGAACAGCCAGGTTTTGAGTTGTTTCCTGAAGGCGAGATGGTCCTGGGTCAGCCGAAGGTGGATGGGGAGGGAGTTCCAAGTCTTGGCAGCCAGGTAAGAGAAGGATCTTCCTCCGGCGGTGGCTCTTCGGATGCGTGGTACGGCTGCGAGGGCGAGGCTGGTGGACCGTAGCTGGCGGGTGGGCGTGTAGAAGGTCAGGCGGTCATTGAGGTACTTGGGGCCCAGGTCGTGGAGAGACTTGTGTACGTGGGTGAGGAGCCAGAACGCAGGGAGAATTACTCAAATAAAAGAATTAATTGAGAAAATGGGGAGACATTGATCAATGGAAAATGATTTGGACAAAGAAAAGAGAGGAAAGCAGTGACAAATCCACATTAGCGTTTCCAGTAAGAGAAAAGGAAGAAGTGGTAAAAGAATTTCCTATGAGAGAACTACCTGGAGGAGGATATGTGCATGTACCTTGGAGTAGATAAGATATTCTATCATTTACAAATGATTTTCCCAGATTGATAGAGAAGCCAGTAGAGTGGTATAGGCAACTAGATCGATTTGTGAAAGTTTCAAAAGTTTTATGGGAGGACTTAGATGGGCTATTTGACACAGTAGTACCAGCCGATCTATGGTGAGAGTGCAAGATTACAGTGAACTGGCCAAAAGAAGAATATCCACGAGATAAAGTGACAGGTGCTCCTGGACCTGTAGTAATGCGAAAATATGAGCAAGTGATAGTGTTTCTGAAAAATAAAATTCCACCAAAAGAAACAGATTGGGTGAAAATAGACAGGACAATACAAGAAGCCAAAGAGTCCGTTCATGCATTTTATGAAAGACGGTTATTAAATGTAAACAGTATAGTCGAAATGAGGAATTGAATGAAAAGGATATGAGTCACTTTGTATACCGCTTTGTGCTTGGATTGAGACCAGAAATAGGGGATATGATAAAGCATAATTTGATGGGATGGCAGTCATGTTCCGTGGACGAAGTCCTGAGACATGCAAAATACTATAGTGATGAAATTGAAGTAAAACAAAGGAAACTCAAGGAGAAAGCAATGTGGGCACAAGTAAAGGTTGCAGAGCATCAAGTAGCTCAATTAGAAAATAAAATTGCAGAAGGGAACTAAAATAGAGTAAAAGGAAATTCTAGTAGGCCAAAATTAACTGGAAATATAGAAGAAATAAAGAAGAAATATCCATGTCATAATTGCGGTACGATGGGACATTGGAGAAAAGAGTGTAAGTATCCACCGAAAGTTAATCTGCCAAATACATAATTGAATCAGCAGGTGCAGAATGAAATAATTCAACAACCATCGCCACAGCAACAGGTAGTTAATCCACAGTGTCAGGTGCCACAACCTCCACTTCCTCACAATGTAAACCTACAGAGATACAGTACAGAGACAGGATTCTGCGCAGGAGACCAGGGAACAAGAAATAACAGAGTGCATGTGAGTCCGCAATATTGGCTGAAAGAAGACGGAAGCGAGTTGGATGACAGCTTCTGACGGTGCCTGAGAGAGGGAGAAGAGTGCGTGTTTAGCGCTACTCTAGGTAGATCAGTCTGGTCCATATGCGAATGGGAAGGTGAATGATGTAGATGTGACTTTCCTAGTGGACACAGGTGCTACCTGTTCTACTGTTAGATCAGTGGAAATTCTAAATCTTCCTCTCTCGGGTGAACACATTCAAGTTGTAGGTGTAGCTAATCAGTAGATTAAAACGTCCTTAACAAAACCAATTGAACTAGAGATTGGAAATTTCACAGATATGCATCGATTTGTAGTGTGTGACAGTAGTCCTGTAAATCTCCTTGGAAGGGACATACTGTGTAAAATGAACTATGCCATTTATTGCTCACCAAATGGCATTGAGCTCCAAACTCCAGATGAGGATAGTTTGTATAAAATGACAATGACACTAATTGAAGCAGAAAAGAATAGTATGTTTCCTGTGTTTGATCGAGAGAAAATACCTGAAGAATTGAAAGAGGTAGTCAGAGAGCAGGTGTGGGATTTCACAGGACAAGATATTGGTTTAATGAAAAACGTAGATCCTGTGAAAATTTCTGTGAAAGAAGGGGTAAGCTATCCAAATATTCCTCAGTACAAAATGACAGCTGGAACAATTGAAGGAATAACACCAGTAATAGATAAAATGATTGAGCAAGGGAAATAGAAAGCAGTCCTTGTAATTCACTGATAATGGGATTAAAAAAGCCTAACGGAACGTTCAGAATAGTACAGGACCTGAGAAAGGTAAACAGGATAGTTGTTCCATGTTGTCCAATTGTGCCAAACCCAGCAGTAATTCTATATCAAATTCCACATGATGCAGAATGGTATACAGTCATTGATCTATGTAATGCGTTCTTCACGGTTCCATTACACCAAGAAAGCCAACCAATGTTTGCGTTCCAATTTAGAGACCGTATTTTGGCTTGGTGCCAAATTCCTCAGGGGTGTACTGAAAGTCCCTCAATCTTTAATCAATTGTTAAAGAAATCATTAGAAAATCTAAGTCTACCTGTAGAATCAGTTCTGGTGCAGTACATTGATGATTTGTTATTGGTGCCAAAAACAAAAGATGCATGTGTTTCAGACACTGTTACATTGTTAAATCATCTGGCAGATGAAGGACATAAAGTGTCACAATCAAAGTTACAATTTTGTAAAACAAAAAGTGCAATATTTAGGCCAAAAGATTGCTGAGGGAATCAGACAAGTCACCTTAGAAAGAATCAAAATGATACAAGGAATGAAACCTCCAAAAACACAGAGACAGGTGAGAATGTTTTTTGGAATGGTTGGATACTGTCGACAATGGATTAGTGGATTTTCACTGATAGCAAAACTCCTACAGAGATTGACAAAAGCAGATGTAAAATACCCAATAACACTGAATAAGGCAGAACTGGAAGCTTTTGAGCAGCTACAAACAAGTCTATGTGAAGCACCAGCATTGGGAATGCCAAATTATGAAAAAGAGTTTGAGTTATACCGCAGTGAGAGGGAAGGATGTGCTTT
Source organism: Lissotriton helveticus (assembly GCF_964261635.1). Taxonomy (NCBI): domain Eukaryota; kingdom Metazoa; phylum Chordata; class Amphibia; order Caudata; family Salamandridae; genus Lissotriton; species Lissotriton helveticus. The sequence goes on from NC_136062.1 coordinate 81,193,808, forward strand.
GTCAGTTTTAATACAGAGACATGGAAAACTGAGAAAGCCAATTGCATACTTTTCAGCTGTTTTAGATCCTGTTGCAAGAGTATTACCGGGATGCTTAAAAGCAGGAGCTGCTACAAGTATGAGTATTGAACAAAGTGAGGGTATAGTGATGGGATTTCCTTTGAGAGTGTAGGTACCTCATTCGGTGTAGATTCTCCTCACTAGAACCAAGACACAGTGCCTTACCAATAACAGAATGACAAAATATGAGAAGACAATTCTAGGTGCAGACAATATTACAATTTCAAGGTATGTAAATGTGAATCCATCTACATTATTACCTGATGTTATGAATGTGGAAGTAAGAGATGAATTGGATCACAAATGTCTAGATGTCCTAGAATATTGCACTAAACCAAGGCCTGATATCAAAGATGTACCTTTACCTGAATCTGATTATGTAATGTTTGTTGATGGATCATGTCTGAGGACAGATGAGGGTGTACTGAGCGCTGCGTATGCTGTTTGTACAGTAGCAGATGTCTTGGAAGCATCTTGTCTGAAAGGAATCCGTTCAGCTCAAATTGCAGAATTGATTGCTTTGAGTCGAGCATGGGAGTTGGGAAAAGGAATAATAGTGACTGACAGTCAGTATGGATTTGGGGTTGTTCAGGATTATGGTCAACTGTGGTCCCAACAAGGTTATATGACTTCGGCAGGATCCCCCATTAGAAATAGTGAATTTGTGAAAATGTTAATTGATGCCATTCAATTGCCAGCTAAGATAGCTGTGGTAAAGTGTGCAGCTCATAAAAAAGGAGATGATTATATCACACGTGGTAATAAATATGATACGCAAATACTGGTTACACTTGGCCCTGACGCAAATGAGACTAAAAGGTGTTTCAGAAATTGTATGGTAGAGGTAAAAAACTGGATGGGCCAAAACCACCTTCAGCTTAATGGCACTAAATCTGAAGTTATGTTATTTGGAAGAGCAAGTGAGCACTGGACCCAGGATTGGTGGCCTTCGGAACTGGGGGAGTGTCCTGTCCCAAAGGAATCAGTCCGCAATCTAGGGTTTCACATGGACAACAAACTATCCATGAGGGACCAAGTTAATCACACTGTGGGCACCTGCTTCGGAATTATGCGGAGTCTACGCAGGGTCTTTAAATGGATACCGGCCGAAGCACGTAAAATTCTGGTTCAGGGCCTAATTGTAAACAGGCTAGATTATGGCAATTCACTTCTTCTTGCCATTAACGAGTGCCATATCAGGAAACTACAGGTTTTACAAAATACGGCTGCTCGTCTGATTTTAGGTCTACCCAGAAGATCCCCCTCATTGCCATGTCTGAGAAACCTACATTGGCTGCCTGTAAAAAAAAAACTATTTTCAAGACCTTATGTCTCGTTCACAAGCAGATGTACGGACGGGGACCAAAATACTGGACTCAGAAACTACCATGGTATATGCCTGGCTGACAGCTGAGATCGAGTACTAAGTTACTGCTCACGCCTCTTAGAGTTCAAACTGCCAGAAATGGTTTGTGCCTTTTCTTTTATGGCACCATCCCTTTGGAACAAACTACCTCTAAGACTTCGCACAATTGTTGAACATATGAGCTTTCGAAAAAAACGGAAAACTTGACTCTTCTGTTAGATCTATTTTTGGCTCATCTTCTTTCTCAGGACTGACTGCATGCGCCATGAGACTCCCTCGGATGTGATATGTGCGCAATACAAGTGTCCAGACTAGACTAGACTAGACTAGATTGGGTTCGGATAAAAGTTCACAGGAGATGAAATTGTATAGTACCTCGCTGGCAAAAAACTTCGACAAGTTATTCTGGTTAGTACCACTGCAGTTAAGTGTGCTGGAATCAAAAGATGAGTGCACGCCAGTCACACTATTTGTGTGCCAGAGCCTGAAAATCTGCAGGAGGGGAGTGAAAGCACCACTCATTCAGATACTGAGGGTGAACCAGAAAAAGATCCAGATACTGAAGCTCGACCTGTTCGTCGACATCTGGAGACATCCGATATTAGCTCTGCATTAGAAGGAGACAATGAAATTGCTGAAATACCAAATATTGAAAATCGAACTGTAAGTCGAGATTTGGTAGAAACTAATACCAGTAAGGACACTGAGTTAAGTGAAAGTAAAACTGGTAATTCGGAAAATACTGAAGGACAGTCTGAAAGCTCTGAAAGCAGGAACCGAAATCTCGAAACTGGTGAAAACAAAATAACTCACGATGAGGATAACCTTCCAAGTACCAGCTATGAAGAAGTTCTTAACAGAGTGAAAGAACTGACCAGAGAGAATTTAAATTCCGAAAAAGAATCAGATCCTGCAAAATTCATTATAAATGAAACTATAGAAAGATCTGAAACAGAAACAGATGACAGTGATGACGAAACTCAATTGAGGAGAGGTTCATGAAAACGAACTTGGAGAGTGGAGCGAAACACTACTGAACCTGAAATAAAAAGAGTAAGAAAAGGAGATAATTGGCCTAAAGAAATTGATGGACTGAAAATTAAACTGATTAACAAAGCAAGAGTACAAGAGGATCAAATAAATGAGATAACTAGTCAAATGGAGTTGTTGGGAAAGAAAATAGAAGTTGTACAAAGGCCAAAAAGAGTGAGGAGACCAAATCAAAAATTCAAATCACCTGAGTGGACCTACATGGTACTGCCTCCAATAAGAGAAGTAAACAGCAGTCAGGAGAACTTGCATTGTCAAGGTGTTGAAAAAGAAAATGAGTAAACTGTAACACAAAGAAAAGAAAAAGAATTTCAAAGTTTAACAGTACAACGATAGGGATATAAATATATTCAAACAGAAGCTGTAATTGAACTTGAAGGGAACATTGTAAGTGAAAACAAGGTTAAAAAGAGACAATAGAAGGTAAAAAGATTGTGAAAATTGCTGTGTCAAAAAACAAAATGGCTACTAATGAAGTGATTAAATCTAAATGTTCCATATTTAGAAAATGGTGTAGAATGTGGTTAATTTGGACTGGACTGGATTATTAATTATTATTTTATTGTGAGGACAATGGATGCCAGCGATTGTTATGTCTGTGTGAAGCTGCCAGCATCTGTTTCCGAGGGTGTGACGTACCACCATTTATTGTTAACATATAGAGTAACCTGTAGTGTAATATCAAGTTTATTTTATAGATCTGGAAAATTAGAATATTATTATTCTGACTCAGATGATGTATTTGCAAAATTAAAGGTTGTTGCAGAACTAAATCAAATTAAGCCTGCTAAAGTTTTTGGAGAATATTTCTTAGAAACATAAAAATTGACACATGATTATGCCTTTAAACATAATTTGACTTGTAAAATGAGAAATGAAGAAAAAGTTTTTCTGAATATGGTTGAGGAAAGGAGACAACAATATAAGCGTCGAGAAAAAGTGAAACAGACTAAATCTACAAAATGGGCATTTTCAGATGATAATATTGAAGGACATAATGTAAATGTGGCTATAAACCTAGATACACCATTGTTAGGGAAATTGTGTATTCAAAGAGATAACACTGTGTATGACAATTATTTTGTGGGTGCAAGTCAATGTGAACATACTTATATTATCAAAGGAGGATGGGAATTTAAAGGTGGAAATGACCCACTTTTTCCAGGCATTTATTTTCTGTGCGAGAACAAAGCTTATAATAGGTTACCAGATCACTGGTATTGCTCGTGCTATCTTGGCTTGGTCTTCCCAAAAAATGTCCATGTTGATACAGGAGCGAATGGGATTCATGAAATAGGTAAACAACTAAGCCGTAGAAGAAGAGAAAGTGTAATTGAAATAATAGGTGATGTTTTTGGAGAACTAATACCAGCAGTAGGCATATCATGTAATGCAAACTAAATTAGAAAATTGTCAACAATAGTAGACAGATTGTCAACAGACACAGCTGGAGGATTTTTCATGGTTAACACTGAAATGTTTGCTATGAGAAGTATGGTAATGCAAAATCGACTTGCTTTAGATATAATTTTGGCAAATGAAGGAGGAGTTTGTGGAATTTTAAAGGTGCAACACTGTTGTACCTACATTCCTGATAAAAGTCAGAACATTGAGAAATATATTACAAATATTACACAATTCCATAAAGAAATAGAACCACTGGAAGTTGAAGGTGTTCTTGAGAAACTTGGTAGAAGTTTATCAGCAGTTAAAAATTGGTTTTATGAAATAGTAGATCTATTGTAGGGAAAATACTAATACCAGTAACTATAATACTAATAGTGATTTTAGTTCTGAGATTAAGTTGTCAATGTAGGCAGAGAAGAAATGTCGAATGGTCTTTGAAGAAAAAGATTGAAGAAAAACAAGATAGGGAAAGAGAAAAAGGTGATATTGAGATGGAACAATTTAAAGAGACGTTTTATCAAGATAGAAAGAAATTAGAAGAAACAGAAATATAAAACATACTAATTAATAGAATTTGAAACATGTTGAGATAAAATGTTCTAAATTTTGGGAGATATTTGGTGATAAAATCACTATAGGGGTAAGTTAATGGAGCGAGGTGGAAAGAAAAGGTTTTGTATACTCCTTGTAAAATTAACTATCCGTAACAATAATATGAACTAAGCGTTTGGTTTTGAAATTAACCAACATAGAATAGAATGCACACACACAAATACATGTGAAATACTAATTTGCATGAAATTGCCAAGCATAATTTACTAATTTGTCGTATATCGTGCCATAAAAGGTACACATTTGTCGTAATCTAATTGAAAATTGCATGAATGTGCTTTCTGTCTGTTTATTTGTGGCATAAATCATGAAAATTGGTAAGTAAAAACATGCATATGTGTTCCTTAAAGCTTGGTAAATACTAACTGGGATATTATTAGAAGGGGGAGGTAAACAGAAAGGCTTTATTTTGTAAATTTACATTTATTTGTGTTTGTTTCTGTAATAGTTCCTAAATTGAGGCCTGTGTGAGCAAACAAAATGAAAGCTGACTATAATTCCGAGGTGGCGATCGAAGTACGCATGCACCAACTGGAGATGCAAGCGGCCTGTGCCTGAGCAGTATGGGTCAAGGACAGCGTGGCCTGCCTCATGGTGCACGTGCCAGGTTTGTTGAAGTCAGCAAGTTAACTCGTGGGAATGGGACACCGAATAACAATTTAAAGGACACTTCGAAGGAAGTAAAAGTGTGAACAATAGCACCACTATTTTTCTAGTCATAAGGATGACTCTGCATAAATGGAACAGTAAAGTCATGAGGTGATGCTCATCCAACTCTAAATTGAGAAATCACGAACATTTTAGGACATAAGAGTTACAAATTTAGACAGATAAGTTAGTGAAAAAGGGTATAAAAGAGGACATTTGGGACTTTGAAAATAGCTTGCTTTTCGACCTGATCCGTGCACCCTGAGATGCTGTCGGTCTGCGCAATTTTTCTTATGGCGCAGGGACTTTGACATTTTTCTGGACTTTAACTTTTGAATGGGTGTGAAGTCCTATCAGAAGGGAAAATCGAGAGAGATAGAGAGGTGTGTCTTTGGGAACTATTTTGTTTTTGTGCTGATGTCTGCGTTTCTACATTTGGGTAATATACGTTTTCCTTATTTCTCTAACCTTTCATGCTTATAAATAAATGTTTTGAATTTACCCTTTCTTTTAGGATTATTAATGCATAACTGAATTATTTCTTTCAAGTAAAAGCTATAGATCATGCAAGGAGATTTAAATTTCTAAATAAAAATTAAATAAATGGAGAATTAAGCATGTCTTGTTGTCCTTTAGTTAACTTTTACTAGCTGATCCATCGAAAAATTAATAGTGGGGTGTCTAAAATTTTTCCTTTAGAAAACCATGGTATTAAAATAAAACTGCAGCTGTAAATATTGTATACATTTTAAGTTGAGGCTCTCCGCTATAGCATCGCGGCTCTCCTTTTAGGTTTTCACTGAATCCTCGGAGTAGAATAAATGTGTGAGTGAATGAAAGGTTAGAGTGAATGAAAGGCCCAGTTGTGAGGAAATAGTGAATAACTCCGTGGGTTAAGGTGATGGTTTATGAAGAATTTTTGGAGCTGCGCTGCATCAGTATCAAAGGTTATATTAGGGTGGGAATTTCAATGGTTTTGTACGAGTGAAATGTCCAACTAATTATAAAGCCCCTGAAACCTATGGTTTTTTCAGGGAATTTCTAATGTTTTTTAAATGCTAATTCCTAACTATAACGTGCCTGAAACCTATGATTTTTTCAGTGAATTTCTAAGGTTTTTCAAATGCTAGTTTCTAACTATGCCTACAGACGTAGGACATGTGTAGACAGAAGAAGAAACGCACAGGAAGAAAAAAACGAAATGCAGAAAAAAGCAACAGAAGTCCACAAAGACGAAGAAAAATGGAGGAAGAAGAAGAGATGTACAGAAAGAACAAACTGAGAAGCAGAAAGTCCTCCTATAACCACAACTTGTTATGATGGATACTGATGGTAACTGAATCTGACTAACCAGGCCTAAAGCCAGTTCTATGCTAAAAGACACCTAGAATACAGTGAAAACACCTACATACACTAGGGAACACTATGCATTGGGGTACCCCTGTGATTACCATGACCTTCTCTGTAAGACCCTGGTACATAATAGGGCAGGGGGATTAAAACTACCTCTTAAAACGCGCCACAGGGCACGTTTGCACACTGGTGAAGGGAGGGGGGTGCCTCAGGTGACATGTGTGCAAACACACCCTGTGGCCATTTTAATTTGGGGTATAAAGTCCCCTTGAATCCTGAGTGTCCCTTGGGTCCAACTAGCCCACCAGCCCGACATGTTACTTTTAACAGAAACATGGTTCTGTGAGTCCTCCCTGCCTTCCCTGTTGGCCGCTCTTCCTTCATCTTATGTGGCCCTCCTTGCTGATCGGTCAGTGGGTAAGGCAGGGGGTGGCGTGGCCCTTATAGCTCGAATTGAGCATCATTTTCAACTCATCTCCTCCTCTCCCATCACTCCCACCGAGCACCTTGTGGCTTGTTCCCTTGCTTTTTCTCCCCCCCTCACCTGCTTATTAATGTATCGCCCCCCCCAGTCATCTCACTTGTTTTTACCAGCATTTCAGGACTTACTGGCCACTTTAGCGATTAATCATGCCTCAGTGCTAGTATTAGGGGACTTTAATTATTGGCCCTCAGACCCTCATGAATGTTCTGCTTCTAAACAATTTTCTGATTCACTTTTATCCTTGAATTTTGTCCCTCACTCGCAGATTCCTACACACATTCATGGTCATGTAATAGACCAGGTCTGGGCTCTTAATATCTCGGTCTCTTCCATGTTCGTGTCCCCATGCCCCTGATCAGATCATGCTTTGATCTCTTTCTCTCTTCGCCTTAAGCCAGCAGCTAAAATTCCGCTTGCCAAAAACACCTGGGCGCGGAACTGGAACAGGGTAGACCTCCCTGCACTGTCTTCCTCTCTACTGTACTCTGCACCTAACATAGAGGGCCTACCATCTGTCTCTCAAGCCGCTGCCATCGACACTTGGCTCGCTGGAGGCTGCGATACGGTAGCCCCCTTACGTCGGATCTCAATCCGCAGACCCAAGGAGTCAAATCGATGGTTCGGCAATGACTTAAAGACAAAAAAGCTGACCCTCAGGCGGGCCGAGAGGCAATGGAGAAAGGATTACTGCCCCCTATTAAAAACACACTACATGACTCTGCTGAGTGACTATAAAAGGGCCATATTAGGTGCTAAAACTGCATACTTTTCAGCCAAAATTTTGGTGGCGGAGAACAAACCCAGGGAGATTTTCTCCATTATCCACGACTTGGCCTATTCTGACAGGGCCACACCTAAGCCTCCCCCCACCCAGTTCCTCTGTGATTCTTTGAAATCTTATTTTTTGGAAAAAATTAGTAATATTAAAGTCAATATCCCACTCCCTTCCCCTACTTTTGTTGAGCCCCACCCCCCGGTTGTTCACGGCTGTCTCTCATTTATCCCCCCGCTTACCGAAGAAGTGTTCCTTGCAATACTTCCAAAAGTAAAGTCCGGATCCCTGGCAGACATCTGCCCAGCTCACATCTTGCAACAAATCTATTCTATCTGCCCCAAAACGCCGATTTCCTTCCTCAATAGCTCGCTGGCCCAGGGTGTGGTAATCCCAGCCCTCAAATCTGCAACCATAGTGCCCATATTGAAGAAGTCTGGCGCAGATCCCTCTGCGCCAGCTAACTATCGCCCCATCTCCCTTTTGCCCTATTTGGGTAAGGTGCTGGAGCGACATGTTACATCGGTCCTCAGTGCCCATGTAGAAGCCAATGGAGGCCTAGCGTCTCGCCAGGCAGGCTTTCGACCTAGGCACTCCACCGAGTCCGTGGTGGTGTCGGTCCTGAACAACCTCAGGGAGGGTATGGACCAAAACAACTACCAGGCTCTGGTACTCCTCGATCTCTCCGCCGCCTTCGACACGGTGGATCATTCCATCTTACTTTCCCGTGTCGGAGCGGCGGGCGTCGGGGGTTCAGCCCTGGTTTGGCTATCATCCTTCCTGAGGGACCGCACACAGGCGGTTCGGCTGGGGGACTTTTCAGCCACCCAACTCAAGGTCACATGTGGTGTTCCCCAGGGTTCTTCTCTATCCCCTCTTCTGTTTAATCTTTATATCTACCCTCTGATCTTTGCACTTCAACAACTGGAGGTCACCGTCTATAATTATGCGGATGACCTCCAGCTTATCTTTTTTCTCTCTTCTTCTGCCCACTCTATTTCTAACTTTCAGACTACCATGATTTTCATCAGGGACTGGATGGACCACAACCATCTAAAGTTGAACCCTGATAAAACAGAACTGGTCCTTACGGGTGGTTCCTCCAGTCCCTGGAACTCTTTATTCTGGCCTTCTTCTCTAGGACCCCCTCCCACTTCTTCTTCCTCAGTTAAAACCTTGGGTATTAAAATCAACAACCAACTCAATCTTCATTCACAAATCAACTCTGTTGTTTCTTCTTGCTTTCTTGTTCTTCGAACTATCCGCTCTGTCTCTCGTTTCTTCTCTCCACTTGCACTTAAACTAATCATGTCCGCTCTGGTGATCTCCCGGCTGGACTACGCCAACGCTCTATACAACGGTATTCCGGCGTATAGTCTGCGGAAGCTCCAGCTGGTTCAAAACCAGGCGGCCAGATTGGTGTATGGTCTTTCCCACTCCCATCACTCCACCCCCTTACTGAAGGCACTACATTGGCTACCTGTTAGGGACCGATCCCTTTTTAAAACTGGCTGTATGGTTTTCCAGGCGTGCCAGGGCACGGCCCCTGTCTTCATTTCTTCTTTGCTAAAAGAGTATACCCCTGCCCGTGAGCTCCGCTCATCCACCCAATCTCTTCTCTATGTACCTCGCTACAGACGTAAGAAATGGGGCGGAGCCAGCTTTTCATTCTTGGCACCATCCTTTTGGAACTCCCTCCCCGATCACTTACGTCTGGCCAGACAATATTCCCTCTTCCGAAAAGATCTCAAGACTTTTTTGTTCACCCAGGCTTTTCCTAATGTAATCTGATTTTAAATTTTTTTTTTTCTTTTTTTTCCCCCTCACTGGTTCCTTGTTCCTGCTGCTAAATCTGTTTCCACGAGCGCCAAGAAACCGCACGGTGTATGTAGCGCTATATAAATATTTTAAATTCAAATTCAGGTATCTCCAGTAAGCGCCATAGAGCTGCGTTGCAGAGAGGTGTAAAAAGGGGCACAGCCTGGACCACCTCTCTGCAATGCAGTGCAGTGGCGCTAACTGGAAGCACCTGGTGGTCTAGTTGGCCCCCAGGGGCCCTGAGGATTCAAGGGGAATTATTTCCCCAACTTAAAACACGCCACAGGGCATGTTTGCACATGTCACCTCAGGCCCCGTCCCCTCCCTTCACCACCATGTAAACACACCCTGTGTCCATTTTAAGTTGGGAGAATAACTCCCCTTGAATCCTGAGTCTACCTATGGTCCAACTAGCCCTCTAGGTACCTCCAGTAAGCACCACAGAGCTGCGTTGCAGGGAGGTGTAAAAAGGAGCACGGCCTTGACAACCTCTGCAACACAGCGCAGTGGGCCTTACTGGAAGCATCTGGTGGGCTAGTTATCCCCCAGAGGCCCTCAGGATTGCAGGGGAATTACTTCCCCAACTTAAAACACACCACAGGGCATGTTTGCACGCGTCACCTCAGGCCCCGTCCCCTCCCTTCCCCACTGTGTAAACACGCCCTGTGGCCGTTTTAAGTTGGGAGATTAAGTCCCCTTGAATCCTGAGGGTTCCTAGGGTCCAACTAGCCCACTAGGTACCTCCAGTAAGTGCCACAGATCCGCGTTGTAAGGTGTAAAAAGGGGCATGGCTCTGAACACCTCTCTGCGATGCAGCTCCCTGGCGCATACTGGAGGTGCCTGGTGGGCTACTTGGCCCTCAGGGACCCACAGTATTAAAGGAGACTTAATCCCCAACTTACAACTCGCCAGGGGGCACGTTTGCACAATGGTGAAGGAAGGGGGCGGGGCCTTAGGTGACATGTATGCAAACATGCCCTGTGGCGCGTTTTAAATTGGAGAATTAATTCCTCTTCAATCATGAAGGTCCCTGAGGACCAACTAGCCCACCAGGTACCTCCAGTATGTGCCAAGGAGTTGCGTTGCAGAGAGGTGTTCAGAGGCAACGCCCCTTTTTTACAACAATCTGCAACGCAGCTCCGTGGTGCTTACTGGATGTATCTGGTGGGCTAGTGGACACCCCAATTTAATTAATTAGAGCCCCGGGGAGGTGGCAGTCCCCGGGGCGTGTGGGGGAGATTTGAGCCCCCCCCACATAGGTAGTTATTTTTTTATGAAAAACAAGCCCCGGGGTTGGCCATCCCCAGGGCTGCGAGGGGGCCATGTGCCCCGCCAATATTTTATGAAAGCCCCAGGGCGTGGCGGTCCGAGGGCTGTGGGGGCCGTGAGCCCCCTGCAAATACTTTTGAAAAGCCTCAGGGGGGTGGCAGTCCCCGGGGCTGGGGGGCCCCCAATATAATATAAACATTGCACCCGGGACTTGGCCCACCAGTGGGCTAATTAATAACGAAGCGCGGAAGCCCGCGCTTCATTTTTTTTCCCGGCTGGATCCGCAGAACCAGCGTGCATCCCGTGATTTAAAAACAAAATGTTTTTGGGGCCCTGGGGGTCCTTGAGGGACCCCCTAAGCAGGCCTAGGGGGTCAGGGTGTTTCTACCCTGCCTCCTTTTCTTTTGTTTGTGTTTGTTTTCCTGATTTCTTGTGCCTCGGTTCTACCAAGGCACAAGATGGCTGCCAACACTTCCTGATTCGGAGTGTTGATAGCCAATTAGCATGAAGCTCGTGATCGGGAGGGTGCGCAGATCCTGCGCGCCTCTAGATATCGATATTTTTTTAATTTTGATTTTCTCAGAGCAACTACTGAACGGATTTACACCATTTAACAAAAAGAGTTCTTTCTGAACCAATTTTTGCCAAATTTGGTGTAATTCCGTTCAGCGGTTCAGGCTGTAGCAGCGGCTAAAGTTTCCTATGGAAAATTGCTTTGGGGAAAACACGTTTTGGGCCCCCCCTTTTTTCTCGGCCCCCGCTTGCCGAATCACCCCAAAACTTTCAAGATAGGAGCGGAATGGAACGGGCCATAAGTTTTGAAAACTTCACGAAGATTCGTCAATCGGTGCCAAAGTTATTGGGAATAAAATTTTGCGATTTTCCTAAGGTAGCTATTTCCTAACTATAACTACATACTGGCGACCGCCAGTAGGTAATATATCTATATATATATTTACACATATATATATATATATATATATATATATATATATATATATATATATATATATATATTGATATATATATATACATACATATATATGTGTGTATAAGTAGCATGGGGGTAAGGAGTTGTGGGGTATGGAGAAGCAAACAAAGGAGAGAGAAACATGACGTGCAGAAGGGTGGGAGTTTTGTGAGGTGGAAGCACACAAGGGGGAAAGAAACAGCATGAGGGGGTGTTTTGCAGGATGTCAAAGTACACGGATAAGAGAGGGACAATGAGCATTGAGGGTGTTTTACTGAGGTAAGCATATGTGAGGAGACCAACATGCAGAGTAGGGGGTGTTTTGCGGCAGAAAATCACATGTGGGGGAGAGCAATACAAAGCACGGGGTGACCTGAATGGCTACTGGGGAGAAGCACGTGAGGGAGAGAGCAACACAGAGCGCAGGAAGCAGGTGTTTTTTGCGGGTGGAGAAGAACATGTGGGGGAGAACAACGTGGAGCGTGGAGGGTGTTTTGCGAGTGGAAAAATCATACGAGGGAGAAAGCTGGGAAACACATGTACTCTCATGAAGCACTTAACCTAGAAGAAGAAAGTAGTTGCCTAAAGTGAGCAGTGGACTGATACAAGTCAATCAATTCAAAGGATGGCAGATAAGCGAGCCAAGGTCCAGGGAAGGAACCAACACAAGATTGAAAAGGATAAAGAAAACCATTGTTTAATAAGCAAACAACTGTAGGTGACAATGAACCAACCAGTGGTAGAGTGGGCTATAAGCCCACTCTAAGGTTTTGGTAAGCCCACAAAAGATATTTCACAACCAGACAACTTCCACTGTCTGATGTGTCTGGTAGTTGAGTCCTAAAAACATTTTATTGAAGAGTATAAGACCAATCTTAACTACGTAAAATAACTATTTTTCTCTTGAAAAATCATGCGTAGAGCTTGATGAGATCCAGTGTGAATATCTGGATGCCTGCAACACTTACTTATGTTTAGGCAGTAGATATTACACAAGAATTTCTTTTATACAGTGTAATTCCACACTTTCCAGTGCTGTACTGAAAGGACAGCGTCCAAGTCACCCATGTTGTGTGGACACTTTGAGTGAATCTTTTTGAGTTAAAGTCATGCAGCATACTTCAGCCTGCATGTGTGCAATGCCTGCTATAAGTTGGTCTTACAAGTCCGAGAAAGAAATTATGTCATTATTGCATATCAAATACGAGTGTACCGGGATGAATATAACAGAGAGTGGGCAGTGTTTTGCATAATGCTCATACTTTTTATCAAGTCAAAGCATGCTATCTATACATGTCAGTTATTCCAGTAGAGACTCCACTGAGTTTCAGAAAGGAGGTAGGTGTCACATTAATACACCAGCAGGACACCGGAACGAATAAGACACGTCTAATCATTACAATACTATGCTACCACATGTTGTTATGGTATGTTCTTTTGCTGTATTTCCCAAACTGTGCGCCGTAATGAGGTGCCAGGGGCGCCGCGCACACTAGGGTGACCAACTGTCCGTAAATTCTTTTATCTGTTTATTTTGGCAATCATAGGGAGCAGCACTGCTCCCCTGTGAGAGGCCTCACCCCCCTGATGGAGCCGCCTCTCACTCCTCCAGGAGCACAAGAGCAGCCCCACCCGCCCATTGTCCTTCAGTATGCCGCTTATTGCCACATACAGAATAACAATGGGGCAGTCTGTGGGTGTGACACCATGTGGCGGCCTCTTCCTGCCTCAGGGTACAGAAGGGCATTCTGTACGATAAAAAGTAAAAAGGCCACGCTGCAGTTAGAAAATGCTTCATTCAAAGAAGCCTGTAAAACAAGTTAAAAAGAACGGGTTATCGTTCTCTCACTGTCCTGTCATTTTAGAACTGAAGTATTTTCGATATTGTATTCAACAAAGCCATGGTTGCTCCTTTTTTTTTTTAAGGAACTAGCAACCATTGACAAAGCCAATAGTCCTGGCTTGTTGAGGTGTAATGATACTTGCTGTATTATATATGTGGATGCAATGACAGAAACAACATAATACCAGTGAGGCGGAACACTATGCTAAGCGCAGATTTTTAGCCTGGGTGTTTTAAACTGCGCTCTTAATTACATCAAACACCCCCCTTTGAAGAGACCCCCCCAGTTTTTTTACACCGCTTAAATCCCTGGAAACAACACCATGTTACATTAACCTCACATCCTGGCACGGTGCATCATGCATGACTTCTACGTTTTCAGTCTGGCTATGTGCAGGGGCATAGTGAACTCTCCACCAGCCCACCCCTTGCTGTAGTTCATTCTTGATGGGCCTCTTCTGCTTGCAACTCTGCAGACAAAGGCTCAGCTCATAATGTGAAAAGGTTGGTGAGTAAATAAGTGAAGGAATGTCTGAATGGCTGGATGGATTACTGAAAGGATGAATGCATGAATGAAAGGGGGAATGGATAGATAATGAAAGAAATGTTCGATGGATGAGTGTTATGTTGTCTCTTTAAATTCCTTTAGAATGTTATCTTGTATTCCATTGTATCCTAGTTTCCCCTCCCTAGCAACTATGGTAGTTGCTGAAGAAGAAGTCCTGTGTAGGATGTTCCCTACCTTGCTCCTGTGTTCCTTTAATAAACTACACCTTTCAACTTAATTGTGTAGTATTCAACTTTACAATTTGGCGACTTGGCTTCAAGGAACACCAGGAATCTAAAGAACCCATTTCTACAAATTCCGTTTAATTTCTACAAGAAAAAGAAACTTCAAAGAAATTCATCGAGGATAATTTTAAGGAAAATCAACACAAGCTTCAGGCTGTTTTCAGTCGAACTTCGTCGTTTTAAAAAACTTCATGAACACTTCGTGAGTAAACCTCAAGGAACTTCGTAAGTAATTCTTTCCTTGTTTACTCTGTGCAGCTCTGCAAATTGTTTGCACACCTCGGCAAAATAGACACTAGCGACTACAATGAATTCCGCTTATGCCATCTCTTTACTCCTTGTATTTCTTTAATTATCGGAGACTGTATCTATCCTTTCTGCACATGCGTCTTTTGAAAAGCTAGGAGATCGTTACCTTCAGCGCGCCATTGTTCTTCCCAGCGCGTTCCCTGTTGGCTCGCTCTCCATTCCTTCGCTCTCTTGCTGTGACGTCAGTTCGTCAAACAGAGCGTCTTCCACGTAGTGACGCACAAGGATCAAACAGTGCATCTCCGTGACAACGCTTCGTTTCTCAACGCGTAGTGACGCACAAGGATCAAACAGAGCATCTCCGTGACAACGCTTCGTTTCTCAACGCGTTTGAGAGCGCATTTTAACACATTGCGCTCGCTTATTAAACAGATTTGATTTGGTTAATTCATTTTTATTTACTAGTAATTAAATAGTGATTTTTATTCTTAAACCCTAATTTTCCTTTTCATCGTTTTAAAGCGTGCTGTCAAGGAATTCTTCTGCACCAGCCAGAATCTTCAAGTAAGGTTTTATATATTCCTTATTCTTATTTTTACTCAAAATGACTTCTCAAAACTTCACAATTCAATCACCACAACCTTTTTGGCCTTCTGGTTTGGAACCATGTATGAAATGGCTTCAATGGAAAGCTTATTTCATGAATTTTATCGACACTATTGATGAAGACGGTAAAATGAAACCGGAAAGAAAAAAAAACTATTTTTACATTCATTAGGTGCTGGTGGCCTTAAAGTTTATGAGGAAATGCCTAAAAATGATGGTAGTGGTGATTCAAATGTTTTTGATAATATTTTAAAAGACTTTGATAGTCATTTTTCTCCTAAGGTTTGCATAGGTATTACTCGTTATAAGTTTTTTCACAGGAAACAACGACCTGAAGAAAGCATTGATGTTTATATTGCCGAACTTAAAAAAATAGCTGAGGATTGTAAATTCGACCATCTCCAAGAGCAATTTATTAGAGACCAAGTAGTTATGCATGCTTCTGATCCTTCCATTCAGGACAGACTTTGGATAAATGGAGACTCAGACCTCAAAGATATTTTAGCCATTGTTAGAAAGGCAGAACTTTCTGGTCGCAGCGCTAAAGCTATCAAAAATGAAGAAAAGGTTATTTCCGAAGCTAAAACTACTTGTGACCGAACTGTTTCTAAAGTTAAAGGCAAATCCAACTATGAACAAAAGCTTCAATCCAAAAACAAACCTACTGAATTTAAAAAGAGTGATAATTTAAAATGTTTTCGTTGTGGCAGCAGTTCGCACTTAGCTAATTACAAGCTTTGTCCGGCAATTAAGGAAAAATGTTCAAATTGCAATTTAATTGGACATTACTCCAGGGCTTGCAATAGACTGAAAAGTAATAAAGTCAAGATTGTTTATGATTCAGCTTCTGATGATGATGAGGATTTAAGTAACAAAGTTATGCATTGTTATGTTGATGATGATTGTGTGAAGAGTATTACACCTTGTTCTATGAATGATATCTGCATTACTAAACCTCTGGAGAAAGTTTACATTTTTAATATTAATGACTCTAGCAAAAGGAATGTTCTGAAAAAGCCTATTTGTAATATGCTTATTGGTGGGGTCCCTATTGATATTTATGCAGATTCGGGTTCCCCATATACCATCATCAATGAAAATGTTTGGAATTCTAAATTTGTACGCTATTTAGGAAATGATCTCTATTCACCTGATATTTCTGCTGAAGGGTTTTCCAGCGGGAAAATTGATGTTATTGGTTACAAACCTTTAAAATTTAAGTTCAAAGGTAGGGAATCTTTGGGCAAATTGTATGTTGCAAAACTTGGACCTTCTGTTCTAGGGTGGAGGGATCAGTGGGATTTAGATATTGTATTAAATCCTAACAGTCCAGATCCCGTTTTAGTTATTAATAAAGGAACTGAGATTGGAGATCTCATGCTTAAAAAATTTCCTAAAGTGTTTAGTGGTAAAATTGGCAATTTCCAAGGTTTTTCCCACCACATCGTATTGAAAGACAATGCCAACCCTAAAACTTTTAAAGCAAGAAATATCCCTATTCTAGTTCGTAGCGATGTCAAGTCAAGTCAAGTCAAAGAATTTATATAGCGCACTACATACCCAGAGGGTCTCAAGGCGCTTAGGGAGGGGAGGAGGATTACTTGTCAAATATCCACGTTTTTAGTTGCTTTCTGAATGCTAGGTGGTTCTGGGTAAGGCGAAGGTAAGTGGGGAGTGAGTTCCATGTTTTAGCTGCCAGGTATGAGAAGGATGTTGAAAGAG
Organism: Lissotriton helveticus; assembly: GCF_964261635.1. Lineage (NCBI taxonomy): Eukaryota > Metazoa > Chordata > Amphibia > Caudata > Salamandridae > Lissotriton > Lissotriton helveticus. The sequence continues at coordinate 81,210,829 of NC_136062.1, forward strand.
AACTAGAAAAACTTGTCAAAGAAGACATAATTGAACAAATAGAGTCTTCTAATTGGATTTCGCCAGTGGTTGTCGCAAGGCGTGCCAATGGCAAAATCCGTCTTTGCGTTGACCTTCGCCATTTGAATGAAAATATAGTCGTAGACAAATTCCCCTTACCTAAAATTAATGAAATGTTGTCCTTGGTTAACGGTGCTATGTTCTTTTCCACAATAGATTTGTCTTCGGCATATCATCAGATTTCTCTTGACACCGAAAGTAGGCAACTTACTGCATTTATCACTCCCATGGGGTGTTTCCAATTTAAACGCATGCCATTTGGCTTGGCATCCGCTGCTGCCATCTTCCAGCGCATTATGCACCAGCTATTTGGAAAACATCCTAAAGTTAAGTTCTTTCAGGATGATATTCTGGTTTACGGTAAAGACAAAGAAGAACATAATGCTATCTTGGAAGAGGTTTTAGGCATTCTTGAGGAAAAGGGCTTAACTATTAAATTTTCTAAGTGCAATTTTGCGGTCAAATCTGTGACTTATCTTGGCCATGTTTTATGTTGTGAGGGTGTTTCAACCAAACCTAAATTGGTTGATGCCATAAAAGAAGCTCCGCATCCCACCAGTAAAGATGATGTTAGATCATTTCTGGGAATGGTGGAATTTTATTCCAAATTTGTTAAGAATTTCTCAAGCAAAGTTTTCAATATTAGACAACTTTTAAAAAGCAAGGTCAAATTTGATTGGTCTCCCTCTTGTGAAGATGAATTCAACAGTATCAAGCTAGACATCATTAATGCTCCTGTTCTATGCTCTTTTGATTTAGAACTAAATTCTGTGATCACTGTTGATGCTAGCAACAAAGGTCTGGGAAGTGTTCTGTCTCAGATTGATAGTTCAGGTAAAGAACGCATTGTTGCTTTTGCATCAAGAGCACTTTCTGTTCCAGAAAGTAAGTTTTCCGTTATTGAAAAGGAGACTTTAGCAGTAGTCTGGGCTCTTGAGCACTTTCGCAGTTTTGTGTGGGGGAAGGAGTGTATTGTAAGATCTGACCACAAACCTCTCACCAAACTTCTTACTACTGAAGGCCTTTATAATGCTACTGCTAGGATAGCGAGAATGTCCATGCGCTTACAAGATTTTATCATCAAAATTGAATATTTACCTGGGAAAAGCAACGTTATTGCTGATTTTCTTTCCCGGATGCCCACCGACCTACAAGAATGCGAGATGAATGAGTGGGATTCCCTTCATGTTGCTTATATTCTGGATAGTAATCCTTTTTGTATTGAGAAAAAGTTATGGAAGGAAGAGTATCTTAAAGATAAAATTTTAAGTTCTGTTATTTCTTTCATTCGTGAAGGTTGGACAGAAAAAAAGGAATTGTCATCTGATTTTAAGCCCTATTGGGAGGTTAGAAATGAGCTAACTGTATGTGATGACACCGTTTTTAGAGGTGACAGAGCTGTTCCTCCTTCATGTTTAAGAAATAACATTATTGAACTATGTCACAAAGATCATTGTGGCATTGTAAAAACCAAACAAAATATCAAACAATGGTATTGGTGGCCTGGTATTGATGTTTTTACAGAGAGGATTGTTCGGGAATGTGTCACATGTTCTAATTCTGATAAAGTACTCAACACACTTAAACCCGACATGTGTGAACCTTTGGTACCAGAGGGTCCTTGGCATACTGTTGCCATCGATATTATGGGACCAATTGGAATGGATCACAAATTCATAATCTCTATGATTGATGTATTTTCAAGATGGCCAAATATCACTATTGTGGACAAGGTTGATTCTTCATCTGTTTTAAACTTTATTGACAAGGTTTTTATTGAAGAAGGCCTTCCCAATCAGGTCATTAGTGATAATGGCGTGCAATTCACTTCCAAGTTAACTAAATCTTACTTCGACAGAGTTGGTATTGTTCATAAAACTACCTCTCTTTACAACCCCAGCGGTAATGGACTTTGTGAAAGGTTCAACAGAGTCCTGAAGAATGCCATACAAATAGCTATGCAAAATGGTGAGGATTGGGAAACTTCAGCTTTTAAAGCTGTCTGGTCTTACAGAACCAACATTCATGATGCCCTAAAAATATCTCCTTTCGAGATCATGAGAGGTCGTGTTGCAAGAACCAAGTGTAATCCCAAATGGTTGCACAAAAAATCTTGTTTAGATATTTGTATGAGTAAAATCAGATCTAATGTTATTGATAAACATCTAGAGTACAAGAGGAATTTTGATAAGAAATTTTGCTCTAGTACTGCAGATGTTAATGTTGGTATGTGGGTTAAAGTGAGGAAACCCTGGAAAGTCCGTAAGGGGGATTCTCAATTTTCCGAACCCCTTATGGTTAAGAAGATTCTTCGCAATGCTGTCCTTCTAAGTGATGGTAAGGTGTGGAGCCTTAAAAGAATTGCAATCTACAGAGGAAAAAAAGATTTAACAAAAGATTTGGTTAATTCACATGATTTTTCATCTACTACTACTCCTGATTCAATTCATTGTGAGGATCATGGTGGTTTTAGTGTATCCGAAAACCTTTCCACCAGTTCTAAACTTCCCACTCCCAAAGTAGTAGATCCTCCTCCCAATGTGGATGTAGTTGATCCTTCTCCTAGTGTTTCCACTTCACTTGACTCTTTTCCATCTAATCATGTTTCTAATTCTACATCTATTAATGAACCTACTGGTAGTAGTGATGTATTTGTGAACCAGAAACGTATTTGCTCTAAACCCAAGTGGTTAAAAGATTTTGTTTGCTAATTAAATATTTTTTTTTTTATGCTTTCTTTGATTATAAAGGGGAAGATGTGTTATGTTGTCTCTTTAAATTCCTTTAGAATGTTATCTTGTATTCCATTGTATCCTAGTTTCCCCTCCCTAGCAACTATGGTAGTTGCTGAAGAAGAAGTCCTGTGTAGGATGTTCCCTACCTTGCTCCTGTGTTCCTTTAATAAACTACACCTTTCAACTTAATTGTGTAGTATTCAACTTTACAATGAGTGAATGAATGGAAGTATGGATGAGAGAAAAGGTAAATAGATGGATGTATGGGTGGAAGGGTAGATGGATGGGTCAAAGTGCGGATGGGTGTGTGAAAGGATGGATGGATGAGTGAAAGGGCAGCTGATGGGCGAGTGAATTGGTGGATGGGTGTGTGAAAGGATGGATGGGTGGATGAATGAAAGGGTAGATAATGGTTAAGTGAATGGGTGGATGGATGAATTCATAAGTGAAATGGTGAATGGATGGATGAGTGAAAGGGTGGATGTAAGGATTGATGAGTTAGTGAAAGGGGGTAGATGGACAAAAGGATGGATATATGAGTGAAGTGAAAGGGTGGATGGATGAGAGAACGGATGGCTGGATGAGTGAACGGATGGTTGGATGAGTGAAAGAATGGATGAGTAATAGGATCAATGGATGGATTCATGAATGGATGAGTAAATGGGTGGGTAGATGGATGGATAAGTGAAAGGGGGATGGAGAGAGAAAGGGAGGATGAATGACTGAAAGGGTGAATGGGTGGAAGGATAAATGACTGGGTGAATGGATGAGTAAGTGAATGGGTGGATGGATGAGTCATTTTATGGATAGCTGGGTGGAAGAGTGGATGGATGGATGATTGTACAGATGGATGGGGTGAAAGGGTGGGTAGATGAATAATGGATGGATGAGTGAAAGGGTGGATGGAGAGATGGATGAGTGAAATGATGGACGGAAGGATATATGGTGGATATGTGCAAATGGTTGAATATGTTTGGATGCAGATGGGCACACAGATGGAAGGACAGACCTTTTTAGTGTAAAAATAAGGCTGGGGATACTGATTACGACAGACCAAACTCAATGTTCCATTTTCTCAGAGCGGGTCTCAGTACCAAAAGGTACTGATAGCAGCAGCTGGCATAAATAAGGTTTGGGACCAGGCACTCTGTTGGGGAACAAAACGATGGATTGGGATGCAGCCAAAGTGATTGCCAGTGGATGAGATTAATAATTCAAGCATTCCAACCATTATAATACCTTCATTGCGTCCCAAATACTTTAAGGAAGATAACAGGAGGTACACACCACCAACCCACCCACTGGTCAAATAATGGTGGGGAGCCACGGCCAACTGCCGATTAGGCCAAGGGAGCCACAGGTCAAAAAAGTTTGGGAACCACTGTTCTATTGTGTTATGTAACGGTGATTTGTTTAACACTGCATGGCGCTGCTGGATCACGCTTCCCTTATGTCATTGTCTGGAGGACTCTGCCCCTGAGGGGGTTAAACTTGCTCACGAAGAGTGTCACTGGGATCCTATGAATAAATCCTCGGCTCAAGTCATTACTAGTTTATGGAGTGTGCGTGACGGATCTTTATTTCACCAAACCCCTGAAGTGCACTGTGCTTAAATAAACAGGTGGTTTTAATTTTCAGGTCTGCTTGTCCACTTAGATCCCTGCCTGTGTTGATAAACAGCGAGAAAGGAGCAGGTGCTTTCTATAGGATTATTGTATTTACCAAGGACTTTCCACAGCACTCTGCCCTCGGCAACTTGAGAGCTGTAATCATCCCATGTGCGAGGCCCGCACTAATCTTAATTCTCTTGTGAAAATCGAAAATGAGAATGTTCCAGAAAAAGGCTCATTTATTGCGGATGATCTAGGTATTAAGTATAGAAAGACCAGTGTTAGCTGTGAGGGTGGGGGAAGCAGTTTTATGTAATTAACCATGATTAATAACGACCTTGACAAGTTTTAGTAAGGACACCGCTCCATTAGTAATGAATTGACTGCCGTAAGGAAAAAGGCCTAAATAGGAACTCGTATTTTTGGATCAATTTGCTCAACCCATCAGCAACCACTTATTGGTAGAATATTTAAGCCTCTCGACCCTTGTGAGTGGGTGACAGTTCTACGAGGAAGAAACGAGGAGAAATAAAGATATTTCTTCTTGTTACTCTTCCCCAGGGAAGGTGTATGATTTTGCTGCCTTCCCAGGGCTGTGTCAAAATCCATGGGAGTTGCATAGGAACACCCACACAACGCCCATGGAGCACCTTTCCAGGGCAGAGTAACACAGCACAGTGATTTGCACTGCGTTGTGTTACACCATATTTTTGGAGCTACACAGAGTGGCTTAGTGTACCGTTAAAAATCTGTTTTAAGATTTGCGACGTTCTTGCAGTAGGTTGCGTGGTGCAAGAGCAACGCAAATGGCCTCATAAATAAGTCCCTTATTTTTTTGTTTGCCTAGGACCTGGTGAGGTGGTAGTCGAACATTGCTCTGGTCACCAGGAAAAGCATTAGACGGAACGCTAGCTGTTATGTTCTGCTGTCATTATCTTTTAGGTTCAGCGCAAAATTGAGAGGTAAAACCTTGTAGAAGATTACTACTCGGATATTTGTCTACCAATGTTGATTTCTGCTGAAAACGCAAAAGTCGGAAACACTGCTACCACATGCTTTTGAAAAATATTTCTACACAATTACCCCAAACTTTTGTTGGTCGCAGTGGCACACAGTTTTTCAGTGCTGTGATCAGTGCTTAATTTGAGCAGGTGCTTGCAGGCCCTCAGCTCCGGCACCTAATCCTCAGCACCGGTGCTTATAGCACCAGTTAAGGACTCACTAATTTGGAAGGCAGCCTGATTTTCCACAGAATCACAAGATCTTGAGCCACGCTGAGACTCAAACCCGGTTCCCCAGCTCCGAAATCCGCAGCTCTAGCCATTACGCAAAGTCCTGTCCAGAATATTGGGCGCCGGGGCTCTAGTTCAGAGGCAGTTTACACCAGCACATTTCACCTGTTAGTGCTGCCTCCTGAGGAGAGCCCCGGCACTTTTTATTTTACAAATTAACAACTGGCTGTGATGCAGTTTTAGCTGGTCACTTATGTTATAACTGCACCACACAGAGCCACTACCAAAAAGACGTGACAAACTTAGGGGTGTGGCAAGATTTTCTCTGCAAACTTTACAGAGATTTCTCTGCAAACTTCATTAACTTTGAAACCTTTGCAACCTTTGACAAATATAGGACATTTTTAGTGCAGAAATATTTTTTCACAAGGATAGATTTGGAAAAATAACAGCTTATACTTTTGCAAGGAGAATTAAATGTAGCTTTTTTTGATAAATTTGTTTTTGTGAATACATGTGACTAAGAGCAACGTTTTAATCTGCAACCTATACCAAATAGAAAGTTTCCAAATTTCACGAAACTTTGTTCGTGTAGTAATCTCATTACTCTGAATCTTCCTTCTTTGTACCAGGCCTTACGTACATTTGAATAGACCTGCCTCCATGATAGGTATTCTTTTCTTTTCACTCCTAGAAGTATGCCCCATAGAGCGTGTGCTACCCATAACCCCTACTGGTCACAACTAACCAAGCCCACGTTGAATCTACTGCTCAAGCAGGGGCCTGAGGGAGGGGAGAACTGCAACAAGAAAGGGAGAATAACACTAATAGGATAAGTAATCTAGACAATCTTCATCCTCCTTTCTTGTCCCTGTCCTTGCATTTGACTACATACCAAGCAGGGCCAGGCGATTTCAAATTGCGTCCCTCAACAAAAAAACAGAAAAAAGACCAAAGGACCACCCTAGTGCACTTTAATGAATACATCTCAATCCAACGTAGACCCTTAAACAGCAGACAACATACCAGTGCCCAAGGATAAAGAATCCCAAAGGTCAACATAAAGGAAACAACCCCTAACTTGCTGAGCCAAAGGTAGCAAAAATATTCTTGCAGCGGTGAATGGAAGTAGTATTTCCTTCACGGTACAGACAGCCCAACACATATCTAATAAATGCAGAGCCACATCCTCAGAGACAAAGGATCCAGATGAAACACATGAGTGCTATCTCTGCTGCTCTATGAAATCTAGAAATAACTTTAGATACAAAGTCCAGATTCCATCAGGAAACCATTTAGTCTGGAAAAATACATTGATAGAGAGTTTGGTAAACCAGAGCCTATCAGAAAGGTAAACTCAGCTAGTCCTTGCACCGAGTGTCCCCTTGGTAGTTCAAATATGCTTTGGTGGTAGTGTTGTCTTTTCCCCTGTCGTCTTGAGCATACATCGTAATGGTTTAATAGGTCATAAGAACTGCACAAAGTTCCTCCCATTGCCCATTGGGAGGAATGGCCCAGGTCCTTCACTTACAGAGACCCTGAGATGAAAGAGAGCCTACAGTCACTCCCCAATCATAACTTGACACATCAGTGTTGTAAGACCCCTAATTTCTGGTTGAGAAGATGATATTTTCTCCAGATGAGCTGGCACCAACCACCAGTGCATCTCCTCGTCTATGCCCCGCAATACTCCAACCTTAAACTTGTACTGGCCAGAATCTGGCTTGCATCATTAAAGGATGTGTCAACACTAGACCCAAGTGAAGTCGTGGCCTTGGAAATACAAAAGCAATTGATGCCTTCTGTAAGAAATTGGGTTTTTGGTTCAGTGGGGTGAAATCTGTACTAAACCGACAACCACAGTCCTTGTCAGGGTGATTCGTAAAAGTCACTAAATTAACTTGTGCTTAACTCTCTCATAGCTTGGCACAAAAGCAGTGAAGCTTAACTTAGAAGCACTATGTAAATTATTTATGTTGCACACACACATTAATACAGTGATAACACACACAAGAGAAATACCAAACTGATTTAAAAAATAGATTACATTTTAATAAATAAAATGATACCAGAACAACAAAAATTCAATAGATAGAAGATGAGTTATGCAATTTTAAAGTTTTAAGTATATATAGCTCCTTAAAGCGCACAGCACCATCTGGTCGTGCTATACCAGCGGAAAGTCACAAGCTCCGACGGACTACAAAGGAGGTCAGGTCAGATAGAGGGATCAGGTTAGTCTAGCTGAAATAGTTACCTTCTCAGAGTTTGGTATGAAGAGGAAAGGACAGAGTTGTGGATGGTCGTCGCTGTAGCACAAAGAGCAGGCTGGTTGGTGCGGACTGTCATTGTTGTAACACAAAGAGCCAGTCAGGTTTTGATCATTGCAGGACCTTCGTGTTGGCGGTCACCAAGACTTGTTTTTGCTGTAGCGCAAACTGTAGATCTCGCATTGCCGGTCATCACTGGTAGTTGCTGTTGTGGCAAGAGTTGGGTTCACTAGAGCATTGCATTGGCAGTTGCCGTGGGCAGCAGAGTCTCAGCGCGAACAGTCTTGTCTGTGGTCATGAAGGGACCAAAACTTCAATAATTCTCCTTATCTTGAAAAGGAGTGTGCTCTGATACCAGCAAAGGGTCCAGCACTTGGGGAGGCATCAGGGACTCACTCTAACAGAGGCCAGCAGTGCTCAGGCAGGTCTAGGCAGGTTCACTGCAGCAAGCCAGCTCGGCAGGTGCAGGAAGGCCTCTGGAGCTTGTTGCCCGAACAGGAGGTCAGCTAAATGACCCATGGAGTCACTTAAATAGACAGGGAGGAAGACAGCAGATCCAGTCTTTCTTCTCAGAGATCAGGGCAGGCCTCAAGGAGCTGGACAGTCATCTGGGGAACAAGACCGGCCTCAAACAGCAGGGCAGTCCTTCAGGGAAGTATTAAAAAAGAAGATATAGGCCTGGTAAAAGGTTTGTTTTGCCAGGTTGAAATGACAGTACAACTGCGCTACAGGCTGCAATGGAAGACCAGAGACAAGTTTTAAAGTGCTACTTTAGTGGGTGGCATAATGAGTGCTTCAGGCCCACTAGTGACATTTAATTTACAGGCCCTGGGTACATCTTGTACTGTTTTCTATGAACACACAGGTAACTTACATGTGCCACTTTGATGTAGGTCGATTGTACCATGTTTTAGGGAAAGAACCCGAGCACTTGAGCACTGCTTAGCAGTGGTAAAGTGTGCAGAGTCCTAAAGCCAACAACAACAAAATTAAGGAAATAGGAGGGGTGAAGGCAAAACATGTTTGGAGTTTACCCTGCAGAGAGGGTCTACTCCAACACATGCAGAAGTAGAAATCCAATACTAGAGTATAAGAAACAAAGAATTTTAAGATGTATGGCCAATTCCACACTCCTTCATGAGACCACTGCTCACTGGATGCCCTTGGACTTGCCTTCATCTCCATGCAGACACTGACTGCAAGGCCACAGGAGATCTCAGATTAGCAGAGATGTTAATGGCCCTATCCAGAGGCAAGGAAACCCGCTCCACATCTGTTTGGAACCTTGCCCCAATGAACAGGTGATCTAGTGCTAACTCTAGCCTGGACTATCCTAGAGCACACATGAATCCCAGTGAACTCTGTAACTTGTACACCATTTCCACATATGCCAATGTGTAGGGTGCTGGATGGATCTTGAATTAACCGGTCACCTGGAGAATGGAGCAATACCTTTGTAATGTGGAAAGCCCACCAATTGCTCAAACAACTAGGAAAAACACTTTGGGCATATTTCAGACTCAGTAGAAGAACATAAACTACAAGTGCCAGGATAGTATCTCAAACCTTAGACCTTGCTGATATGGAGGCTGGATGTGGATGTGGGGATAGACATCTTCCAAGTCTAATCCTGTTATAAACACCCTCCGGATGATCAGAAGGATAGTGCTCTAAAGTGTGTCCATCTTGTGAATTGTCAGGACAACTGATTTACTCCTGTCAAGTTGATGATTAGACAACACCTCCTTCCAATGTTTTTTGGTACCAAGAACATGTGGGAATGGCTGTATGTCAGAATATGGTTACACAAATAATTATCTGACATAAATATTGTGTCCTAAACATCAGTTACAAAACATTTGCCCAATTGGGTGTAGATTTTCCATTAGCTCCATCAGGGTGATATTTTTGTAAATAATATGTAGGACATGATACTTATGTCAGATGTTATTCTGACAGCAACAAGCTAGTACCATGCTAGTGCCATATTGTGAGAGTAAACATCTATTCCCTATTCCACATTTGTCATGGGGAACCAGCGAGCCTTCTTGTACAAAAAGGATTTTACTCTAGCTTGGTCATGAAGTCACCAGGGTCTGAAATCTGGCAGAAGTGTGGAGAACTCGATCTGCCAACCCTCGAACAATTCCCCAACATCTGACACCATATCTGACCAGAGATCGAAAAATGCCCTGATCCTGCATCCTATAAGCACAGATGATGGACAACTTGAGCAGTCAGGAGCAAAGAAAGGATTTGACACAAGGATTATAAGCTATTTTCTGATCTGATTCCCATTTCTTATCTCGAGGGACAGGAGGCAGGGAGATGGCAGTAATCCACCATATTGAAAGAAGCTCTTCAAGCCTCTGGCCACTTGGTACCTTCAGAAAATATTAAGCCTAAAACGGCTGGAACCATCACCCGACTGATTGGACAAAGGTTGATGGCAATCACAGTAATGATCCATATTAAAAGAAACCCCAGCCCTAGAGCCTTCAGTAAATACTAAGCCCTACAAAGTCTGTTTGGTAGATCTGGGTAGCGCACCCTAAATGGAGCCTACTGGTGGGAGAAAAACGAAGAAAAGAGCTACAAAGAGTATATGTCTCAGTGATGGGGTCTCCTCAAATGTAAGTCCAGGGAAGAGGACAGAAGATGAGGAGGTACATTTAAATTCTCCCCTCACCTAATAAGAACATTCTCTCCTTGATATTGAGCAATCAATCATAAATGATACTTGTTGAAGTACGCACAAGGTTTGCCTTAGAGCCATATATGCGGAACTCTTGCTAGGTCACCAGGGGCCCGGATTCTGGAATAAAGAAACAAAGGTTGAAGCAATGTTATAATTAGGTGAAAATATCTGTTAAAACGAACAAAAACAATTAAGTTTAACCGTTAAAGTTATCTTAAGTAACTTGAACTGTGTCTTAAAGTAACCATCACACTGTCGCCATGCAAGGTGTTGTTATCAATGATGTCATGTGATATATCATTAGGGATGTTATGAATGCAGTCATTGAACATGTCATGAGTGATGTAAAATGTGAAGGTGCAAGCAGTTAATTGAGAATGGCAAGTTATAGTTACTTTTTAATGTAAATTAAGATGTAAATACCATACCTATCTATTAAGTCACTTTAACCTTTGATTTTTTAAGTGAATATCTGAGGTTCTTGCAACATAAAGTAACAATATAAAGCTCTTATATTAAGTGAGGCAGACTTATTGGCCTCATCTAAGGTCATAAGTCCAAAATAAAAATGGATGGTTTCGGCTTTATCAGGGTGTCAACATATGAAAACAAGACTTATTGGTTTTGTCAATAAACCTCCAAAATAATGTATCAATAACTATAATCCAATGTATTCCCATGTATATGTATGTGATTAATAATAATTAGTGTCACAAGAATATTTAAAATTAAGGATTTTTATTTCAAACAACCATAAACATGTGTTCAGTGGTTTTTTTTACACTCTTCAGGCCACAAAATGTATCCATGGAAGCAACCACAAGGGATCCCCACAATCCAGCTCAAAAGCACACAGCACCAGCGCAGAGTGCTTTAAAAAAGATGTAAAAACAATACACCCGACAGTGGATCCCTTTAATTGGCAGCACCTGAATTGCTATCCCTCCGTTATTCTGACCTCATCTATACTCATGAGGATATGTGTGCACACTGTATCACACCCACTATCACAATGCTATTCCTAACGGAACTCAACAATTTCAAACAAAAGCACAGGTGCACCTCTTCTCAATATGCAGGAAAAATAAATATACAATTTATTCCCAAGCAGCAGTATTCTTCCAAAATTTTCTTTATTCCAATATCAAAAAGATTTATAAAACAAGGTCATAAGCATCACTTGTTGAAAGTGGCACAGCCGACGCGTTTCGTCCTTGAAGCGGACTTCTTCAGGGCAAAGGTTGTTCCCATATCATATATGGGTAACAAAGTTGACTGGTATGTGGATCCAATTGCAAGTAGTCAAGAACAGTCAAGTATCAACTTCAGATTCTCAAATAATAGCGATCCATAGTGTGATCTACAATATGATTAAATCTAAACCATGGTCATTGACCAAAAAGATGGTAAGCTCTCCTTGGGTCGTGTATTCAATGACCCATGACACTTACTGCCAGGTTTTGAGGCTCCCTGTTTTCCCCAGCAATGTTAAAACAAATATGGTTGGTAATGCTCTTACCCCGTCTAGGGCCACCACCACAATCTACAAATACAAAAAAACTCTTGCAGGGCATTATGGATTTCTACCTACAGAAGCAGTGAATATGATATGGGCAGCTACTATCCTCATTTCATATTCATCCTTCTGTTTTTTTGTGTTTATTTTTTGGCTGGTTGCCAATGTCCAACTTCAAATTGAAAAGGGCAGGGGTGGGTCTGCCCTTTTTTACCAAAAACGATAAACATGGATCTGCGATTCATCTGCGAATCTGTGAAACCATTAAAAAATCAGGTTACTTTTTTGTCCCCAGAGGGTGTCTGTTTGGTACTCCCTGTCCAGGCAAAGGGGGTTAGCATAATTATTAATTGTTATTTATTTTTTCAGGTCTGTTAAGTGAGTTCCCAAGTCCTAAGATGTTGACAGAAGCCAATAAGATTTAATCATTTGATCTGTCGAGTCCACAGCTTGAAATTGACATACATAGTGAACCTTAATTTCTCCAAATCTACTGAACAGATTTATACCAAATCATAAAAGCACACTTTCTGGGTAAAGATCTAACTTTCAGCTAAATTTGATGTAATTCTGTTCAGCTGTTTTTTCTGTATCGTTGTTTAAATGTTCATGGAAAATTGCATGGGGTAAATGTGTTTTGGGCCCTCCTCTTTTTCTTGGCCCCAGCTTAATGGGTCACCCCGAGACTCGCCACGAGGAGCTGAGGTACATAATGTGTTTTTTGGAATGTTTCTTGTAGACTCCTCACTGCCACTGGGCAATATACAAGTATGTTCACTGAAAAATACGAATGTTAAAGTGACGTTATAGTTAGGTGAATTTGTAGGCTTTTTTTTTTAATGTATAGTTACATTTTATTACCACATGTAACTACGGCCTTGTTTGGTGTGGGACTGGCAACAGGGCTTGACAGTTCTAACTATACCTACACAGTGGTCAATATATCCAAAATAAATATGTATAATGACATAAAACGATAGGCTACATGTGTTAAATGTTGAAGAGCTACCATTTTAATCCATGCCAATCATCGCAGAAAACATCTACTTTTACCTTGTGAACTGCATGTAGCCTCCACTAAGCAGTTCAACAGCACAAAGGTGATTGACAGAGTGAATAATTCTCAAGATAAAGTGCAGGTTGGAAGGGATGAAAGAATGGATAGTTATGGAAACGCGTAAGACTCTGTAAAAGATATTAATTTTAGTTTAAAGTTAAGAAGCTTACATATTCCCAGGGAGGGAAGGATTGGGTCTGCGAAGCATGTGACTGTGGATTTCTGCACTGAAAACTTTCTTTAATTCCTTTTACATAATCACATATCCCAGAGCTCTAAATCGTTTGATTACATTTTAAGCTGGCACGGAGTGACTTTTGCATTCACATAGCAGAACAGTTTCTCATGATGTGAACTGCTGCTGCCAGGAACAAACATGAATCTATTTTATTAATAACACAATTGTTTGATATGGCAGAATTTTTTGTATCTAACCCAACGGATACAAATCTGTCATAACTTAGTAAACCTTTTAATGTTCATGAATTAACAGTCAACTGTTTTCTTTCTATTTTATGAGTTTAATAAAGTTACATCTTAATGTCAAATTATAGTCGAAATTTCTATTTACTTATTTTACTTCTTTTCCACCACGTTGACCCTCCCAAGCATATGGACAATGTTTTTGCTCATTAGAGGATGATGTTTTGTATTACATAAGCACGTATACCAAATGCACTAATTATTACAAAGGCTTAACTTAATAAAGAGGTCTAATAAATGTATACATTACATAAAAGGTGCCAGTGGTAACGTTATATCTTGACATCTAGTACTTGGTGTTATAGCAACCTTCATAGACGACATTAAAGCACACAAATGTGTCTACAAAACACTAAAAGGTGCAACTAATAGCATGCCCTATTACCAGGTGATCCTTAAATCCAAAGAACGATAGACACATCCACTGGCTTTCACTTCTCATCCAGAGTTACATCTGGCACTGATGTGAACATGAACCCTTTGTTTACACAATTCTAGGTATATATTTTCAATCTGATACAACACCCACAGAGGGGGCATATCCCAGCTTAGAGGCAAGGGCACTAATGAAGGCTAATTCAACGTGACCGTCAAGTGATGCACAATCTTTCACCAAATCACTGCCTCAGCACTAACTACGTAAGTTATAGAAATCAATCACCACCCGTAGTACAAACTGATAACACCAGAAGACTTGCTGGAGACACATCAGACACACAAATTCCCATTTTAATTGTCGTTTTTCTCACTTTGTGCTATGAAGGTGTCGAAAAAAGGGCCCTTGATGCGTGTATCTAGGAACACTAGCTTTGTGTCCTTTGAAGAACAATTTATTAAACTCGATTATTTTTTTTACTTTACCTTGAAAGTTTGCACCTTGTTTGTTCCCTTTAGTATGCTCCTAATGTCAGCTATGTACTCCTACGGATCAGGTAACAATTTGAGAAAATCACCCGTAGGGAGACGTCAATCAATCAATCAGTAGATTTGTAGAGCGCTTCTTGTAACCTGTGAGGCTATCCAGGTGCTGGTAGGGTCCAGTTGATAAGCCAAATAGACAGGTCTTCATGGGGAGGTCTAGAGATGAAAGGATAGCTCGTTCCATGTCTTCGCTGCTATGAAAAGTAGGAGCAACCTCCAGATCTGCTATGTCGGATGTCGGTGTTGAGGGTTAGGGAAAGAAAAGTGGAGAAGAGGTGTCTAGAGGGCTGATGAAAGTTCAGGCAGTGATTCAAGTAGGCAGGTCTACAGTTATGTAGGGCCTTGTATTCATAGGTAAGGAGCTTAAACTGCCATCTTTTCTGTACAACCAGTGGAGCTCCCTGAGGTAAGGGTTGATATGGGTTAATTTAGGGAGATCCAGGATAAGTTTGGCTGTGCCATTTGGTATGGTCTGTAATCATCGGAGGAAGTGAGCTGCGATCCCTGCATAAAGAGCATTGCCGTAGTCCAATTGGCTGGAGATAGGGACTAGGGTGATGGTGCCTCTTGAACTTTGGGGTAACTATTTGAATATCTGTAGTATTCAATTCTCATGCTTTAGAATGCTTAGCCTAAGATGTTCTGTAGAGCTTTAGAGCATTCCTTTTAGAGTGTGAGTTTAAAACTGGGTGTCAGTTGGCTGTGTGTTGGTCCGGTGTTACCTCGCTGCTGCGCAGCACCTGCTCATTATTTCAATAAACTACAAAACAAATAATCTGGCTCAAACTCATAAATACCACATATTTTATGGCGACGATCGCCTGCTAAACCCACTGCGTGCTACAAAAAGAAAGAACAGTTTATACTGATACGACGATCCTCACCTCGACATCGCCAAGTGTGAAGAGTATGCGGTAGGAGAACTTCTGCAACCCTGATATCTGAATGGTGCAAGGTCGTGAGGTATTGTTTTTTTTTTCAATTTCTTATCGGCAGCGGCGAGGAGTGCTACATCGACAGACGTCACGAGAGTTAGCGTCTCAGTTGTCTGCAAGCGCCATATTGAATTTATTTTTTATCAATCGTTCATTGGCTGCTCATGCGCAACGTACGACGCATTTGAAAGGCGTGTAAGCATCACGAAAAGTTGGATGTCGTGCATCGCCATTGGCTGAATTAGTGATGTCATCATCACAGCCATTTTGGGTCGGGCTAAATAGTCAAGTATCCACTCATCATTCACGGAGGAGTTTACAAACGGAAGAATAAACGGGCATTATGGTCATCATCATTTTATTTTACTAAAAACGCAACAAGAACTATGGAAATTCAGAGCTATTTAACATACTTTTAAAAGAAGTGGTGAGTTTATGTTACAAATAGATTGTACTGTTTACTAAGGAGTTTCAACGGTTCGTGAGCTGCAGCTGTTCGTTTTTCCTCAACCACTTGATGGTACTGTTTGATAAGCAGTTCTAACTGTTTGTTTGGTTATCAAACCACTCGTTTTTCAACACATGGATGATACTTTTCTCAAACAGAGTCAGTTTGATTTTTATTTTTTAACAGTTTCTTCAAGCAACTATTTGACTTCTTTTTCATTAAACATAACCACCATCACTAATATTAAGGCTACCTTCACTAATATAAATACTGTCATCATTAGTATTAAGCCTAGACTTGTATTTTGATCATATTGTTGTTGTGTGAAAAATTGTAAGTGGTGTAAAATATACAGTCTGTTTCTCCACCTCCATTTTTTGGGGAAACGCCAGGAGATCCACCAATACAATGGGAAAAATGGTATGATGGTATTGTCACATACATTGGTGCGATAGGAGGTTCACGCTATAGAGCGGAAAGACATTTTTTTTTGTTATTGAATGCTTTGAGGTTTGAAGGGAGAGAGATATTTAAACATTTACCCGCATTAGTACGTGCAGCAGATGATGAGGAAATAGATGAGTTTACTGAAGCAGTAAAAAAATTGGAATTGCGTTTTGATTTTCAACCCAGTTTAGTGGTAATCACGCACAAGTTCTTTAAGAGAGAACAAAAAATAGGTGAAAAAGTGGAAGATTTTATTTCAGCTTCGCGAGTATTAAGTGCTGAATGTCAATTTGAAGGTTTCAGAGATCAACTCATAAGGGACCAGAATATTTGTAAGTGTACTGACAAGAGTATCCAACAACAACTCTTGTCTTTAGGTAACCCTACTCGGGAAGAAACTATTAAGATAGCTAGAAGTATTGGATTGTCAAAAGTTTCAGTTAAAGAATTGGACGAAAAGGGATCTTCTAGTTCTTCAAAGGAAGGGTCTATTAACATTGTAAGGTCTAAAGACTCAAAGTATACCCAAAATTTTGTTCGTAATGACATTAAGTTTTTCAAACAAACAAATATTTGTTTTGAATGCTGGAATACACCTCATTTCAGGTCGGGAGGCCCATGTCCTGCTAGAAATGTCACGTGCAGAATGTGTGGTAAGTTTGTACAAAAGGGGGTGGTGATGGACGGAGCATCTGAACCAATCAAACACTCACACCCAGTCAACAGATCTGGGTTTGATCCAACACCATTCTTTAGCCCACTCTGCCACCCCAGTTCAGACATGGCCATATGCAAATCAGTCTGACCCTGTGCCTCATGGGAACAGTCCAGCTCGAACTGCCAAGCCATACCTTTACTGGACCGGACTCAAGCTTCCTAGGACCGATTTCTGGCAGTACAGCCGTCTTCAGCCAGGCTTGCTTGAATCCATTGGCAAATTGAGCAAGGGACTCACGTCTGAGCATACCCTGTCAAACTTCTGGCGAACAAAGCGGTACAAAAGGGGGTGGTGATGGAAGGAGCATCTGAACCAATCAAACACTCACACCCAATCAACAGATCTGGGTTTGATCCATCACCGTTCTTTAGCCCACTCTGCCACCCCAGTTCAGACATGGCCATATGCAAATCAGTCTGACCCTGTGCCTCATGGGAACAGTCCAGCCCGAACTGCCAATCCATGCCTTCCCTGGACCGGACTCAAGCTTCCTAGGACCGGTTTCTGGCATTACAGCCGTCTTCAGCCAGGCTTGCTTGAATCCAGTGGCAAAGTGAGCAAGGGACTCACGTCTGAGCATACCCTGCCAAACTTATGGCAAACAAAGCTGTACAAAAGGGGGTGGTGATGGACGGAGCATCTGAATCAATCGAAAACACACACCCAGTCAACAGATGTGGGTTTGATCCATCACCGTTCTTTAGCCCACTCTGCCACCCCAGTTCAGACATGGCCATATGCAAATCAGTCTGACCCTGTGCCTCAAGGGAACAGTCCAGCACGAACTGCCAAGCCATGCCTTCCCTGGGCCGGACTCAAGCTTCCTAGGACCGGTTTCTGGCATTACAGCCGTCTTCAGCCAGGCTTTCTTGAATCCAGTGGCAAAGTGAGCAAGGGACTCACGTCTGAGCATACCCTGCCAAACTTATGGCGAACAAAGCAGTACAAAAGGGGGTGGTGATGGACGGAGCATCTGAACCAATCAAACACTCACACCCAGTCAACAGATCTGGGTTTGATCCATCACCGTTCATTAGCCCACTCTGCCACCCCAGGTCAGACATGGCCATATGCAAATCAGTCTGACCCTGTGCCTCATGGGAACAGTCCAGCCCGAACTGCCAAGCCATGCCTTCCCTAAACCGGACTCAAGCTTCCTAGGACCGGTTTCTTGCATTACAGCCGTCGTCAGCCAGGCTTGCTTGAATCCAGTGGCAAAGTGAGCAAGGGACTCACGTCTGAGCATACCCTGCCAAACTTATGGCGAACAAAGCGGTACAAAAGGGGGTGGTGATGGACGGAGCATCTGAACCAATCAAACACTCACACCCAGTCAACAGATCTGGGTTTGATCCATAACCGTTCTTTAGCCCACTCTGCCACCCCAGTTCAGACATGGCCATATGTAAATCAGTCTGACCTTGTGCCTCATGGGAACAGTCCAGCCCGAACTGCCAAGCCATGCCTTTCCTAGAACGGACTCAATCTTCCTAGGACCGGTTTCTGGCATTACAGCCGTCTTCAGCCAGGCTTGCTTGAATCCAGTGGCAAAGTGAGCAAAGGACTCAAGTCTGAGCATACCCTGCCAAACTTATGGCGAACAAAGCGGTACAAAAGGGGGTGTTGATGGACGGAGCATCTGAACCAATCAAACATTCACACCCAGTCAACAGATCTGGGTTTGATCCATCACCGTTCTTTAGCCCACTCTGCCACCCCACTTCAGACATGGCCATATGCAAATCAGTCTGACCCTGTGCCTCATGGGAAAAGTCCAGCCCGAACTGCCAAGCCATGCATTCCCTGGATCGGACTCAAGCTTCCTAGAACCGGTTTCTGGCATTACAGCCGTCTTCAGCCAGGCTTGCTTGCATCCAGTGGCAAAGTGAGCAAGGGACTCACGTCTGAGCATACCCTGCCAAACTTATGGCGAACAAAGCGGTACAAAAGGGGGTGGTGATGGATGGTGCATCTGAACCAATCAAACACTCACACCCAGTCAACAGATCTGGGTTTGATCCATCACCGTTCTTTAGCCTACTCTGCCACCCCAGTTCAGACATGGCCATATGCAAATCAGTCTGACCCTGTGCCTCATGGGAACAGTCCAGCCCGAACAGCCAAGCCATGCCTTCCCTGGACTGGACTCAAGCTTCCTAGGACCGGTTTCTGGCATTACAGCCGTCTTCAGCAAGGCTTGCTTGAATCCAGTGGCAAAGTGAGCAAGGGACTCACGTCTGAGCATACCCTGCCAAACCTATGGCGAACAAAGCGGTACAAAAGGGGGTGGTGATGGACGGAGCATCTGAACCAATCAAACACTCACACCCAGTCAACAGATCTGGGTTTGATCCATCACAGTTCTTTAGCCCACTCTGCCATCCCAGTTCAGATATGGCCATAGGCAAATCAGTCTGACCATGTGCCTCTTGGGAACAGTCCAGCCCGAACTGCCAAGCCATGCCTTCCCTGGACCGGATTCAAGCTTCCTAGGACCGGTTTCTGGCATTACAGCCGTCTTCAGCCAGGCTTGCTTGAATCCAGTGGCAAAGTGAGCAAGGGATTCACGTCTGAGCATACCCTGCCACACTTATGGCGAACAAAGTGGTACAAAAGGGGGTGGTGATGGAAGGAGCATCTGAACCAATCAAACACTCACACCCAGTCAACAGATCTGGGTTTGATCCATCACCGTTCTTTAGCCCACTCTGCCACCTCAGTTCAGACATGGCCATATGCAAATCAGTCTGACCCTGTGCCTCATGGGAACAGTCCAGCCCGAACTGCCAAGCCATGCCTTCCCTGGACCGGACTCAAGCTTCCTAGGACCGGTTTCTGGCATTACAGCCGTCTTCAGCCAGGCTTGCTTGAATCCAGTGGCAAAGTGAGCAAGGGACTCACATCTGAGCATACCCAGCCAAACTTATGGCGAACAAAGCGGTACAAAGGGGGTGGTGATGGACGGAGCATCTGAACCAATCAAAAACTCACACCCAGTCAACAGATCTGGATTTGATCCATCACCGTTCTTTAGCCCACTCTGCCACCCCAGTTCAGACATGGCCATATGCAAATCAGTCTGACCCTGTGCCTCATGGGAACAGTCCAGCCCGAACTGCCAAGCCATGCCTTCCCTGGACCGGACTCAAGCTTCCTAGGACCGGTTTCTGGCATTACAGCCGTCTTCAGCCAGGCTTGCTTGAATCCAGTGGCAAAGTGAGCAAGGGACTCATGTCTGAGCATACCCTGCCAAACGTATGGCGAACAAAGCGGTACAAAAGGGGGTGGTGATGGACCGAGCATCTGAATCAATCGAAAACTCACACCCAGTCAACAGATCTGGGTTTGATCCATCACAGTTCTTTAGCCCACTCTGCCACCCCAGTTCAGACATGGCCACATGCAAATCAGTCTGACCCTGTGCCTCATGGGAACAGTCCAGCCTGAACTGCCAAGCCATGCCTTCCCCGGACCGGACTCAAGCTTCCTAGGACCGGTTTCTGGCATTACAGTCGCCTTCAGCCAGGCTTGCTTGAATCCAGTGGCAAAGTGAGCAAGGGACTCACGTCTGAGCATACCCTGCCAAACTTATGGCGAACAAAGCAGTACAAAAGGGGGTGGTGATGGACGGAGCATCTGAACCAATCAAACACTCACACCCAGTCAACAGATCTGGGTCTGATCCATCACCGTTCTTTAGCCCACTCTGCCACCCCAGTTCCGACATGGCCATATGCAAATCAGACTGACCCTGTGCCTCATGGGAACAGTCCAGCCCGAACTGCCAAGCCATGCCTTCCCTGAACTGGCCTCAAGCTTCCTAGGTCAGGTTTCTGGCATTACAGCCGTCTTCAGCCAGGCTTGCTTGAATCCAGTGGCAAAGTGAGCAAGGGACTCACGTCTGAGCATACCCTGCCAAGCTTATGGCGAACAAAGCGGTACAAAAGGGGGTGGTGATGGACGGAGCATCTGAACCAATCAAACACTCACACCCAGACAACAGATCTGGGTTTGATCCATCACCGTTCTTTAGCCCACTCTGCCACCCCAGTTCAGAAATGGCCATATGCAAATCAGTCTGACCCTGTGCCTCATGGGAACAGTCCAGCCCGAACTGCCAAGCCATGTTTTCCCTGGATCGGACTCAAGCTTCCTAGGACCGGTTTCTGGCATTACAGCCGTCTTCAGCGAGGCTTGCTTGAATCCAGTGGCAAAGTGAGGAAGGGACTCACGTCTGAGCATACCCTGCCAAACTTATGGCGAACAAAGCGGTACAAAAGGGGGTGGTGATGGACGGAGCATCTGAACCAATCAAACACTCACACCCAGTCAACAGATCTGGGTTTGATCCATCACCGTTCTTTAGCCCACTCTGCTACCCCAGTTCAGACATTGCCATATGCAAATCAGTCTGACCCTGTGCCTCATGGGAAAAGTCCAGCTCGAACTGCCAAGCCATGCCTTCCCTGGAACGGACTCAAGCTTCCTAGGACCGGTTTCTGGCATTACAGCCGTCTTCAGCCAGGCTTGCTTGAATCCAGTGGCAAAGTGAGCAAGGGACTCACGTCTGAGCATACCCTGCCAAACTTATGGCGAACAAAGCAGTACAAAAGGGGGTGGTGATGGACGGAGCATCTGAACCAATCAAACACTCACACCCAGTCAACAGATCTGGGTTTGATCCATCACCGTTCTTTAGCCCACTCTGCCACCCCAGTTCAGACATGGCCATATGTAAGCATGGGCGTAAAATCCGTTCCGCTCGCGGATTTTGCGGATTTTCGGTAAATTCGCAATCCGCGAACTCTCGCGAACTTACCGAAAATTCGTAAATCCGTGCGAAGCAGATTTTTTTGCTTGGTCGCACTTGCCAACTAGAATACTATACAATTTCGCGGGAGTAAACACTCGCGAAAACGTAGATGCGGCGGGCAGCGACAATCTCGCAATTGCGAGATTGCAAAATTTGCAATTTCGCACAAGAAATCCACCAGCAGGCAGCATAAACCTTGAAAATTATGATTTTTATTAGAATAACTCCTCAGGTTGACATTTGCCTGCACTTTTTTTTTGCAAGGAGTCCATTTTGGGGGGGGGGGGGGTGGGAGGAAGGAAGTGCCCCACAGTCTCCAACTTCCTGTTCCTGTCCAGCAGGCTCCTCTCAGTGCTTTCTTCATGTGCTGGTCATTTTCATTTGGATCTTGACCTGGAAGCACTCAGCAGGTGCAAAAGTTCAAACCCATCATTAGTAACCATTCCCTGTAGTGCTTCCTGAGGGGCCCCTCCAGAGTTCAGTTGCCTATTTGCAACTATTCTATGACCCTGCTCTGACCCTCACAGCAGGCTCAGAGAATAGTTACAAGTATACAACAAAGGTCCTGTTAAAAAAATTACACTGCAACAGAAAGCAATTACAGATAAGGAAGCAGGTGCCAGGGATCTTGACCTGGAAGGATTACTTTTTGTGGATGCTGCTGGATATTTGGATTTTTGCAAAACTGAAAGCACTCAGCAGGTGCAAAAGTTCAATCTTATCATTAGTAACCATTCCCTGTAGTGCTTCCTGAGGGGCCCCTCCAGAGTTCAGTTGCCTACTTGCAACTATTCTATGACCCTGCTCTGACCCTCACAGTAGGCTCAGAGAAAGCAATTACAGATAAGGAAGCAGGTTCCAGCTAGGAAGTTCAAATTCAGTAACACATTAATCAGCCCCTAATTCATTTATGTCAGTTGAGGCAGGGCAGGTGTGCTTTTCCACCCATAATCTACAGTGATGAACTAGAGGGTGGCATGGGTGAGCCAGAGGGTGGCATGGGTGAGCCAGAGGGTGGCAGTGGTGAAACAGAGGGTGGCAGTGGTGAAACAGAGGGTGCTGTGATGAACCAGATGTAGAAACAACATGTTCGTGACCGTTGCTACCCGAAAAGTAAGTTCGCGTTTGCGAACTGGTACAAAATCCTCGCGAACTGGCAGAAATCCTTGCGAACACAAAAAAAAAAATCCGCAAATTCGCGAGAGTTCGCGGATTTTGCGGATTGCGAATCCGTAAATACGCAATTTCGCGGATTGCCAATTCGCAAAATCCGCCCATGCTTAGCCATATGCAAATCAGTCTGACCCTGTGCCTCATGGGAACAGTCCAGCTCGAACTGCAATGCTATGCCTTCCTTGGACCAGACTCAAGCTTCCTAGGACCGGTTTCTGGCATTACAGCCGTCTTCAGCGAGGCTTGCTTGAATCCAGTGGCAAAGTGAGGAAGGGACTCACGTCTGAGCATACCCTGCCAAACTTATGGCGAACAAAGCGGTACAAAAGGGGGTGGTGATGGACGGAGCATCTGAACCAATCAAACACTCACACCCAGTCAACAGATCTGGGTTTGATCCATCACCAATCTTTAGCCCACCCTGCCACCCCAGTTCAGACATGGCCATATGCAAATCAGTCTGACCCTGTGCCTCATGGTAACAGTCCTGCCCGAACTGCCTTCCCTGGACCGGACTCAAGCTTCCTAGGACCGGTTTCTGGCATTACAGCCATCTTCAGCCAGGCTTACTTGAAGTTTCTGAATGTGTAGACCCGTATGTGGAAGTTGGAGTTGGAAACAAGAGGTTATGTTTGCTGGTTGACTCAGGTGCTATGATTACTATGATTACTCAAGAAAAATTCAATGAAGTTTGGGGTTCACGTCCTCTTTTACCTCCTGATAGATCCCCTGTTTCATACGAGGGCTGGACAATTGATTTGGCAGGATATTTTGAAGATATCTTGGAGTTCAGAGGTAGGAAAATTTTCGGAAAGGTATATGTAGCCATCCAAGGGTTAGATATCCTTGGTTGGTTCCATCAAGGACTTTTCAAGATGATACTGAGGCCTGGTACTAATGATCAGGTATCTATTGTGAAATTGGAAGATTTTGAAGAAATGTTGTCTGAGAGGTACCCTTCAGTTTTTAGTGGTGAACTTGGACAGATTAAAGGATTCACTCATTCTATTAAAGTCAAAGAAGGTACCATACCAGTTAAACATAAACCTAGAAATGTACCTTTTAGTGTGAGAGAACAACTTGAGAAAGAACTTTTGGGTCTTTGTGAAAAAGTGATAATTGAACCAATTTAGTCCTCCCTGTGGCTTAATCCCTTGGTTGTTGTTAAAAAGAAAAATGGGGAGCTTCGTTTCTGCATAGATTTACGCAGTTTAAACAAAAATATTTGGATTGATTCACATCCCGTACCAAAAATTTCCGACATGCTATCTTTAGTGAATGGATGAAAGTGGTTTTCAAAGCTAGATCTAGCTTCAGCATATCACCAAGTGGTTTTGAATCCATCATCAAGGCATTTGACTGCTTTTGTGTCTCCAATTGGAACGTTTCAGTACTGCCGCATGCCGTTTGGGTTGGCCTCCATGGCATCAATTTTCCAAAGAATCATGTCAAACTTACTCAAGAATATAAAGGGAGTAATTGTGTTCCAAAATGATGTTTTGGTGCATGGTGCAACATCGGAGGGACATGATGAAACTGTTTGTTGTGTTTTAGAGACTTAACGTGATGCAGGTGTAGTTTTGAAAAAAGAGAAGTGTGTTTTTAAAGTACAAACAATTGAATACCTAGGGCATGTTCTTTCTGAGCATGGTGTAGAACCTAGACCCGGATTGGGTAAAGCCATTGAGGATTCTCTGCCCCCTTGTGATAAATTGAGTCTCAAGTCATTCATAGGTTTGTGTGAATTTTATTCTCGATTTTTACCGGGTTATGCCTCCTGGGTCCAACCGCTTTCTAACATGCTCAAGAAAAGTGTTCCGTTTGTGTGGGACAAAATATGTGAAGTTGCTTTTGTTTGGATCAAGGAATGTTTGGTTAGTCCAACTATTCTCAAGCCTTTCAATCCCAATTTGATGTGTACAATTACAGTGGATGCTAGTGGGGTGGGTTTGGGTGCCATTCTCACTCAAAATGAAAAAGGACAAGAATACACTTTGGGTTATGCATCCAGAGTTCTGAAAGGTTCTGAGTTGAATTTTTCAGTTATTGAAAGAGAACTGCTGGCCTGCTGGTGGGCCATGAGGAAATTTACTCCGTATGCTTGGGGTAAACATTTTAAATTATGCACTGATCACAATCCACTTGTTTCTTTTTTGTCTGGTGATAAAGTTAAAGATCTTACTCCCAGAATTGCACGTTTAACAACAAAACTTCTACAATTTGACTTTGAAATTTCTTATATCCCAGGTTGCAAAAACAGTAGGGCAGTTTATTTTTCAAGACATCCTGTTGAATGTGGAGATAAAAATGAGAAGTATGATGAAGACAATTGTTTTGTTGCCGCTGTTGTTTTGGATGACATGTGTGCAATTAGTGAAGCAGAATGGAGGGAGAAGTTGGATGAAGATATTCTTCTTGCTGAAGTGATCAAGTGTGTAAATAAAGGGTGGCCAAAAGAGAAGAATGCTCATTTTTCTTTGCAGACTTTTGTCAAAGTTGCAAATGAAGTTTCTATTGAAAATGGGTTGCTTATGCGTGGTGAGAGATTGATTCCCCCGGAGTCACTTAGGATCAGACTTATCCAAGGGGCGCATGAGGGACATCTTGGTACCTATGGTGGCCACGGATGGATAAAGATGTCGACATTTTTGTGGGTGAATGTGTTGTTTTTTCTAATTCAGAGAAAAGTTTGAAGATACGTATCCCACCGTTACAACCTATTGAATTTCCAAGTAAGCCGTGGGAAAAAAATGGTATTGATTTAGTAGGACCTTTTAATACCCTTCCCACTAATGCAAGGTTTGCCATTGTGGCAATTGATTATTACTCAAAGTGGCCAGAGAAATGTTTAATCAATGAACCTAATACAAATAATGTTATTGATTTTCTCCAAGACATTTTTCTTCGAGAAGGGTTCCCGAATACCATTGTGAGTGATAATGGTGTTCAATTTGTCAGTCAGGATTTGGAAAACTTTATGCACCAAAGCGGAATTAGTCATTTGAGAAGTGCACTCTATCACCCACAGACCAATGGTTTGGTTGAGCGAATGAATAGGGTTATAAATAATTGCGTGCAGTGGGCCTTAGCTGGTAAGTGTAATGTGCAAAATGCTGTTAGGTCCATGCTTTGGTTCTACCGTACGACACCCCATTCTTCCACAAAATTCTCCCCTTTTGAACTTCTTCGAGGAAGAAAAACAAGCTCAAAGATATGTCCTGGCTGGATGGCTAGATGGGTTAAAATGAATATTGTGAATGATGTGGATAATGTTGTCAGATCTAATGTTCTTCAAGCTTAGTGTCAACAAAAGGAGTATTTTGATTCAAGGAAGAGATCGGTTTCCCAAGATATTAAAGTTGGTGACATTGTACGTGTCAAGTTACCTACTCATGCGAAGAAAGGTTGTTCTAAATTCTCTGAACCTTTTACTGTTGACAAAGTCTGTGGCAATGCAGTAAGAGTTAATGTAAAAAACTGGTGGAATATGTCCAGAATTGTAAAAGTCACTGGTGGTTCGAGACAGATAATACCTTCTGGTTCAAATGAGTCTGACTACAGGTCTAGCCCTGTTCGGCGTGATGCAGTAGTTGTGCGGAGGAGTTTCCGTCAGCGATTCATTCCAGTCAGATATCGCAGTTAGAAATTTACATATTGTCAAGTTATCTATTGCAACCGGAAACATACCTTTTTACTTGTTATTCAAGTTATCAATTGTAACTAGTAATGTACTCATTTACTTCTGTACGTTCAGCATCTTATGTCATTGCTAATGGTTGGTTGTTTTTTTATTTTTTTATTTATTTTGCTCTGTTTCTCTTCACTTAGTTTTTTTTATTTTATTTTCATGTTGAGAAAAGAAGGATAATGTAGTATTGTATTCTCATGCTTTAGAATGCTTAGCCTAAGATGTTCTGTAGAGCTTTAGAGCATTCCTTTTAGAGTGTGAGTTTAAAACTGGGTGTGTGCTGATCCGGTGTTACCTCGTTGCTGCGCAGCACCTGCTCATTATTTCAATAAACTACAAAACAAATCTTCTGGCTTGAACTCGTAAATACCACAATATCTTACTAAGCATGCAGAGGATAAAGAAACAGGAGGAGAAGGAGATGGAGTTGACCTAAGTTGTCTTGGTTAGCTTGTTGTCCAGAATGATAACTAAGGGGCATATTACCAACAACTAGCGATATTTATCGCTAAATGGACTTAGCAAAGTTTTTTTTATCGCCAAGCATCGACGGATATTATCGCAGAGATAACGTGCTATTAGCAACGTTTATCTCTATAGCGATGAAATATCCGGCGATAGCGACGAAATGCATGTAAATCGCAGCGATATTCAGGCATTTACGCCAATAGGCTCTCATCGCCACGCCTGTCTTGCTAATAGTCGATAGCGATGTTAGCAACTGCTTGCAGTCGCCAATTAGGTTGGGTACGCCCACTTAGCATGTCATTAGCGATAAATATCGCTGACATGCAAAGCGGGCCCCAAACCGCTCGCTATCGCCTCTAAGCTGTCGCTAACATCAGTTAGCGACAGCTTGCTAATAGGGTGATATAATTATCGCCGCTTAGCGGCCGAAAATCTAATATCGCCAGGCTTGGTAATATGCCCCTAGGTTTCTAGCATGAGCATGGTCAGTTGGGATAGAAGTAGGTCAGAATTCTGAGGGAATAGAAGATGTGTCTCATGGGGAGCTTTGGTTTCCAAAGATCAGTACCTCTGTTCTCAGGCAGTTGTCCTTCATACAGTAAGCGATGTCTATCACGCAGTTGTGGAAGTTGATGTTGGTGGTGTCTCAAGAGAGGGAGAGGATGGGTTGTGTGTTATCGGCTGTGGGATATGATGTTGAGTCCTTGGATTTTGACAATGCTGGCCAGAGGTGTCATATTAAGTGTTGAAGAGGGTGGGGCTGAACGAGGATGCTTGGGGTACCCGACAGATCATTTTCCTGGTTTCGGAGGTGAAGGGGGAAAGGCAGACTATTTGTATTCTTTCAGTGAAGAAAGAGGCAATTCATCTTAGAATGGCTCCTATGTTGTTCAGTTTTGTGATGAGTGTGTGGTGGGAGACCCTATCGAAAGCTGCAGAGAGGTCTAGGAGGATCAGAGCCGCAGTCTCTCCTCGGTCACGTAGAACTCGGAAGTCGTCTGTAGCTGCTCTGAGGGCTGTCTTGGTGCTGTGGCTGCTGCGGAATATGGATTGGCAGGAGTCGAGTAGGAAGTTCAGTTCCAGATGTGAGGAAAGATTCTGGCTGATTCTAATACTTTGGCTGGGGACAGTAGCAAGGAGATTGCTCGGTAGTTGACTTCCTCATGTTTCCAGTCCTCGGTTAAGGTGGCTGTGGCATTTGGGGTGTTGAACAAGGTGGTGAGTACATGGCTGATTCTGGCTTCACCGAGGTTGAAGAAGTGGTGATGGCATGGGTCAGTTGGGGCCCCTGAGTGGACCGAGTATATGGTGGAGGCAGTGTCCTGTAGCGGCGAGCTGGATCCATTCAGTTAGTTGGATATCTGTGATGGTAGGGGGTTATTGGGTTGCTTGAAGAAGTCAGTCGCCTTAGGATGGGGTTTGAAGTTTCTGTAGATGATGGCGATCTTGTTGTGAAAGAAGTTTGCATAGCTGTAATAGAGTTCCTGTGAGAGGGTAATGTTTGTTGCTGCTGAGATTTTGGAGAATTTATTGATGTTGTTGAAGAGTTCTTTGCTGTTATTGGGCTTGATTCGATACATGAGGCTAAGGCCTTTTTCTTTGATTCTCTCAACTGTCTGTGGAAATGTTGAGGGCTGTCTTGAAGGCAGTCTTGTTAGTTGTATCCTTGCAGGTGTGCCATTTCATTTCCAGTTGTTTACAGTGTGGTTTAGTGGTTCTTAGGTCTTCAGTGTACCAGCTAGCCTGCTTGGTACACCTTCAGTGGATGTTGTTACTAATGTAAGTAAAGCTATAGGCGCAGTTTGTAGTCGATCTGTTGACGTTTCTGGTCTAGGTTGTTGGAGGAGATGGGGTGGGTAGTGTTAAGGTCATTGATCCATGTGTCCTTATAGACTTTCCTCCAGCTGTTGTGGGAGGCGTTGGTCAGACTGGGACTGTAGGTCCATGAGCTGGTGATGTTAAGGTGGACCATGGAGTGGTTGGTCCAAGTCAGTTCTGTGGTGTAGCTCAACCTGATGCGGTCGCTGGAGGTGAACCCATCAAGTGTGTGTGGGTGATGGACGAGCTGGGTGAGTCCGATGTTGTTCATGCTGTTGGGGAGGTTGCTAGTGTTTATGTCATTATGGTCGTCAAGATGAGTTGAGGTTGCTGAGGAAAATTTAGTAGTATGAGTCTATGGCGAGGGGGGTGATGAAGTCGGTGATGAAGTTGCAGAAGGCTGCATGTGATCCTGGAGGGCAGTAGGCACGGGTGCCCATGATGGAGGTTTTGCTGTCTGTGTGGAGTCTGCTGTTGAGGTGTTCCATGACTGGGGTGAAGTTGTCATTTGTGGTGGTGTATTAAATGGATTCCTTTTGTATGATGGTGATCCCTCCACAAGGCTTGTTCATGCGGTTGCAGTGGGTGATAATATATCCTTCGGTATTGTGGTGGGGATGTCGGATGCATGAGTGGGGTTGAGCCAGGTCTCAGTGAGGAAGAGGACGTCAGGTGTGAGGATGGAGATGAGGTACCAAATCTCTGGGATAAAGAAACGCCACTATGAAGGTACTGAATTTCCAGTGAAACAGCAAATTCTGAAAATGAGTTACCCCAATATCAAATTACACAAGGTAGGGGAGAATGGGATTAATTTGCCTACAAATGAGATCATATGACATTTTAGCATTACATAGTTCATGTATTGCAGTTAGAGAAAGAAATATGTTTGAGAAAATTCAGCTTTCCAAAACAGTAAGCCAGGAGCGGCTCATGCAGGTAAGAGCGGTGGGGGCAGTGGGGTGGGGTGGATTCAACAGAAGACAACAAGGTAAAATTAAATAAATAACTAATTTTCCCTTGATATCTTCTGTCATATCCCCCACCCCGTCCCACCGCTGTTACCTGCACGAGCTGCTCGTGCAGTAAGGAGAGGTTGCCTACTTCTGGAAGGTTGTCTCAGTATGGAGAGAATTTACAACTCATGGTATTGAGATGCCCAATATTATATCACAAGCACTGGCTACTTATCTGACGCTTTAAACAACCTATGCATCAATCAAAATCCACATGTGTTTTTTTGGGATCGATGTTTATTAAATTGTTCATTAAAACTAAGTATTGTTTTAGAACTTACAATTGCAATTGGTCAATGCTGTTAATCTGTTTCTATCACAGGATTTGGAAGACTCACAATTGAGTGCTCAAGTAAGTATGTGCTATTATAAAACAGAACAATCATTCTCTTATACTCTGTCATTGATTGCAATGAAGGACACCTTTCAAATGTAGAATATATTTGTTTTATGTGATAGGGTTGAAAGACCATTTGAGAGGCCACACACTTAATTTTTTTTTTTTTTTATCATCTGTCACAGTACTTTGATCTCCACAATTGAATTGGACTCTGCAGCCTATTTTCGCAAGACCAATACAAGTAAAATAAAAATTCTGTCACTGCTGTGGATCCAAAGAGTTCTAGTGAGTAAATGTTAGTGCAAAACTATAGAAAGTGCAGTGCCTCTTCAACTCCACAAATTAAATAATCATTTTTATTGTTTAAGCTTCAATCATTGTGTTTTTGATAAACTCTGATTAGATTTAAATGTGACTTCTCACAATTAGTAATAATGGATATTCTAAGACTCTGTGAATGGTTTACTCACAGATTTAATTGTATATCATTTAGATTTTTCTCGTTTACTTGTTTGTTTTTTGTAGTTTTACATAGCGCGCCCTCGACTCGAAGGTACCAGAGCGCTTTACACGAACACCAGTTGTTTGTCTTTCATTATTCCTGTCTTTGACCTGATTAACATATTGAACGTTTTCCTGGACTAGCGTCTGATATATATTTATTATCTGATACTTTCCCGTAATAAACAGATATAAGCCAGTAAAACTGCTTAGTGAGTCAAACTCTCAATACTAAAATGAGTTGTGACCTGCAGGACATTTGTTCGCATCCCAGGTAGCCATTTACACTTCTGCAATTGATATTTTGATTGAACTTAGGTAATAATAACACCACTTATATACAGAACTTGAA
Source organism: Lissotriton helveticus (assembly GCF_964261635.1). Lineage (NCBI taxonomy): Eukaryota > Metazoa > Chordata > Amphibia > Caudata > Salamandridae > Lissotriton > Lissotriton helveticus. The sequence goes on from NC_136062.1 coordinate 81,242,128, forward strand.
AATGGTAAACAGTAGAGCTTTTGCTACTATATCATAAATGTAGCAGTTTCACTGGGAAGAATGTTGTCTTTGTAACCAAAATGTCAGATAATCAGGCTTCAAGGTGAAAAGGCTGGCAGCTCGAAGTGCACTCAACAGGTAAGGTTGTGAATATAATTAGTATTTCTCTGCTGGTAGCAGCTGGCAGAATCCCATTACCTTCCAGTCATGACTTATATGGAAGTTATTTATTAATTATTTATTTGAAGGTTTTATATAGCGCGAACAAGACCCTTGCGGGTATCAGAGCACTTAAATGTCAGATGTAGGAAACAAGAATAGACATAGAAAACACAGATATAGGTGATTCAGATATACGATAATCAAATAGATATAAAACTAGCTATTAAAATACGAAGCTCAATTAAACAGACTAGTAATTAAAATACAGTAATAAGTCAGTAAATTCACGTGAGTTTAGCCATGAGAATCGCTTTCACGTCTTTTTTGAAGGAGGCAGTGGAAGGATTCAGTCTTGTTTCTGTGGGCAAAGCATTCCAGATCCTGGGAGCCATTCCAGAGAAGGATCGGTTGTAGGTTTTATTCTTGGCAAAACGTTGTGGTTCCAGTAGAAGAGTCTTGGCACTCTTGGAGGCTCTATTATCAGCAGAGAGCACCAGTTTCTGAGCTAGGTAGTTCGGAGAATTGTGGTGTAAGGCCTTGTGCGTCATGCATGCGATTTTCAGATGAATTCTAGCATCAAACGGTAGCCGGTTGAGGGCTCTAAGGTCTGGAGAGATGTGAGAGGTTCTCTTTGAGCCAGTGATGAGTCTCGCAGCTGAGTTGATAGCGGGTCTTAGCGGGGCTCTCGACGACCTTGGGAGGCCGCATAAGGTTACAGCCCCATATTCCACTCTTGGGATTACTACGGCTTGAACTGCTTGTTTGAAGTCGTAAGCTGGCAGGAAGGGTTTCAGTTTTCACAGGGTCTTCAAGGGGAAGTTAGCTCCTTTTGTGGAAGCGCTGATTTGCTTCTGCATCTTTAGGTTACTTTCCCTAGTCACACTTAGCGATTTCGTTGATTCGACAATGAGAGGTTGTCCTTTGAGAGCTTTTAGGTGCTTCATCCAGTCCAGGATAGTGGATGCTTTGTTAGGGGGAGCGATTAAGAGGAACTCCGTTTTGAGGGAGTTTAGTTTCAGATGGTTTTCAGCCAGCCATGTTTGGGTTTTTTGTAGTGTTACGGTGAGAGATTTGATGTCTTCAAGATCTTGATGTAGATTTGGGTGTCATCTGCATACATATGGAAGTGAATCTTGGAGAGACTGAAAAGTTCGGTGAGTAGTTCCATGATAAGGTTGAAAAGTGTGGGTGAGATGGAGGAGCCTTGCGGAACTCCGAACGTGACTGGCATGGGGTTGGACAAGAATTGATTGACCTTAAACCTTTGAGATCTCTTTTGGAGGAAAAAGGCGAACCAGTTAAATACAGCTCCCTATAATCCCACTCTGTGTTTCAGGAGCTCTTGCAAGTTGCCGTGTTTGATGGTGTCAAATGCTGATGACAGGTTGAGTAAGATTAGTAAACAGGCTTCGTTTTGATCCAGGATTTTTAGAGCGCCGTCAATTATGTGTGTCATGGCTGATTCAGTACTGTGCCCTGCTCGGAAGCCTGATTGATATTGGTTAAGCAGGTTGAATTGTTCGATGTGGCTGATCAGCTGCATGTGAACACATTTTTACAAGAGCTTGGGTAGCATAGGTATGTTGGATATCTGACGATAGTTATTTAATTCCGATGGGTCAGCTGTTGGTTTCTTTAGGATAGAGGATACCTGATCTGTTTTCAGGAGGTCTGGTATGGTTCCTTGAAGGAGGGAGGTATTTATAATCTTGGTCCAGAGCGGTAGTAACAGAGGAATGAAGTCTTTTAAGTAGTTAGCGGGAAGCAGGTCTGTGAAGTGGTTGGAGGGTTTCAGAGCGGTTAGCGTCTTTAGTATGGTATTTTCACTGTAAGTGTTGAAGTAGGACCTAGTTGTGTTGTTTTTGAGGTTGAATTTTGTGGAGTAGTTAGCTTGGGCACTTGCTGGGGGCAGTGATGAGTTCTTTTGCATGTCCGATGGGATAGGAGGTCCTTGAGTAGGTCGGTTTTTATGGATTCTGTTTTTGAAGTGAAGAAGGAAGCGAACTCCTCACAATAGGGTAGAGTGTCCGTGATAGCCTTGACGTGAATGGGTGCGCTCTTGGTTTGAGCTTTGATTAGATCGAATAATTTTTTGGGACGGTTTTTGGTTTGGTCTAGTTGAATCCTGAAGAAGTCGGTTTTAGATCTTCTGATCTTTCTAAAGCAGGAGTTTCTGGGGGTTCTTAGCAGCTTGAGGTGGTCAGCTGAGGGTGCGGATCTCCAACATCATTCAATTACTGTAAGTGAGCGTCTGTCTTCATTTAGCCTACCATCATACCAGGGTTTTGAGTCTTTTGTGTTAGTTCTTTTCAATTGTAGAGGGGCTATTTTGTCTAGTAGGTTATTCATGGAGTGAAAGTAATGATTGGTCAGCCCTGGAACATCGACTAGGTCTTCCGGGGGACATAGTAAGTTTGAATTAGAGGATGCTAGAAGGTCGGAGCAGACGTTTTTCAGATTTCTCTTCCAGATCTTTGTTCTCAGGGGTTGTGTTGACAGTCGTTTAACCGATTCCATGACTTGGAATGTAATGAGGTAATGGTCAGACCAATCGCAGGAGAGGATCGAGTTGAGCTGTGTGGAGTCCGCTTTGGAAATTACTAGGTCGAGGGTTGCACCTTTGTCGTGTGTAGGGCTGTTACATATTTGGTTAAGATTAAGGTCTGAGAGGAAAACTTTTAGGCTGTTTATCCCAGGGTCATTCTGGTCATCCCAGTGAAGGTTGAAGTCCCCCTGTAATATTTGCTTATTTTGTTGCCCGTCATTTGTCGCTAGAATATCCATGATAAGTTCTATGAATGTGAGGTTCTCTCCTGGAGGGTGGTAGAATGTGTGTAATGTACATATTTGTTTGTTATTACTAGTGATGTTTAAGCAGAGGTATTCACAGGAGGATAAAGCGGGGGCATTGGAGTTGGTCACTGTAAGATTGTTCTGATGTATGCAGGCTATCCCACCACCTGGCCTATCAATTCTGTCTAGCCTGGTGATGTCATAGTTAGGGGGTAGCAGAATGCCCATCATGGAGTAGATGCTTTATTTAGCCATGTTTCCGTCAGGATTAGAATGTCTGGTTCGTCAGTGAATAGCAAGTCAGCTATATCGGCTGCATGTCTAGATGCCGACCTGCAGTTTAGAAGAATACATTTTAGCCGCGTCTTGTTGGATACTATGGAGGGTTCGATTGTGAGGGGGATTCTCGTGAGGTAATTTTCAACTATGCCTTTGGAGTTGTGTCTAGTGGCTCTGTGTGTGTTGATCGGGATAGACTGGATTAGGGAATCTGTATGTAGGTTACCTGGGTGCACAAAGTTATGTGGGAGGTAAGATAGCTCGTAAGAGTGAAGTAGGGCCCCTAATTCTTTAGCTGATAAGGGTTTTTTCATCCTGATTGGGCGGGATAAGGCATTGGGGTAAGGCACTGTTCTCCATCGTGGGGACACATGATCTTGGGAGCTTATGAGTAGATGATGGGTGCGACTAGAGTTTTTGATGTGTGGGAATGATCTGTATTCCTGTGTAGTGCGTGTGAGCTTGGGTTGCTGTATAATCAAGTTGTGTAGGGTTTGGATGTCAGCTTTGACTTGCTGAAGGACTTATAATATCACATCTAGTCTGGGGTCTGGAGTGAGAGTGGCCGTATTAGATGGATGGACTGTGTGTGCAGGAGGAGTAGTTGCGCCTTTTGTGCCGTTTAAGGGGGAGTCGTGGTCGGGATCATTGAGTTGAGCTCTTTCTTTGTGTATGTCAAAAGAGGGGGGAGTGAAGAAGCTGGTTGGGGAGGGTCTGAAAGTTGGCTATGTCAGGTACTGTAGTGGTGTAGGTGGGGATAGAGGAGGAAGTAGGGATGTCGGGCTGATGAGAGGTGGTGGTTATATGTGAGGTTAGAGCAGAATGATTAGTGTTGATGTTGGGGGCAGTAGAGATGTTGGGCTGATGTGAGGTGGTGGTTATATGTGAGGTTAGAGCCGAATGATTAGTGTTGATGTTGGGGGAGGAGTAGGAATAGGGGAGATGAGTGGCACTAAGAGGATGGTTGATGGCTAGTCTAGCATAGTTGTGAAGGAAGGCAGTATTATCTTACTTTCCAATCGATGGATTAAAGTGAATTTCCACACCTGTCTCGCAGAAGGGTAATTAAAAAACATGCAAATGACTAAAGTTAGCAGAGCCTCCGACTGGCTGCTGAGATGTAAATCTTTATTTCTTTATTGTTATTTAAGTTAACTCACTTACAGGCTCTGTGAGAATCTCGCAGGGCCTTCAGCCTAATTTCCAGAGCTCTCAATAATCATGGCCTGTTATTAACACTGTTTAAAATGGACTACGATTGAGAGCTTTGGCTGCTGGTTTTATTTAGTGCCTGTCAGTGGGTTACATGTTCACTCGTCACTCCACTTGTGTTGTTTGCTGCTGGTACTAAGCACCACACCCCTAAATATTTGAAGCAATTCATGTTTTATTATAAAAAATGTTTACTTAAAATTGTGGCATGATTTCTGGCTAAAAAAGGACATTCTCTAGGCACCATAATTACAGTTCTTCTTTTTTTTACAAAATAATTTATTAACGCAAATAGTAAACGTAAGTAGTCTACTGGCTTATGTCAATATTACACATTATAAGCAGACCTTTGGCTGTTTACCCATTATTTACCAAAGTGGTATGCAAATACATTTGTGTAAACTATTGTTTCAGATATACACAGAGCAAAGTATGAGTATTCAGTTGTTAATTGTTGTCAAGGACTGGAAGCAAATTAGGTTTGTTGTGTGCCCATGTAGATTGCCAGAGGAAACTGTATCCTAACTTCCATGGATCTGCTCTCTTTCTTCTTTTTTATCCTCTGCAGCTGTTACTCCTTATGTAGGCCCATCGCCGTGCCTGTCAGTACTCCTGTGATGGAGCTTCAAGTCTTGTGAAGATGCTTTGCTCTTTTTTTAGCACATTCATTTGTGCCTAGTTACACGATGCTCAAGCATTGGTATTTCATCTACTGTATTTATTTGGACTTTGGATCCACTATGTTTAATTGTTACACTGCCTGTGATGATGCACCACACCTCAAAATGAAGTGGTGCAGCACATATATTTGTACCTCTGTTTGTGCTTATCTCCATTATATTATAGTCTGAAGATTTATTTTCTAGCATGTTGTTTTAACTTTGCAATAATTCATTCAGAATTAAGCTTGTTTTTCAATCGCATACTGTTTTCTGGAGACTATTTATTCCATATTAGATGGCTATTATGGATTCTTCTATTTCCATTTTCCTATTTTATTTCATTTGTATCGCGCATAAATCACCCGAAGGTCTCAGAGCGCTGGCAGATAACAAGGATCCTTATGACCAACTGATCAGGAAGTAAGAGGGCTCAGCTGACTAAAAGAGCCAGGTTTTTAGTAGTTTTCGGAATTTAGTATGATCTGGCTCTACTCTCAGTTGAATGGGGAGAGAGTTCCATGCTTCTGGGGCGGTTTTGCTGAAGGCTCTATCTCCGTTTCTCACTGTTCGAACTCTGGGAACGGAGAGAAGGGCTTTACTGGAGGAGCGTAATGTCCTACTTGGGACGTGGGCCTTGAGCTTCTGTTCGAGATAGACAGGTCCATGTTCATTGACTGCCTTATGGACTAGGCAACAGAGTTTGAACTTTATGCGTGTTTGTATGGGGAGCCAGTGCAGTGCCCTGAGACAGGCTGCTGAGGGGGTGCGAGGAGGTAGATCTAGTACTAGCCTAGCAGCGGTGTTTTGGAGGACCTGAAGTCGATTCAATAATGTTAGGTTAATGGCTGAGAACAGGGCGTTCCCATAGTCCATCCTGTTAACAATAAGTCCCTGGACTAGGGGCATGCGTGCTGAGAGTGGGATCCATTTAAAGATCTTCCTCAGACTTCGCATCTGGCCATAGCTGTTTCCCACTGTTTTCTTAATGTGTTCAGACATGGTCAGCTTGTCGTCTAGTATTACTCCCAGGTTCCTGACAAAAGGCTTGGGGGTGGGGCAGGGACCGAGGGAATTTGGCCACCAGTCTGATGACCAGATTTGGTTGGCTTTGCCGAAAAGCATGACTTCAGTCTTTCCAGCATTCATCATGAGGTAGTTTCTGGTCATCCATTCTTGTACACTGGTCATACAGTTTTTGAACCGATTTTTTATGTCATCAGGGTTTTGGTTAATAGTGACGAGAATTTGAGTATCGTCAGCATAGGAAACGGTTCCAAAACCATGTTCTCTGATGATCTTCGCCAAGGGGGAGACATAAACGTTAAACAGGGTCGGGCTCAAAATGGATCCCTGTGGGACACCTTTATCATTTTCATAAAAGATGGAAGTATGGGAGCCTAGTTGGACCCTGGACCGTCTATTGCCAAGGTAGCTTGATAGCCATTAGAGAGCGTCGCCCTCGACACCAATCTCAGCAAGACGCTCTAACAGAGCGCGATGCGAGATGGTGTCGAAGGCCGCAGACAGGTCCAGCAGGACCAGTATGGCTGATTTTTTTGAGTCCAAGGACAGTCTTGTGTTGTCCACGACCTCCAGCAGGGCTGTTTCAGTGCTGTGGAACGCCCTGAAGCCGGATTGAGATGGATCGAGGAGTTTGTTAGACTCCAAGTGGGCGATGAGCTGTTTGTTAATTAGGGCCTCCATGACTTTCCCAAAGAGTGGTAGAAGGGAAATGGGCCGGTAATTTACAAATTGATCCGGGTCGGCCGTAGGTTTTTTCAAAATAGGCCTGATTATTGCTTCCTTCCAGTGATCAGGGACAACACAGAGCTGTAGTGATTGATTGAAAATGTTAGTCAAAGTGGGGATCAGAACTGGGGAGATTTTAGATATAACTTGCGGCGAGGCAGGATCTCCCGGTGCTCCAGATTTCATTTTCAACAAAATTTGGTTCACATCTTTTTCAATCAGGGGTGAGAACTGTTTTAATGTGGCGGAATGGATATTGGGGGTGTTTTGCCTTTTGGTGTAGGGGGAGGTGGTTTCGTCATTTGTCGTTGGCTGGGGGAACCGTTTGTGAATTTCATTAACTTTCTCATGAAAGTAGGAGGCTACAGATTCCACCCATTCCTTAGTATCGGGGGGCGCCTGCTGTGTTCCTGGTGGGGTGGTGAACTCCTTGACAATATTAAACAGTTCTCTTTGTGAGTTAGTTGCTAGGGTAATCCTGTTGCCTAGGTAGACTTTTTTGACTTCGGCGATGTCTTTCATATACTGCCGGTGTGCAGTTTTATATAGTTCCCTATCTTGGACACTTTTTGTGTGTCGCCATTTTCGTTCTGCCATCCTAGTAGAATATTTTGTTTGTTTCAATTCTAGCGTGAACCAGGGTGAGTTATTTTTCAGAAGTTTGGATTCACGCATGGGTGCTATGTCATCTAGTGCAACAGTGATAGCCGATTCAAGTTTCATGGCAGCTAGGCTAGGATTGGTACATTGGGAAATGGTAGGAGGGAGAAAAGACTCGGCAAAGTCAGACATGGTGATTTTATTCCATGGTCTGCTTTTTTTCAGTTTGGCCGGGCGAATTGCCGGGGTCTGAAATCCATTTATGGCAAATTTTATAATAAAATGGTCTGTCCAAAAGACAGTGTCGGTCTGTATGATCGATACCTTGGGGGAGTTGGTACATATAAGGTCAAGAGTGTGGCCGGCTACGTGGGTTGGACCTGTAGGAAGTAGACATAATTGTAAGGCCTCCAGGCTGGTAGTTAGGTCTATAGTGCAAGGGTCAGTGGTGTGTTCAAGATGGTAGTTGACATCTCCTAGGAGGAGGAAGTTCTCCGTAGCAAGGGCATAGGGCGCTATCGCTTCCACTAATTTCTCAGAGAAGTTCGCCTTGGAGCCGGGGGGCCTGTAAATGAGGGCTAACTTCCATGAATCTTTGTTATTCACAGTCATGGTGGCAATAAGCATTTCACCCCAGCATTCGAGGTAGGAGTCATTTATATAGATTTTTATAGATGCTTTACGGATTATAGCCGCCCCCCCCCTTTTTTTGTTGCCAGGCCGATCATGTCTATGTATTGTATAGGCTGGGGGCAGGGCTATTGCAATGTCTGGCGCGGACGACTCCTGTAACCAGGTTTCTGTGACAAACAGTACGTCTGGTTTGATAGAGTCCAGGAGCGCCCAGATTTGTAAGGAGTGTTTGGCCATTGATCTTGCATTGCAGTAGAGGCAGACTAGGTTAGATGGAGTCTTTGGAGTGCAGTCGGTGTTGCGGGGTTTTAGTAATTTAATTGGAGTCGGTTTTAGTTGAGAGCTGAAGAGCTGGGATGGGGAGAGTGATGGCTTAGCTGGGTTAAGGCTGTGTAATTCTAAGTTCGTATACCTGATGATGGCCATGTCGCGGTGCTGTATAAGGTGGATACTGACCAGGAATGTGGGGGGACAGGCAGAACTTCTGGCGTCTGGAGTCGGCCGGGAGCGGACGGGCGCAGACGGGCTTGCCTTTGGCGCTCGGCGCACTGGACTATGTAGGGCCAGTGGGAGGGACCGCAAGCGTGGGATCGAGGCTTGGAGCGCTGACCCTGCTAGTTCCAGGGAAAAGCGACACTCCCTAGATGGTGTGGACCCCTCCGCGCAAACGGCACAAGCCGCGACGGACCAGGGGGCACCGCAACTCTAAGGTATCAGGGCAATTGTGAAATGCAACAATTTAAAAGCGCTAGGTGCAAATGTTTTAAAACGTTCGTAATCAACAATATATAAAACAGAGTGCAAAATAACAATTTTAGCAGCAGGGCAGTCTGGTTAAGCTCCACAGAGTAGCGAGAGTTAAAAGCGCTTTAAAAGCATTTTGTTACGGTTGTTTTAAGAAGCGTGAGCAGCCTTGATCCTTAATGTCGGATCGAAGGGATTCTTGCCTGCGCGCGTCCGCTCGGCGCACTGGACTATGTAGGGCCAGTGGGCGGGACCGCAAGCGTGGGATCGAGGCTTGGAGCGCTGACCCTGCTAGTTCCAGGGAAAAGCAACGCTCCCAAGATGGTGTGGACCCCTCCGCGCAAACGGCACAAGCCGCGACGGACCACGGGGCACCGCAACTCTAAGGTATCAGGGCAATTGTGAAATGCAACAATTTAAAAGCGCTAGCTACAAGCTTTATTCCTGCTTCACCACATTATATTTTCTAGATTGCAATGCGCTGACCTTGCATGGATATGAAAAGGAAGCTAAGGACTAAGAGCCTGATTACGAGATTGGTGGTGTGGGAGAGGGACCAACCAGCTCCTGCACTGCCAAACCTGTGGTTGAACAGCCCGCCAGATTAGGAGTTTTCTCCTGGTTCTTTGGTATTCCTACGGCATTGCCTATGAAATAGGCCCGCAAAGGGAAAGTCAAAATCAGTACCTGCATGACATGGACCGCTGCAGTTCATGCCATGTAGCTACTGGGACGCAGGCACATAGGGGGCCCTGTACATGCATCCCAGGCCCAAAGGCACAAGGGGGCCCTGTACGGCTCCCTTTGTTTCCTCTCCACCACGGTTTTCATGGTGGTGGAACCACCATGAAAAACGCAGCAGAGAGGAAACTCATAATATGCTTGGCAGGACAGTGGCAGTCCCACCAAGCATATTGCGGCCTCAAGACCACCTTGCCACCGCCAAGGATTTCTGATCCATGGCGGTTGTGGTAGTTCCAGGGGGGGGGCCACGGCCCTAGTTGCAATAGGGTGGTCGGAGGACTATCACCGCCACACCTTCACAAGTCTGGCTGGCCATGGACCACCAGACTCATAATTAGCCTCTAAATCTTCTCTACTCGCATCTCTGCCCTTAAATTCAACCTCCTTTGAGAAGCCAATAACGGATAATTATGTATCTATTGAGATGCTGACCTTTGCTCTTCATAATCCTGTCACCTTGTCTTCCTCCAGCTCAAAATCTCACACTAACTCTTCTGCTACCAAGAAATGTAAGCAAGCCCCTCCTTCACCTGATAAGTCATCCTCATCCATTTCTATGGAAATACTACTTGAAGATATTTGAGTGTTCTGCCCATTTGTTGATGAAACTAATAAATGTATCCAGAGCGTAATTGTTTTAGTCAGACAGGAAGATTTTCCTCACTTAAGACATAGCCAGAGTCACTGCATATAGAAGGAAAGAATTTCCTGATCTTCGTCTGTCAATTTGCTCATTAGGGTCTCGTTATGGGCTGTTTCACCCATGTATGTTCAAGGCCACCTATAAAGAAAACACTACAGCCTATGATAATCCTGCAGATCTTAGGAAGTTCAAAAAAAGGTCAAGCTTAAGTGAGGTTGGGTGGGTATAGTTCTCTTTTTTCCCTGTGCTTAATAAGAGAAAGTGAGTTATTATTCCATGTAACGAAAATGTGTTTTTTAATGTCTTATCTCAGGAAATTGATGATGAAGGCAGATGGATTATTGTTTAATTTCTGGTAAATAAGATTCATTTGATAGAATTCTTTTTACATTTCTGATTAATAAGACTCCTTTGACAGGGATGTATGACGTTACAACGCATACTTTTACCACGCATACCTTTACAACGCGGTTTTTACATTGCATACCATTACAACGCATAGCACTTTTGGGTGTTGGATAGTGAATAGTTTAATTTACTATTCCAACTTCAGTCCCCGTGGACACTAGGGAAGGTTATTGGATAGTAAATGAACCTATTCCCTATCCTAGAGCGCCCCCCAGAGCAATGCGTTGTAATAGTTTGCGTTGTAAAAGTTGCGTTGTAATGGTAGTTCGTTGTAAAAGTTTCGTTGTAAAGGTTGTATACCCTTTGACAGTATTCAATGTAATGGTACTAAGCAGAATGACTCAAATGTTTGGCCTAATGTTGCAACAAAATGCCTTCAATATGAGATGATTTCCTATTACTTGGGGGAGTGGTGACTGTAATCATATTATAGGCCCTTTTTATAGACCACCAATCTTCTGTCAAATTCATTCATGATGAAATGGATAATTTGCTCCACTGTTTCACAGAGAGCTTTGATTGACACATGAGCTCACTTACTAGATAGGAGCAAATATTTTTAAGTAAAAAACTTTGTCAAAACTTTGTCTGCACTGAGATTGGGTCCATTCTGAATTCAGTTGATGCTTACATTATTGCTGATTTGGATTTAATACCTGTTCAGAGTCAATTTGGTAAATGGAAATGTAATAAATCTTCACTAAGTGGGGGCGGAGCCTGCCTGAGCTAAGATGGCCGCATTGTGAGAGGGCTCCGATGAGCAGTCTAACTATCTGTCAGCAATCCTAGATCTGTTATTTGCAAATTAAGACAGAAGCAGATCCAGAGAGAACGCTACGCTCGAACTACCCAATGAGCCGTGACTGACTCACCGAAACTGAGCAGAAGGAGAAGAAAGTGAATCCGTGGGCAGAACCCGACTGAGGCCGAAATGTGTCCGGCCATGGACGGAAGCGCAGCTGCGCGTTATAGTCTACTGCAGCGCCGGAGCCCCTACCTGATAACGCAGCTCGGAGAGGCGGCAATCTGCAGTGACCCAGAATACAGGTCCACACGAGAGCACCTCCGGAGGCCAAATTTAAACAACGGCCTCGAGGCAAGGTTGGCCCGCAAATCAGAGGGGAAGCCACTGATCAGCTACAGCAAACTAACAGAAGGGGAATGCAGCGAGTAAGTGGGCAGAGCCTGCTCACGATCCAGCTATGGCCGGATACGAATGGCAGCGAAGCAGCAAGACAAAGGATTCTGCAGGGACGGAGGTCTGCACCTGATTGTGGAGCTCGGTGGGGCACTGGACCGGAGCCTTTTACTGAAGACACAGATCTGTTTGGCAACATGCTGGGAGTGAAGCGGAGGGCGGGCCTCCATAAGAGACCTGACGCCGGGCGACATAGCCTGGCTGGAACATGGATTGATCGGCACGACGGCCAGTGGAAGACCCACTGCGATACACTGAGGTGACGACAAGGCCTAAGTGAACTGGACCGGAGGAAAAATGAGCTGCTTCACCGGGAGAGGACTGGAGGTACAGAGAAATAAAGCGCAGGCTGCAGCAAGAGGATATATGCACTTTGAAAGGATCTGAGAATTGCGCAGGACACTAGGTGCAGGGACCAACTTGTGTAAACAGCAACTAATGGTAAAGACTTCCAAATGTGCACTCATACGTAGGGGCGTACGCAGCTAAAAAGCCAGTGAGGAGCCTCATGGTGCAGTACCAAGATAGTGATAGCCGGAGGGGCTGTATAACTAATAAGCGGGGTGCACACAGATTCTCTCCTGCCTGATGTGAAACAGAGCTGCTACTACTGCATGCCTCTTGCTCCGTAAGGTGCTGCACAGCGACACAGGGTGGCTGCCTGATGTGGATGGCTGCATAATACTAGACCAAAGGTCTGCCACCCGGGGTGCCTGGATAGGAGCACCTGGAGAGTATCATGTGCAGAAAGGGAACAGGGTGCACCAGAGTGGTAAATAACCCCTACTTGTGTGGCTGCAGCAGGACTGCTACTGAATAGCTGAACACTTAGAGAATAGTCACTATGGGGAAAGTGGACAAGACGCAACCCAAAATTCACTATGAGCAACGTAAATCGAGAGTGAGAGAGGCAGAAGCAAAACAGGAAGTAGATGCTTCCAAAGATCTGGGGGAGGGCAATGGAGGAGATGTAAGGCAGATGTTTGCTAGACTCACTGGCATATCGAATGAACCGTGTGCGTGAAAGATTGGATAAGCACACTGACAGATTGGATATGACGGAGAGAAGGATGACGGAGGTAGAAGAAGCGCAAATAGAAACAGACACTATGCAAACACAAATGGGGAAGCCATTGAATGTTCTGCAAGACAAGGTGGAGGATTTGGAGGCAAGGTCTAGGAGAAGCAACTTCTGAATTACTGGACTTCCAGAATCCACCCAAATGGGCAATATGACGATTTACACAGAGAATTTGCTCATGCCCCTTTTAGGCGGAAAAACCTTTTCAGTGATGCTCGTGGTGGAGCGTGCCCACCAGTGATTGGGATCGCAGCCCCCACCCGGTACCCCACCGCGTCCCTTAATAGAGAAATTGCTGAAGTATAGAGACAGGGATGTAACACTAAAGGTAGCTAAAGATAAACGTGGCTTACACTAAGGCGGCTCCACGATCTCACTCTTTCCGGATTTTACAATGCAGGTGCAAGAAGTGTAGAGACAATTTGCCCCGCGGAAGAGGAAATGAAGGGAGCAGCATCTTGAGTATGCCATGTTATATCCTGCTCAACTGTGAATTAACATGCAGGGCAGAGCTAGAATCTTCACGGACCCCAAAATACTGCAAAAAGCACTCAAAGAATATATTAAAGTCGGGAAACAAAACCCTAACGTAGAGTTGCAACAGGATGAGGAACACGAAGACCCAGATTAACAGAAGTCATGAAACGTTGGACAGATACCCAGCTCTACCCCTCCTTTGACTGTTGCAGGTTCATAAGGTTTGAGAAATAACTGGTTAGATCTGTATAGGTTACTGCGGAGTAATAGCAGACCTATTAATGTGACGGGTGCTGATTAAGGCAGAAGAGGGTCCATCTGCAATTCATTCTGGTAAATAGGACAGTTGGGAACCCAGAGTCTAATAGGTATGTCGCACCAGCATGTTAGAATATTGTGTAGGAAATGAATGTTTTTTCTTTTTTGCAACAGGGACGGCGAATCATCACCGGTTATTTAGTAGGATTGGTAAAGGCAAGCCCGCAACATCCACCCACGTGTATTGCCCATTGCATGAAGGGTAGATAGATTAGTTTTATACTTGAGGTAGAGAAGCTTAAAAATGTTGGGGTTTTGGAGGGAGGGAGAGGGGAAGGTCAATCGCCTATGCCAAGTTGAGGGGGGCATAGCGTGGGAGGGAGTGGGAGGGGGGGTTTGTTTAATGAAATCACGGCACCAGATTGGAGCATTCTCGAGAGGCAATGTGCAGTGTGTGTAGAGAGCGAAGTAAAATTCAGACAGGGCAGTATAATCAGTGCTGACTCACTAAGTACCTGTAGAAATGACACAGAGGCAGAATGCTAATATAAAACTGCTACCATGGAATGTAAGTGGACTAAATAATTTCAAGAAATTAAGAGAAGTGATATCATATTTAACTAGACATGAGATAGATATAGCCCTACTCCAGGAGACACATTTGCCCATTAACGGTAACATGCTCACAAGTAGGAGATTACATGGTTCCTTTCATGCAGCAGGATTCACCACCAATGCTAGGGATGTGCTAATGTGGGTTGGGCTGAAGTCAGGACTTAAGCTTGAAACATTAGAAACGGACCATAATAATAATAATAATAATACTGAGCTTATAAAGCGCCTGGTTACACTAGCCAGTGTGTCCCCGCGCTGTGCCGCTGAGGAAATCGTCCTGGCCTGTTCCTGTGAGGTGCCCACTCCTGGGCACCCCAAGGTGAAGCCAGGCACCCTAGCGGTAGGGCCGGTCTGGAGATTAAGCAAGCTATTGCCCAGAGTTGCAGAGTGGGACCCATGATTACAGTAGGCACCAAGGCGAGAGAATTATCGGGTCCGAGGACATTGAGCCCAAGACCCTGCCGCGACGGGAATTGAACCCTGGTCCGGGCCAGACCTCTGCATCAGAGTCTGCCGCTCCAACCAGTGAGCCACACTTCTCCATGAAGGTTGATTTGCGATCACTAGATGCTGCGGTCGAGGGTTGAATAGGGTAACTGTGAACATATATGGGCCAAATTATGATAACCCACAGTTCTATGTGAAACTTCATGAGAAGCTGAGTAAATACAGTACACTGTCAATGCTATGGGGGGGTACCTCAACTGCGTAATGGACCCAGAGCAAGACTGCTCGGGTGGTCCTTCACGCTATATTGCGGCAGCGGCTAGAGCCATTCAAGAAGCGACACTGCGACTAGACCTGGTGGATGTATGGCGGACCCGTTCTCCCAACCACGGCGGCATCACTTATTACTCAGTCCCCCATGGCCTGCATACCAGAATTGATTACTGGTTCACCTCTAGGGCACTAAATACCTGGATCCGCACCTGCGAGATACACCCTTGTTTGCATTCAGACCACTCCCAGATAAGCCTGACCATAGAATGTCCCCAGAAGAGAATTGCTCCATTCACATAGAGATTTCTGTCGCATTCACTACTTAATGCCACATTTAAGGCAGAAATGGCAGAGGCCATAGAAGACTTCTTTGAGTTATACGTTGGCTCAGTAGAGAAGTATTCAACTGTATGGGAAGCCTTCAAGGTGTATATATGCGGTGTAGCAATGGCGAAACACTCAGGAGTCCTAAAAGCAGTTAGAGAACGTCTGAGCAACCTAGAGGGCCGTCTGAGTGTGATTGAACATGGATATTAGAGGGTGAAGGGGAGGGAGCCCAGGAGGAACTGAAAACCACGCTGAGTGCATACCACGATGTAGCAGACGACGAAGTGAAACATATTGGGAAATATGCCACAGCCCGGACCTATGACGAGGGAGAGAGGCCAGGCGCGGTCCTGGTGTTGCTGCTAAAGAGTAGGCGAGATTTGTCAGGAAGGGCTGAAATAAACACAGATAGTGGGGAAAAGCTAAGTGATCCAGGAGATGTTGCCCACAGATTTAGTCAGTACTACTCACAGTTATACAGTTCAATAGCACACACTGAGGAAGATGAAATACTAAATTATTTAGAAAACATAAACCTTCCTTAGCTGGAAGATGCACACAGGGAGTATTTAACGAGGTCCCTAGATACTATTGAACTGCTAGCGGTGCTAAAAACAATGAGAGCAGGGAGTGCCCCACGTCAGGATGGTCTGAAAGTCACCATTTACAAAACGTTTGCAGAGCAGCCTATACCGCATCTGAAGATGCTCTTTGAAGAGATGAGTGAGGAGGGACAGATGCCCTCATCAATGAGAGAGGCATTGATATTTACTATTTTAAAAATGGGAAACCCCCAGACTAATGTACATCGTACAAACCACTCTCGCGCCTTAAAGTGGACACAAAGCTGCTTGCCAAGATACTGGCCAACCGCATAGCCCCTTTGGTGCCGCAGTTGGTGTGACCAGAACAGGCAGGCTTTGTACTAGGACGTAATCTGACTTATAATTTAAGGACCGTGTTCGGAGCCATACAAAACACAAGAACAGCAAATAAGGCGGTAGCGGTATTTCTAGATATAGAGAAGCCATTTGACTCGGTTGAGTGGGCTTTTATGAGACGGGTGTTGAGCAGAATGGGATTTGGAGAAGTCTTTTTGCAGCTAGTAGTAGTCCTGTATAATATGCCTTCTTTCAGAGTGAGAATTGGTGACATAGTAACTGCCCCCATTAAGATAACTAGAGGAACGCGTCAGGGATGTCCCCTATCGCTGCTACTATATGCATTAGTGGCAGAACCTTTGGCTTGTGCATTCCAGGAATATCATAGCCATAGGGGGATCCAATTTCCAAGATATAACTTAATTATATCCAGTTATGCAGATGACACGCTACTGTATATAAGGGACCCGGAAACCAATATGTCACCAGTAATTCGAGAAGTGGCAAGATATGGGGAATTGTCTGGACTAAAAGTCAACTGATCCAAATCTATTATCTTTCCTCTGACCTCGGTGGTTGATCATATTGAGCTTGATTATCCGCTTCAATTATTTTTGGAACCAGTGCGGTATCTGAGCGGTAAGGTACATACAGATTCTGAAGTAGTCTTTACAGAAAATTATGGGAAACTGGTGGGCAACCTCGAGATAGACAAAGAGTGTTGGATACGACTGCCCTTGTCTTTGATGGGGCGCGTGTCCCTCATGAAAATGATCGTACTGCCATGGTTTTTATTTCTCTTTATGAATATCCCACTGGTATTACCAAGATATTTTTTCAAAAAGGTAAGAACACTGATGGTCAAAATGGCTTGGGCAGGGAAACAAGCGAGGGTCAAGTGAGATATCCTCACACTCCCATATTCGATGGGGGGCATGGGAGCCCCAGCTCTTGACCAATATTATAGGGTGGCGCAATGCTGGCACGCACATGCCTGGATACACGAAATACTGGGACTTCCCCAAATGCAGATAGAGAAAATGGTAGCAGCACCTTTGCCCCTCCCGGCACTGATATTTAAGGCCCCCACACATAGGACTGGAGTGCTAGATTCTGTAAATGCTACGACACATGCTTGGCACTTTTTACTTAAGCAACAGGCTGGAGTCATATTGTATTCACCTATAACCCCGTTAGGATGGTGCAGCTGGCTGGCCGATATGTAGGGAACAGGCAGTGGTAAGTGCCCTAAGATCTGTAGGCATAAATGACAAAGGAGACTTGTTTGCTGACGGAAGGGCGCGTGAGTGGTCAGAGATAGAAGCGCAAGGACACTAAGGCACACCACTGATGAGATTTCACCTTCATAGGGTGAGACACGCGTTTTCTTTTTTTTACAACATATTTTATTGTGTTTTTTCTGACATTCAAATAATATCAACACAGTGCGCAACTATCCACCCATCCTAATGTTACAATTGTTAGCTAGTCCCATTACAGATCATCATTTTGCCAAACCGCTGCCTTTTCCATGTTCACAGAACTTTGCTGGATTATACTTGCATAGCATCATCAAGTCTTATACTTGTTGCAGATAGTTCACGTTGCATATATATAATTCCTAAACTAATACCAAACAAGTGATAACACCCCCTCCCTGGCTCCCCTCTCCCCTCCACGCCACCGGTGTGTTCTGTGTGCCAGCATCAATACAATATATAGGGTTCTTGGTAAGTAAAAACCAGGATGCTCCTACCGGGTGTTACAGCACCCTGCTTGACCCATTCACTCTATTCTAGATCTTCCACAGACCCTAGGGTTAACACTGTTTGAACCAGCCCCTCCCATGCTCTCACCGCATCCAGTGCCTTTTCATTATACACACGTTGCGCTTTCTGGAAGTGAGCAGCACCCTCACCTCTAGCTCATTTTATCAGCTCCGCCCTCCACCTCTTGCTGCTGGGACCCTCTTTCAATTTCCAGCGCATCACTATTTCTCTTTTAGCCAGCACCATATCCCATATCTATGAACTTACGCGTCACCTTCGTCTTGGAAGTTTGAGGAAACCAGTGCAATATACATGTGGCCATACCAAAGTCCAATTGGCGCTCCGTGGCTAAATTCAATAGCTCACCCACCTCTTCCCAGTAGCCCCCCAATTTCGGGCATTCCCATAGCATGTGTTCCTACTCTAGCTCATCTAGGACATATCACATTTGTTAACATTATAATATTTCATGATCTTGCCAGGTGTTAAATACGCTCTGTGCAATATAAAGAAATGCACCAGCTGAAATCTTGCATTTCTGGTTCCCTTCCATGTCCTGCGCAGAATCTGCCCCCAAGTGGCCTCCGGAATGGGTTTCCCAATACTCACCTCCCATTTTGTCCGTAGCGAGTCTAGTGGAGCCAGTCCCTCATTAAGCGTCTTTGAACGTACCCGCCGCCATCACCACGTATTGGCACGCCATTGTCGTTTTAGGTTCTGCCAATTCCCCCTTCCAATGCTTCTGAATGGCACGTACCAGGGCAGCATGTATCAAGAAACCTCCCCTGGGGAGATCATACCTCTCCTGTAATGCCTGATACGGCAGCAACACGCCATCCTCATATAGGTCCCCTAACACTTGGATCCCTGCTTGCTCCCACTCCCACAATGAAGTCCAGTCTTCTCCATGGGGTAAAGCTGTTAGCATCCCCAGTGGTATCTCAGGTGCATAAGGGTGGAGCACACCCGCTCTCCACTGACTCCTATTCCAGTCTTCTGACTCCTATTCCAGCACATCCACAGGGTCTTCTCTTCCAAGGAGAGATCCTTAAGGACCAGTCGCTGCTGCAATACTACAAAAGATAGGACATGTCTCGGGATTCCAGCTCTTCTCGAAGCTTCAGGGCCCCGAAATTCCATAGCTACCACCTGCGTGAGAACCTGCAACTGCGCCACGAAGTAATACAGTTCCAGCTCCGGAACCGCCAGCCCGCCCTCAGCCTTTGGCCTTGTCAGCGTTGTTTGAGCCACTCTGCGTCTCTCAGACCCCCAAAGCCCTAAAGGAACCCCACGACCATTGATCTCAATTAAGCAAACACGGAGCATGGTACCATATGGGCAAGGTCCTAAAAAAGTACAGCTGCCGAGGGAGTGCCACCATCTTCAACAATGCTATCCTTCCCATTACTGATAATGGAAGGGTACTCCAGAATGCCATGCTCACCTTCAGGGCTCGCACGCACTTCCCTATATTGCCTTCCTACATGGCACTGGCTTCATGGTAGATATGCACCCCAAGGTACACCAAACAAGAGGGCTCCCACCGCACTACCTCCGGGCTCACAGGCGTCACCCTCCTTGGAGGTACTGGGAATAAACATGTTTTAGACCAATTAACCTGCAGTCCCGAAACACTGCCAAAGTCGGATAACAATCGCACTGCCCCCGTTAGTGCATCTTCTGTTGTTTCCCTCTAAACGCTAATCCCTTATACCACTGTCCCAATCGAGCCCTCGCTGCCAGCAGTTCAATTGCCAAAGCAAATAGTAGTGGGGAGAGTGGGCAACCCTGCCGCATCCCACGGGCTACCGCATAACGGGGGGAAATCATCTGCCCCACTTTTACTCTAGCTACCGCCGAAGTGTACAACACCGTTGTCCATCCCACAAACGCCTCGCCCAGCCCAAAGTGCCCCATTGTCTTATACAGATACGGCCATTCTAGGCTTATACAGATACGGCCATTCTAGGCTATCAAACGCCTTTTCCATGTCCACTGAAAGGATTACAGCCATGGGGGAACCTTCGTAGGCCTCCCCTAAAACCCTCATTAATCTCCTCACATAATAGTAGTATTTCTGGTCGGGATAAACCCAGCCTGATCCTTATGTACCAGGTCAGTCATATGTTGTAGCAGGCGTGATGCCAAGATCCGACTTAAGATCTTATGATCTGTGGACAGCATCGATAAGGGACGATACGCTGCCATGTCCGTGCCATCCCGACCCGGCTTCAGTAATGGAACTATGATGGCTTCTCGCATCGTCATCGGGAGCAGTCCCAATTTCCGTACCTCACTATAGACCTCCAGCAGCCTTGGCGCCAGCAAGTCCATGTAGTGAAAATAGAATTCGATGGGCAAGCCATCCACTCCCGGGGTCTTATTCCACGCCATCTGCTTAATTGCACACCTAATCTCCTCGAGAGTAATGTCCCGGCCCAGCTGCTTCGCCTGTTCGTCGTCTAACTGTGGAAGAGTCACGCTTTCTAGAAAGGACTCAATATCCACCTCACCCACTTCCAATGTACTCTCATAAAGGAGGGGGACTTAGTGCCAACGGGCGACCGCCCTTACCCTTATAGTCGTCCCTCAGCGATCCCCCCAAAAAAGAAAACAAAACACAGCTAACCTCCCCCACCCACGCTCCGGCCATCAATTCAATAAATCACATTGCACTCAGGTGCTGACCCGCCCCGGAGCGACCCCCCAAAATATCCTCTTTGTACCAACAGCGGCCAACTACAGAATCGTCCATGATTGGACTACAGCTCCCCTGGCAGTCTGGTACCTCCCTTCTTCTGAAGTTCACTCTATCACTCATCCAGGAGTCCGTCTGCCTTGGCCGGCGTGACCTGCGGCAACCGAACACTCCCAACTTCCGAGGTCTCAGTGTCCAATTGAGGTTTATCCTGCTCCCGGTCTGTGCTTCCTGGCGACTGCAATATCTGACTACTGGACAATGTTGTCACCGCTTCCAACGCCTCCTGTCTTTCCAATTCAGTCTGGGACTGCGACGGTGTCTGCACACCCTGTTGCCTGCGCCAAAGGCGCTGCGATTTACGCCAGGGTGGTCCCTCTGAAGGCTCCTGCAAACGCCGCCCATGGCATTCTGTTCCTGCCCTGTAAGTTTCCAGCCATGCCCACGCGTCATCAGGGGTGTCATGGAAATTAGTGCCACCATCCAGCATAATTTTCAGTTTAGCTGGAAATCGCATCGAGTACTGAAGGCCCTCCATTCTCAACTTTCTTTTAACCGCCAGGAATGAAGTGCGACGGCATTGGATCTCTAGTGTATAATCCGGGAATATAGCCACTCTGCCATTGCCGACTTGATATGGCCCATCCGTCCGTGCCTTCTGGAGTAGCAGGTCTCAATACCTTATAGTGTAGGAGCAGGGCTACCACCGGGCGCGGGGGCGCCCCGGCTGCGGCGGCCTAGCAGGCACTCTGTGCATGCGTTCCAATGTAAAGAAGGGAGATAAGCCCTCCACCCCCACCATGGTCTTCAACCAATGCTCCAAGAACTGCAACATATCCGATCCCTCCGCTTTTTCAGGCAGGCCCACCACGCGGATGTTGTTTCGCCTATTCCGTCTTTCCGTGTCCTCTGCACGCTTCTCCAGCGATTGGACTCGATCCATCACCTCCACCATCTTAAACTCCAGCACCTTTTGAGCCGGCGCCACCTTCTGCAGTGTTCCCTCTGCCTGCTTCACCAGATCCACCAGCTTAGAGTGGTCTGCCTTCAGCAGTCCCAAACCCGTCGCTACTTGCGCTATGTCCTGTTGCAGGGCTGCGCTCGACTCCGCAATCGCCTCAAGTATACGGTCAACCTGTCTTTGCAACTGGGGGTCCTGGGCCTCCTCTGCCCCTTCCGAGTCGGCCTGAGTTTGCAATTCACCCTCCAGTGGCTCGGCCGCTGCCCAGCTGCTTTCCTTTTAGTTTCCCCATGGTCCAGGCCGCCAGCCACCGGGTAGGTGCAAGTGTGTTCACCTCGGCAGAATAGCACCAGCGTACACTTCTTCCCCACAGGAGGGCCGGTGTCTCGTTTGCCCAGTAGGCCGGTATCAGTGCCCCAGCATCACTACGCATAGGCCAACAGCCCCTTTCTGCAAGTAGAGTTCTAGTGGTGTCGCCCTGATCCGGACTGCGTCATAGCCCAATCTGCTAAGGTGAGCCCCTACGCTCGGCCGTTGCAGTGCCGGCAAATGAGCCAGGACCTGGCCCCCTCTTAAAACCAATGCGTTAAGGTCACTCCGCTCGTGGTCCCGCTCCTTCTTTGCCCCTCCTGCAGCACCAGGCCAATTCAGTCCTCTAGGGCCAATGCACCGCCGGTCGTCAAGCGTCGGCCACGTGGTCCTCTCCCCTTCGGTAAAACCGCAGCATGCGTGGACCCCTGTGTTCCCAGTTCCGCCGCACTCCAGGCTCCGTCCACCACTGTCAGCTACCCCCTGCTAATCACCGGGCACCCCCGCTGTCCATGTTCAGATTTGCAGGGCCATCTCACCCAGGCCTCCTCTTCAACTGTTCACAAGTTCTCCGCCCACCAGCCGCCAAACAGGCTCACAGCTGCCTCTCCCACGCAGGGCCTCAGCTCCGTTCTCGCGCCGACCACCGACCCCGCCGTGGTTTGCCGGCCGCAGCCTTCCCCCCGGGCCCCCGACCGCCTCTGCGGCCCAGGGCCGCAGGTCCAGTCGCGCCCCACTCACCCAACCAGCAGCGGGGCGTCAGCGCTCTGCCTCCCGATGTTCCACAGTTCCAAGCGGTCGCACAGCCTCCTATCGGCGGGGCGCTCTACCGTGATCTCCAGGCCTTAGAAGCGCTCTCCCAATGTCCTCCGTCTCGCAGGCTGCGAGCCGCCTTCTCATAGGTTCGCCACCGTGTAGGGCTCCTCAGCTGGCGATCCACGTTTGTACAGCCACACACCTCCGATCCTCCAGGCCCCCCGCCGGCCACCTTCTAGGCTCTATCAGGAGTCGCTCTCACCTCCGAGCGTCCTGCAGCGTTTCAGATAGAGGCCCGGGTATTCCGCAGCAGCGCTGCCGCCATCTTGATCCGTTCTGCCGCAGTTAGGCCCGGGCCAGCAAAACCGCCCAGAGCCCCCACCTCATGCCCCGATTTTTGCTGGGCCGGCTCCCGGGCAGGGCAACACCCCGCCTGCTGCTCCCTGAGCCACCGGGCGGTCGGAGGGGCTGAATTAAGTCAGGATTTTTTGGGGATCACCTCGGAGCTCAGCACTCACGCAGCCAGCTCCATCGGCCTCCAAGCCACGCCCCGAGAGACACGCGTTGAGAGAACAGGTGGGGGATGAACTGCTGGAGTGGCCGGAGGTAGCCGCTCTAACATATGTGCTGTGCTCAGACTCTCCTGCTAAGATGATCTCTAAAATGTACAATATCACAATGGAATATCGGGAAAACGTTTACACGAAAGCCAGGATGGAGTGGCAGGGTGACCTGGGTGAGCACTTAAACAATGAAATATGGAGATATTGTTGTGAAAGTACAAAGCGAATATCACTAAATGGGTGACATAGATTGATCTAGTTCAAATTTTTCAATAGAGTTCATTATACCCCAGAGTGATTGCACCGTTATGGCTTAAGAGACACAGCGGGCTGTGACAGATGTGGAATGTACCCAGCAAGGTTTATGCATTTGGCTTGGCAATGCCCGGGGATAGCTGAATATTGGGAACAAATATTTAGGAAAATAGATGACATAATTGGCATGGAACTGTCCCTGGATCCACTGCTGGCATTATTAGGCTACTTGAAGAGACAACCTAAGAGGTTAGATGGTTGGTTGATATGGTGCTCTTACTGGTGAGGCGCCGTGTGGCGATTAATTGGTCAAAAGGCATTGAATTCCACCGTGGCTAACTGGAAGAAGGATATGATGTACTGTAATACATAAACAGAGCTATACAGTCAATTGCTCCCTCCACCAGAGTCGTCCTAAGAACTTCTGGAGTTTATATCACAGTTATGAGATGGAACAAAGAGCAACAGCAACAACCCCAGAAGACCAGCCTTGAAGTCAAAGTGTGAACTACAAAACAGGGTACAAACGAGATCTAGATAGTCATCTAAAACTTACAGGCTTATTAGAGGGAGATTATAGCACATGTACTGGAGGACAGACTACCGGGACAATGCAAACGCATCACGAGGTTCAGATAAGATACAAACTGTTATATGTGTAATCACGTTGCTGCACTGTTACACAACAACAGTCATACGAGAGGTACTGGGAATAGTAGCCAAATTGTTTAGAAAATGCTGTAGTTTCTTTTTTTCCCCCCCGGACTGCTGTTGATGTATAATGACATGCTTACTGCTCATTCTCATGTTGTACATTGCTTCAATGAAGATGTTATTACTTATCAATAAACAAATAAAAAGGTTGCTTGAAATAAATAAAGAAATAAATCTTCACTAAGTGATGGTGAATTTTCTTAATCCTTTACATCCTTCATTTCAGACTTTTTTCATATACATAATGATTCTACCACATAGCTCCAGTAAATATGGGATACATGTAAGACTACTGCTGATGGTTTCATAAATTAATATTTTGATGAAGATCACAGGCCTTTACTTACCTCTATTAAAAAACTAGAACATCGGAGTCGCGTGAGCGCGTCGACCAAGATGGCCGCTGCCACCGGAGCTCCGTAAGTGTCCCGGCCCAATTAGCCGACAAACGACGATATTCCTGTCAGGAACCGCTAAATTATAGCGGCGCTTGCATTTTCTGCATGTCTCCTACCTTATGCTCGATTTTTAGGCGAATACTTGTGGGGAGGTACTCCTGCTGGCTCCTTGGTTCCTCTCCCCTGCCTCTGCTCCAGCTTCTGCCGGCTTGCTCTGTATAGGGGGCGGAGTGCTCACGAAGAGAGGGCCTGGCTTGGGCCTGGCCACACCCACGACCAAGTTTAGCTGCTGCACCAGTCCTTTTGAAGAGCTTTTGGGGAATTTTACGTCCTTTTTCCCTCATATCTATTACATTTTGAGGTGTTTTTCATTTTCTGCATTTCCCTGATGCAAAAGGTTATTTTTTCACCTCAAGAGGGAAAATAAGAATTCGGCTGCTAATAAAAGGAAACAGCAGATATCGCCTCCCCCAACTAAGTCTAAGGTTGTTGAATCTTCTGAACCTTCCCTTGCCCTAATTTTGGAGGAAATTCAAGCGCTACACCTGAATACTGATACTATTTCAACTGAAGTGAAAAATCTTCGCAAAGATATGGCTTCTATGTCCATGAAAGTGTCTGATAATACTATCAAAATTCAGGACAATAAAAATAAGTTGGACGCTTTTACACCTTTGATGAGTCAAATAGTACCAATGCATACTCAATTGCTGGAATTGGAAAACCGTAATAGACAATACAATCTCCGTATTTTCAATCTGCCTGAAGAGGTTGAGGGATCTGATTGTCGCTTATATCTAGAGTCCTTGCTTCCTGGCCTCTTAAATATCAAATTCCCCGAAAAATTTGAAGTGGATAAGGCTCACAGAATTCCCTCACATAGGAATCCTCGCCACACTAAACCCAGGCAAATGATTTTTAAGGTTTTGCGACACCATCATTTGGTCCTTATCAGGAAAGCAGCAAGAGACATTCCATCACTCTTAGTGGATGGCTGTAAAATCTTTATCCATCAAGACTTTGCTAAGGAAACGGTTGCTATTCGCAAGGAATTTTCCTCTTATCGTCCACAACTGAGAAGCCTTGGTTTTAAGTATGGTCTATTTGATCCTTCTACAATGAGAGTCTGGAAAGACACCTTCTCTAAATCTTTTCATTGTCCTGAAGATTTTTCTGGAGCAACAAGCTTCACCGTCAATGGACACTCATGATCCCGTTACTTGAATGCTTATAGTCTGATTTCTCCTGGCATTTAAATATCTCTCTCTTCATGGGCTCCAACGGTTTTCTGGCCATGCTTGAGGAACGGGTGTGTGTCTCTATGCTCTTATTTATGTTTATGTTTCTTGTTTGTTCTTTTTCCTTCCCTTTGTGTTTCTCCCTTTTGTGTCTTTCCTTTTCTTGCTCTCTACATAGAGTTGCTCTTTCTCCATGGCTGTTTTTCATTTCCTCTTCCTTTGAATCTTTTTCTATCCTCTTCTTTCTAATTCCTAATGGCTAATACTCATAATGTTAAAATTGTTTCACTTAATGTCAAGGGTCTACGGCATCCAGTAAAACGCACTAAAATCTTGGACTACCTGGGTGCGTGCAAAGCTGACATTTGTTTTCTCCAAGAAACGCATGTTGATGACAACATTTTACAATATATGAGGAAAAAGTGGGTAGATAATATTGTTTCCTCTCCTGCGTTGGGGAAGAAAAATGGTGTTGCAATTTTCTTTGCAAAAAGGTTGCACTGTCAGATTCTTAGTAAGTTTACTGACAACGAAGGTAGATATATTGTGTTTAAGGTTAAAATTCATGACTCAACCTTCTTTTTGCTTAATATCTATGGCCCTACGGCTGATGACCCTTCGTTCTGGTCTACTTTAACTAATGAAGTTCTAAAGTTGGGGCAAGTTCCTTTGATTGTTGGGGGGGATTTTAATGTGATTATTGATCCGTTGCTAGATAGGCTCTCCACTACTAAATTCCGACCTCCTAAAGTTTTTCATGCCTTTAAATCTTTCCTTCGCACAACCAAGTTGGCTGATATTTGGAGGCTGCATTTTCCTACTGATAAATGGTTTTCCTTTTTCTCTAATCCCCATAATTCTCATTCAAGGATTGATTATTTTTTGCTTTCGCCTTCATTACTTCAATCAGCCACCAATCCTGTTGTAGGTAATATTGATATTTCGGACCATGCCTTAATTTCCTTTGTTTTAAATATTTCCTCTACTTTTACCAAACAAATTAGGTGGCGTATGAACACGAACATTGTACTTAATGATACGCATAAACCTAAACTATTACAAGCTATTCAAGACTATTTTTTGTTCAACCCTGAAGGTTCAACTTCAATTGTCAATAGATGGGAGGCATTTAAGGCCTACATTAGAGGTACCACAATTTCTATTATGGCCCATGAGAACAAACAATTTAACTCTAATGTTAAACTCTTGGAAAAACAAATTGCTAAATATGAACGTTTATTTATTTCTTCTAATGACCCTCAACACAAATTTAAACTACAAAAGCTTCGTTATGAGTTTAATGCTCTACTTAGTACTAAAGCAGGGATCCAACTCGCAAAATCCAATGCTAAATTTCGCTTTAATGCCAATAGGTCTGGGAAACTCCTTGCAAACTATTTGCGGATCAAGAGGGATAAGACTCAAATAACCTCAATACGCGGTTCTCGTGGCCAAGTTGCTATTTCCCATAATGATATTGTTCAAGAATTTTTTAATTTTTACTCTACCCTATATAGTAAACCTGTCCCCTGTGATGATTCTTTAATTGATTCCTTTTTAAATAAGTGTAATTTACCTCACATTTCTCCATCAGATAGAATAGGTTTAGATTCCCCAATTACTTGTGATGAGATTTTACTTGCTATTAAATCACTTCCTAAGAATAAATCCCCAGGCCTGGATGGTATCCTAGCTGAATTTTATAAAGAGTTTCAGTCTCACCTTTTACCTTATTTAAGTGCACTTTTTTCCCATTTTGGTTCCTCTGGTACTATTTCGGGCTCCTTTACGGATGCTCTAATCATTGCTTTGCCCAAGCCTGATAAGGACCCTACCCTGGTTTCTAATTATCGTCCCATTTCCCTAATAAACCAGGACTGTAAGCTTTATGCTAAAATCCTTGCCACTAGATTGGCTCCTGTCCTTCACTCCATCATTCATCCAGATCAATCTGGTTTTATGAAAAATAGGTACTCTGCTAATAATACCAGAACGCTTTTACATGTTATTGAACAGAGCCCTCACCTTACTTCCCCTGCGTGAGTGTTGGCTTTGGATGCAGAAAAAGCTTTTGATAAAATTCATTGGCAATTTTTATTTAAAACTTTATTATCTTTTAATTTTGGTACACATTTTATTCGTATGATTTCTGCTTTATATTTTGCCCCTACTGCTCGTTTGTTTATTAATGGTCAAATTTCTACTCAATTTCCTCTCTTTAGAGGTACTAGGCAGGGTTGTCCCCTTTCCCCACTGTTATTTTTATTAGGAATTGAGCCTTTTCTTAATTATATCCGCTGCTGTGACAGTATTCAGGGTATTGCGATAAATGATGTCACTGTTAAAACCTTGGAAGCCAAAGTGGGATTTGGGATACGCACTCGTCCTTTGCTGATATGTTCAAAATGTCTTTGTGGGTGGGTGGTGCCCGTGGGGTAACAACCCCTGTACTAGGATTGTGGTACAAATATATTGCTTGCGTTACTCCCTTGAGAGCCACGTCTCCCCAGAGCACTCACAAAATATTTCAATAAAGTTTTACTGCTTGTGTTCAAAGTTCATTGTCTTTTTATTCACATTTTCATTTTATCTTTTCTGGACATGGTATTAATCTTCTATTTCATAGTATTAATAGCCCATGTGGCCCAATGCATTTCGGGTGTAGCCCTTCCTCAGGGGCCTTATGATTCCTGTAAAAGTAAACAAGTACATTTTCAATTCACTGTCCCTTCTATTTAGGCTCATGTCAAAACACAAACATAATCTTCAACTCACGCATTTCATAAATATGCCAATAGAAAGAGGTCACGTGTTCAAATTTGCATATATACCCTATATTTCACCATGTAAACCAACAACGATAAATTTTACTCAAAGATTTCAAAACGATAAAGTGTAACTGAGTCTGAATCCTATTCTACATAATGCTCTTGGTAGACGATACCAGGTAGTAAGTGAGAGAGTGCTGACCTTGTCTGCCGGGTTGGATTCGTTACGTGATCGATTGACGTGCATGTAGACGAGTCTGCGCAAGAAAAAACAATGTCAACTGCTTGTAACACATGTTTCAAGCATGCACTGCTAAATTACGACTGTGAGGCCCGAAAATCGGGACTTACCATAAAGTAGGTAGATGGCGCGTTCGATACTCCTCGTTTACCGGCGTTTCGCAAACCCAGAAGTCCCGCGTGTTAAAAGGACGTACTGGGGTCACGTGTGTCTTACGAACGGTTGGCGGAGTGTGATAGGCGGTACTCGTCCGGTGTGTGTGTCAGAAGTTCTGATTGGTCATGTTGAAGTCACATGTGTAAACAGCGTGCGAATAGTGCAGCTGAAGAAAGAATATAGAAAGTGTGTAGCGTTTGATAACAAATACATTTGGTGACAAACGCGAGTCTTAAAAAAGTGCAATATTATCTATTGTGTTGACGGGCAATTATAAAACGTTTACATGATGTTTTCTAATGCAGTGATTGTAATACATTTCAGTATATAGCAGATGTTGATGGATATACTTTACATAAGGAATATAATTCTTATAAATGACAACTAAATTCCAATCGTTCATTAAGCCCTCTCGGGGCTGTGGAGGATAGTCTGTTAATCCAATATAATTCTCTTTTTAAGAGATGCTGTTCATTGTCTCTTCCCGGTAGGACTGGTACGATTTCCAAAATACAGTATTTCAGTTGACTGAGATTGTGCTGATGGTCATTGAAATGTGTCGCTACCGTGGATTTAGCAGTTTTTAATCGAATATTAGAGCGATGTTCTGTTAGGCGAGTTTTAATCTTCCTAGACGTTTTACCCACGTATGGGAGCCCGCACGGGCATTTGAGCATGTAGACCAAGTTGGTGCTGTCACATGTACCATTCACCTTTAATTTGATTTTTACGCCGCTTGATGGGTGACTTATTTCATTGCCTTTAATAATTGAATTACAATTTCCACAATTATGGCAGGCTAATGTGCCCCTGTAAGTTGTTGGTGTAACCACTGGCTTGGGTTTTAAGAGTTCTTTAAGATTTCTGGTTCTTTCATATGCAAATCTTGGGTTCAAAGCAAAAATTCCTTTAAAGTCATCTTCTAGCGCTAGTAATTGCCAGTGTTTTAGAACAATTCTCTTGATATTCTGACTTCTTGTGGAGAATTTTGAGATGAACACGGATCTCTGTTCTTCCCTTTTCGTTGTTGAAGTGAGTAATTTCTGTCTGTTCATTGAGGATATTCTATCCACAGCGAGTCCCAATACAGCTTCTGGATACCCTCGATCTTTGAATTTCTTTAACATGTGACCTTTTTGTTCCTCATATAGACTTTGCGATGATGTTATACGTTTGACTCGTAAGAGCTGTGAGAATGGCAGATGCTTTTTTAAAGAGTCCTGATGGAAACTCTTATAGTGCAATAGATTATTTTTGTCGGTTGTCTTTTGGAATACTGTAGTAGTCAATGTGTTCTGTTCTTTGATGATCAATACATCCAAAAAGGATAACTGTTTGTCATTGACACTGTGCGTGAACTGGATTCTGTCATTTACATTATTTAGTTCTTCGATAGATGTAGTCAGTTGTTCCATTGGTCCTTTCCATAGTAGGAATATATCGTCTATGTACCTTCCATACAAGATAAGGTTCTCTTTCCATTGTGGTTTGGATAGGATGTGCTCTGTTTCGAAATAGTGCATAAAGATATTTGCATATGCCGGTGCGGCGCAATTTCCCATACTGGTTCCGTTACACTGTGCAAAAAAGGTATTTTTCCACTCAAAATAGCTATGAAATAGCGTGAAGTGCATTAGTTCCATGATAAATATTTTCAAATCTTCTTCTAGATCACTGTTGAGAAGGATGTTCTCCAATGCTGTTAACCCCATGTCATGGGGGATAGAGGTATACAAAGACTTGACGTCTATACTTGTTAATATCATGTCGGAGGTGAATGATCCTTTCTTTTCTTCCAAGATGTTCAAAAAATGGGTGGTGTCCTTTATGTAACTGGGAATTTGTTGTACTAATGGTTGCAAATGTCTATCAAGAAATTTTCCTACCGGTTCATGGATTGAATTGATGGTGGACACAATTGGGCGGAATGGTGGTATTGTCGGGTGCTTGTGTATTTTAGGTATCATATAGATGTATGGTACTGACGGGTTGTCCTTGATCAAAAATTGTTTTTCCTTGTTACCAATGGTTCCAGTGTCGATTGCTTTTTGGATGACCACATTTAGTACTTTTTTGAATTCGTTTGTTGGATCTCCGTTGAGTTTCATATATGTATTGATGTCGTTGACATGCTCATTAACGTTTCTTTCGTAAAAGTCTGTGTCCATAATGATGAGGGCGCCTCCCTTGTCTGCTTGTCGTATTGTTATTTTGGTGTTTTCTGCCAGATTTTGAATGGCTTGTTTCTCCTTTTGAGTGATGTTAGTTCTCTTGGGTCTTGGAGATTTGAAGATTTTTACGACATCGTGGTTCACTAGTTTTTCGAAGGCATCTAGTACCTTGTGGCTCACCGGTGGTATAAACTTGCTTGGATTCCTTAATCCCTTTAGTTTGTCTGGTTCGATGCTTGTAATGGGTCTTATTATATTTGTACCACAATCCTAGTACAGGGGTTGTTACCCCACGGGCACCACCCACCCACAAAGACATTTTGAACATATCAGCAAAGGACGAGTGCGTATCCCAAATCCCACTTTGGCTTCCAATCAATTTCTTCCTGTACTGACAAGTGGATACAGCACCAACAAACAATGGATTTAGAAAGCATGCAATACACCTCAAATCAAAGAACAGAAACTTTAGCATTTACGGAAGAGGATTCAAGACGCATATATGCCTTGATTCAGGAGGACGAAAGTCCAAGTACAAGTACAGGTTCAACAACTGCCAATGTCAAGCAACTCATTTATATGTCCAAACGTATAGTAAATCAACGTTTACACGCAAGTACTTTAATAAAATATCACAAAGCACAGCGAATTCCACGAGGCCTACGGATATCCCTAAAATCCACCCTGTGCAAAAACAACACAAGGTTCACGGAAAAGTGGTTTGCAATATTAAACAAATGTTCTTTAGATTTAATTTTACTAATCATCGAAGAACTAGCTAAACTTATTGAAGATCTAAACAAGGAAACAGCAGCACTCAAGGATGAATTAAACACCATGTTATCTACAGAAGATTGGAAAGAAGTACTCAGAGATCTGGACCATCAGTTGGATGTATACACCAAAGAAATCAACGAGCGAAAAATAAGAAAATTCAAGAGAGATTCGACAGACTATCGTACAGGGGAAGTGTATAATTGGGCAGACATTTATGCACGCAGACGCCAACAGAAACCTCAATACAAATCATCAGATGAAACCGCATCGGATGATTCCCAAACAAACAAAAGAAACTTCTTCAATCCAAGGAACAGTCAAAGATCGAGAGATGAGTCTCAAACACTAAACCCTAATGAACAACAAGCAAGCTCTTCAACAACTACAACTTCTTCACAAGCTTCGTCTTTTTTAGAGAGAAGCCATGGGCCCTCAAAAGAACCAGGAGGGGGAGGAGCAGAACAAAGAGGAGAGCAACCAGTAGAGAACATAGCTCAAAACACCAGGAGTCGCAGGACCTAGTAATTAACATTTCAAACCAAAGCATTAGCAAATTCCAGCTACAGACGTTACAAAAAGGAACCTCTTTTGTTCCAACATATCACTCAAACCTACTAGAAACCCAGATCGCTGTCTACAAATTCTTGAGGAACTTACGTTTAAGACACTTTTTTTCAAACATTGTGGAAAGACCCATTACAAGCATCGAACCAGACAAACTAAAGGGATTAAGGAATCCAAGCAAGTTTATACCACCGGTGAGCCACAAGGTACTAGATGCCTTCGAAAAACTAGTGAACCACGATGTCGTAAAAATCTTCAAATCTCCAAGACCCAAGAGAACTAACATCACTCAAAAGGAGAAACAAGCCATTCAAAATCTGGCAGAAAACACCAAAATAACAATACGACAAGCAGACAAGGGAGGCGCCCTCATCATTATGGACACAGACTTTTACGAAAGAAACGTTAATGAGCATGTCAACGACATCAATACATATATGAAACTCAACGGAGATCCAACAAACGAATTCAAAAAAGTACTAAATGTGGTCATCCAAAAAGCAATCGACACTGGAACCATTGGTAACAAGGAAAAACAA
This sequence comes from Lissotriton helveticus, assembly GCF_964261635.1. Classification (NCBI taxonomy): domain Eukaryota; kingdom Metazoa; phylum Chordata; class Amphibia; order Caudata; family Salamandridae; genus Lissotriton; species Lissotriton helveticus. Next base: position 81,275,191 of record NC_136062.1, read on the forward strand.
TTTTTGATCAAGGACAACCCGTCAGTACCATACATCTATATGATACCTAAAATACACAAGCACCCGACAATACCACCATTCCGCCCAATTGTGTCCACCATCAATTCAATCCATGAACCGGTAGGAAAATTTCTTGATAGACATTTGCAACCATTAGTACAACAAATTCCCAGTTACATAAAGGACACCACCCATTTTTTGAACATCTTGGAAGAAAAGAAAGGATCATTCACCTCCGACATGATATTAACAAGTATAGACGTCAAGTCTTTGTATACCTCTATCCCCCATGACATGGGGTTAACAGCATTGGAGAACATCCTTCTCAACAGTGATCTAGAAGAAGATTTGAAAATATTTATCATGGAACTAATGCACTTCACGCTATTTCATAGCTATTTTGAGTGGAAAAATACCTTTTTTGCACAGTGTAACGGAACCAGTATGGGAAATTGCGCCGCACCGGCATATGCAAATATCTTTATGCACTATTTCGAAACAGAGCACATCCTATCCAAACCACAATGGAAAGAGAACCTTATCTTGTATGGAAGGTACATAGACGATATATTCCTACTATGGAAAGGACCAATGGAACAACTGACTACATCTATCGAAGAACTAAATAATGTAAATGACAGAATCCAGTTCACGCACAGTGTCAATGACAAACAGTTATCCTTTTTGGATGTATTGATCATCAAAGAACAGAACACATTGACTACTACAGTATTCCAAAAGACAACCGACAAAAATAATCTATTGCACTATAAGAGTTTCCATCAGGACTCTTTAAAAAAGCATCTGCCATTCTCACAGCTCTTACGAGTCAAACGTATAACATCATCGCAAAGTCTATATGAGGAACAAAAAGGTCACATGTTAAAGAAATTCAAAGATCGAGGGTATCCAGAAGCTGTATTGGGACTCGCTGTGGATAGAATATCCTCAATGAACAGACAGAAATTACTCACTTCAACAACGAAAAGGGAAGAACAGAGATCCGTGTTCATCTCAAAATTCTCCACAAGAAGTCAGAATATCAAGAGAATTGTTCTAAAACACTGGCAATTACTAGCGCTAGAAGATGACTTTAAAGGAATTTTTGCTTTGAACCCAAGATTTGCATATGAAAGAACCAGAAATCTTAAAGAACTCTTAAAACCCAAGCCAGTGGTTACACCAACAACTTACAGGGGCACATTAGCCTGCCATAATTGTGGAAATTGTAATTCAATTATTAAAGGCAATGAAATAAGTCATCCATCAAGCGGCGTAAAAATCAAATTAAAGGTGAATGGTACATGTGACAGCACCAACTTGGTCTACATGCTCAAATGCCCGTGCGGGCTCCCATACGTGGGTAAAACGTCTAGGAAGATTAAAACTCGCCTAACAGAACATCGCTCTAATATTCGATTAAAAACTGCTAAATCCACGGTAGCGACACATTTCAATGACCATCAGCACAATCTCAGTCAACTGAAATACTGTATTTTGGAAATCGTACCAGTCCTACCGGGAAGAGACAATGAACAGCATCTCTTAAAAAGAGAATTATATTGGATTAACAGACTATCCTCCACAGCCCCGAGAGGGCTTAATGAACGATTGGAATTTAGTTGTCATTTATAAGAATTATATTCCTTATGTAAAGTATATCCATCAACATCTGCTATATACTGAAATGTATTACAATCACTGCATTAGAAAACATCATGTAAACGTTTTATAATTGCCCGTCAACACAATAGATAATATTGCACTTTTTTAAGACTCGCGTTTGTCACCAAATGTATTTGTTATCAAACGCTACACACTTTCTATATTCTTTCTTCAGCTGCACTATTCGCACGCTGTTTACACATGTGACTTCAACATGACCAATCAGAACTTCTGACACACACACCGGACGAGTACCGCCTATCACACTCCGCCAACCGTTCGTAAGACACACGTGACCCCAGTACGTCCTTTTAACACGCGGGACTTCTGGGTTTGCGAAACGCCGGTAAACGAGGAGTATCGAACGCGCCATCTACCTACTTTATGGTAAGTCCCGATTTTCGGGCCTCACAGTCGTAATTTAGCAGTGCATGCTTGAAACATGTGTTACAAGCAGTTGACATTGTTTTTTCTTGCGCAGACTCGTCTACATGCACGTCAATCGATCACGTAACGAATCCAACCCGGCAGACAAGGTCAGCACTCTCTCACTTACTACCTGGTATCGTCTACCAAGAGCATTATGTAGAATAGGATTCAGACTCAGTTACACTTTATCGTTTTGAAATCTTTGAGTAAAATTTATCGTTGTTGGTTTACATGGTGAAATATAGGGTATATATGCAAATTTGAACACGTGACCTCTTTCTATTGGCATATTTATGAAATGCGTGAGTTGAAGATTATGTTTGTGTTTTGACATGAGCCTAAATAGAAGGGACAGTGAATTGAAACTGTACTTGTTTACTTTTACAGGAATCATAAGGCCCCTGAGGAAGGGCTACGCCCGAAATGCATTGGGCCACATGGGCTATTAATACTATGAAATAGAAGATTAATACCATGTCCAGAAAAGATAAAATGAAAATGTGAATAAAAAGACAATGAACTTTGAACACAAGCAGTAAAACTTTATTGAAATATTTTGTGAGTGCTCTGGGGAGACGTGGCTCTCAAGGGAGTAACGCAAGCAATATAACTGTTAAAACCTTAGCATATGCAGATGATGTTTTATTGTTTATTAGTAATCCTCTTTCCTCTGTTCCCTCCCTATTAGACATTATTGCAAATTATTCTGTGGTTTCAGGTTACAAATTAAATGTAAGTAAGACTGAATTTTTTCCTTTAAATGCTTTTTGTACCTCGGATATGCTACCAAACACAGATATTCTTTGGCAAAACATTAAGCCCTCGATATGGGCCTCCAAATAAAGCGGACCATCTTCACTTGTTGGGGCATCATTGGAATCCTGCGGAAAATTAAGCACTATCTGTCCGTGCAAGCCCGGAAACAAACTGTGGTAGCATTGATAACATCTCGGCTTGATTATTGTAATGCCTTATACGTGGGAGCTAATAAAGGCCTGTTGCAAAGACTTCAATTGGTGCAAAATGCAGCGGCGAAGTTTGTACTGGACCTGCCTAGAAGTTCGTCAGCTACTGTCGCCAGGAAATCCTTGCACTAGCTCCCAATTGATGCCAGGATTTCATTTAAAGTGCTTTGTTTGGTGTTCGGAGCCCTCAGCAGAAAAGAGACTGGAGGGTAAAAGACCTCCTGATTCCCTATGTTCCCGCCAGGAACCTTTGCTCCTCTTTGAAGGTTCTCCTCACAGCTCCCCGAGTGCGAAGAGCTAAGTGGGGAGGCAGAGCCTTTTCTAATCTGGCTCCAAGATGGTGGAACACTGTCCCCTTAGAAATCAGGATGCTACCCTCAATACAATCTTTCAGAAAGGCCCTGAAGACATGGCTCTTTGTCAAAGCTTACCCCTAGAACTTTGGTTCTGCCTCTTCGTTTTTCATTTTTTTTGTAGGCGCCTTGACGCCTCCAGGCAAAGTCGTGCGTTTATAAGTTTGATTTCATTCATTCATTCATTCAAGCTTAAGTACTTGGGTATCCTATTTGCATCCTCGTTACCTGCTACATTAAAACGAAATAGCAATTTTATACTTGATTATATCAAAAACAAAACGTCCAAGTGGTCTTCCCTTTATCTCACCTGGTGGGGGAGAATGGAGGCTGTAAAAATGAATATTGCACCAAAAATCTTCTACTCCTTGGCTATGATTCCCACTCAATTTCCTCTCAAATTCTATAAAGATATTGATAAACTGTTATCTAAATTCCTTTGGTCCAACAAAGTTCCTCGTATTGCTTACAGGAAATTAAAACTCCCTAAATCCCAGGCGGGATTTGCCCTTCCAGACTTTTACCTCTACCATAAAGCTTTTATCTTAAAACAAAGCTCCTTATGGTTTACAAATTCACATGTGGTCAAACCTCCAATTTGGTTTGATATAGAGTCCTCAATTGTACAACCCTTTTCATTGCCCTCTTTGATGTCAATGTCTTCTGCATCCAAGGTTGTTCATCTGTCATCTATAATTTAGTCCTCTAGATTAATAATTAATGATTTGGACTCTAATTTTGTTTTACCCTTACTCTCTACAGTCCACTTGTCTTTATGGCATAGTGCTTTACTAAAGCTAAACAGAAACATTAACTTCTGGTCCTCATGGATTTCAAAAGGAATTTTATATCTTAAAGATGTATTTTGTGGAAATGCCTTTATTCCTTGTGAGCAACTACAGTTAAAGTTTGATATCCCGGCTTCTGATTTCTCAAAATATCAATCTTTATGTAACTAAATTTTGGACTTTTTTCCCAATGGTATTCCCTCTTCCACCACTAATGACCTATTAATTTACCTTACGGCTGTTACGTCATCCCCCAAAGCTGTCTCTGTTTTTTATAAAAAATTTACCACCTCCCAGGGCTCCAATGTTGGTGCAATCTCATCTTTTTGGAATAATGAACTTTCCATTTCCCTATCAGATGATTCATGGTCCTCAATATGGCTCAACAGTATCTCTGGATGGCTTCCGGTGTCTCTTTATCAGACTAATGCTTATATTTTATTTAACGGTCTATGGACCCCATCTCGATTAGGTCGTGCGAAATTGTTACCATCTGATGTTTGTTGGCACTGCAATTCAAGTTCTGGGTCACTTCGCCATATGTTATTTGAATGTCCAGTTATTATGAAATTTTGGTTGGATGTTTGGAATGTAATTTTGAAAATTTTGCCTTTACATGATGATATTTCTTATGCTATGTTAATATGCAAATCGGTTGCCCTTTCCCATCCTCTTAGTGAGTCAGAGGCAAAGTTATTTAATTTTTTAATTACAGCTGCTTTAAAGTCCATTACTTTTTGTTGGAAAGACGCTTCTTCTCTTTCAGTTCATGCTTGGTGGTCGTGGATTACCTTTACAAGAAGAGGTGCTCAGCTGTCTCTTAAAGGCATTATGCACAATTCACAGTCATTTCAATCTTTTTGGTCTCCTATTGATTCGTATGTTATGCAATGATATGATTAAGCATTCTCTTATGTATCTTGGTGATTAATTTCTCCTTATTTACCATCTTTTTTGTATTCAATTTAATTGTGACTCTATATTTTATGATTTTATGATTCTATATGTTCACTCCCCCGCCCCTTCCCTCCTCTTTTCTCCCTTTTCCCTTCCTCTTTATTTTTGGTTTACTGCATTTCATGCTCATCATTTCATCATTTAGGCATGTAAGATTTATTCTTTTGTATTGTACTTGTTTATTTCTTTTGTCAAAAAAAAAAAACTTCAATAAAATCATTTTGAACTGAAAAAAAACTAGAACATCAATGTTATTCCTCTTAGTCTGATACAGTTTATGAGGTTGATTTAAAGCCAAAATGCGATTCAATACAATTTCTACAAATACTGCCACCATAATCTTACAATCTCATTCAAAAGTAATGCTTGCTATTATGGTGGTTGTAATAAGGTTGGGAAAATACTAGCTAACTATCTCAAGATTTAAAAGTACACACCACAATAGATTATTTGCAGAATTCTCACACAATTTGTGAAACTGGAAATATTTATAAATATTTATATACTCCAGACCAGGGGTCTCCAACAAGTAGCTCAGAAGCTACTGGTAGCTTGCCAGTATTTGCAAAGTAGCTCTCGGATGTAAAATCAAGCCCAGTATCTCTTTCAGAGACTATGTGCATACTAAAAAGGGCAGCACTGCTCATCTCATGACCCTTAAAGTAGCTGCCAGTCAAACCTAAGGCAGAGACACATACTGACACTAAAACACACACTGTGTCAGCCATTGGGGACTGCCTAATGACCATCTGTAACCAATCTCAAGCTAAGTCAAAAGGAGATTGGTCATGTTGCAGTCCCCGCTCTCTCAATCACACCATAAATGAGAACAATGGACCATAAAAAGGAGTGGCAGCAATAGCATGAGCAGGAATCAGTGCTGCCCCACCAAAATATGGGACTGCAAAATGATTCATTTGTCTGCATGATGAGCCCAAGACCTGAAAAGAGAAGACCATCTCTATCCAACATTTTTACCTCCTTTTCTTTGTGTCTACTTTGATTTCCTTTTCTGTTCCACCCCTTTTTCATTTTTTTCGTTACTGTCTTCATTCCTGGCTGTTCTTGATTTCTCGTTACGACCTTCGTGCGGGGGACCGGGAGGATTCTAGGAAGGTCTTCCTCTGGGCTGGGGTTTAGTGTGTAGGACTTTGTGATCTAATGTGCAGAAATTCTCTTAGGACTGATCCTGTTGTCCAATTGTACCGGGCACTGAAGTATTACATCTTGTTCCTTATCTTAATCCTCAGTGTATTGGACCAATACGGAACCCGAGAGCCGCGAAAAGAAAGCCGGAGCAGCGTCCAGAGAGCGAACAGTCGAGAGTTACAAGAAAAACGAGAGAGTAGAATAGAGAATCATAGAGTGCTGCACAGTTTAGTAGAGTGTTGTAGAGTACAGTAGAGTAGACTAGAGTATTGTACAATGGGATAGGATATAGTACAGTGCCCTAGAGTGCAGTCTTGTAGAGTATTTTAGAGTGGAGTACACTATCGTACAGTGGCATGCACTGCAGTGGGATTGAGTCGACTGGTGTGGCGTAGAGTACAGTCCAGTGTTGTACTGTGTATTGTCCTTGAGTGGAGTTATGTGTCAAGTGTAGTATCATTGAGTGGAGTGTGTTTGGGCTTAGTGTTAGAAAGTGTAATACAGTGAATACAGTGTTGGAGAGTGGAGTGCCGTACAGTGAAGTGGTATGTCATAGAGTGGGGTGTTGTACAGTGTGGTGCAGTGGAATGCTGTACAGTAGAGTGGGATGTCGTACAGTAGAGTGGCTTGTTGTAGAGTGGAGTGACAAGGCATACAGTTGAGTGCCAAGCCATACAGTGGAGTCATCCAGTGTTATAAAGTGGAGAAGTATGTGGGAAACTGGCATAGAGTATAGCAGATGTCTTCAAACTTGTTGATGCTGAGACCCCCTTGCCAAACCTTTTTAGGTGTAAGGACCCCCTTCTGACAACATTTTCTAGAATCTGGTACTCCTCATCATCAACAACTATGGACAACCATAAATGCCCCTGTTAAACCTGGCATCTTTTGGCATGTTTTCCCCTGTTTTGTTCTTTTCTGAGCTCCTAGTTTTTATTATTTTTTATAAATCTTTTTATTTGCAAAAAGAACTAAATAAGGTGGTCATCACATACAAGGATTACATTTGTTACATGGTAGTTGTTGGAAAATCACAGGTTTCACAAATCTCTCCTAATACAGTAAATCTCTGAATTATGCCTATTCCGTTGGAAATCACAATGCCGTTAGCTCGTCAATGGGGGTAATTCGCGGGGGCTCACATATGTTACCACGATAGTCATTCCAGTTGGACCACACCGCAACCCACTTTCGGGGACAGCCCGGGGCCACATATACTGTCTTCTCTTGGACCATGCACCAATCCATATCCTTCTTCCAGGAACTGAGTGTTGGTGGTGTGACTGCCCCCCACAATCTCGCTATGTTTCTATTTGCAATCGCAAGTCCTTACGTTACCCATAGTTTACCCTTTGACGATTGGGTCTGTGGGCTCCCAGATATTAAGAAGGCACCGCTTAGCCTCTGGACGCAATTCTCCCCCCCCACACCTCATGCATACAGTTGAGTACCTGTGTCCTGTAGTTCTGTAGCACCTGGCACTCCCACAATATGTGTAATAAGGTACCAACCTCCCCACACCCCCTGCGACAGAGTCCATCTTCGCTGCGGCCCATCAGGACCAGCCTTGTGCCAGAGATATAGACCCGGTGCAGGATTTTCAATTGAATCAATCTAAGTTTTGTCGGGATTGCTATTTCCTTGGGGGATGCAAGCGCCTCTCTCCATTCTTCATCATCAATTTCGAGTTTGTCTGCCTCCCATTTCCTCCTAAGAGCTAGTAACGGGTCTGGGGTGTGTCCCCCCTCAGCACTGTCTGAAAAGCCACCCACAAGACCACTGATGATTCCACAGTCCCCACGTTCTCCCCGAAGTATTGATCAATTGAAAGAGACAGTTTCCTTTTAGGGTCCTCACCACGGAGGTACCAGGTGTTGATCGGCGCTACACAGCCCTCCCTCCGGTCTCCGATTGTAATATGGGGCCAGAGCGGGGAATGGTCCGAGATACCTCGCGCCAGATGGGCGATGTCACGAATCGTGGCATCTTGGTGCATTGGTGCCAATAGATAATCTATGCGTGAAAAGGTGTGGTGTGGGCCAGAGAAGAAAGTGTATTGTTTTTGTGTCAGATGTTTGAGGTGCCAGAGGTCAAGGTGTTCAAACGCCTCCATGAGGTTGGGGAGCCACATTTGTCCTGCCCCTATGTCCATGCCTGGGTGTCTGTCACAGTCGCCTGAGACCACGGCATTGAAGTCCCCACCCATTAAGAGCTGCCCCTCTGGGAGGGAAAGCAATAACTTTCCCAGATCGTGATATGTTTGCGTTTGGAGACACGGTGGAATGTAAATCGTTACCAAGTTGAATCTGCGCCCTTCCCATTTCCCTGATATAGCAGCAAAGCGCCCCAGGGGGTCCATGCCTGTATGATCAATGACAATTGGAAAACTACGGCGCAGAAGGATCCCAACCCCCCGGGACCCGGATGTAAAACCGGCGTGAGTAGAGTGTACCCCCATCTGTTTAGCACATGTCACGTGTTTCCCATCAGATGGATTTCTTGCAATAGAACTACATCCGGGAGGTATCGTTTAACAAACTGTAGCACAATACTTCTTTTGAGTTTGTCCCCCAGCCCATTGACGTTCCAGCTAATCACCTTCAGACTTTTATCCCACTTCGTAGCCATCAGCACATACAACTGCCAACCTGTCCCTGTGTTTCCTGATACAATGTCCTAAAACATTCGCATAACCTCGGTGTGACCATACCAAACTTCCCCCCACCCCCAACCGCACCCCCTCCCCATCATCCACCCTGAAACTGATGTCCCCTCCATCCCCCCTCCCTTCTTCCCTGCTCCGTAGGCTTCCAACTACCCATATCCCCAATTAGCAGAGCGCCTTTCGCCCAACCCAACCCAGGAGTGAGGAAACCTCCCCCTCCCGAAGAACCTGCTTAAGGGGGAAAAGTGCGCCGGCCCCAGTTCCAATCGCTGCACGTGCCCCCCCCCACATAACATATCAAGCTGCTAAACATGGATACACTCCTTAAAGCTCAGATTTAAGTCCCATTAAGTTCGGTCCCCCTGCTGGCAAAATATTGCTCCGACCACTCCAAGGCCGTCACGAGCCACCCGGTCGTGGAATGGGAGATTAGCCATAGTCTCAGCCTGGCTCTATCCCAGGCGTCCATTATTGCAGGATTAAGTAGCATCCCCCCCATACCCATGAACGCTCGAGAAAAGTCGGGTCCCAGAGTCTTGCACAAAAACATACATTACGTTACAGCTCGTGGGGGTCCATGACGACAGTTCCGCCTCCACTAGTGGCTAGAAGCGTCTCGGGGAGTCTCCCATTTGGGGCTAGCAGACCTCGACCGCCAGGAGCACTGACTCGCTCTATCCACATCTGATCTCTCATCCATAGATCCCGGCGAGGTAGCCTGATTGTCTCTCCAGACGCCGCCCTCCATCTGATCAGAAGACCGCGACGACTCTCTGTCAAGCCAATCTTGAACGTGCGATGGTGCAGTAAGAACATAGATTGCCCCCTGCAATAACCTTGAGTTTGGCGGGAAAAAAAATCATGTATTGGACTCCTTTATCCCGTAGCGCCGCCTTCACTCCAGTAAATGAGCGCCTTTCGCGTTGCACCTGGAGCGTGAAGCCCGGAAAGAATCGAATTGTGGCATTATCATATTGCAGGTCACCTGTCTGCCGGGCTGCCTGGAGGATAGCGTCTCTATCCCTATAGTTCAGGATTTTCACTATGATTGTCCTAGGTGGCGCTCCTGGCTTGGGCTTAGGGATTGGCGCGCGGTGTGCACGCTCAATGGTGTAGATGTTGGACAGGCGCTTAGGTTTTAGGCGGTTGAGGATCAGGTCTTCCAGAAAGAGTTCCACACTAGGCCCCTCCGAATCCTCCAGAACGCCCACCACGCGAATGTTGTTTCTGCGGGCCCTCCCTTCTTGGTCCTCCAGCTTCAGGGCCACCTGGCGGTGCTGGTGCACCAGTTCGTTTGTGCTCAAGTTTCTTCGAGGAGGCCAGGAGTTCCCTTATGTCAGTCTCATTGGCCTTGGCCTTTTCCAATGTTTTGCTGAGGTCTGTGCAGAGAAGGTTGACTTCAATAGATATTTTGTAAATTTTCGTCTCCAGGTTGGTGCTCAGTGTCTGTATCGCTGTCATGATCGAAGCCAGGGATGGTTCTTTAGGTGCTGCATGATCTCCCGATGCACCACCAGTCTGGCGGGTCCCCAGACTGGTTTGTGGATTAACTGTCTGACTTTGGAGTGACAGGGGCTGGGGCTGTGCATTCTCATCAGACAGCCACTGGGGGGGAGGGTGAGGCGAGGTGTGTCCTGCCTTTCCTGGTTGAGTCAGGGACGAGCTGAATAGACCTGGGCTTCATTTAGAGTAATGGAATGAGATTTCCTTGAACCTGAATGGGCCTGGTCTGCCTTGGACAATGCTGTCTCCATCTCCTGCCAGGAAGCTGGGCCAGAGAGGATGGCACTGGTTTGGGCTGGGACAGGCACTCTCTGCCCAAAAGCACAAAGAGCAACTGAGTATAAATATTGGGGCCCAAACCCCAGAACTTTAGACCTTGGTGGAATCAAGGAACCTGCCAAGAAGAAGAACTGGAAGAACTGCCAAGAGTAGTTCTGCCCCTTTGCTGTGTTGTTGCTTTGTTGAGTTGGCCTGCATTCTGCTCCTGCCTTGGGCAGTGAAAGGACTGGACTGAACATTCGTTACTTGTGCTGAGTATCTTCAAGTGCTTGTAGTAGAGCTTGCCTTCTGTTCTGAAGACACAGGGACTGCAAAAACTTCACCTACGTCTGGGTATAGCCTCTGGAACCGTGGTTTCAGTTGCCACAGAGGTGGGGGAAAGCAACCAACTCCGTCTCTGTTGCTGGCTCTGTGTCCTGAAGGCACCGCAGAGGGCATCACTGCATCTAGCACCGCAACCCTGGTCTCACTGACGCTGACCGCCGACGCCGAGCTGCTGCTTTCACTATGACCTGTGGGCACTGCACTCCTTACCGCCTTGCTTTACTTCCCCACCCTGGCCTCACCGCCGTAGCTGACTTTGACAACCGTGACCGCACTGTGGCTTCGGGGTACTGCTTGTAAGTTTTGCGACACACCCCCCCGTCCAACACCGCAGTCCGAACCGACCGACGCCAGCTCCCCGCAACTGGCACTGCCACCTGCACCATGATCTGTCAGCACCACAACGAGTACCGCCTTCACTCCACACCGCATTCCTGGTCTCACTGATGCTGGATGACCGTCACTGAGCCACTGCCTACACAGTGACTGGAGGGCACTGCACGCCACAATGTTCCGCTTCACACCACAACCGTGGCGGTGGCCACGACTGGCTCGAACCAATGCCATCAGCCGCAACAAAAAGTTACTGTTTACAAGTTTGCGGACACACCGACCGACGCGGTCAGATGAACTGTTGGATTCTGTTGTTCTCAGATGGAGCTACCAACTTCAAGAAACTACATTTTTAACGTTATTCTTGCATAATGCATATTTCTAAGTACTGTATGTTGGATTTTCTATTGTTTTGGTCTTGTATTGGATATTTTTCTAAACTGGTGTGGTGTCTTTTTGTAGTGTTTTCACTGTATTGCTGTTGGTTATGTGCAAATGCTTTACACACTGCCTCTGAAATAAGCCTGACTGCTCATGCCAAGCTACCAAAAGTGTGGGCAGGGGTTATTTCGGTAGTGTATCCCTCTTACCCTGACTAGAAGGAAGGGTCCCTACTTGGACAAACATGCAAACCATTGCCAACTAGAGACCTTCATTTCTAACAGCTCCCAATTACCACAGCAAATAATTTTTATTGTGGGCAAATGATATTAAACAGTGTTTAGCTAACCAAAGGTCATTGAGTGCAGGGTTGTAGCCAAAGGATTAGCTAAAAATGAAGGGCCTGATTTATGAGAAATTGGCATAGGGCAGCACCGTAAGTCTTCTTGTTGCGCTGCCCCATACCAATAAGAAAGGGCAGGAATGCACTGTATTTATGAAATACGGTGCATTCCAGTCCTTTTCCCTTGCGTTGGCGCACAAGTTGCTGCCTAGCACCAACATAGCCAGGATTGTTTTTGTACAGAAAGGGATACCTTCCTTCACCAAAACAATCCATAGGGGCGTTTTCCTATTTCTATGTGAGCTGCAGAATGCAGCACACATGGAAAGAGGAAAAAACGAGGAGAAATGAAAATATTTCTCCTCATTATGCCTCCACTGTAATTTTGTAAATATGGGGCAGCATCAAAATCCATTGGCTTTGCGTGGGAACCCCACGCAAATCCCATGGAACACCTCCTTACCGCAGAGTAAGGCAGCGCAGTGACTTGCGCTGCTATGTCTTGCTCCACATCTATGAGGCTATGCAAAGCCATGCAGAGTGACTTTGCACTGCTTCATATGTATGGTTGAGACGCTTGCACCACCGGAGCATCAAAAAAAGTGATGCTCTGGCGATGAAGCCTCTCATAAATAAGCCCAAAATATTCTGTACGTTTTTTAGGTCTTTCACCATCAGGTATCTACATATAAAATAACGGGCAGCGTAAATAAAAAATAACTTTAAAAAGTTATTGCTCAGTGAGAAATGCACTGTAGTACATTATGAAACCTCTATTAGTTAATGCACTGCAGAGGTCTGTGTGTAACCAGAGAACCATATAATTAAATCTTGATTGGTGCAGTGGAGAATAGTGTTGTTCATTTTTAGTGCTACGAAGTCACAGTCTGTGACAGAAAGCACTGTGAATATGTAAGGCAATTTTTCATACTTGCATTACACACAGGGTAAGATAAAATACGGAAGAACGTGCAAATAGTTTTACGATAAAATGCTGCTTTCAATATGTAGATTTGAATAATACCAAAGCGTACGTAAGGCAATTTTTTTTTACATAACCGTCCCTTCAACATCTCTTTAGGGGCATTAAGCATTAAGGACTGTGGAAATGCAGTTAACATTAGAAGCAAGAGCTTTCCAGCCCAGTTGTTAACTCTTTTCACTTCCACTCAAAAAAGCAAATCTTTGTCCCCACAAAGAGCCAGAACTGCTCTTAAGCATCTTTTACACTTGAAGATTAACTAAAAGGCACATTTGCCTTTCATTCAGACAAGCAGCTGATAACGATCTAAATTAGCCATCCCAGGACGGCTGTCTTTTTGCAGGGACAAGTGACGCTGGGGTATTTACGACCCCCTTCCCAGAGCTCCACAACCCTCCTGGGGGTCGCGCCCCACAGATTGAAGCCCTCTGGACTATAGTAAAGTTCCACAGAGTGGAGGAACGTATTGTGTAGTAGAGTATTGTACAGTGGAGTACAATGGAATGCAGTGTTGTAGAATGGATGAGTGCAGAGTGTTAGAGAGTAGAATAGAGAATCATAGAGTGCAGTACGATGTAGTAGAGTGTTGCAGAGTGCAATAAAGTAGACTAGAATATTGTACAATGCAATAGGGTGGAGCACAGTGTCCTGCAGTGCATGCTTGTAGAGCATCTTAGAGTGGAGTACACTATCGTACAGTGGCATACAGTGCAGTGAGATTGAGTTGACTGGAGTGGAGTAAAGTACAGTGCTGTGTTGTACAGTGTATTGTCCTTGAGTGGAGTTGTGTGTTAAGTGTAGTATCATTGAGTGGAGTGTGTTTGGGCGTAGTGTTAGTGTTGGACTTGGCCCTTCTGGCAGGTTCACCCCTGAACTTCTTTCCTGGTATTATTAAATAATTAGGGTGATTCTTGGTTTCTGCGCACTTTCACTGTGTCTCAGTGGAAAGTGCGTGCGCTCCCTGAGTGCATGTGGTGAGATAGGCCTGCCCTCCCATAGGAATGCATGGGGAATGTATGTGTCCCTGGTAGTTCCTGATGCGTGGGGTGTGCAGGCTCGAGTCTGGTATGTGCGGACTCGTGTGATTGAATGTTGCGAAATGATGTATGCGGCGTGTATGTGTCTAGTGTGGAAGTGCCACTTCTAGACATGGCTGTGCGTGTGCTGTAAAGGTGCTGGCGTGTGATTGGCTGCAGCTGGCTGGGGTGCCAGGCTCCATGAGTCATGATGGGTCTGCCCGGTGGTGAGTGTTGAGATTAGCATGTGTGATGTGAGGGAGTGGTGCACCTGGGTCCTGAATAGGGCTGGGCTTTCCCCACACAATGCTGGCTCCGCCCAATGTGGTGCGTCTAACGACCCTAGCCCTGCCAGTGAATAGAGTGAGGGGCTGAGCACATCAAGAGTGCTCCCAAACCAGCTGCGCCTGGTTTTTTCCCCACCCTGCACCTTCAAACAAAGGAATTCAATGTATAAAAAGGGGCTGTGTCTCCTTCTAAAATGTTCTTGTTTCCAACTCGAATCTACCAGGGGCATGCTGCTGCTGGGGCCCAGGGGAAGGCTTGCCTCCCTGGGCCCTGCCCAGCCCCTGGACTGCTGATGTCCTGGACCCCTGAAGGACTCTTGTTACTGGACTTTTTGTTCATCTAGTGCCTGGGGGCGCTTGATTCCTTCTCTAAGCGCCTGGAAGCGCTTGTTCTTTGCCCTAGCGCTTGGGAGCGCTTTATCTTGCCATTAGTGCTGGGAGCGCTTCTACTTTTGAGCCCCTAGAGCCTGGAAGTACTTTATTGAGCCCCTAGCACTCCGAGCGCTTTATTTTCACATGTGCGGCTGCCCACACCGCTTGTGGCCGTACTCCGGCCTCTTGAGTCCCCTGGCAGGTGCCCACCCCGCCAGGGACCTTGCCGCTGGTTTGTGGTTCCTATTTTGAGGGAGCCGACCCCTCGTGATATCCCCGAAATCACCGCCGCGGCCCCGAGCTCTCCCTGACCCCAGAGAAAGGCAGCCTCCGGCATCGACACCCGGCCGCGCTGGGATTGGCCCAGCCGGCCTAGCCTCCCGCCGCGTCATCAGGGAAGGAGCCGGAAGCAGGAAGTGGCGCGAGCTTTCGCGGGGGCTCCCACGTCGAGGGGAGAGCCCCGCGGTGATGGCCCAAAGCCCCGGGTCCCAGGAGGGGGCCCGGGTGAATCTGAAATGGCAGCCGAGGCAGCCAACGGCAGTGCGGGCTCCCGGAGTCCAAGGAAGCCCCGCGCTGAGGGAAGACGCCGCCGAGCCTCGCAGGCTCCTCTCTGTGCCTGGTCCCGAGATGGTGGACCGGGTGAGCAAGGACGCTGTCGGGCGGAGCTCCCAGGAATCGGGAGAGCTCCGCTACCGTCGCCCAAGGAAGAGCAGCCTCCCCTAGCAGCCCGGTGAGTGTTTAAAGGCTGAGGGGGGGGGGAGAACCTCTTTACGTGTGTGCATTCAAAGGGAGGAGGGCGTCGGGGCACATTGCATGTGCCGGCCCCCTCCCCAGTGTTGCTAGTTGGTTGGGGGCAGTATCGAGAAGGGGTAGAGCGGCCCCGGTTGCCAGAGTGCCACTTCCCTATTGCCCTGCCACAGTTGGTTGGAGCCCAGAAGAGGCTCGGGGCATAGTTGGTTTACGAGCCTGCGAGGCTCTAAAATGCGGCATTTCGTGTGCGAGCCCAGAGAGGCTCGGGCATATTTGTTGAGCCCTGCGAGGCTCCCAGCCCACAGTTGTTTTAGAACCCCAGAGAGGCTCTGGAGTGCCATTCTGTTTGTTTAGAGCCACGAGGCTCTTGGGGGACACGAGTGCTTTGGCCAGAGCCTGCGAGGCTCCAGCGTTGGCCCATCATTTTCTCCACAGCTGCCCAGCACTTAGTGGGCAGCTGCTACGTTTAGGCCCCTGACATTTGGGACTGCCACAGGTTGTGGCTTACGTAATTTCTGAGTGTGTTGTTTATGCATCATGTGTTCTACTGTGCTGCACCTCTGAATGTGTTTTGATGCATCATGTGCCTTGTTCTTACACCTCTGAATGTGTTGTTTATGCATCATGTGTTCTCCTGTGCTGCACCTCTGAATGTGTTTTGATGCATCATGTGCCTTGTTCCTTACACCGCTGAATGTATGGTTATGCATCATGTGTTTTGTTCCTATGCCTATACCCCTAAATGTATGGTGATACTTAGGTGGTTGTTCTTTCTAGTACAGGTGTCCCTGTGAGGTCCTGGTTCCTTGCGTAATATTCTCCTAAGGTGGTTAGGGTTGCGTAGGTGGTACTTACCTGGTACCAGTAGTTACTGGTGGTGTGCTAAAGTTATTATTAATCTATGATCTACAACGTGCTATTTCTAACAGTATTTCTAGTTCTAAAAGTGCTGATTCCTCACAGTGGTCCAGGTGGCCCTGTCTTGTACATATCCCCTGTAAATTCTGCCCGTGCCTGTTGGCACATTGTAAAGTGTGTGTTTTATCTAATGTGTTTTGGTGTAATACAAAGGCTATTTTTATACATAACCTTGTGTGGAGTTTCCTTTGTGGTGGGCCTTGGGTGTTGTTGCTGGGGGTGCGTGCGCAAACACTTAACTCAAATTGCCTCCGAGTTTAGCCTTACTGCTCGTGCTACGTTACCAAGGGGGTGAGCAGGGGTTATCTTGGCGTGTAACTCCCTTGCCCTGACGTGGAAGTGGTGGTCTCTGACTGACTTTGGCGCAAGCCCTGGCCAGGCAGGGATCCCATTTCTAACATTGGCTGGCAGCGGAAGGGATCCGGATTTGTGTTCGCGCTGTACCACAGTAGCAGCTGGCTGCACCACAAAACTCTGCATTTTAGATAAATCACATTTTGGGGATTATTGTTTTAAGTTTGCTAAAAATGTAATTTCTGTGGAAATGTGTTTCTTGTGCACTATGAGTTAGGTGTCCCTAGCTCGGGAGGGTCGATCATCCCCCTAAGTGCAGTGTGTTTTCTGGATTCACCAGAAGGGTGGGATCCAGTGGTGGCAGCATAAATGTGTCCAGTGCATGTATCCCCTGTCCCTGTCCTGGAGTAATGGTACCTCTGTCACGTGTGGTCAGGTTGAGAAATCAGGGGTGGTAGAAACTGCCTTACCAGTCTGGGGGGAGGCATGTGTGGATGAATGGTGTGAGTTCTCTGGATGGGGAGCTTGCTGAATACTTGTGTGCTCTTGTTTTGCTCAGATACCTAAGTTCCGTGTGTTAAACTTTTCCTAAGAACGTCTGCAGAAGTGGAGCCTGCTTTTGATTTCTGTGGTCTGTTTAGAGACAGAATTTTGGAGTTGGTAAGGTTCTGGGAGGAGAGAGACATAGGGGATGGAGTGATTTCAAAAGGAGTGGCTGAGGTGTCTTCCAGCCCAGTGTGGTGGAAGAGGTTCAGTGTAGCCCAGCTAGGTCTCGGTGTAGGGGCTCACGTCCTGTCTCAGAGGAGAAGGAGTGGGTGGGACTGCGTGTCTCCAGGTGCCCAAAACCCAGTCTCAGGGCCTGGAATGTTTCTGAAGGGAACGACAGGTCGGGGGCCTAGGCTGTACCAATAGGTCATTTGAGGAGGATCTCCCAGAGTGTTTGAAGAACGTAGAACATCAGTGAACAGGGTTTCAGTAGTTCTGGTGTCTGGCAGTACCGCTCCAGTTGGGAGGGTGCAGAGATCCAGATGGAGGGGTGCGAGGGGGATAGGTTCCCCAGTGGAAGAACCAGTGGGTGAGGGGCCAGCCAGAAGGGTTGTGTTGCCAAGCAGTGACCAGGGTGATGCCACTTCTGTCCTGAGTGACAGGCAGACTTGTACACAACACATTAGGTATGTGTCTCCCTCAAGTAAGTCCTGGTGCGCCAGGCATCTGACCAAAGGGTACGTCCCTCGGTTGGGGAGCCAGTAGCCGGTGTTTCCGGATCTGGGCGTAAGGGCAACTGTACGTAGTGTCCTGAAGTTACAAGAAAGAACTCCTGCCTGTAGAGAAGGAACCGGGTAAGCTGTATGGGGAATTGACCTGCAGTGGTTGCCTTGCTGTTGAAGAAGGAGAGAAAGTCTTAGATTTTTGTTTTCATCTTGTAGAAGTCCTGATGCACCAGGCATCTGACCAAAGGGTACGTACCTCGGTTGGGGAGCCAGTAGCCGGTGTGTCCGGATCTGGACGGCAGGGCGACTGTAGCCAGTGTCCTGGCCGGTTTGACTTCTAGGGGTACACCTATGAAAACAGGTGGGGCTCATCTTAAGTGAAGAGACCCTGTGTTTCCCAGAAGGGGTGGTACAGGCCTAGCAGGGATCTTTAGGGTTCTTCGCTGAGTGTTGTGGTACTACCCTGAGAGCAGGTGGGGCCCACCTTAAGTGGAGGGACCCTGTTCTACAGTGGGAGGGTGCAGAACTTTGGAAGGGGGTCAGAGGAAGTCTGACCCCTGTGCATCCGGTGAATTTGGATCCCAGGTGGGAGAGTTGTGTTCTGGAGGGTGCTTCAGAAGTAGAGGTAGGGTGGGGCATTCTTGCCCGTGACCTCTGGTCAGCCTGAGGGTGCGGACCCCAGGTTGAAGGATCAGTGGTAGTTTGGAACTACACTGAGAAGAAGGGTGGAGAATGACTATTGTATGCCAGGGGTTACCACCCCCCACTCTGTGGATTGGCAAAGACCAGTGGTATCTGGGTGGCCTAGGGCCTGGTCCTAGCTGTGGACAACTAAGGAGTATCAGTGGGGTAGCCTAGTTGGTCCTGTTTTTTTTTAGTATGCGCTTGTCTTATGGATCAACATGGCGTAGAACCGGAGGGTGTCCCTGCAGTGCGGGACCGTGTCCGTGTTCTATCGCCCAAAGCAGGGAAGTCCATCACAGTGGTGATTGGTCTGCCCTGCATTTTGGCTGGAAGGAGGTTGTGTTGGACTTGGCCCTTCTGGCAGGTTCACCCCTGAACTTTTTGCCTGGTATTATTAAATAATTATGGTGATTCTTGGTTTCTGCGCACTTTCACTGTGACTCAGTGGAAAGTGCGTGCGCTCCCTGAGTGCGTGTGGTGAGATAGGCCTGCCCTCCCATAGGAATGCATGGGGAATGTATGTGTCCCTGGTAGTTCGTGATGCGTTGGGTGTGCAGGCTCAAGTCTGGTATGTGTGGACTCGTGTGATTGAATGCTGCGAAATGATGTATGCGGCGTGTATGTGTCTAGTGTGGAAGTGCCACTTCTAGACATGGCTGTGCGTGTTCTGTAAAGGTGCTGGCGTGTGATTGGCTGGAGCTGGCTGGGGTGCCAGGCTCCATGAGTCATGATGGGTCTGCCCGGTGGTGAGTGTTGAGATTAGCATGTGTGATGTGAGGGAGAGGTGCACCTGGGTCCTGAATAGGGCTGGGCTTTCCCCACACAATGCTGGCTCCGCCCAATGTGGCACGTCTATCGACCCTAGCCCTGCCAGTGAATAGAGTGAGGGGCTGAGCACATCAAGAGTGCTCCCAAATCAGCTGCGCCTGGTTTTTCCCCCACCCTGCACCTTTAGACAAAGAAATTCAATGTATAAAAAGGGGCTGTGTCTCCTTCTAAAATGTTCTTGTTTCCAACTCGAATCTACCAGGGGCATGCTGCTGCTGGGGCCCAGGGGAAGGCTTGCCTCCCTGGGCCCTGCCCAGCCTCTGGACTGCTGATGTCCTGGACCCCTAAAGGACTCTTGTTGCTGGACATTTTGTTCCTCTAGCGCCTGGGGGCGCTTGATTCTTTCTCTAAGCGCCTGGAAGCGCTTGTTCTTTGCCCTAGCGCTTGGGAGCGCTTTATCTTGCCATTAGCGCTGGGAGCGCTCCTACTTTTGAGCCCCTAGCGCCTGGAAGTGCTTTATTGAGCCCCTAGCGCTCCGAGCGCTTTATTTTCACATGTGCGGCTGCCCACGCCGCTTGTGGCCGTACTCCGGCCTCTTGAGTCCCCTGGCAGGTGCCCACCCCGCCAGGGACCTTGCCGCTGGTTTGTGGTTCCTATTTTGAGGGAGCCGACCCCTCGTGATATCCCCGAAATCACCGCCGCGGCCCCGAGCTCTCCCTGACGCCAGAGAAAGGCAGCCGCCGGCATCCCCACCCGGCCGCGCTGGGATTGGCCCAACCGGCCGAGCCTCCCACCGCGTCATCGGGGGAGGGGCCGGAAGCAGGAAGTGGTGCAAGCTTTCGCGGGGACTCCCATGTCGAGGGGAGAGCCCCGCGGTGATGGCCCAAAGCCCAGGTCCCAGGAGGGGGCCCGGGTGAATCTGAAATGGCGGCCGAGGCAGCCAACGGCAGTGCGGGCTCCCGGAGTCCAGGGAAGCCCCGCGCTGAGGGAAGATGCCGTCGAGCCTCGCAGGCACGTCTCTGAGCTCCAGTCCCGAGATGGGGGACCGGGTGAGCAAGGGCGCTGTCGGGCGGAGCTCCCAGGAATCGGGAGAGCTCCGCTACCGCCACCCAAGGAAGAGGAGCCTCCTCCAGCAGCCCGGTGAGTGTTTAAAGGCTGAGGGGCGGAGAAGCTCTTTACGTGTGTGCATTCAAAGGGAGGAAGGCGTTGGGGCACATTGCCGGTGCCAGCCCCCTCCCCAGTGTTGCTAGTTGGTTGGGGGCAGTATCGAGAAGGGGTAGAGCGGCCCGGTTGCCAGAGTGCCGCTCCCCTGTTGCCCTGCCACAGTTGGTTGGAGCCCAGAAGAGGCTCGGGGGCATAGTTGGTATACGAGCCTGAGAGGCTCCAAAAGGCGGCATTTCGTGTGCGAGCCCAGAGAGGCTCGGGGTGGGGGGCATATTTGTTGAGCCCTGCGAGGCTCCCAGCCCACCGTTGTTTTAGAGGCCCAGAGAGGCTCTAGAGTGCCATTCTGTTTGTTTAGAGCCACGAGGCTCTTGGGGGACACAAGTGCTTTGGCCAGAGCCTGCGAGGCTCCAGCGTTGGCCCATCATTTTCTCCACAGCTGCCCAGCTCTTAGTGATTCAGGAAAGGGGGTGGTGATGAACAGAGTGCCTGAATTAAGCAGACCACTCTTACCCAGTCCAAAGATCAGGGCTTGATCCATCACCGTTTTTTAGCTCACTGCACCATCCCAGCTCAGAACTTGGCTATATGCAAATTAGTCTGTTCCTGTCCCAGTGCATGATGGGAACAGGGCAAACCAAACTACCAAGCCAATTCTTGTACTGGGAAGGAAACAAGCTTCCGGGGACCGGTTTCTGCCATTTCAGGCGTCGTCGGCCCGGCTTGCTTGAATCCTGATGGTGCAATGAGCAAGGGACTCACATCTGAGTATACCCTTCCACGCTTAGGGTGGACAAAATGATTCAGAAAAGGGGGTGGTGATGAACAGAGTGCCTGAATTAAGCAGACCACTCTTACCCAGTCCAAAGATCAGGGCTTGATCCATCACCGTTTTTTAGCTCACTGCACTTAGTGAGCAGCTGCTACGTTTAGGCCCCTGACATTTGGGACTGCCACAGGTTGTGGCTTACGTAATTTCTGCGTATTAAGTTGTTCTTACACCTCTGAATGTGTTGTTTATGCATCATGTGTTCTCCTGTGCTGCACCTCTGAATGTGTTTTGATGCATCATGTGCCTTGTTCTTACACCTCTGAATGTGTTGTTTATGCATCATGTGTTCTCCTGTGCTGCACCTCTGAATGTGTTTTGATGCATCATGTGCCTTGTTCCTTACACCGCTGAATGTATTGTTATGCATCATGTGTTTTGTTCCTATGCCTATACCCCTAAATGTATGGTGATACTTAGGTGGTTGTTCTTTCTAGTACAGGTGTCCCTGTGAGTTCCTGGTTCCCTGCGTAAAATTCTCCTACGGTGGTTAGGGTTGCGTCGGTGGTACTTACCTTGTACCAGTAGTTACTGGTGGTGTGCTAAAGTGATTATTATTCTATGATCTACAACGTGCTATTTCTAACAGTATTTCTAGTTCTAAAAGTGCTGATTCCTCACAGTGGTCCAGGTGGCCCTGTCTTGTACATATCCCCTGTAAATTCTGCCCGTGCCTGTTGGCACATTGTAAAGTGTGTGTTTTATCTAATGTGTTTTGGTGTTATACAAAGGCTATTTTTATACATCACCTTGTGTGGAGTTTCCTTTGTAGTGGGCCTTGGGTGTTGTTGCTGGGGGTGCGTGCGCAAACACTTAACTCACATTGCCTCCGAGTTTAGCCTTACTGCTCGTGCTACGTTACCAAGGGGGTGAGCAGGGGTCATCTTGGCGTGTAACTCCCTTGCCCTGATGTGGAAGTGGTGGTCTCTGACTGACTTTGGCGCAAGCCCTGGCCAGCCAGGGATCCCATTTCTAACAGTTAGAAAGTGTAATACAGTGATGGAGAGTGGAGTGGCGCAGTTTAGTGGTGTGTCATAGAGTGGGGTGTTGCACATTGTGTTGCAGTGAAAGGGCATACAGTTGGCTGCCGTACAGTAGAGTGGGATGTCATACACTAGAGTGGCTTGTTGTAGAGTGGAGTGACATGGCATACAGTTGAGTGCCATGCCATACAGTGCAGTGCATTCCAAAACTAAATGTGATTGTAGATTTGGCTATGTGCAGCATTCAGTAGCTTATATCTCTCACAATTTTAAGAAACAGGAACTGTTTATCCCTTATCCACATTCAATGCAATTTTTCCAACTATAAGGTAGTGGATCTTGGAAGTTAAACATTTCTTTTGATAGTCAACTTTATTGATTTTTGAAAAAGCATACAAAGAAAGGAAAAAGTGACAATACAGCACAATTGACCATTAGTCATGGATATCACAGAGTATGCCTGTGAGGGCAGTGTGCATACATGCATAGTAATCTTGAACTACATTACATAAGCAGCATTATCAAGGAGAATATAAAGATTTAGAGACCACGTAAACCCAGTTGGTGCAACCATTTGCCCCATACCCTTTTATGATTGTTTGGGCATCCACTAGCTTTAAGCAAGAGTTTTTCCTTGGCGGCACACCAATCCACCCCTCTGCGCCATTTAGTTACTGTCAGGGGTTCAGATTGTGACCATGTTGTAGCGTTCTCCCATTTGGCCACCATAGTGGTCATCACTAGGAATAATGTATCTGCTTGGGACCCATCTTGGTCATCCATGACTCCCAGGAGGAGGTGTATGGGGCTATGAGGCACCTGCCAACCCAAGACATATGTGAGTTCGGATTGTATTCTATCCCAGTACGCTGCAATTCGGGACAGGACCAGACCATGTGATAAAAGTCTGCGGGCTGTTGTCCACAGCATGCACAGTCTGGTGAGGTGCGCAAGCCTACCCCATGGGGTAAGGTAGGCGGTGTGCAGATAATATAGTTGGATTAGAAAGAGTCTGGCTGAAGTGGTAATAGTCTTGGGGGCCATAAGTGCATCCCACCAATCTTCTTCTTCCAAGGGGTCCAGCCATCCCTCCCATCTGTGTCGAAGTGGGCCAAGTGTTGTAGGGCTGTTGTTAGTGAGGGTGCGGTATGTCTGTGATACCCCCCCTTTCTCCAGGTTTCCCATCACGACTTGTGCTTCTGGTGGGTTAAACTCAGGGAGCATGGTGCTGGTTGATATGTGGGCACTGAGGGCATGTCGCAGCTGCAGGTGTTTGTAAAATTGCGCTACATGAAGGGTATAATGCCCCTGCCAATGTGGTCCCATCTTTTGAATCCTGCTAGTGCTGCCACCTCACCCAACCACATGCCCTGCCAGAGAGGTGTCTGTCAAGTAAACTTGTTGTCCCAACGTATATCTCGTAGAGCCGAGCACCAGGCTAATAGTACTGCCCGAGTATCTGTCTTAGCCGCACCTTAGGTATTTGACAGCCATATAGGGTGGCTTGGATGTGGGAGAAATCCAATTCTCTAAGTTCGGTTTTGTAGGCTGGTTCAGACAAACCCCCTGCAAACCAATCATAAGGACAAGCAACAGAGTGGCTAAGTAGTATAGGAAAAGATCAGTCATGCCCATTCCTCCATCAAAAGGTGGGATCCGACATCGAGCAAGGGCTATGCACGGCCTCGCCCCACTCCACAGAAATCTAGTAGTCATGCTTTCTATCTCCTTGAATCAGCTCAGTGGGAAGTAGAAAGGGGTATTTTGAATAATATTTAAAAACCGAGGGAGGATCATCATCTTGAACAGTGCTACCTTCCCGAGTGGATTAAGTGGTAGGGTTTGCCAGAGCCGGAGATCCTCTTTGGCTTTCTTGACAAGTGGGGTGATGTTTAGTGCCCATTCTAGCTCGGGAAGCAAAGTGACCCATATGCACAGATATTTAAATGACTGTCGCGTAATGGGTATGGTGATTGCCAATCAAAACATTCCCTGGAGAGGTGGAGAGGTACCAGAGTCAATTTAGCCGGGTTAAGCCAGAGGCCTGAGATGTTTTCAAAGGCTCATAGAGCCTGCAGACATCTAGGACCAGAGTGGGCCGGTCCGCCAGGAAGAGCAGGACGTCATCCGCGTATAAGGCAATTTTGTCAGTATGGTGGTTCCCCCAGGTCCAGCCCTGGACCAGGTCGTCGGCCTGATTAAGACATGCCAAGGGCTCCATCGCCAATGTGAATAGGAGTGGTAAAAGGAGGCAGCCCTGTCTTGTATCTCTTTGTATCAGAAATGCCTTCCGAGAGAGCTCCATTGATGAGTACTCTAG
This sequence comes from Lissotriton helveticus, assembly GCF_964261635.1. Taxonomy (NCBI): domain Eukaryota; kingdom Metazoa; phylum Chordata; class Amphibia; order Caudata; family Salamandridae; genus Lissotriton; species Lissotriton helveticus. The sequence goes on from NC_136062.1 coordinate 81,299,900, forward strand.
CACTAGGGTGGGAGTACAGAACCCGAACGAAGCAGCTGAAGTGTTGGCCCAGGCCCATCATTATTAGAACATCTTGTAGGTACAGCCAATCGACCGTGTCATCTGCGAAAAGGAGGGGTGCCAGATAGGGGTAAGCAGATGGCGATTTGCAAGAGCCGAGTGGAGGTGTGGCAGACAGTGTCTAGTGCTGCGTGCCGGCATGAAGCTGCACTGATCCGGGTGGATCAGTTTACTTAGGAATGGATGCAGTCGTTGGGCCAGGAACGGGGAGTAAATCTTAACCTTGGTATTGATTAAGGAAATCGAACGGTAGTCTGCACAGGCTGCCGAGGGCGGCTGAGTCTTGGGGATAACCACAATGGTCGCTACATCCGTTTCAGGGGGAAATGCCCTGGCATCTGTGACGTGCTGGAATAGTGCAGAAAGATGCGGGACCAGGAGGGCCCTGTATGCAGCATAGTACTCCTGTGGGAGCCCGTCTGGCCCCGGTGTTTTCCCAGATGCTATTGAGGAGGTTGCATTGTGTATTTCATCTGGGGTGAAGGGAAGGTCAAGATTGGCCGCCTCGGATTGTGTTAGGCAGGGAAGATGAACCCTTTCATGATCAAGTAAGTCCGAGAGAGAGGCCTCGAGTTTGCGAGCGCAGTATAAGCAGGCACAGTAATCAGCAAATGTCTGAGCAATCGTAGGCGACGTATGTTGGGTGGCCCCAGAGGGGTCCCAGACTTCGGGAACTATTTGTTTTGCGAGGGGGTATGAAGCCAACCTGTGGAGAAACTTCCCATTCTTTTCACCCCAACCATATGCTCGGGTAAGAGAGGAACGCCATAGCAACTTGGCCGAGTCTAGTGAAATTTGTTTAATCTCTTCCCGCACAATCGCCAGTTGCCTGTCTTGTATTTCGTCTGGGGCCCTGGTCAGGTCAGTCTCTAGACGGGTTACTTGTGCCTCAAGAAAAGTCCGCTGGCTATTTTGAGACAGTCGTTGTGTCCGCAGCAGGCTTTTGGCCACTCATCTGATAGTGGCTTTACTTGCCTCCCAGAGGGTGCTTAGGGAGGGAACAGAGCCTAGGTTGGTGAGGAAGTTTTGGCGCAGTTCTTTCCAATACCATTTTTAATCTCTTTGCTTTGCAAAAAACAGGCGTTTAATCGCCACATTGATCGAAGCATGCCAGGGGTTTTGCCTAGGTGTAGGAGTAGGGCTGAGTGGTCCGAGATTCCTCTGGGAAGAATAACAATGTCGGCTACTCTATGGCACTCGGAGGCGGGCATGAAGATCATGTCGATTCATGTCTGTGTTCGGTGTGCTGCCGAAGTGTGATGGGGTGGGGAGTTCAAGGGCTCCAGGTTCTCCATATGTCGCATAGGCCCAAAGTGGCTGCCCAGTCAGTCAGTCTTTTTGCTTGTGCTATACTTGGAACGGAGGGTGTGCCAGTGGTGTCAAGTGTCGGTTGCATGACTGCATTAATGTTGCCCCCTAGTATTGTCTTTCCTAAGGGCAGGGTGGAGATGACGTTGGTAAGTTGTCTCAGTGATGTAAATGTAAATGTATTTGAGCTTGTAAAGCGCACTGCTACCCTTCCGTAGGTTTCCTGGCGCTGTATAACTCTGGGGAACCCGTCCTGGCTTTCCCTGTGGGATGGTCCCTGCTGGGAGTCCCCAAGGTGGAGCCAGGCATCCCCGGAATTGATGGGGCCGTTGTGGAGATTAGGCAAGCTAATGGCCAGAGTTGCCGAGTGGAACCCCTGATTAGAGTAAGCACCGAAGCGAGAATTATCGAGTCCGCTGACCCAAGTCCACGACCCTGCCGTGTCGGGAATTGAACCCTGGTCCCGGGCCGACTTCTGCTCCCGGGTCTGCCGCCTCTAACCAGTGAGCCACACTACTCCATTGATAGTGTGAGTGTGGCTGGTGGGATGTATAAAGAGATCAAGCTGAGGGTGTTCCCTTCCAGAGTTATGGATATTGTTATGAACTGTCCTGTTGATCTCTGTTGATGTGGGCGAGGACGAAGGGGAGGCTTTGTCCCAGTAGGATAGCGACTCCCGTTGAGCCTTTTTCGAAGCCCGAGTGCCACACTCTGTCAAGCCCATATCTTGTGAGAAAGGGACATCGAGTCCCCAAGAGACGGGTCTCCTGGAGCAGGAAATTGTCGGGAGAATGTCTTTGGGCGTACTTCAACACTACTGTGTGCTTAATATGATCAAGCAACCCATTGACATTCCATGATAGGACACGGAGAGAGTTATTCCCTTGAAGTGCATGCGTCATGTAAGGTATATAGAGCAAGGGGAGCTATAGGTCACCGGCTAGTGTGGGCCCTTTGCGGACTTTCAAAGGGGTGTGGCTCCAGGTGCTGTCGTGTAGTGTGCGGTGTCAAGATGTATGTCTGGTAGGTGTGAGTGATGAACAAAAACAATACTAATACGAAACACAAATCAAAACTGTTGACAACGTTCCTGGCCCTCCCTTCCCAACTTCCCCCAACCCTATACTTCTGGAACTAAAGCATCTGTCGCCCTATAAACTAGCAAGTAACAGGCTAAACTAGAATACTTACTCCCATGAGTTGCATGGAGGACCCCTCCTCTTATGTCAGATGTACCCACAGTATCGGCAGATTACTCTGATTTTATATTTCAGTGGGATATGAATGCCTGGACTCGATGGAATGAGTCCTCTTGGGTTTGCTGTTTTGCACTCCGATAGTGTTCAGATCGCTGGGCTACAGGAAAAGTAAGAGACTATAGGTGCCAAGTCCAGGGTTCTAGGAGGGCTGCGATCAAGGGACAAATTGTCAATGGATCCTGTCCGCTGCCGAAGTGGGGAGCCCGTCGGGCTGATGGTGTCTGCGGGTTCCCGAGCAGCTAAGCTCGGTGATTAAGAGGCTTTTTTGCGGCCTTCACGGCCTTTGCGTGACTGCATACATCTCCTGCGCTGTTTAAGAGGTAACGGTCATGGGGCCCAGGACCCAGAAGGCACGGGCAGAGAGTTGGGACGGACCCCGAGGTGTCGCTCCTCAGTCAGCCAGGTCCAGGCAGATTGTGGAGATTCAAAGAAGAGCACTCTGTCCTGAAAGACAACACGGAGACGGGCTGGGAAAAGCAGTCTATATTGAAGAGCGTGCAGCTTCTGTTTGACATCTGTGCAGGGTCGTCTCTGGGTCTGAACATCCTTAGTATAGTCCGGAAAGACCATTATATTGTGGTTTGGAAAGGTCGGAGTGCCCAAGATCTGCGCCTCTCTCAGGTCGGCGTCTCTGTCCCTGAAGTTGAGGACCCTGGCGATGATAGGCCACTGTGGAGCGCCAAGAGGTGGTTTCGGTGTGAGGGAGAGGTGGGTTCGCTCGATGGCAAAGCAGGCCGACAGTGCGTTGTTGGGCATCCACGATACTATCCATTTCTCAACGAAGGTTTCCATTTGACCCTGCTCAATCCCCTCCGGAAAACCCACCATGCGAAGATTGTTGCACCATGACCGATTTTCGGCATCCTCAGCTCGTCTGTGCAGGGCTTTGGTGTGGGTCTGCAGGTGGGCCATCTGTTCTTTTAGTTGGTGAACATCATCTTTGACTGTGGAGAGGTGGGATTCCACCTCTGAGATGTGGGTCGTGGAATTTCACAGGTCCTGACGAATGAGGGCCATGGGTACTAAGACCTCGCTGATCTTACACTCCACCGAGGCCTGGGACGTGCTGATTGCTTGTAGGATCGCCGTAAGGCTGCTCCCAGGGAGGGTAGGGCCCCAGCAGCACCCTCCATAGGGCCGGTCTCGACCGTGGTGAATTAGCCCATTTTGGTTTGTGTTTGTGCGGAGGGCGCATTGGGGCCTCGATCCTTCCCCATAGTAGTTGGTGAAGGATTCGTCAACAGGAAGGGTGATGGTGAGTCTTGAGAAGAGTTCGGGAAGCCAGGGGATTGGGGGTCAGCCATCGTTCCATTCTTAAGAAGCCGCAAAGAGTGGGATTAGGCCCGATGCTTCATGTTCAGGCAGCAGAGTTTTGCATTTCCTGTGTAGTCCTTGCTCCCGTAGGCGACAGTAACAAGAATGAGCCCAGGGGGAGGAAGTCAGCCCATCGCCCGCCAACAAGCGTGCTGGGTCAGGGATGCCTCTACGTGGATTTAAGTGGTCCCGCTTGAGTCCCAAGGTAGTAGCAGAGCCGGACCTTCAAAATGGGGCCAACCTCAGATCTGCCAGATGGCGGTGGTATGGGTCCACAGCAGGGTATCAGGATACAGTGGCATCCACCTTGCAGTAGGGTAAGCCCAGGGGGATCGTCCGTGGATCAAGAATGGGTGGAAGATACGTCTCTTGAAGTCACCTCCTGGACACCTCTCCCAGAAACAAGCCCAGGGACCCAGCTCACTTCAGTGGCCCCTCAGGGAGTCAGTGTCTCTAGTCCGGGTTGTGGGTGTTTTAAGGCCTGGAGCCCCCTTCGATAGTCAGTCTCTGCGGACCTGTGAGTGGTGGGGTCTCATTGCAGGAGGAGGAGGAATGCAGCCGTTACCGCCTTAGAAGGCTGTGAGAGGCAGGGCTTGACTTGTGGGCCACGTCTGTAGGGACAGCCAATCCGGGATTGCCACAGATCCCTCAGACCGTCCTGGGCCTCAACCATTTCCCACAGAAACAGGAGGTGTTGGGTTGAAAAACAGCCAGCGCATCCTCCAGGCCAGCTGGACAAATGAAGGAGGTAAGACAGGAGGAGGTGTGGTTCAATGGAGGTGAAACATCTCCCAGGGTCCCGCTCAGTGTCAGCCCAAGGCCTCAAGCGAGGGCAGGTCTAGAGGGCCGCAGCATTCAGAAGCCCTCAGGGAGCCCCAGGCCCGGGAGATCAGGCAGCCAAGAAGGGTAATTCCTGGGGTTGGAGGCCCCTGCAGGATCACAAGTCCCGGAGTTGCCAGAGTCAGGGGGCACTCACCTTCACCCGGGAAGGTTGATGAAATGCAGAGCCTGGCTCGTGGGTTGGTGGGCAAAATCAGGCCCAGGCAGTTCACTGTCATCTCAGGGCCGCTCCGCCAGCATCGCAGGCGTGGCACAGGGTTGCTGTGTGTCGTCGCTCTGCGGGTGGATCTCCACAGATGAGTTGGCAGTGTTCCCCCCTTGCGGCCTAGGATTCGGATCTTTTCCCCACCGTGGGCCAATGCTCAAATCCGTAAGGAATCTCGGGGTTACTTTCAATAACAGTCTGAGCTTAGAGACCAACGTTAACAAGCAGGTCAGCAGCTGCCTTGCTTTAATGCGAGGACTGCGAAAGATACTTCCTCTCCTGCCCTCACAGGTCAGAACCGACATAGTCAGGAACACCATTCTCACCGCCTGGATTACTGCAACGCCCTCTTACTGGAATCCCCTGCTTATCTGATTTCCAGACTTCAAAGTATCCAGGCGGCTGCAGCTAAACTGGCACTCTCCCGAGAACAAAGATCATCTACCACTCTTGCCTTGGCCGACCTTCATTGGTTGCCTATACACCAGAGGATTTGCTTCAAATCCCTATGTATTGTCTTTAGGGCAGCTCATGGGTCAGGCCCCCGACCACTCCAAAATAAATTTAACTGGTATGAGCCTACCCGGTCTCTTCGATCCTCATCCTTAAACCTTATCAGCATACCCAGGATCAAGAAAGCCACTTGTGGTGGAAGAGCTTTCAGTATAGCTGCAGCTCATCTGTGGAACAACCTTCCTACTGACATCAGAAAAACAAAGGAACTGATGGCCTTTCGAAAAAAGGTCAAAACATGGCTCTTCCCAAAAATGTAATCGTTCAGAACATCGGACCACTGCTCTCTCTGTTACACAGGTTTCTCAGCTATATGTACTCAGCGCCAGGATGCCCATAGGGGTGCAGAGCGCTCTATAAATACCATAAATAAATAAAATAAATAAAATGCGTTGGCTCCAGGAGGAGGAAGAGGCCACCAGATGTCCGGAGTTCAGGCGTGGATCCTCTCGGTGTCAGGGATTGCCTGGCATCTTCAGGTAGTTATCTCTCTGCCCCGGTCACTTTACTGTGGGTTACTTCCAGCCTCCCGGGGGCCTCTAGGATGCTGGGCCAGATCTGCCATGTTGTGTGGCCACGCTGCAGTCTGCAAGGTGAGATAGCGGTGATCTGCGATAGGCGGATACCACAGGGTCTTTGCTCGCCTCAAGGTGAGGTAGCCGTCGCAGGAGAAGGGTATCGGTCTCCGGGGATAGAAATGGGTCGCCGATGGCTGTGGGATTCGGCGCGGATGACAGAGGGTTCTGGAGCACTCTTAGAGTGCGACTGCCATCTTGACACTCCAAGCCACGCCCCCGGAAGTTAAATATTTTTATTTTATAAAGCCAACTTACAACTATTCCACACCTGCAAAAGCTGTAGATGGCAATTTTATACTAGATTACTACAGTTGTTTCTGAATGTATGTAATAAACAAAAAGTGAATCCATTACTATTTCTATTTTTTTGTGTTTCTCAGACATAAGTAACATTTTTGTTACAGTGCTATGTCATCATTTAGAACATTTACAGTTCAAGATAATCATATGGTAGTAGTCTTCATGAAACACTGGGGAAAAACAAATCTATTTGATTGTGAAAAAAAACATGGATGCTGTGCATGTCCAACTGTTCTCATATCTATCTAAATAATGTGATATATGTGAAAACATAGAAGACATCAATAATTATAGTAGATTACTAAAAATGCCCTCAACCATGTCAGGCCACATAGTAACATATCTACTTAGTTATGTATATGCAACTCAAAAGTACCTTTGTAGCTTTATGACAAAGGTAACTTTGTAAGTTCGAATTCTTCTTGTAAACTAAGAAGTTAACTGCCTGGTAAATGTTTTTGGTAGTCTATGAGTATTCTGTCCAACCTTTATTGTTCTTTAAGTAGACTGTGTAGAGTCCTGATGCTTCAGTCTCTCCATGATGAAAAGTTATAACACTAGCAGTATAAGTGTGTCCTGCAATACACAAATAGATGTTTTTGTTATTGAGAGTACATATTTGTATCATCAAAATGCAATCTTTGGTTACCATTGTTAAAGTAAGTGTGGAGATATGTTCTGATTTACAGTTTGGACGCAAGTTTTTTTGAACAGCTTTACATATTAAATTCTTAAATGCAATTGATTTGCAATCCTATAATGGTTGATAAAACATCTCTTGCGGGGTGCCCCACGGCTCTGCACTGTCCCCTCTCCTCTTTAATATATACCTACAGCCTCTGGTGGCAGCGCTAGCCAAAATGGACTGCCGAGTATTCAACTATGCGGATGACACCCCACTCATCATGAGGATCGATAAAAAACAACCCCTGAAGCGATTGGTTCTGGCCCCAAGAGTTGGGGGCCACTCCCAGCCCAGCCCAGCACCCGTTGTGAAAAGCTTGGGCATTAAGAACGACTCTGCGGTCTCTATGACCAATCAAGTCAATTCTGTGGTCGGAACATGTACAGGTCTTCTAAGACGGTTGAGGAAACTGGTTCCTCTTCTCTCAGTCTCGTCATTGAAAACTATTGTATCAGCTACTATTGTCTCGAGACTTGACTACGGCAACATGCTTTATGTCGGGCTCCCCCAGTAACTCACTAACAAATTGCAGGTGGTGCTGAATGATGCAGCCAGGCTGATCTTCAGGCTGCCCGGAAGAACTCACGCCACTTCCTTGCTGCGCAAGTTGCTCTAGCTGCCTATCAAGCAAAGAGCGAAGTTTAAGGGACTGTGCATTACCCACCAAGCTCTACACGGACAAGCCCCATGGTAAATAAAAGAACGCCACTCAAATATGTGCTAGGGCGCGCGCTGCGCTCAGCAGAAGCCGGCCGGCTGAGATGCCCACGATGTAACACCACATCCAAAGGGGGGCGAGCGTTCTCGGTCCTTCTGCCACAACTTTGGAACCAGTTGCCCGTCACTCTCCATAAAGAACCTAGTCTTCTTCCCTTTCGGAAACAGCTAAAAACTATTATTTTTAGGGAAGCATTAGAAACGGCCTAAGACCTTTCGGTACCATAGAGACAATCCCGCCTTTACTTCTTCCAAAGCGCTAAGAGACCTGCCAGTATCAACACGCTATACAAGAGCAAATTAACATGACATATTCAAACCTTTCAAATTCTGTAACAGTGGAGTGTGAATGTAGGCAATGGAAGCATTCAGATTCCTCAAGAGTAGCTTAGACCAAAGAGGTTGGGACTTGGGTGAATCCCATTAGCTATTATTTCTAGAACAGCCATACAGACCTTTTGAGCATCTTGTTGTTCATTAATAGAAAATCTGAAACTCACCTCTACACACATGTACCACATCCTTAATGCCAACCATAGAGTAGCATATGTGGTTGTCTGACAGAATTTGTTGATAAAGATTTATCAAGTTGTTTAGGAAATGACGATCTACATGCTGGTTTATTTTTTCTTTGACAGATGGTAAGTAGAAAAGAAGATTAACAATGACATTTCTATAGCAATTGATACCATTGTGATTTTGAAACTGAAATTTCCATTTCTTTCGCTTTTATTTTTTTTCAGGTTATTCCAATCCATCTATGTAATTCTAGTTTGATCTAATTTTTCTTTGAAAAGACATTCTAAGGATGGTCATCATTGAAGATCCTGCTGGGAACATGGCGGCCAGCTAGGAAGCCGGTCGCGGGTCGAGCTCCACTGACCTTATTTCGTACCTGAACTCCAGCTGGTGTGATGAAGTTCGGTAGCTGCAGTTAGTCGGCGTTTTGGTTTTGTACCTTTTCGGAGTGCTGTTTCATCTGCCTTAGCCGGGTTTTCCTCCGGTCAGCTCCGCACAGTGAGTCATCCGTACTACGTTTCGAGGCAGCCTGTCGCGGTAGTCCAGTGGATTCTTGGGGCGGTCCGCGGCTGGGAGCTGCGGGGGCGGGTCTGCGCGGTGCTACTCGCTCCAGGTCCACTCCTGAAGCTGGAGGTGGAGATCGTAAGCTGGAGAAGCTTGTTGACTCCCGTCCGGGGGCAGTGACACAGTCCTGGATTTCTCTCACCCGCCAGTCAGTCTTTCTTTTGTCTTTTTTTCTAGACTCAGCGAGGCTAACGAGCGGTGAGCATTTTCACTCCGTACAGACTATTGGGAATCTCACTGTTGGGACTGTTGGGAAGCTGGGAAGTTTTGGCTTTGGACTGCCCCTGAGCAAGGTACAGGGGTTTCTTTACCTGGGGTTTGTAGTTTAAAGTGTAGTTCCCCCCCCCTGATTGTGCCTGGTAGTTGTTTGACCCCGCTCTCTTATTCTTTCTGCCCCCTGGTACCGGATGTGTGGTGGACCAGCTTTTGCCCTTCTTAGAGCGGCTGGAGTGCTTTGTGCGCCTCGCCGAGCCCAGCCCCGCTCATCCAAGTTGACCCCTTTCGTACCGGATTGGCCCAGGGAGGGCTTGCACACACTATGCATGTTGTCTATCAGTAAGTGCGCAGGGGACAAACTGGTCCCATACGGAGGTGTGCTCTGGGCCCCTGGCTATTTGGAAACGTTGTTACCTGGACATATGCCACCATCCCATTGAGGTAAAGGCAAATGAACTAAGGTATGACTCAGTCTCCAGGAGCAGATCTAGGTCTAAGGAGTTATTCTCTGCAGTGTTGGGGAAAGAAACAGCCAGATAAAGGAGACCCCCGTGTGCAACAGAATGTAATCCGTAGTCTTGGTACTAGTTTAACTTTTGACAGTGAGACTCTATCAGGGAAAGGATACAAACTAAGTTCTAGCACTTTTTTAGGGAAGGAACTCCCTCCACGGGGCGTGGCTTGGCCAGCTGCAAGATGGTCGCACTTTAAGTGAGCTCTGCAGGCCAAACTAATAATCCGACATCATCCTGCAGACGACAGCACTGACACTGCCAACAACTAGTGTTTCCCGATCGGGCATTACCTGATGTGTCAATTGGTACCTCTCCTGTTCCCTGGCGACCTGTGCTGGCCGAGATTTGCTGCCCGATCGCCATGCTGGGCCCACTCCTCGAGGTAGGCCAGGCCCTTCTCTTCCTGAAATCTGGCTGGACGCTTGGGGGATTCACACCGCCTGGAGGACGCCGGAGTGCCGCTGCGGCTGTTCATGACGGGGTTGGGGGTCTGCGAGCTGACCGCCCAGTCTGAACGTTACGCAACTCCAGCACCATAGCACTCCCCTTCTGACGCCTTCCCTGCTGCTACTGGAGCCCGGGCCTGGTGACGGGAGCGGTGTACCCCCGCGCATCCCCACCGCGACAGCCTCGGATCGGCCCGTGCTCCCGGCCACTACCCTGCAGAGCGGTGCGGGGCGCCCTGAGAGTGCCCGAGTCCCGGCCGCCACTTCCAGCCGCCCGATGAGCCTTGGTCTCGCCTCCCACGGCACTTGGTATCGGACGCCCACCCTGCTCCTTGGCTTTGCCGGGCCCTGGGCCCCAGCGACGGCTGCTTCCAACTTATGGCTGGACGTTGACTGCCGTGGACTGGGATGGCTTTGTTTCGGGTGATCTGCTTACAGCCGCTGAGTTCGGCAGGAAGCCCTGAACCTTCACCCACTCCCTTCTGCCACTCTCCCAAGCCCGCCACGTCTCCGCAGCATCACCTTCGCCCGGTGCTACCACCGTTCTTCAGACATGCCTTGCCCTGGGCCGCGGCGGCTGCTGCGCCCTCCTTGTAGGCTTGCTCTTCCCCACAGTCCGGACCTGCTTTGGCCCCGGGGCCTGACTTGCACAAGCTGGCTTGGGCTCCGGCAAGGCCCCTGGTCGGCCATTTTGCACGATGTAATTTCGACCTTGCAGTGCTACATTGCAGCGTTTCCTGGCACGTTTGGGAAATCTGACGGCTCTCCTCACCTCGGGCATCCTGGCGGTGGCGGTTCCTTGATCACTGCTTGGGCCTTAAGAGGCGCACAGAGTTCTCACCTGCATTCACTCTACAGCCTGCCGCCGGCCCAGCCCTGCTGCCTTCGGCCCAGTGGAACCGACCCCACGCTGTGCAACTGACCTCCTCCATTGTGGCCCCGTGGGCTCCCTTGATATCCTCTCTGCCTCTGGACTAAGGTGCCTTGCTATTCCTGTGTCTCTCTGCTGTGCTGCCACCCAAGTGCCCCTGCCATCGACTACTCCCCTTTGATGCCCTACTGCGCTCACTACCTGTGGAGGCCGGCCGCAGTGGTTTCCTGGTGCTGGAGTTTCTGCTCTCTTTTACTTTGACATGCGTTGGTGGGGTAGCCCGCCCACTGTGCCCTTGGACGCTGCCCTTCTTGTGTGCTATTCCGCCCTTTGGTTCCCTGGTGACGCCTACCGCCTGAGTCTGACCGCCATGGGGAGGACTGATCCTAAGCTGCCCAAAATCGCCTTTGACCAGCGCAGATCGACTCGCCAGAACCTTTCGACACCGGACGGACGGGGGCGACCCTGCGGCTAACATGACCTCAAGGCGATTATGCTTGATGTTAAGTCCGCGATCACCAGAATCGCTGCCCAGCTCGACCAACTCTCTGCACACCTGGACTCGGTCAAGGCCCGTGTGGACTCTCACGACAATCGCCCCTTCACGCTGCGTCTAGGATATCGCACATTGACACGATCATCAGAAATTATTGCAGATGGACTAAATGCTGGACATTATCCGAAATAAAAACAAGGATTTGGAGGCCCGTTCACGTCGGAGTAATCTCCGCATTACGGGAGTACCAGAATCCACCAATATATCCTGTATGGAGGGTTTCGTGGAGCAGCTTGTCAGGGAACTTTTCGGTGACTTTCTCCTCCTTTGTCTTTATTGTTGAACGCGCCCATCGTTCTCTCGGTCCACGTCCTGGTTCCCGGATTACCTCCTCGCCCCATCATTGCAAAAATGTTAAATTTCAGAGATTGGGTCGCCATCCTTCGTGCAGCACATGACAAGGGCAAAATATTAATCATCAAGGAAATCCACTCTCATTTTACTCTGACTATACTCTAGCTGTCCAGGCTGCTCACCGCGAATTCCTCCCTGCTAAGCGGATCCTCCAAAAACATGATGTTGCTTACTCATTGGCCTACCCAGCAAAACTGAGAGTCCAACAGGGTGCAACAACGCTCATGTTTCCTGACCCCAGAGACGCCCTTGCATTTGCCAGGAAACTTGATAAATCGTCCCGCTCTTCACCATCTGGCTCTCAGCTCGCTACAGTCGACCACCTCAGTGATAATGATTGAGCTGTTGTGATTTCTTGGTTAATTCTGACCTGAATGCTGTCTGTTGTCCTCACAGCTTGGCCACTCTGCTTTACTGCGGGGGAGTATGCTGAGCTCTGATGGTGCCCTCACAGGATAATTCCCTTTCCTAACGTTGTTTTCCTTCTTCCAAGTTGCGGGTTCCTGGTGTGGGGAGGGGAGGTATCTCAGCCTGATTGGGGGGTTGGAGTGGGTGTGGCGGGTTTTTTGGTAACATTTTTGGGTCGCAAGGGTGGAGTGGTTGGGAGGATCGGGTTTTTTTGGGAATGTGGTCAACTGCACGTTGTCTGTTACTGACTTCCCAGACACTGGTTTCCAGATTGCATTTGGTGCAGCTGGTTGGGTTGGGTTGTTGTGGGGGGTTTTGTAGGTTTTCCTATTATTTTATGGGGACTTTTTTGTTTCTGTAACCTCATCTGCCGTCTCTCATCAGAATGCATCATTTCACCGTTAGACATGTTAAATGCACCATGACTGTTCATGACATCCTCCTCTTCCTGACTGGTACTGCTTTTCCTCCCCTTTTTGTTATCTGCACACTGGAGGTTCCCCCTATGGCTGGGCCTTTCGAGAATTTCAGGCTACCGGCTGGTCCCACTATATGCTTCAGATGTCTGCCCTGTTCTCCTCCTGGTCAGGCCTTGCTTGCCCCAGCGCATTCACCGGCTCTTTCTGCTGTCTGGCCTCTTGCTCGGCGTCCCATGTTTCCCTAGTTATAGAATTACATGACTGACACCATATGTTGAACCTGGAATATCGGTGGTCTAAATGATCACTGTAAAGCCAGGCTCATTCATTCTCACTTGCATCGGCACAAGGTTGACATTTGCCTCTTGCAGGAAACCTACCTGCTGCCTGTGACTTCCACCAGACTCCAGTCGGGGCACTAGGATGAATCACACTCTTCTTTTTATTCCTCTTACTCTAGGGGTGTGTCCATTTTGATACTCTGGGGGCTCGCCTGGCACACTACTCAGGTTCTTAAGGATCCTGATGGATGGTATGTGATTTTGCATGGTTCCCTACTGTCCCAACCCATGACGATTGCTGCTGTGTACGTCCCTAATTCGGACGACACCGATCTCTTCACTCATATATGGCACCTCATCTCTTCTCTGGGCCCGGCTGCCCTTCTCTGGGGGGAAGAGGAGATTTTAATGTTACACTTTCTGCTGTTTTATTTATTTATTATAGTAGTTTTGTATAGCGCTCGCTGGACCAAAGGGTATTAGAGCGCATCACAGCATATACAATAATGAACAGATATGTGATACAGGAGAGTGGGAGGTCATGGGGGTTAGGGCAGGCGAGGGACTGGCATATGGCCGCATGGTAGACGAGCAAAGGGTAGGATCTGATATTCATCCATACATAATCGGTAATCGAAAAGTCTATTCACAGAAGGATTTCTTGAACTGGGTCAGAAGGTAGGATCTGATAATCTGATAATCAGAAAGTTTATACACTAAAGGATTTCTTGAACTGCGTCAGAAGGTAGGATCTGATAATAAACCATACATAATCGGCAATCAAAATGTTTATACACAGAAGGATTTCTTGAGCTGCGACCATGTTGTCAGTCTCGAGTATTAGTAAAGATGGAGTGTCGGTTGGGGGACTATCCAGGGTCTGTGAGTTCCCTTGAGGGCGGTTAAGGAACAGGGCTTGAGTAGGCTCTTGAAGTTTGGACACGAGGGGATTGTTCTGATGTGGGGTGGGATGGAGTTCCAGATCTTAGGTGCGTTTCCAGCAAACGATTTGGCTGTGGTTCTGTGCTTGCGAGTTTTTGGCTGGATGAGCAGTAGTGAGCTGGAGCTCCTGAGGTTTCTGGACTGGCCTGCCCTTTTGAGTTTGGTGGCCAGATATTCTGGTTTACCTGTATGCAGGGCTTTGTGCGTGAGGCAGGCTGTTCTAAAGCTGGCTCGCAACTCCACTGGGAGCCATCTGAGTTCTCTGAGGGCTGGAGAGACGTGCTCGAATTTCTTAGTTCCAGGTGACCATTCTTGCTGCTGCGTTGAGTGTAGTCTTCAAGGGGCAAGGTGGGTTTTTGCTGTCCCCGTCAAGGTAGCGATCCTGTAGTCTATTCTGGAGAGGACCAATGCTTGGGTGGCTTGTTGGAGGTCCTTGGGTGGGAGGAAGGGTTTTATTTTGTATAGTAATTTTAGGTTGAGAAAGGCACTTTTTGCGGATCTTGCGATGTGTTTCTTCATGTCCAGTTTTGGGTCTAGGGTGATCCCTAGAGATTTCACTGAGTCTGCCAAGGAGAGGTTACCATTGAGGGCATCATTGTCTTTGAGCCATTCTTCGATTTGTGGGTTATCATCTTTGTAGGACATGAGTAGTATTTCTGTTTTTTCTTGGTTCAGTTTCAAGTGCTTCGGTCCATAATCACTGACGACTCGTTATCTGATGCCTGGCGTCAGATGTGAACCGAGGCCCGTGAGGGTACTTGCGTCACCGGTGCTTGGGGCTGATGGTCCCGTATTGATTTTTGGATTACATCGTCGGATGTCCTGTCTTGGCTAACCTCCGCTACTCATATGGCACGCACTTTCTCAGATCATGCGCCAGTCCAGGTTTGTCTTCGTCTTCCTCTCTCCCCACTGCATGCTTTCACATGGCAGCTTCCTCCAAACGTTCTCCCACGATTCCGTCTTCCCTGACGAGATCCAAGCAGTGATTACCAACTACTTTGATTTAAATGTCGGGTCAGTGGACTCAGCGTCCATCCTATGGGAAGGCTTTAAGCCAGTGATATGTGGCGAGTGTATGTCTAACAAGCTGGTGTCCTTTGTTCCATCCGCGCCACATTGGACAAACTAGAATTGGAGATTAAGGCTTTGGACGCCGCTTATGCGGCCCACCCCAGGTCGGAGACCCTCGCGCGTTTACGTGAAAAGCATACTGAATTTGCTGAGGAGGCCGATAGGGAACTCTCCCTTCTTGGCAGAGAGGCCCGAGCTCATCGCTTTGGAGAGGGCGATAGGCCTGGTAAGACCCTGGCCAACCTCTTGCGCCCCCCGTGCTGTGTCGTATGTTGCAGCTCTCCGAGATGGTGCCCCACTAGAACCACCTCCCCGGATGAAATCAAGACCCGGTTTATGGATTACTATTCGCAACTCTACACCGCCCTCTCCCCTCCCTCGCGTGAGGCCTTGAAACAATATTTTGATACCCTTGAGTTCGTTTGGCTAGAGGACTACCATCGTAAATTCTTAGATGAGCCCTTCTCTAAGGACGAGATACTCGCTGCAATAAATAGTTTACCTAGTGATAAGGCCCCAGGTCTCGACGGCCTACCTGCCTCGTTTTATAAGACTTCTGCTTCGCTTCTTGTGCCACATCGGGCCGCCATGTATAAGGATTCCTTTGACAATGGCCTTTTCCCACTGTCCCTCCGCGAGGCGATGATAACGCTACTACTCAAGCCGGACAAACCAGCTGACTGCCGCGACTCTTCTCACCCCCTTTCTCTAATTAATATAGATAGTACGATTTTTGCAAAGCTTTTGGATTCCCATCTCCTCCTTATGCCCTTCATCGCCCTTCCGATCAGTCCAGTTTCATCCCTGGCCCTGCCACCTCGCATAACCTTCAGATGTTTTTTTCAGTCCTTCATCAAATTAACCCTAGCCTCCCCACTGTGGCCGCCCTGCTCGATGCCACCAAGGCATTTGATACACTGGAGAGTCCTTTTCTATTTTTTCTTCTACCACGCCTTGGTTTTAGTAACATTTTCATCCATAAAATATCTCTCCTCTACACTCGCCCCTCCGCTCGTCTTTGGATCAATGGTCAGGAATCAGTTCCTATTCTGATTGAACACAGCACCTGGCAGGGATGCCCGCTCTCCCCTATGCTCTTTGCCATTGCGGTGGAGCCTCTTGCGGCCAGACTCCGGCAACATCACACTCAGAAGGGTATCGGCTTTTCTGTCCATGCCCTCTTGTTCTCCATGTATGCCGATGATATTACGTTGTACGTCCGGCACCCCCAAGACAACCTCAGCCCCCTGGTGCATGAAATAATACGATTTTGTGGGTTGTCCGGCATACAGGTGAACTGGAGCAAGTCGATGTTGTTCCCTCTCACTGATGTCATCAAGCCATTCGTACCAGATATTCCTTTTATATGGGCCTCTGGCCCCACCCGTTACCTAGGTGTTTGGCTGAGCAGGGACTTAGATGACCTCTGGAAGGCTAACTTTGTGCGCGCGGTGGACTGACTCGAGTCTAGAATACCTCATTGGAACCAACTGCCTTTGTCCGTAGCTGGTCGCATAGCAATTGCCAAGATGCTGGTCCTCCTGAAATTCCTTTATCTCTTTCTGAATATCCCCATACCACTCACCGCCCATTTCTTTAGTAGAATTTGTTCTCTGATCATTTCTCCGGTCTGGGCTGGCAAACAGCCCAGGACTGCATGTGACAACCTCACTCTCCCCATGTCGGTTGGCGGCATGGGCACTCCCAATTTTAAACTTTATGCCAGTTATTTACGTTTCTGAATTCATCCCACCCCTTATCAGCCGCACGTTGCAGTTGAAGCCGACCTTGCAACTCCTTGGCCGCTGACCACCGCCCTGTTGCCCCGGCGAGTCGCCCACATGCTGAGGTGGACACGGTTGAGACCCTGCGCTGGGCCGGGTCGGGACTGTGTCGTCTTTACAATGCTCCGATGCTATCGGCTAATTCTTTGCCGATTATATGTCATCCTACTTTCGCTCCTCTCCAACCAACTGGCATGTCTAAACATGCCGACCGCTTGGGGCTGACAACCTTGTCGTTTCTTTACCCCGGAAACACGTTTTATTCTCTTCCTGTTTCCTCTGGTCCGATGGACACATTGCTATTTTATCAGCTGCGGGCTATTTGTAAGGAGCTGCCTCCAACGTTCCCCCAACCTCCACCTTCGATGCCTGCTCTTGACTTTATATATACATCCCCTACTCACCGCAAGTTGGTAACTAAACTCTGCGACCTTCCGATGTCAACCACCTCCATCTCCACTGATCATGCACGTGCGGCATGAGGTATAGACTTGGGCATGGACATTTCTCGAGCTAATTGGCTTTATTGTTGCAACTAGAAGAAGAAACAATCTCTCAATTATCGTCTTCGGCTCATACATTTCAAATATCTGCATAGGCTATACTGCACCCCTGTTCAGCTACTTAAATTAGGACTCATACCTAATGATAGATGCATGTGTTGCTCTGCCCCACCCGCGGATATTACTCATCTTGCGTGGTTGTGCACTAAGGTGTCGGATTTCTGGCTGGCAGTTTGTGCCGCCATCTCTGAGATTACCTCCGCCTAGGCTCAGCCCGACACGCCACGGTGCCTGCTGGACTTTGTTACGTTTTGCCCGGATGCCTCTTGCCGCCTGATCGCGATGCTGCACGTCCTTGCTCGGCGTAGGGTGGCCATGTGTTAGGGTCGCCGCCCAAGTTCACCCATTGGCTTGAAGATGCCTCGAGATGTCAGACCTTGTAATCTGAATTCTGGGATGTTTTGCCTGCGAGATACCGCCCACCTGACATATGGGGTCCCCTAGTGACATATCTACATTCCCGTCCACATTTGAGCCGAACAGCCTCTCCCGCGCTCCCTGCCGGTACTCCGCCCACGGCAGCCGCCTTCACTGGTCAGTAATTGCCTCCCTCCTTGTCCTCATCTCCCCCTCCCCCGACTGAGCCTGCTCCTTTCCCTACAATGCTGTCACCACCCCATTTAGCTATTTGATGCTCATGGTGCCATAGCCATGTTGTACAGTATAATGCTTCTGTCTGATTGAGATTTCACTATGTTTATTGTATTCTGTGAATAGTCTGCTATGTACGATGCTCTGATCTGATGCAAAAGTGTATTTTGATTATGCTGAATTTGTCAATAAATGGTTTTGAAGAAAAAAAAAAAAGGATCTCCCTCCTCACCAAACTATACTCCCTAGTCAAGTTTTAGAAGCCGTTCCAAGCAAGCACAGACTTAGGAAACTGCCGGATAAGGCAGGGAAACTGACCCCCATAAGGTGAGGAAGAAGAAATCTAACCTGCCTCCAGCAAGGTTGACTCCATCACTCAGGACCTACTTTAAATTGAACATGCAGAATAATAGGGAAACTGTAAAGCAGGGAGTATCCTCGGCACAGAACATTACGCCAGCAGATTCTGCCATCACACTGTCAAATAGATTCTCTATTCTTTCTGAGCCAAGCTCTCTAGCTGAGGTAAACCCGCATCAGGATGGTCCCTATACAGGGAACGAAACCACAGACAGGGTGCAGGTGATAACAACACAGGGCTCGGATTCAATACAGGATATGTTGACCCAGCTCTCCCTGGAGATCACGGAACGTTTTTCCATTTCAGTAGTAAAACAGAAAAGGATACAAGATACATGTACTAATCTAGAGGAGAGCATCTCTGCACTAACATATCATATGGAAGAGCTAGAGAATAAAATGGGAGAGCTTAGAATGGAGGTTAAGGGGAACACTCTAGAAGTGAGTAGGCTAAAGGAAAAGGAGAAAGACCTCTCGGAAAGACTGGAGAGACTTGAACTAATTCCAGAAGGAACAATATCAGGATTCTGGATCTAGCAGAAGGAATGGAAGGGTATCGCATTAAGACCTTTGTTATAGAGATCCTGACTAAAGCATTCCCCCAGGTTGCCTCAGCATCCGTCTGGGAGTCTGACATTCAACGGGTCCATAGAGACCCATTTAAGCTAAATCCAGGACGGAAGAAGCCCAGAAAAATCTTGGTGCATATTCAATCATATACTCTCAAGGAACAATTACTTGGGGCTACTCTGAAGCTCAAAACTATCCAGATAAAAGGCGCATCTTGCAGAATAAGATCAGATATCTTTCATATCACAGAGGATAGAAGGTGGGAGTTAGGCAAATGGATAGATTTCTTAAAAGTGCTCGGCGCGCAAGTCCAGTTCCGGTTCCGGGCACTTCTGAAGGTCATGTTGGATAATAAAATGTACAATTTTAGATCACCAGAAGAAGTGGACAGTTTTTTTGACTCATAAGAAATCAGCAGCTAGCTGAAATTGAAGTATATGGTGCGTGAAGGGAGTTCAGTTGTTATAGCTTTCTTACATTTAGTTTTTTCTTTTTTTGAGGTTAGTGGGGTCTGGCCCAAAAAGGCAAATTATTATTTGCCAATGAATGGTCAGGGAGGGTTCCCAAGGGCGGGAAGGGAGGGCAGGGGGGTCTTTCATGTGGGCAGGTGGGGAGCATTGGGAAAAAATTAAAAAATTAAAATTCCAGGACCTCATGTGACTTAATGTTTACCTGCAGAAGTAGTTTGGGGAAGAACCAGGAATATGAAAGTGGGTAGATCTGGGTTAGGGGGAGGTGAGTCCCTTGAGATTTTATATTGGAATGTGAATGGTTTGAGAGTCAAGAGAAGGTGACGCTTGGTCTTGCAACATCTTAAGGATAATCCAGCCAAGATTCTCATGCTTCAAGAGACACATTTGCTGCTATCAGAATGCAAGGCTTTGTTTGGGAAGCTAAGATGGGTTGAGAGGGTTGTAGCCTCCGACCAAAAATGTTGTTCAAAGGGAGTGGTTATAATCTTTAAAACAAACGCAGGAGTGGAGCTTATTAAGTCAAAGATAGATGACTGAGGACGGTGGGTAATAGCTGAGGAGAGGTACCTAGGTACCAGATATACTTTAGCTAATTATTATGGTCCCAATAAGGACGATACTGATCCACTGAATAATCTATGTTTAGCCTTGGCGGATTTTGAAGCCCCCCTGATCCTAGGTGGTGACTTCAACGTCTTGCTTAATAATAAACTAGATAGATCTTCCCCTAGAACACAGATTGTGGTACCACGTGTTAACGCTTATTATGCCAGAATGCTAAACAATTTCAATCTCTGTGATGTTTGGTGGAAAGAAAATGGGTGAGGTGAGGGAATATTCTTTTTATAGTAAATAAAATCGTCATTATTCCAGAATTGATTATATATTTATTGATCTCTCGGAGTTAAAAACAGTAAGGTTAATAGAATATCTACCGATGCACGTTTTGGATCATGGTGCTATTGCCTTAAAGTTAGAACTTCCCTCTTTGCCAATCTTGAGGAGATAAACCTTTATTAGGAGATTTCTTTTGCAACCTTTGACCCCCGATACACTAAAGAGAGAAACAGCTACCTTCTTTCATTATAACCTAGATTCGGCCCCACTGTATATAGTGTGGGATGCCTTTAAGGCCTGGCTGAGGTGAACATTAAAGGGTGCGGTTGCAGGTTGGGCTAGATCGGAAAAAAATTAGATCATAGATTTAGGGAAAGAACTAGCACTTGCAGAGTCAGCTTTAAAAAGGGGGCAGGTGGCTGATGGGGAGAAAGAAACTCTACTAGCAAGGGTCGAAGATCTACAGTTGAAGTTTAGGCTCAAAACTGAAGCAATTATGCACCAAAAGTGGGAAGCAAATAAAATGAGAGATTTTGACCAGGGTGAGAACTGTAGTAAACTACTCACCATGAAAAGTAGAGTTGATAGATCCCGTAATTACATCAGTAAGATTGTGGTTGGGTGCAAAATGGTGCAGGAAAAGAGGGATATTGAGAACGTTTTTGTGGAATTCTTTCAAGGCTTATATAGCGAGGAGTTAATGGTCGAGGATTAGGTTATAGATCAGTGGCTTTCTGAGAAACAACTACCAAAATTGAATTTGGCTAGCCAAAAAATACTCACCCAAGATATAGATGGAAGTGAAATGCTTGCAGTTTTAAATAAAGCTAAGAAAAGGAAGCAGCAGGACCCGATGAAATCCCAATAGAGGTCTATACGTCAATATCTGATGAAATTATTCAGATCTGGCTGAGACTGTTTAATGAAATTCTTCTCTGCCGGATTCATGGAGTGAGGCTATTATCACCCTTATTTTGAAGCTTGGGAAGGACCCAACTCAGTGTCAATCCTATTGCCCCATATCATTACTAAACTGTGATTATAAAATCTTTGCAGGCATATTGAATGCTCGGTTCAGTAAGATAGTGGGGTCAATAATCCAGCAAGATCAAAAGGGTTTCCTCCCGGGCAGGCAGATGCTGGACTTGGTTTACTCCCTAATAGGCTCAGTCGATCTGCCAACAACGCAAGGGGTTTCTCTCTCTATCATTACTGTCGACGCAGCAAAAGCCTTCGACCAAGTCAATTGGCATTACCTAAATAATACCTTGAAGGCTTTTGGTTTCGGAGACATTTTTAGGGAAGTCACTAAAAAAATATATAAAACCCCCCAGACCCAGATCTTGGTTAATGGAAGTCTTACTGCGGCAGTAACAATTTAGCGAGGCACGAGGCAAGGGTGTCCATTTTCCCCTATTCTTTTTGATCTGTATACCGAGACATTGGCCCAAAGTTTAAGGCAGAATGATAACATTTCCCCCTTTATAGTTCATGGGTTTACTAGGAAGGTAGCATTGTATGCGGACAACCTCATTTTATTGTCCTCAAACGTTAACCCCACGTTATCTGAGTTACTGGTTGAAGTTCAGGCTTTTGGCAAAATGTCTGGATATCAAGTCAATAGTGCAAAGTCTAAGATTATGGCTTGGAATATTCCAGCTTAGGGGGTGAGGCTTGCTAAGGAACTAAGATACCTGGAAGTAATAATAACTAAGGACATAGGAAAGATCCCTAAAATAAACCTAGACAAAGTTTCTAAGGAGGTGGAGATTTTATTGATGAGATGGCAGAGTTTGCCGTTACCCCATTATGGGCGAGTCGATCTTATTAAAATGTGTGTCCTCCCCAAGTGTGCCTACTTTTTAAATAATATACCCTTGGAATTTGATAAAAGTGATCTTCTTAATATGCAGGGTAAGAACTCCTCATTTATCTGGGCAGCTAAAGGGATCAGGCTGTCCTGGAAGAAACTAAGGCGGAAATTATCACAGGGAGGTATGGGTCTGCCGGATCTTTAGTTGTATTGCTGGGCATACCAATGAAAACACTGCAGAATGTTACTTTTAAAGCCAGACAGCTCCCTGATTGGCAGTATGTACAAAGCTATGCTTTTAGACCTAGATGAGGTAGACTTCATGAACAAATTTGGTGCCCCCAAATATTTTAAAAAGGTTAGGCTGAAGACTTTATCTATGGCGGCTAAGGTATGGTCAGAGTGCTGGGTTTTTCTGGGACTGTCCTATTACAGTGAATGGGATCCAGTGTGGAACTCCCCAGGAACCCCAGAATGCCTCTTAGACGCTTTACCTCAGCCATTAAAGGAGGCTGGAGTCTCACATTGGAAGGACATAGCAGTAAATGCTACCCCTGGGAAGTCTAGAGGATCCTTACTAGTGGAGCTCTCTCCAGATGTAAGTACTATCAAATCTCCTCATGGTGTAAGAGCCAATGATGGTCTATCCCTGAGGATACCGCCATGGAAGATGAGTTACAAGACCCAAATGTTAAAAAAAAAGGAAGCAGGACTGTGGTACCACTACCTTCTTGCTTCAGTGGATAGAAAAATGGAGAGTCCATATCTGGTATGGGAGAGGTGCTTGCCAAATGAAGATCTGGAAAGTTTATGGCAAGTATCCTTAGATATTTTATACCCATTGTTTAAATCTTCTGCACCCAGGAAAATCACTTTTTCACACTCCACTGGATATACTGGTCTCCTTTAAAGCTCGCCAAAATAAGGGGTAATGTAGAACCAAAGTGTATGAGATGCGGAGTCCTGAAAGCGGATGACGTTCACATTTTTGTGGCTTGCCCCTTGATTCAAGAATTTTGGGGCAGTGTGGGTAAGACCTTGTCTGATGTTCTTGGCACAGAGATTGGTTAAGCCCATCTCTTATCCTTTTCGGTATTGTACTGAAGCCCGAAGGGGTGCTGGGGCTTTCGGGGTTACAAAGTAAATTGGTATTCTACTTGGTTCTTTTAGCAAGAAGGGAGATTTTTAAGTTATGGCGCCAAGCTGTTCCCCGAACATGGAGAGCTTGGTGAAATGCGATACGATATTTCAGAGATTTGGAGCAAAAGGTTAATCGGATCTGAGGTTATTCTGGAATCTGTTAGACTGTACAGATGCTGTTTAAACTATTTTATACTATCCGATGATTATACCTCTTGGTCAGCTCACAATGTGTGGTGCGGCTGGGCTTCGCATAAATAACATCAGCTGAGTCTGGACCCCTTAGATAAGAGCAACAGGGATGGCACAGATCGAGAGGTTGTTCCATCTACGGAGGTCATATGAGGATAACAAAAAAAAAGAAAAGACATTTTAGGTTTTATCAAAATGGGATATGGGCCAAGATGATGAGCATATCTGTAAATTATTGCATTTGCTGACGCAGCTAATGTCTGCATTTGTTCTTGTTTCATCAAAATCAGTCATATATAGTCAAGTTATTTTTTTAACACAAGATAGAACAACATATGTTATTCCCTCTTTGAATACTGTAGAGTCAATGTTAATTAGTGTATAATCGAAGCTAACGATTTTCTGTATTGTTACCACATAAGCCACATAAAGAGGAAACTTATCTCTACAAATATGTAAATCATTCAAAATTTAGAATTTGTTGCATGCCAATAGATCTGTTTTTGCTGTTTAATGTGGTAAATTTGACCACAATAAGTTCAATGTCTTGTTTCTTTCCAGACATCACTGCATCCAACACAAATCCCCTGGCTCCATTTACTAGTCGTTCTTCTACATATATATTACGATGCAAAATGACACAACAATTTTTACATATCTGTAAATCTTTCTCTAATGCCACTGTCTGTGAAACTGATATTGACATGTTTTACAATTTTGTAGCTAAAGGTTTGCTGATAGGTGTGTTTTGTCTGTGATACTCTACTTTATCTTTACAAGGAAGATGTGCAATTTCTTCCTTTTCCAGATGTAGCATTTCATAATTTAACTGAGCACATTCTTCAACAGTTGGCATTAAACAAACCTCAGGTTGCGATTGTAAAAGAAGATAACTTAAGCAGGGGAATGAAGGTTAGAAAATAATCTATTTATATATCGCTCCATATCATAATCTTTGTTTCGTTTGTCACAATGCCAAGACGAGTGACTTTCAATATTTGGGCACATTATTCATCATTAGCTTGCCTTTTATTCTGTGTTAATTCTCTGAAACCAAATCATGTGAAATCCAACCAAATGTTGACATCGCCTACACCTCCCAAACATCTGTGAGTTTGCTGCTTTAAAAGTAGGCTGAAAATCGGTTCACTTTTTACAGGTGTTCGCTGTAACAAGTCTCCAAAAACAAGACATGTTTTCCACCAAAGAGAACATCACTACTTACTGCATACACAAATGAACAACTGCCAACATCAAGTATGAAACCATACTCATTTCATCTATGATGACGATTTTAATTTTTTTATGACTCTTCAAAGTTCTTGGCATGTAGCAGTATTTAATTTGAAGTATTCCAATTTGTTATCATGCTCCACAGGTAGTAAGAGTAGATGATGTAAGGCAATCCCTTTGATGTTGTGTGCTGCTATGCCAGTATAAGCAGTAAATACACAGTTTGAGGCAGTAACTTTATGCATACAAGCATTTTTAATGAAAAAGAATTTTCCAGTCCCTGCTTGGCTACTCACATATTGTAATGTTGGTTCATAAGTATCACATTCACATAATACATTTTCATGTTGCAGTCTATGATCTACTATCTGTGTTATGTCTTTGTATATTCGTAGTTGTTCATTGTTTATTTTAGATACTAAGTAATCCAAATTATGTGTGTCCTAAGTTGGTAAATTCAACTTTACCATTAAAGAGGATTTATCATTACAATTCCATAGGTAATAAACATGACTGTTCTACCTCCTTCCAATTGGGAAGTATACTGATTAGCTGTAACAAGGAATCCCAAATGTTAACTAATGGGAGGGGTAGTCCACACAGTAGTGAAAAACTATTTTTGGGAGTTTTTCACTACCAGGACATGTAAAACTTAAAGGTACATGCCCTACCTTTTAATTACATAGTGCATTGATTTAAGGGCTACCCAGAGCCTACCTTAGGGGTGACGAATATATCTAAGGGAATCTTTCCCTCTACCTGGAAGAGTGCTTCGCTGTACCATTAATAAAAAGCCAGCTCTAAACCCTTTAGACCCGAAAAGCTACATTCCCATATCATGGCTATCTCTACCAGCCAAAATGGTAGAACAAATCATGAACAAACAATTGTCTAACCACATTTTGCATAATAACTTACTAGATTCTACTCAATTTGGATTCCACAGTGGCCACAGTAGAGAGTCAGCACAGATTAAAGCCACAGAGTAGATTAAAATGGTCCGTTGATCACGAAGTACAGCAGCTCTTATCCTCCTAGATCTGTCAGCAACCTTTGATACTGCTAATCACAGGCTGCTGACAGATCGGTTGGTCGTGATTGGCTTTACTGGGGTAGCCGTGACCTGCAAAAATCATTTTCCAGGACAGAGACCAGTCAGTGGCACTGGATGACTTGGTGTCCCAGCCTTTCTCACTTCCATGTGGGGTCCCCAGGGGTCTTTGCTCAGTCTGACCTTGCTTAATATCTATGCCACCCTCTTATCAGAAGTAATTAGATCACATGGATTCTCTTTTACATCCTATGTTGACGACACTCAAACTGGCCAGGGACAGAAATGATTGTATTGTGGCTGCAAGTGCCTGGATGAGTAGGAACTGTTTGAAATTAAACTCCGGAAAAACTGAGGTTTTGCTATTTGGGGCCAGATGTATCAACATACCCTTTTGCGATTTCTTAATAGCGATTTTTAAGGAATCGCTATTTAGAAATCGCAAAATGGTATGTATGTAGAAATTCGCTATTTTTTTGCGATTTCTTAAAATTGCTTAATTGCGATTAGCAAATTGCTAATCGCAATTAAGGAATAATTTCCCATTCATTTTTGAGGGCCAGGAGGCCCATAGGAATG
This sequence comes from Lissotriton helveticus, assembly GCF_964261635.1. Taxonomy (NCBI): domain Eukaryota; kingdom Metazoa; phylum Chordata; class Amphibia; order Caudata; family Salamandridae; genus Lissotriton; species Lissotriton helveticus. The sequence goes on from NC_136062.1 coordinate 81,326,030, forward strand.
AATGTGAAATTATTCTCAATTTGCGATTCGCAATTTGCTAATCGCAAATTGAGAATAATTTCAAGGGTGCAGGGGTGTCCAAAGGACACCCTGTTGCACCCCTGAAATAAGCATGGGTGCACATGTGGTGCACATCCATGCCCTGAGGGCATGTATGTGCATCACATGGCACTTTGAAAAATGCCAAAATTGGCATTTTTCAAGAAATTCGCAAATTACCACCAACTTGAAGTTGCATCATACATTGCATTTAAGGAATCGCAAATTTAGCGATTCCTTATGTTGCACCACATTTTGCTTAATACATTCCATTTAGCAAATTCGCATTCACAAAGGCCGAAATTCTGTGAATTTCGGCCTTTGCGAATGCGAATTTGCTTGATACATATGGCCCTAGGTTCTCAGCCATCCTTTTGGAGGCCACAGGATTTGGGTGTTCTGCCGACACCAGTTACGAAGGCACGGACTTTAGGGGTAGTAATTGATAACAAACGCACTTTTATTGATCAAATAAATGCATTGACATACTCTTAATTTCATAACTTAGGGAGCATACAAAAGATTCTATCTTTTATCCCTCTAGATCTTCAAAACACGGTAGTCAATTCATTAGTACTTACTAAGATAAACTACTGTAATTGACTGTATCTAAATTTGCATCAGTACTTATTGAATAGTCTGCACACACTCCAAAATGCTGCAGCACAACGATTATTAAAGATCCCAACATATCAGCTAGTGTCAAAATTGATCAGGAAGTTAAACTGGTTGCGAGTATGACAGAGAATTACTTTAAAAGGTTTTTGCACCATCTGCAAAGCATTACACAACCAAGGTCAAGTGTTTCTTAAAAATAGTTTCAGCTGGTACGTCCCAGGGAGAACACTTCGATCTGCAACAGCTAAATGTGCAGTAGTCCCCAGGTTTAAAAGACATTCTAGGGGTGGATGTTTTGAAACTGGAGCAGCAAAGGCTTGGAATTCTCTTCCCTTTCAAATTAGAACCATGCCCAATTTATTGATGATTGGGAAGGTTCTGAAAATCTGGTTGTTCAATGCGGAATGAGTTTCATTTTTCCGTTTAGTTTGTTCTTGATAGTTTCAAAGCTAGTGCCTAGATGCCTTGGGGTAATCGAACGCTTTAATAAATTCCACTAACATAAAGATATAAGGGGAATTTTAGTATTGCCAAGTCGACGTGGCAGTCTAAAATGCATGCACATGTTCAGCAATGGCAGGCTTGAGACATGTTTTAAAGGGTTACTTAAGTTGTTGGTCTGTTGTAATGTGTGTGGTCTTCTAAGATTGTTATGTGTTTTTTGGTGATTTGCCAGAATCCGCATATCTTACAGCTAATATTAAATTGTCGACTCTTCCTTTCTGTAGAATTGGCCATGGGAATGCAAAGCAATATCTTGACTAATTATATTCATATATTTTCTTAAACAGTATTTACTGCACTTGACTGAGATTGAAAGCGTTAAACTTGCTAAAAAAGGTTACTGTTTCGGTCTTTTTGTGGAATGCCACAAGTGACATAACGTTCAATAAGATTTAGAACTGATTCATCACAGTCGTATCCAAACATAGGTGCATGTTTCATCCTCAGAAGCACATGAATGCGTGGTGCACCTCTCGTTTGATACTCTTTTCGCCAAATAAATTCAAGCACTTCTCTAATAGAATTATTTTTATGGTTAAGTAGGGAAGCATAGTTTGAAATTTGTGGTTGAAATATATGCAAACATTTGCAGGATCCAAAGAACATAATTAAGTGGTTGATTTACAGTTAATGTCTGGAACATTAGCATTTGCTTCAAGAATAAATTGATAAGAAAAGTATGGCTCTGTGCTTGAGGTATGTCTCCAAGTTCCCTGAAAAATGTTGGAAAAGTGTAGACTTGTTACATTTTTCTATCGAAGGTTTTGTATTTTATACTTTGAAATTAAATGATCCAGGGTTTTCTCGTCATTCATTATAAAAATGAAGGGTTTTCTTTTCACTGAAATTTCCATTTCTTTCGCTTTCATTTTTTTTTTAGGTTGGTCCAATTCATCTATGTGATTCTAGTTTTATCTAACTTTTCTTTGAAAAGACATTCTATGTTTTATCAAAATGGGATACGGGCCAAGATGAGGAGCATATGTGTAAATTATTGCATTCGCTGTCGCAGCTACCATCTGCATTAATTCTTGTTTCATCAAAATCGGTCATATATAGTCAAGTTATTTTTTTAACAAGAGATAGAGCAACATATGTGTTAGACCTGTCAGCCCTTTGGGTGGTCCCTCCTACCTTTTGTTTTTATGTCCCCTTTCTGCCTCATACATCTTCTTTTTTTTCGCCTTTTTGTCCATCATATATATATTTTTTTTGTTTGGTGATGTCAGTAGGGCTTTGGGTGCCTCAGTAATTTTTACACCTGAAGGGGCACAGGTGTTCTTTTAAAATGGAGGTGGTAGTGAGGTGAACATTTACAAAATGGTGGCTGCCAACTGTCAGAGAATTTTACCTCAGGGACTGGCCCATAGACTATTGAGAGTGATCTAGAACCTTCTGGCCCATTCTAGTGACCAGGGTCCAGGGGTATATAAGGCCAGAACCTGGGCGGCCATTTTGGTGGTGGTGGTGGTGGTGAAACCTAGAGCTAGCTGGAGTTCAGGCTGTGGTATCAGGGGGATAGGGCGCTTAGGGCTGACTTCTCCTAGGGGTTGCTTCCCTGCTGCTAACCTTGCCCTCTACTTCGAGACCTGACCCTGCCACGCTTTCATCTAGAAGGACTTTGTCCTGTTGATCGTCAACATCAAGGAAGGAGAACATAACCTATCCTCCTCAAACTTGATCGGAGTAACTGTGGGGCCCAAGCTGCTTTATATCAGCTGCACCACTGCCCCGCAAGAGTGGGAACTGGCCAGTGGGCCGGCAAAGAAACCAAACCCCCATCATCTCCCTGTGTCCGTCCCAATGACAGTGCCCCCGGGGGGGGGGGTTACCCAGGACACCTGCCCCGACTTACCAGTGGTGAGGTAAAACGCTTCCTGTGGTTTTATCTCCAGTGCAGAACTACGGAGAGTCGGCCGTGGCGTAAGGGAGGGGGTAGCGTGACTCGCAGCATCCTTAGAGCCCGACAAGAAGAGATAGTCATTTGTGGGTGAGGAGACTCTGTCCGGTGGTGAGAAGAGGGAAGCGAACTGGTAGCGGTTCGGCTGCCTGTGACAGCGGAGGCTTCGCTGAGAGGGCGGCGCAGCCAGGAAGTGTTTCCCCCGCGGCACAGGCCCAGAGGAGATCGTGATGGTTTCCCTGAAGGGGCAGCGCCGAGCCTCAGACGCGCCTCTCTTGCGCAGCCTCATTAACCCGCGGCTGCTCTGTGGTGAAGAGCGGGCGCATCGGAAGCTAGAGGAGAGCCTTGCATCGTGGATCAATAGAAGTGTCTCTCTCCCAGTGCAGGCCCAGTAGGTGTTACGGCCTTGCCTGGGGAAAGGGAGGTGTGCGCTTCAAACGTAGCCTGCCGGCTGCCCCAGAATATCGAACCTGAGTCAAGCCACTACAAGTAAGCCGGGATCTGGGGGCTGGGGAAGGATATTAAAGCGGAGGCAACGCCACGAGATTTAGTGAAGGAACCCTACTATGGAAGCTTGAAGGAAACGGATAAATAGACCAGGGGAGCCTGAATGGAAAAGACTGTCTCCCTGGGACTAGTGAGCTGTAATTCGTAGTACTATTGCTGGCACTCACTCAAGTAGACCTGTTGTTAGAACCTCACGGGGGATATACACAAATGATTGATCTTGCTGACGCTTACTGCATATTCTCATCTGCTTAGGGGTGAATCGAACCAACAATTGTCAATGTAAACTCTGTTCTTACTGTATGGGGAGTGTCAAATGTTCTCCAGGGCTTAAGATTGTTACTCATGCTCCCTTGAATTGAAGTGGGTGTGTACTCACGGCTAAGTGGTAATTTGGGTCGCAAAAGTGCTAACCAGAGTTTAAAGCAATTGTAGGAATAACTGAAGTCTTGTCAATGGAGAATAAGGTTCTAGAACCAAATGTGATAATGGAATCATAATAATTCTGGAGATCAAATGTGGAAGTGCTTGTTTAACTAAAACAACCCCCGTCTGATGGAGGGGAGATCCTATAAAGAGTTTTTTTTATATAAAGCATTCCGTATTTTTCTAATCTGGTGTAGTGTCATTTTTAGTGGATGGGCGCTGAGTTGCTGTGTGAAGTGTGACGCAAACATAACACAAGGGCCTTTGGGATAAGTCTTTCCACTCTGTGCTAGGCTACCCTATGTGGACTGGTAACCCCAGGTCCAACAATATGCTATTCCGTCTTTGAATACTGTAGAGTCAATGTTAATTAGTGTATAATTTAGAGTCAATGTTAATTAGTGCATAATCTAAGCTTAGTCCTAATGATTTTCTGTATTGTTACAGCGTAAGCCACAAAAAGAGGAAACTGTTCTCTACAAATATGTAAATCATTCAGTATTTAGAATCTTGCTGCACGCCAAGAGATCTGTTTTTGCTGTTAATTTGACCACAATAAGTTCAATGTCTTGTTTCTTTACAGACATCACTACATCCAATACAAATCCCATGGCTCCATTTACTAGTCGTTCTTCTCCATATAAATTTCGATGAAAATGACACAACAATTTTTACATGTCTTTAAATCTTTCTCTAAAACCACTGTCTGTGAAACTGATATTGACATGTTTTACAATTTTGTAGCTAAAGTTTTGCTTATAGGTATGTTTTGTCTGAGATTCTCTAATTTATCTTCACAAGGAAGATGTGCAATGTCTTCCTTTTCCAGATGTAGCATTTCTATTCTGTGCAAAACGGAAAACATGGATGGCCATTCCACATAATCAAATACCTTTGCTGCGTCAAGTAGTGCTGCAGCTGCCGGCACATCTGGATGTAGTTGATGGAATAGTGCGAAAATAGTTCGCAGGTTGTGTGTTGTTGACCGTGCTGAGATAAATCCAGCTTGGTTCGGGAAGACCAACTTCTGCATTAGGGATTGGAGTCGTAATTCTATTATTTTTGCTAATATTTTGGCATCCAGGTTAATGAGAGATAGTGGACGGTAGGAGTCACATTGGGACGGGCCCTTCTCTGGTTTGAGTAGCGTTATTAAAAGTGCCTCCCATAGTGCTGGGGGTAAGGCCCACTCTTCATATGTCTCTGAATACATTGCCGTCAAATGGGGTATGAGTAGGTCACTATATTCTTTATAAAATTCACCTGGTAGGCCGTCGGTCACTGGGGCTTTGTTATTTGGGAGGGAGCTAATAGCTTCTTTTAGTTCGTCTTCAGTTATGGGATGACTGACGTTTTCTCTATGCTCATCTGAGAGCCAAGCTATGGCTATATCGTTTAGGTACTCATTTATCTCTTCCTCTGAGGTGGACGCCTGTGTAGAATATAGCTGCGAGTAGTATTCCGAAAAACAATCTGTAATAGAGGGTGAGTCATAATGTGTTGTACCCTGCGCGTCCACTATTTGTGTAATATGTGAAGGGGTTGTGTTGTTTGAATCCTCCCCCTGCTTGAGTGCGGCCTGGGTGTCCCCACTCTCCATAGTTTCGGGCCGTGTATCTGCGTGCGAGATATTTTACCTTGCTGTCTGCAAATTCATAATACGTATTCAATTTGTGCATATTCGTTTTCTAGTGCCTTTATATGCAACTCTACTTTATTTAATTGCTGCTGTATGTCTCTCAACCCATAGTTGTCACCTTGAAGGCTTCCCATAGCACTCTGGCACTGTCGACTGTTCCTGCATTATGTGCAAAATATTCTGCAATTGCCTGTATGAGCTCCATCCGGAACACCTGGTCGCGTATTGCAGATGTAGTCGCATTGCAGAACTGTCTAGGAGTGTGTGTGGGGAGCGCGATCACCAGGCGGACCAGTGCATGATCTGATAGTGTCTTGGGCAGGTGCTCTACTGACTTCGTCCATGTGCTGAGTGTGCGGGTAGCTACCCAATAGTCTATTCTAGATCATGTGTTATGGGTTGTGGAAACAGGTTCCCTCTCTGCGCCCAGAGTTTCGCAGTCCCCACGTATCTACCATCCCTCATTCTTTCATACCTTCTCTGAGCGCTCTGGAAGCTTGTTTGCCGTAATTGTCATTGCCCAAGGACCTATCTATTGTTGGATCTAGCATGTATTGAAGTCATCTCCCCAGAGTATCTCTGCAGGTTCTAGTGTCCGTAGTTTTGCCCAGATTTTTGCAAAAAAAGCAGGATCATCCGTGTTCGGACCAAATGTGTCAACTAGAGTTAGTGTGATGCCCCCAAAGTTCCCCTGGACTATGGTGTAACGTCCCTGGCTATCTGTGACTGAATGTAATAGTGTAAATGGGATGCTGCACTTGACTAGTATTACTGCTCCTATAGTGTAGTTCGAGTAAGAGGACGTTATCCTGGTGGACACCCAGTGCGCACCCATTCATGCTTCTGAATATTGAGTTAGATGGGTTTCTTGTATACAGGCTACTTCTACCCCATGCCTGTCGAGATAGGCAAAGACCTTCCGAATTTTCTGCGGATTATTGAGCCCTCGTACATTCCATGTCAGTAATATTAATGGTCTATTATTGTGCATCACTGGGTCTTACGTTTGCTATAATATCAGATTGCATGGTTTTTGTTGAAAGGACCCAGTTGTTACGATGATTTAGTCATCTGCGTTCGTGCCTTCGACCATTGTTTTTCCCTTTTTCCCCCTTGCCTCCCCCTCCCACTCAGTTGCCCCAATTGCAGCAGAGACATTTCCCATTAACTGGAACCCCATCCCTACCCCGCCCAACTGTTCCCAACTAACTTCAAAAACTTGGTGTTGTGTACACATGTGGGTAGAGCCGCCAGCCGACGATGGAGTACTCTGGGAGCCGCAGTGGCCTATGCTTGCGTCCGTCAAATAACATTCAATGCTGTCTCTTTGAACTACACAGATTCCGTTCTGATCTCTACATCCTCAGCTATTGTCCTAGGGTTTACCTTGTATCCATGCGCGTATGATTATCGTTTAAATAAACATTTATTCTGCAGTTACACTCCCGTTATCTGGTGTCATCTTATTTGCGGTTGTCACCTAAGACCCAGTTCAGTTCTTTAGGCATTGTCCTCCGGGCTCGATATCTGGTCCTGCTCGTCCGCTCCGCCTCTCTGTGAGTTCCGTTGTGGTCCCTGCTGTCCTCTTCGCTGCCGTTATTGCATCTGGTTTTTAGGATCATTGAAAATTTTGCTCTTGTCATTGTCCTTGATCCTGAGTCGGGCGGACAGAGCATAGAGTATGGTATTTTTAGGTCTTGCAACTTTTTCTTAGCCATCATACATTTTGTTCTTGCCTCCAGAACCTGAGGTATAAAATCAAGGTAGATAGAGCCCTCTGCGTTCTCGTGCCTCAAAGTCTATATTTCCCTTGCACAGCGCAGCGAGCGCAGCGTCATGGTCTCTATAATTTAGCAACTTTTATATGATGCCCTGTGGTCTGACCCCCGGTGGCGGGGAGGGTGCCAGGGATCTGTGCACTCATTCTACTATAAACACCTCCAAGAAGGTCTCTCTGTCCAGCAAGTCTATTAATAACTTTTCAACGTATCATTCCATGTTGCCTGTGTTCATCGTTTCTGCAATCCCCATGATTCTTGGTTTATTGCAGGGGGTCTCACCTCCAGATCTTCACTTGGAGGGTTGTCAGTGCTTTTTCCATTTTCTCACACTTGGCATTGAGCTGTTGTTGGGTATCTTCTGTGTCCGAGACTCTGCGCTCCACTGCATCGATGCATTCTGCATTCCCACCCACTGGCTATCTGAACCGTCCGGTCCGCAATTCCTTGTAACCAGCCTGTCTCCGGACGTAGCGGTTGCTCCCCCTTGCCTCCTGCAGCTCTGGGTATCGTAGCGCTGCTCTCCTCCACACTGCTGCTAATTTGAATTTAGACATTTCCAAGCGCCTCGCACTGCTGAACATTTATTGTACCGTGTGTTTGCCTAATAGCGCCTCGCATTGCTGGACAATAATAGCGCCGCATGCTGAGTATTGAATTTAATGGTGGCTGTGTGCTTAACTGTGCCCACGGAAGTATTTTAATTTGCATTAGCTTTATTTTATTTACGTGTGCCCCAATATCGGCGTGTTAGCCTTTGTTTTCTATTTACTGCTTGTTGCCATTTGGTTGTGCCTCCAGCCCGTCCCTCCCCCCACGCTCCCGCCTCCCAGCCGCCCCGCCCACCCACTGGCTATCTGAACCGTCCGGTCCGCAATTCCTTGTAACCAGCCTGTCTCCGGACGTAGCGGTTGCTCCCCCTTGCCTCCTGCAGCTCTGGGTATCGTAGCGCTGCTCTCCTCCACACTGCTGCTAATTTGAATTTAGACATTTCCAAGCGCCTCGCACTGCTGAACATTTATTGTACCGTGTGTTTGCCTAATAGCGCCTCGCATTGCTGGACAATAATAGCGCCGCATGCTGAGTATTGAATTTAATGGTGGCTGTGTGCTTAACTGTGCCCACGGAAGTATTTTAATTTGCATTAGCTTTATTTTATTTACGTGTGCCCCAATATCGGCGTGTTAGCCTTTGTTTTCTATTTACTGCTTGTTGCCATTTGGTTGTGCCTCCAGCCCGTCCCTCCCCCCACGCTCCCGCCTCCCAGCCGCCCCGCCCACGCTCCGCCCCTTCCACCCTCCATTAATGACAGCTGGACAATCGCGCAGCGTTTACGCGCAGCGGTCGCGACCCATGCGCGCCGAAGGTGCGCCAAAGGTAAGCCCGTCTACGCCCGTCCGCGCCTGGACCACGCCCAGCGCCATACCCCCTGGTCCCCGCCGCTCCCTACCCTCTAGAATCACATATGATGCCGCTACTCTCCTCGCCCTCAACCCCGGACGTACACCACTATGCTGCGAAACTACTCCTGGACGTACTCACGGCCCATTCGCTTGCCTCTCCTGCAAGTTCAACTGCTTCAGGACTCTCACCAAATCCACGTCCTCCAATCACAGTTCCGACTCTAACCGCCTAAAGTGCATCCTGCTCAACACCCGCTCGGTCCACAGACACGCAACTGAACTCTGGGACCTACTTGACACTGCGTCACCGGACATCGCCTTCCTTACAGAAACATGGATGAACACATCATCAGCACCCGACATCGCCATAGCCATACCGGACACATACAAGATTATCCGGAAAGACCGCACCAATCAAACAGGAGGCGGCATCGCCATCGTCCACAGAAACACCATCAAAATCACAACCAACTCCGACGACAATCTCGCAACCGCCGAACATCTCCACTTTCAGATCCACACCGACCCCAGGACCACACTTAGAGGCACCCTCATCTACAGGCCTCCAGGTACCCGCTCTCAATTCAGCGATGACATCACGGACTTCGTCAGCCCACACGCCCTCGCCTCCGAGAACTACATTCTTCTAGGAGACCTCAACTACCACCTTGATAACAAACACGACAGCAACACCACCACCCTCCTGGACAACCTGGCCAATCTCGGACTCAAACAACTTGTGGACACCCCCACCCATGTAGCCGGACACACGCTCGACCCCATCTTCACCTCCAGCAAACACATCTCCTTCCATCACACCACAGCTCTCCATTGGACGGATCACAGCTGTATTCACTTCAGCTACAAAACCACCCTGACCCTTAACCGGCCACAGCCTATCCCTCGGAGAAACTGGAACAAAATCACCTCCGACCAACTCCTCACATCACTCAACCAAAACCCTCCCACCATCTCAAAGAACCCAAACCAAGCGGCCATCAACCTCAGGCAATGGATTACCCACAGTGCTGACGAATTAGCACCCCTGAAAAAGCACCAGATGAGATCAGCCAGCAAAAAGGCTCCCTGGTTCAATGACGAACTTAAAAAATCCAAGAAGCTATGCCGCACCCTGGAAAAAATTTGGAGAAAAAACCAAACCTCCGATAACATGGCCTCCCTCAAGTCAGCCACCCGCAAACACCACCAATTGATTCGATCCGCCAAGAAATCAGCATTCAAGGATCGTCTCGACAACAACTCTCATAACAGCAAAGAACTCTTCAACATCGTTAAAGAATTCACCAACCCCACCGCAGCATCCAACGACATCACTCCCTCCCAAGACCTCTGCGACACGTTATCCTCCTTCTTCTACAACAAAATTGCCGACATCCACAACAGCTTCGAGAATACCCCCAGCGATCTACCTTCCCCTCCCCCCCCAGTTCCTACTCCGCCAACTAACACCCTCAGCGCCTGGAACCCAATCACCACTGAAGACACCATTCGCCTGATGAACTCAATCCACTCTGGCTCGCCAACCGACCCCTGCCCCCACCACATCTTCAACAAAGCTGAGTCAGTCATCGCACCCCATCTCCGTGATGTCATCAACTGCTCGTTCAACTCTGCCACCTTCCCAGAAAGCTGGAAACACGCCGAACTCAGCGCCCTTCTAAAGAAACCCACAGCAGACCCTTCTGAACTTAAAAACTACCGACCCATATCCCTCCTCCCTTTCCCGGCCAAAGTCATCGAGAAAGCCGTCAACAGCCAACTCGCTGCCTTCCTCGAATCCAACAACTCCCTTGATCCATCCCAATCTGGGTTTCGAGCCAAACACAGCACCGAAACCGCCCTCATTGCAGCGACCGACGACATCCGAACACTCCTGGACAACGGAGAAACGGTGGCCCTCATCCTACTCGACCTTTCCGCCGCTTTCGACACAGTCTGTCACAGTACCCTTATATATCGCCTCAGCAACATCGGCATACAAGGAAAAGCCTTGGACTGGATCATCTCATTCCTCGCTGGAAGAACTCAAAGAGTCCGACTTCCACCATTCTACTCAAAGGCCACCGAAGTCATCTGCGGCGTACCACAAGGATCATCACTCAGCCCAACCCTCTTCAACGTCTACATGAGTCCTCTCGCTTCCATCGCGCGTCAACACAACCTTAACATCATCTCTTACGCCGACGATACCCAGTTAATCCTTTCCCTCACCAAAGACCCCAACACCGCCAAAACCAACCTTCACGAAGGCATGAAAGAAGTAGCCGAATGGATGAAACATAGCTGCCTTAAACTCAACTCAGACAAAACGGAGGTGCTCATCCTAGGATCTTCCCCCTCAGCCTGGGACGACTCTTGGTGGCCTTCCGCTCTGGGCGCAGCACCCACACCCACAGACCATGCACGTAACCTTGGCTTCATCCTAGACTCCTCTCTCTCGATGTCCAGACAAGTCAACGCCGTCTCGTCCTCCTGCTTCAACGTACTTCGCATTCTCAAAAAGATCTTCCGCTGGATCCCCCTCGAGACAAGAAAGACTGTCACCCACGCCTTGGTCACGAGTCGACTGGACTATGGTAACACACTATACGCCGGAATCTCAGCAAAACTACAGAAAAAACTCCAGCGCATCCAAAACGCGTCAGCAAGACTCATATTAGACATCCCTCGCCAAGATCACATCTCTGGACATCTAAAAGACCTTCACTGGCTACCCGTCAACAAAAGAATTACTTTCCGCCTTCTCACCCACGCACACAAAGCCCTCTACAACCTAGGACCTGAATGCCTCAACACCCGACTGTCCTTCTACAAACCCACCCGCCAACTAAGATCGTCCAATCAAGCCCTCGCCGCAATCCCGCGTATCCGGAAATCCACCATGGGTGGCAGATCCTTCTCCTTCCTGGCTGCCAAGACCTGGAACTCTCTCCCCACCCACCTCCGCCTTACTCAGAACCACATCTCCTTCAGAAAAGAACTCAAAACCTGGCTATTCGACAAATATTGAACCCTTCCCCCAGCGCCTTGAGACCCTCTGGGTGAGTAGTGCGCTATACAAATGCTCGAACTTGAACTTGAACTTTATCCAGACGCTCCGACATCCGGTCTACCCTGTATGTCAATGCAACTATCTTCTCATCAATGTTAGAGAGTGTGGTCTGTATTGCCGTTAGAATTTGTTTTAGGTCACCACTCAACTCCACATCTGGGACTGAGGCGGCGGTGTTCCCGGCTTCCTGCTCTTCTGTGTGCGACCCCATCGTTTAACGTTGGTCGAAGTGCAGCTTGGATTGTAGTTTGTATGATTTCCCCATAGTTGTGGGATGTTGGTCCAGGTAGATTTTGTCTGGAGTTTACACCTCTAAACTCTGGCAGAGCAAGAGTTCACAGTCGCACTCATTGTGTCCTTTACATTTCTCCCCTGTGCTCTCCTTTTCTGTGTATTCCTAGTTTTAGTTATGTGGCCTTATGGGCCTGGTGCCTGCGTTATGTCATGCTCCTTCTCTTCCCCCCTCTCAGCCACGGCCCACCAGCTCCCCTAGGCCTCCACGGTCTGTGTTGTATTGTATTTTGAACTCCTGGGATGATTGTTCGAAGGGGTGGAGAGGGTGTGGGGGCAACTATGTCTCTCCTAGCGGCGGGCTGGGCACCTGGGCATCTTTCTCTCTTTGTTTCCCTCTGTTTCTTTAATATTGGCTTGGCAGGGTGATAGTTTCTTGATTTCTCAACGCCCCGGCGGGCTACCGCTGTGCTGCGTCTGCACTCGCCTCTACAATCTACCAGGGTGGCATCCCTGCATTTATTCGTCGCTGCCTCACTCCCTTTGCTGCCAAATACTTCATTAATATCGGGATTCTGTGCTGTATTTTGCCCGCCCCCCTCCTCCCCCCCCCCCTTGGGCATCGCAGGCACGCTCTTACCGGCCCAGGTCCGCTGTTCTGTCCCAGCTTCACAAGGCGTACACGCTGGCCGCACAGCTCTGGTGTTTGCTTTGTGCCAGCCTCTCTCGCCCCTGTCTCCTCTCACTGCGGACAGGTGCAGGGAGCCTCCGGATTCCGTCCGGTCTCCAGCCAGTCATGGATTTCCTCAGCTGCAGGTGCCTGGCAACTCCTGTCCTTGACTATTCCTCCGCGTGTGTGGGGTCGCTGCGAAGGAGGTGACCGATGGAGAATGCTTTCCCCAGCGTGCCTACTTCCGCACCTCCGGAGGCGACCCCATCAGCAGCGGCAGAGCTTGACCGCATCCGAGGAGGGGCCTACATTGCTTCGCTCGCACCCGCTAGGCCTCACCTTGCTGTCTTGTCTGCAGGCAATCTAGCCTGCAGACAAGAAGTGGTCTAGTCTAAATGATTTTAAGTTTGAAAAGACTCGAAGTCATGTCTACAAGACAGTCTCAGCATTCCTCCGAGAGCATAGAATGTCTTTAATTTTCCATCTGGATATAAAATATTTCAAAACAGAACTATATCTTCCTGCTGGTGCCTATTTTACAACATCCAGAAACCACTTTTTCCCTACAAACCTGAAGACTTGGCTTCATCAACATATTTAAATACATTTAGTGACAAGATCAAACAAAGGCTCTTTCACAAGGCACCCTATATTAATTACATTTTATTATCTAGAAGTATTATGTATATTATTTGAAGCACCACAGTACTTCCTGGATACTTTCACAAGAGTACTGCTGTACTTCATAAATCTTTAAAAGAATATATACATTTATAAAACATTTCCCTGTCTCTACAGAGTATGCTCAAGTGCTTAACTCATTCCTATTCAAGCAAATCGGTTCAGGCATTTTGCCACTACTTCTGTCTAGAAAGTGTGTAAAAAAAAGCATTGGTTCAAAAACGTGTTTTGGGATCCCCTTTTTTCTTTGCACCCCATTGACTAATCACCAGGAAACTTTGCATCTTCCACCAATGTTGAAACAGAACTGGTCTGCAAAACTTTGTTAAGATTTGTCAAATGGGGGCAAAGTTATTAGGTACCATATACTGTGGCAGATAGTGACATTTGAAAGTGGTAGCCATAAATCAATCGTCGTACTGCACTGTGGCGTGCGAGCATAGCGAGCGAACTCGAACAATTTACAAGGGGTCTGGCAGGTTCTTCCCCCAATAATTTTTTTTAAAAAGAGTGGACAAATGGTGCGTTGTCAAGCAAACGTTCTTGCTTTATTTTTGGAGATCAGAGGTATCATCTGGAGTGCATACTATGGGATCAGTGCCTGCTGTTCTTAATTAGTGCCAGTGGTTGCAGGTGGTGGGTGCTGGCTTTATTTGTGGGGAATGCAACTTATTTTTTATTAACCGTCTTAGCCCAGAGCAAGGGTGATAAAGTCAGAAAAGGGAGAAAGACAGAAGTAACGCAAGGTAAGAAAACAGAGACAAGGGGATAAAGCAGGGATGCAAAATAACCCACAAGTGAGTTAAACAGACAGGAACTACTGGGTGGTGGAAGGGAAAGACATTAGGTGGAATCAATAAGAGGCAGCATTTGTAGTGGGCAACCCCAGCATGTGGGAGAGCTGGCAGCAGATTTCTACAGGAACATTTATTTGTTTGTTTGTTTTTGCAGTTTATATAGCGCGAACTCGACCAGAAGGTATCAGGGCGCATTACATGATCACCAATTGCATTACAGACGGACACATTCATTTTGAGATTAAGTGAGTTGTCCAGAATCACAGGAGACTCCGGACAGACTCAACCTGGATGGATCCCCAGCTTCTAAGCTGACTGCTCTAGCCGTTAAGCCACATGGCCTCTCTGGTCCTGTGCACTAATCTTTTTACAGATCTAGACCCTAGGGTGTGAGTGGAGATGGTCAAATGCTTTCCCCATTTGTGAACCAGAGATGTGGGTTGGCATTCTTTAGTTAAAGTTATGTAGGTAGGCTGTTACTTTGACTCTTAACCTGCCAGCTAATAACATATAGATCGGGGGGACTGGAGGGGTGGGGGACTGTGGAGAGAATAGCAGCAAATGTAACAGAGGTACCAGGAAAGCAGAAATGGTCAGACAAGACGGGTGGAGTGAGCGATGAGGATGGAGTAACCCCTGCAGTGCCTGTGCTCAGGCCATTCTACCTGACCCCAAGCAAACCCTGTCTTTGATATTCAGCATGCATTTACAACTGGCAGCCAACACATGGAGTTATAAACTGACTGGGGTTTATTCACATTTGTTAACACGTACCCCTAAGACACAAGGCAGACTAGAGAAAGATGCCCGTTCCTCGCCATTTGCCCATGGGCCCAGCACCTGAAGGAAGAACTGTGAAAGAGAGAAGGGTTCGAGCTCCCACTAATCTCAAATACTAGTCCGGGTACAGAGCCCAACAGAGGGATGAGCTGTCTTGGACTGATTAACTTATGCAGGCCAGTTGGCACATCATGTCTAATCAAAGAAAGCAGTCACAGATTCCCATAGAACCAAAGTACTAGCCGGCCAGCTGCTTACTCTCCACGAAGTCACCCCTCCTCAGTCCTCCCTTGACCAGTACAGCCATCGCCAAACAGGGACGGGCAAAGAATAACACGAGTACAAAGTAGCCCACAGTTTAGAACTGTGATATTTACATTCTTTACCGAAATATTTTCGGTTGCTCTTTTTTTAGCCCATCCCTTAAAGCAACATTTTCAGACAGTCCAGTCAGTGCAAGTCCCACAGATCTGCCCACACAAGACAGGACGCGCAGCTCTACTGGAAATTCCACCGCTCCCACCCAGGAGTTTTATGTATATTTACAAGAATCACCAGGCAAGCAGGGGAGTGCAAAACATAACAGGAAAGGAGAGAGAGCTGCTGAGGACATCACCCACACGAGCTTTGCTTTAGGCAAATAATGCTTGAATCGACTGTTAAAAATGAACAAAATACGTACGCTTTGAAATGAAAAGGTCGCGGCCAGCATGACTGGAAATGGGGTCGTTGGGGGGGGGAAGGAGGTGAGAGTGGTATAATCAAAATAAAATAAAACTCACCATCCCCCGGGTGCCCCGCCGCCTCAGCTCTTGGCTGGGTCCCGACTCCCGCCGTCCCACGTTTTCCTGCTGCTTTCCTCAGGAAGCAGCCGCCCACAAGCAGCCTCACTCCCCTCCGTCAATCACAATGCTGCAATGTGAGTGTTGTGATTGGTGCAGTGGAGGCAGACAGCACCCCAGCTGGGTGCCTAATAGGAGGCTCTTTTCTCTATGTAGGCTGCCTGCAGCCTACATAGAGAAAAGGGAGAGTGCGCATGACTGCTTTGGTTGGCAATGGGGCTGACCAAATAGTCAAGGCCCACAACAGTGGGCTTGCCGTGCCTCCCCTGCTTTACAGCACACCCGCCCACCCACCCTCCCACAACCAGGCACTTCTGCTTTCTCGCAGTGCAAGAAGCAGAAACATAAAATGGTAGTTTTACCATTTTATGTTTCTGCTTCTCACACTGTGAGAAAGCAGTGGGGCAATGCCCCCACCCCCCAATGGAGGAGCCGCCACTGACCAATATCCAAGGAATTCCTTTCTCTGCGAATCCCAACTATATCCCAGCAATACTGGGTAGGTATAGTTAGGACCAGTTTTCAATAGGAAAGCTACTAACTTTGGAACTGTTTGACGAATCTTCTTGAAACTTTCCCAAAAATGTACATCCACCTCAGCTCCTTCCTGGAAAAAGGGTTAGTGCCATTCAATTTTCCACAGCATACTGCAAAACCGGTTGAACAGAATTACACCAAATTTGTCAGAAAGCTAGTTCTTGTTCCAGAAAGCATGCAAGCAGTGATTTTGTGTAAATCTGTTTCCGCGTCTTTTGAGAGGTTCCTTGTCATGCACTGCTAATTACTTCACATAGTACATCACGTGTACATTTGCACTCATTCAAGGAGTATTTCTGTAGATGCAGATTTACTACTTTATTGGTAAATTAGTCACTATATATATTTTTAATTTCCACAGAATTAACAAGTTAAAACCTTGGTGAGAAAAAACAACACAGACATAGCCGGCCCAACTCCCAAGACAAGAATGTATTTATTTGGTGAGGGTGTCACACCCAAACACCCCCCTGAACCTACTCTTGTAATGACCTTTCAGAGTCCATGGTTTTATGTGAAAATTATGTACAGAAATACACTATTTGACAACATTTTTTACTAACTTTTCGAGGAGGAGAACCCTCCCAAGCCAGCAGAGAAGAATTTAGGCTGGCTGGCTTAGTCTCTGGAATTCAGTGCATATATTAGAACCCACCACTTTCAAAGATCACCAGCCGCCTCTGTAATGTCTTGTATCACAAGGGTTCGGTTTCTGATGACCATTTGATTTTGAGCCTGCTCATAACTAGGGAAATAACAGAGAGGGATCCGCAGAAGGTTTTTGCTGATCTGCTGAAACAAGGCGGTATCCAGGGATCATTGTTTCAACAGGTTTCCCTCTATGCGACCAATAGGTCGGAGCTGCAAATGCATCATCAGATGTTTTTTCATTGATTGCTGTTTTTCAGGTCTAGTTTCAGTAAGTCGGAACCTCTTGACATAGCTTAGGACCATTTGAAATGATTTCACTCCAGAAGGAATGAAACTGCGGGCCATTGGCAGATTTTGATTAAATTTTTTTTTTCCAAATTGACTTGCCATTTGTCAGAACAAATACAATAATGCACACTTGTCTTCAATCTTTATTTATGTTACGCGTCTGGTGAAAAATATGTATTTTATATGTTTAAAGATTCGTATTTTGAACAGCGGTGACTAATCATCACAGAGCAAAGCAGAGGACGTGCTGTGTTCTGTTAAATAAGAGGAGATGTGTCCTCACGGTCCGAGCTGCTGGATTTGGAATTAGGGAACCACATTCAAGTCACAGCGTCGGCTCAGCGTCCTGTGATTCTGGGCAAATCGCTCAATTTCCCCGAGACAATAACAAATAATACATATGACCTTGTGTAATGTTATCTAGGGCTCATCCAATTCGCCCTGATGACTGTTGGCCAATGTCGCCCAATATAAAACTGCAAGTAGAATATATTGAATGCTTGTTAAGATGGTATCTGCCAAACAGGAAAGAATCAACAGCTCCAGAGAGAGAGCGTTTCCAAAACATTGAGGGTGTAAGCTTTTATTTCATGGAAATTGAAAGCCACTACAGAAAATGTCATGGTGGGAAGTGGAAAGTTTCCCAGTGCTTAAATCATTGTGCATGTAGTGGTCTTCACAGAGTGCAATAGAGTGCTGTCACAAGAGTGGGATACAGAGAAGAGGATTATGAGAGGCGCTTGAGGGGGTAGAATTCTCCTCAATTGCCGTCTGATGTCAGTAAGTATTTGTTACATGAGAATTGCATTATAATGCAAATCTGTTTCAGTAGTACTTCTTGCTGTAACTCTACTGTCGTGTAGTCTAGGGGCACGATCGTCAGGAACCACAAGGGACAACACTTGGAGGGTGCAACACTTCTTTATTATACAGGTACGCTCTGCATGGCTCGACACGTCCGTCCTCGTCGTCGTCCTCCTATGTACTGACCACTTCCTGCCCGTCCACAGGAAGTCATGTCCAGTGCCCTGGTCACTGCCCTGTGACCCACAGGGTCCTAGTGTCCTACGTCAGTGGTCACTACACCTCCCCCCTTGTTATCAACAACGTCTTTGTCATACGTACAAATTCTTGGTACATTATCCCCAGAGTAAAAGGGGAAGAAAGTTAGATAGTAGATAGATGAAGAGAGGGAGAGAGAGAGAGAGAGAGAGAGATGAGAGAGAGAGAGAGAGAGAGAGAGAGAGAGAGAGAGAGAGCCTCTACATTTCTTCCAATAGTCTTCTTGTCTTCTTGCACTCTCTTCTTGGTCTTTGTTCTCTGTTCAGTTCTTGTCCTCCGTTCAGGGATGGTGTCTCTCTGCTTGTTCCTTGCTCTCTTTCCTCCACCTTTTGTGATGTTGTCACTTGCTCTTTTTCTTCCACCTTTGGTGATGTAGTCACTTGGTCTTCCTCTTTCACTTTGAGCTCCTTGAAGTGGGAACTGTTTCTTGTTATTCTTTGACGGTCCGAGGCTGCAGTTACCATTGACCCTCTTACGTCAGTCACAACCAATGGATCTTTTGAAAATGGGCTGTCTGACTTCCTTTGCTGTTTCTGCCTCACTACCACTAGATCTCCTGCATTTAGCTGGTGGTCAGATGCATTTCTCCTTTTGTCAGCATACTCTTTCATCTTCTTTTTCGCTTGTTGGTCTCTTTCTGCGATGTCGCTTCTGTTCGGGCTTGCCGTTGTCTCTATTTGTGGTAACCTTGTTTTGCTTGATCTTCCTAGCACCAACTCCGCTGGGCATCTACCGGTGGAGCTGTGAGGGGTGTTCCTATAGTCTCTTAGCACTTGACAAAGTGCTTGTCCAATGGATATCTGCGTCAATTTTGCTCGCTGGATGGCTTTCTTGATAGTCCCCATGAATCGTTCTGCCATTCCG
Organism: Lissotriton helveticus; assembly: GCF_964261635.1. Classification (NCBI taxonomy): domain Eukaryota; kingdom Metazoa; phylum Chordata; class Amphibia; order Caudata; family Salamandridae; genus Lissotriton; species Lissotriton helveticus. Next base: position 81,345,320 of record NC_136062.1, read on the forward strand.
TTGGCCTGTGGCCACAAAGGAGTTATTTTCCGATGCTTGATCCCCAGGTATTCCATGAACCTGCTAAATTCCTCTCCAGAGAATGGAGGGCCATTGTCTGTTTTCAGTGTTTGTGGTGAGCCCCAGGCGGCAAATATGTCATCTAGTACTGGTAACGTTGCACTTGCTGATGTCGACGATACTTCTCTCACTATTGGAAACCTTGAAAATTCGTCAATGATCACTAGCAGGTATTTTCCAGTCTCTAAGGGCCCATAAAAGTCTGCTGCCAACTCTGTCCATACTGCTGGTGGCAATTCCGACATCTTCAATGGTGTGGGCTTGGCAGGTGGTCCTGTTACTTGACAGGTATGACAGTGTGATACCTCTTCCTCCACCATGTTGTCCAATCCTGGGAACCACACTTTTTCTCTTAACATTTTCTTTGTCGCTACGATGCCTCGATGCGATTCATGAGCTAGCTCAACTGTTCTCCTTCTCAGTCGACCTGGTATTACAATTCTTGAGCCCCTCATCAGGACTCAGTTTTCTGTTTCAGACAGCTCTTCGCTTATTTTTTGGAATGCCAGTAGTTCTTCTTTGTTGACTCCTTCTTCTGTAAGGGTGTTACTGTTAATGTGTCTCCATCTCTGCTGCCGCACCACCGCTCCGATTGCCTTCATTGTTGTGTCTCCTTTTGTTTCTCGCTCTAGTTCTTCACTTGTTATTGAGGCCGGAGTGTTCTGTCTCACGATGAAGTTTGGATAGTCTTCTGCCATTGTGGTGCCACCCTTTTGATGGGGAAGAGGGTGTCGTGACATGTAGTCCGCTGGGTTTTGGTCTTTTCCCGGTTTGTGGACAATCTTGAAGTTGTAGTCCATCAGCCTGATCCCCCATCTTTCTATTCTTGGTGGTATTTTGGCGTTTGGGTTTCCGTATATGGTCACAAGTGCTTGGTGATCCGTTACTATCGTGAATGGTTTCCCATATATGAACATGTGATAGTGTTCACATGCCCATACTACTGCCAGACTCTCCTTTTCTGGTTGAGAGTATGCTCTCTCAATGTCCGACAGACTCTTACTTCCGTACGCTACTATCTGTCGAGGTGAGTCCTTTCCAGGCTTGTGTTGTGCTAGTATTGCGCCAAGACACCCCGGACTGGCGTCTACTGTCAATTCAGTGCATAAACTCGGGTCGAAATATGCTAGGTGATCTACAGCAGTTACGAACGCTCGTATCTCTTCAAACGCCTTTTGGCACTCTGTGGTCCATTCAAATGTTTGACCCTGCTTCGTTAATTCTCTCAGTGGCGTGCTCACTGTCGCGAAGTCCCTTATGTACCGCGCGCAGTAGCTGGCAAGGCCGAGGAATGAGCGCACATCAGCGACATCCTTTGGTTCTTTTGTTTTTTCCAGGGTGTCTATTTTGCTGCGATCTGGTCTCATCCCTCTTTTCGAAAAGATGTGCCCAAAGAACACTAGCTCTTCTCTTCCCAGTTCACATTTCTTCTCATTTACTGTTAGACCCACCTCTATGAGCTGTGAACACACTTCCCTCAAGGCCTTATCGTGCTCTTCATCTGATTTTCCAAAAACCAAGATATCATCACTGTAGTTCAGACTGTTTTTGATCGGTCTAATGATCTGCCTGATCGTTTCTTGAAATATTTCCGCTGCTGACGATATTCCAAAGCTTAGTCTTTTGTAGCGAAATAGTCCCAGGTGCGTTGAGAAAGTCGTTATGTATCTGGATTGCTGGTCCAACTCCAGTTGGTGGTATCCCTTGCAGAGGTCTAGCTTGGAGAATTTTCTCATTCCCGTCAGGCAGCTTATCATGTCGTCTAGATGCGGCCCTGGATGTCGTTCTCGTTCAATAGCTGTGTTAGGAATTCTCATGTCCACACATATTCTTATTTGTGTGGTGTCCTTTTTTGGTACGGCCACTATCGGGGACACCCATGGTGTTGGCCCTTCCGCTGGTTCAATGATGTCCTGCTCTAGTAGTGCCTTTATTTCTTCCTCCACCTGAGGTTGTAGATGGATGGGCACCCTTCGGTGGTGCTGGGCGATTGGCCTGACTGATTCATTTATGTGCAAAGTTATTTGCCGTCCTTTCAGCTTCCCGAGTCCCGTCGTTAACTGTGGGTATTCTTGTAATATGGTGTCTTTGTCCGACATGTGATACATCATCTTTAGTAGGCCCATCAGTTTTGCTGTTACATTGCTTAAGAGACATGGTGCGGGAATGTCGCCTCGTAGCACGTGTATTTCCTCTTTGACGGTCTTGCCCTTGTGCGTCATGGTGTCCCTGAATTTTCCCATGTTCGTCACTGGCTTCTGTGCACCCCAGGTGAATACTCTTACATTTGATGGCTGTAGCGGTGGTTTCTTCTTCATTTTGTCGTATTCCGTCGCGCACATGATGTTGCACGTGGCCCCACTGTCTAGCACAAATTCTGCTTGGTGAGGTCCTACATCGATGGTCACCCAATCCGTTTTCTTTATTGACTTCCTATCCACCAATCTGATGTGCTCTTCTTTATATCCTTGGTCTGTGGACATGAGGTATAGGCGTTCTACCTTCTCTGTTCTTTCTTCTTCGTCTTCTTCTGACTCCAGTGACGAGCTCCTGGTAGTCGCTTCCATGTGCCGCACGTGCCTGTTTGTAGTCGTTCTTGGCCTCCCTGGTCTTTCTCGTTCATTTTTGAATTTTGTTCCTTGGCACATGGTGGCAAAATGGTTGCTTCTGTTGCATTTCCTGCAGGTTTGGCCAAATGCTGGGCATGGTCCTCGGTGTGGAAATTCCAGGCCACATCTGTAGCATTGGGAACCTTGCCTTTTTGTAGCTTGTTCCTTCGATCCTCTCTTCCAGTTTCCCGACTTGCCTGTGTCTGTCATTCTATGTACTTGTTCTCCTCTTCGGTCCATCTGTTTTGCTTGGACCAATGCCCTTGCTTCTGCTCTTGCCAAATCTAGAATCTTTTCCAGAGTGATGGGTTCTTTTAGTAGCCTTGTGCGAAATTCTGTGTCGCGACAGCCTTCAATTAGTTTGAGGCGCAGGGCCTGTTCATTGTCATAGTTTTCGAACTCGCAATGGGCCACTAGCTTTCTCATCCTTGTTGCAAAATCGTCCATTGACTCTTCCGGCTGTTGAAATGCCATGTTGAAGTTATATCTTTCAAAATCAACGTTCCTTTGAGGGTCGAACTTGGTCGTTAGACATTTTATCAATTTGTCGTGCGCACTTGTTTCACTCTTTGGCAGTGTTATGAGGAGGTCCTCCACCTCATCCCCCACTAGATTTAGAAATAGTCCCAGTTTCTTTCCTTCTACTACGTCGGTCGCCTCCATGTATCGCTCAAATTTCACAATCCACTTTTCCCCAACGTATTCCCACTTGTGGTTCAGATACACTGAAAGGCAGCGGTGTGCGATATTGTGCACTCTGCTTTGTCTCCGGCATTTTTGTTCTTTTCCTGCATTGCCTTTATGCTTATTTGCTTCCGTTCTTTTGTTATTTTGTCTTGTTCTGTCTCTTATTTCCTTTCTTTGTTTTGGTTGCCTTTGTACTTATTTATTTCTGTGCTGTTGCTATTTTATTCTTAGTTTTGTCACTTAACAGTGGTGCCTTTGTGCTTATTTATCACAGTGCAGTTATTACTTCATCCTTGTTGGTGCCTTTTATTTTCAGCTCTTTCTGGCTGTGGCACTGTTTCCTGCTGTTATTTCCAGCTATTGCTTGTTGTGGCACTGTTTCCTTTTATTCTTTCCGATTTGCCTGCCCTTCTGATGGCTGCCCTTTTGTTCCCTCTGTATTTCTTTCTGTGTCTGTGGCCGCCCGTGCTCCCGCGAGATTTGGCGATCGAAATCTCACTCTTGCCTGACTTTAAGATGGCCGCCGCATTGCCGTCGCACTCCTATTGGCTGTCCTGCCTGGTTGGAAGATGGCCGCCGAGATTTCCTTGTTCTCGCGGGACTACGCGCTCAGTTTTCGAGCGCGATCACTTCGCGCTTCGGTCTGGCACCGGCGCTGCTCCTGGGCAGTTCTCCTGGGCAGTTCTTACCGCAATCCTGGGCAATTCCCGTAGGACGCAGATCGGGGTGGGCACCCGTGTAGCTCCTGGCGTCTCCGGTCTCCGTGGCGCAGTCTTGAACTTGCCGCGGTCGCGTGGTGCAGCCGTCCCCCGCCTTCGTCGCCAGATGTCGTGTAGTCTAGGGGCATGATCGTCAGGAACCACAAGGGACAACACTTGGAGGGTGCAACACTTCTTTATTATACAGGTACGCTCTGCATGGCTCGACACGTCCGTCCTCGTCGTCGTCCTCCTATGTACTGACCACTTCCTGCCCGTCCACAGGAAGTCATGTCCAGTGCCCTGGTCACTGCCCTGTGACCCACAGGGTCCTAGTGTCCTACGTCAGTGGTCACTACATCTACTGCAGCACATAGCGCTGGTGTCTATTGAAATTAGACCCTGGAACATACGGGGGCAGATTTATAAGCCCCCTGCGCCACCAGTAAGTCACTTTTTGTGACGTACTGGTGGCACATTTTACTGCTCCATATTTACAAGGACAGGAAAAGCCACCCTGCATTACTATTTCTGTCCTTGTAAATATGGCCCCTTTACACGCTGCACTTTGCGTGAAAGGGGAGGCATAGGGAGGCGCAACGAGGAGAAATTTTAGCATTTCTCCTCTTGTTTTCCCCTTTCAATGCGTGCTGCATTCTGCAGCATGCATTGGAAGAGGAAAATGCCTGTAGTGATTGTTTTTGTGCAGGAAGGTGCTCCTTCCTGCACAAAACCAATCTCCCCATGACGCAGGTATCCTTGCACCATGGTGGAAGGTTGCCTGCGGCGGCGCATGGCAGCAGTTTGTGTGGCAGCGCAGGGGAGAGCAGAGGAATGTGACACATTGTTAAAATATGTCGCATTCTGTGCTTTGGAAGTGCTGCAGCGTGGTGCAGCCAAAGGGCTTGCTTTGCCGCGCTGCGGCACTTCCTCGTAAATCTGCCCCACAAGGGCTTATTAATGAGAACCCTGCACCAGTTTTGCATCACCTAAAGTGGTACATGCATGGCGCAGGGCTCGTATAAAGTTTTATGAAGCCACCCAAAGCCTTCCAGCTTGGCTTTTAGTGGCCTCATAAATCATGAGTAAGCCAATGCTGCGTAAATCGCTACATCGCCTTACTCCATGCCAGCGTTGTGTTCCACGGGTGTTGCAGTGTTTCTCACGCAACGCCCATAGAATCTGACGCGCCCCCAGATTTACAAAAACATATAAACCTGGGGAAGCGCCAAATCCATGCACCTCCGAAGTGAGACGTTAACGTGGAGAAATAACTGCATTTCTCCTCGTTTTTATTTATTTCCATGTGTGCTGCACTCTGCTATTGCGAACTATTGCTGTGGTATGTTCATGAAGTCTACTGATCAGGGTAATAATTGCTCCATCAATCCCCATTTCTGACATTATGGACCATAATTGACTACGATTCACTGTGTCAAAAGCACAGGTTAATTCCATAAAAGCTAAGTGGACACATCCATTGTGGGCCTTCGTGTACTTTTGGTCAATTAATGCCAGATTAAGAGATTGCTCCACGGTTCCGAGCCCTGGTCGGAATCCAAATTGGTAGACTCAAACTAAAAAGGTTGCGGGAACCTGCTTTGGTCTGTTGCTCAGACTCAAATCCATCCTGGGTTTCTTTGATGCCCCTACCAGGGAGATCATCATCCAGCCTCTGAATATGTCAAGACTCGACTACTCCAGTTCATTGTATCTGGGAGTTAACAAGTCTGAAATACAGAGGCTACCGAGAGTCCAGAATGTGGCCGGAAGATCTCTCCTCGGTCTCCTGAATCCATCTTTGCCTCGACTTTATCTATTTTGCATTCAATTGCACCTATTACAGATGTCAAATTGCTCTTAATCGAGTTGCTTTGTACGTCTCCCTTCTCCATTACTGAATCTGAATGATTCCCCTTTCTCTTTCCCATTTTAGGATTACAATAGTTTACAGGGGGTTACAGTAAAGTTGCCTTTCCAGGGGTCTTCGATAGTGTAGATATCCACTTCACCAAGGCGTTTACAGTCCCAGTATACCTGCAGCCAATATAACTTGAGTCAAGGGCCAAAGGGACACGGCCCAGCCCAGCCTCTTCTGGTCGCAGACGGGCACGCCCGGGCGCGTCTCACACTCTGGGAGCCTGCCAGTGTTTTTATGCACCCCCGGGTGCTCTGGTGCTTTGCTGACACCTCCAGGCACAAAGGCACTTGGGGGTTGCAGTCCGCGGTCCCCGCGGCGTGGCAGAGTGCTGCTGTAAAGGCTCCTGCACTACAGGAGCCTGCCAGTGTTTTTATATGCCCCCGGGCGCTCTGGTGCTTTGCTGGTGCCTCCGGGCGAAAAGGCACTTGGCGGTTGTAGTCCCTGGTCCCCGCGGCGGTGGCAAAGTGCTGCTGTAGAGGCTCCCCTTGTCACGTAATTGAATCGATGTCATAAGTTGTACAAATCAAAGTTTGTTGACATAAAAAGTTTATTATTGTAAATTTGTATGCTGAATATAAGTGGTATCTGTGATAAATTAACTCTGCACTGTTAATACAATGATGAATGCTAAACATCCATCTAAGTTGTGTAAATGTCTGGTGTTTAACCTGCTAGGCCTTGGACTGGTCAATTTCACATTTCTAACCTCTAAAGTGTTATGTTGATTTGTTGGTACACTTCATGTATAGTTCCTAATTTTTACATTTCAGGGCATTCTCTTACCTGCTTTATTAAGTAATTTTGTATGAAATTGAAACTGTTTGTGTAAAGAATTACTACACCGCTAAAATGTATTACCATGAAATTGATGATTTCCTTTTCCCTTTTAGGATGTAACATTTTTGGCTTACAACTCATTGTATGTGTAATCCACACGTTTACAATGTATTCACATTTTTACATCCATAATAGGTCCAAAAGACAGAGAACAATTCCCACCATTTGCCACTCAGGAAACCTACCCTCCAGCCCATAATCAAGCATCCAGGGATGACTACACTCTTACAAGTCTGGATGAAGAGGAGAAGCCTGGTCATTTGGTCTGCCTGGGCCAGTGAGTCTCTGTTAGACTTGGCATATTTTGGCGTGTTTTGCCTGTCTTTTTGCTTTCTGATCTCCTGGTTTTTACTCTGTTTTTGCTGGTTTAGTGTCTCTGCACACTTTCTCACTGCTGTACAGTGTTAAATTGCAAAAGCCCCAGTTGTAAATTATGTTATGGATTGGTGTTTCCATGATTGGCATATTTGACATACTGGTGAGGTCCTAGCAAAGGGTACTGAGAGTGCCAGGGCTGGTAAATCAAATGCTTGCAGCACTGGTTCTGCCACCCACAGATATAGCCCTGAAAGGGTAACTCAGACCTGCCACCGCTGAGTCTGTGCGCAGTTTGTAACTGCAGTGCACCCACCTGCCAGGCCCCAGCCTTCCCTTTTTCTACATGTCAGTCACCCCTAAGGTAGGCCCAAAGGACACCTGTGCTACGCAAACAAATGATGGATGGAATGCTAAATGAATCATACATTCACCCCCAGTCAAGAGATCTGGGTTAAATCCATCATTCTTTTGCTCACTTTGCCACCCCAGTTTAGACCCAGCCATATGCAAATCAGTCTTGACCCTGTGCCTCATGGGAGCAGTCCAGACCGAACTGCCAAGCCATGTCCTCCCTGGACCGGAAACAAGCACCCTGGGACCGGTTACAGGGTATTACCCTTCATCAGCCAGGCTAGCTTGAATCCAGTGGCACAGTGAGCAAGGGACTCACGTCTGGGCATACCCATCCCACTTAGGGCGAAAAGTGCTATGCAAGCAAATGACGGACGGAATCCTGAATGAATCATACATTCATCCCCAGTCAAGAGATCTGGGTTAAATCCATTGTTCTTTTGCTCAGCAAGCCACCCCAGTTTAGACCCAGCCATATGCAAATCAGTCTTGACCCTGTGCCTCTTGGGAACAGTCCAGAGTGAACTGCCAAGCCTGGTCCTCACTGGACCGGAAACAAGCATCCTGGGACCGGTTTCAGGATATTACCGTTCATCAGCCAGGCTAGCTTTTATCCAGTGGCACAGTGAGCAAGGGACCCACGTCTGGGCATACCCTTCCCAATTAGGGCAAAAAGTGCTACGCAAACAAATGATGGACGGAATGCTGAATGAATCATACATTCACCCCAGTCAAGAGATCTGGGTTAAATCCATTGACAGGGTGCTGTCTGTGTATGTTGAAGGTAGGACATGTACTGGTGTGTGTGACATGCCCTGGTGGTGAATTACAGTGTATTTCGTTGTTCACCATTACAAGTTGGCCTGTTCCCATTGGACAGAATGGGGAGTTTGGTCATATCATCTTATAAACATAGTTACGCCTGGGAACAAGGTAGAAAATTAAAGTTTAGTATGTCTGGACTCAGAAAGTTACAATGCAGCTTTTAGTAAAGGTGATTTTTACATTCTGTGTTTGAAAATACCACTTTTAGAAAGTAGATATTTTCCTGCTTATCCATCCGTTGTTCCTCTGCTAGGATGTGTATTGACTGTCTGGCTTTGGAGTGACAGGGCTTGGGGAGGCGCATTCTCTCAGAAGGCCACCTGGGGGGGTTGATGTGTGTCCTGCCTTTCCTGAATGAGTCAGGACTAAGGCCTCTCCCCTATTACGGAACCTACATTGGCTCCCTATAAAAGAGAGGGTAGAGTTTAAGAGTCTATGCACGGCCCATAAGGCAATTTATGGCCATGCTCCTGTATATGTCAGAGACCGGTTGGAAGTGTATAGTCCAAATAGGAAACTTAGATCCTCTGATTCTCAGCTGCTGGCCTGCCCTCAGTACAAACTGGTAACCAAGGGAGGGAGAACATTCTCTGTGTTGGTCCCTCAACTATGGAACAAGCTGCCTGAGGGACTGCGCAGAGAGGTGAATCTCCTGCGGTTCAGAAAGTGTCTAAAGACATTACTGTTTGGGAGGGCCCTGGTCGCAATGTAGGCTGGCTGCTGTACTACCTTCTTGTGGGACACATAGTTATTGTATGAATTCCATCGATTTCCGAGCGCCTAGAGACCTGTAGGTGATTGGCGCGATACAAATCCAATATAACAATAACAATAACAAGTCAGGGCTGTTGTGAATAGGCCTGAGCTGCATTCAGAGTAGTGGGAGAAGTTTTCACTAGCACCTGAATTTGCCTGGTCTGCATTTAGAGTAGTGGGAGGAGATTTCCCTTGCACCTAAATAGGCCCTGTCTGCCTTGGACAATGCTGTCCCCACCCCCTGCCAGGAAGCTGGGCGAGAGGACAGAACCGGTTTGGACTAAGCACAGGCACTCTCGGCCTGAGAGGACAAAGGATTTTGAGGTATAAATATTGATGTCCAGACCCCAGAACTTCAGAACTCTTTTGGACCAAGGAGACTGACAAGAAGAAGAAGAAGAGCCGGCGAAGCTGTGAGGAGGAACTACCACTTTGCTGTGTGCTTTGCTGTGTTGGGCTGCATTGGCTGCTTCTGTCTTGGGCAGGGAAATGACTGGACTTTCTGCAATCTCTTTTTGTGACTTTCTCCAAGGGCTAGAGGTAGAGTTTTCCCCCTGTTCAAGAAGTCTCAGGACAGCAAAGACTTCAAGTTCATCTGCCCTCAGCACCGGGGACTGTGTGTTTTGTGCTGCAACAGAAGAAAAAGCAACCTTCTGCCGTCTACGACACCGCTGTCAATGGCGATGTCAACTCTGTGTCCTGAAGGCACTGCCGCAATGCCGCACCACAACCCTGGTCTCACCAACGCCACCTTCTAATGCCGCAGTCGAGCCGCTGCTTGCACCGCGACCTGTGGGCACCGCACTCCGCACCACCTTGCTTGACATCGTCGCCTTGGTATCCCCGCCGCCGACGCTCCATGCCGACATCAACGCCGCTGCTTGCACCGTAGTTCAAGAGCACCGCTCGTAAGTTACACGGAGCACCATCTTCATCACACACTGCAGCCTTGGCCTACCGACGCCAGTGCCATCGACTCCAGTTCATCAGCTGATGACAGCGCTTCAGCAACGACGCCGCTGTTACTTCCACTGTGACCTACCAACACTGCGACGAGCACCGCATCACTTTGCACCCCAGCCCTGGTCTCTCTGACGCTGCTGGATGACCATCACGAGCTGCTGCCTGCACTGCGACAAGAGGGCACTGCACGCCGCACCGCTACACTTCGGACCACAGCACCTAATGCCTGCTGATGCCAGGGAACCTGACTTCAACTGCGAGGACTTCGATCTACAACTCTTGTGACTTCAAGGGCCCGACGACTCCTGCACCGACCTCCGGAACCGACGCCTACGGACACCGTGCTATTGGAGCTCAAAGAGAGGTCGCCGATGCCCTGCATTTCTAAAGGTATCGTTTTGCGGGACTGCCCAACACCGTACCTGGCCCGCGAGGCCACTTTTAGCCAGTTCACAACGCTGTGATAACTCCAGGTGGAGCTACTGACTTCAAGGAACATTGGGGCATATTACCAACGATTAGCGATATTTATCGCTAACGAGGCTTAGCAACGAATTTTTTAACGCTAAGCATCGCCGGAAATTATCGCAAAGATAACTTGCTATTAGCAAGGTTTATCTCAGAAGTGATAAAAATCCTCGCGCTAACTGCCAAATGAGAGATTATCGCTGGAAAACCAACGATAATCTCTCGAAGTTTGGAGTTAGCTTGATGATAGGGGCTCACAAACTTAGCCATGATATCCACCTTCCATAGGATATCATGGCTAAGTCAGGAAAATACCAGGTGTAAAAAAAGCAGTGCTAACCGCAGTTAGCACTGCTTTTTTTTACAGGGTTAGCGAAATCCTTGATAATAGGAGAAATGTCGCTTAACAACATTTCTCCTATTATTTTTCTCTGGAACGCCCCCTTTGCATCTCATTAGAGATGCAAGGGGAAGCGTAGAGAAAAAGGGTGCTAACATGCGAATTTGCATGTTAGCACCCTGTTGCTGATAGGGAGATAATTTTATCTCCGCTTTCTTGGCTTTTAAAGCCAAAAAAGCGGAGATAAATCCCTTGATAATATGCCCCTTTTTTAAAGTTTATTGGGATAACTGAAGATTTCTAAAGACTGTATTATGGATTTTTTTGTTTTTGGTCTTTTCTTAAGTATATAAAAATATTGGATATTTTTCTAAACTGGTGTGGTGTCCTTTTGTAGTGCTTAAACTGTGTTACTGTTGGTTATGTGCAAAAGCTATACACAATGCCCCTAAGATAAGCCTGACTGCTCGTGCCAAGCTACCAAGGGGGTGAGCAGGGGTTATTTTAGGAGTGTAACTCCCTTATCCTGACCAGAAGAAAGGGTCTCTACTTGGACAAAGGTGCAAACCCTTGTCAACTAGAGACCCCCATTTTTAACAGTCTCACTTCGTGCAAACCTACAACTCCCACCCCAGCTGTTACACCTCAGCTCACTGATACTGCCACTTCCTATGTCCATTGCAACACCACGCTGATCTTGTGCCCCCTGTACCCCTAGTCCTGGTTGCTGTTGAGACAACACCACCATCTATAGTTCAGCCAGGAAACAGTGGGATGAGGCACACTGGGTCAAGGCCACAGGGTAGTGCGGGTAGGGGTCGTGGGAGGGACACTGCGGGCCAGCATAGTGAGGCCACTGGGTTGACTGTCATCTAGGCCACCCTCAACCGAGTCTTGGGATCCCCCCAACAGTCCCAAGACATAATGGGCCAGGTACTCACCGAGCCCCGGGACATGAAGCAGTTACAGAGGGAGCACAATATACAGATGGAGAATCTCAACTACAATTTGGGCTCCCTGACTAGGGTTCTGCATGACATTCACAGACATATGTGCCGGGCTTTTCCAGCAACATCTACCCCTTTCTGTGGTCCTATAACATCTGGTCAAAGTACATTTGCCGCAGCCACGGAAAGGGAGGCCGTGCCACAAGTAGAAACAATGGCATCCACCCCAGTCCCTACAACTGTGGATCCCTCCCACAGAAGGGGACAGTCATCCAGACTAACAGCAGGGCAAGATGGCAAGACCTTTAGCACCACCAGCAATAGACGCTGAACCTACTTTCCTCTGGTGCTTGAGTACCATTCACTATTTGGAATATTTTCTGGACACATTTACCTTTCTGATGCCAGTTGTATTTTGGACATTATACTTCAAACAATTTGGCTCTTCAAGAATGTTTTCATTCAGCATGAATGTAAGAATTAATTTATTTTTTGGTTTGCTTTTTCATTCTCATCTTGTTTTAGTTCATTAGATTTTGTTTAATAAAATCATGACTCACAAAGTCAAAGACTTGTGTTGCATTTATCAATTCAATTAATTGATTTGTTTCCTCCATCATACATTTACAATTTCAAAAAGCAAATGATTAAGTAATCATAAATGGATAGCAAGTAGGTAATGTTTCTCCCAAGTTCTCAACCATGGCAACAAAATTCAAATATCAATAACTCATCAACTGGTAATTTATCACATTTGTTAAAGGTTTGTTTGTCAACATGTTCACTAGCATCACAATCCATACATGACACAAATACTCAGTACTATTTTCACATCCCCAATACTAGACCATGACAATATGTAAGTAGGGGATAGAACAAAAACATCCCAATTCAATAGGCAAATCATTATTCAATAATAATAGCAATGGTCAAAATCATGCAGGACTACATTTGGTAGACACTGTATCATTCCAATACACTGTACCAGTATCTGGGAGAATGTCTCAACCAATTTTTCAGTGGTGCGCTACAGGAGTATGTCCTACAATAATGAGACCCATCAACAGCTTCATATACATTACACTGAATGAGGGTTTAGGCAATGTGAAGGGGTTTTAGTATGCTTTGGCTCCACTACCACAGATGGTTTGAGCAACTGATAGCACACATGTTTACTTAGTGGCAACACACGATAGTATATGAATCCAATGCAATTTTCAAAACTTCCATACAATAACTGTGCAAGTTGTCTTGATACAAGATATATAACCCAATGTCTGGGTCTGTCTTTCCCAGGATGAACTCATGGTACCTTTGTACTTCAAAACAGCACCATATAACTGCAAATGTCACAACTTTGAAATGTCTAATTGAATATTGACATGGTGAAGATACCTAAAACAGATTAAAACAAAAAGATGACTTATGAAACATAATAAAATAGACACATTACAAAGTAATCTTTTTGAGGCTACATTTTCAAAAACACAATCAGAGACAAACAATGAAATTGAACACAAAAGTCAGTGTGCCGAATCTTTGATCAACAAAGATCTGTGGCCTTGCTTTCCCTAAACTTGCCCTTCCTAAAAAATGTCCAGCACATACTTTTTTTCCTCCTTACATCAATAGTTGGTTTAACAGTTAATATGATGATATGTAAGGAGATACTTATTCTCATGTGAAGAAGTTGTCACTGACATCCTGATGTAAATCAACTACTTCCTCCTCATCACTATCATTTTCATTTGGCATTTCAGGATCCTCACCCAGTGGCTCTGCAGGGTCACCATCCTCTGCGATGCAAGGGATGTTCTGTCGCAGGGCTATGTTGTGCAGCATGCAGCAGACAATGGTGATTTGGCACACCTTATCAGGTGAGTAGTGGAGGGCTCCACCAGTCTTGTCCAGACAGTAAATCTGGACTTTCAGACACCCTAAAGCTTGTGCCACCGGCCTCTGTGTTCTTCCATGGGTCTCATTGAATCGTACTTCCCCTGGTGTTTTTGGATTCCTCAGCAGTGCTAACAACCATGGTTGGTTAGGATAAACTGAGTCTCCTAAATGGAAAAAACGTAATGAGCCAAGATAAGTAACACCATTTCAGATCATTCACCTTGAAATTACCCAAACAATATTATGTTAGATTGTACTTATCAACAAGCCAGGCCCTCTCACGTCCAAGTTGTGACAGTTGCAGGGGTATGCTGCTTTTCCATAGTACAAAGGAATCATGGGCTACTCCAGGGAAACTAGCACAGGCACTTGCGATGTACAAATCAGCTAAGTAGACAACTTGCACAATGACTGAATAGAAGCGATACTGATTCTGATAGACTTGTTTCCTGGCATATGGTGGCACTAAGGCAATATGTGTGCCATCAATTGCTTCAACCACGTGTGGTAGGTGACCCAAACCAAACCATAGTGATCGCCCTTCACATTAACAAAATCCTCATGTTGTGGAAACTGGATGAAGCTGGTGATGTCTCTCAACATTGACCAAAGAAGGTCTTGTAGCACATCACTGAAAGTTGTTTGTGATATTCCAGCAGATACTGCCACAGTGTATTGGAATAACCCAGTGGCCACAAAATGAAGTACTTCCATGAGTTTGACAATTGGTGTAATAGATGTGGGATTTCTGCTGCGAGGCAGAAGATCTGGCTCCAGCTGATGACATAACTCAAGTATATCTTTTCTATTCAATCTGAACTTTTTGACAATGTCCCCTTCTTCCATGGTGGCAAAGTCTGGAAATGGCGGTACACTTGGTTCTGCAATCTCCTACTCTCCCATGGTTAAATGTATGCATTGAAAGAATTGTGAAAAGTTTTAGACATTTTTCACAGAAATTATTAATACAAATGTAATGGTGTGCTAAAAATATATATGGTTTCACTACATATTTTTAATCTAACATTTTGTTTGGCATATTTAATTTCACAAATGTCATTTTTTAGCTGTCAATATTTTAAATATGAAAGAATGTGTAAATAAAACATTCAGAATGTATTATTTACACATTCTTTTTTAAAAAACAATTTCAACCAAAATACCATCAGCGGTAGTGTAAACAACACCGTGCAAATATCACATTTAACCACAGTAATGCTCTACATATAAATGTTTTTTTTAAATACATGAGTGTCCTTCAAAGTTTGAATATGTAAATAAACTAGCCACCATTTTGAGTGGAGGTATCTCACTAAACAGTCACAAACACACTATTTGACGTTCTAAAATGGCAGACGTCTGACCTTGCCATCAGGACATTTATAATCAGACGTCAGCGGTGGAAGTTGACCGTGTAGTGGGTTTAAACTGCATGATGGACATAGCCATAGGCAACGTACGATGGCCAATTGACAACCGCACACATTACGTACATGTACGCGGCGGTTTAAAAAAGCTCACTTGCCTCCTAACACTGTCATCAACATCATCTCCAATTTTGCTGCTTTTTGTGACCTCTAGGTGCAACAATGCCATGTTTTGCAGGTGAGAGGGCCCCTGCATTCTTGCCAGAGGAGATGGAGTTGCTGTCAAAGGAGTTCTTGTCCCTGCATGGCCAGCTCTATGACTCACCAGAGGAACAAGTACATGTTTGAAATGTATATGTGAATCTGTCTAACTGTTTTATTTCCATGAACACAGGCTACAATGTCCCTTTGGGTTCCCTAGTCAAATGTAGTGGTTGATGAGAAGTGTCATATATTGTGTTCCTTACATAGGACAATGATGTTGGGGATTTGTTAACACTTTACAATGTGAAAAAACAACAACAGTAGTATGTGTTGTGTGTTTAATGCTCTAGATTGTATTTGGTGTGCATGTAGAGATATATCCATGTATATTGTAATTGTAATTGTATTTATATATTGCTTCCTACCCCTGACGAGGCGTCAAATCACTTTTTGGCGAGTAGCTCGCTACTCTGAGCCAGAAAGGATTAGAGATTAAATATGACTTAAATTGAGTGGTGCACATGTGAGTCTGTTAGTTGGATGGAGTGTGATAATGGAGAGTATGAAGAGGGAAGAGTCTAGAAAGTGTTTGTTTGGGAGATCATAGTAGTAAGATGAGGTTTGGGATGCCTAAAGGAGAGATGGAGGAGGGAAGTCTCTCTACAAAGTGATTAGGTAGATCACAGTAGTAAAACAAGGTTTGGGTTGAGTCAAAAAGGGATTCATGATTGAACAATTTAGAGTGATTTGTTTTGTGAGATCACAATAGCAAATTGAGGCTAGGAGTGAGACAAGGAGGGGTAGAGGAGGCAAGAGCCCAGAAGGGGTTATTTTGGGGATCATAGTAGTAGAATGAGGTTTGGGATGAGTCAAGAAGTGGAGGTGGATGATATATTGAGAGAGGTAGGATGAGACAGAGAAGTGCATTTGAGAGAGTGAATGTTTTTTCTGTTTTTATAATTTTTTCTACATTAGGAATAAAGCAACAAACACACAGTTTCATGATCACACAAAAAGGGTATACATGTATAAGGAAGACAACACATAGAGATTCAAAGTCGTATTGCATAAACTCAGACCTCCAAGTGCTGCACTTGAAGCTAATTCATCTATGCATTTTTATAACATTGTTTTAAATTAGTTTTATTTTAATTGTATCGTTTCCTCAACACCTCAACAGTGAAGCACCTGCAGACAAAATATCCACGAAAATATTTGCATACTGTGACAGACAAACAGAACAGAGACCCACAAGCATCCAATAAAACAACTCATATGAAAACTATGCAGTGGCCCACAAACACATCAAGCATAGAATTATCGATTGTCAAGCAGACCCAAAGAACATCTATATATTTCAAAAACTATAGCCATTATACACATTTGCACAAAAAAATACACAGATTTAGATACATATATATATAATCAAATGCCGTATGTCTCAAAGACTTGTGCACCTGTAAGTCAGATGTATCCAGTGCCTAGTCTTTTGACAATGTCTTCATCAAGATGAATGATCTGTGGAGGCCAAATGACACCTCCATAATATAGTCTACGCGAGGAGACGTGGCCTTCTTATTGCAAGATATTGCTGGCCCGGGCTTCGGCAGTGGCTAAGCTTAATATTGCATGGAGTTGGGGAGCCATCTCTCCCTCGCTGGATAGAGGACTGGGAAGTGGATCTTGATAGGTGTCAGCAAGTGGAGCACACAGTCCATCTCAGCAGGGGTTGCTTTGTAAATGGGAATAGGTGTGGGGGATGGCAGAGCTACAGGGGTATTTGCCTGGCCATGGAGTTGTGGATGTTAAAGTTGTACCATCCTTGTGACCTAGTTATGTTTGGTGGGAACTGGCCATGGATTACTTACTGACTATATATAGAGTTAGTGCTTTTGGCCTGATGTCTTACACTATTGTGTTCTGTCTTGTCTAAATCAGTACTGCCGATTGGGCACCTGTTGAATAAAAAAGAGTTTGCAAAATAAAAACTAACAATAGATAGTAATTCTCTCCTGAATCTTTAGGGAGAAAGTGCACTATTGGCAAAAAGATGTCACAAGAAATCAAACAAAGATTGTGTCTGAGAAAGAGAAATGATGTGGGAAAAGGCGGGCCAATCAGTGATTTCCCAGCCAAATTTCCACTTATATTCAGGGATACTCACTGTGAAGAACATCTTGCTATTGCATACATGCCATAAGCTAGGTAGGGCAGACAACCAAGAGATGGCATCTACCAATGTTACTGGGTTGAACATTGCTATGAGAAGCAAGAATAATTTGCTTACCTGTACCATTAGTTCTCCACCATGAGCACCGTTACTACATTCCTAAAAATTAAAGATCTGTTCATACCCGCGGTGGACTTGTGGGTTTGGGATGTTTCGGAGTGGTCATTGGCTGAGGAAATACTTCTCTGATGTAGACGTGCAGATGGCAAATTGCAAACAGACCTGGAAGTATGGGGTGATTTGTGCAACAATTTTCTGGGTGTGCAGGGTACAGACAGCGACTCATCTTTATCTATTG
Organism: Lissotriton helveticus; assembly: GCF_964261635.1. Classification (NCBI taxonomy): domain Eukaryota; kingdom Metazoa; phylum Chordata; class Amphibia; order Caudata; family Salamandridae; genus Lissotriton; species Lissotriton helveticus. The sequence goes on from NC_136062.1 coordinate 81,363,095, forward strand.
GAGATGGACTAGTACACACTGTGCAGAATGTCTCGGGAATGCATTGTACCCTGATTTATGTCCAATGTGTTACTATTATTATGTACTGCATTACAACTGGATTTGTAACTCTGGTGTGCACAAAATGTACTGCTCAAGTTATCTACATGCAACCCATTTTTGACAATGCTAGCGTTGTTGCTTGTTCTTGGTAAAATGATAAATGAAGTTTAAACATCAACAAAAACTGAACAAACAGGCGTGAGAGAATTCAGTCTGTGATGCATGATTTACAAATAGGTGATGTTGCAGATACGTTTTCCTAGCACAGAAAGAGTAGGAACCTCTGGTTGTCATAAAGAGAGCACAGGGTGTTCCCGCCTCATCTAATGAGGCCTTTAGTGCAGGCTCTCTCTTGGCCTATGTCCAGGTACTCAATGAGATCATTTTTGTTACACAAGGGAACCCAAGGAAGCAATATGCTAGGGACCTTGGGGAATTATATCTTTTTACAGGACAATGGTCCCTAGACAGGAGGAATTTTTAAAAGGATAAATATAGACTAGATAGGCACTATATTCATTGTCCAGCCAGACAGTTTTATTTTCTGATAAACAATTTATACAAAAGAATCTAGTGTGATAACAGCAGGACACCAGCCGATGTCCAACTAACACACTTAGGAAAAGGACAAACAAAGAATATTGGAGGCAATTTAGACAGTCTGTGTAGTACAATACACAGTCAGACAATATTAATTGCACACTATTGCTAGCGTCAAATAGCACAATTCGTACACATATAGTGTGACAAGGTCGACGACGTTTCGAACCTATAGCTTATTCTAGGTTCATCTTCAGGACATCAAATGTATGCCTACTTATTTAAAAAGTCACAATCAACTTTTTAGCCCTTACTATGGGCGACAATTGCCACAGCATATATTAATACAACAAAGCAAAAGAAAAAAGGGGGAACAAACAAAATACACAGATTAGGGCATTTCTTCAATAAGAGACATGATCACACAATCAAAGTATAACAGATGTTGGTTACACCAAATATGACCCGTATAGAACCAAAACATTCAGATGTGCCAGATTCAATTCAACATTCAAAATTGTGAGCATTAATCAAGAGTAAGATAAAAATTACAATTGGGTCAAAGGACAACAAGTGACATAACGGCGCAAATTGTGCCCAGTGAGATTCGGTTGCCATAGTGATGTGACCCCAAGCGGAAAAGGAGAAGTGGCCAGCAAGTGATTTCTAGAGAAGTTATCCCTACACCATAAAAGCCAGCACCTAAAAATAATAAAATCAGATGCAGCATGGGAGTGAGTGTACCTGCAAGGCTGGTATGAAGGCCAAATGCCTGGGTATTATGGAAATGGTACACCTAAACCATAAAAGTCAGTGATTAGCAAGAGATTAGCAAGAAATAAAACAATAGCCACACCGCTAATGAGAAGAATGCAAAAGCCGATTTCCGCTTACCGAATGTACAGCAGGACTACCGCAACTAATTGGAAGAAATGCTGGAAAGAAACCAATACCGTAATTACTGAGTCGTAATTACAAGAATTAATGGAAGTACGGATGGGTCGGGAAGGGACTGACTAAACAGCGGCACGCTCTTACCGTCAAGTTGCTTAGAACGGGCCGTCAATGCGATCCGCGATCCAGGGGAAATTGCCCACACTGCCATGAAGACCGATAACCAGGAAGTAAGGGTAGCGGGGTCATGTGACCACAAATTGTCCATTCTCGCGCCTGTATTTTAGAACAGTCAGTGAGCATAGGCATATAGTAGTATTGCAGACACCAAGCATTCATCCAGCCAATTGTTAAATACGTGCGGCCATATTACAACTCGCACGTTCTTACGATGGTTAGTATTCAGTGATTAATTAAGGCCACATACTGTAAGAACTACAATAAGGGAATTTACATCAGACCAGTGCATCGAAGTTAAAGCCCGGCGGCGGCCAAGTGGTGACAGGAAGTCCAACCAATACTAATGGGGCAGACATTTTGGAAGGGTCGAGAATTAAGACAAATTACATACACAAGAACGTGTCAATAAAAATGTGGAAAAAATTAAATAGTGCACACCTCGTAATAGTGTACAATAAAACCATTAGCAATTAGTTCATTCATATAAAACCAATCAGTTAATTAAGCACAAAAATGTACGGTTCTTTCAGGATGATGGACAAAGTGCAACATATAGCTTTTGGTGAGGACTAGGACTACATAATTACCATCAATCAATTCCTTAGTTGAAACACAGTTTTAGAGCAAAGAACAATAATAATACAAATAATAATACCGAACCAGTATATACAGAATCCAGCATTATTACAAGATTGTGCAGCACACAATATTCCAATGTTTTCCAATGTGTAATTCATAATAATGAAGTCCAGTCCTCGGCCCGGTTGAGCCCATTATGAATACTTTTGGTTTTGAGTATCCAGTGGAGTTCTTCCTTGTTTAGAAGTTGTTGCACATTGGCCCCTCTTGGAGGTATTTTGATTATGGTGATGATAGTCCATTTGAAATCCAATTCTGTGTGAGCTTGTGCATTAAAATGGTCAACCAGTGGCGCGTTGGGCGTCTTTCAATGCTGTTTGCAGACGGTAAAGCAGCATGCTATGTTCAACAACGAGGTCACCACTCGAAAGAGATTACTCAATTGGTATAAGTTAGGTCTACTCTCTAAAGATGAGTTTAGATTTCTGAATGTTGAAAATCCCATTGTTCCATTCTTGTATTTTCTTCCTAAAATACATAAGTTGACATCCCCTGTACCTGGGCGCCCGATCGTCTCGGCTATTGGTAGTATCAATGAAACGATTTCCAAATATGTTGACTTTTTTCGACAACCCCATATGATTTCTTTACCCTCGTATCTTAGAGATACCACAGATTTTCTAAACAAGGTGAAAAATGTATGCTGGCATTCTGACTTTATATTTCTGGTTATGGACATTGAGTCATTGTATACCTCGATTAATCATTCACAGGGGTTGCATGCTGCAGAGTATTATTTGAATAAACGTGACATCAGGTTTCGGGGACACAACACAATGTTGTTGGAAATGATACGGATTTGTTTGACCTCAAACTATTTCAAATTCCAAGGCAATATTTACCAACAACTGCACGGTGTAGCAATGCGTTCGTGCTTCTCCCCCAGCTACTCATGTTTACATGCTGGCTGGTGGGAGGAGCGCGTGCTCAGAGTCACACACGCCAGATGGCTGCCACACATTTCCCACTACTGGCGCTACATTGACGATGTGTGTATTTTTTGGAATGGGACTGTAGCGGAGGCTTTGTCTTTTGTCAATGAAATCAATACTAATGACTTAAACTTAAAATTCACAGCATCTATTAACAATGAGGTAGCAGAATTTTTGGATGTACAATTGTATGTGGAGAACGCTGAGTTAAAAACTAAACTTTTCCGAAAATCCACCGCAGGAAATTCCATACTGCATGCCCATAGTGCGCATCCTATCCACACTATTAATAGCATCCCTTACGGCGAATTCATCCGAATTCGTCGTATTTGTAGTGATGAAACAGCTGCCAAAACTTGCTTAGATTCCTCTGTACAGAGATTTCTCAGGAGGGGATACTCCAAGAAAATATTGGAGCAGGCCCTTGCTAAAGCGAAGTCTCTTGACAGAAACACTCTGTTAGAACCCAAATCTACCAATTTGGTTCATCGAACTGATTGCTCTGTTAGACTAATTACCACCTTTAGTTCGCTGGAGAGAGCAATCAGACGGATCATTTGTTCTGAATGGCCGATTGTCCTCACTGATAATATTTTTAGTCCAATTCTTCCAAATCTGCCATCTATTACATTTAGAAGAGCACCCTCAATGCGTGATGCACTAGACAGACCAATGCCGGAAGTTCTGCCTAAAAAATCTTGGCTCCATAAGACTGTTTTTTTTAAATGCACTTCTTGTCGTGCATGTACTTTTGCTTGTAATTCAACACACTACACATCAGCTTTTAGTGACATCAAAATTCCGATAAAAGAACATTTGACTTGCAGGTCAGACTTTGCGGTCTATAAACTCAAATGCACCTGCAATTTGGAATATATTGGGAGCACCAAGCTCCCTGTGCATAAACGTATTTTACAGCACATACGTGCAATTGTGAACAGTAACAGTGACTATCCTGTCGCAAGACACTTTAAGGCTGTTCATAATAACCGGTTGAAAGATCTAGAGTATACTGTCTTATGCTCAATACCAGTCCCCGGCCGGGGCGGTGATCGTGAGCATCTGTTAAGACAAAAAGAATCACATTTCATTCTTCTACTCGACACCAGAGCTCCCAATGGTCTAAATCTTACAGAAGATTTAAATGTCTTTCTATAATTCATCTAACTTCATCAACAAGAGAGTAAGGGCCGGAAGAAAACACTCTCATGCCCCTCATAAATCCATATATCAAACAACAAGAGAGTGTTAAAACGAGTAACAAACACAGTAGGTAAACAAATTTCTGTTCAGGACGCTACTAAACCCCAGAAAAGGTAGTTGTTTGCAGTAGGAAAAATAGAGTGCACGTGCTCAAAGATCTAGCTAAAAGAACCCTCAGGCTCCAATGGAACATTGGTAGCCAGTTGTCTTCATTGGGTCCTCTTCAGTAGCTAGAGAAATGAAAGTGAGTTAAAAAGAGTGTGGACCACTTCTCAAAATTACTTTAATAAGAGGGTGGCTCTAACTCTCTCTAGTATTTTTTACTATTTCTTCTCCTTCACTTGTTGAATTGGACTAAATGGTTCATTGAACAAACCTTTTTCTAGTCCAGAAAAATTATCACGTTTTTCACTCACTGTTTTTAAGAGAGTTAGAGCCACCCTCTTATTAAAGTAATTTTGAGAAGTGGTCCACACTCTTTTTAACTCACTTTCATTTCTCTAGCTACTGAAGAGGACCCAATGAAGACAACTGGCTACCAATGTTCCATTGGAGCCTGAGGGTTCTTTTAGCTAGATCTTTGAGCACGTGCACTCTATTTTTCCTACTGCAAACAACTACCTTTTCTGGGGTTTAGTAGCGTCCTGAACAGAAATTTGTTTACCTACTGTGTTTGTTACTCGTTTTAACACTCTCTTGTTGTTTGATATATAATTCATCTAAGACTATAATCTATGGGCACCTTAATCAAATCTGTGTTAAAAATACTTCTTTAAAAACCGCAATAGGTCGCTTGTTTATGAAATTCATAACTGTTATTCTATTTTTATGACTTTTGTTATCGTGGTTTTAAATTGGGTTCTTTTATCTATTTCCATTCTAAAATTTGAATTGTTTGATGCAATCAACTGCACTCCTTCTTTACAGTGTTCAAAACTATGCAATTCATTGTAAATCTATAAAATTGACAACATGAAGGTTCCTTTTTTCTGAGATTCTCTGCTGCTATTCTCGATGATTGTTTTTTAATAACACTTTGGTTATTCATGATTTAGCACGTTTAAACTACGTTCTTTTAATATATGTATTTTTTGTTTAATTGTAGGCCATATGTTTGCAACATGATTTTCTACTGCCAAACTACAATATCTATTCTAAAGAAAATTCCCCTTTGGACTACATTGAATTTGGATAATAATTAAAGTTATTGATGATGGACATTTCTAATGTAGATAAGATTTGAACATTTATTAATTTTTTGCTCATTTTTTGGCACCTTAGTATAATGTATTTTGATTAAGACACTTGTCGGTTATATCTTCTATTTTTATTTTTATATGAGTCATGAATTTTGTGTGGAGATACTATACATAATGTTGTTTAAATGAAATTAATTCAGGATGGACGTTTCCGATTGTGGATAAAACTTAGACACTTGTCGATTTTTGGCCTATTCTTTGCACTTGACTCTATAATGAATTTTGATTAAGGCACTTGCCGATCATTTTGTACATCTATAGGTGCTATGAGAGAGAGAAATTAACTTTTTTCTGTATATAATGTACATATTTGAACCAAATTCACTTTCTAAATGTCTTTTGATATTAAGTTAACAATTGTTTAACACTTAAGTACATAAGGGAGAAATGTTTTAGGCATTATAGTACTGTGACTGATGCAATATGGCGTTTATTTTAGTCTTTTCTTTAATTCTATTCCTGCACTTTCTTTTTCTAAATCGAATCACCTGTGCACTTATTATAAATTGTGGTTACTTTCCGGTGCGCGTTATGTGAACAAGCTCCTTTTAGGAGTGAAACGCGTCATGGACGACACCATGTCTTTTTATTTCATCTGTGTGGAATAAATACTTACTTTTCACTGGAAAACATCGTTGCAGCTTTTTTTGCCTAATTTAAAGAAACGTCACGGCAAGAGGTCCTTACCTGATGTATTTCACCGTGGATTGGTGAAACAGGAACATTGTTGTATATATATATATATATATATATATATATATATATATATATATAGATATATATCTATATATATCTATATATATATATATATATATATATATATATATATATATAGATATATATATATATATATATGCCAGGGAAGGTCCTTTCATTGAAAAGAACGGAGAAACACCACGGGGTACTGTGAGAAGGAGCTTTATTACTTGAGAAAGGGCATGACGCGTTTCGGCATTTTGCCTTTATCAAATGCCAGCTCTCACCCCAACTTAGCAGCAGTCCATTTGAATACCCCCAGTCGCTCCGCCTTTCATGGTCATCCTGATTGGTCAGCTGGAGTCACGTACAGACCTGTAGTTTATGTGGTAAACCACAGATCCCAGCATGCACTGCCACTGCATGCGAGGTAAGTGTTCCTCCCAACAACGGTGTAGTCCGTAATTATCAGGTTTTTACAGGAGCGCTGTTAGGGGCTGTAGCTATCAGGCTAATTTAAACGAAGCTTCCCTCCCGAGTCCCCAAAACGCCTCAAACCACACGAGTCCGCTCCTGGAAGTGGCCTGGAAAACTCGAATGCAGTGAATGAGATTCCTTTGTGAAGTCACAAACCGCAATCTGCAGCGGCCAAGTAACGAGGGCGGGTGTGGTTGGTCAGAGATTTTCACTACCGTGAAAGAAAAAAGTTGCAGAAGCTGTCCGGTTTGCTCTTTCCCTTTGCTGAGACGGGTTTCTCCCATGCGCGCCCGGGACTTGCGCGCAGAAAAGGCCAGGGAAGGTCCTTTCATTGAAAAGAACGGAGAAACACCATGGGGTACTGTGAGAAGGAGCTTTATTACTCGAGCAAGGGCATGATGCGTTTCGGCATTTTGCCTTTATCAAATGCCAGCTCTCACCCCAACATAGCAGCTGTCCATTTGAATACCCCCAGTCGCTCCGCCTTTCATGGTCATCCTGATTGGTCAGCTGGAGTCACGTACAGACCTGTAGTTTAGGTGGTAAACCACAGATCCCAGCATGCACTGCCACTGCATGCGAGGTAAGTGTTCCTCCCAACAACGGTGTAGTCCGTAATTATCAGGTTTTTACAAGAGCGCTGTTAAGGGCTGTAGCTGTCAGGGTAATTGAAACAAATCTTCCCTCCCGAGTCCCCAAAACGCCTCAAACCACACGAGTCCGCTCCTGGAAGTGGCCTGGAAAACTCGAATGCAGTGAATGAGATTCCTTTGTGAAGTCACAAACCGCAATCTGCAGCGGCCAAGTATATATATATATATATATATATATATATATATATATATATATATATATATATATATATATTACCTACTGGCGATAGCCAGTAGGTATATATAGTTAGGATTTTTTTCCTATGGGATTTTTGAAAATTCTATGTCGAATAACTTTGGCGTTTGAGGACAGAATTGGCTGAAATTTTCAGGAAAATGGAACATTTTGTTTCTGAGCAGCCCCTGAAAATTTGGGGGGGTTTCGTCAAGGGGGGGCCGAGAAAAAAGGGGGGTCCCAAAACGTGTTTTTCCCATGCAATTTTCCATAGGGCGGTTGGCCTCACTTTTAGCCTGAACGGCTCAATGGATTTACACCAAACTTGGCAAAATTGTAGGGACTGGTAGCTCGATGTGCCTTTGCTATGTCTCAAGATATAGGCTCCAGTGGTTTTTACGAAAATTAACTTTGAAAAATATATATTGGGCTACATTGGGCTATATATATGTTGGAGCCCAAATGTAGCCCAATGTAGCCCAATGTAGCCCAATGTAGCCCAAAGATGGCCACCAGAGACAAAAAAAACAAATGTAGCCCAAATATCAGCCAGATGTAGCCCAACTATAGCCCAATGACAGAATGTCCCAGAGTGTTCTAAAGAACAACTAGAGTGCTAACAGTCCTACTTATTACAAAGGTATGGCACACCTGAAGCCATCTTGATTGGAATAAAGTGGTAACTCTTAAAACATTTAATTTAAAAATGAACAAAATGAGGGGGTTCATTTTGCCATAGAAAGTATGATTAGCGAATATATGACGAAATCCCGCATACCATCAGTCCGCAAAAAAAATCCCGCATGTACTATTAGGCCGCAAATTAAAATAACGAAAACTTTTAGAACGAATATGCCTTTAGCATACACTAAACAACTAAACTACCCTAAACCCTAAAACACTACCCCCAGCATGACCCTACACTACACAAACAGTACAACACTACCCTAAACCCTAAAACACTACCCCCAGCATGACCCTACACTACACAAACACTACAACACTACCCTAAACCCTAAAACACTACCCCCAGCATGACCCTACACTACGCAAGCACTACAACACTACCCAAAACCCTAAAACACTACACCCCAGCATGACCCTACACTACGCAAACACTACAACACTACCCTAAACCCTAAACACTACCCCCAGCATGACCCTACACTACACAAACACTACAACACAACCCTAAACCCTAAAACACTACCCCCAGCATGACCCTACACTACGCAAACACTACAACACAACCCTAAACCCTAAAACACTACCCCCAGCATGACCCTACACTACGCAAACACTACAACACTACCCTAAACCCTAAAACACTACCCCCAGCATGACCCTACACTACGCAAACACTACAACACTACCCAAAACCCTAAAACACTACACCCCAGCATGACCCTACACTACGCAAACACTACAACACTACCCTAAACCCTAAAACACTACCCCCAGCATGACCCTACACTACGCAAACACTACAACACTACCCAAAACCCTAAAACACTACACCCCAGCATGACCCTACACTATGCAAACACTACAACACTACCCTAAACCCTAAAACACTACCCCCAGCATGACCCTACACTACGCAAACACTACAACACTACCCTAAACCCTAAAACACTACCCCCAGCATGACCCTACACTACGCAAACACTACAACACTACCCTAAACCCTAAAACACTACCCCCAGCATGACCCTACACTACGCAAACACTACAACACTACCCTAAACCCTAAAACACTACCCCCAGCATGACCCTACACTACGCAAACACTACAACACTACCCAAAACCCTAAAACACTACCCCCAGCATGACCCTACACTACAACACTGCCCAAAACCCTAAAACACTACACCCCAGCATGACCCTACACTACGCAAACACTACAACACTACCCAAAACCCTAAAACACTACACCCCAGCATGACCCTACACTACGCAAACACTACAACACTACCCAAAACCCTAAAACACTACCCCCAGCATGACCCTACACTACGCAAACACTACAACACTACCCTAAACCCTAAAATACTACACCCCAGCATGACCCTACACTACGCAAACACTACAACACTACCCAAAACCCTAAAACACTACCCCCAGCATGACCCTACACTACGCAAACACTACAACACTATCCTAAACCCTAAAACACTACGCCCAGCATGACCCTACACTACGCAAACACTACCCTAAACCCTAAAACACTAGCCCCAGCATGACCCTACACTACGCAAACACTACAACACTACCCTAAACCCTAAAACACTACCCCCAGCATGACCCTACACTACGCAAACACTACAACACTACCCTAAACCCTAAAACACTACCCCCAGCATGACCCTACACTACGCAAACACTACAACACTACCCTAAACCCTAAAACACTACCCCCAGCATGACCCTACACTACGCAAACACTACAACACTACCCTAAACCCTAAAACACTACCCCCAGCATGACCCTACACTACGCAAACACTACAACACTACCCTAAACCCTAAAACACTACCCCCAGCATGACCCTACACTACGCAAACACTACAACACTACCCAAAACCCTAAAACACTACCCCCAGCATGACCCTACACTACGCAAACACTACAACACTACCCAAAACCCTAAAACACTACCCCCCAGCATGACCCTACACTACGCAAACACTACAACACTACCCAAAACCCTAAAACACTACCCCCAGCATGACCCTACACTACGCAAACACTACAACACTACCCAAAACCCTAAAACACTACCCCCAGCATGACCCTACACTACACAAACACTACAACACTACCCAAAACCCTTAAACACTACACCCCAGCATGACCCTACACTACGCAAACACTACAACACTACCCAAAACCCTAAAACACTACACCCCAGCATGACCCTACACTACGCAAACACTACAACACTACCCAAAACCCTAAAACACTACCCCCAGCATGACCCTACACTACGCAAACACTACAACACTACCCTAAACCCTAAAATACTACACCCCAGCATGACCCTACACTACGCAAACACTACAACACTACCCAAAACCCTAAAACACTACCCCCAGCATGACCCTACACTACGCAAACACTACAACACTATCCTAAACCCTAAAACACTACGCCCAGCATGACCCTACACTACGCAAACACTACAACACTACCCTAAACCCTAAAACACTACCCCCAGCATGACCCTACACTACGCAAACACTACAACACAACCCTAAACCCTAAAACACTACCCCCAGCCTGACCCTACACTAAACAACCACCACAACTCTACACTACACTAACACAACACTACACTACACAACACTACACTACACTACACAATCACTAACCCACGAAAAAATTAACACAAACCCACTTACCTCTCTCGTCATCGTGGTTTTCACAACGCAAATGCATTTACCATACATGCCTTTAAAACGTAATTCTTTGTAAAGGCATGCGCGATAAATGCACATGCGTTTTGAAAAAATGCGGGATAATGGTATGCGAGGTCAATGACCTTGCGGGATAATGGTATGCGGACTGAAAGTCTGCGGGATAAAAAATGCGGGAAAATGTCTGCAAACCATGATTAGCAGCAGACTTCCCTGGTGAGCACTAGCTTTACTACAGTGATCTAATGAGCAACTAGAGTGCTAACATTCAGAATTTATGGCAAATGTGTGACACATCTGAATGCCTTCTTGATAGAACCAAAGTAAACAAGCATTGAAAATGCAATAGATCTCGCCCTCGTTTAAGTTAAAGCCATTCTGTTTGTAATGAGGTGGCTTTTTAGCTTTGCTTTTATTAGTGTTTTTAAAACTTTCATGTAAATAACATGCATATGTATGCATATATGTATATGTATGCATGCATTTATATTTATATAGATATGCAGATTATATATGTTTATATATGTATATAACCTACTGGCGATAGCCAGTGGGTATATATAGTTAGGATTTTTTCTCTATGGGATTTCTGAAAATTCTATGTCTAATAACTTTGGCGTTTGTGGACGGAATTGGCTGACATTTTCAGGAAAATGCCACATTTTGTTTCTGAGCAGCCCCTGAAAATTCGGGGGGGTTTCATCAAGGGGGGTGGAGTTCTGGACTTTTTGGTTCCGTCCAGAGGTGTCAGGGAAAACACCCGAAGACCCCGGAGTTCAACCTGTCTCGGTGCACAAACAAACAGAAACACGGGCTTCTCGATGGTGGCGTCAAAGACCAAAGGTTTATTACTGCAGGGACACAGAAGTCACAGAAACTGCACACGGGCAGTGTCTAGGAGCCTGTTCAATTTGTACAAAGAGGGTTGTTCCTTATATACTAAATATTCTGCTCGGGGCAAATTCTTTACATGTTACCACAGTTCTAAACATTCGTGTCTTAAACAATAAATATTTGGCGTTGCACAGGAATCGTCAACAGTATCTGATGTCAAAACATTACGAATGAGGGGTTCCCACTATTCCATCATAATCCCATGTCAATTTCTCATTCAAGACCCGGACCGCCTCATCGTAAATTTCGTTACCTCCCCCTAATAAAGGCCCAGAAGGAAAGGAGCAGAGCCAGGTGCAGAAGATAGAAAGACAGGATAAGAGATGTTTGTGGGTCGTAAATGGGCACGGTTACCAGCTTCGGCCGCCTAATCACGATCAGGCCAACGAACACAAGAACCAGTATAGCAGGACTGGCCTCAGGCTGGGGAGGCAGTTCTTGCCGAGTCATGCTGCCACAGCGTTGCTGGCCTAAGGTGCACGTGTCCCTTGCAAGGTGAATCGCCGGCTAAAGCCTACGTGTCCTTAGATGAAAAGGAGGTCATTGCGTGTCCATTGACTATGTGAGGGCAAGGAATACAAAATGGCTTCCGTGTTCTAAGATGGATGCCATGGGTAGAACAGAAATGTGTTTGTAACTGGAGTGCTCTTGCTCGTAGCATAGCGAAAACACCAGGATATACTAAATGGATCATTTGCGGTTCACTGATACCAAAATTATGTATTTACGACAATGTTACAAACACGAGTAAAATCGTCACGGAACCTCAGGGGGCCGAGAAAAAAGGGGGGTCCCAAAACGCGTTTTTCCCATTCATTTTTCCATAGGGCGGTTGGACTCACTTTTAGCTCGAACGGCTGAATAGATTTACATGAAACTTGGCAAAATTGTAGATATGGTTTGCCCGACGTGCCTTTGCTATGTCTCAACATATGTGCTCCAGTGGATTTTGAGAAATTAACGTTTAAAAAAATATATATATCTGTGACAGCGCTCCGGTTAGCGCCCCGGTTCGCGTACCTGGCGCGTAACGGAACTTCGCGAAGCGAAGCTGATTGGCTCTCCGGTGTCTGTCAACATTCTAAACAGTCCAGAGCGGCCGCCATCTTGTCTCTCGGTACGATCGAGAGACAAGATGTGGTGAAAAACGAAGGGGGAAATGAAGGAAAGGGGGCAAGGTAGACCACTCCTGACCCCCTAGGATTGATGAGGGGGATATTAAAGTGCCCCGCGGGGCAAAAAATTAAAAAAAAATTTTTTTGCGATTTTACGCCGTAGAGGCGCGTCCCGGTACCCGAACCGGGCAGCTCACCGGGCAGCTAACCGGGCAGCTAACCGGCAGCGTAGCTGTCAACATTGTAAACAGTCCGGAGCGGCCGCCATCTTGTCTCTCGGTAGGTTCGAGAGACAAGATGTGGTGAAAAAAGAAGGGGGAAATGAAGGAAAGGGGGCAAGGTAAACCCCTCCTGACCCCCTAGGATTGATGAGGGGGATATTAAAGTCCCCCGCGATTTTTCGCGGTAGAGGCGCTTCCCGGTACGCGAACCGGGCAGCTAACCGGCAGCGTAGCGGGAGTCCGCCATCTTGTGTTTTTGGAGCGTCCGGGTCGCGTACCGGGTAGCGTCCCGGTAAGCGTAACAAGGGGAAAACCAAGAGAAACGGTAAAAAAAAAATTAAGGGAATAGATTTCCAGCAAACTTGGCAAAATTGTAGGGACTGTTTGTTTGATGTGCCTTTGCAAGGCCTCAAGATATGTGCACGTGTGGATTTTGTCTAATTAAGGTTAAAAAAAATATATATATCTGTAAGTGTGCTCCGGCACGCTTACGTTACGGGTTTTGTTTGCGCTGCAGAGCCGATACGTCACGGTTATGCGACGCGTCATGAGGCGTCTCACGTGGCTACGTGATACGTCACGTAATAAAGAATATATTTTACAGCTATAGATATTAGCTTTTAAAAAACCAATGAAATTCACTGAAAAAACCATAGGTTATAGACCATATATAGTTAGGAATTTGCATTTACAAAACCTTGAAAATTCACTGAAAAAACCATAGGTTAGAGACCATATATAGTTAGCTGGACATTTTATTGACATAAAACCAATGAAATTCCATATATAGTTAGTTGCACTAACTATATATCGCGCACCCGCAATCCACTGCTGATGATGTCACATATTACATCATTCATGACATGGTCAGTGACATCACTGATGACATCACTGATGACATCTCAAATGACATCTCAAATGACATCACTGATGACATCATGACACACCAATACCAGTTACTACATACGCACTCACTGATTCCTACGTCTACACACACATTCACTCATTCACCCATACAATCACTCATACATACAGTCACTCATTATTACAACACTATCATATGCACTCATACACCTATGCAGACACTCACACACTGCCACTCATCCATGGAGTTACTCACACACCTAGTCAGTCCTGTAAAGGATCAATCACACTTCCATTTCCTCATCTATACAGTTAAACACAGAACACCATACTTCAGTGACATCACTGATGACATCACTGATGACATCTCAAATGACATCACTGATGACATCTCAAATGACATCACTGATGACATCATGACACACCAATACCAGTTACTACATACGCACTCACTGATTCCTACGTCTACACACACATTCACTCATTCACCCATACAATCACTCATACATACAGTCACTCATTATTACAACACTATCATATGCACTCATACACCTAGTCAGTCCTGTGAAGAATCAATCACACTTCGATTTCCTCATCTATACAGTTAAACACAGAACACCATACTTTTCACACATATACTAACACATACTTACTCTCTTATACAATCACTGATACAAGTACACATTGATATGCACAGAGTCACACACCTCCCAGCCAGCCACACACACACTCAGTCTTCCATACATCCACTCATTCTTCAATATGTAAAACATATTTAAACTTTACAAAAACACACAGACACTAGATGATGTCATCAGTGATGTCATTTGAGATGTCATCAGTGATGTCATCAGTGATGTCATTTGAGATGTCATCAGTGATGTCATCAGTGATGTCACTGACCATGTCATGAATGATGTAATATGTGACATCATCAGCAGTGGATTGCGGGTGCGCGATATATAGTTAGTGCAACTAACTATATATGGAATTTCATTGGTTTTATGTCAATAAAATGTCCAGCTAACTATATATGGTCTCTAAGCTATGGTTTTTTCAGTGAATATATATATATATATTCACGCTCCAAGATTGTCCACCTTATGAGTAGCACGCGAGCAGCAGCTTTATTTATGTGTAGGTGAGGACGGGGATCCGCTCGTAGACGCCGCTCCGTAATGGATCTGCCCGACGCGTTTCGAAGCTCCATCTGCTTCTCTTCAGGGGCTTTAACGGAAGCGGTGTGCGCACCCGTTACACTTCTCCAATTTCATATAACTCACCCGCCAATGGGAGGCTCCAATGAGACTTCTGGGAAGTGTAGTGCGGAAAGCACACAATCAAGTCCTGTATGGACTCCACGAGTGGGCCCGTCCTCGATCCCATGTACGGCTGCTACTTCACTGCCGTGACCCCCACGTTAACGGGGTGGTGCATACTCTGCGGCTGGACTGCCGCATATAGATTCACGCTCCAAGGTTGTCCACCTTATGAGTAGCATGCGAGCAGCAGCTTTATTTATGTGTAGGTGAGGACGGGGATCCGCTCGTAGACGCCGCTCCGTAATGGATCTGCCCGACGCGTTTCGAAGCTCCATCTGCTTCTCTTCAGGGGCTTTAACGGAAGCGGTGTGCGCACCCGTTACACTTCTCCAATTTCATATAACTCACCCGCCAATGGGAGGCCCAGTGTGGGCCCTTTGCGGACTTTCAAAGGGGTGTGGCTCCAGGTTCTGTCGTGTAGTGTGCGGTGTCAAGATGTATGTCTGGTAGGTGTGAGTGATGAACAAAAACAATACTAATACGAAACACAAATCAAAACTGTTGACAACGTTCCTGGCCCTCTCTTCCCAACTTCCCCCAACCCTATACTTCTGGAACTAAAGCATCTGTCGCCCTATAAACTAGCAAGTAACAGGCTAAACTAGAATACTTACTCCCATGAGTTGCATGGAGGACCCCTCCTCTTATGTCAGAAAGTACATACAGTATTGGCAGATTACTCTGATTTTATATTTCAGTGGTATATGAATGCCTGGACTCGATGGAATGAGTCCTCTTGGGTTTGCTGTTTTGCACTCCGATAGTGTTCATATCGCTGGGCTACAGGAAAAGTAAGAGACTATAGGTGCCAAGTCCAGAGTTCTAGGAGGGCTGCGATCAAGGGACAAATTGTCAATGGATCCTGTCCGCTGCCGAAGTGGGGAGCCTGTCGGCTGATGGTGTCTGCGGGTTCCCGAGCAGCTAAGCTCGGTGATTAAGAGGCTTTTTTGCGGCCTCCACGGCCTTTGCGTGACTGCATACTTCTCCTGCGCTGTTTAAGAGGTAACGGTCATGGGGCCCAAGACCCGGAAGGCACGGGCAGAGAGTTGGGACGGACCCCGAGGTGTCGCTCCTCAGTCAGCCAGGTCCAGGCAGATTGTGGAGATTCAAAGAAGAGCACTCTGTCCTGAAAGACAACACGGAGACGGGCTAGGAAAAGCAGTCTATATTGAAGAGTGTGCAGCTTCTGTTTGACATATGTGCAGGGTCGTCTCTGGGTCTGAACATCCTTAGTATAGTCCGGAAAGACCATTATATTGTGGTTTTGAAAGGTCGGAGTGCCCAAGATCTGCGCCTCTCTCAGGACGGCATCTCTGTACCTGAAGTTGAGGACCCTGGCGATGATAGACCAGTGTGGAGTGCCAAGAGGTGACTTCGGTGTGAGGGAGAGGTGGGTTCGCTCGATGGCAAAGCAGGCCGACAGTGCGTTGTTGGGCATCCACGATACTATCCATTTCTCAACGAAGGTTTCCATTTGACCCTGCTCAATCCCCTCCGGAAAACCCACCATGCGAAGATTGTTGCACCATGACCGATTTTCGGCATCCTCAGCTCGTCTGTGCAGGGCTTTGGTGTGGGTCTGCAGGTGGGCCATCTGTTCTTTTAGTTGGTGAACATCATCTTTGACTGTGGAGAGGTGGGATGCCACCTCTGAGATGTGGGCCGTGGAATTGCACAGGTCCTGACGGATGAGGGCCATGTGTACTAAGACCTCGCTGATCTTACACTCCACCGAGGCCTGGGACGTGCTGATCGCTTGTAGGATCGCCGTAAGGCAGCTTCCAGGGAGGGAAGGGCCCCAGCAGAACCCTCCATAGGGCCAGTCTCGACCGTGGTGAATTAACCCATTTTGGTTTGCGTTTGTGCGGAGAGCGCATTGGGGCCTCGATCCTTCCCCATAGTGGTTGGTGAAGGATTCGTCAACAGGAAGGGTGATGGTGAGTCTTGAGAAGAGTTCGGGAAGCCAGGGGATTGGGGGTCAGCCCTCGTTCCATTCTTAAGAAGCCGCAAAGAGTGGAATTAGGCCTGATGCTTCATGTTCAGGCAGCAGAGTTTTGCATTCCCTGTGTAGTCCCTGCTCCCGTAGGCAACAGCAACTAGAATGAGCCCAGGGGGAGGAAGTCAGCCCATCGCCCGCCAACAAGCGTGCTGGGTCAGGGATGCCTCTACGTGGATTTAAGTGGTCCCGCTTGAGTCCCAAGGTGGGAGCAGAGCCGGACCTTCAAAATGGGGCCAACCTCAGATCTGCCAGACGGCGGTGGTATGGGTCCACAGCGGGGTATCAGGATACAGTGGCGTCCACCTTGCAGTAGGGTAAGCCCAGGGGGGTCGTCCGTGGATCAAGAATGGGTGGAAGATACGTCTCTTGAAGTCACCTCATGGACACCTCTCCCAGAAAAAAGCCCAGGGACCCAGCTCACTTCAGTGGCCCCTCAGGGAGTCAGTGTCTCTAGTCCGGGTAGTGGGTGTTTTAAAGCCTGGAGGCCCCTTCGATAGTCAGTCACTGCGGACCTGTGAGTGGTGTCTCATTGCAGGAGGAGGAGGAATGCAGCCGTTATCGCATTAGAAGGCTGTGAGAGGCAGGGCTTGACTTGTGGGCCGCGCCTGTAGGGACAGCCAATCCAGGATTGCCACAGATCCCTCAGACCGTCCTAGGCCTCAACCATTTCCCACAGAAACAGGAGGTGTTGGGTTGAAAAACAGCCAGCGCATCCTCCAGGCCAGCTGGACAAATGAAGGAGGTGAGACAGGAGGAGGTGTGGTTCAATGGAGGTGAAACATCTCCCAGGGTCCCGCTCAGTCTCAGCCCAAGGCCTCAAGCGAGGGCAGGTCTAGAGGGCCGCAGCGTTCAGAAGCCCTCAGAGAGCCCCAGTCCCGGGAAATCAGGCAGCCAAGAAGGGTAATTCCTGGGGTTGGAGGCCCCTGCAGGATCACAAGTCCCGGAGTTGCCGGAAACAGGGGGCACTCACCTTCACCCGGGAAGGTTGATGAAATGCAGAGCCTGGCTTGTGGGTCGGTGGGCCAAATCAGGCCCAGGCAGGTCACTGTCACCTCAGGGCCGCTCCGCCAGCATCGCAGGCGTGGCACAGGGTTGCATTGTGTCGTCGCTCTGCGGGTGGATCTCCACGGATGAGTTGGCAGTTTTCCCCCCTTGAGGCCTAGGATTCGGATCTTTTCCCCACCGTGGGCCAATGCGTTGGCTCCGGGAGGAGGAAGAGGCCGCCAGATGTCCGGAGGTCAGGCGTGGATCCTCTCGGTGTCAGGGATTGTCTGGAATCTTCAGGTAGTTATCTCTCTGCCCCGGTCACTTTACTGTGGGTTACTTCCACCCTCCTGGGGGCCTCTAGGATGCTGGGCCAGATCCGCCATGTTGTGTGGCCACGCTGCAGTCTGCAAGGTGAGATGGCGGTGATCTGCGATAGGCGGATGCCACAGGGTCTTTCCTTACCTCAAGGTGAGGTAGCCGTCGCAGGAGAAGGGTATTGTTCTCCGGGGATAGAAATGGGTCGCCGATGGCTGCGGGATTCGGAGCGGATGACAGAGGGTTCCGGAGCACTCTTAGAGTGCGACTGCCATCTTGACACTCCAAGCCACACCCCCGGAAGTTAAATATTTTTATTTTCAAAAGCCAACTTACAACTATTCCACACCTGCAAAAGCTGTAGATGGCAATTTTATACTAGATTACTACAGTTGTTTCTGAATGTATGTAATAAACAAAAAGTGAATCCATTACTATTTCTATTTTTTTGTGTCTCTGAGACATAAGTAACATTTCTGTTACAGTGCTATGTCATCATTTAGAACATTTACAGTTCAAGATAATCATATGGTAGTAGTCATCATGAAAAACTGGGGAAAAGCAAATCTATTTGATTGTGAAAAAAAACATGAATGCTGTGCATGTCCAACTGTTCTCATATCTATCTAAATAATGTGATATATGTGAAAACATAGAAGACATCAATAATTATAGTAGATTACTAAAAATGCCCTCAACCATGTCAGGCCACATAGTAACATATCTACTTAGTTATGTATATGCAACTCAAAAGTACCTTTGTAGCTTTATGACAAAGGTAACTTTGCAAGTTAGAATTCTTCTTGTAAACTAAGAAGTTAACTGCCTTGTAAATGTTTTTGGTAGTCTGTGAGTATTCTGTCCAACATGTATTGTTCTTTAAGTAGACTGTGTAGAGTCCTGATGCTTCAGTCTCTCCATGATGAAAAGTTATAACACTAGCAGTGTAAGTGTGTCCTGCAATACACAAATAGATGTTTTTGTTATTGAGAGTACATATTTGTATCATCAAAATGGGATCTTTGGTTACCATTGTTAAAGTAAGTGTGGAGATAAGTTCTGATTTACAGTTTGGACGTAAGTTTTTTTGAACAGCTTTACATATTAAATTCTTAAATGCAATTGATTTGCAATCCTATAATGGTTGATAAAACATCTCTTGCGGGGTCCCCCACGGCTCCGCACTGTCCCCTCTCCTCTTTAATATATACCTACAGCCTCTGGTGGCAGCGCTAGCCAAAATGGACTGCCGAGTATTCAACTATGCGGATGACACCCCACTCATCATGAGGATCGATAAAAAACCAACCCCTGGAGCGATTTGTTCTGGCCCCAAGAGTTGGGGGCCACTCCCAGCCCAGCACCCGTTGTGAAAAGCTTGGGCGTTAAGAACGACTCTGCGGTCTCTATGACCAATCAAGTCAATTCTGTGGTCGGAACATGTACAGGTCTTCTAAGACAGCTGAGGAAACTGGTTCCTCTTCTCTCAGTCTCGTCATTGAAAACTATTGTATCAGCTACTATTGTCTCGAGACTTGACTACGGCAACGTGCTTTATGTCGGGCTCCCCCAGAAACTCACTAACAAATTGCAGGTGGTGCTGAATGATGCAGCCAGGCTGATCTTCAGGCTGCCCAGAAGAACTCACGCCACTTCCTTGCTGCGCAAGTTGCTCTAGCTGCCTATCAAGCAAAGAGCGAAGTTTAAGGGACTGTGCATTACCCACAAAGCTCTACATGGACAAGCCCCATGGTACATAAAAGAACGCCACTCAAATATGTGCTAGGGCGCGCGCTGCGCTCAGCAGAAGCCGGCCGGCTGAGATGCCCACGATGTAACACCACATCCAAAGGGGGGCGAACGTTCTTGGTCCTTCTGCCACAACTTTGGAACCAGTTTTCCGTCACTCTCCGTAAAGAACCCAGTCTTCTTCACTTTCGGAAACAGCTAAAAACTATTATTTTTAGGGAAGCATTAGATACGGCCTAGGACCTTTCGGTACCATAGAGACAATTCCGCCTTTACTTCTTCCAAAGCGCTAAGAGACCTGCCAGTATCAACACGCTATACAAGAGCAAATTAACATGACATATTCAAACCTTTCAAATTCTGTAACAGTGGAGTGTGATTGTAGGCAATGGAAGCATTCATATTCCTCAAGAGTAGCTTAGACCAAAGAGGTTGGGACTCGGGTGAATCCCATTAGCTATTATTTCTAGAACAGCCATACAGAACTTTTGAGCATCTTGTTGTTCATTAATAGAAAATCTGAAACTCACCTCTACACACATGTACCACATCCGTAATGCCAACCATAGAGTAGCATATGTGGTTGTCTGACAGAATTTGTTGATAAAGATTTATCAAGTTGTTTCAGAAATGACGATCTACATGCTAGTTTATTTTTTCTTTGACAGATGGTAAGTAGAAAAGGAGATTAACAATGACATTTCTATAGCAATTGATACCATTGTGATTTTGAAACGGAAATTTCCATTTCTTTCGCTTATTTTTTTAGGTTATTCCAATCCATCTATGTAATTCTAGTTTGATCTAATTTTTCTTTGAAAAGACATTCTAAGGATGGTCATCATTGAAGATCCTGCTGGGAATATGGCGGCCAGCTAGGAAGCCGGTCGCGGGTCGAGCTCCACTGACCTTATTTCGTACCTGAACTCCAGCTGGTGTGATGAAGTTCGGTAGCTGCAGTTAGTCGGCGTTGTGGTTTTGTACCTTTTGGAGTGCTGTTTCATCTGCCTTAGCCGGGTTTTCCTCCGGTCAGCTCCGCACAGTGAGTCATCCGTACTACGTTTCGAGGCAGCCTGTCGCGGTAGTCCAGTGGATTCTTGGGGCGGTCCGCGGCTGCGAGCTGCGGGGGCGGGTCTGCGCGGTGCTACTCGCTCCAGGTCCACTCCTGAAGCTGGAGGTGGAGATCGTAAGCTGGAGAAGCTTGTTGACTCCCGTCCGGGGGCAGTGACACGGTCCTGGATTTCTCTCACCCGCCAGTCAGTCTTTCTTTTTTCTTTTTTTCCAGACTCAGCGAGGCTAACGAGCGGTGAGCATTTTCACTACGTACAGACTATTGGGAATCTCACTGTTGGGACTGTTGGGAAGCTGGGAAGTTTTGGCTTTGGACTGCCCCTGAGCAAGGTACAGGAGTTTCTTTACCTGGGGTTTGTAGTTTAAAGTGTAGTTACCCCCCTTATTATGCCTGGTAGTTGTTTGACCCCGCTCTCTTATTCTTTCTGCCCCCTGGTACCGGATGTGTGGTGGACCAGCCTTTGCCCTTCTTAGAGCGGCTGGAGTGCTTGGTGCACCTCGCCGAGCCCGGCCCCGCTCGTCCAAGTTGACCCCTTTCATACCGGATTGGCCCAGGAAGGGCTTGCACACACTATGCATGTTGTCTATCAGTAAGTGCGCAGAGGACAAACTGGTCCCATACGGAGGTGTGCTCTGGGCCCCTGGCTATTTGGAAACGTTGTTGCCTGGACATATGCCACCATCCCATTGAGGTAAAGGCAGATGAACTAAGGTATGACTCAGTCTCCAGGAGCAGATGTAGGTCTAAGGAGTTATTCTCTGCAGTGTGGGGGAAAGAAACAGCCAGATAAAGGAGACCCCCGTGTGCAACAGAATGTAATCCGTAGTCTTGGTACTAGTTTAACTTTTGACAGTGAGACTCTCTCAGGAAAAAGATACAAACTAAGTTCTAGCACTATTTTAGGGAAGGAACTCCCTCCATGGGGGCGTGGCTTGGCCAGCTGCAAGATGGTTGCACTTTAAGTGAGCTCTGCAGGCCAAACTAATAATCCGACATCATCCTGCAGACGACAGCACTGACACTGCCAACAACTAGTGTTTCCCGATCGGGCATTACCTGATGTGTCAATTGGTACCTCTCCTGTTCCCTGGCGACCTGTGCTGGCCGAGATCTGCTGCCCGTTCGCCATGCTGGGCCCACTCCTAAAGGTAGGCCCGGCCCATCTCTTCCTGAAATCTGGCTGGACGCTTGGGGGATTCACACCGCCTGGAGGACGCCAGAGTTCCGCTGCGGCTGTTCGTGACGGGGTTGGGGGTCCGCGAGCTGACCGCCCAGTCCGAACGTTATGCGACTCCAGCGCCATAGCACTCCCCTTCTGGCGCCTTCCCTGCTGCCACTGGAGCCTGGTGACGGGAGCGGTGTACCCCCGCGCATCCCCACCGCGACAGCCTCGGATCGGCGCGTGCTCCTGGCCACTACCCTGCCGAGCGGTGCGGGGCGCCCTGAGAGTGCCCGCGTCCCGGCCGCCACTTCCAGCCGCACGATGAGCCTTGGTCTCGCCTCCCACGGCACCTGGTATCGGACGCCCACCCTGCTCCTTGGCTTTGCCGGTCCCTGGACCCCAGCGACGGCTGCTTCCAACTTATGGCTGGACGTTGACTGCCGTGGACTGGGATGGGTTTCCTATGGGTGATCTGCTTACAGCCGCTGAGTTCGGCAGGAAGCCCTGAACCTTCACCCACTCCCTTCTGCCACTCTCCGAAGCCCGCCACGTCTTCGCAGCATCACCTTCGCCTCCTGTGCCCGGTGCTACCACCGTTCTTCAGACATGCCTGTCCCTGGGCCGCGGCGGCTGCTGCCCCCTCCTTGTAGGCTTGCTCTTCCCCACAGTCCGGACCTGCTTTGGCCCCGGGGCCTGACTTGCACAAGCTGACTTGGGCTCTGGCCAGGCCCCTGGTCGGCCATTTTGCACTCTGTAATTTCACCCTTGCAGTGCTACATTGCAGCGTTTCCTGGCACGTTTGGGAAATCTGACGGCTCTCCTCACCTCGGGCATCCTGGCGGTGGCGGCTCCTTGATCATTGCCTGGGCCTTAATTGGCGCACAGACTTCTCACCTGCATTCACGCTGCAGCCTGTCGCCGGCCCAGCCCTGCCGCCTTCGGCCCAGTGGAACCGACCCCACGCTGTGCAACTGACCTCCTCCATTGTGGCCCCGTGGGCTCCCTTGATATCCTCTCTGCCTCTGGACTAAGGTGCCTTGCTATTCCTGTGTCTCTCTGCTGTACTGCCACCCAAGTGCCCGTGCCATCGACTACTCCCCTTTGATGCCCTACTGCACTCACTACCTGTAGAGGTCAGCCGCAGTGGTTTCCTGGTGCTGGAGTTTCTGCTCTCTTCTACTTTGACATGCGGTGGTGGGGTGGCCCACCCGCTGTGTCCTTGGCCGCTGCCCCTCTTGTCTGCTATTCCGCCCTTTGGTTCCCTGGTGACACCTTCCGCCTGAGTCTGACAACCATGGGGAGGACTGATCCTAAGCTGCCCAAAATCGCCTTTGACCAGCGCAGATCGACTCGCCAGAACCGTGTGGCACCGGACGGACGGGGGCGACCCTGCGGCTAACATGACCTCAAGGCGATTATGCTTGATGTTAAGTCCGCGATCACCAGAATCGCTGCCCAGCTCGACCAACTCTCTGCACACCTGGACTCGGTCAAGGCACGTGTGGACTCTCACGACAATCGCACCCTTCACGCTGCGTCTAGGATATCTCACAGTGACACGATCATCAGAAATTATTGCAGATGGACAAAATGCTGGACATTATCCGAAATAAAAACAAGGATTTGGAGGCGCGTTCACGTCGGAGTAATCTCCGCATTACGGGAGTTCCAGAATCCACCAATATATCCTGTATGGAGGGTTTCGTGGAGCAGCTTGTCAGGGAACTTTTCGGTGACTTTCTCCTCCTTTGTCTTTATTGTGGAACGCGCCCATCGTTCTCTCGGTCCACGTCCTGGTCCCGGATTACCTCCTCGACCCATCATTGCAAAAATTTTAAATTTCAGAGATTGGGACGCCATCCTTCGTGCAGCACATGACAAGGGCAAAATTAATCATCAAGGACATCCACTCTCATTTTACTCTGACTATACTCTAGCTGTCCAAGCTGCTCACCGCAAATTCCTCCCAGCTAAGCGGATCCTCCAAAAACATGATGTTGCTTACTCATTGGCCTACCCAGCAAAACTGAGAGTCCAACAGGGTGCAAAAACGCTCATGTTTCCTGACCCCAGAGACGCCCTTGAATTTGCCAGGAAACTTGATAAATCGTCCCGCTCTTCACCATCTGGCTCTCAGCTCCCTACAGTCGACCACCTCAGTGATAATGATTGAGCTGTTGTGATTTATTGGTTAATTCTGACCTGAATGCTGTCTGTTGTCCTCACAGCTTGGCCACCCTGCTTTACTGCAGGGGAGTATGCTGAGCTCTGATGGTGCCCTCACAGGATAATTCCCTTTCCTAACGTTGTTTTTCTTCTTCCAAGTTGCGGGTTCCTGGTGTGAGTAGGGGAGGTATCTCAGCCTGATTAGGGGTTTGGAGTGGGTGTGGGGGTGGCGGGTTTTTTGGTAACGTTTTTGGGTCGCAAGGGTGGGGTGGTTGGGAGGATCGGGTTTTTTTGGGAATGTGGTCAACTGCACTTTGTCTGTTACTGACTTGCCAGACACTGGTTTCCAGATTGCATTTGGTGCAGCGGGTTGGGTTGGGTTGTTGTGGGGGGTTTTGTAGGTTTTCCTATTATTTTATGGGGACTTTTTTGTTTCTGTAACCTCATCTGCCGTCTCTCATCAGAATGCATCATTTCACCATTAAACATGTTAAATGCACCATGACTGTTCATGACATCCTCCTCTTCCTGAATGGTACTGCTTTTCCTCCCCTTTTTATTATCTGCACACTGGAGGTTCCCCCTATGGCTGGGCCTTTCGAGAATTGCAGGCTACCGGCTGGTCCCACTATATGCTTCAGATGTCTGCCCCGTTCTCCTCCTGGTCAGGCCTTGCTTGCCCCAGCGCATTCACCGGCTCTTTCTGCTGTCTGGCCTCTTGCTCGGCGTCCCATGTTTCCCTAGTTATAGAATTACATGACTGACACCATATGTTGGACCTGGAATATCGGTGGTCTAAATGATCACTGTAAAGCCAGGCTCATTCATTCTCACTTGCATCGGCACAAGGTTGACATTTGCCTCTTGTAGGAAACCCACCTGCTGCCTGTGACTTCCACCAGACTCCAGTCGGGGCACTAGGGTGAATCGCACTCTTCTTTTTATTCCTCTTACTCTAGGGGTGTGTCCATTTTGATACTCTGGGGGCTCCCCTGGCACACTACTCAGGTTCTTAAGGATCCTGATGGATGGTATGTGATTTTGCATGGTTCCCTACTGTCCCAACCCATGACGATTTCTGCTGTGTACGTCCCTAATTCGGACAACACCGATCTCTTCACTCATATATGGCACCTCATCTCTTCCCTGGGCCCGGCTGCCCTTCTCTGGGGGGACGAGGGGATTTTAATGTTACACTTTCTGCTGTTTTATTTATTTATTTTAGTAGTTTTGTATAGCGCTCGCTGGACCAAAGGGTATTAGAGCGCATCACAGCATATACAATAATGAACAGATATGTGATACAGGGGAGTGGGGGATCATGGGGGTTAGGGCAGGCGGGGGACTGGCATATGGCCGCATGGTAGACGAGCACAGGGTAGGATCTGATATTCATCCATACATAATCGGTAATCGAAAAGTTTATTCATAGAAGGATTTCTTGAACTGCGCCAGAAGGTAGGATCTGATAATCTGATAATCAAAAAGTTTATACACAAAAGGATTTCTTGAACTGCGTCAGAAGGTAGGATCTGATGATAAACCATACATAATCGGCAATCAAAATGTTTATACACAGAAGGATTTCTTGAGCTGTGACCATGTTGTCAGTCTCGAGTATTAGTAAAGATGGAGTGTCGGTTGGAGGACTATCCAGGGTCTGTGAGTTCCCTTGAGGGCGGTTGAGGAAGAGGGCTTGAGTAGGCTCTCGACGTTTTGGACACGAGGGGATTGTTCTGATGTGGGGTGGGATGGAGTTACAGATCTTATGTGCTTTTCCAGCAAACGATTTGGCTGTGGTTCTGTGCTTGCGAGTTTTTGGCTGGATGAGCAGTAGAGAGCTGGAGCTCCTGAGGTTTCTGGACTGGCCTGCCCTTTTGAGTTTGGTGGCCAGATATTCTGGTTTACCTGTATGCAGGGCTTTGTGCGTGAGGCAGGCTGTTCTAAAGCTGGCTCGCAACTCCACTGGGAGCCATCTGAGTTCTCTGAGGGCTGGAGAGATGTGCTCGAATTTCTTAGTTCCAGGTGACCATTCTTGCTGCTGCGTTGAGTGTAGTCTTCAAGGGGGCAAGGTGGGCTTTTGCTGTCCCCGTCAAGGTAGCGATCCTGTAGTCTATTCTGGAGAGGACTAATGCTTGGGTGGCTTGTTGGAGGTCCTTGGGTGGGAGGAAGGGTTTTATTTTGCATAGTAATTTTAGGTTGAGAAAGGCACTTTTTTGCGGATCTTGCGATGTGTTTCTTCATGTACAGTTTTGGGTCTAGGGTGATCCCTAGAGATTTCACTGAGTCTGCCAAGAAGAGGTTACCATTGAGGGCATCATTGGCTTTGAGCCATTCTTTGATTTGTGGGTTATCATCTTTGTTGGACATGATTAGTATTTCTGGTTTTTCTTGGTTCAGTTTCAAGTGCTTCGGTCCATAATCACTGACGACTCGTTATCTGATGCCTGGCGTCAGATGTGACCCGAGGCCCGTGAGGGTACTTGCGTCACCGGTGCTTGGGGCTGATGGTCCTGTATTGATTTTTGGATTACATCGTTGGATGTCCTGTCTTGGCTAACCTCCGCTACTCATATGGCACGCACTTTCTCAGATCATGCGCCAGTCCAGGTTTGTCTTTGTCTTCCTCTCTCCCCACGGCATGCTTTCACATGGCAGCTTCCTCCAAACGCTCTCCCACGATTCCGTCTTCCCTGACGAGATCCAAACAGAGATTACCAACTACTTTGATTTAAATGTCGGGTCTGTGGACTCAGCGTCCATCCTATGGGAAGGCTTTAAGCCAGTAATATGTGGCGAGTGTATGTCTAAACAAGCTGGTGTCCTTCGTTCCATCCGCGCTACATTGGACAAACTAGAATTGGAGATTAACGCTTTGGACACCGCTTATGCGGCCCACCCCAGGTCGGAGACCCTGGCGCGTTTGCGTGAAAAGCATACTGAATTTGCTGAGGAGGCCGATAGGGAACTCTCCCTTCTTGGCAGAGAGGCCCGAGCTCATCGCTTTGGAGAGGGCGATAGGCCTGGTGAGACCCTGGCCAACCTCTTGCGCCCCCGTGCTGCGTCGTATGTTGCAGCTCTCCGAGATGGTGGCCCCACTAGAACCACCTCCCCGGATGAAATCAAGACCCGGTTTATGGATTACTATTCGCAACTCAACACCGCCCTCTCCCCTCCCTCTCGTGAGGCCTTGAAACAATATTTTGATACCCTTGAGTTCGTTTGGCTAGAGGACTACCATCGTAAATTCTTAGATGAGCCCTTCTCTAAGGACGAGATACTCGCTGCAATAAATAGTTTACCTAGTGATAAGGCCCCAGGTCTTGACGGCCTACCTGCCTCGTTTTATAAGACTTCTGCTTCGCTTCTTGTGCCACATCGGGCGGCCATGTATAACGATTCCTTTGACAATGGCCTTTTCCCGCAGTCCCTCCGCGAGGCGATGATAAAGCTACTACTCAAGCCGGACAAACAAGCTGACTGCCGCGACTCTTCTCGCCCCCTTTCTCTAATTAATATAGATAATACGATTTTTGCAAAGCTTTTGGTTCCCATCTCCTCCTTATGCCCCTCATCGCCCTTCCCGATCAGTTCAGTTTCATCCCTGGCCCTGCCACCTCGCATAACCTTCAGACTTTTTTTTCAGTCCTTCATCAAATTAACCCTAGCCTCCCCGCTGTGGCCGCCCTGCTCGATGCCACCAAGGCATTTGATACACTGGAGAGTCCTTTTCTATTTTTTCTTCTACCGCGCCTTGGTTTTAGTAACATTTTCATCCGTAATATATCTCTCCTCTACACTCGCCCCTCCGCTCGTCTTTGGATCAATGGTCAGGAATCAGTTCCTATTCTGATTGAACGCAGCACCTGGCAGGGATGCCCGCTCTCCCCTATGCTCTTTGCCATTGCGATGGAGCCTCTCGCGGCCAGACTCCGGCAACATCACACTCAGAAGGGTATCGGCTTTTCTGTCCATGCCCTCTTGGTCTCCATGTATGCCGATGATATTACGTTGTACGTCCGGCACCCCCAAGACAACCTCAGCCCCCTGGTGCATGAAATAATACGAATTTGTGGGTGGTCCGGCATACAGGTGAACTGGAGCAAGTCGATGTTGTTCCCTCTCACTGATGTGATCAAGCCATTCATACCAGATTTTCCTTTTATATGGGCCTCTGGCCCCACCCGTTAACTTGGTGTTTGGCTGAGCAGGGACTTAGATGGCCTCTGGAGGGCTAACTTTGTGCGTGAGGTGGACTGACTCGAGTCTAGAATACCTCATTGGAACCAACTCCCTTTGTCCGTAGCTGGTCGCATAGCAATTGCCAAGATGCTGGTCCTCCTGAAATTCCTTTATCTCTTTCTGAATATCCCCATACCACTCACCGCCCATTTCTTTAGTAGAATTTGTTCTCTGATCATTTCTCCGGTCTGGGCTGGCAAACAGCCCAGGACTGCATATGACATCCTCACTCTCCCCAAGTCGGTTGGCGGCATGGGCGCTCCCAATTTTAAACTTTATGCCAGTTATTTACATTACTGAATTCACCCCACCCCTTATCAGCCGCACGTTGCAGTTGAAGCCGACCTTGCAACTCCTTGGCCGCTGACCACCGCCCTGTTTGCACCGGCGAGTCGCCCACATGCTGAGGTGGACACGATCGAGACCCTGTGCTGGGCCGGGTCGGGACTGTGTCGTCTTTACAATGCTCCGATGCTATCGGCTAAATCTTTGCCGATTATACGTCATCCTACTTTCGCTCCTCTCCAACCAACTGGCATGTCTAAACATGCCGACCGCTTGGGGCTGACAACCTTGTCGTTTCTTTACCCCGGAAACACGTTTTATTCTCTTCCTGTTTCCTCTGGTCCGATGGACACATTGCTATTTGTAAGGAGCTGCCTCCAACGTTCCCCCAACCTCCACCTACAATGCCTGCTCTTGACTTTATATATACATCCCCTACTCACCGCAAGTTGGTAACTAAACTCTACGCCCTTCCGATGTCGACCACCTCCATCTCCACTGATCATGCACGTGCGGCATGAGGTATAGACTTGGGCATGGACATTTCTCAAGCTGATTGGCTTTATTGTTGCAACTAGAAGAAGAAACTATCTCTCAATTATCGTCTTCAGCTCATACATTTCAAATATCTGCATAGGCTATACCGCACCCCTGTTCAGCTACATAAATTGGGACTCATACCTAATGATAGATGCATGTGTTGCTCTGCCCCACCCGCAGATTTTACTCATCTTGCGTGGTTGTGCCCTAAGGTGTCGGATTTCTGGCTGGCAGTTTGTGCCGCCATCTCTGAGATTACCTCTGCTTAGGTTCAGCCCGACACGCCACGGTGCCTGCTGGGCTTTAAGTTTTGCCCGGATGCCTCTTGCTGCCTGATCGCGATGCTGCACGTCCTTGCTCAGCGTAGGGTGGCCATGTGTTAGGGTCGCCGCCCAAGTTCACCCATTGGCTTGAAGATGACTCGAGATGTCAGACCTAGTAATCTGAATTCTGGGACGTTTTGCCTGCGAGATCCCGCCCACCTGACATATGGGGTCCCCTAGTGACATATCTACATTCCCGTCCACATCTGAGCCGAACAGCCTCTCCCGCGCTCCCTGCCGGTACCCCGCCCACGGCAGCCGCTGGCACTGGTCAGTAATTGCCTCCCTCCTTGTCCTCATCGCACCCCCCCCCCCCGACTGAGCCTGCTCCTTTTCCTACAATGCTGTCACCACCCCATTTAGCTATATGATGCTCATTGTGCCATAGCCATGTTGTACAGTATAATGCTTCTGTCTGATTGAGATTTCACTATGTTTATTGTATTCTGTGAATAGTCTGCTATGTACGATGCTCTGATCTGATGTAAAAGTGTATTTTGATTATGCTGAATTTGTCAATAAATGGTCTTGAAGAAAAGAAAAAAAAAGGATCTCCCTCCTCACCAAACTATACTCCCTAGTCAAGTTTTAGAAGCCGTTCCAAGCGAGCACAGACTTAGGAAACTGCCGGATAAGGCAGGGAAACTGACCCCCATAAGGTGAGGAAGAAGAAATCTAACCTGCCTCCAGCAAGGTTGACTCCATCACTCAGGACCTACTTTAAATTGAACATGCAGAATAATAGGGAAACTGTAAAGCAGGGAGTATCCTCGGCACAGAACATTACGCCAGCAGATTCTGCCATCACACTGTCAAATAGATTCTCTATTCTTTCTGAGCAAGCTCTCTAGCTGAGGTAAACCCGCAGCAGGATGGTCCCTATACAGGGAACGAAACCACAGACAGGGTGCAGGTGATAACAACACAGGGCTCGGATTCAATTCAGGAGATGTTGACCCAGCTCTCCCTGGAGATCACGGAACGTTTTTCCATTTCAGTAGTAAAACAGAAAAGGATACAAGATACATGTACTAATCTAGAGGAGAGCATCTCTGCACTAACATATCATATGGAGGAGCTAGAGAATAAAATAGGAGAGCTTAGAATGGA
Organism: Lissotriton helveticus; assembly: GCF_964261635.1. NCBI lineage: Eukaryota > Metazoa > Chordata > Amphibia > Caudata > Salamandridae > Lissotriton > Lissotriton helveticus. The sequence continues at coordinate 81,394,569 of NC_136062.1, forward strand.
GGTTAAGGGGAACACTCTAGAAGTGAGTAGGCTAAAGGAAAAGGAGAAAGACCACTCGGAAAGACTGGAGAGACTTGAAATAATTCCAGAAGGAACAATATCAGGATTCTGGATCTAGCAGAAGGAATGGAAGGGTATAGCATTAAGACCTTTGTTATAGAGATCCTGACTAAAGCATTCACCCAGGTTGCCTCAGCATCCATCTGGGAGTCTGACATTCAACGGGTCCATAGAGACCCATTTAATCTAAATCCAGGACGGAAGAAGCCCAGGAAAATCTTGGTGCATATTCAATCATATACTCTCAAGGAACAATTACTTGGGGCTACTCTGAAGGTCAAAACTATCCAGATAAAAGGCGCATCTTGCAGAATAAGATCAGATATCTTTCATATCACAGAGGATAGAAGGTGGGAATTAGGCAAATGGATAGATTTCTTAAAAGTGCTAAGCGCGCAAGTCCAGTTACGGTTTCGGGCACTTCTGAAGGTCATGTTGGATAATAAGATGTACAATTTTAGATCACCAGAAGAAGTGGACAGTTTTTTGACTCATAAGAAATCAGCAGCTAGCTGAAATTGAAGTATATGGTTCGTGAAGGGAGTTAAGTTGGTATATCTTTCTTACATTTAGTTTTTTCTTTTTTTGAGGTTAGTGGGGTCTGGCCCAAAAAGGCAAATTATTATTTGCCAATGAATGGTCAGGGAGGGTTCCCAAGGGCGGGGAGGGAGGGCAGGGGTGTCTTTCATGTGGGCAGGTGGGGACCATTGGGAAAAAATAAAAAATAAAAAATTCCAAATAGGACCTCATGTGACTTAATGTTTACCTGCAGAAGTAGTTTGGGGTAGAACCAGGAATATGAAAGTGGGTAGATCTGGGTTAGGGGGAGGTGAGTCCCTTGAGATTTTATATTGGAATGTGAATGGTCTGAGAGTCAAGAGAAGGTAACACTTGGTCTTGCAACATCTTAAGGATAATCCAGCCAATATTCTCATGCTTCAAGAGACACATTTGCTGCTATCAGAATGCAAGGCTTTGTTTCGGAAGCTAAGATGGGTTGAGAGGGTTGTAGCCTCCGACCAACAATGTTGTTCAAAGGGAGTGGTTATAATCTTTAAAACAAACGCAGGAGTGGAGCATATTAAGTCAAAGATAGATGACTGAGGACGGTGGGTAATAGCTGAGGAGAGGTACCAAGGTACCAGATATACTTTAGCTAATTATTATGGTCCCAATAAGGACGATACTGATCCACTGAATAATCTATGTTTAGCCTTGGCAGATTTTGAAGCTCCCCTGATCCTAGGTGGTGACTTCAACGTCTTGCTTAATAATAAACTAGATAGATCTTCCCCTAGAACACAGATTGTGGTACCACGTGTTAAAGCTTATTTAGCCAGAATGCTAAACAATTTCAATCTCTGTGATGTTTGGCAGAAAGAAAATGGGTGAGATGAGGGAATATTCTTTTTATAGTAAATAAAATCGTCATTATTCCAGAATTGATTATATATTTATTGATCTCTCGGAGTTAAAAACAGTAAGGTTAATAGAATATCTACCGATGCACATTTCGGATGATGGTGCTATTGCCTTAAAGTTAGAACTTCCCTCTTAGCCGATCTTGAGGAGGTAAACCTTTCTTAGGAGATTTATTTTGCAACCTTTGACCCCCGATACACTAAAGAGAGAAACTGCTACCTTCTTTCATTATAACCTAGATTCGGCCCCACTGTATATAGTGTGGGATGCCTTTAATGCCTGGCTGAGGTGAACATTAAAGGGTGCGGTTGCACGTTGGGCTAGATCGGAAAAAAATTAGATCATAGATTTAGGGAAAGAACTAGCACTTGCAGAGTCAGCTTTAAAAAGGGGGCAGGTGGCTGATGGGGAGAAAGAAACTCTACTAGCAAGGGTCGAAGATCTACAGTTGAAGTTTAGGCTCAAAACTGAAGCAATTATGCACCAAAAGTGGGAAGCAAGTAAAATGAGAGATTTTGACCAGGGTGAGAACTGTAGTAAACTACTCACCATGAAAAGTAGAGTTGATAGATCCCGTAATTACATCAGTAAGATTGTGGTTGGGTGCAAAATGGTGCAGGAAAAGAGGGATATTGAATAAGATTTTGTGGAATTCTTTCAAGGCTTATATAGCGAGGAGTTAATGGTCGAGGATTAGGTTATAGATCAGTGGCTTTCTGAGAAACAACTACCAAAATTGAATTTGGCTAACCAAAAAATACTCACCCAAGATATAGATGGAAGTGAAATGCTTGCAGTTTTAAATAAAGCTAAGAAAGGGAAGCATCAGGACCCGATGAAATCCCAATAGAGGTCTATACGTCAATATCTGATGAAATTATTCAGATCTGGCTGAGACTGTTTAATGAAATTCTTCTCTGCCGGATTCATGGAGTGAGGCTATTATCACCCTTATTTTGAAGCTTGGGAAGGACCCAACTCAGTGTCAATCCTATTGCCCCATATCATTACTAAACTGTGATTATAAAATCTTTGCAGGCATATTGAATGCTCGGTTCAGTAAGATAGTGTACTGTCAATAATCCAGCAAGATCAAAAAGGTTTCCTCCCGGGCAGGCAGATGCTGGACTTGGTTTACTCCCTAATAGGCTGGGTCGATCTGGCAACAACGCAAGGGGTTCCTCTCTCTATCATTACTATCGGCGCAGCAAAAGCCTTCGACCAAGTCAATTGGCATTACCTAAATAATACCTTGAAGGCTTTTGGTTTCGGAGACATTTTTAGGGAAGTCACTAAAAAAATATATAAAAACCCACAGGCCCAGATCTTGGTTAATGGAAGTCTTACTGCGGCAGTAACAATTCAGCGAGGCACGAGGCAAGGGTGTCCATTTTCCCCTATTCTTTTTGATCTGTATACCGAGACATTGGCCCAAAGTTTAAGGCAGAATGATAACATTTCCCCCTTTATAGTTCATGGGTTTACTAGGAAGGTAGCATTGTATGCGGACAACCTCATTTTATTGTCCTCAAACGTTAACCCCACGTTATCTGAGTTATTGGTTGAAGTTCAGGCTTTTGGCAAAATGTCTGGATATCAAGTCAATAGTGCCAAGTCTGAGATTATGGCTTGGAATATTCCAGCTTAGGGGTTGAGGCTTGCTAAGGAACTAAGATACCTGGAAGTAATAATAACTCAGGACATAGGAAAGATCCCTTAAATAAACCTAGAGAAAGTTTCTAAGGAGGTGGAGATTTTATTGATGAGATGGCAGAGTTTGCCTTTATCCCATTATGGGCGAGTCAATCTGATTAAAATGTGTGTCCTGCCCAAGTATGCCTACCTTTTAAACAATATACCCTTGGAATTTGATAAAAGTGATCTTCTTAAAATGCAGGGTAGGATCTCCTCATTTATCTGGGCAGCTAAAGGGATCAGGCTGTCCTGGAAGAAACTAAGGCGGAAATTATCACAGGGAGGTATGGGTCTGCCGGATCTTCAGTTGTATTGCTGGGCATACCAATTAAAAGACTGCAGAATGTTACTTTTAAAGCCAGACAGCTCCCTGATTGGCAGTATGTACAAAGCTATGCTTTTAGACCTAGATGAGGTAGACTTCATGTACAAATTTGGTGCCCCCAAATATTTTAAAAAGGTTAGGATGAAGACTGTATCTCTGGCGGCTAAGGTATGGTCAGAGTGCTGGGTTTTTCTGGGACTGTCCTATTACAGTGAATGGGCTCCAGTGTGGAACTCCCCAGGAACCCCAGAATGCCTCTTAGACGCTTTAGCTCAGCCATTAAAGGAGGCCGGAGTCTCACATTGGAAGGACATAGCAGTAAATGCTACCCCTGTGAAGTCTGGAGGATCCTTACTAGTGGAACTCTCTCCAGATGTAAGTACTATCAAATCTCCTCATGGTGTAAGAGCCAATGATGGTCTACCCCTGAGGATACCACCATGGAAGATGAGTTACAAGACCCAACTGTTAAAAAAAGGAAGTAGGACTGTGGTACCACTACCTTCTTGCTTCAGTGGATAGAAAAATGGAGAGTCCATATCTGGTCTGGGAGAGGTCCTTGCCAAATGAAGATCTGGAAAGTTTATGGCAAGTATCCTTAGATATTTTATACCCATTGATTAAATCTTCTGCACCCAGGAAGAATCACTTTTTCACACTCCACAGGATATACTGGTCTCCTTTAAAGCTCGCCAAAATAAGGGGAAATGTAGAAGCAATGTGTATGAGATGCGGAGTCCTGAAAGCGGATGACGTTCACATTTTTGTGGCTTGCCCCTTGATTCAAGAATTTTGGGGCAGTGTGGGTAAGACCTTGTCTGATGTTCTTGGCACAGAGATTGAGGTAAGCCCTTCTCTTATCCTTTTTGGTATTGTACTGAAGCCCGAAGGGGTGCTGGGGCTTTCGGGGTTACAAAGTAAATTGGTATTCTACTTGGTTCTTTTAGCAAGAAGGGAGATTTTTAAGTTATGGCGCCAAGCTGTTCCCCCAACATGGAGAGCTTGGTGAAATGCGATACGATATTTCAGATATTTGGACCAAAAGGTTAATCTGAATAGAGATAGATCAGATCTGGGGTTATTATGGAATCTAATAGATTGTACAGATGCTGTTAAAACTATTTTATACTATCCGATGATTATACCTCTTGGTCAGCTCAAAATGTGTGGTTGCGGCTGGGCTTCGCATAAATAACATCAGCTGAGTCTGGACCCCTTAGATAAGAGCAACAGGGATGGAACAGATCGAGAGGTTGTTCCATCTACGGAGGTCATATGAGGATAACAAAAAAAAAATAGAAAAGACATTTTAGGTTTTATCAAAATGGGATATGAGCCAAGATGATGAGCATATCTGTAAATTATTGCATTTGCTGACGCAGCTAATGTCTGCATTGGTTCTTGTTTCATCAAAATCGGTCATATATAGTCAAGTTATTTTTTAACACGAGATAGAACAACATATGTTATTCCCTCTTTGAATACTGTAGAGTCAATGTTAATTAGTATATAATCTAAGCTTAGTCCTAATGATTTTCTGTATTGTTACCACATAAGCCACATAAAGAGGAAACTTATCTCTACAAATATGTAAATCATTCAAAATTTAGAATTTGTTGCACGTCAAGAGATCTGTTTTTGCTGTTTAATGTGGTAAATTTGACCACAATAAGTTCAATGTCTTGTTTCTTTTCAGACATCACTGCATCCAACACAAATCCCATGGCTCCATTTACTAGTCGTTCTTCTACATATAAATTACGATGCAAAATAACACAACAATTTTTACATATCTGTAAATCTTTCTCTAATACCACTGTCTGTGAAACTGATATTGACATGTTTTACAATTTTGTAGCTAAAGGTTTGCTTATAGGTGTGTTTTGTCTGTGATACTCTACTTTATCTTTACAAGGAAGATGTGCAATTTCTTCCTTTTCCAGATGTAGCATTTCATAATTTAACTGAGCACATTCTTCAACAGTTGGCATTAAAGAAACCTCAGGTTGCGATTGTAAAAGAAGATAACTTAAGCAGGGGAATGAAGGTTAGAAAATAATCTATTTATATATCGTTCCATATCATAATCTTTGTTTCGTTTGTCACAATGCCAAGACGAGTGACTTTCAATATTTGGGCACATTATTCATCATTAGCTTGCCTCTTATTCTGTGTTAGTTCTCTAAAACCAAATCATGTGAAAGCCAACCAAATGTTGACATCGCCTACACCTCCCAAACATCTGCGAGTTTGCTGCTTTAAAAGTTTGCTGAAAATCGGTTCACTATTTACAGGTGTTCACTGTAACAAGTCTCCAAAAACAAGACATGTTTTCCACCAAACAGAACATCACTACTTACTGCATACACAAATGAACAACTGCCAACATCAAGTATGAAACCATACTCATTTCATCTACGATGAAGATTTTAATTTTTTTATGACTCTTCAAAGTTCTTGGCATGTAGCAGTATTTAATTTGAAGTATTCCAATGTGTTATCATGCTCCACAGGTAGTAAGAGTAGATGATGTAAGGCAATCCCTTTGATGTTGTGTGCTGCTATGCCAGTATAAGCAGTAACTACACAGTTTGAGGCAGTAACTTTATGCATACAAGCATTTTTAATAAAAAAGCATTTTCCAGTCCCTGCTTGGCTACTCACATATTGTAATGTTGGTTCATAAGTATCAAATTCACATAATACATTTTCATGTTGCAGTCTATGATCTACTATCTGTATTAAGTCTTTGTATATTTGTAGTTGTTCATTGTTTATTTTAGATACTAAGTAATCCAAATTATGTGTGTCCTAAATTGGTAAATTCTACTTTACCATTAAAGAGGATTTATCATTACAATTCCATAGGTAATAAACATGACCGTTCTACCTCCTTCCAATTGGGAAGTACACTGATTAGCTGTAACAAGGAATCCCAAATGTTAACTAATGGGAGGGGTAGTCCACACAGTAGTGAAAAACTAGTTTGGGAGTTTTTCACTACCAGGACATGTAAAACTTAAAGGTACATGTCCTACCTTTTAATTACATAGTGCATTGATTTAAGGGCTACCCAGAGCCTACCTTAGGGGTGACGAATATATCTAAGGGAATCTTTCCCTCCACCTGGAAGAGTGCTTCGCTGTACCATTAATAAAAAGCCAGCTCTAAACCCTTTAGACCCGAACAGCTACATTCCCATATCATGGCTATCCCTACCAGCCAAAATGGTAGAAAAAATCATGAACAAACAATTGTCTAACCACATTTTGCATAATAACTTACTAGATTCTACTCAATTTGGATTCCACAGTGGCCACAGTAGAGAGTCAGCACAGATTAAAGCCACAGAGTAGATTAAAATGGTCCCTTGATCACGAGGTACAGCAGCTCTTATCCACCTAGATCTGTCAACAACCTTTGATACTGCTAATCACAGGCTGCTGACAGATCGGTTGGTCGTGATTGCCGTTACCGGGGTAGCCGTGACCTGCAAAAATAATTTTCCAGGACAGAGACCAGTCAGTGGCACTGGATGATTTGGTGTCCAAGCCTTTCTCACTTCCATGTGGGGTCCCCAGAGGTCTTTGCTCAGTCTGACCTTGCTTAATATCTATGCCACCCCCTTAGCAGAAGTAATTAGATCACATGTATTCTCTTTTGCATCCTATGTTGACGACACTCAAACTGGCCAGGGACGGAAATGAAACAAGATCTAGATTTCATGATTGTATTGTGGCTGCAAGTGTCTGGATGAGTAGGAACTGTTTGAAACTAAACTCAGGAAAAACTGAGGTTTTGCTATTTGGGGCCAGATGTATCAACATACCCTTTTGCGATTTCTTAGTAGCGATTTTTAAGGAATCGCTATTTAGAAATCGCAAAATGGTATGTATGTAGAAATTCGCTATTTTTTTGCGATTTCTTAAAATTACTTAATTGCGATTAGCAAATTGCTAATCGCAATTAAGGAATAATGTCCCATTCATTTTTATGGGCCAGGAGACCCATAGGAATGAATGTGAAATTATTCTCAATTTGCGATTCGCAATTTTCTAATCGCAAATTGAGAATAATTTCAAGGGTGCAGGGGTGTCCAAAGGACACCCTGGTGCACCCCTGAAATAAGCATGGGTGCACATGTGGTGCACATCCATGCCCTAAGGGCATGTATGTGCATCACATGGCACTTTGAAAAATGCTAAAATTGGCATTTTTCAAGAAATTCGCAAATTACCACCAACTTGAAGTTGGTGGTAATTTGCGATTCCTTAGGGACGATAGAATTTTTTTTTGCATCATACATTGCATTTAAGGAATCGCAAATTTTGCGATTCCTTAAATGCAATCGCAAAATAAGGAATCGCAAATTTTGCGATTCCTTATTTTGCACCACATTTTGCTTAATACATTCCATTTAGCAAATTCGCATTCGCAAAGGCCGAAATTCTGTGAATTTCGGCCTTTGCGAATGCAAATTTGCTTGATACATATGGCCCTAGGTTCTCAACCATCCTTTTGGAGGCCACAGGATTTGGGTGTTCTGCCGACACCAGTTACGAAGGCACGGACTTTAGGGGTAGTAATTGATAACAAACGCACTTTTATTGATCAAATAAATGCATTGACATACTCTTCATTTCATAACTTAGGGAGCATAAAAAAGATTTTACCTTTTATCCTTCTAGATCTTCAAAACACGGTAGTCAATTCATTAGTACTTACTAAGATAAACTACTGTAATTGACTGTATCTAAATTTGCATCAGTACTTATTGAATAGTCTGCACACTCTCCAAAATGCTGCAGCACAACGATTATTAAAGATCCCAACATATCAGCTAGTGTCAAAATTGATCAGGAAGTTAAACTGGTTGCGAGTATGACAGAGAATTACTTTAAAAGGTTTTTGCACCATCTGCAAAGCATTACACAACCAAGGTCAAGTGTTTCTTAAAAATAGTTTCAGCTGGTACGTCCCAGGGAGAACACTTCGATCTGCAACAGCTAAATGTGCGGTAGTCCCCAGGTTTAAAAGAAATTCTAGGGGTGGATGTTTTGAAACTGGAGCAGCAAAGGCTTGGAATTCTCTTGCCTTTCAAATTAGAACCATGCCCAATTTATTGATGATTGGGAAGGTTCTGAAAATCTGGTTGTTCAATGCAAATGAGTTTAATTTTTCCGTTTAGTTACTTCTTGATAGTTTCAAAGCTAGTGCCTAGATGCCTTAGGGTAATCGAACGCTTTCATAAATTCCACTAACATAAAAATATAAGGGGAATTTTAGTATTGCCAAGTCGACGTGGCAGTCTAAAATGCATGCACATGTTCTGCAATGGCAGACTTGAGACATGTTTTAAAGGGTTACTTAAGTTGTTGGTCTGTTGTAATGCTTGTGGTCTTCTAAGATTGTTATGTGTTATTTGGTGATTTGCCAGAATCCGCATATCTTACAGCTAATATTAAATTGTCGACTCTTCCTTTCTGTAGAATTGGCCATGGGAATGCAAAGCAATATCTTGACTAATTATATTCATATATTTTCTTATACAGTATTTACTGCACTTGACTGAGATTGAAAGCGTTAAACTTGCTAAAAAAGGTTACTGTTTCGGTCTTTTTTTGGAATGCCACAAGTGACATAACGTTCAATAAGATTTAGAACTGATTCATCACAGTCGTATCCAAACATAGGTGCATGTTTCATCCTCAGAAGCACATGAATGCGTGGTGCACCTCTCGTTTGATACTCTTTTCGCCAAATAAATTCAAGCACTTCTCTAATAGAATTTTTTTTATGGTTAAGTAGTGAAGCATAGTTTGAAATTTGTGGTTGAAATATATGCAAACATTTGCAGGATCCAAAGAACATAATTAAGTGGGTGATTTACAGTTAATGTCTGGAACATTAGCATTTGCTTCAAGAATAAATTGATAAGAAAAGTATGGTTCTGTGCTTGATGTATGTCTCCAAGTTCCCTGAAAAATGTTGGAAAAGTGTAGTCTTGTTAAATTTTTTCTATCGAAGGTTTTGTATTTTATACTTTGAAATTAAATGATCCAGGGTTTTCTCGTCATTCATTATAAAAATGAAGGGTTTTCTTTTCACTGAAATTTCCATTTCTTTCGCTTTCATTTTTTTTTTAGGTTGGTCCAATTCATCTATGTAATTCTAGTTTGATCTAACTTTTCTTTGAAAAGACATTCTATGTTTTATCAACATGGGATACAGGCCAAGATGAGGAGCATATGTGTAAATTATTGCATTCGCTGATGCAGCTACCATCTGCATTAATTCTTGTTTCATCAAAATCGGTCATATATAGTCAAGTTATTTTTTTAACACGAGATAGAGCAACATATGTGTTAGACCTGTCAGCCCTTTGGGTGGTCCCTCCTACCTTTTGTTTTTATGTCCCCTTTCTGCCTCCTACATCTTTTTTCCCCCCTTTTTGTCCATCATATATTTTTTTGTTTTGTTTGGTGATGTCAGTAGGGCTTTGGGCGTCTCAGTAATTTTTACACCTGAAGGGGCACAGGTGTTCTTTTAAAATGGAGGTGGTAGTGAGGTGAACAATTACAAAATGGTGACTGCCAACTGTCAGATAATTTTACCTCAGGGACTGGCCCATAGACTATTGAGAGTGATCTAGAACCTTCTGGCCCATTCTAGTGACCAGGGTCCAGGGGTATATAAGGCCAGAACCTGGGCGGCCATTTTGGTGGTGGTGGTGGTGGTGGTGAAACCTAGAGCTAGCTGGAGTTCAGGCTGTGGTATCAGGGGAATAGGGCGCTTAGGGCTGACTTCTCCTAGGGGTTGCTTCCCTGCTGCTAACCTTGCCCTCTACTTCAAGACCTGACCCTGCCACGCTTTCATCTTGAAGGACTTTGTCCTGTTGATCGTCAACATCAAGGAAGGAGAACTTAACCTATCCTCCTCAAACTTGATCGGAGTAACTGTGGGGCCCAAGCCACTTTATATCAGCTGCACCGCTGCCCGCAAGAGTGTGAACTGACCAGTGGGCCGGCAAAGAAACCAAACCCCCATCATCTCCCTGTGTCCGTCCCAACGACAGTGCCCCTATAGGGGTGATAACCCGGGAAACCTGCCCCGACTTACCAGTGGTGAGGTAAAACGCTTCCTGTGGTTTTATCTCCAGTGCAGAACTACGGAGAGTCGGCCGTGTTGTAAGGGAGGGGGTAGCGTGACTCGCAGCATCCTTAGAGCCCCACAAGAAGAGATAGTCATCAGTGGGAGAGGAGACTCTGTACGGTGGTGAGAAGAGGGAAGCGAACTGGTAGCAGTTCGGCTGCCTGTGACAGCGGAGACTTCGCTGAGAGGGCGGCGCTGCCAGGAAGTGTTTCCCCCGCGGCGCAGGACCAGAGGAGATTGTGAAGGTTTCTCTGAAGGGGCGGCGCCGAGCCTCAGACACTCCTCTCTTGCGCAGCCTCATTAACCCGCGGCTGCTCTGTGGTGAAGAGCGGGCGCATCGGAGGCTAGAGGAGAGCCTTGCGTCGTGGATCAATAGAAGTGTCTCTCTCCCAGTGCAGGCCCAGTAGGTGTTACGGCCTTGCCTGAGGAAAGGGAGGTGTGCGCTTCCAACGTAGCCTGCCGGCTGCCCCAGAATATAGAACCTGAGTCAAGTCACTACAAGTAAGCCGGGATCTGGGGGCTGGGGAAGGATATTAAAGCGGAGGCAACGCCACGAGATTTAGTGAAGGAACCCTACTATGGAAGCTTGAAGGAAACGGATAAATAGACCAGGGGAGCCTGAATGGAAAAGACTGTCTCCCTGGGACTAGTGAGCTGTAATTCGTAGTACTATTGCTGGCACTCACTCAAGTAGACCTGTTGTTAGAACCTCACGGGGGATATACACAAATGATTGATCTTGCTGAAGTTTACTGCATATTCTCATCTGCTTAGGGGTAAATCAAACCAACAATTGTCAATGTAAATTCTGTTCTTACTGTATGGGGAGTGTCAAATGTTCTCCAGGGCTTAAGATTGTTACTCATGCTCCCCTGAATTGAAGTGGGTGTGTACTCACGGCTAAGTGGTAATTTGGGTCGCAAAAGTGCTAACCAGAGTTTAAAGCAATTGTAGGAATACCTGAAGTCTTGTCAATGGAGAATAAGGTTCTTGAACCAAATGCGATAATGGAATCATAATAATTCTGGAGATCAAATGTGGAAGTGCTTGTTTAACTAAAACAACCCCCGTCTGATGGAGGGGAGATCCTATAAAGAGTTTTTTTTATATAAAGCATTCCGTATTTTTCTAATCTGGTGTAGTGTCATTTTTAGTGGATGGGCGCTGAGTTGCTGTGTAAAGTGTGACGCAAACATAACACAAGGGCCTTTGGGATAAGTCTTTCCACTCTGTGCTAGGCTACCCTATGTGGACTGGTAACCCCAGGTCCAACAATATGCTATTCCGTCTTTGAATACTGTAGAGTCAATGTTAATTAGTGCATAATTTAGAGTCAATGTTAATTAGTGCATAATCTAAGCTTAGTCCTAATGATTTTCTGTATTGTTACAGCGTAAGCCACAAAAAGAGGAAACTGTTCTCTACAAATATGTAAATCATTCAGAATTTAGAATCTTGCTGCACGCCAAGAGATCTGTTTTTGCTGTTAATTTGACCACAATAAGTTCAATTTCTTGTTTCTTTACAGACATCACTACATCCAATACAAATCCCATGGCTCCATTTACTAGTCGTTCTTCTACATATAAATTTCGATGAAAATGACACAATTTTTACATGTCTGTAAATCTTTCTCTAAAACCACTGTCTGTGAAACTGATATTGACATGTTTTACAATTTTGTAGCTAAAGTTTTGCTTATAGGTATATTTTGTCTGAGATTCTCTAATTTATCTTCACAAGGAAGATGTGCAATGTCTTCCTTTTCCAGATGTAGCATTTCTATTCTGTGCAAAACGGAAAACATGGATGGCCATTCCACATAATCAAATACCTTTGCTGCGTCAAGTAGTGCTGCAGCTGCCGGCACATCTGGATGTAGTTTTTTTTATTTTTTTTCATTTTATTTTTTATTGCTTTTATGACATAAGAAAAAACATGAACGGTACATTTTCTCAGCATTCAAATACAGATGTACGATACAGTCTCATAAATGACATCCAGCTGGAAGGAAGCGACATGATCAGGTCTACAATAATACATGTAGTGCAATACTTCAAGGGTGGTAACACATGAGCCCAGAGACGATCAATCATTGTATATTATAAAAATGATAAACAATAGTACGGTAACGTACACATAGCATCATGTCTCGAGTGGGTCCAATCCTCAGTACATACCCCCGGGGCAACCTCTCTGTACCCGACATAAGACACAACAAATGAGTAGAAGGGGCCTCCAAGTGTCAGGCCTAATACATCTGGATCTACATATGTAACCCCTTCTAAACGTTATTAAGCTCAGCAGTTGCTTGGTCTTCGGCACTTTTTTGTAAATAAACCTGTAATGGGCCCCAAATATCCTTGGGCCTACTACTAATAGGTTGTAGCTCAGCATAGACCGCAATTTGATCTTGACAGTAAATAACGTCTTTCAACCAGTCCTTACATTTTGGAGCCCTCCCCCTACCCCATCTACATGCAATCTTTCGTTTCGCCAGCAGTAAAACAAGATCAAGAAATTTCCTAGTGGGCCGGTGAGTATGCAGTGTGTACCGTAGGAGCATAATGAGGGGGTCCTTATCCAAGTGCCCCTCAATCATAACTTGCAGTGCAGCGTGTACCTGGGTCCAGTATTCATATACCCCTGGACATTCCCAAGCCAAGTGAAAGAAACCAGCCCCCTCTGCGTGGCATCTTTCGCATTTGTCATTATCAGAAAGGCGGAATCGTAGCTTCCTGGCAGGCGTGTAATAAAACCTCTGCAAGAATTTGTAATGAATTATCTTAAGTCCACAACTAGATGAGATGTTGGCAGTAATGCCACAACAGTAGGTCCATTGCTCGTCCGAGATCTCACTACCCAAATCAGTGCTCCATAACTGACAAACATTGTTCTCCACACTAGTGCGTTGTAGTCTGATAGCATTGTACAGTTTAGAAACTAGATGACTACCGCCCGTCGGCGTTAACATAGTTTGAAGTGGCATCACTATTTCCGGCTCATCCGGATAGTGCGGTAAGATCTCTTTCAGTGCTTGCCTTAATCTTATGTAATAAAAAACCTCTAAAGGTGTATGGTGCATCTCTTGAAACATATGCTCTTGTGTACGAAATTGCCCATTGAAAAACAGGTCTCCCCATGTGGCAATCTTGAGGTGCCTGCACAGCAAGCAGAAGCCTGTTTCCTGCAATAGAGCTATCCGAGGGTGATAGGCAAGCGGCATGCGTGGCGAATACAACAGATCAACATTTAATACCCTGGCTACTCTCCTCCAGGCGTCAATGGTGCAAGTCACCGTAGTATACGGAGTCTCAAGTACATCTATAGAGCCATGAATCAGGCCATGGAGCGGAAGAGGCTTTGCTATCCAATCTTCTACCGCTAATTGCGGCATGAACGGCGTCGGGTGGATCCGGTGATAAGCGTATTGTGCCTGTGCACTCATATAATATATTTCAAAGTCTGGGACATCAAACCCTCCTTTGCTATACGGTTGTGTGATGACGGACCACCTCAACCGCGGTTGTTTGCCACCCCAAAACAATCGGAGGAGTTCCGAACGCAATCTTTTAAAGAAATATGCACCCGGGAAATAAGGAATGTTCTGAAATAGATATAAAAAACGTGGCAGTATGACCATCTTGATGAGAGATGCTCTACCCGCCATAGACAACGGCATCGTCATCCAACATGTAATATTATCTGCCACTTTGGTAATAGCAGTTCCATAGTTCAATCTGAGAGTCTCCTCCCGGTCCAGAGTCACTATAATTCCAAGGTAGCGCAGATCTGAGTCACACCACTCAATCGGGTAATCCAGCGGAAATCGTGTAACCGCTGGCGTGAGTGGAAAGAACAGCGATTTTTTCCAATTAATATGTATACCTGAAAGGCGCCCAAACACCAAGAATTCCTGCAAGATAGGGTTAAGGTTTGCTTGGGGGTTCACGACATACAGGGTCACATCATCCGCATATAGTGACACTCCTATTTGTCGTTGAAAACATTTAAAGGCACTTTCCTTATGTAATTGCCGAATGCGACACGCCAATGGCTAAATCGCTATCGCAAAAAGCAAGGGGGATAGAGGGCACGCCTGCCTAGTGCCCCTTGTGATGGACATCTGCTTAGATAATTCTCCGTTAATTACCACCCTCGCCACAGGTTCAGTATAAAGCAATTTTATCCATTCTATAAACATCTTAGGGAATCCCATCCTATGTAATATGGCGAAGAGGTAGTTCCATTCGACCGAGTCAAACGCTTTAGTAGCATCGAGGAATATTGCAGCTTCCGGCAACTCTGGAGCTATTGTGTGGATTAAAGAAAAAAGAGTGCGTAAGTTATGGTTGGTGGACCTACCAGGGACAAAACCGTCTTGATCCGGCAACACAATTTTCTGCATTATAAGGGTTAAGCGCGTTGCGAGGACTTTTGCCAGTATTTTAGCATCACAATTAATAAGTGAAAGCGGACGATAGGAATCGCACTCCGTAGGGTCTTTGCCAGGTTTCAAGAGCGAAGTTATCACCACCTCCCGCATTGAGCGAGGCAGCACGCCCATCTCTAATGATTCCTCAAATACTTCTTTCAATACTGGTGCTGGAAGCGTGGCTCAGTGGTTAGAGGCGGCAGACCCGGAAGCTGAGATCGACCGTGGACCAGGGTTCGATTCCCCGCCTCGGCGGGTCTCTGGCTCAAAATTCCACGGACTCGACAATTCTTGCTCTGGTGCCTACTCAACTCACGGGGTAACACTCTGCGACTCTGGGCAATAGCTTGCTTAATCTCCACTACGGCCCCTCACGGCGGGATGCCTGGCTTTCACCTTGTGGCCACCCTGCCGGGGTTTCTCACAGGGGAATACCAGGACGGGTTCCCTAAGCAAGCGCCGGGACGCTTACGGGCAGCTGTGCGCTTTACAAGTCCAGCACATTTACATTATGTCAATGTAGCATTTGTAGAACTCGACAGGAAGACCGTCGAGTCCGGTTGCTTTACCATTACTTACGGACATTATTGCGTCCCTTATCTCATCCACTTCTAGTGGGGCACCGAGGAATGATCTGTGGTGATCACTCAGCCAGCACAATGCTATGTCATCTAAGAAATCCCCGTAATTCTCCTCTCCTATTTGTTGAGTGGTATACAACTGTCCATAGTGCTCCAAAAAAGATCCTGTATCCCTCTAGCATCCTGACATCTCCCACCATCTTCGGTGTGTATTTCCAAAATGTGTGTACTACATTGTGGGTGTCTCGTGAGTGTTGCTAATACCTTACCCGGCCTACCCCCTTCACAATACTGTCTCGCAGTCCAGTTTTTTCCCTTAAGCTTTGCTTCCCTGGCAGCCTCCTCTTCATACAGTGACAATTTATCTCTAAACATTTTATGTAAGTCCGCATCTGCGCTTTGCGCCATCTGTAGTTCAAGCCCCTTCAGGTCCATCTCCAGCTTTCTGATAGTATTCTGTATGTCTCTCAGTACACCACAACTCTTAGCTATGCAGCACCCCCTCACCGTGACCCTACAAGCCTCCCAAATCACTTCCACACTATCAACAGATCCCTTTTCCTAGGAAAGAATGCCTCAATCTCCTCACCAAGCTCAGTCTTAAAAACCTGATCCAGTAGTGCCGTAGGTATAAGCCGCCATTGAGGTCGTATTCTACTATACAGCAACCTGAAGCAACACCGGGCAGTGATCCGAATAAGTTCTAGCCAGATGTGTAACTTTACCCAAATCTACAACCAATCCTCGGGACAGTAGAAAATAATCAAGACGAGCCCAGGTATTGGCATATGTCGTAAAATGTGTGCCTTCTTTGCGCATGGGGTGCGCAAACCGCCAGCCATCTATCAATCCACCCTCGTCTATAATTCCAGTCAATACATCCCTGGCATTCCTGTTATAGTGCGCATTTCCATTCGATCTGTCCATGCCCGGTTTTAATGCCACATTAAAATCTCACCCCCAGAGGACGTGCATTGATCCAATGCTGACAACCTTTTCCCACTGTGTAGTGAAAAAATCAGGTGTATCCACATTTGGAGCATAGCAATTAACAACAGTAATCTTGTCGGTGCCAAGTCTGCCCCACAATACCACATAACGACCATCTGCGTCTACCATATCCCCAAGGGCCTGAAAACGGACCGAGTTCCTAATGAGCACCACCGTACCTTTGGCATATGACGAATATGAAGAAAATCTCCTAATCGAGGCCCATCTAGCTGCGAAAGTGGGACTGGAGTGTGGGTGTAAATGCGTCTCCTGTAGCATGGCTATGTGCACACCATGCCTGTTCAAATATGCCAACACATTTCTACATTTTCTGGCGTCATTCAATCCTCGCACATTCCAGGACATCACCGATACCTTCCCCCCATGTTCATCATTCATTATCGTTAATGATCGTATCAAAGCAAAATATTCGCCTAAGGCCTAGCACATAGTCGCTTCCAGCATCAAACACCTGCATAGAGACATGTATCCGCACTTCCACCCACTCAACTGTGTAACTGCCCCCCCGCCCCCCATCCTCCCACTGACAACCCCCAACCTTGTCAGAGCGCCCCCCCCAGTGCCCACCCCCCCATTCCAACAGTCCCCGATCCTTTCCCATTCAGAAAACAACAGAAACCACAACTCAGTGGAGGCCCACCATACTGTAAGCTCCCCCGCCCCCTCCCCATCCCCCCCACTCAGTCAGCCCCAACCTTCCAATAGATTGCATCCCCCCCCCCCAGACCACAACTCCATACAACAGTTTAGCAACTCCCAATCAACTGATCGTAGTAATGGGGATCACCCGTTGGGGGACAGAACTAGTTGGCAACACAACCACCTCCCCTCTCCAAGCCCTATGACCCAGTATATTCCCAGGCCCTATGAGAGAGGGGAAGGTGGGGGCCTGGTTTACATTACCACCGGTATAACCGGAGCCTGCTAGCTGGAATAATCTTCCGAATATCCGACTCTTATCAACATAGACACATCCTTGCCCATCAGCTGTGTGCCCCCTTCGCGGGGGGGGGGGTACCCCCCGGTCAGTCAGCAGAATCTCAGGATTCATCATCATCCTCAGGATGCTGCGCTCCACCCTCTGCACCTCGCTCCGTCGGCCCACGCTTCGCCTGCTTCAGAGATCGTAGATAATCCTCCACCTGTTGCGGATTATTGAAGAATCTCTGTTTCCCTTGATGGGTAATCCGTAGCTTGGCAGGGTATAACAAGGCAATTTGCACCGTCCTCAGCTTCCTCTTCACTTCCAAGAATTTGCGCCGTTCCTCCTGGACCATTTGAGTGAAATCTGGGTATATAGAAAAGGACACTCCATCATAGCTCAGTGTTTGTTTAGTGCGGGCCGCCCGCAATGCCACATCTCGATCTCTCTCTATAGTTCAGTAAGCGTGCAATAATCGACCTGGGCGGCACGCCAGGCTTCGGCACCGGTCCTAGTGAGCGGTGGGCTCGCTCCACTATAAATTGAGTAGAGAATACATCAGCACCAATCGCAGATTTCAGTAGTTTCTCCACATACTCCTCCATACGCCCAGTATTTGTGGACTCCGGCACATCCGTTATGCGTATATTATTGCGCCTACTGCGAGCCTCCAAATCCTCGTTCTTCGCCGCTATGACCCGCAGTAGGTTCTCCATCCTCTGTAGCTGTGTCGTGTGTCCTGTAGTGACATCAGTATTTTCAGAAATCTGACGCTCCGTCTCGACAATGCGTTCTTCATGTTGGTCCATTTTATGCACTATAGCGTCCATTCGGGAGGACATTCTGTCCACCTTGTCCACTACCGTGGCAAAGCCTTGCCTGATTTCCTGTAAGAGCTGCTGGTTATTCAGCTCCGCAGTCGAGGACCCATCAGGCGCCTGGTCAACCCTCTGTGATTGTGCATTGTCCTGACTTGATGTCGAACCCTTTTAAGAATTGTCAAATGTGAGTTTAGGTTGACGGGAGTCCGGACGTCCCATGTCTGCAACCTGACACGTAATAGGCACACAGTAGGCTCCTCGTCCAATCAGCGCAGACCGTGCACTATAGTCACCTCAGAACCCCTACTGGCTAGCGGGCAGCACGATGCAAAGCACTACCCGCGTTCTGCCAACGTCAGAGCCAGCAAGTTCAACTGTAGGGGAAAAAGAGCGAAGAAAAATCGAGTCCGCTGTAAATCCCGGGGCCACAGTTCTGCGCAGCGTGACACAGGTCGAATTTGCCACCTAGGTTGTAAATACGCAAAGGATCTGCGTGTCCCCATGCATTAATCCGTGTAGTCTTCACCACTGCGCCTTGATCATGACCCACCTCAGGCTGGGAGGATGTGAGCACCAATCCACTGCGACCGAACGCCACTGCACATTCCACTATGGCACTCAGCTTAGTGCAATCAATCCATTAGTATCAACATCATGCCACCCACTTGGAGGATCAACCATCAACTTCCTTGTCCTAGTTCGTGGAAAGCAGGTCAGCCCCGCAGCAGTGCAGAAACATGCAGAGTATCGGTGCTCCAGCCAGCGCGCCACATCCACCAGTATACCACCTCTATTGCCAGTCTTATACTGCGCAGCCTGTACCTCTCCGCTGCACAAGCTGGCCCGCAAGGATCTCCGAGGTGCCTCACACCAGGTGGCCTTATATTGGGATCGCCTCCCGGCGCCGTGCACGTCAGCTCACACCCGCGCTTCAGGACCAAAATGGCGCCTTCGGGTCCACCTCAGTATTTCAATTGCGCGTCTCAGCAGGCATCAAGGGCGCCTTCCGCCCAGCGCACACATCGCATCAGCTCCGGGTAGGTGTATAACTAGGAGCGCTGCTCCGGGGCTCCTGGCAGCCCCCAATCGCCGATAGTCTCTACCTCCCACAAGGAGATTGCAGTGTGGGACGGCCCACCACCCACGTGTGCAGCCGCGGTGTTTCCCAGCCGCAATCCCACATCTGGATGTAGTTGATGGAATAGTGCGAAAATAGTTCGCAGTTTGTGTGTTGTTGACCGTGCTGAGATAAATCCAGATTGGTTCGGGAAGACCAACTTCTGCATTAGGGATTGGAGTCGTAATTCTATTATTTTTGCTAATATTTTGGCATCCAGGTTAATGAGAGATAGTGGCCGGTAGGAGTCACATTGAGACGGGCCCTTCTCTGGTTTCAGTAGCGTTATTAAAAGTGCCTCCCATAGTGCTGGCGGTAAGGCCCACTCTTCATATGCCTCTGAGTACATTGCCGTCAAATGGGGTATGAGTAGGTATATATAGGTATATTCTTTATAAAATTCACCTGGTAGGCCGTCGGTCACTGGGGCTTTGTTATTTGGGAGGAAGCTAATAGCTTCTTTTAGAAGAAGGGAGAAGTGTGGCTCAGTGGTTAGAGGCGGCAGACCCGGAAGCTGAGATCGTCCGTGGACCAGGGTTCGATTCCCCGCCTCAGCGGGTCTCGGGCTCTAAAATTCCACGGACTCGATAATTCTCGCTCTGGTGCCTACTCGACTCACGGGGTCACACTCTGCGACTCTGGGCAATAGCTTGCTTAATATCCACTACGGCCCCTCGCGGCGGGATGCCTGGCTTTCACCTTGTGGATACCCTGCCGGGGTATCTTACAGGGGAATACCAGGACGGATTCCCTAAGCAAGCGCTTAGATACCGTGTCAGTGATTTGCGCTATATAAATACATGTACATTTACATACAGTTCGTCTTCAGTTATGGGATGACTGACGTTTTCTCTATGCTCATCTGAGAGCCAAGCTATGGCTATATATTGTTTAGGTACTCATTTATCTCTTCCTCTGAGGTGGACGCCTGTGTAGAATATAGCCGCGAGTAGTATTCCGAAAAACAATCTGTAATAGAGGGTGAGTCATGATGTGTTGTACCCTGCGCGTCCACTATTTGTGTAATATGTGAAGGGGTTGTGTTGTTTGAGTCCTCCCCCTGCTTGAGTGCGGCCTGGGTGTCCCCCCTCTCCATAGTTTCGAGCCGTGTATCTGCATGCGAGATATTTTACCTTGCTGTCTGCAAATTCCTAATACGTATTCAATTTGTGCATATTATTTTTCTAGTGCCTTTATATGCAACTCTACTTTATTTAATTGCTGCTGTATGTCTCTCAATATCCCTGCGTGTTTACCTATGCACAAACCCATAGTTGTCACCTTGAAGGCTTCCCATAGCACTCAGGCACTGTCGACTGTTCCTGCATTATGTACAAAATATTCTGCAATTGCCTGTATGAGCTCCATTCGGAACACCTGGTCGAGCATTGCAGATGTAGTCGCATTGCAGAACTGTCTAGGAGTGTGTGTGGGGAGCGCGATCACCAGGCGGACCAGTGCATGATCTGATAGTGTCTTGGGCAGGTGCTCTACTGACTTCGTCCATGTGCTGAGTGTGCGGGTAGCTACCCAATAGTCTATTCTAGACCATGTGTTATGGGTTGTGGAAACACAGGTTCCCTCTCTGCGCCCAGAGTTTCGCAGTCCCCACGTATCTACCATCCCTCATTCTTTCATACCTTCTCTGAGCGCTCTGGAAGCTTGTTTGCCGTAATTGTCATTGCCCAAGGACCTATCTATTGTTGGATCTAAGCATGTATTGAAGTCATCTCCCCAGAGTATCTCTGCAGGTTCTAGTGTCCGTAGTTTCGCCCAGATTTTTGCAAAAAAAGCAGGATTATCCGTGTTCGGACCATATGTGTCAACTAGAGTTAGTGTGATGCCCCCAAAGTTCCCCTGGACTATGGTGTAACGTCCCTGGCTATCTGTGACTGAATGTAATAGTGTAAATGGGATGCTGCACTTGACTAGTATTACTACTCCTCTAGTGTAGTTCAAGTAAGAGGAAGTTATCCTGGTGGACACCCAGTGCGCACCCATTCATGCTTCTGAATATTGAGTTAGATGGGTTTCTTGTATACAGGCTACATCTACCCCATGCCTGTCGAGATAGGCGAAGACCTTCCGAATTTTCTGCGGATTATTGAGGCCTCGTACATTCCATGTCAGTAATATTAATGGTCTATTATTGTGCATCACTGGGTCTTACGTTTGCTATAATATCAGATTGCATGGTTTTTGTTGAAAGGACCCAGTTGTTACGATGATTTAGTTGTCTGCGTTCGTGCCTTCGACCATTGTTTTTCCCTTTTTTCCCCTTGCCTCCCCCTCCCACTCAGTTGCCCCAATTGCAGCAGAGACATTTCCCATGTACTGGAACCCCTACCCCTCCCAACTGTTCCCAACTAACTTCAAAAACTTGGTGTTGTGTACACATGTGGGTAGAGCCGCCAGCCGACGATGGAGTACTCTGGGAGCCGCAGTGGCCTATATTTGCGTCCGTCTAATAACATTCAATGCTGTCTCTTTGAACTACAAAGATTCCGTTCTGATCTCTATATCCTCAGCTATTGTCCTAGGGTTTACCTTGTATCCATGCGCGTATGAATATCGTTTAAATAAACATTTATTCTGCAGTTACACTCCCGTTATCTGGTGTCATCTTAGTTGCGGTTGTCGCCTAAGACCCAGTTCAGTTCTTTAGGCATTGTCCTCCGGGCTCGATATCTGGTCCTGCTCGTCCACTCCACCTCTCTGTGAGTTCCGTCGTGGTCCCTGCTGTCCTCTTCGCTGCCGTTATTGCATCAGGTTTTTAGGATCATTGAAAATTTTGCTCTTGTCATTGTCCTTGATCCTGAGTCGGGCGGACAGAGCATAGAGTATGGTATTTTTAGGTCTTGCATCTTTTTCTTAGCCATCATAAATTTTGTTCTTGCCTCCAGAACCTGAGGTATAAAATCAAGGTAGATAGAGCCCTCTGCGTTCTCGTGCCTCGAAGTCTGTATTTCCCTTGCACAGCGCAGCGAGCGCAGCGTCATGGTCTCTATAATTTAGCAACTTTTATATGATGCCCTGTGGTCTGACCCCCGGTCGCGGGTAGGGTGCCAGGGATCTGTGCACTCATTCTACTATAAACACCTCCAAGAAGGTCTCTCTGTCCAGCAAGTCTATTAATAACTTTTCAACGTATCATTCCATGTTGCCTGTGTTCATCGTTTCTACAATCCCCATGATTCTTGGTTTATTGCAGGGGGTCTCACCTCCAGATCTTCACTTGGAGTGTTGTCAGTGCTTTTTCCATTTTCTCACACTTGGCATTGAGCTGTTGTTGGGTATCTTCCGTGTCCGAGACTCTGCGCTTCACTGCATCGATGCATTCTGCATGTTTATCCAGACGCTCCGACATCCGGTCTACCCTGTATGTCAACGCATCTATCTTCTCATCAATGGTAGAGAGTGTGGTCTGTATTGCCGTTAGAATTTGTTTTAGGTCACCACTCACCTCCACATCTGGGACTGAGGCGGCGGTGTTCACGGCTTCCTGCACTTCTGTGTGCGACCCCATCGTTTTACATTGGTCGAAGTGCAGCTTGGATTGTAGTTTGTATGATTTCCCCATAGTTGTGGGATGTTGGTCCAGGTAGATTTTGTCTGGAGTTTACACCTCTAAACTGTGGCAGAGCAAGAGTTCACAGTCGCACTCATTGTGTCCTTTACATTTCTCCCCTGTGCTCTCCTTTTCTGTGTATTCCTAGTTTTAGTTATGTGGCCTTATGGGCCTGGTGCCTGCGTTATGTCATGCTCCTTCTCTTCCCCCCCTCTCAGCCACGGCCCACCAGCTCCCCTAGGCCTCCACGGTCTGTGTTTTATTGTATTTTGAACTCCTGGGATGATTGTTCGAAGGGGTGGAGAGGGTGTGGGGGCAACTATGTCTCTCCTGGCGGCGGGCTGGGCACCTTTCTCTCTTTGTTTCCCTCTGTTTCTTTAATATTGGCTTGGCAGGGTGATAGTTTCTTGATTTCTCAACGCCCCGGCGGACTACCTCTGTGCTGCGTCTGCACTCGCCTCTACAATCTACCAGGGTGGCATCCCTGCATTTATTCGTCGCTGCCTCACTCCCTTTGCTGCCAAATACCTCATTAATGTCGGGATTCTGTGCTCAGAGATCAGAGGTATCATCTGGAGTCCATACTATGGGATCAGTGCCTGCTGTTCTTAATTAGTGCCAGTGGTTGCAGGTGGTGGGTGCTGGCTTTATTTGTGGGGAATGCAACTTATTTTTTATTAACCGTTTTAGCCCAGAGCAAGGGTGATAAAGTCAGAAAAGGGAGAAAGACAGAAGTAACGCAAGGTAAGAAAACAGAGACAAGGGGATAAAGCAGGGATGCAAAAGAACCCACAAGTGAGTTAAACAGACAGGAACTACTGGGTGGTGGAAGGGAAAGACATTAGGTGGAATCAATAAGAGGCAGCATTTGTAGTGGGCAACCCCAGCATGTGGGAGAGCTGGCAGCAGGTTTCTACAGGAACTGTTATTTGTTTGTTTGTTTTTGCAGTTTATATAGCGCGAACTCGACCAGAAGGTATCAGGGCGCATTACATGATCACCAATTGCATTACAGACGGACACATTCATTTTGAGATTAAGTGAGTTGTCCAGAATCACAGGAGACTCCGGACAGACTCAACCTGGATGGATCCCCAGCTTCTAAGCCGACTGCTCTAGCCGTTAAGCCACATGGCCTCTCTGGTCCTGTGCACTAATCTTTTTACAGATCTAGACCCTAGGGTGTGAGTGGAGATGGTCAAATGCTTTCCCCATTTGTGAACCAGAGATGTGGGTTGGCATTCTTTAGTTAAAGTTATGTAGGTAGGCTGTTACTTTGACTCTTAACCTGCCAGCTAATAACATATAGATCGGGGGGACTGGAGGGGTGGGGGACTATGGAGAGAATAGCAGCAAATGTAACAGAGGTACCAGGAAAGCAGAAATGGTCAGACAAGACAGGTGGAGTGAGCGATGAGGATGGAGTAACCCCTGCAGTGCCTGTGCTCAGGCCATTCTACCTGACCCCCAAGCAAACCCTGTCTTTGATATTCAGCATGCATTTACAACTGGCAGCCAACACATGGAGGTATAAACTGACTGGGGGTTATTCACATTTGTTAACACATACCCCTAAGACACAAGGCAGACCAGAGAAAGATGCCCGTTCCTCGCCATTTGCCCATGGGCCCAGCACCTGAAGGAAGAACTGTGAAAGAGAGAAGGGTTCGAGCTCCCACTAATCTCAAATACTAGTCCGGGTACAGAGCCCAACAGAGGGATGAGCTGTCTTGGACTGATTAACTTGTGCAGGCCAGTTGGCACGTCATGTCTAATCAAAGAAAGCAGTCACAGATTCCCATAGAACCAAAGTACTAGCCGGCCAGCTGCTTACTCTCCACGAAGTCACCCCTCCTCAGTCCTCCCTTGACCAGTACAGCCATCGCCAAACAGGGACGGGCAAAAAATAACACGAGTACAAAGTAGCCCACAGTTTAGAACTGTGATATTTACATTCTTTACCGAAATATTTTCGGATGCTCTTTTTTTAGCCCATCCCTTAAAGCAAAATTTTCAGACAGTCCAGTCAGTGCAAGTCCCACATATCTGCCCACACAAGACAGGACGCGCAGCTCTACTGGAAATTCCACCGCTCCCACCTAGGAGTTTTATGTATATTTACAAGAATCACCAGGCAAGCAGGGGAGTGCAAAACATAACACGAAAGGAGAGAGAGCTGCTGAGGACATCACCCACATGAGCTTTGCTTTAGGCCAATAATGCTTGAATCGACTGATAAAAATGAACAAAATACGTACGCTTTGAAATGAAAAGGTCGCGGCCAGCATGACTGGAAATGGGGTCGTTGGGGGGGGAAGGAGGTGAGAGTGGTATAATCAAAATAAAATAAAATTCACCATCCCCGGGTGCCCCGCCGCCTCAGCTCTTGGCTGGGTCCCGACTCCCGCCGTCCCACGTTTTCCTGCTGCTTTCCTCAGGAAGCAGCCACCCACAAGCAGCCTCACTCCCCTCCGTCAATCACAATACTGCAATGTGAGTGTTGTGATTGGTGCAGTGCAGGCAGACAGCACCCCAGCTGGGTGCCTAATGGGAGGCTCTTTTCTCTATGTAGGCTGCCTGCAGCCTACATAGAGAAAAGGGAGAGTGCGCATGCCTGCTTTGGTTGGCAATGGGGCCGACCAAATAGTCAAGGCCCACAACAGTGGGCTTGCCGTGCCTCCCCTGCTTTAGAGCACACCCGCCCACCCACCCTCCCACAACCAGGCACTTCTGCTTTCTCGCAGTGCAAGAAGCAGAAACATAAAATGGTAGTTTTACCATTTTATGTTTCTGCTTCTCACGCTGTGAGAAAGCAGTGGGGCAATGCCCCCACACTCCAATGGAGGAGCCGCCACTGACCAATATCCAAGGAATTCCTTTCTCTGCGAATCCCAACTATATCCCAGCAATACTGGGTAGGTATAGTTAGGACCAGTTTTCAATAGGAAAGCTACTAACTTTGGAACTGTTTGACGAATCTTCTTGAAACTTTCCCAAAAAAGTACATCCACCTCAGCTCCTTCCTGGAAAAAGGGTTGGTGCCATTAAATTTTCCACAGCATACTGCAAAACCGGTTTAACAGAATTACACCAAATTTGTCAGAAAGCTAGATCTTGTTCCAGAAAGCATGCAAGCAGTGATTTTGTGTGAATCTGTTTCCGCGTCTTTTGAGAGGTTCCTTGTCATGCACTGCTAATTACTTCACATAGTACATCACGTGTACATTTGTACCCATTCAAGGAGCATTTCTGTGGATGCAGATTTACTACTTTATTGGTAAATTAGTCACTATATATATTTTTAATTTCCACAGAATGAACAAGTTAAAACCTTGGTGAGAAAAAACAACACAGACATAGCCGGCCCAACTCCCAAGACAAGAATGTATTTATTTGGTGAGGGTGTCACACCCAAACACCCCCCTGAACCTACTCTTGTAATGACCTTTCAGAGTCCATGGTTTTATGTGAAAATTATGTACAGAAATACACTATTTGACAACATTTTTTACTAACTTTTCGAGGAGGAGAACCCTCCCAAGCCCGCAGAGAAGAATTTAGGCTGGCTGGTTTCGTCTCTGGAATTCAGTGCATTTATTAGAACTCACCACTTTCAAAGATCACCAGCCGACTCTGTAATGTCTTGTATCACAAGGGTTCGGTTTCTGATGACCATTTGATTTTGAGCCTGCTCATAACTAGGGAAATAACAGAGAGGGATCCACAGAAGGTTTTTGCTGATCTGCTGAAACAAGGCGGTATCCAGGGATCATTGTTTCAACAGGTTTCCCTCTATGCGACCAATAGGTCGGAGCTGCAAATGCATCATCAGATGTTTTTTCATTGATTGCTGTTTTTCAGGTCTAGTTTCAGTAAGTCGGAACCTCTTGACATAGCTTAGGACCATTTGAAATGATTTCACTCCAGAAGGAATGAAACTGCGGGCCATTGGCAGATTTTATTAAAACAAAACTTTTTCCAAATTGACTTGGCATTTGTCAGAACAAATACAATAATGCACACTTGTCTTCAATCTTTATTTATGTTACGCGTCTGGTGAAAAATATGTATTTTATATGTTTAAAGATTCGTATTTTGAACAGCGGTGACTAATCATCACAGAGCAAAGCAGAGGATGTGCTGTGTTCTGTTAAATAAGAGGAGATGTGTCCTCACGGTCCGAGCTGCTGGATTTGAAATTAGGGAACCACATTCAAGTCACAGCTCGGCTCAGCGTCCTGTGATTCTGGGCAAATCGCTCAATTTCCCCGAGACAATAACAAATAATACATATGACCTTGTGTAATGTTTTCTAGGGCTCATCCAATTCGCCCTGATGACTGTTGGCCAATGTCGCCCAATATAAAACTGCAAGTAGAATATATTGAATGCTTGTTAAGATGGTATCTGCCAAACAGGAAAGAATCAACAGCTCCAGAGAGAGAGCGTTTCCAAAACATTGAGGGTGTAAGCTTTTATTTCATGGAAATTGAAAGCCACTACAGAAAATGTCATGGTGGGAAGTGGAAAGTTTCCCAGTGCTTAAATCATTGTGCATGTAGTGGTCTTCACAGAGTGCAATAGAGTGCTGTCACAAGAGTGGGATACAGAGAAGAGGATTATGAGAGGCGCTTGAGGGGGTAGAATTCTCTTCAATTGCCGTCTGATGTCAGTAAGTATTTGTTACATGAGAATTGCATTATAATGCAAATCTGTTTCAGTAGTACTTCTTGCTGTAACTCTACTGTCGTGTAGTCTAGGGGCACGATCGTCAGGAACCACAAGGGACAACACTTGGAGGGTGCAACACTTCTTTATTATACAGGTACGCTCTGCATGGCTCGACACGTCCGTCCTCGTCGTCGTCCTCCTATGTACTGACCACTTCCTGCCCGTCCACAGGAAGTCATGTCCAGTGCCCTGGTCACTGCCCTGTGACCCACAGGGTCCTAGTGTCCTACGTCAGTGGTCACTACACCTCCCCCCTTGTTATCAACAACGTCTTTGTCATACGTACAAATTCTTGGTACATTATCCCGAGAGTAAAAGGGGAAGAAAGTTAGATAGTAGATAGATGAAGAGAGGGAGAGAGAGAGAGAGAGAGAGAGAGAGAGAGAGAGTGAGAGAGAGAGAGAGAGCCTCTACATTTCTTCCAATAGTCTTCTTGTCTTCTTGCACTCTCTTCTTGGTCTTTGTTCTCTGTTCAGTTCTTGTCCTCCGTTCAGGGATGGTGTCTCTCTGCTTGTTCCTTGCTCTCTTTCCTCCACCTTTTGTGATGTTGTCACTTGCTCTTTTTCTTCCACCTTTGGTGATGTAGTCACTTGGTCTTCCTCTTTCACTTTGAGCTCCTTGAAGTGGGAACTGTTTCTTGTTATTCTTTGACGGTCCGAGGCTGCAGTTACCATTGACCCTCTTACGTCAGTCACAACCAACGGATCTTTTGAAAATGGGCTGTCTGACTTCCTTTGCTGTTTCTGCCTCACTACCACTAGATCTCCTGCATTTAGCTGGTGGTCAGATGCATTTCTCCTTTTGTCAGCATACTCTTTCATCTTCTTTTTCGCTTGTTGGTCTCTTTCTGCGATGTCGCTTCTGTTCGGGCTTGCCGTTGTCTCTATTTGTGGTAACCTTGTTTTGCTTGATCTTCCTAGCACCAACTCCGCTGGGCATCTACCGGTGGAGCTGTGAGGGGTGTTCCTATAGTCTCTTAGCACTTGACAAAGTGCTTGTCCAATGGATATCTGCGTCAATTTTGCTCGCTGGATGGCTTTCTTGATAGTCCCCATGAATCGTTCTGCCATTCCGTTGGCCTGTGGCCACAAAGGAGTTATTTTCCGATGCTTGATCCCCAGGTATTCCATGAATCTGCTAAATTCCTCTCCAGAGAATGGAGGGCCATTGTCTGTTTTCAGTGTTTGTGGTGAGCCCCAGGCGGCAAATATGTCATCTAGTACTGGTAACGTTGCACTTGCTGATGTTGACGATACT
Source organism: Lissotriton helveticus (assembly GCF_964261635.1). Lineage (NCBI taxonomy): Eukaryota > Metazoa > Chordata > Amphibia > Caudata > Salamandridae > Lissotriton > Lissotriton helveticus. Next base: position 81,423,666 of record NC_136062.1, read on the forward strand.
TCTCTCACTATTGGAAACCTTGAAAATTCGTCAATGATCACTAGCATGTATTTTCCAGTCTCTAAGGGCCCATAAAAGTCTGCTGCCAACTCTGTCCATACTGCTGGTGGCAATTCCGACATCTTCAATGGTGTGGGCTTGGCAGGTGGTCCTGTTACTTGACAGGTATGACAGTGTGATACCTCTTCCTCCACCATGTTGTCCAATCTGGGGACCACACTTTTTCTCTTAACATTCTCTTTGTCGCTACGATGCCTCGATGCGATTCATGAGCTAGCTCAACTGTTCTCCTTCTCAGTCAACCTGGTATTACAATTCTTGAGCCCCTCATCAGGACTCCATTTTCTGTTTCAGACAGCTCTTCGCTTATTTTTTGGAATGCCAGTAGTTCTTCTTTGTTGACTCCTTCTTCTGTAAGGGTGTTACTGTTAATGTGTCTCCATCTCTGCTGCCGCACCACCGCTCCGATTGCCTTCATTGTTGTGTCTCCTTTTGTTTCTCGCTCTAGTTCTTCACTTGTTATTGAGGCCGGAGTGTTCTGTCTCACGATGAAGTTTAGATAGTCTTCTGCCATTGTGGTGCCACCCTTTTGATGGGGAAGAGGGTGTCGTGACATGTAGTCCGCTGGGTTTTGGTCTTTTCCCGGTTTGTGGACAATCTTGAAGTTGTAGTCCATCAGCCTGATCCCCCATCTTTCTATTCTTGGTGGTATTTTGGCGTTTGGGTTTCCGTATATGGTCACAAGTGCTTGGTGATCCGTTACTATCGTGAATGGTTTCCCATATATGAACATGTGATAGTGTTCACATGCCCATACTACTGCCAGACTCTCCTTTTCTGGTTGAGAGTATGCTCTCTCAATGTCCGACAGACTCTTACTTCCGTACGCTACTATCTGTCGAGGTGAGTCATTTCCAGGCTTGTGTTGTGCTAGTATTGCGCCAAGACACCCCGGACTGGCGTCTACTGTCAATTCAGTGCATAAACTCGGGTCGAAATATGCTAGGTGGTCTACAGCAGTTACGGACGCTCGTATCTCTTCAAACGCCTTTTGGCACTCTGTGGTCCATTCAAATGTTTGACCCTGCTTCGTTAATTCTCTCAGTGGCGTGCTCACTGTCGCGAAGTCCCTTATGTACCGCGCGCAGTACCTGGCAAGGCCGAGGAATGAGCGCACATCAGCGACATCCTTTGGTTCTTTTGTTTTTTCCAGGGTGTCTATTTTGCTGCGATCTGGTCTCATCCCTCTTTTCGAAAAGATGTGCCCAAAGAACACTAGCTCTTCTCTTCCCAGTTCACATTTCTTCTCATTTACTGTTAGACCCACCTCTATGAGCTGTGAACACACTTCCCTCAAGGCCTTATCGTGCTCTTCATCTGATTTGCCAAAAACCAAGATATCATCACTGTAGTTCAGACTGTTTTTGATCGGTCTAATGATCTGCCTGATCGTTTCTTGAAATATTTCCGCTGCTGACGATATTCCAAAGCTTAGTCTTTTGTAGCGAAATAGTCCCAGGTGCGTTGAGAAAGTCGTTATGTATCTGGATTGCTGGTCCAACTCCAGTTGGTGGTATCCCTTGCAGAGGTCTAGCTTGGAGAATTTTCTCATTCCCGTCAGGCAGCTTATCATGTCGTCTAGATGCGGCCCTGGATGTCGTTCTCGTTCAATAGCTGTGTTAGGAATTCTCATGTCCACACATATTCTTATTTGTGTGGTGTCCTTTTTTGGTACGGCCACTATCGGGGACACCCATGGTGTTGGCCCTTCCGCTGGTTCAATGATGTCCTGCTCTAGTAGTGCCTTTATTTCTTCCTCCACCTGAGGTTGTAGATGGATGGGCACCCTTCGGTGGTGCTGGGCGATTGGCCTGACTGATTCATTTATGTGCAAAGTTATTTGCCGTCCTTTCAGCTTCCCGAGTCCCGTCGTTAACTGTGGGTATTCTTGTAATATGGTGTCTTTGTCCGACATGTGATACATCATCTTTAGTAGGCCCATCAGTTTTGCTGTTACATTGCTTAAGAGACATGGTGCGGGAATGTCGCCTCGTAGCACGTGTATTTCCTCTGTGACGGTCTTGCCCTTGTGCGTCATGGTGTCCCTGAATTTTCCCATGTTCGTCACTGGCTTCTGTGCACCCCAGGTGAATACTCTTACATTTGATGGCTGTAGCGGTGGTTTCTTCTTCATTTTGTCGTATTCCGTCGCGCACATGATGTTGCACGTGGCCCCACTGTCTAGCACAAATTCTGCTTGGTGAGGTCCTACATCGATGGTCACCCAATCCGTTTTCTTTATTGACTTCCTATCCACCAATCTGATGTGCTCTTCTTTATATCCTTGGTCTGTGGACATGAGGTATAGGCGTTCTACCTTCTCTGTTCTTTCTTCTTCGTCTTCTTCTGACTCCAGTGACGAGCTCCTGGTAGTCGCTTCCATGTGCCGCACGTGCCTGTTTGTAGTCGTTCTTGGCCTCCCTGGTCTTTCTCGTTCATTTTTGAATTTTGTTCCTTGGCACATGGTGGCAAAATGGTTGCTTCTGTTGCATTTCCTGCAGGTTTGGCCAAATGCTGGGCATGGTCCTCGGTGTGGAAATTCCAGGCCACATCTGTAGCATTGGGAACCTTGCCTTTTTGTCGCTTGTTCCTTCGATCCTCTCTTCCAGTTCCCCGACTTGCCTGTGTCTGTCATTCTATGTACTTGTTCTCCTCTTCGGTCCATCTGTTTTGCTTGGACCAATGCCCTTGCTTCTGCTCTTGCCAAATCTAGAATCTTTTCCAGAGTGATGGGTTCTTTTAGTAGCCTTGTGCGAAATTCTGTGTCGCGACAGCCTTCAATTAGTTTGAGGCGCAGGGCCTGTTCATTGTCATAGTTTTCGAACTCGCAATGGGCCACTAGCTTTCTCATCCTTGTTGCAAAATCTTCCATTGACTCTTCCGGCTGTTGAAATGCCATGTTGAAGTTATATCTTTCAAAATCAACGTTCCTTTGAGGGTCGAACTTGGTCGTTAGACATTTTATCAATTTGTCGTACGCACTTGTTTCACTCTTTGGCAGTGTTATGAGGAGGTCCTCCACCTCATCCCCCACTAGATTTAGAAATAGTCCCAGTTTCTTTCCTTCTACTACGTCGGTCGCCTCCATGTATCGCTCAAATTTCACAATCCACTTTTCCCCAACGTATTCCCACTTGTGGTTCAGATACACTGAAAGGCAGCGGTGTGCGATATTGTGCACTCTGCTTTGTCTCCGGCATGTTTGTTCTTTTCCTGCATTGCCTTTATGCTTATTTGCTTCCGTTCTTTTGTTATTTTGTCTTGTTCTGTCTCTTATTTCCTTTCTTTGTTTTGGTTGCCTTTGTACTTATTTATTTCTGTGCTGTTGCTATTTTATTCTTAGTTTTGTCACTTAACAGTGTTAACAGTGTTGTCTTTTATTTCTATCTGTTTCTTGCTGTGGCACTCTTTCTTCTTATTATCTTTTCTTTCTTTGCCTTTGGTGCCTTTGTGCTTATTTATCACAGTGCAGTTATTACTTCATCCTTGTTGGTGCCTTTTATTTTCAGCTCTTTCTGGCTGTGGCACTGTTTCCTTTTATTCTTTCCGATTTGCCTGCCCTTATGATGGCTGCCCTTTTGTTCCCTCTGTATTTCTTTCTGTGTCTGTGGCCGCCCGTGCTCCCGCGAGATTTGGCGATCGAAATCTCACTCTTGCCTGACTTTAAGATGGCCGCCGCATTGCCGTCGCGCTCCTATTGGCTGTCCTGCCTGGTTGGAAGATGGCCGCCGAGATTTCCTTGTTCTCGCGGGACTACGCGCTCAGTTTTCGAGCGCGATCACTTCGCGCTTCGGTCTGGCACCGGCGCTGCTCCTGGGCAGTTCTCCTGGGCAGTTCTTACCGCAATCCTGGGCAATTCCCGTAGGACGCAGATCGCGGTGGGCACCCGTGTAGCTCCTGGCGTCTCCGGTCTCCGTGGCGCAGTCTTGAACTTGCCGCGGTCGCGTGGTGCAGCCGTCCCCCGCCTTCGTCGCCAGATGTCGTGTAGTCTAGGGGCATGATCGTCAGGAACCACAAGGGACAACACTTGGAGGGTGCAACACTTCTTTATTATACAGGTACGCTCTGCATGGCTCGACACGTCCGTCCTCGTCGTCGTCCTCCTATGTACTGACCACTTCCTGCCCGTCCACAGGAAGTCATGTCCAGTGCCCTGGTCACTGCCCTGTGACCCACAGGGTCCAAGTGTCCTACGTCAGTGGTCACTACATCTACTGCAGCACATAGCGCTGGTGTCTATTGAAATTAGAGTCTGGAACATACGGGGGCAGATTTATAAACCCCCTGCGCCACCAGTAAGTCACTTTTTGTGACGTACTGGTGGCACATTTTACTGCTCCATATTTACAAGGACAGGAAAAGCCACCCTGCATTACTATTTCTGTCCTTGTAAATATGGCCCCTTTACACGCTGCACTTTGCGTGAAAGGGGAGGCATAGGGAGGCGCAACGAGGAGAAATTTTAGCATTTCTCCTCTTGTTTTCCCCTTTCAATGCGTGCTGCATTCTGCAGCATGCATTGGAAGAGGAAAATGCCTGTAGTGATTGCACAAAACCAATCTCCCCATGACGCAGGTATCCTTGCACCATGGTGGAAGGTTGCCTGCGGCGGCGCATGGCAGCAGTTTGTGTGGCAGCGCAGGGGAGAGCAGAGGAATGTGACACATTGTTGAAATATGTCGCATTCTGTGCTTTGGAAGTGCTGCAGCGTGGTGCAGCCAAAGGGCTTGCTTTGCCGCGCTGCGGCACTTCCTCGTAAATCTGCCCCACAAGGGCTTATTAATGAGAACCCTGCACCAGTTTTGCATCACCTAAAGTGGTACATGCATGGCGCAGGGCTCGTATAAAGTTTTATGAAGCCACCCAAAGCCTTCCAGCTTGCCTTTTAGTGGCCTCATAAATCATGAGTAAGCCAATGCTGCGTAAATCGCTACATCGCCTTACTCCATGCCAGCGTTGTGTTCCACGGGTGTTGCAGTGTTTCTCACGCAACGCCCATAGAATCTGACGCGCCCCCAGATTTACAAAAACATATAAACCTGGGGAAGCGCCAAATCCATGCACCTCCGAAGTGAGACGTTAACGTGGAGAAATAACTGCATTTCTCCTCGTTTTTATTTATTTCCATGTGTGCTGCACTCTGCTATTGCGAACTATTGCTGTGGTATGTTCATGAAGTCTACTGATCAGGGTAATAATTGCTCCATCAATCCCCATTTCTGACATTATGGGCCATAATTGACTACGATTCACTGTGTCAAAAGCACAGGTTAATTCCATAAAAGCTAAGTGGACACATCCATTAAGGGCCTTCGTGTACTTTTGGTCAATTAATGCCAGATTAAGAGATTGCTCCACGGTTCCGAGCCCTGGTCGGAATCCAAATTGGTAGACTCAAACTAAAAAGGTTGCGGGAACCTGCTTTGGTCTGTTGCTCAGACTCAAATCCATCCTGGGTTTCTTTGATGCCCCTACCAGGGAGATCATCATCCAGGCTCTGAATATGTCAAGACTCGACTACTCCAGTTCATTGTATCTGGGAGTTAACAAGTCTGAAATACAGAGGCTACCGAGAGTCCAGAATGTGGCCGGAAGATCTCTCCTCGGTCTCCTGAATCCATCCTTGCCTCGACTTTATCTATTTTGCATTCAATTGCACCTATTACAGATGTCAAATTGCTCTTAATCGAGTTGCTTTGTACGTCTCCCTTCTCCATTACTGAATCTGAATGATTCCCCTTTCTCTTTCCCATTTTAGGATTACAATAGTTTACAGGGGGTTACAGTAAAGTTGCCTTTCAAGGGGTCCTCCGATAGTGTAGATATCCACTTCACCAAGGCGTTTACAGTCCCAGTATACCTGCAGCCAATATAACTTGAGTCAAGGGCCAAAGGGACACGGCCCAGCCCAGCCTCTTCTGGTCGCAGATGGGCACGCCCGGGCGCGTCTCACACTCTGGGAGCCTGCCAGTGTTTTTATGCACCCCCGGGTGCTCTGGTGCTTTGCTGACACCTCCAGGCACAAAGGCACTTGGGGGTTGCAGTCCGCGGTCCCCGCGGCAGTGGCAGAGTGCTGCTGTAAAGGCTCCCGCGCTACAGGAGCCTGCCAGTGTTTTTATATGCCCCCGGGCGCTCTGGTGCTTTGCTGGTGCCTCCGGGCGAAAAGGCACTTGGCGGTTGTAGTCCCTGGTCCCCGCGGCGGTGGCAAAGTGCTGCTGTAGAGGCTCCCCTTGTCATGTAATTGAATCGATGTCATAAGTTGCACAAATCAAAGTTTGTTGACATAAAAAGTTTATTATTGTAAATTTGTATGCTGAATATAAGTGGTATCTGTGATAAATTAACTCTGCACTGTTAATACAATGATGAATGCTAAACATCCATCTAAGTTGTGTAAATGTCTGGTGTTTAACCTGCTAGGCCTTGGACTGGTCAATTTCACATTTCTAACCTCTAAAGTGTTATGTTGATTTGTTGGTACACTTCATGTATAGTTCCTAATTTTTACATTTCAGGGCATTCTCTTACCTGCTTTATTAAGTAATTTTGTATGAAATTGAAACTGTTTGTGTAAAGAATTACTACACCGCTAAAATGTATTACCATGAAATTGATGATTTCCTTTTCCCTTTTAGGATGTAACATTTTTGGCTTACAACTCATTGTATGTGTAATCCACACGTTTACAATGTATTCACATTTTTACATCCATAATAGGTCCAAAAGACAGAGAACAATTCCCACCATTTGCCACTCAGGAAACCTACCCTCCAGCCCATAATCAAGCATCCAGGGATGACTACACTCTTACAAGTCTGGATGAAGAGGAGAAGCCTGGTCATTTGGTCTGCCTGGGCCAGTGAGTCTCTGTTAGACTTGGCATATTTTGGCGTGTTTTGCCTGTCTTTTTGCTTTCTGATCTCCTGGTTTTTACTCTGTTTTTGCTGGTTTAGTGTCTCTGCACACTTTCTCACTGCTGTACAGTGTTAAATTGCAAAAGCCCCAGTTGTAAATTATGTTATGGATTGGTGTTTCCATGATTGGCATATTTGACATACTGGTGAGGTCCTAGCAAAGGGTACTGAGAGTGCCAGGGCTGGTAAATCAAATGCTTTCAGCACTGGTTCTGCCACCCACAGATATAGCCCTGAAAGGGTAACTCAGACCTGCCACCGCAGAGTCTGTGCGCAGTTTGTAACTGCAGTGCACCCACCTGCCAGGCCCCAGCCTTCCCTTTTTCTACATGTCAGTCACCCCTAAGGTAGGCCCAAAGGACACCTGTGCTACGCAAACAAATGATGGATGGAATGCTAAATGAATCATACATTCACCCCCAGTCAAGAGATCTGGGTTAAATCCATCATTCTTTTGCTCACTTTGCCACCCCAGTTTAGACCCAGCCATATGCAAATCAGTCTTGACCCTGTGCCTCATGGGAGCAGTCCAGACTGAACTGCCAAGCCATGTCCTCCCTGGACCGGAAACAAGCACCCTGGGACCGGTTACAGGGTATTACCCTTCATCAGCCAGGCTAGCTTGAATCCAGTGGCACAGTGAGCAAGGGACTCACGTCTGGGCATACCCATCCCACTAGGGCGAAAAGTGCTATGCAAGCAAATGATGGACGGAATCCTGAATGAATCATACATTCATCCCCAGTCAAGAGATCTGGGTTAAATCCATTGTTCTTTTGCTCAGCAAGCCACCCCAGTTTAGACCCAGCCATATGCAAATCAGTCTTGACCCTGTGCCTCTTGGGAACAGTCCAGAGTGAACTGCCAAGCCTGGTCCTCACTGGACCGGAAACAAGCATCCTGGGACCGGTTTCAGGATATTACCGTTCATCAGCCAGGCTAGCTTGAATCCAGTGGCACAGTGAGCAAGGGACCCACGTCTGGGCATACCCTTCCCAATTAGGGCAAAAAGTGCTACGCAAACAAATGATGGACGGAATGCTGAATGAATCATACATTCACCCCAGTCAAGAGATCTGGGTTAAATCCATTGACAGGGTGCTGTCTGTGTATGTTGAAGGTAGGACATGTACTGGTGTGTGTGACATGCCCTGGTGGTGAATTACAGTGTATTTCGTTGTTCACCATTACAAGTTGGCCTGTTCCCATTGGACAGAATGGGGAGTTTGGTCATATCATCTTATAAACATAGTTACGCCTGGGAACAAGGTAGAAAATTAAAGTTTAGTATGTCTGGACTCAGAAAGTTACAATGCAGCTTTTAGTAAAGGTGATTTTTACATTCTGTGTTTGAAAATACCACTTTTAGAAAGTAGATATTTTCCTGCTTATCCATCCATTGTTCCTCTGCTAGGATGTGTATTGACTGTCTGGCTTTGGAGTGACAGGGCTTGGGGAGGCGCATTCTCTCAGAAGGCCACCTGGGGGGGTTGATGTGTGTCCTGCCTTTCCTGAATGAGTCAGGACTAAGGCCTCTCCCCTATTACGGAACCTACATTGGCTCCCTATAAAAGAGAGGGTAGAGTTTAAGAGTCTATGCACGGCCCATAAGGCAATTTATGGCCATGCTCCTGTATATGTCAGAGACCGGTTGGAAGTGTATAGTCCAAATAGGAAACTTAGATCCTCTGATTCTCAGCTGCTGACCTGCCCTCAGTACAAACTGGTAACCAAGGGAGGGAGAACATTCTCTGTGTTGGTCCCTCAACTATGGAACAAGCTGCCTGAGGGACTGCGCAGAGAGGTGAATCTCCTGCGGTTCAGAAAGTGTCTAAAGACATTACTGTTTGGGAGGGCCCTGGTCGCAATGTAGGCTGGCTGCTGTACTACCTTCTTGTGGGACACATAGTTATTGTATGAATTCCATCGATTTCCGAGCGCCTAGAGACCTGTAGGTGATTGGCGCGATACAAATCCAATATAACAATAACAATAACAAGTCAGGGCTGTTGTGAATAGGCCTGAGCTGCATTCAGAGTAGTGGGAGAAGTTTTCACTAGCACCTGAATTTGCCTGGTCTGCATTTAGAGTAGTGGGAGGAGATTTTCCTTGCACCTAAATAGGCCCTGTCTGCCTTGGACAATGCTGTCCCCACCCCCTGCCAGGAAGCTGGGCGAGAGGACAGAACTGGTTTGGACTAAGCACAGGCACTCTCGGCCTGAGAGGACAAAGGATTTTGAGGTATAAATATTGATGTCCAGACCCCAGAACTTCAGAACTCTTTTGGACCAAGGAGACTGACAAGAAGAAGAAGAAGAGCCGGAGAAGCTGTGAGGAGGAACTACCACTTTGCTGTGTGCTTTGCTGTGTTGGGCTGCATTGGCTGCTTCTGTCTTGGGCAGGGAAATGACTGGACTTTCTGCAATCTCTTTTTGTGACTTTCTCCAAGGGCTAGAGGTAGAGTTTTCCCCCTGTTCAAGAAGTCTCAGGACAGCAAAGACTTCAAGTTCATCTGCCCTCAGCACCGGGGACTGTGTGTTTTGTGCTGCAACAGAAGAAAAAGCAACCTTCTGCCGTCTACGACACCGCTGTCAATCGCGATGTCAACTCTGTGTCCTGAAGGCACTGCCGCAATGCCGCACCACAACCCTGGTCTCACCAACGCCACCTTCTAATGCCGCAGTCGAGCCGCTGCTTGCACCGCGACCTGTGGGCCCCGCACTCCGCACCACCTTGCTTGACATCGTCGCCTTGGTATCCCCGCCGCCGACGCTCCACGCCGACATCAACGCCGCTGCTTGCACCGTAGTTCAACAGCACCGCTCGTAAGTTACACGGAGCACCATCTTCATCACACACTGCAGCCTTGGCCTACCGACGCCAGTGCCATCGACTCCAGTTCATCAGCTGATGACAGCGCTTCAGCAACGACGCCGCTGTTGCTTCCACTGTGACCTACCAACACTGCGACGAGCACCGCATCACTTCGCACCCCAGCCCTGGTCTCTCTGACGCTGCTGGATGACCATCACGAGCCGCTGCCTGCACTGCGACAAGAGGGCACTGCACGCCGCACCGCTACACTTCGGACCACAGCACCTAATGCCTGCTGATGCCAGGGAACCTGACTTCAACTGCGAGGACTTCGATCTACAACTCTTGTGACTTCAAGGGCCCGACGACTCCTGCACCGACCTCCGGAACCGACGCCTACGGACACCGTGCTATTGGAGCTCAAAGAGAGGTCGCCGATGCCCTGCATTTCTAAAGGTATCGTTTTGCGGGACTGCCCAACACCGTACCTGGCCCGCGAGGCCACTTTTAGCCAGTTCACAACGCTGTGATAACTCCAGGTGGAGCTACTGACTTCAAGGAACATTGGGGCATATTACCAACGATTAGCGATATTTATCGCTAACGAGGCTTAGCAACGAATTTTTTAACGCTAAGCATCGCCGGAAATTATCGCAAAGATAACTTGCTATTAGCAAGGTTTATCTCAGAAGTGATAAAAATCCTCGCGCTAACTGCCAAATGAGAGATTATCGCTGGAAAACCAACGATAATCTCTCGAAGTTTGGAGTTAGCTTGATGATAGGGGCTCACAAACTTAGCCATGATATCCACCTTCCATAGGATATCATGGCTAAGTCAGGAAAATACCAGGTGTAAAAAAAGCAGTGCTAACCGCAGTTAGCACTGCTTTTTTTTACAGGGTTAGCGAAATCCTTGATAATAGGAGAAATGTCGCTTAACAACATTTCTCCTATTATTTTTCTCTGGAACGCCCCCTTTGCATCTCATAGGAGATGCAAGGGGAAGCGTAGAGAAAAAGGGTGCTAACATGCGAATTTGCATGTTAGCACCCTGTTGCTGATAGGGAGATAATTTTATCTCCGCTTTCTTGGCTTTTAAAGCCAAAAGAGCGGAGATAAATCCCTTGATAATATGCCCCTTTTTTTTAAAGTTTATTGGGATAACTGAAGATTTCTAAAGACTGTATTATGGATTTTTTTGTTTTTGGTCTTTTCTTAAGTATATAAAAATATTGGATATTTTTCTAAACTGGTGTGGTGTCCTTTTGTAGTGCTTAAACTGTGTTACTGTTGGTTATGTGCAAAAGCTATACACAATGCCTCTAAGATAAGCCTGACTGCTCGTGCCAAGCTACCAAGGGGGTGAGCAGGGGTTATTTTAGGAGTGTAACTCCCTTATCCTGACCAGAAGAAAGGGTCTCTACTTGGACAAAGGTGCAAACCCTTGTCAACTAGAGACCCCCATTTTTAACAGTCTCACTTCGTGCAAACCTACAACTCCCACCCCAGCTGTTACACCTCAGCTCACTGATACTGCCACTTCCTATGTCCATTGCAACACCACGCTGATCTTGTGCCCCCTGTACCCCTAGTCCTGGTTGCTGTTGAGACAACACCACCAACTATAGTTCAGCCAGGAAACAGTGGGATGAGGCACACTGGGTCAAGGCCACAGGGTAGTGCGGGTAGGGGTCGTGGGAGGGACACTGCGGGCCAGCATAGTGAGGCCACTGGGTTGACTGTCATCTAGGCCACCCTCAACCGAGTCTTGGGATCCCCCCAACAGTCCCAAGACATAATGGGCCAGGTACTCACCGAGCCCCGGGACATGAAGCAGTTACAGAGGGAGCACAATATACAGATGGAGAATCTCAACTACAATTTGGGCTCCCTGACTAGGGTTCTGCATGACATTCACAGACATATGTGCCGGGCTTTTCCAGCAACATCTACCCCTTTCTGTGGTCCTATAACATCTGGTCAAAGTACATTTGCCGCAGCCACGGAAAGGGAGGCCGTGCCACAAGTAGAAACAATGGCATCCACCCCAGTCCCTACAACTGTGGATCCCTCCCACAGAAGGGGACAGTCATCCAGACTAACAGCAGGGCAAGATGGCAAGACCTTTAGCACCACCAGCAATAGACGCTGAACCTACTTTCCTCTGGTGCTTGAGTACCATTCACTATTTGGAATATTTTCTGGACACATTTACCTTTCTGATGCCAGTTGTATTTTGGACATTATACTTCAAACAATTTGGCTCTTCAAGAATGTTTTCATTCAGCATGAATGTAAGAATTAATTTATTTTTTGGTTTGCTTTTTCATTCTCATCTTGTTTTAGTTCATTAGATTTTGTTTAATAAAATCATGACTCACAAAGTCAAAGACTTGTGTTGCATTTATCAATTCAATTAATTGATTTGTTTCCTCCATCATACATTTACAATTTCAAAAAGCAAATGATTAAGTAATCATAAATGGATAGCAAGTAGGTAATGTTTCTCCCAAGTTCTCAACCATGGCAACAAAATTCAAATATCAATAACTCATCAACTGGTAATTTATCACATTTGTTAAAGGTTTGTTTGTCAACATGTTCACTAGCATCACAATCCATACATGACACAAATACTCAGTACTATTTTCACATCCCCAATACTAGACCATGACAATATGTAAGTAGGGGATAGAACAAAAACATCCCAATTCAATAGGCAAATCATTATTCAATAATAATAGCAATGGTCAAAATCATGCAGGACTACATTTGGTAGACACTGTATCATTCCAATACACTGTACCAGTATCTGGGAGAATGTCTCAACCAATTTTTCAGTGGTGCGCTACAGGAGTATGTCCTACAATAATGAGACCCATCAACAGCTTCATATACATTACACTGAATGAGGGTTTAGGCAATGTGAAGGGGTTTTAGTATGCTTTGGCTCCACTACCACAGATGGTTTGAGCAACTGATAGCACACATGTTTACTTAGTGGCAACACACGATAGTATATGAATCCAATGCAATTTTCAAAACTTCCATACAATATCTGTGCAAGTTGTCTTGATACAAGATATATAACCCAACGTCTGGGTCTGTCTTTCCCAGGATGAACTCATGGTACCTTTGTACTTCAAAACAGCACCATATACCTGCAAATGTCACAACTTTGAAATGTCTAATTGAATATTGACATGGTGAAGATACCTAAAACAGATTAAAACAAAAAGATGACTTATGAAACATAATAAAATAGACACATTACAAAGTAATCTTTTTGAGGCTACATTTTCAAAAACACAATCAGAGACAAACAATGAAATTGAACACAAAAGTCAGTGTGCCGAATCTTTGATCAACAAAGATCTGTGGCCTTGCTTTCCCTAAACTTGCCCTTCCTAAAAAATGTCCAGCACATACTTTTTTTCCTCCTTACATCAATAGTTGGTTTAACAGTTAATATGATGATATGTAAGGAGATACTTATTCTCATGTGAAGAAGTTGTCACTGACATCCTGATGTAAATCAACTACTTCCTCCTCATCACTATCATTTTCATTTGGCATTTCAGGATCCTCACCCAGTGGCTCTGCAGGGTCACCATCCTCTGTGATGCAAGGGATGTTCTGTCGCAGGGCTATGTTGTGCAGCATGCAGCAGACAATGGTGATTTGGCACACCTTATCAGGTGAGTAGTGGAGGGCTCCACCAGTCTTGTCCAGACAGTAAATCTGGACTTTCAGACACCCTAAAGCTTGTGCCACCGGCCTCTGTGTTCTTCCATGGGTCTCATTGAATCGTACTTCCCCTGGTGTTTTTGGATTCCTCAGCAGTGCTAACAACCATGGTTGGTTAGGATAAACTGAGTCTCCTAAATGGAAAAAACGTAATGAGCCAAGATAAGTAACACCATTTCAGATCATTCACCTTGAAATTACCCAAACAATATTATGTTAGATTGTACTTATCAACAAGCCAGGCCCTCTCACGTCCAAGTTGTGACAGTTGCAGGGGTATGCTGCTTTTCCATAGTGCAAAGGAATCATGGGCTACTCCAGGGAAACTAGCACAGGCACTTGCGATGTACAAATCAGCTAAGTAGACAACTTGCACAATGACTGAATAGAAGCGATACTGATTCCGATAGGCTTGTTTCCTGGCATATGGTGGCACTAAGGCAATATGTGTGCCATCAATTGCTTCAACCACGTGTGGTAGGTGACCCAAACCAAACCATAGTGATCGCCCTTCACATTAACAAAATCCTCATGTTGTGGAAACTGGATGAAGCTGGTGATGTCTCTCAACATTGACCAAAGAAGGTCTTGTAGCACATCACTGAAAGTTGTTTGTGATATTCCAGCAGATACTGCCACAGTGTATTGGAATAACCCAGTGGCCACAAAATGAAGTACTTCCATGAGTTTGACAATTGGTGTAATAGATGTGGGATTTCTGCTGCGAGGCAGAAGATCTGGCTCCAGCTGATGACATAACTCAAGTATATCTTTTCTATTCAATCTGAACTTTTTGACAATGTCCCCTTCTTCCATGGTGGCAAAGTCTGGAAATGGCGGTACACTTGGTTCTGCAATCTCCTACTCTCCCATGGTTAAATGTATGCATTGAAAGAATTGTGAAAAGTTTTAGACATTTTTCACAGAAATTATTAATACAAATGTAATGGTGTGCTAAAAATATATATGGTTTCACTACATATTTTTAATCTAACATTTTGTTTGGCATTTTTATTTCACAAATGTCATTTTTTAGCTGTCAATATTTTAAATATGAAAGAATGTGTAAATAAAACATTCAGAATGTATTATTTACACATTCTTTTTTAAAAAACAATTTCAACCAAAATACCATCAGCGGTAGTGTAAACAACACCGTGCAAATATCACATTTAACCACAGTAATGCTCTACATATAAATGTTTTTTTTAAATACATGAGTGTCCTTCAAAGTTTGAATATGTAAATAAACTAGCCACCATTTTGAGTGGAGGTATCTCACTAAACAGTCACAAACACACTATTTGACGTTCTAAAATGGCAGACGTCTGACCTCGCCATCAGGACATTTGTAATCAGACGTCAGCGGTGGAAGTTGACCGTGTAGTGGGTTTTCAACTGCATGATGGACATAGCCATAGGCAACGTACGATGGCCAATTGACAACCGCACACATTACGTACATGTACGCGGCGGTTTAAAAAAGCTCACTTGCCTCCTAACACTGTCATCAACATCATCTCCAATTTTGCTGCTTTTTGTGACCTCTAGGTGCAACAATGCCATGTTTTGCAGGTGAGAGGGCCCCTGCATTCTTGCCAGAGGAGATGGAGTTGCTGTCAAAGGAGTTCTTGTCCCTGCATGGCCAGCTCTATGACTCACCAGAGGAACAAGTACATGTTTGAAATGTATATGTGAATCTGTCTAACTGTTTTATTTCCATGAACACAGGCTACAATGTCCCTTTGGGTTCCCTAGTGAAATGTAGTGGTTGATGAGAAGTGTCATATATTGTGTTCCTTACATAGGACAATGATGTTGGGGATTTGTTAACACTTTACAATGTGAAAAAACAACAACAGTAGTATGTGTTGTGTGTTTAATGCTCTAGATTGTATTTGGTGTGCATGTAGAGATATATCCATGTATATTGTAATTGTAATTGTATTTATATATTGCTTCCTACCCCTGACGAGGCCTCAAATCACTTTTTGGCGAGTAGCTCGCTACTCTGAGCCAGAAAGGATTAGAGATTAAATATGACTTAAATTGAGTGGTGCACATGTGAGTCTGTTAGTTGGATGGAGTAGGATAATGGAGAGTATGAAGAGGGAAGAGTCTAGAACGTGTTTGTTTGGGAGATCATAGTAGTAAGATGAGGTTTGGGATGCCTAAAGGAGAGATGGAGGAGGGAAGTCTCTCTACAAAGTGATTAGGTAGATCACAGTAGTAAAACAAGGTTTGGGTTGAGTCAAAAAGGGATTCATGATTGAACAATTTAGAGTGATTTGTTTTGTGAGATCACAATAGCAAATTGAGGCTAGGAGTGAGACAAGGAGGGGTAGAGGAGGCAAGAGCCCAGAAGGGGTTATTTTGGGGATCATAGTAGTAGAATGAGGTTTGGGATGAGTCAAGAAGTGGAGGTGGATGATATATTGAGAGAGGTAGGATGAGACAGAGAAGTGCATTTGAGAGAGTGAATGTTTTTTCTGTTTTTATAATTTTTTCTACATTAGGAATAAAGCAACAAACACACAGTTTCATGATCACACAGAAAGGGTATACATGTATAAGGAAGACAACACATAGAGATTCAAAGTCGTATTGCATAAACTCAGACCTCCAAGTGCTGCACTTGAAGCTAATTCATCTATGCATTTTTATAACATTGTTTTAAATTAGTTTTATTTTAATTGTATCGTTTCCTCAACACCTCAACAGTGAAGCACCTGCAGACAAAATATCCACGAAAATATTTGCATACTGTGACAGACAAACAGAACAGAGACCCACAAGCATCCAATAAAACAACTCATATGAAAACTATGCAGTGGCCCACAAACACATCAAGCATAGAATTATCGATTGTCAAGCAGACCCAAAGAACATCTATATATTTCAAAAACTATAGCCATTATACACATTTGCACAAAAAAATACACAGATTTAGATACATATATATATAATCAAATGCCGTATGTCTCAAAGACTTGTGCACCTGTAAGTCAGATGTATCCAGTGCCTAGTCTTTTGACAATGTCTTCATCAAGATGAATGATCTGTGGAGGCCAAATGACACCTCCATAATATAGTCTAGGCGAGGAGACGTGGCCTTCTTATTGCAAGATATTGCTGGCCCGGGCTTCGGCAGTGGCTAAGCTTAATATTGCATGGAGTTGGGGAGCCATCTCTCCCTCGCTGGATAGAGGACTGGGAAGCGGATCTTGATAGGTGTCAGCAAGTGGAGCACACAGTCCATCTCAGCAGGGGTTGCTTTGTAAATGGGAATAGGTGTGGGGGATGGCAGAGCTACAGGGGTATTTGCCTGGCCATGGAGTTGTGGATGTTAAAGTTGTACCATCCTTGTGACCTAGTTATGTTTGGTGGGAACTGGCCATGGATTACTTACTGACTATATATAGAGTTAGTGCTTTTGGCCTGATGTCTTACACTATTGTGTTCTGTCTTGTCTAAATCAGTACTGCCGATTGGGCACCTGTTGAATAAAAAAGAGTTTGCAAAATAAAAACTAACAATAGATAGTAATTCTCTCCTGAATCTTTAGGGAGAAAGTGCACTATTGGCAAAAAGATGTCACAAGAAATCAAACAAAGATTTTGTCTGAGAAAGAGAAATGATGTGGGAAAAGGCGGGCCAATCAGTGATTTCCCAGCCAAATTTCCACTTATATTCAGGGATACTCACTGTGAAGAACATCTTGCTATTGCATACATGCCATAAGCTAGGTAGGGCAGACAACCAAGAGATGGCATCTACCAATATTACTGGGTTGAACATTGCTATGAGAAGCAAGAATAATTTGCTTACCTGTACCATTAGTTCTCCACCATGAGCACCGTTACTACATTCCTAAAAATTAAAGATCTGTTCATACCCGCGGTGGACTTGTGGGTTTGGGATGTTTCGGAGTGGTCATTGGCTGAGGAAATACTTCTCTGATGTAGACGTGCAGATGGCAAATTGCAAACAGACCTGGAAGTATGGGGTGATTTGTGCAACAATTTTCTGGGTGTGCAGGGTACAGACAGCGACTCATCTTTATCTATTGGAGATTGACTAGTACACACTGTGCAGAATGTCTCGGGAATGCATTGTACCCTGATTTATGTCCAATGTGTTACTATTATTATGTACTGCATTACAACTGGATTTGTAACTCTGGTGTGCACAAAATGTACTGCTCAAGTTATCTACATGCAACCCATTTTTGACAATGCTAGCGTTGTTGCTTGTTCTTGGTAAAATGATAAATGAAGTTTAAACATCAACAAAAACTGAACAAACCGGCGTGAGAGAATTCAGTCTGTGATGCATGATTTACAAATAGGTGATGTTGCAGATACGTTTTCCTAGCACAGAAAGAGTAGGAACCTCTGGTTGTCATAAAGAGAGCACAGGGTGTTCCCGCCTCATCTAATGAGGCCTTTAGTGCAGGCTCTCTCTTGGCCTATGTCCAGGTACTCAATGAGATCATTTTTGTTACACAAGGGAACCCAAGGAAGCAATAAGCTAGGGACCTTGGGGAATTATATCTTTTTACAGGACAATGGTCCCTAGACAGGAGGAATTTTTAAAAGGATAAATATAGACTAGATAGGCACTATATTCATTGTCCAGCCAGACAGTTTTATTTTCTGATAAACAATTTATACAAAAGAATCTAGTGTGATAACAGCAGGACACCAGCCGATGTCCAACTAACACACTTAGGAAAAGGACAAACAAAGAATATTGGAGGCAATTTAGACAGTCTGTGTAGTACAATACACAGTCAGACAATATTAATTGCACACTATTGCTAGCGTCAAATAGCACAATTCGTACACATATAGTGTGACAAGGTCGATGACGTTTCGAACCTATAGCTTATTCTAGGTTCATCTTCAGGACATCAAATGTATGCCTACTTATTTAAAAAGTCACAATCAACTTTTTAGCCCTTACTATGGGCGACAATTGCCACAGCATATATTAATACAACAAAGCAAAAGAAAAAAGGGGGAACAAACAAAATACACAGATTAGGGCATTTCTTCAATAAGAGACATGATCACACAATCAAAGTATAACAGATGTTGGTTACACCAAATATGACCCGTATAGAACCAAAACATTCAGATGTGCCAGATTCAATTCAACATTCAAAATTGTGAGCATTAATCAAGAGTAAGATAAAAATTACAATTGGGTCAAAGGACAACAAGTGACATAACGGCGCAAATTGTGCCCAGTGAGATTCGGTTGCCATAGTGATGTGACCCCAAGCGGAAAAGGAGAAGTGGCCAGCAAGTGATTTCTAGAGAAGTTATCCCTACACCATAAAAGCCAGCACCTAAAAATAATAAAATCAGATGCAGCATGGGAGTGAGTGTACCTGCAAGGCTGGTATGAAGGCCAAATGCCTGGGTATTATGGAAATGGTACACCTAAACCATAAAAGTCAGTGATTAGCAAGAGATTAGCAAGAAATAAAACAATAGCCACACCGCTAATGAGAAGAATGCAAAAGCCGATTTCCGCTTACCGAATGTACAGCAGGACTACCGCAACTAATTGGAAGAAATGCTGGAAAGAAACCAATACCGTAATTACTGAGTCGTAATTACAAGAATTAATGGAAGTACGGATGGGTCGGGAAGGGACTGACTAAACAGCGGCACGCTCTTACCGTCAAGTTGCTTAGAACGGGCCGTCAATGCGATCCGCGATCCAGGGGAAATTGCCCACACTGCCATGAAGACCGATAACCAGGAAGTAAGGGTAGTGGGGTCATGTGACCACAAATTGTCCATTCTCGCGCCTGTATTTTAGAACAGTCAGTGAGCATAGGCATATAGTAGTATTGCAGACACCAAGCATTCATCCAGCCAATTGTTAAATACGTGCGGCCATATTACAACTCGCACGTTCTTACGATGGTTAGTATTCAGTGATTAATTAAGGCCACATACTCTAAGAACTACAATAAGGGAATTTACATCAGACCAGTGCATCGAAGTTAAAGCCCGGCGGCGGCCAAGTGGTGACAGGAAGTCCAACCAATACTAATGGGGCAGACATTTTGGAAGGGTCGAGAATTAAGACAGATTACATACACAAGAACGTGTCAATAAAAATGTGGAAAATTAAATAGTGCACACCTCGTAATAGTGTACAATAAAACCATTAGCAATTAGTTCATTCATATAAAACCTATCAGTTAATTAAGCACAAAAATGTACGGTTCTTTCAGGATGATGGACAAAGTGCAACATATAGCTTTTGGTGAGGACTAGGACTACATAATTACCATCAATCAATTCCTTAGTTGAAACACAGTTTTAGAGCAAAGAACAATAATAATACAAATAATAATACCGAACAAGTATATACAGAATCCAGCATTATTACAAGATTGCGCAGCACACAATATTCCAATGTTTTCCAATGTGTAATTCATAATAATGAAGTCCAGTCCTCGGACCGGTTGAGCCCATTATGAATACTTTTGGTTTTGAGTATCCAGTGGAGTTCTTCCTTGTTTAGAAGTTGTTGCACATTGGCCCCTCTTGGAGGTATTTTGATTATGGTGATGATAGTCCATTTGAAATCCAATTCTGTGTGAGCTTGTGCATTAAATGGTCAACCAGTGGCGCGTTGGGCGTCTTTCAATGCTGTTTGCAGACGGTAAAGCAGCATGCTATGTTCAACAACGAGGTCACCACTCGAAAGAGATTACTCAATTGGTATAAGTTAGGTCTACTCTCTAAAGATGAGTTTAGATTTCTGAATGTTGAAAATCCCATTGTTCCATTCTTGTATTTTCTTCCTAAAATACATAAGTTGACATCCCCTGTACCTGGGCGCCCGATCGTCTCGGCTATTGGTAGTATCAATGAAACGATTTCCAAATATGTTGACTTTTTTCGACAACCCCATATGATTTCTTTACCCTCGTATCTTAGAGATACCACAGATTTTCTAAACAAGGTGAAAAATGTATGCTGGCATTCTGACTTTATATTTCAGGTTATGGACATTGAGTCATTGTATACCTCGATTAATCATTCACAGGGGTTGCATGCTGCAGAGTATTATTTGAATAAACGTGACATCAGGTTTCGGGGACACAACACAATGTTGTTGGAAATGATACGGATTTGTTTGACCTCAAACTATTTCAAATTCCAAGGCAATATTTACCAACAACTGCACGGTGTAGCAATGCGTTCGTGCTTCTCCCCCAGCTACTCATGTTTACATGCTGGCTGGTGGGAGGAGCGCATGCTCAGAGTCACACACGCCAGATGGCTGCCACACATTTCCCACTACTGGCGCTACATTGACGATGTGTGTATTTTTTGGAATGGGACTGTAGCGGAGGCTTTGTCTTTTGTCAATGAAATCAATACTAATGACTTAAACTTAAAATTCACAGCATCTATTAACAATGAGGTAGCAGAATTTTTGGATGTACAATTGTATGTGGAGAACGCTGAGTTAAAAACTAAACTTTTCCGAAAATCCACCGCAGGAAATTCCATACTGCATGCCCATAGTGCGCATCCTATCCACACTATTAATAGCATCCCTTACGGCGAATTCATCCGAATTCGTCGTATTTGTAGTGATGAAACAGCTGCCAAAACTTGCTTAGATTCCTCTGTACAGAGATTTCTCAGGAGGGGATACTCCAAGAAAATATTGGAGCAGGCCCTTGCTAAAGCGAAGTCTCTTGACAGAAACACTCTGTTAGAACCCAAATCTACCAATTTGGTTCATCGAACTGATTGCTCTGTTAGACTAATTACCACCTTTAGTTCGCTGGAGAGAGCAATCAGACGGATCATTTGTTCTGAATGGCCGATTGTCCTCACTGATAATATTTTTAGTCCAATTCTTCCAAATCTGCCATCTATTACATTTAGAAGAGCACCCTCAATGCGTGATGCACTAGACAGACCAATGCCGGAAGTTCTGCCTAAAAAATCTTGGCTCCATAAGACTGTTTTTTTTAAATGCACTTCTTGTCGTGCATGTACTTTTGCTTGTAATTCAACACACTACACATCAGCTTTTAGCGACATCAAAATTCCGATAAAAGAACATTTGACTTGCAGGTCAGACTTTGCGGTCTATAAACTCAAATGCACCTGCAATTTGGAATATATTGGGAGCACCAAGCTCCCTGTGCATAAACGTATTTTACAGCACATACGTGCAATTGTGAACAGTAACAGTGACTATCCTGTCGCAAGACACTTTAAGGCTGTTCATAATAACCGGTTGAAAGATCTAGAGTATACTGTCTTATGCTCAATACCAGTCCCCGGCCGGGGCGGTGATTGTGAGCATCTGTTAAGACAAAAAGAATCACATTTCATTCTTCTACTCGACACCAGAGCTCCCAATGGTCTAAATCTTACAGAAGATTTAAATGTCTTTCTATAATTCATCTAAGACTATAATCTATGGGCACCTTAATCAAATCTGTGTTAAAAATACTTCTTTAAAAACCGCAATAGGTCGCTTGTATATGAAATTCATAACTGTTATTCTATTTTTATGACTTTTGTTATCGTGGTTTTAAATTGGGTTCTTTTATCTATTTCCATTCTAAAATTTGAATTGTTTGATGCAATCAACTGCACTCCTTCTTTACAGTGTTCAAAACTATGCAATTCATTGTAAATCTATAAAATTGACAACATGAAGGTTCCTTTTTTCTGAGATTCTCTGCTGCTATTCTCGATGATTGTTTTTTAATAACACTTTGGTTATTCATGATTTAGCACGTTTAAACTACGTTCTTTTAATATATGTATTTTTTGTTTAATTGTAGGCCATATGTTTGCAACATGATTTTCTACTGCCAAACTACAATATCTATTCTAAAGAAAATTCCCCTTTGGACTACATTGAATTTGGATAATAATTAAAGTTATTGATGATGGACATTTCTAATGTAGATAAGATTTGAACATTTATTAATTTTTTGCTCATTTTTTGGCACCTTAGTATAATGTATTTTGATTAAGACACTTGTCGGTTATATCTTCTATTTTTATTTTTATATGAGTCATGAATTTTGTGTGGAGATACTATACATAATGTTGTTTAAATGAAATTAATTCAGGATGGACGTTTCCGATTGTGGATAAAACTTAGACACTTGTCGATTTTTGGCCTATTCTTTGCACTTGACTCTATAATGAATTTTGATTAAGGCACTTGCCGATCATTTTGTACATCTATAGGTGCTATGAGAGAGAGAAATTAACTTTTTTCTGTATATAATGTACATATTTGAACCAAATTCACTTTCTAAATGTCTTTTGATATTAAGTTAACAATTGTTTAACACTTTAGTACATAAGGGAGAAATGTTTTAGGCATTATAGTACTGTGACTGATGCAATATGGCGTTTATTTTAGTCTTTTCTTTATTTCTATTCCTGCACTTTCTTTTTCTAAATCGAATCACCTGTGCACTTATTATAAATTGTGGTTACTTTCCGGTGCGCGTTATGTGAACAAGCTCCTTTTAGGAGTGAAACGCGTCATGGACGACACCATGTCTTTTTATTTCATCTGTGTGGAATAAATACTTACTTTTCACTGGAAAACATCGTTGCAGCTTTTTTTGCCTAATTTAAAGAAACGTCACGGCAAGAGGTCCTTACCTGATGTATTTCACCGTGGATTGGTGAAACAGGAACATTGTTGTGTGTATATATATATATATATATATATCTATATATATATCTATATATATATATATATATATATATATATATATATATATATATATGTATATATATATATAGATATATATATATATATATATATATATATCTATATATATGCCAGGGAAGGTCCTTTCATTGAAAAGAACGGAGAAACACCACGGGGTACTGTGAGAAGGAGCTTTATTACTTGAGCAAGGGCATGACGCGTTTCGGCATTTTGCCTTTATCAAATGCCAGCTCTCACCCCAACTTAGCAGCAGTCCATTTGAATACCCCCAGTCGCTCCGCCTTTCATGGTCATCCTGATTGGTCAGCTGGAGTCACGTACAGACCTGTAGTTTATGTGGTAAACCACAGATCCCAGCATGCACTGCCACTGCATGCGAGGTAAGTGTTCCTCCCAACAACGGTGTAGTCCGTAATTATCAGGTTTTTACAGGAGCGCTGTTAGGGGCTGTAGCTATCAGGCTAATTTAAACGAAGCTTCCCTCCCGAGTCCCCAAAACGCCTCAAACCACACGAGTCCGCTCCTGGAAGTGGCCTGGAAAACTCGAATGCAGGGAATGAGATTCCTTTGTGAAGTCACAAACCGCAATCTGCAGCGGCCAAGTAACGAGGGCGGGTGTGGTTGGTCAGAGATTTTCACTACCGTGAAAGAAAAAAGTTGCAGAAGCTGTCCGGTTTGCTGAGACGGGTTTCTCCCATGCGCGCCCAGGACTTGCGCGCAGAAAAGGCCAGGGTAGGTCCTTTCATTGAAAAGAACGGAGAAACACCATGGGGTACTGTGAGAAGGAGCTTTATTACTCGAGCAAGGGCATGATGCGTTTCGGCATTTTGCCTTTATCAAATGCCAGCTCTCACCCCAACATAGCAGCTGTCCATTTGAATACCCCCAGTCGCTCCGCCTTTCATGGTCATCCTGATTGGTCAGCTGGAGTCACGTACAGACCTGTAGTTTAGGTGGTAAACCACAGATCCCAGCATGCACTGCCACTGCATGCGAGGTAAGTGTTCCTCCCAACAACGGTGTAGTCCGTAATTATCAGGTTTTTACAAGAGCGCTGTTAAGGGCTGTAGCTGTCAGGGTAATTGAAACAAATCTTCCCTCCCGAGTCCCCAAAACGCCTCAAACCACACGAGTCCGCTCCTGGAAGTGGCCTGGAAAACTCGAATGCAGTGAATGAGATTCCTTTGTGAAGTCACAAACCGCAATCTGCAGCGGCCAAATATATATATATATATATATATATATATATATATATATATATATATATATATATATATATATATATATATATATATATATATATATATATATATATATGCTCCAAGATTGTCCACCTTATGAGTAGCACGCGAGCAGCAGCTTTAATTATGTGTAGGTGAGGACGGGGATCCGCTCGTAGACGCCGCTCCGTAATGGATCTGCCCGACGCATTTCGAAGCTCCATCTGCTTCTCTTCAGGGGCTTTAACGGAAGCGGTGTGCGCACCCGTTACACTTCTCCAATTTCATATAACTCACCCGCCAATGGGAGGCTCCAATGAGACTTCTGGGAAGTGTAGTGCGGAAAGCACACAATCAAGTCCTGTATGGACTCCACGAGTGGGCCCGTCCTCGATCCCATGTACAAGAAGCAGATGGAGCTTCGAAACGCGTCGGGCAGATCCATTACGGAGCGGCGTCTACGAGCGGATCCCCGTCCTCACCTACACATAAATAAAGCTGCTGCTCGCGTGCTACTCATAAGGTGGACAACCTTGGAGCGTGAATATATATATATATACAAATATATCCAAAACAAACACCAGTTCCCTTAGAGAAACCAAACACCGACACCGACCGAACGTTTATTCGCTAAGTTGCTGTCCTGTTGGGCGTTTCGACAGGATCCCCTGTCTGTTCACACTCCTCTATGCATATATATATATATATGTATGTGTGTTTTCTGTACAAACCACATCAAAATGATGTTTGCTATGTGTATCATCCCACAAACCACTCAGCCTACATTAGGGGGCTCCAAATAGTTGATTGGGAGCTACCAGTAGCTGCCAGACCCCTTCACAGTAGCACACCGCCTTGAGGTCAGTTAATAGATGGGCACATGGTCAATTTTTCATATCAGAGGTAATGGAATGCCGTGTTAATTTGAAATTATGATCATCAGGCTGCAGATAGCAGGGCCTGACAATGAGCAGTGATCAGTCAGAAACATGGGCCACACTGGGGCTGAGTCACAGCGTTAAACAACTGAAGCATAGGTATGAGTTATATCTGTCATAAAAATATTTCCTTGTCAACTCAAATTTGGAGGTGTGCGCACGATTATGCCCCAGAATGCTTTTAAATAGATGAGAATTGAAATAGAGAGTTGCCTAATTTCTTGAGCTAACGCTTAATTTAATTTTACTCCCATTTCAAAGGATTTAATTTCCAAACTGCAAGCCCCATACTCCCAGTGACCAGTAAACGACAAACGGCGTGTCCTTTCTACAAGTACATACTACACGTACTCTGTCACAGGTACAATTATATGCCATTCATGTGTACACATGTTTATACATCCCCAAAGAGCACGCTCTCCCTGAAACACATGGCAGCTCTTTCATAGTACCCTCAGTCATCGTATGTAGTTCAAACCATAGTATCTGACTGTATGGACTTTAGGCATCAAGTCAATGAAGCTGGCCATGGGGGTGTCTGGTAACAATGCAGAACTTGTTTAGCCTTCAGCAGTTCACAATATTTTGCACTGACCAAAAGTAGTTCACAGCACAGAAAATGTAGGTGCTCCCTTGGGTAGATGATGTCACTGCCCTGGATTTGGGAGTTTAGAGCATGACAAGGAATGAGGTATTTAACAGGGTTCTACAGAAGTGTGTACTAAAATATTTGTTCTGATCAGCATGTGAAAATACACAAGTTGTATGGTAACTGATGAGCCATGCTTGTGATAGATGTAGTAGAATTGTGTTACATCAATACAGACAAACAAAAAGTCACAAAACCATATATTTTTTTTTTAATTTCTTGTATCCACACGGGCCAATGCCAATCAGAAGTGGGATATCTGGAAAGCCACCACCAGGATGTTGCAGACCCGGGGGGATCTACAAGCTGTGCAGGCTCCATTGCAGGAAGAGGTGGGAGGACCTACGACGCTGGACCAGAATATCAGCCCAAGTCCATCTCAGGCAGTCATCCTCTGCACCCTGACCCTCCTAATGGCCCACATTTTTGCTGTTTGCCTATCCACAGCTTGATGGGCAGTTGAGAGCCCAACATCAGCATGAAGGGGGTAAATTCTTATTTGAGTTTCACATGTTACATGACTTGTTACAGCCAGGATTTTTCCCATCAACATTAAGGTTGACCCACGTCCAAAGCACAAGGAGAGTTCTTGAAGGTGTGCGCTTTGCACAATGGGTATGATGATGCGCTTTGTGTATTAATTTATTGGAAAGGTTCCCACCTGATTCCTGCTCACTACCAAAGGGCTGTTCTGAGCAGGCACATGGCTGCCTAAACAACACATATACATCAGGTTGTTTGATGTCTTGAGGGAAAGTTGTACTAAACAGGCCACTAGTCTTTGTTGTGTCAGGTGTGATGCTCTTCAACTATTGTGGATAATGTAATTGTACACCAATTACATGTGACATAGCTTACAATGCACTTATGATATAGTGGGTGTTCCATACGTCACATTGGTATGTTGGGATTTTACACAAACAAGAGTGAGCATGTGAGGCAGCATCACTAGTCACATCAGAATTAATGGCTACATTTTGGAGTCTACACATATTCCGATTGTGTTTAGCATCAGATAGACTGTTTTATACATGTTTAAAGTGACAGATTTGCATGATGTCTTACTCCTTTACAAATGTGTATGTAAGCCAGTGTGTTTTTGTACAAATACTTGTGATAGGCATACACTTATTGTAGAAATACAAACAGGAATGTATACACAATAGTAACAGAGTAACACATACTCCAAACCCTTTTTTTAATGTCCTTTGTTATGGCCAAATGAGAACTCAATGATGGAGAAAAATTGGATACTTGAAGGAATTTTGTCAGATTGCATGTTCAGTCACATATATGTTGGATTATCCCACGTTGAAGATTTAAAATCAGGCCCAACTTGTGACTAGTTTGTAAAATAGTGAAATGCATCGAGGTTTGAATTGAATTTGAATCTTTGACGTAGGTTTCATATCTGAATCATTGTATGTCATATTTATTGTGATGTGTTACCACTTTTTGCCTAAGGTGAAAGCTGCTATATCTTATTCAACAGTTTCATAAAGGTGAGACAACCTAGAAATAATTTATGATATTTTGGAGTCAGATATGAATAAGTAGCTGCTCTGTACTAAAGCGGATTAGAAATGTATTAAGCCCTATGTATATTCCTACGCTATTTGAGTAATTTTTAATCCACAATAAGAATATGTCTAACTTTCTTCAAAAGCTTATGTAAATACATAGTGCGTGATTCATTGCTAACCTACTTCAGGACTGAAACCATATAATATGCTGTACATTTGTACTATACTTGAATTACTCGAGGTAAGTGTTACCATTGTGAAATGGCCAAACAAAGGAGACAGGATTTCTGTTTCTAC
Source organism: Lissotriton helveticus (assembly GCF_964261635.1). Taxonomy (NCBI): domain Eukaryota; kingdom Metazoa; phylum Chordata; class Amphibia; order Caudata; family Salamandridae; genus Lissotriton; species Lissotriton helveticus. Next base: position 81,451,586 of record NC_136062.1, read on the forward strand.
AGATATTGGTACAACATTGCAGTATTTGTTGACACACCTGGATTCATATTTTACTTGTGGTGTATGTCATTAATGCAGCTTTTTCGACCTGGTACACAAAGTGTCTAAAGGTATGTTCAGTGTGTACTCTTCTTTGTGACTTACAAAAATATGAAATGTCCCTAGAAAAACATAAAATGTCCCTAAACACGCTATAATTCAACGTTAGAATGGTGTACTCTGACAACTATTATCAGGCCACCAACCTGCAACACAATCTAAAGCAGTAACAGTACGTCAGTGGAGCACAGTAAAACAACCCAAAAAAACAATGTTATATTAAAAAAATATAGTATTTTTATTTTGACAATTGTAAAAAGTGGGATTAACCTCCACAGTTTAAAAACAATATACAGTACATATTCAGAAAACAGAAGGTCGACGCAGCGTTTTGGTGAGTTTTCGATATATTATTCTCTTTCCATGTGTTCTGCATTGTGAAGCACACATGTAAAGAGAAAAAAGCCTCCCAGGGCCTTCCTGCACAAAAACAATCCTGCCAAAAAGACACGCACCCTTGCACCATGGTGTAAGGGTGCCTGCATTGGCACTAGGCTGCTGAAATGGCACAAGCGCAGGGGGAATGGACAGGAATGCACCATGTTGGATAAATACCGCGCACTGCTGCTCTTTCAGTTTGATGTAGGCAGTGCAGCAAGGTGACTTACACTGCCGTACGCCAAAACCCCATAACGAGGCACTATATTAATTATGGTGGGCAATGGGTATTACTGAATTTCTGAACATTACAACTGACCATTTTGTTGTGGCACAATCTTGAATCTGGTTGAGTACCAGCATGGTTTATGCTTTTAGGATACAGTGTCGTTTAGGTATGGCGTTTGATACTGCTTTAGCTGTGTGAGGTAGACTATAGTGTTTTTTTTATCAATATATATAATATGCATACAAGTGCACACATTATGAGTGGTGCACTCATTTGCAATATATACAGGAATTATGAGTTCCGTACATATAGAAGTTAGCAGTTTGGCTGCTAACACTGCACTCCTGCAGTTTCCCCTTGATAAATTTCAGCACAAAAAACACCTAATAATGACCGGGACATGGAAATTTTGGAGTGTTATACACCAAAATCCACCCGTCAGTGTCATGTATTGGAGACAAACTCATGACTGGATATCATCTGGTCCGATAAATATTAAACCAGAGACTAGGCCACTAGTAATTAGGGCTCATTAGGGTTCTTCATCTGCTGGGGTATTCATCTGCCATCAGCATTTTACTTCCATCCAATACAGCATACAGCATGGGCCAATGGGTCAGACCACTTCAGCCATTAGCGTTCCTCACTGTGAGTGAAGGCATTTTGCTTTTGCACATGTGTACTTCCTCAAAAACATAGTCCCCTTCTACAGGGAGGGCAGAGGGTCATTTGGGAAAACAAAAATGATATAACTTTCTGTAATCATACTGTATTTTTTGGGGATTGTGGTAAGAAAAAGGTTGTACTTTTCCTAAACTGGCTGCACTTTTTTCATACAGCTCACAGCACCTATGGAAGCACAATGTTGCGCTATAACCATGTCGGAGCCTACCTGCTAACTTCTTGTTTCCTTCTCTGGCAATACGCTGCATACATGGAGCATGGGGTCCTTACAAGTGAATCAGTGGGCACCTGCAAAAAGGTGTCTCAGTGGCAGGGGTTATGCAGCTCGAGCTGCCCTGAAGAGACTTGAGGCATGCGTTGTATATGTGGAATCTTGAGATATTGTACATATATAAACACAAACAAGCATTTGCAATCCAATCGGTCTCGCATTTGTGAAAATTAGAGCTATTGCCGTTTTAAATGATAACGTTTTTTACTTACGGTTTGTCTGCAGTGGAGTGATTATTTAAAAAACGAAAGTAAGAGCTATTGGCATTGTAAATGTAAATATTTTTTTTACCTATGTATTGTGGAGTGGATGTATGTGGTATGCAGTGGCACCATGTAGATAGTAATTATGTGCTATTGAGTGTTTTGGAATTATGTGGAGTGGGATTGTGTGTTTTAGAGACTAAATATGTGGTATGGTATTTTAAATTGTGGAGTGTTATGTAGTGGAGTTTATGTTCTATGCTGTTGAATTTTGTGGTGTAATGTGGAATTAAGTGGTGTGGATTGTATGTATGTGGTGTGTTATGTAATTGTGTTGTTGATTTGTACCATGTGGTTTCTTGTTGAATTATGTGGTGTGGAATGGAAATGTGTTGAGTTGATTTGTCGGGAACTGTGTGCCACTTAGTGAAATGTTGCTGATTGGCATTATTTTAGCTTGGTGTGGAGTTTGTTTGTGTAGCAGTTCTGACTGGTCTGTTCGCATGGGGAGCTGGGCCAAGACTCATTTGCATATGGCTGGGTCCAAACTGGGGTGGCATGATGAGCAGAAGAACGGTGGATTAAACCCAGATCTTTGTGACTGGGGGTGAATGTTTGCATTGTTCAGCATTCTGTCCATCATTTGTTCTTTTTGCTTTTGCCGCCCTAAGTGGGAAGGGTATGCCCAAACATGGTTCTCGTGCTCACTGCACCACTGGATTCAAGCTAGCCTGGCTGATGAGGGGTGATGCCCCGAAACCTGTCCCAGTATGCTTGTTTCCATTCTAGGAAGGACCTGGCTTGACAGTTCGGGCTGGACTGTTCCAATGAGGAGCAGAGTCAGGACTGCTCTGCATATAGCTGGGTCCAAACTGGGATGGCATGGTGAGCAAAAAGTGATGGATTAACCCCAGATCTTTGTGACTGGGGGTGAATGTTTGCATTGTTTTGCCTTCCAACCATCATTTGTTCCTTTTGCGATTATAATTATATGGGATGGTGTGGAGTGTGTTTATGTGGATTGTTGCTATGTGGTATACAATGGGTTTTATGTGTGGTGTATTTATGAAAGACTGGGTTCGACCTCATGTTCACAGCTTCTAATCCCTGCGGGCCCACTCAACCTTACATTCATCTGAGGTCGATGAAATGAGTACCATTGAGTTGGGTAACAAATACATCTGTTATTCAGCGCCTTGAGACCCTTGGGTGATAAGTGCGCTTTACAAATACACATGTTATGTTATGTTATAGGCTGGGTGAAGAAACAGGGTGGAGATATACAAAAGGAGACAGGGCGAGAGTAAGGAGAGAAGAGGAGGGGAAGTGGCATGCCCAGCGCTTCCTGGGGAAGGGCCCAACCTGTACTGAGCAAAGCTCACAAGTTACAGCCCAACTTCATTTTGACTGTGTTCCAAGTCTAGTGAAGGGGAGGGAAATAAAGCACTGCATGAAAAAAAGACAACACTACAGAAGAGAGACACCCAGTACTGCGTAAGAGTGATTATAGTACTGTATGAGTAAGTGAGAACAAAGCATCAACAAATGAGATGATCGCTCAGGAGAGTGACAGTACAGTACAAGAGAGAGATCTACGCTGCGCAGGAGCAACCGTGCACTGCATGAGACACCTTGCACTGCATGAAAGTGTTCTGCACTGCCATACAAACAAAAAACAAGCATTGACAAAGCCAATAGGTTTGACCTATGTGAGATTAATTGCATTTGTCAGTGTATTTTAGACATGTTGCACAGATGAGGTGGCAGCTGTTCAGCCTGGCTTAAAGAAAAGTAAAAAGTGCTTTGATGCGGCCAGCATTGGCTACATAATAGTTCTAATATTTTCTGTAGGTTCAGCCACTTTGCACAGCAACCCATGCTGCTGTTCAACATGTGTAAAAAATCATTTAAATGGTCAATACATCTTGCATAAACGAAACCTATTGGCTTTGCCAATGCTTGTATTTTTTCTAGCTAATCCTTAATCAATGCCAAATATGAAACCTTCAAGGCGTATCGTAGAACAATAACTGTGTCCTCAATCTTAGCAGGGGGCACAATTTAGTGACTACTGGGGAAATGTTTTCATAAGAGACCGGAAGTTAAGCAATCTTTGCAATCTACAGACACGTGTCCCAGAAATACAAGGTTACATCTTACTTTGAGCAGCACACAAGATATGCTGGCTCATTTCATTTCAGTATGCTTTATTTCGACCGAGAGTGGTATAAAAGTAGTACAATACAGATGATAAAAAGAGAAAAAAAAAGATTTAAAATTGAGTGATTGATATAGGAAATCATTACATAAGTCATGGTGTCGGACGAATACAAATGGAACTTTATACAGCATAAAATAAGCGCAAAGGCAATCTAATAAAAATGCATTTGTGTATAAAATGTGTTAAAACCAGATACCATGAACGGTTATGTAAATAAAACACAATGAAGAAAGTGTATGCTGGTTTATAAAAAAGAAGGGATTCATTTTTATACAGTTAAAGAAATATTTATTTTTACTTAGTATCTTTTTGCACGCCTGTTATTTGGGCCACTGCTACAGGTGGCAGAAGGCTCTTCTATAAGATTTCGGGGCAAAATAAACAAATAAAATAATAATTACAGAGTGACTTTCTACTTGCCTTAACTAATCTACTTGCATTTCAATAATTAATGGAACACTACACAGAGTGATTTTGCAGCTTTAACATACCTGAGTCACAGGACCATGAGCTGACAATGGATGGTACCGGATTATATAATGATGGTGATGGGTTACCAAAGCATATTACATTTGTACTGGTTTTCATGGAGTTTTTATTTTATACTGCTATATTTCTAATACCGTGAGACTCCCACCAAGCCAAAGGGGAAGATGCAATCATGTGAATCTATGAAAGATATCAATACTGGAGAACCACAGTGTACAGGTAAGTAACTTGTTTTTTCTCACACAAGTTCTGTAATGCACCTTGCGGTCACTTCAGACCGCATTATCAATGGAGCAGTTCTAATGTAGATTTCCAACAAGAAGTTCCTCGCTGAGGGTACTGAATCAGAAAAACAGATTAGATAAATAAAACAATGAGTAAAAACCACATTACACCCGCCGCAGTTGAATGATTGGGATGGCTGGGGGGGGGGGGCATATGGAAATGGATGTTGGCTGGTGGGGTGGAATGACTTAAGGAGAACAAATTTGCAAAGAATCAATGGAATCTTCACAATGTACACTGGGCTTCCTGGGGGTTCACCGTGACGGGCAGGGGCATGAGAGTAGCATAAAAAGAGTACAGCTCAGAAACTGAGGCAATGGCGTCACTCCGAAATAAAATCAGATATAAAATCCGCTAGTGCACAATGCAGCAGTCATACACTATTATAAGATTCGGGGACCATGTCCCGAAAAGCAGCTTTCTTAAGGTCAAGCAAGGTGTATTTATTTCTATTGCTACATTTGCAGTTACCCAATGGTTAAATTATGCCTACCTACCAAAGGAGTTCTCCCAAACAACTGTTCAAGAATGCCCGCATAATGAAACTGTACGTAGGCGGTGTGCCTCAGCCTTAAATGGAAGGGAGGTATAGGCTGTGCTAGAAATGAGGGTCTCTAATTGGCAGAGGTATGTACCTTTTCCCAAGCAGCTTCTAGTTAGGGTAAGGGGCACACACACTTTAGATAACCCTTTGCTCAACCCTTGGTAGCTTGGCAGGAGCAGGCAGGTTCATCCCAAAGGCAATGAGTAAAGTAGCTGTATTCCAGACACAGTAACACAACACAAATGGACACCACACCAGTTTAGAAAAATAAAATATCTTTATCTAAGCCAAACAAGATCAAAATGAAAAAAATCCAACATACACCTCAAAATAGCACTTAAAAACAGTTGCGCGCAGAAAAAGCACTGGTATAAACAAATAGCTTCACCTGGGTCTATTATGACGCCGTGACAGTCATAAATCCAAAGTACGGTGCCAACAGCGAGGTGCGCAGTGTCGGGCACGGAGTCACATGGTCCCCCAAACAACAGTACGATGGAAAACAAGGTCTATGGACAATACACTGCATCATGGAGTTGAGGCGTTGGTGCTGAGGTCAAGGCCGGTTCCCTGGTTGCCACAGGGGAGGTGAGGCGTTGTGTCCATGAGGAGGCGGCATGTCGAGTGCAGGACAAGGGAAGATGGTGGCAACGCAGATGAGTCATCGGTTCTGGAGAGGCGATGCAAAGTTGAAGAGTTCATGAAGTCACCCTTGTCGGTTATCGGCTCTGTGATAACTGTACTGTTCTACTTGCTTCGGTGGAATCCCCATGCGTAATGTTGTATGAGGATTCCATGCTGCAAATTCGGTGAGTGACAGTTGGTGATGTTTTGCTTGCTTATGGTGGTTTTCAAGCTACCTCCATTATACACACAATAAACTTGTCTTCTTACCTCACGTGTGTGGCGTTCATTTACCACATAGATTTGGCAACGAGTGGGAAGAGGAGGTAGCGTTCACCCTTCTCTCCATTTTCGGAAACTTCAAAGTAAGGACTCCTTTCTTCTGTGGATGTGGTTTGGATCCCGTTTCTGAAGACGATGTCGGAGGAGATTTGATTTTTAGGAAAACATTTGAAGAGCATGAAAAACGTTTGGTAAGAGTACAAGATAAAGGTTTAACTTTAAAATTTACAAAATGCAAGTTTAGACAGAAAAAAGTAGAGCGTCTGGGCCATGAAATTTCTAGTGAAGGTATTAGGCCCCAACTTAGCCATGTGCAGAGCATTTCTGAAGATCCTGCTCCTGTGACTAAGGAGCAATTATTGTCCTTTCTTGGTTTGACTGAGTTTTATGGCAAATTTGTTCAAGATTAGTCTACAAAGGTGCATCCTTTAAGACAGTTGTTAAAGAAAAATGTACAATTTGTTTGTGGTAAAGACCAACAACTAGCATTTGCTCTTCTCAAGAAGGAAATTGCATGTCCTCCTTTTTTTAAAACCATATGTTGTTTGCAAAGAGTGCATTGTGTCTGTGGATGCCAGTAGTGCGGGATTGGGTGCAGTACTCATGCAAAAAGATCGTTCTGGTGAATAGGTTGTGTCGTATGCCTCAAGAATGCTGCGAGATTCAAAGTGTAACTACTCTACTATTGAGAAGCTTAGCAGGGAACTGGCTTCATTTTACAAAATCAATGAGGAACTTATGTTTTTGCATTGCATTGTTATGAGAGGAGACTTAATTGTTCCGCACCGGAAACTCAGGGATTTGATTTGTGCCTTGGCCCATGAGGGTCATATGGGAATGTCCACCACTAAAAGGAGGATAAAAGAATTTTACTGGTGGCCGGGTGTTGATGGCATGGTTGACAAATGGATCAGGGAGTGTTCTCCTTGTGCTAGGAGCAACAAATCTGTCAAGCCTTTGTCTGTCAATGTTTCTCCTACTGAATTTGCCCAGGGCCCCTGGAGTAAATTAGGGATTGACATTTTGGTTTCCTTTGGAACACATTTGGGTAAGGATATGTATGCATTCGTAGTGGTGGATTCTTTTTTTAAATGGCCTGAATTAAAGATTGTGGACAAAATTACATCTGTGCAGGTCATTGAGTTTCTTGATGACATTTTTTGTCGTGAAAGATTACGTGAGGTGCTAATTTCTGACAATGGTCCACAATTTGTCAGTAAGGAACTAGAGTCTTTTATTGAAAGGTGTGGTGTGGTACACAAAAGGGTGTCTAATTATCACTCTCAGGCCAATGGTCAGGTAGAACGCTTCATTAGGGTCATCAAAGAATCCATTCAATTAGCTGTTAAGAGCAGTGGAGGAAAGCTTTAAGGGTGACTTTGTTGACTTATCTCACAGCACCAAATTTGGTGGTTTATCAGGCAGGAAGTTGTGTAGGTGATCTGGTCCTGTGAGAGTTACTGAAGTTTAAAGTAAAGCTGTGAGAGTAGAAGGTGGAAAGATATGGAATTTTAGATGTATTTCGGTATGGCGACCCCAGGTCAAAGAGTCAGCTAATGTGAGTAGGAGTGATGATTGCATTGGGGTATCGATTTTTTATACAGTAATCTCAATGGAGATAGTAAATGGGATTTGCTGGTCCTGGTGAGATGAATTATGGTCGGAATCTTGATCAGAATGTTGAGGGTTCCAGTGACTTTTCTGATAAAAGTAACAGTACACCTATTTACTCCACGCATTTAGGTAATCAAGCGATATAGTGTGATAGTCAACCTGTAAGTGCTGAACATGGGGTGGAGATAAGAAGAAATTCACGTGATACGAATTTGCCCATGAAACAGAAATATTTGTTTCACTTTTAATCTGTACCACTGTGCATTGATTGCATATTTATGCATATGTTTTTGTTTGTTCTCTATAATTTTTTGTACATTTTTTTTGTCTTTGAGGGGAGAAGGTGTGTAATGTTCTACTTGTTTAGGTGGAATCCTCATGCGTAATGTTGCATGAGGATTCTGTGCTGCAAATTCTCTGGGTGACAGTTGGTGGTGTTTTGCTTGCTTACGGTGGTTGTAAAGCTACCTCCTTTATACACACATTAAAATTGTGTCTTCTTACCTCACTTGTGCAGTGCTATAATGAGATGCAAGCACTGGCAGTGATGGCGTTGGTGTGAGTGCTGCAACAGGAAAGCCAATTACTGCAGGCGTCGGTAGGCGCCGAAGGGCATCATAGCTACGGTGCAGGCAGAGCTGTGCATCGTGTACTTCATGAGCGGTGCCTCCGGCCGTAGTGCAGGTTGAGGTGTCACTGGTGGCGTCAGAGTTGTGTTTCTTGCTTTCCTAAAGTTCCTCCCAGTTCCCAACAGCTGGAATAACCTCCAGAGGCACAGCACTGGAACAGGCACCTCATGGCAGGTCAGAACTACCAGCAGTGAAGTTCAGGGGAGCTGGTGGTGTAGTCCTTGTGTCCCTGAGACTTCAGAACAGGAGTCCAGCACACACAATCCCTTGGAGCTTCTTCTCCAAGCATGTTCTCAGCAAAGTTCCAGTCTTTATCCTTTTCCTTGGCAGAAGCAGCAACTGCTGGCCAACCTAGCAAAGCACATAGCAAAGGGGCAGTCCTCCTCCTTACAGCTCTCCAGCTCTTCTCCTTGGCAAAAAGTTCCTTTTGAGTCCAGAACTGATCTAATTCTTTGGGGTTTAAGGCCTACTACATATTCCCCATTTTGTCATTGTTCCCTATGTAGCATGGGTCCCTGAGCCCAGAACAAACCAGCCATGTCCTCTCTAGGACAACATCACTATAGGAGGTGGAGACAGCATTGTGCAGAGTAGACACTGCCTATTCAGGTGCAAGTGAAACCCCTCCTACCATTCTAAATGCAGCCAAGGTCTATTCAGCTGAGCTCTGAGTCGCTCAGGAAAGGCAGGAAACACCTCTACCTACCCACCCCCAGTGGCTGTCTAGAGTGAATGCAGATCCCCAGACCCTGTCACTCCAGAACCAGAACACAGAATGGTTAAATAAGAAATGGCTACTTTCTAAAAGTGGCATTTTCAAACACACAATTTAAAAACCATATCCCTAAAAAGAGAGCCTAAACTCCACTTCTCTAGCGTGTCCCAACGGAAAGTTATACTTGTAGGATGTTACAAAGTAACTCCAATGTTAGCCTACAGAACAGATATCCTTTCAATAGTGAAACACTAAATACACAGTAGTTCACTATCATGACATGTCACATACACCAGTACATGTCCTGCCTTTCACACACACTGCACCCTGCCCATGGAGGTACCTAGAGAGAGGGGAAGGTTAGGGCACGGAGAGTGCACGTACTTGTCAGGTCGACATGGCATTTGAAAAATGCACGTGCAGACACTGCCGTGGCAGGTCTTGAGTTACATTTGGAAGGTCACTTGTGTGGGTGGCACAATCAGTGCTGCAGTCCCACTAGTGCAAAAACAACAGGTGATGGACAGAATGCAGAACAATGTCATACATTCACCCCAGTACAGAGATCTTGGCCTAAATCCATCGTTTTTTTTCTCACCATGCCATTCCAGTTTGAACCCAGCTATATGCAAATCAGTCTTGAGCCTGTGCCCCATGGGAACAGTCCAGCCCGAACTGCCAAGCCAGGTCCTCCCTGGACTGGAAACAAGCATCCAAGGACCGGTTTCGGACTTTCAGCCCTCATCAGCCTGGATAGCTTGATTCCAGTGGCATGGAGAGCACGGGACTCACGTCTGAGCATACCCGTCCCACTCGGGGTGACTAATGCAAAAACAACAGGTGATGGACAGAATGCAGAACAATGTCATACATTCACCCCAGTACAGAGATCTGGGCCTAAATCCATCGTTTTTTTGCTCACCATGCCATTCCAGTTTGAACCCAGCTATATGCAAATCAGTCTTGACCCTGTGCCCCTTGGGAACAGTCCAGCCCGAACTGCCAAGCCAGGTCCTCCCTGGACTGGAAACAAGCATCCAAGGACCGGTTTCGGACTTTCAGCCCTCATCAGCCTGGATAGCTTGATTCCAGTGGCATGGAGAGCACGGGACTCACTTCTGAGCATACCCGTCCCACTCGGGGTGACTAATGCAAAAACAACAAGTGATGGACAGAATGCAGAACAATGTCATACATTCACCCCAGTACAGAGATCTGGGCCTAAATCCATGGTTTTTTTGCTCACCATGCCATTCCAGTTTGAACCCAGCTATATGCAAATCAGTCTTGATCCTGTGACCCATGGGAACAGTCCAGCCCGAACTGCCAAGCCAGGTCCTCCCTGGACTGGAAACAAGCGTTCCAAGGACCGGTTTCGGACTTTCAGCCCTCATCAGCCTGGATAGCTTGATTCCAGTGGCATGGAGAGCACGGGACTCACGTCTGAGCATACCCGTCCCACTCGGGGTGACTAATGCAAAAACAACAGGTGATGGACAGAATGCAGAACAATGTCATACATTCACCCCAGTACAGAGATCTGGGCCTAAATCCATCGTTTTTTTGCTCACCATGCCATTCCAGTTTGAACCCAGCTATATGCAAATCAGTCTTGACCCTGTGCCCCATGGGAACAGTCCAGCCCGAACTGCCAAGCCATGTCCTCCCTGGACTGGAAACAAGCATCCAAGGACCGGTTTCGGACTTTCAGCCCTCATCAGCCTGGATAACTTGATTCCAGTGGCATGGAGAGCACGGGACTCACGTCTGAGCATACCCGTCCCACTCGGGGTGACTAATGCAAAAACAACAGGTGATGGACAGAATGCAGAACAATGTCATACATTCACCCCAGTACAGAGATCTGGGCCTAAATCCATCGTTTTTTTGCTCACCATGCCATTCCAGTTTGAACCCAGCTATATGCAAATCAGTCTTGACCCTGTGCCCCATGGGAACAGTCCAGCCCGAACTGCCAAGCCAGGTCCTCCCTGGACTGGAAACAAGCATCCAAGGACCGGTTTCGGACTTTCAGCCCTCATCAGCCTGGATAGCTTGATTCCAGTGGCATGGAGAGCACGGGACTCACGTCTGAGCATACCCGTCCCACTCGGGGTGACTAATGCAAAAACAACAGGTGATGGACAGAATGCAGAACAATGTCATACATTCACCCCAGTACAGAGATCTGGGCCTAAATCCATCGTTTTTTTGCTCACCATGCCATTCCAGTTTGAACCCAGCTATATGCAAATCAGTCTTGACCCTGTGCCCCATGGGAACAGTCCAGCCCGAACTGCCAAGCCAGGTCCTCCCTGGACTGGAAACAAGCATCCAAGGACCGGTTTCGGACTTTCAGCCCTCATCAGCCTGGATAGCTTGATTCCAGTGGCATGGAGAGCACGGGACTCACGTCTGAGCATACCCGTCCCACTCGGGGTGACTAATGCAAAAACAACAGGTGATGGACAGAATGCAGAACAATGTCATACTTTCACCCCAGTACAGAGATCTGGGCCTAAATCCATCGTTTTTTTGCTCACCATGCCATTCCAGTTTGAACCCAGCTATATGCAAATCAGTCTTGACCCTGTGCCCCATGGGAACAGTCCAGCCCGAACTGCCAAGCCAGGTCCTCCCTGGACTGGAAACAAGCATCCAAGGACCGGTTTCGGACTTTCAGCCCTCATCAGCCTGGATAGCTTGATTCCAGTGGCATGGAGAGCACGGGACTCACGTCTGAGCGTACCCGTCCCACTCGGGGTGACTAATGCAAAAACAACAGGTGATGGACAGAATGCAGAACAATGTCATACATTCACCCCAGTACAGAGATCTGGGCCTAAATCCATCGTTTTTCTGCTCACCATGCCATTCCAGTTGGAACCCAGCTATATGCAAATCAGTCTTGACCCTGTGCCCCATGGGAACAGTCCAGCCCGAACTGCCAAGCCAGGTCCTCCCTGGACTGGAAACAAGCATCCAAGGACCGGTTTCGGACTTTCAGCCCTCATCAGCCTGGATAGCTTGATTCCAGTGGCATGGAGAGCACGGGACTCACGTCTGAGCATACCCGTCCCACTCGGGGTGACTAATGCAAAAACAACAGGTGATGGACAGAATGCAGAACAATGTCATACATTCACCCCAGTACAGGGATCTGGGCCTAAATCCATCGTTTTTTTGCTCACCATGCCATTCCAGTTTGAACCCAGCTATATGCAAATCAGTCTTGACCCTGTGCCCCATGAGAACAGTCCAGCCCGAACTGCCAAGCCAGGTACTCCCTGGACTGGAAACAAGCATCCAAGGACCGGTTTCGGACTTTCAGCCCTCATCAGCCTGGATAGCTTGATTCCAGTGGCATGGAGAGCACGGGACTCACGTCGGAGCATACCCGTCCCACTCGGGGTGACTAATGCAAAAACAACAGGTGATGGACAGAATGCAGAACAATGTCATACATTCACCCCAGTGCTCAGACTAAAGGATGGTACTGCTGGATGTCCAACAAGAGTGGGCGACAGTATAGAGACCACTCTACTAAGATATTTTGGGGAAGTGTATACAGAGGACCTAAGTACAACAAGAGAGGAGGTACTAGATTGGTTAGACCAAAAACTCCCTAATAAAGTATTCAAGTTTTTAAAAGACGTCATCAATGGTGCAATAACTGAGGAAGAAATAAAAAATGCCATCAAAACAGGGAAATCGAGTAAGGCAGCAGGCCCTGACGGTCTTCTTATGGAGGTCTATAAAAAGTTAGGAAAATATCTAATGCCGGTTTTCGGTAGGCTGCTCTCAGCAGTATTTGAAAACGGAGAAGAGATTCCCCCCTCATGGAATGAAGCTACTGTTACCCTGATCCTTAACCCCTTCAGTGCTAATGACAAGGGTAACTCGTCATGGAGTTTCCATTGATTTCAATGGAAAGTCAATGGGAAGAGGTGGATGTACCTTAGCATCCAAGTGGTTAAACCTGATAAACCACCAGACTGTTGTGATTCTTACAGGCCCATCTCACTGTTAAACTCGGATTACAAGATCTATTTGAAAATACTAGCAGGTAGATTGAATGGGGTGGTGGGAGCACTCCTTCACGAAGATCAGAAAGGTTTTGTGTGAGGTAGAAGTATTAAAGATCTAACATATAGTCTTATTGGTGCAATTGACTTAGCCTCCATAGATAAAGAGCCATTAGCTGTCATCACAGTGGACGCGACCAGGGCGTTTGATCGCATAAACTGGTGTTATTTGCAGGAAATTTTGAGATTATCAAACCTGGGGAAAACTTTTGTAGGGCAATAAAGCAGTTATATAAAGTCCCCTCAGCTAAAATATTTATTAACGGGAATTTATCTAAGAACTTTAACATCTGTAGGGGGACAAGACAGGGATGCCCACTATCCTCACTACTTTTTAATCTTTATATTGAACCCTTAGCGGAGAAAATCAGGAAGCATGAGAATATAATTCCCTTTCAAGCTAGGGGTTGGCAAAAGAAAGTGGGATTATATGCAGATGACCTGGTGATGTATCCATCAAATCTCAGTCTTGCATTACCAATAGTTTACGAGTTGGCTGCGGGTTTTGGGAAGATCCCAGGCTATGGGACAAATCAAGGCAAAATGGTCATAATGGTCTGGAATATGACTACTCAACTGAGTTGTGTTAAAAAGGAAATGAGGTATCTGGGCATCAGAATTGTTCAGATAGTAGAACAAATTCCTGGAACCAACTTTCAGAAGATTAATAAGGAAATTGGGAAACTTCTGCTGGGGTGGTCCCACCTGCCATTATCCATCTACTGAAGAGTTAATATTATTAAAATGACAATCCTCCCAAAAATCACTTTCCTATTTCAGAACATTGCTATGGCAGATTTATCTTACTATGCCTGGGTTTTCCTATTAAAAAGGGGGTAAGGTCTGTTAAAGCACCAGATGGTTCGGAAATCGGAAAGATGTATACAGCAATGCTAAAAGATGTAAAAGGGGGAGAATATGGTTTTATTAATAAATACGGAGCCCCGCGCTATTTCAAAAAGATACGTATGAAAACCCTGCAGGGCTTAGCAATAACGTGTTATAAAGTCAGGAGAGAACTAAAAATCAACTATTATAGTGGGATGGCGCCTATCTTTGACTCTCCGGGATCTCCAGAGTGGTCAACGGATTTTTTGGTGCATCCATTAAAAGACGCAGGAATAACTACCCGGAGCAAACTGATGAAGAATTGAGCCTTAATATCTTGCGAAGAGGGTCAAGTATTAGTCAGCGGTCGATTATCAAGATTCAAGTATCTTCAAATGATGAGTTGGAGTCTCACAGATGGTCTTGGAGCAGGACTGCCTAATAAATTGGAAACAAGCTTGGTAGCCTGTGTAACTCAGAAAAAAGAGGTGGCGAACGGGTATTGGCTGTTAATGGAGATAGCAGATGGAGATTTCACCTTGCCAACAGTGCTGTGGGAGAAGAGCTTGCCAGGAGAGCAGATCGAAGGTTTATGGCAAGTATCTTGTGACATGTTATACTCCACAGTATGACCCGCAAATTTAAGGAGGAACCACCTCTTTTGTCTCCACAGGGACTATTGGACGCCGTACAAACTATCTAAACTGGGGAATGGAGTTGTGCCAAGATGCCCTAAATGTTGTAAAGAGAAAGTTGATGATACCCATATGTTTGTAGAATGTCCGGTGATTCAAGGTTTCTGGCTGGATGTGAGTAATACAATTCTTTTAATACTTGGTGAAACGCTCCAGGTAAGCAAATTTTTGTTTTTTTTGGGCTTCCCGATAATTATGAATCTTTGATAAAAACTACCAAAAAACTGATATATTTTCTAATACTACTCGCTCGTAGGGAAATATGCAAAAATTGGGTCAGAGCTACTCCTCCTAATCAAATAGAATGGTGGGCCTCAATAAAATACACCAATGCGTTGGATAGAGTACGTAAATGTAAGCGGAATGATTTCTGGCTTCCATACGAGAACTGGAAACAATCATTTATACAATAGTCCAATGGTTAGGCCTCTATTCTATATTGCTTAAATACTCTGGTGGTGGCTTACAGATGACTTGGCGAAATAGTCACCCATTGTTGAGTAAAGAAGGCAAGGTGTAGAGTGTACCATCCTGGTAAATAAGATCACTGGTTGGCGCCATCTCTGGGGTGATCATGGAGTAAAACTCTTGTATACCTGGGCAATGAGGAAAGAAAAAACACTTCACACAGGTGTTGCAGTGTTCCTCTCAGCTGGAGCTGAGCACAGCAATGGTTCCAGGTAGGCGGTACTTAATTCCTCCAGCCGGGACAGTACCTGGTTGACCAGTCTCTGGAATGTGGCTGGGGTGTTTTTCAACTCAAAGGGCATGACACAGAACTGGTAGTGCCCCTCTGGCATTGAGAATACAGACCTTTCTTGTACCCCATCAGTTAAGGCAGTCTACTAGTACCCAGAAATTAGATCAAACGTGCTGCAGTACTGGGCAGCTCCCAATGAATCAATGAACTCATCAGCCCTGGGGATGGGGTGCGCATCAGTCCTGGTGACGGCATTGAGCCCACAGTAGTCCACACAGAACAGCAGTTCAGGAGTGGCACCGGGTGCAGCAGCTTTCGGTACCAAGACCACTTGGCTAGCCCAGGGGCTGCTGGAGGGCTCTATCACCCCTAACACCAACATCTTGGAGATTTCTTCCTTGATTCAAGCTCTGACCTTGTCAGCCAACCTGTAAATCGTGTGTTTTACAGGTAAACTGTCTCCAGTGTCCACATCATGGACACACCAATTGGTGATTCCTGGGGTCAGGGAGAACAGGGAGGCAAATTGTTCCAGTACCTGGCAGCAATCCCTCTGCTGCTCTGGGTTTAGGGTGGAAGAGAGGTTCACACCATCCACTGACCCATCATGCTCCTTGGCAGACAGAAGGTCAGGAAGATGTTTACTCTCTTCTTCCATTCCATCATCTGTAGCCAGGAGCATAGTCACTTCAGACCACTCAAAGTGAGGTTTGAGATGGTTCATGTGCAGGATCCTTAAAAGGTTCCTACGGGTCTGCAAGTTCACCAAGTAGGTGACTTCACTCTTGCAATCCACCACTTCAAATGGCCCAGTTGACGTGTCTTGGAGAGCACAGGGCTCCACTAGTGCCATCACCTACACTTTTTGGCTGGGCTGGAACTCCACCAGAGTGCATTCAGGCCATACCAACATTTCATCTCCCTTGGCGGGCTTCTAGGTTTGCCTGAGTAAGCTTCCTGAAGCGCTGAGTCTGGTTCTTGAAGGCCAGCATACAGCTGAATACAACCTGGGTAGTCTTACCTGGAGTTTTCTCTCAGCTCTTCTTCACTAGACTAAGATGCCCTCTCACAGGGTGCCCATACAGCTATTTAAAGGGACTGAACCCTAAGGATTTCTACGGTATTTTTCTGTAGGCAAAGAACAGGCATGATACGAAGATGTCTCACTTACGTCTCATGGGTACTTACGTCTCATGGGTTTTGTAAGACCCTTTATCATGCCGTTCAGGGTTCGGTTAAATCTCTCAACCAACCCATTTCCTTGGGGATTTTCAGGTGTGCTGAATTTGCATATTACACTGCACTCCTCCCACAAATAAATCATATCCCTAGATATGAACTTTGTACCCTAGATATGAACTTTGTACCTCAGTCAGATTCCACCTCTCTGGGGAAGATCCCTATCAATGCATGGCTCACCAAAGGGGCCGTGATTGCACTGAGAGAGAGGGACAGCTTCCGGGTACCGGGTGGCATGGTCCACCAAGACCAAGCTATGTTAGTTGCATAAGGCTGTCTTGGGTTCCAGTGGCCACACAATATCAATGAACATCCGCTCAAAAGGGGTGCTCTGCATGGGAAAACAAAAACAGTGGCCGAGCAGGTTGAATCGATACACCAATTGCACCACCTAGTGAAATCAATTGCTAGGTTGGACAACCATTTGTGTTGAATTAATTCTTATTTTATAGAATTTTTTAGAAAAAGTTTTTGGCATCAAAATACCACACAATATTTACATAAATACATGAATACATTCCATCAACTGGGAAAACATGTCAAACAGAAAAGGTTAAACAAACAAATTTGTCACAAGAAAATTCACATTGGACAACTGTGCTATGCCTCAACTAGATCAACTGATGAGGCACCAGTCCTGAATAAAAATAAACAAGTGGACAAGTAGATTGGTACACTGGCCTACTTGTTAACACCAACACAAGATACACAATGCAGTTCATCACGGGGTGCTACGACTAGGAATGACACATAACCTGCTGGATCAGTTACAAGTGTGTTAGTTAATTCCTATCAAGCCCCATCTATTTTGTATCTTGGATGTCAGAACGTCGACGCGTTTCGAACCCAATGTGATTCTGCGGGTTCTCCTCAGGACTTGGACTGGGGGATCGCTGTCACTGTGAAATGATAATTAAAAAGGGATGTCAGTGCGGAAACTACCTCTAGGGACCTCTTCTCTCAGACTCACACACTCTGAAAGTAAAGGTACCTTGTTGAAGAGGGGTTCAGGTTGCTCCCTGTGAACAGATAAGGCAAAAGGATGTCTGTTTAGAATATTGCACCACTCCCCCCATAGACTAGGCTCGTGCCCCCATGGCCGTAACATACCTCGTTGGGTGCGCATACAATGCGAAAGGCGGGTGCCGGTACACGTGAGTTTATCACTGTTCAAATTTCTTTAGACTTTTTTAGCTGCAGGAGAGAGGGACCTTGCATTAACGCCCGTGAACTGTGCGTCTCACTTACTAAACCGTAAGGTTTAAGATGGTAAATCGTACCTTCGTGTTGGGGCCAAGTTCGCGTGTGCAGGCGGCAGCCGCCGCACGGTCTTGTCAGCTGTTGATGAGAAGAATACGCGTGAGAGGTTAGGGATCTGTTGTTAAGCCCACCCCCTCCCTTTGTGTACGCTGTGCCTAGCAAATAACTTACTTGGCAGCGGAGTTCTCAACGCTTCGGTCCGGCACCCATCTACTTCTAAACAACAGACACTGAACCCCAGGGGGCGTGTCCAGTTGTATTTAAGCAGACTGAAGTCCCGGTGTCTATTGGGAAACGTAGTTTTATCGGCTTTGTCTTTCGTTTGGAAAAAGGCTGTATTCCAAGACGTGGTACTCAGATTTAGGAGGGCTGGCGGCCCTAAGTCTATGGCGGCGTGGTAAATAGGTGCATCTTTTAACAGGGGTTGTCTTTTACTTTTTGTCTGATTTCACGAAGTGCGGTCACATCGGCAGCAGCAAGCACAGACAGGTACGCGTTGCAGAAATACAGGGTTGCAAATAATTTACTACAGATTGCTGAATTCATTTAGGTCATTGAGTCCTGACATGGCGCTATCGAATTTCAAAATGAGGTAGGCCTCTTTTTGAGCCAATCGTGCGTCCGGGTCCCCCCCGGCCCCCACGATGTTCCTGATGCTGGCCAAGATTGTCCATTTGAGATCAATCACCGAATGTCCTTCTTTTAAAAAATGAGACACTAGTGGTGCTGTGAGCACCTTGTTATTGATCCGTGATCTGTGTTGGATTATGCGTTGACGCACTTCTTGTGTGGTTTTGCCTATATATACTTTCCCACAAGGGCAGGTGATGGCGTAGACTGCATATTTCGTTTTGCAGTTCGTGAAGTCGTCATGCCGCCAGTGTTTTCTACCGTCTGTGAAGTGTGTTCCTTCCATCGTGAGGCTGCATACCGAACAGGTTCCGCACTTATGATGTCCTCTTACTGGGCCCATGTCAAACAGAGTGGTTTGTGTTTCTCTCTTGGCTACAGGCCGAGTGGGAGAGATCTGCTGTCCCAGGCTGCGGTTCTTCTTTAGCGCGAACAGTGGTTTGCCAATCTTAGGGATGACTTCTTCGACTAGGTGCCAATTGTTCCGGATGATCTTCTGCACCGGGGTTGTGTGGGGTCCAAAAGTGGATACACACACCATCCGCTCTGTAGGTGTTTTTTCTCTCTTCTGAAGGAGATATTCCCTGGGTGTCCATCTTGCCCTTTTCAAGGAGTGTTTCAGGAGCTTGCCAGGGTATCCTCTTTCTTTCAACTTGTTGGCGAGTGCTTCACCATGAGTGACAAAGTCTTCTGTCCGGGAGCAATTCCTCCGCACCCTAAGGAATTGACCATAGGGGAGGTTGTTCTTGAGGCTCTTTGGATGGTAACTTGTGTAGTGTAGGGAGTTGTTCTTGTCAGTTTTCTTCTGGTACAGTGACGACATCAAGCCTTGCGGTGTGGATTTAATCTCGACATCCAGGAACGGCATGCTTTTGCAGTCATATGCCAGACTGAATTTGATATCCGGACTTCTGTTGTTCAACCAGTCATGGAATTCTTCTAGAGACTGTGGTGTACCATTCCAGATACACCACACGTCATCTATATACCTGAACCATTGCCCAATATAGGATCTATACGGGTTGTTATTGTACACAAATTTCTCTTCGTACTGGGCCATGTATAGTATTGCCATTTCCGGTGCGAAGGGACAGCCCATTGCTGATCCCTTGATCTGCAAAAACATTTCTTCCTCAAACACGAAAAAGTTCTTTTTTAGGGCAAGAGATGCAAATTTGACAATCAACTCAGTGGGTACCCTGTGAGGACGAGGTCTGGTGTCTAAATACATTTCAATGACGTCCACTCCATCTTGCTGCGGAATTTGAGTGTATAGGGACGTAACGTCCATTGTCACCAGAAGTTGTGAACTGGGGTCAAATTCCAGGCCTTCCACCTTGTTTATGAATTCCATCATATCGCGAAGATAAGACGGTACTTGGGTAACAAATTCCTTCAGGAAACGTCAACAAACTTGGAGATTGGCTCCAGCACTGAGTCACATCCCGACACTATGGGTCGGCCTGGTGGTGTGGTTGGATCTTTGTGCACTTTGGGAAGAAAGTACAAATGAGGAGCCCGGGGGAATCGTTTGACCAGGAATTCTGCTTCCTTTGGACCAAGTATTCCCATCTCCTTCACCAAAGTGAAACTGGAGGTGATTGAATTTTTTAGAAAAATCAGACTCAGATGGTTCTTCAAGGATGCTGCAAATCAGCCACAAATTGAGGTCTCTGGTCTCAGAAATAAATCATCAGCGCTAAAGAAGAACCGCAGCCTGGGACAGCAGATCTCTCCCACTCGGCCTGTAGCCAAGAGAGAAACACAAACCACTCTGTTTGACATGGGCCCAGTAAGAGGACATCATAAGTGCGGAACCTGTTCGGTATGCAGCCTCACGATGGAAGGAACACACTTCACAGACGGTAGAAAACACTGGCGGCATGACGACTTCACGAACTGCAAAACGAAATATGCAGTCTACGCCATCACCTGCCCTTGTGGGAAAGTATATATAGGCAAAACCACACAAGAAGTGCGTCAACGCATAATCCAACACAGATCACGGATCAATAACAAGGTGCTCACAGCACGACTAGTGTCTCATTTTTTAAAAGAAGGACATTCGGTGAGTGATCTCAAATGGACAATCTTGGCCAGCATCAGGAACATCGTGGGGGCCGGGGGGGACCCGGACGCACGATTGGCTCAAAAAGAGGCCTACCTCATTTTGAAATTCGATATCGCCATGTCAGGACTCAATGACCTAAATGAATTCAGCAATCTGTAGTAAATTATTTGCAACCCTGTATTTCTGCAACGCGTACCTGTCTGTGCTTGCTGCTGCCGATGTGACCGCACTTCGTGAAATCAGACAAAAAGTAAAAGACAACCCCTGTTAAAAGATGCACCTATTTACCACGCCGCCATAGACTTAGGGCCGCCAGCCCTCCTAAATCTGAGTACCACGTCTTGGAATACAGCCTTTTTCCAAACGAAAGACAAAGCCGATAAAACTACGTTTCCCAATAGACACCGGGACTTCAGTCTGCTTAAATACAACTGGACACGCCCCCTGGGGTTCCGTGTCTGTTGTTTAGAAGTAGATGGGTGCCGGACCGAAGCGTTGAGAACTCCGCTGCCAAGTAAGTTATTTGCTAGGCACAACGTACACAAAGGGAGGGGGTGGGCTTAACAACAGATCCCTAACCTCGCACGCGTATTCTTCTCATCAACAGCTGACAAGACCGTGCGGCGGTTGCCGCCTGCACACGCGAACTTGTCCCCAACACGAAGGTACGATTTACCATCTTAAACCTTACGGTTTAGTAAGTGAGACGCACAGTTCACGGGCGTTAATGCAAGGTCCCTCTCTCCTGCAGCTAAAAAAGTCTAAAGAAATTTGAACAGTGATAAACTCACGTGTACCGGCACCCGCCTTTCGCATTGTATGCGCACCCAACGAGGTATGTTACGGCCATGGGGGCACGAGCCTAGTCTATGGGGGGAGTGGTGCAATATTCTAAACAGACATCCTTTTGCCTTATCTGTTCACAGGGAGCAACCTGAACCCCTCTTCAACAAGGTACCTTTACTTTGAGAGTGTGTGAGTCTGAGAGAAGAGGTCCCTAGAGGTAGTTTCCGCACTGACATCCCTTTTTAATTATCATTTCACAGCGACAGCGATCCCCCAGTCCAAGTCCTGAGGAGAACCCGCAGAATCACATTGGGTTCGAAACGCGTCGACGTTCTGACATCCAAGATACAAAATAGATGGGGCTTGATAGGAATTAACTAACACACTTGTAACTGATCCAGCAGGTTATGTGTCATTCCTAGTCGTAGCACCCCGTGATGAACTGCATTGTGTATCTTGTGTTGGTGTTAACAAGTAGGCCAGTGTACCAATCTACTTGTCCACTTGTTTATTTTTATTCAGGACTGGTGCCTCATCAGTTGATCTAGTTGAGGCATAGCACAGTTGTCCAATGTGAATTTTCTTGTGACAAATTTGTTTGTTTAACCTTTTTCTGTTTGACATGTTTTCCCAGTTGATGGAATGTATTCATGTATTTATGTAAATATTGTGTGGTATTTTGATGCCAAAAACTTTTTCTAAAAAATTCTATAAAATAAGAATTAATTCAACACAAATGGTTGTCCAACCTAGCAATTGATTTCACTAGGTGGTGCAATTGGTGTATCGATTCAACCTGCTCGGCCACTGTTTTTGTTTACCTCATAGCTGCGGTCCAGGCCGGACAGTGACAGGACCCAAGCCTTTCCTTGTTTTTCCTGCATGGGAAAAGACTGGAGGGGAGCCTTTCATTTCACCCCACTTTTGCCACTTATCTGGCAAGTTTGACATGACCTACAATAAGTGTTAGTGTGCCTTCACATCTGGAGCCAAAAGAGGTGTTTGGCAAACCTGTTAAAGTTCTTGATGCACTTCAAATGTCTTGGCAAAGGCACATCATGAGCTATTCCCAGTAGGAAGGCCCTGAAGCGCTGGAGTACTACCAGCACACAGGCTAACCCAGGTTCAGCAACTTTAAGCTCACTGAAAAGGATAACATTCCCCCAATAAATCCAATGTGATCCAGTCTGATCACCTGCTGCCTGTTCTACAGCCTACTGCCGCATATCAACAAGAGTAGGGCACTCTGTCTGCGCCTTGCAGAATTTCTCCCTAGTGGGACTAATTAGTCAGCTCAGGTAGGTCTCCCAGCTCAGCCTCTTGCTTGCCTGTAGGTTCCAGGGCATCCCCCTCAAGGTCTGCCTCCTCCAGGACAATGGGAACTTTTGCGCCGGGTTTCCCGTGCCCCCTTCCCCTCCTCTTTCTGGGTCACTGTTTTAGGCTCCAGGTTCTCTTGATTACCCTTACTGGCTACCATTGACTGAGTGATCAGACATACCCACTCAGGCAGACGCAGCATCTCCAAGGGCCCGGCGTTCCACCTCCTTCCAAGGAGAACTCTCCAGGGCATTGCCAAGCAGACATTCAACAGGCATGGGTGAACTCACAATGACCTTCAAAGGACCTGAGACCCCCACTCAAAGGGAACCTGCGCCACATTATACAGGCGCTCAGAGTTGTCTACAGCAACTACAGGGTAAAGTACATTGGGGATTACCTGCTTCTCAGACACCCACTAACATCTCTCAGATGTCACTCTGGCTCCTGTGTCGCTCAGAGCTTACACGCTCCTCTCATTGATGGTCACCCCCTGCAGCTACTTCATAGTGTTATCCAGCGGGCAGGTGCCCTGGACCATCTCTCGATCTCCTAATGAGATAAGGGTCATCCCAGCTGGCTCCCCCCCTCTCTAGGAACCAACTCCTCCCCCAACACTACACTAACTAACGCTGGTGAAGGGGGACCAGTGGGTGCCGGTGTTGCCTTGGGGCACCTGGGATCCCCCCCACATGTGACTCTCCTAACCACATACGTAGCACTTGTGGGACCCCTTTCATCTGCCTTCCCTCAAGGGGCCTTGTCTTCTCACCACTTGGGGGACAGGAATCTTTACCTTAGGAACTATTGTGGGGCCCTTTAGAGAACTCCTTTTGGGTACCCTTGTACCCCTCCACTCTTCTGCTGGGGACCCTACCCATCCATCGCTGGGTTTCCCACATAACCCTTGTGGACCCGCTCATACTAGTCCAGCGGTCCGCATCTTGAGCAAGCTTCATGGGGTCAGTCAGCTTACTATCCATCAGATGCTGGTACAACTCTGGAACACAAAGGCTACTCAAATGCTCCCAAACCATCAGATTGTACAACCCCTGGTAATCAATTACCTTGCTGCCCTTTATACAACCATCCACTGCTCTGCAAAAAAAAGGTTCACACACTCAACCCAAGTATTAGACTCAAGCTTCTTAAAAGGCCTAGGGGCATATTATCAAGAACTGCCACTAAAGGGGCGATAATGGGCTTGATAATATGTCATTGTGAATTCCCATAGCAACCCAGGTTAACACCAGAACCTGGGCTGCTGTGGGAATTCACAAGGGCCTATTATCAAGCCCATTATCCCTGCTTTAGCAGCAGTTTCCTGCCGATAAAGCGGCGATAATTTTATTGCCTGTTCTTGATATTATGGCCCCTAAACTTTTCCCTGTACTACTAAGGTGTAAGCCCATACCTGAGGCATAGGTGAGAGAACCTGTCTCCTCCAAAGGTGTAAAGGTGTCCCTACCATTGGCCTCAAAGTGTTTCTACAGACCGGCCCCCCTCCCCCAATGTTTCTCAGGGACCTCATTCATACGCAGTGCAGTCTCATAAGATGCAAAACAGGCATAAATATCCTTCACCGTCTGAGAATTCTGCACTAGGTCTTTGTTAATGTAGACCTTACCCCCAACCTGGGGGTAAGCTGCCACCATTTGCACTGGACTCGGCATGTTTGGACTTGATGTCCAGCTCTCTCATCCTCAATTCATGTGCCAATAGCAACTTCCTTTCTTCCAAGGCAAAGGTAGCTTCCTTGTCTTTTTCCATTTCCAGTTTACTCTTCGGGAGCTTCAGCAATTCCAATTCATGATTTCTGACCCTTTGCCTCTTCTCCATTTCCTCTGGAGACAATTTCTAGCCTCTTACCAGGCACTCAAGGCCTTCTGCAGCTCCTCTTTTCTAGAGGCGCTCCTCATGGGGCATCTAAAGCTTTTACAAAATGGTCTGAGTTGATCCACTTTGTATGTAAGCAACATTCCAATATCAAACTTCAATTCTGCAACATCTTCCGCTGGTTTACCATTTAAAGACATGGGGGCATATTTACAAACCCTTATCGCCACAGGAACGTCACTTTTAGTGAAGTTCCAGTGGCGATATGGGCTTTGCCTTATTCACAAGGCAGCATTAACGCTGCGTTGTAAATAAGGCCCCCTTTCACGCTATACTTAGCGTGAAAGGGCGGGCAATATGTGTTGTTGTGGGCATTCCTCCGCAACACCCATTGATTTTGACGCTGGCCCATATTTACACAGGTGGCTTAAATATGGGGCAGCGCCAAAATTAAGATCAGGGAAAACTTGGTCTTAACCTGGCAAAACAAGGAGAAATGCTTTACTTCTCCTCGTTGTTGCTGTTTCTATGTGTGCGGCATTGTGCAGCACACATAGAAACAGCACAACACCATTTATTTTTTAATGTGCAAGAAGGAGTCCCTTCCTGCACATAAACAATCATTAAAAAATAATTGTAAGCTGCAACTTCTATGTGTGCTGTACGGATCTCAAACAACAGTACCCTGCCCATGGGGATACCTTGGGACTACCTACGAGGTGTCTTACATGTAGGAGATGGGAAGGTTAGGGCCAGGTAGACATAGCAGTTGAAAACTGTGTGCGTAGACACTGCAGTGGCAGGTCTGAGTTACATTTGGAAGGCGACTTGTGTGGGTGGCACAATCAGTGCTGCAGGCCCACTAGTAGCATTTGATTTACCAACATCACTACATTCCCATGACTCTCAGTCATAGACAGAAATTTGGCCACATTTTCCAGTGGAGCTTTAATTAGAAATGCAATTCCTACACAAAATAGCGGTTAAAGACTTGCTTTTATGATATTAGAGAAAGAATTAGCCAATTAGATGCATGTAATTATAAATTTCACTGTGAAGGATGGCTTGCAGCCAGAAGGTGCCTAGGTCTATATTCAGGATGCATATGCATACAAGCATGTCTATTAAAATCCAGGTGTACTGATTAAGTTACGAATGCACAGATATTTAAAGTACCCCACTGGCTGGTAAACATGAGGTGGTAATACAGTATGGAATTACTATTCCAACCAATAGCTATCACAAGTAGAAACCCATAATGAAGAATAGAATGCAGGTTCCACCATCATCGAGCCCTTAAGGGGATTTGTGGATATTTCACTGCGGGACAAACAGCGGCACACACGGTACACCAGTGTTGCCACATGTTGATTTCTGTTTTTTAGGTCGAGACTATGCAGTGTATGTGCTGCGAGGGATGCTGTATTCAGTCTATGGTTTTTCAACATGGCCTGCACTTCTGGGGCCGTATTACTGATGACTGCACCTGCGCTAATTGACACTGTGCACCAGAGTATGCATCCGACTGCATTACAGAGGATCGGTCTGTAATGCCTTTGTGATGTTGGTGCAGACTTTGAACTCTGTGTTTATGTGCGTTTGCATCTGTGCGCATATTGTATTAGTGCACAGACGCAAACGCACATAAACACAGACATACTCTGGCGTGCAGCGACAATTAGCGCTGGTGCAGTCATCTGTAATACGGCCCTGTTGGTTGGTTGGCCTGCCTTTCGAAATTCCTTTACTCTGGTTAGTCAATAGTGCCCATTTGTCCCGCCTTTGGGTGCTAGGTTCCCACCAATTGTGTCTTTTGGTTGGCCAGCTCTGGCCTTCTGTTGCCTCCATGCTCACATCCCCTCACTTCTGTCATTGTTGCCGTCCTTCCTGCGCGCTGCTTTTTAAAGAGAGTTTCCTTGCATTTCTTTTTGTTGGCCATGTGTTTCCTCCTTGCTCGAACCCCCTGCCTCCTGTTATGCTATTTGCTGAAGAAACACAATGCAGCGCTTTTTAGGTCGAGGGACCGTTAAGCTGCGAAGCAGCTTCCGGTCGGGAGAATTAATGTCCTCTAGTGGGGCTTCAGAACCCGCCTCCCTGCTCTGTCTCTCCACCATTGGCTGGCTTCCTAAAAGGAGGCCAGCCATTGGAGGAGAGAGCCGTCCCTCCAAAGAAGCCCCGTCTTTTTCGGATTTGGGGGGAGTCATTTTTGCTGTTCTTTAGACAGTGACGTCGTCCGTCACTCAGAACAGCAAAACACGCCCCAAATCCGAAAAATGCCGTAAGCTTTGTGGGCGCCATTGTTGCCCAGCCAGCGCCGAGTAAGGAGGCCTCCGTTGGAGGCCCTTAAGTCGGCAGTCGTTCCAGCAGCGTATTGGACGCTCACGCATCCTTTTGTCCCATATTTCTACCGGTGACTGCAGGCAGCCCTGGTGCGGTGCTCAGCGAGAGGCGGACTCAGTGTATCGGCAACCGGGAGAGAAGCAAGGACACGCAGCTGCCCTCCGCCGCCCTCCTCCAAATGAACGGTCCCCCCCTCGGATGTAAGCAGCAGATTCCGGGGACAGAGACACCCAGAGTTGGGAGAGAGCGCACCGCGACAGTCCGGAACCAGGGGACTCGGGCATCGTCTTCTACCGGCTACCTTTCTCGCACGGCGGAGCCCGGTGACTGCAGGCAGCCCTGGTGCGGTGCTCAGCGAGAGGCGGACTCAGTGTATCGGCAACCGGGAGAGAAGCAAGGACACGCAGCTGCCCTCCGCCGCCCTCCTCCAAATGAACGGTCCCCCCCTCGGATGTAAGCAGCAGAGTCCGGGGGACAGAGACACCCAGAGTTGGGAGAGAGCGCACCGCGACAGTCCGGAACCAGGGAATCGGGCATCGCCTTCTACCGGCTACCTTTCTCGCACGGCGGAGCCCCCGGACGACCCCAGCTCCCACCCGCAGACCCGCTTCGACAGGCCCAGCGCCTGCCCATCAGGGTGCTCAAGATGCTGAGCGCTCATGGGGGTCACCTGCTGCACCCAGAGTACCTACAGCCGCTGTCCGCCACCCCGATCAGCCCTATAGAGGTAAGAGTCGCAAGAACTGGAAACGATACCACCTCTTAGGCGCACCTATCACGGGCAGCCCCAACCACGTTTGATCCCCAAACAACCGTACCATGTATGTCCTAACCTGCTTCTACCCGACATCTTGCCACCCTACCCCCTTCTGTGGCCCTGATCTACCCTGTTGAGTTGTGGATCATACTTGTTCGACAGCTTACTCTATAGTACCGCCTTGCCGGGCTATGGTAACCCCTCTGCACACTTACCTACCTAATCATGTTCTGAGCTCCTCAACATCAGTGCACCCCAAGAAGTCCCTATGCCATCTGCATGGACAGGACCTGCCACCCAATGTACTTCACACCCTACAGCACTGACGCCTACTGCACTTTCAACTATCACACCCCGTCACCTGTATTCCACTATGACAGAGGTCTTCCTTTTTTGTGCGCCCTACAAATATTCGGCTGAGATCACCCTCCAGCACTCCAAACCGTGGCTGATTTTAGTGAACCGCTGACATAACTCCCACGCGCGTGCCCCGCTCCTAGTCGGAGGTGTAGATGGCAAGAACCCGTGGTTAATGTATCGCCCCCTATACAGCGTCACTGCGCTACCTACATTCCCCCCTGTGGCCGCTTGTGGTTTATCGGAGCAGTCCACAGTGACAGGCAAACCTCTCCCGCGCCCTCTCTGCCTTTGCCTGTGCCCCCAATGGGCCTTGCCCGTGTCCCTTGCGCATTCTGTGTACAGATACTGAGGCCTCTATGCGCCGTGTGGCTCTGGCCACCTCTAGTTGTGGAGGTGAAGGCAGAATCTGCTTTACCCGGGCCACAGGGTACTTCGGAGGTCCCTTTATTCCTGTGACAGAGGAGGGGGCACGAAGCACACCAGAGTACCTTTATCAGTAGGCAAACCGCAAGAAGGCCCCCCCCCAAACACATGCTTATCTCCACCGTGCCTACCTCGCAGTTATCTTCTTCTCCTAGTCTATTACCGCCCACCCCAAACCCTTCACTCCAAGGGGCATCCTCACACCTTCTTAGGGTGTGGTCCGTTCTCCCTTCTAGCACCCCGGCCCTGCTGGCTGGAATGCTGCAGCAGCGCACACGCTTTGTATGTAAACGCTTTCTTTAAACTATTTCCACCCTCCTTACAACACATTCCGGAATATGGCAGTATCTCGCATTCTTCCCGTTAGGGCATTTTTGAAACATGGGATTTAGCACCCAGGGCAAGCAGCAAGATAGACAACTTTGGTTTCTGGTGAACATCCACCAATCTATCCTTCGCCAGAGGGGACCAAAAAGAGTCTATCCCCAGACAATTAAAAATATTAACCTACAAAACTCCTTTCGTTATTGCCAACAGTTATATGTATTACCAATCTACCAGGCGGAGGGCTGCTTTATCTGTGCCACGAGGATATTTTTAAGGGTACCTTCTGCGGGGGGGGAGGGGGGGGGGTTTGGGTTAACTCTAAAAGCATGTCTTCCTTTGTGGCTGTGGTGTCTAATGTACGGGGTTATGGTCAAACCCTTTGGACCAGAGGCTGAGTGAGTTACAGCAGCTCTGGGCACACCCAGGAAGGGACGAGTGTACCACTTCACTTCGAACCCTTGAAGGTGCGGGCAGTAACTTGCTGGAGGACACTTGTGGGGTTTATGAGAGCACATCTCCAAAATGCATTAGTGGTTTTGCCCAGGACTCTTTTAGAATCCCTTCTGTAGTGTGTATTAAAACAATGCATGGTATGAAGGTGAAAGTGTGCCGAAGCGCCTTCAGAAGCTTCATAGCTCTTACACTACCTCAATCCTTCTCTATCTCACTACGTCACAACATCACTCATTGTTTCTATCTCACAACCACCAAAAATCACTCTCCATCACTAACTCACTCTTTCACTACCTCACTCTCTCTGTCTCACTACCTCACTCTATCTACCTCACTCTCTCTCACTACCTCACTCTCTCTTTCTATCTCACTAAGTCACTTTCACTCTCTTTCACTACCTCACTCTCTCTCTATCTCACTACCTCACAAACTCACTCACTGTTTCTATCTCACTACCTCAGAACATCCCTCTACCTCACTCTTTCACTACCTCACTTTCTCTGTCTCTCACTATCTCACTCTCTATCTACCTATCTCTCACTACATAACGCTCTACTCCACTCTATCTCACTACCTCACTATCTCACAACTTCTCTCTCAAAACATCACTACCTCACTCTCTCACTCTCTAGCTCACAACCTCACAACGTCACTCTCTTTCTCTAACTCACTACCTCAATCACTCTCTATCTCGCTACCTCACTAACTCACTTTCACTCTCTTTCACTATCTCTTTCTCTATCTCACTACATCACAACATCACTCTATGCTTATATCTCACTACCTCACAACATCCCTCTCCCTCACTACCTCACTCTTTACTA
Organism: Lissotriton helveticus; assembly: GCF_964261635.1. NCBI lineage: Eukaryota > Metazoa > Chordata > Amphibia > Caudata > Salamandridae > Lissotriton > Lissotriton helveticus. The sequence continues at coordinate 81,481,784 of NC_136062.1, forward strand.
CCTCACTCTCTATCTCACTACCTCACTCTCTATCTACCTCACTTTCTATTTCAATACCTCACTCTCTCTCTATTTCAATACCTCACTCGCTCTCTATTTCAATACCTCACTCGCTCTCTCTATCTCACTACCTCACTCTCTCTCTGCTAATGCAATAGGTATCACATATGCAAAAAACAAAGCTAATGCCAATACAAATGACAATGCCATTTATTTAGGGATACAAAAAAGATTAAAAAAATAATGAGCAATTCCAATAGCTCTACCTATAATATTGCCGAGACCATCGCATTGTAAATGCTTGTTACTTAATTGGAGGCTATCATTTAACACGTAAAATAACAGTGGTAAGTATAGCTCAATTACTGTGTGGACTTCTTTGAGTTGCTTTTATTTGTTCTCATGTTTTGTTCAGTCTGCTACCATAAAGGAAAAAGTAAACTGTTTCTGTGGTGGTACTTATGCCCAACTCTTCATGCTGAAACCAGCCTGAACACAGAGACGTCACTGAAGGAACTCGGCCTCTTGGAAAATAGTGGTCGTCATTTGCTGAGAGGAAAGTACATACAGAATGCTTCTTCACTCTTAACCTAAATAGTTTCACGTTATTGTCTTTGTAAACCTTATTCCACATCTGGCTGGTGCGACAATACAATGTACACAGATCATAATGTCACAGCGATGACACATGACTTCCTCCTCCAGGCTGGCCAACCCTGTCTGACTCCAAACCACGTCATTCTAGTTACTAAGAACAGAAAATGCTCTGGCAGCTGGCCCACCTCTGGACGTCCGCCCTGCAGCGCTGTTCGTGTCTGCGTCACTGGAAACAGAACTAGTTGCGAACAGCCACCGTAAGAGAAGTTATCAAATCTGCAAATCCACTCCTCCTTTCAAAAATGTTGCTCACACCCCTCCTTAAAATCCTGCCGCAAATTCAGCAGACATTCTGTTTTATCGACCTGCCACCGTCATAAAAAAAGGAAAATAGTCAAGAATTAGTTGAGTCAGTTTTCTTCGACCTTCTGTGTCCTCTCACGTGTTCCATCTGGTAAAAAAACTCGTACAATACGTAAGCGGAATTCGAATAGTCTGATGTTTAGAAGTTCCAGGAAAATGCTACATGCAACATCATTGACACTCTACACGACGTAAGAACGTAACAACTTCTCAGAAGTAATGGTATGTTTCCGACCCGATTATGCGAGGGATTTATCCCTTCTTGGCACAGGTATAATAATACATGCCAACCCTCCCGATTCAGGCGTGAGACTACCGATTTGAAGGCTAGTCTCCCGCCTCCCGATTCCTGCAAGCAAAAACCCGATTCCTCGGGGTTTGTTGACAGGGCGTTTGTGTGAAGTGCTAATTTTTCCAGCAATAGTCAAAGTGGCCATGCAGGGGCTCTCGATGGGGTGAAAAAACAACAAAGGGTCATTAACAAGGCAATAGTCTTTTGAAGACCTGTGAAGTAGGGGGGGGGCGTGTGTGTGCACAGGAAGCTGTTTTCGGCTGGGGTGTCACACAGGGGCGGGGGGGGGGAGGGGGGGACAACACTTGCATCACCCTCTCAGCCTGCCATTGCGCTCCATGCTTGTAAAAGGTAAGAAAAAAAACGTACATTTGTGTTTCAAATGTCCAATCCTGCAGCAGCACACTTCCAAAGCCCATACACGCCAGTAACCCGATTTGAAGCCCCATTCTCCCGATTTTAAAAAAAAAATCTCCCTCTTTGCTCTTCTGAAATGTTGGCATGTATGATAATATAACACCTACCCGAGTATACATAAATATGTCGCAAAAACAGCGCTGAAGACTCCACAAAATCTTTCTAAATGTAATAAGCTTTTGTTGACATTTAGGACGGCAGGCGACCGGTTCCAGATGAAAATGTCTCGCGGGGAAGTACAGACGCAGCTGCCAGACGTTTTCTTCTCGAACTGGTTCGCTTCTTGTCCCTCGAGTTACTTCTGGGCGGAAGTTATCCCCTGCTGTTGAATTTCCAACCGAAACACCGACAAGTGCATTTTGCGAAAGTTTGCGTATTTACGCGTAGTTTTTACCCACCACCACTCATATCCCCTTCAAATTATTTAAAAAGTAATGTCAGCAAAAGATGCTACAAAAGTGTATCAATACGAGCCGCATTGTTTATGTCTGATAAATTGAATAATATGATACTGTTATCCAGGCGCGCAACACCCTCGGGCGGGGGCGGAGACAGCTTCGCGGGCTGGCGAGCATTTAATTGCAGCCGCACCCGAGTACTTAACAGGTCAGTAAAAGACCATTTACTTGTTAATGAGGCTTTTGTTGTGTGTTCACCCCTTCTTACAGCCACTCTGTCTAGGTTGGAAGTATGAGCTCCCCCGAAATATTTTTCAGCCCCCCCACCCGCCGAAATGTGGCTCTAGTTGCCCGCCTGCTGTTATCCATCAAGAAACAATGATAAGCAGGTGGCTGGGCTCATTAGTTAAAAGCATGTTGTCAGTAGTGCTGCATTCAATAGTCCAATTAGCCGATGCTTTGGTCCAGGAAAGAACTTGCTCTCGTGACCTCTAACCAGTACCTTTCTGAGAATGAGGCATTCTGTGGGTAAATATGGAACCACAGAGCTCATGCGCAGCTCTTCGGCACAACAGCCAGCAGGGCATGGCTTGCCCAAGTATGCCAGCCATGAGATTGTGCAGGAGCGTTTGCTAATGTGTCAGCAGCCCGGGTATTGTTACAGCTGGATGCTTGTTACAATGCTGTCTTCTAAAAATAAATAGCCCACTGGGATACAAAAAATACGCACCCACACGGATCATTAGCAACATTCAAGGTGAATATGGTTTAAATGTTCTGTAATAATACTAAAAAGAGCTATGTAACCACTTACATTTGGTGGCAGGCAAGGGTAAAATGGCAAAGTACAAATACTCCATAAATTGATAACCTTTATAGTAGTTTCTGTGCAATATTGTATAGGTATTAATGCAAACAGAATTCCTCTGTATATTTACCTAGGGATGAAAGTCTGCAGCTGGCTGTTTAAGATAGGCTAGCAAGCAATTTTTCAATTTGGTTCTGCAGTTTCCTTAATTTTTTTATTTTTGGATGTGTTTGAGTAGCCCCACGTTGCAGATGCCACCCAAACTCATACTCCAGAGCTTCTATGCGATATCCTTGATGTCTTCTAGGAAAGAGTGAACCCTAAAAAAACTCCACCACCCTCTCCCCTCGATGGGGAAATCTCTCACAAGCCCTTTAATGTTGGGTGCTGTCTTCTAGTGGAGCAGGGATGACCTGGTCAACTGGTCCTCTATTAATAAGCTGTAAAATAGCTACTATAATCAAAAAGCACCAACCATGGCTATCTGGTCTCGCAATCTGGTCAAAGTCAAAAAGTTCAGGCTCACCGCGCTGGAGCGTGGGTCAGATACAGTCCCAGATTAGTCTCACTGTAGTTTTTCCTTCTCAATTTTTGTCCTAAGAGTCCCGTTTGCACTGGAGAGGGTCACAGGAATCAATGAGAGTGTCGCGCGTGGTGGTCGGCGTGGCCCAAGCAGCAGGCCAGGAGGCGCAGATGGGCAGGCTGGTGCTCTGCATTTGCGGCCCTTCGCAGGCAATCTGAGCTTGTTATGCAAAGAGATTGGCTAGGGTTGGATTTTGGTTTGAGCGGCTCCTCTGGAGAAAGGTTGCGAGTGGACAGACTGCTCCCTTGCACCGAAAGGGATTGCCAATCTTGGAAGTAGGTTACCCCCGTCCTCAACAGGTTGCATTATAAGAAGCTCCTGCAAGTCCTGCTCTGATCCATTCACATCATCCTCTTCTTCCTGGTCATCTATTGTGACTGGTAATTGGTGAAAATCTGCCCATGCCTTTTGGTGTTTCCCCATCTTGGAACTCATTTTAATGGGTAGCCTCCTCTCAGTTCAAGAAGTCTGTATTCGATTAATACATCTTAAAAGACAAACATTACAATATACACAGGAATATAAAATCTATAAAAAACTAAATAAAATCATCTAAGACCATATTAAATCACTTAAACAGGCTTCTTATGAACAGATATAAAACTTTGCAATAAATCACATAATTTACCACAATATCACAAGTCTTTTTGAGCTACATAAAAGCTGGGAATCTTTGAGTAGAGTTAAACACTTAGTATGGATTTAATAAACCTTGTTCTTAAAATCCAGGCCCAGCCTATATATTTAGCAACACCCGTTACAATTAATGGAGACAGGTTTGTAGCCTCCTCTCCTGGCAATACTCTTTGAGCTGAGACACAGTGTGGCTCTCCAGGATGACAAGCTCAAACTCTAACTTTGCCGGTGAGGTCACACACACAATCAGTCAGGCAGGAGTGAATTTACAAAAAACTGCCAATAAGGGAGAATTTAAAAGTCCCAAATTTGTCCTGCTGAAGTTTTACATTCTCATGTTTTGTGCCAAAGATGCACGCTTACACTGGTGAGGTGCATGGGGAGCAATCAGACTGTCGCAGTTGGTGGTCAGTGTGACCGGAGGCGGAGTGCGTTGGATAAATGCTGTTTGCTGTGATTTTCCAGTACCAGGTGCTTGTCTGCACTGTGCAATCATCGCAAACAGCACCATGCACAGTGCAAGCGGGTGCTGCTTCCTTTCTGCCGCTCAAGTAGATTTTTACTCGAGCAGCAGCTTTCTCAACGCAATCGAACAGTTTCTCAACACGAGCGGTCGCAAGCATACGCGACCACTCTTAATGAGAAATCTGACCGCCTGCATTGAGAAATCTCGCTGGGAGGTTGATTTTCCAGGCTCACCAACTTGATGTGGACGATCGCAAACAATGACAAATCTCGCCGGGAGGTGGACATTGACAAACACGCGCAAGGAAAAAAACTCCGCCCGCCATGTGGAGTGGAGATTTTTGGAGCTCTGCGAGCTCTACGTAATGTGGAGTGCGGAAATCTCCGCAAACTCCGTGAGCGGAGCGGAATTCATCGCCCAGAATTAGTTGAAATGTGCAGGGGTCCATCACCCAGCCGGCTGTTCAGCCACATATTTATTTATGCTCTTATTTACATCTTATCTCCGCCTTCCCCAAATGTTCTTTTGGGGATGGAGGCGATGGGACATATGCTAAGATTTTAAGCTTGGTTCCCACCAACATTGTTCTCAGTCACCCTGAACCTCTAGCCTGCTATCACTTATAAATAGTGAAAATAAGATGTCAAGCTGCCTATGGCAGCATTAGGAGTTAAGTATGACTGATGATGTGAACAGTGAAAGTGAATGTTAAGGCTTTTCCGTATCTTTAAAATTTCTTGTCTTTTCATTTTTTTTTGTTGCTTTCGCAAGTACTACACCATCATCTATGATAACTTCACGTTAGTTTTTTCAGGGAATTTCATAGTTCTTTGTTGGTGGTGTCTAAGTTTTTTTGTCCCCCTCCCTGAAATTCATAGCCTAGTGTGGAGGGTGTGGCACGTTTATTAGATGGAACCTGTCAGGTTACTGCAGTAGGCACGAGATTTGATGTTGGTGACCCACTTGAACAAACCATGAGGATAGATGATTTGCACTATGATAATCTTTATTAGGACATATTAATAAGAATGTTATTTTGTTTTGACAACTGTATTTTGTAAATATTGGTAATTTCATAAATTGTTTATCAAGAGAAGTTATGATAAAGACAATAGTCTGACATTCACAATGAAAGGCATATGTAAAAGTCAATATATATTTAACGGTAGATTGTTAATACGCTTTATTAAAGCCTACAGATAGGTTTGTTTTCCAAGGAATCTCACAGATTACCATGGTAGGCAAGGGTTTTGGTGCTGGATACCCCCTCTGACAAACCGTTGGGATACAATATTATCACTGTAAGAATCCTTGTTAAGCCCTCTTAGAAGACTTAGGGCCAGATGTAGGTGGCCAATTACCGGTCGGTAACGGCCGAATTCGGCCGTTACCGACCGGTAATTGGATTTTGAGATGTAGGAGCATGCTTTACAGAATCGGTATTTTACCGAATCTGTATTTACAGATTCGGTAAAATTACCGAATCGGTAAATACAGACTCGGTAAAAATACCGAGTCTGTAAAAGCATATGTAGGTAGCACATCTTTGAGTGCCGCAGGCCTTTCAGATTCGGTATTTTACCACCCAATCCAATTGGGTGGTAAAATACCGAATCCAGGTGTGCATGCACATGTGTGCATGCACACCTGTGCCATGTGACACACAGACATGCCCTTAGGGCATGTCTGTGTGCCACATGGCGCACATGCCTATTTTTGGGGTGCCAGATGGGGTCAAAGTGACACCCCCTGCACCCTTGCAAAAATCGGTATTTACCGATTCTGTAATTACAGAATCGGTATTGCCCATTCAATGGGCAATACCGATTCGGTATTTACGGAATCGGTAAATACCGAATCTTAATGATTCGGTATTTACCGACCCTGAAATACCTACATCTCCCCCCCTCTATTTTATCACCTCTTAAATACCGATTCGGTATGAATCGGTATTTAAGAGGTGGTAAATTAAAATTACCTACATCTGGCCCTTAGTATTTTGCGTTTCCAACAGTCATTGTGTACTCTATGAAATTCTATGACTTGATGCTTGATGGCTGCCTTGTGGGAAAGTTTACATTCAGTACAGGGAGTCTCACTTAATTAGTGTGATAAGTCGGCGTAGTTCGCGAAGCAGCGCTACGCGAAGTGCACTTCGCACTACGTGAACTTCACGTAGCACTACGCGAGCTGCGTAGTAGCATGTTCGCACTGTGCAAGATGCGTTTTCAATGATTGCACAGTGCGGACAAGCATCCGGCACTGTGCAATCATTGAAATCAGCATCTTGCACAGTGCAAGCTGTAGTTTTCTGCTGCTCGAGTAGATTTTTACTTGATCGGCAGTTCTCTCAAAGCAGACTGGTAGTTCCTCAACGCGAGCGGTCGCAAGCTTGCGCGACCACTCGCAATGAGAAACCTGACCTCCCTGCATTGAGAATCTCTCCGGGATGTCATTTTGCATGCTCGCGGTCGCGAATATGACGTTGAGGAACACGAACAAGCAAAAAATGACCGCTGCACTACGCTATGCTGCGCTACGCGTTTTCACACTGTGCTACGTGCAGCTTGCATAGTGCGAAGTGGTGCAAACTTCGCTAACTACGCGAGCGTAGCGTAGTGCTTCGCCCAGGGTTACTACAGGCCTGGTTGGTTCCCTAGGAAAAATAATTTTGGTGCCATAGGTCGATATGGTTGATATGAAAAGTTATGATAAACCCATTAAGCCTGACTTACTGATCGAGAAAAGCATATGTTACAATCAATAGGAATTTAAGGGTGGATTTCTATTTCTCTGTATTTAAACAAGCCTTGAGGTAGTCATTTTGTTACATGAAATGCCACAGATTACCTTTGCAGGGTCTACAACCTTTACCCCGTGGTCAAAACACAGCGGTGCCATTATGACATGTCTTTTACAACGCAAGTCGTTACCGCGACTTGCGCTGGAGGGCCCTCTAGACTAAGGAATAGTAGATTTACTATTCCAACACCTTCCCTACTGTACGTAGGCTGGAGTTGGAATAGTAAATCTTACTATTCCTAAGTCCAGCACCCTACAGCGCAAGTCGTGGTAAAGACTTGCGTTGTAAAAGATGCGTTGTGATGTACCGCGATCATTTTGATCGCGTTGTAACATCGTACATCCCCTTGCAGGGAATGATATTGGTGTTGACTACTGTCTATGGTAAATGCTGCAGGGAGAAGATTTGCACTGTAATAATTCTTTCTAGAATCTCTTAGCCGTCTTCCAAGATCCTGTAATAAATAAAATAATTAAATAATACATACATTCTTTTATATCAGAATATATCCATATGCATGCCTTTGAGTCTGCTCTGTTCTGGCATTGGTCTGTCTGTGTGTCGCTTGCACTGTGCTTCCATCCATGACAGCGAACAGCATGGAGTAATGGCTCAGTCAGCAAGTTATTGGCTCTTTTGTCCTGTGAATGACAGCATTTTCTGATTACATGTGCACACCCACCTGAAAATGAATGTGCTCAGGTATCAGGGCTGATTGGCTAGTCCTTTAGTATTGCATTTTTTCCTTTTAGAATTCTCCTTTCATTTCTTTGCTTCTCCTCTTTTTATTTTAATATTTCTTAAGAGGATACCAGAGATCGTCTGACAGAGCTAACGGGTCGCCTGTTTGATGCTCATTTCATCGGCAGTATTTTTTTTAATATTTGGTTTTATATAGTCATGGTTTTAACAGGGCTTCTTTCAAGGCCAAAAGATCAAGGTTTTGTCAAGTAACAACTACCAGTACCTTACTTTTACCTCTGTTCAGTCAGAGGTACTGTTCCTTCTTCTAGACGTACATTTGGTCTGGCTACCAACTCTGTTTCCTACTTGGTGGGGAACCAACATGCTGTGCACAGTGGTAAGGGTAGCAAGCCTATATTGATCAGCAAAGATGACAGAAGAAATCCTTTCATCATCTTGAGAGATTTAATTTTCATGGCTGATTTTATTTGGAAGTGCATACATTAGTCTGTTACATGAATATGAATTAATTCCAGAACGGTTGGATACCCCGAGAGCATTGTGGGCATTCGAGAATCAATGCTGGTCTCTGGTCCTTATCTATGTTGACAAGGGACACCCCCGCGCCGCACGGCCACCAGCTGCTGCGTGTGTGCCCCATCGCCTTGCCCTCTGCCTCGCTGCCTCGCTGCCGGCTGCCGGCTGACTCCGCTGCTGTTTGTTTTTCTTTGTTTTGACCATCATTTGTGCCTGTATTTTTCTTACTTTTGTGCCGTATTGTTTTGACCATCATTTGTGCCTGTATTTTTCTCTTACTTTTGTGCGTACTTAGCGTTCTGACCTCATTTGTGCCTGTACTGTTTTGGTATTTGTTGCCCGTGTTAGCGTTTTCCTTCCTGGTTTCCCGCCTATCTCGCCGCCCTCCGTCTCCCCTCCCCGCTCCCGCCACCACCGCTGACCCCGGCCCTTTTTTCCTTCTGTTCCCTCCCCGCTCCCGCCTCCCAGCTGCTCCGCCCACCCGCGCACTTGGCCTTATATGGCGACCGTGCGACGCAGGTGAGTGTGACCCACTTGTGGGACACCCCCGCGCCGCACGGCCACCAGCTGCTGCGTGTGTGCCCCATCGCCTTGCCCTCTGCCTCGCTGCCTCGCTGCCGGCTGCCGGCTGACTCCGCTGCTGTTTGTTTTTCTTTGTTTTGACCATCATTTGTGCCTGTATTTTTCTTACTTTTGTGCCGTATTGTTTTGACCATCATTTGTGCCTGTATTTTTCTCTTACTTTTGTGCGTACTTAGCGTTCTGACCTCATTTGTGCCTGTACTGTTTTGGTATTTGTTGCCCGTGTTAGCGTTTTCCTTCCTGGTTTCCCGCCTATCTCGCCGCCCTCCGTCTCCCCTCCCCGCTCCCCGCTCCCGCCACCACCGCTGACCCCGCCCCTTTTTTCCTTCTGTTCCCTCCCCGCTCCCGCCTCCCAGCTGCTCCGCCCACCCGCGCACTTGGCCTTATATGGCGACCGTGCGACGCAGGTGAGTGTGACCCACTTGTGGGACACCCCCGCGCCGCACGGCCACCAGCTGCTGCGTGTGTGCCCCATCGCCTTGCCCTCTGCCTCGCTGCCTCGCTGCCGGCTGCCGGCTGACTCCGCTGCTGTTTGTTTTTCTTTGTTTTGACCATCATTTGTGCCTGTATTTTTCTTACTTTTGTGCCGTATTGTTTTGACCATCATTTGTGCCTGTATTTTCTCTTACTTTTGTGCGTACTTAGCGTTCTGACCTCATTTGTGCCTGTACTGTTTTGGTATTTGTTGCCCGTGTTAGCGTTTTCCTTCCTGGTTTCCCGCCTATCTCGCCGCCCTCCGTCTCCCCTCCCCGCTCCCCGCTCCCGCCACCACCGCTGACCCCGGCCCTTTTTTCCTTCTGTTCCCTCCCCGCTCCCGCCTCCCAGCTGCTCCGCCCACCCGCGCACTTCGCCTTATATGGCGACCGTGCGAACGCGCAGCGTTGACGCGCAGCGGGCGCGCCGATTGTGCGCCGAAGGCGCGCCAAAGGTAAGCCCGTCTGCGCCCGTCCGCGACCGAATCGCGACCAGCGCCAGGACCCCTGGCCCCCACCGACGGAAGCCGACCGGACGAACCTACAACGCCGCCGATCTCATCGCACTCAACACCGGCCGCATCCCAGGATGTCATCGAGCCGCCCCAAAGCACACCCACGGACCCTTCAGCTGCCACGCCTGCAAGTTCACCTGCATCCGGACTCACCCTGCACCAGCACTCGCCAAGCCGAACATCAGCAGCAACCACCTCAAGTGCATCCTGCTCAACACCCGCTCCGTCCACAGACACGCCGTAGAACTCTGGAACCTCCTCGACACCACCGCCCCTGACGTTGCCTTCCTCACCGAGACCTGGATGAACGCCTCCTCAGCCCCAGACATCGCCATCGCCATCCCGTAGGGCTACAAGATCATCCGGAGGGACCGCACCGCCAACCTGACGGGAGGAGGCATTGCCATCATCCACAGAGACACCATCCGCATCACGACCAACACCGACGACACCCTAACCACCGCTGAACACCTGCACTTCCAGATCCACACCAACCTGAAGACCACCCTCAGAGGCACCCTGATCTACCGACCCCCGGGCCCACGCACACGATTCAGCGAGGACATCGCCGACTTCGTCAGCCCGCATGCCCTCCCCTCCGCCGACTACATCCTCCTGGGGGACCTCAACTTCCACCTGGAGAACAACAGCGACCGCAACACCATCAGCCTGCTCGACAACCTCGCCAACCTCGGACTCAAGCAACTGGTGACCACCCCCACCCACCTCGCCGGACACACACTCGACGCCGTCTTCTCATCCAGCAAAGACGTCACCTTCAGCCACGCAACAGGACTCCACTGGACGGACCACAGCTGCGTCCACTTCAGCTTCAAAAGAACGACGATCCACCACCACCAGCAACAGGTTGCCCGAAGAAGCTGGAACAAGATCACAGCCGACCAGCTCACCGCTTCCCTGAGCCAGCACCCCCCCGCCAGCTCAGCGAACCCCAGCCAGGCCGCCGACAACCTCACGAAGTGGATCAACAACGGCGCGGACGAACTCGCCCCTCTGAGAACCCCGCCCAGCAGGCCCTGCAGCAGAAAAACACCATGGTTCACCGACGAACTCAAGAGCTCCAAGAAGAACTGCCGAGCCCTCGAGAAAGTCTGGAGAAGGGAACCAACGACGGACAACATGACCACCCTCAAGCTCGCCACCCGGAAACACCACCAACTGATCCGCGCCACCAAGAAAAATACATACAAGGACCGGCTGGACAACAACGCACACAACTGCAAGGAACTCTTCAACATCGTGAAAGAGCTCTCCAACCCCAACGCCGGAAACAATGACATCACCCCGTCGCAAGACCTCTGCAACTCCCTCGCGTCCTACTTCCACAACAAGATCGCGGACATACACAACAGCTTCAGCAACCAACCAACGCAAGCCACAACCGCAACAACGCCACCCACCACCACCCTCCGCACCTGGACTCCGATCAGCACCGAAGACACCATCCGCACAATGAACTCCATCCATTCCGGATCTCCGACTGACCCCTGCCCTCACCACGTCTTCAACAAGGCCGACGCTGTCATCGCACCCCACCTGCGGGACATCATCAACACCTCCTTCGACTCCGCCACCTTCCCTGAGAGCTGGAAGCACGCCGAACTCAGCGCTCTTCTCAAGAAACCCACAGCAGACCCCACCGACCTCAAGAACTACCGTCCCATCTCGCTCCTCCCGTTCCCGGCCAAAGTCATCGAGAAGACCGTCAACAAACAGCTGGCCGCCTTCCTCGAGACGAATGGATCCCTCGACCCCTCACAGTCTGGCTTCCGAGCGAACCACAGCACCGAGACCGCCCTCATCGCTGCCACCGATGACATACGAACTCTGATGGACAACGGAGAAACAGCGGCCCTCATCCTCCTGGACCTCTCCGCGGCTTTCGACACTGTCTGCCACCGCACCCTAGTACAGCGCCTCGGCAACATCGGAATCCAGGACAAGGCACTGGAATGGATCACCTCCTTCCTCGACGGAAGAACACAGAGAGTCCGCCTACCACCGTACAAGTCAGAGGCCACCAAAGTCATCTGCGGCGTCCCTCAAGGATCCTCACTGAGCCCCACCCTCTTCAACGTCTACATGAGCCCCCTCGCGGCCATCGCACGCCAACACAACCTCAACATAATCTCCTACACCGACGACACCCAGCTGATCCTCTCCCTGACCAACGACCCCGCCACCGCCAGAGCCAACCTGCACGAAGGGATGAGAGAGGTAGCCGAATGGATGACGACCAGCCGCCTGAAACTGAACTCGGACAAGACGGAGGTCCTCATCCTGGGCTCCTCGCCCTCCGCCTGGGACGACTCCTGGTGGCCCCCCGCCCTGGGCACCGCACCCAAACCGACGGACCACGCACGCAACCTGGGCTTCATCCTGGACTCCTCCCTCTCCATGACCAGACAAGTAAACGCCGTCTCCTCGTCTTGCTTCAACATCCTGCGCATGCTACGTAAGATCTTCCGGTGGATCCCCACCGAGACGAGGAAGACGGTCACCCAGGCCCTCGTCACCAGCCGACTGGACTACGGCAACGCCCTCTACGCCGGAACCACCGCCAAGCTCCAGAAGAGACTCCAGCGGATCCAGAACGCCTCGGCCAGACTCATCCTCGACATCCCCAGACGCAGCCACATCTCCGGACACCTGAGAGATCTGCATTGGCTCCCGGTCAACAAGAGAATCACCTTCCGTCTCCTCACCCACGCGCACAAAGCCCTACACGACCAAGGCCCGAGCTACCTCAACAACCGGATCAACTTCTACACTCCCAAGCGCCTCCTCAGATCAACCAGCCACGCCCTCGCCGCCGTCCCCCGCATCCGAAGAGCGACAACAGGAGGAAGGTCCTTCTCCTACCTGGCCGCCAAGACCTGGAACTCACTCCCAACCGACCTGCGCCTGACCCAAGACCACCTCTCCTTCAGGAAGAAGCTCAAGACCTGGCTGTTCGAGCAGTAACGGCACCCCCCCCCCCCAACCCAGCGCCTTGAGACCCTACGGGTGAGTAGTGCGCTCTATAAATGACCTGATTGATTGATTGAAGGACGTTCTCATTCAGATTTTTAACATATCCGGAGTCCATCAGTTATATTGTTTTCCACAATTTTCTGAAGTTGTTTTATGACATCCTGTTTTGCTTAGAGAAGGTAGACGCGATATGAGTTGTTAGGTAGCATGACACGTGGGACTTCCTTTTAAAAGGTCACAGACGTGAGGGACAGTAACATCCCACTTACTATTTGCGGGGCTTTTATTCCAGCAGTTTGAATAAAGAAAGGAAGGAGTGAAGTGAAATCTCATATAAGATTTTTTGGGATGATGATGCAGTGTATGACGTTACATTCCGGATGTTTTCTAAAATGGTGGGATAATGATCTCCACTACAGTGCTGCAGTGAAGAAAAATGAATCTCCGATGATTGTGCAGAATAATAAAAGGACCTAAAATGCATTTCAGATGAGAATGATGCTTGAAAAAAGAGTGAGTTGTATATGGACGGTAGCCTCAGGGTGGGTGTTTGGGGTGAGACACCCTGAAATACATGCATTCTTGGGCTGGGGCCCTGAGTTGGGTTTGCTTCATTTTTGTTGTGTTTTTTCATCCTCACTTCACTAAGAGATCATTTTTACTTGTTCACTTTACTACTTTTGTAAAATTAAAAATATTGCTAGTAGTATGCTTGGAAAGCTGCACCACTCTCAAGTTTCCAGCCTTACTACTTGCAATTTGTCATGTGATATTTTGGTCGTGGGACAATTTTAGATTGTACTACTTCCAAAGTGCAGATTACACAAACAGTGCATTTTCCGATTGGGAAAGGTCACTTTGCTGTTGTGCTTTTTTTTCTCCATAAGTAAAATATTTCTTTGCACAAAAAAACACCTTCTTCACACCAAAAACATTTGGGCTTTTCCATTCACCTTCCCATTCTGGAAGGGGATTTACTCCATCACTTTGCAGTCGCAATTCTCTGACAATTTACAAAGTGTTAAAGGGTCAGATAGGGGTTTAAGAATTCCCACTAACTAAAAGGTTAGTTGGTGGGCATTCACAGACTCTCAAGCAGATCATGGTAGTGCCACCCACTCTGCACATGAAATTAATGCTTATAACCCCAGTCCTAACAATATTAACCCCTTCGGCCGTCATGAGTCACGGTGGGCGTGTGCTGATGACGGCTGGGAGCCGTCATGATCACGCCTGCGATCGGAATGTCCAGCACCGGCGCGGAATTCTAGCCGCGGCCAAGGTGTTAAGGAAACAAAGTGTTTACATTTTAGAAAAGTATGTGTGGTGTTAAAATAAACAACATAAAATACATAATTTAAAAAAAAAAACTTTTTTATTGATTTTGCGCACACAGCATACAAACTTGGTCACAGACCTTTCCGTTCTTAGCACATACAGCCATGTCACTTCCTTGCAATCCCCAACAACAATCCCTAACCAAGAAATCCCGCCACCCCCTCTACCCCCACCCTTCCCTTTGTCAGTGTGCCTCCATGCCCTTGTTATGGCTTGTCAGACCTATCCTATAGGCAGCAGGTGATACTCCTCCCCAGTCCATGTCCATACGGAAGTCCAGGTACTGCCCAGTGCTGCACAAGACCTCCACTCCGTCCCTGGGCTCAATTGACCCAGGCAGTCCGTCCTCTCCCCGCACCCGGGCCCACTGTCTAACTCCCCTCTTCCCCAACACCAACTTCCCCCCCCCTTGCCCCGTGTCCCCTCCGGATTCGCCGGGCCGCCAGCCTCTCCACCATCATCAGCCTCTAAAAGTGATTGTAAATCCGTCACAAGCGCGCTGCACGCCCTTGCTGTATCTAGCGCTGTATCGTTTGCCGTACGCCTAGCCAATTGCAATCTAAGAGAACCTTCGCACGCGGCCCATTGCAGGAAGCACCTCCGCCACCTCAGGAAGTTAGGTACCCCTCTAGATTTCCAATGTAGCGTAAGTTCCCTTTTGGCCATTATGAACCCCAGATCATAAAACTTGCTAGTGACCTTTGTGGCAGGTGTATGGGGAAACCAGAGCAGCAGGCATGCTCCCGCGTCTGCTTCAACCCGACGACCCGTAACCGCATTCAGGCAAGCGAAAACATCAATCCAGTATGCGCCAAGCCCTGTGCACGACCAGAACATATGCTCGAAGTCAGCGTCCGCCGCTGCACAGCGTGGACACATCGATTGCGCACCTCCGAAGATCCGTTGGATTTTGGCAGGCGTCCAATACGCCCTATGGAGTGTGTAATACTGAACCAGTTGAAACCTAACATTACGGGTGCCCTTCCAGGCCCTACGTACAAGCTGAGGCCAGGTCATCTCCGGTATCTGCCGACCAAGGTCAGCTTCCCAGCGCTCCCGCAGCCCGTCAAGGGGAGGAGGGTCAGCCAGCGCCAGCCTCCGGTACAGGCATGTGATGGCCTTATAAGTGCCAGCCGCCATCACGACATACTGGCAGC
The DNA here is from genome assembly GCF_964261635.1 of Lissotriton helveticus. Taxonomy (NCBI): domain Eukaryota; kingdom Metazoa; phylum Chordata; class Amphibia; order Caudata; family Salamandridae; genus Lissotriton; species Lissotriton helveticus. Next base: position 81,497,427 of record NC_136062.1, read on the forward strand.
CCAGCGACGTGGGTGGTTCCACCAGCCCCATCCTCCAGCGCCTCTGAATCCCAGCAACAAAAGCCGCATGTAACAGGAAGTCACGCCTCGGCAGATCGAAGGCCATCAAGGCGCCATCCCGATATAAATCCCCTAGCATGTGAACCCCGGAGTCCTCCCAACTGGCAAGCGCCGACCAATCCCCGCCATGCGGGAGGGCAGTACACATGCCCAAGGGAATCTCCGGCGCGTATGGGGCATGACACCCCACCCGCCTGTGGCCACGCAGCCAGCACCGACGAAGGGTTTGCTCTTCAAGAGTCAGCCGCTCCAACCGAAGCTCCTGATGGAGCACAATAAAGGACAGGACATGGCGCTGCACAATCCGACCCTGCGGTCCGTCCGGTCCTCTAAATTCCCGCGCCACCGCCTGCGTGAGCCACTGAAGTTGAGCAGCCAAATAATACCATTCGAAGTCCGGCACCGCTAGGCCACCCTCCTCTCGGGACCTAAGCAAAGTATTCAGTGCTATGCGTCTCCTGCCAGTGCCCCAGATAAAACCTATCACCACGGATCTTAATGTTCGGAAAAAGGAGGGCGGTATCCACACCGGCAGCGTGTGGAAAAAATATAGTAGGCGCGGCAGGACCACCATTTTCAACAACGCAATGCGCCCTGCCACAGATAACGGAAGGACGCGCCAAAACCCCATGCTGCCTCTAATGCCCCTCATGGCCCTACCCACATTCCCCTCATAAAGGAGTGAATGGGTGTGATATACATGGACTCCGAGGTACTGCAGGCAATCCGGTTCCCATCGCAGGCCATCCAGCACCTCAGGCTGGGCGCAGCGGGAAGTCAAGGGAAAGAGGCAGGTCTTAGACCAGTTAACCCGGAGGCCCGTCAGGTTCCCGAACTCCTGGAGCAAGGCCCGCGCTCCCGTCACTGACGCGTCCACATCGGCCAGGTATAACAAGAGGTTGTCGGCATACAAGGAGATATAATGCAAGTCGCCGCGTGACGGTACCCCCTCAAAGTACCGACCCTGTCGGGCCCGCGCCGCCAGCGGCTCAATCCCCAAAGCGAAAAGGAGCGGGGATAATGAGCAACCCTGTCTGGTGCCCCGTCCTACCGAGCACGCCGCGGATATGGAGCGGCCCGTTCGGACCCTAGCAGTAGCCGACTCATATAGCAGCCTCGTCCAACGGACGAAGCCATCCCCCAGCCCGAACCGAAGGAGCACGCAGAACAAATAAGGCCATTCCACACTATCGAATGCCTTTTCGATATCCACCGACAGCACGGCCGCCCCCGTGGGGCCCTCCCCTTCAACATCCATGACCCTTATCAGGCGCCATATACATGTCGAGGTGTTCCTAGTGGGGATAAAGCCTGACTGGTCCGGGTGTACCAGAGAGCACATATGGGCAGTCAGCCACGTCGCCAGGATCCTGCTCAACACCTTGTAGTCCACCGTGAGCATCGATAGCGGGCGATATGCCGTCCTAGCCGTGGGAAGGCCGCCCTTCTTCAACAGCGGCGCTATGATCGCCTCTCGTGCCGGCGCCGGTAATCTACCCTGCTCCCAGGCCTCCCCATAGACCTGGTGTAATCGAGGTGCCAGGAGATCCACATATGCAGCATAAAACTCCACCGGGAGGCCGTCTCCCCCTGGCGTTTTCTTCCTGGCCATATGCTTAATCGCCGCTCTGATCTCCCCCAGCGTAATAGCCGGCCCCAACGCGGCGCCCTGCTCTGGATCCAGCCGCTGCAGCTGAGCCTCTTCAAGAAAGGCATCCAGTGCCGCCGGGTGCGCCGTCATCCTGCTCCGATAAAGGTCCGCGTAGTAATCCCGAAACTGAGCGTAAATCTCTTGCTGCGAATGGACCAGGTCCCCAGTCGGCGTAGCCAGCGACAAAATCGGCGTACCCCTAGTTTCAGGATTAGCCAGCCATGCCAGCAGCGAGCCGACCCGATCCCGTTCCGCATGCGCTCGGACCATATATTCCCGGTAGTCATGGCAGCGGAGCCTCTCCACCTGGGTGGCCACCCGCTCTCGAGCCGCTAGCACTTCTTCCCTATTGCCGCCCGCCCCGTGGCCGCTCCTCTCCGCCTGCCGCAGAGCGGCCTCCTCCCGCGTGACATCAGCCAGCAGCGTCCGGCGAACCCCCGACGAGGACGAGAGGCACGCGCCTCGCACCACCACCTTGAAGGCGTCCCACTCAATTGCTCGAGTGTTCGCAGTACCCGAGTTCTCAAGGAAGTATCGTTCAATGCAGTCCTGCACTTCAGCGTGGAAGACCGGGTCCTCCAGCGCCAGCGGGTTCAACCGCCACGTGGGAACCGGCTGCCGCTGTCTGGTCCAGAGGACCGTAAGCAGGCAAGGGTTATGGTCCGATATGGTCCGCGCCAGGTACTCGCAATCACGCGTAAGCTCCTGAGCCCCGCCCGAGCAGAGGAATGTGTCGAGACGCACATGTAAATCATGCGGTACCGAATAAAACGAATAGTCCCTATCCGTGGGATGACATGTCCGCCACGCATCCTGGAGTCCCCACCGGTCCTGCCAGTCCCTCCGAGCCTTGGCCACTCTGCGCACCACCGACTGAGCAAGCGGTGGATGGGAACGGTCCATCTCAACATCTGCTACAGAATTAAAGTCCCCTCCCATGTACACCGTGCCCACCAGCATATCCGGTAACCGGCTTGACAACACGGAGAAGAACGCAGCCTGATCAAAGTTAGGGGCGTAAACACAGCAAAACGCCACATCCCGGCCATCCAGCCTCCCCAACACTGCCACAAACCTCCCCTCCGGATCCACCCTAGTGGTTAATGGCTGAAAGGGGACACCCGCCCCTACCCAAATTAGCACCCCCCTAGCATGCGCAGAGTAAGTAGTATAGTAGAGTTGCCCTCTCCATCGCCGCTGCAGCGCCTGCCCTTCTGCCAACGTTAAATGCGTCTCCTGCAAAAAAGCCACCTGGACCCCCCTCCGGACTAAATATGCATGCACTTTGTATCTCTTCCTCATGGAGTTGAGCCCCCGCACATTCCAGGTGATGCACTTCAGGTCTAATCTAGCCGCCATCAACGGGCACATAACAAAGTCCTATCCCCCACAGTCTCATCGGCACACTGACAGTTCCCAGAAACTCAGAAACCCCGAAACAACCCCAACCAACTCCCATCCCACCCATCCCCAGAACAGGCATCAAACAGTTGTCACCCATCCAAACCCAACCCCCGAAGACGAGGGAAACTCTGGAAGATACCAGAGACTCACAAGCTATGTGAGATCGAGGGGGTGACTCCCCACAAGCCGGCCGGACAGCCAAGACCCGTCACACCAGGAGAGGTCGATCCCGACTAAGAGTAGACCTCCCCCATCCCCCTCCCAGCAGCACCACCCCCCACTAATAAGGCCAGGGACCCACCACCTTCCCCAGGGAGCAAAGTACAACTACATTCCCATCCGCTCAGAAAGCAGGACGCCATCCGCCCATAACGCGCCCACCCCACAGAGCCAGCACATCCCCTTACTGTCCACTACTCAGCGTCCCGTAGTCACTCATCCAGTAGTCCATCAGCCGTCTGCGGGGTGATTCGGGGCAACTCCCCAGCCTCCTTGTCCGAAACCCCATCCGAACCACCCGGTTCCGCCTCATCCGAACCCAGCCTGGAGCCTGAGTCCGCCACCTGTGTTCCAGGCACTTCTCCGGTGATGTCCGACACTGCCCGTAAGGCAGCCCTCCTCTCCCGGTCCGTCTGCGAGGCCGAGGGGGACCTCCTGCGCTGTTCTCTCCTCCGATTACGCCTGCTCCTGCGCGGTTTCGGCCGGTCCTCAGCATTCCCCGTCCAGGTACCCGTGCCATCCTTGCCTGCTCGATACCACTCCAGCCACTGCCAAGCGTCGTCCGGTGAGTCACAGAACGTCGCCACTCCGTCCACCAGTACCCTCAGGCGAGCCGGGAACAGCAGAGAGTACTGCACCCCCTCATCGCGGAGAGCCCTCTTAACAGCGACGAAGGAGAAGCGGCTGCGCTGGACCTCCTGGAAGTAGTCTGGAAATATCGACACAGATGCGTTGTCCACCTTGTAAGGGCCAGCCAGCCTGGCCTGCCGCAGTATAATGTCCCGGTCCCTGAAGTGGAGTAGCCGAGCTATCACCGGTCGGGGAGGCCGTCCCGGGGCAAGGGGACGAGCCGGGACCCTATGAGCTCTTTCCAAGGTGTAGAAGGGCGTCAAACCTTCAGGGACCACCACATCCCGCAGCCAGGTCTCCAAGTACGCAACCATGTCGTCCCCTTCAACATTTTCGGGTAGACCCACCACGCGGATATTGTTGTTTCTGTTGCGCCCTTCCGCGTCAGCCGCTCTCCTTTCCAACTGCTGCACCCTGCGAGTTAAGTCCTCCAATGTGGCATCCGACGCCTTCTGGGCCGGCTCCAATGTCTCTATTACCAACTCCGCGGCCTTGACGCGGTCAGCAAGCTTGTTATGGTCCGCCTTCAAAAGGCCAAGGCTCGTGGAGACCTGGGCGATGTCCTGGCGCAGCGCCTCTCTCGTGTCCCCTATGGCCTTGAGAAATTGGTCCATCTGTTGCTGCTGCAGCCCTGTTGCCTGGTCGCCCGTCTGTTGCAGTTCATGGGCGTCAAGGGAATCTTCAACTTGGTCCGGCGGCGCCGCGCCCGTCCCCTTCCGCGGCTTCCCCATGGAGACCTGCCGGTGACCGCGTCGGCGCCAAACACTGCAGGGCCGTCCCAACGTGTACCGCAAAGAAGGCCAAAGTCATTTTCCCGCCGGCGAGCCAGGTGAGATGGCAGGGTCGCACACGATGAAGGAGAAAGGGGGGGCAACCAGCAGGCACAGCCGGACCTCGGCACCTGGCACCCCACTGGGACTCCCTCCGTTCCAGGTCCCCGCGGCTGTCAGCCAAAACCACCAGCAACCCTACGCCGCTCCGGGCCTCTCTCGATCGCCGGCAGGACCCAATGCAAGAGTCCAGGATTTCAGCAGAGTGGACCCAGGTCCCCACTCAGGGCCAGACGGCCGCCCCGAGGAGTCCGCAGCGCCCCCAGCACCCTGTGGATCGCGGTCGGCGGGGCGGCGCCAAGATCGCTGCTGCTAAGGTCCACTGTTGGCCATGAGGGGGTCCCCCCAGACGGACTTGGGCCCTCCACAATCACTGCGGCCACCAGCCCATCCGCTGCACCGCCACTGCCCAGCAAGCCCTCAGCCGTATCGGCACCCCCGGGCACCAGGCCGGTGTCACTTCTTCAACGATGCCGCAGGATCAGAGCGCCGGTTGTCCACGGCGCCGCTCACCACTGATGGGCGCCTCCGCTCCCGGAGCCCACTCCGAGCGGCTCCGCAACACCAGCGTCCCGGCACTCCTCGGTCCGGTGCTCGGTCCTTCGCTTCCTGCCTGTCGGGCTCCCAGGGGGCGATCTCCCGCACTCGGGGTCAGGGTACCCGCCAACACCGTCCTCCGGTCACCCGCGGCGGTTCGGTCTCCGGGCAGCCCCTCAGAAATCGAGGCCGGGGATCGGCCGCGAGATGTAGGCCCAAGCAAAATGGCCGGCGGACGCCTTCGCAGCACCCTCCGAAGCGCTCAGTCTCTAGCAGCCGCGGGACCCAGCTCACTCCAGGTCGGCGCTAGGGTGTCCCGCGACAGTCAGGGATCAATCCCGGGTGGTGGTGCCGCCAGGGGGGTCCTCAAGCAGGATAATCATCGAGACCGACCCGGAGCTCAGGGCTCAGGCGACCATGCTCGGCAGTGTCGTAGCCACGCCCCCCAACATAAAATACATAATATACTTATATTTGGAAAAACACACTAAAATATTACATATTAAATAAACTGCATCCTAAATGACATAAAATAAAAAGTACAACGAAAACTAATTACTTGTCAATTTTTTAAGTTCAAACAACCAAAATTAGCCCATTTTGACTAACTACTTTTATTAAAATGAAAATAACAAACATTTTAAATACATAAATAAACATTTGAAAATAAAACTAGCTACAAAATACCTATCCAAGACACTAGTAAACAAATAAACCCCAGAAATTTAAAATAATTTATAAAAATTAATATAATTTTTGTAACAGTAATGTAAAATAGTAGCCTTATAAAAAAAACAACTATAATTACATACTTCATAAAAAACAACACTACCCTCAAAAATTAAACACTCAATTAAAAATAAAAACAACAAATTACATAATTAGATTGTTACTCCCCAGAAAACACTACCCATCCTATATCCAATAGACCTCACAAGCTGGAATTTTGTGGAAAAAAATCTTAAATATGCAGCCCTAAAAACGAACCCAAATTCATAAAAAGAAATGGCACTAATATAAAAGTGAATATGAGAGATAAACAGTATCCTACACACAAAATAAATCAATAATTTTAATTTGTAAATGTAAATTAAAACCTGCCTATGCTATCCCCTAAAATAACCCACAACACAAAACAATTAAAATAGGTAAAAAATAGATCACCAAGTATTAAAATGACAACATCGAAATAAATATATTGTTCACTATGATATTTTAGTAAATAATATTACAAACATGCTGCAGTTTATGTTTCATAAATATTGTTAGCAAGTGCTCTTTGGAAAAACACATTTGCTGACTATATGTTGTGCATTTTACTTGAAATGAGTGTGCTGTTCTATTGAATATATTATGATGGGTGTGTTTGTGGAGACCTTAAGGGGCTGATTAGGATGTCGGTCGAAGTTGCCTCCAAACGAAATCCGTGCATTTTCAAAACCGACCGACCTCGGGTTGGTGGTAAGAAACCGCAATTATGATGTGACAGCTCATGGTGCGGTCGCAAACTCCCATTTCTCTATGGGAGCGTGTGCAAAGGTCAGAAACCGGCTGCAGCACAAGCTCCGATAGAAATATGAGAGTTATTATAAATCCCTGCACTCGCAGGGCATCTTGTGGCCCCCGGCTCACAACCGTAGACTGCAGAGAGAAGGGGGCCCTGCTAGGGACCCCAGAGTCAATTTCTGACATGGAGAGCAGGTTGGAAATCGTCATCATAATTCAAATGGCGGAAACCCTGTTCGTGAGGGTTTATGATCAGTTTCCAACTGGCTGACAGGCTCCTTGAGCCAGTTGGAAGCCAGTCAGATTGACAGGCCGGTTTAAACTCCGACCAAAATTGATAGGACAAATGTCAAGGGGGGGGAGCCTGAGAGTCAAGGTTTTCCATTAAAGGAAATTTAGAGATAGGATCAAATCTTTTGAAGGTCATATTAGATATCTCAGTATTAGAAATTGGGTCTCTAGTTGTCAGAGGTATGTGACCTGTCCAAGTGGAGATCATAATCCTTGTTGGTGTATGTCACAACACAACCTCAATTATCCTGTGCTCACCCTCTGGTAGTATGGTACAGAGCAGGCGGGCTTAACTTGAAAGGCAAAATGTAAAGTATTTGTGCAATAACTCATACAATAACACAGTGAAAACAACACAAAAAGACTCCATAACAGTTTAGAAAAATAAAGTTTGACTTTATAAATAAAACAAGACCGAAATGACAAAAATCCAATTTATTGAAGTTGAGATACAAAATGTTTATAGAAATAAATCCAGTAAGCACTTAGAAGAAGTAGTGCTAAAAAGGTTACTTTAGTTTGTGCTGGACCGGGGCAAAGTCAAAGTTTGCACTAACCGCAATGGAGCATCAGCCAGCTATAGGACCTACGCAGGCCCCAGTGAGTAACTATTCTGGTCAAAAACAGCAAGATGCGTCAATGTCGAGGTCCGCAGGTGCAGGATGCGTTGATTGTCAGTTTCGAAGATGGGTGCCAGAGTCGTGCGAAATTGAACGATGCGCCGGTATCTTCCACAAAGTCAAGGGGATATGTCGATCTCACCAAGCTGCAGAACCAGATCAGAAGGAAATCGTTCTGCCTAGCGAGTCAGCAGTGTCCAGCCAACACCTAATGGCGAAGTTTGCTGCATCTCTGCCTTCAGCAACTGCACCGGAAAGAGTGGCCCAGGCCTCCTCCGGACATTATGGCAGCACCTACGCAACTGTGATCTCACACAGAGTGAGTGTAACGGCCCAAAAGACATACAGTGTTCACGGACTGCAGTCCCAAGCTGGGGGAAGAAAACATCTTCTTCCCAAGATTATCCAGCTTTTTGGATTCCTTATGTGGGGGGGGGGCAGTAGGGAGTATGCCCTTAGAAGTAGAGGCTTGGACAACCAAGCTCTCAGGGGTATGGTGTTGGGAGAGGAAAATGGGGTTGCCCGGGGCCGGGCGGTAGCACCGGTCAATCATCCAGTCCAATCCACAGGAGCTTGGACCAAGTGCCCAGAAGGATGTCAGTGAGTGGCAGCAGGGGCTCCGAAGAGGCAGCTGCTGGTTAAAGCACCTCGGTCAGGAGGTTGGTCCTGACCGCCACCGTAGGATGCTCGAGGTTCAAGGCCTCAGCTGCCCTGCACAACACCAGTGCGTGAAGTGCCCAGACCACTGGTATCACCCAACTCCTCTCTCCAGTCCGGTTCACTCAACTGATCTACTAGAGGGTCAACAGACCCCTCCCAGTCCTCCTCACCCTCATCTGGCTGTCACTCAGGGCAAAAAGGAACACTAGGATAGAAAAGGGGTACAATAGTACCTGTCGATGTTGGTCGATGGCGGTCCGGCTCCGTGTCCAAGTCACGGTGGAGGCCGGGGTCAATGCCAGCTGGGGACACCACCGGCGTCAGAGGGGGCGGTGGTGTATTCAGGGGATTTAACGCAGGAGGAGGAGTTGTTCGGTCGACTGGCATCAATTCGGATCCAGGCCTGGATCCCTGTGGGCCCTGCGATGCCGGGGCTGGAGCTGCCGGGTTCAAAGGCCTAGATTCCCCAGCTGAGTCCGCGGGGCCCGAAGGCGCGCCGGCGGAGTCGGACTGCCCAAAGATGAAATGAAGGGTTTTGTAAAAACTACAAAGTTGGGCAGGGTCACTCCGGCTCCCAGAACAGGAGGGAAGCTCGGAGCTGACTCAGCAGGCTCCACAGGTGGAGCTGCAGGACGACCACCATCCTCATCCTGCATTGCGCCAGCCGACGGACGATGAGAACGTGAAGAGCGACAATGCTTCTTTGCCTTCTTTTTGTGCTTCAACTTACCCGAAGACGACGATGATGAGTGATGGTGATGGCTCCGCATCCGGTCCGTGACCTCCCTGTCGACCGGGACCTTGAGCGGCGCGGAGCAGACTGCCTCGAGAAGCTTTCGGGACCGCTCCCACAAAGACTTCAGGTTCATGGCCCGGCAGTCAGAGCATGACTTCGGGTCGTGGTCGCGCTCCAGACACCAGAGGCACACAAGGTGCAGGTCCGTACCCGACATCAATTTGTGACAGGAGTCACAAGCCTTAAAGCCGGTCCAATGTGACATCCCTACATGCACCAGGAGTCACCACGACTCAAAAAGAAGTCGACAAAGTTGAAAAATAGTAGTGACTAGAGGTACCGCTCGAACCTGCGCTGGCTGGTGCGGAAAAAAAAAGAACTGACGTCAGCGCACGAGGGCGGCGTCTAAGTAGATAACGCAACGTCAATCTTGGCGATCACGATGACGAACGTGTAGTCGACCGACGCCACCTATCGATGCGCAGGGATACTGCTACAAAAACATTTCTCCAGTTCCAGTCTGATGCCTGGCAGTAATTCTAAGGTAAGAAATTTATAACTAATAGTCTTGTTTAAATAGTAAGGATGTGGTGCAGGGGTTCAGGCCCATCAGGGCCAAACAGGGATGTGGTGCAGGAATTGCGGCCTATTTGGGCCAAACAAAGACAGTAAGGTGTGTGCCTGATGGCTATGTGGTTGTTTGCCAAGACACTCAGCTGAAGACATGTTGACAAACCAGTCTATCATTCAGGGGCTCAGTTCATATGAGAGAAGAGACCACATTAGGACCAAATGAGATTACAAGAGGAGGGGGCGTGGCCAAGCCGAGCAACAAGATGGCCGCCTAAGCTGGCAGCTCTGCTGACCGAGCAAATTATCCAACGAATATCTGCCTTATACTGCCTAAAGTGCCTAAACTGGGGCTCTTACCATGTTAATCAGAAATCGGAAGGGCTGCTGCACAGTTTGATGCCACCCATGGTGGGACGAAGGTCCAGAGTGGAATCGGCGAGATCTGCGCCATTGGGCGGGAGCAGGTCAGAGACACCTCCGAGTGGCCTGTCAGACGAAAGTACCACCAGCGGCGTTCAATCCATCAGAGCAACCACCTCTGATAGGGGGTTGGTACGCGTCTGTGCGCGACACTCCACTGAGCCTGTTTGAGGGTCCTGGATCGCAACAGACGCTTTCTGCTTCCACCCAATCTCTACGTGGTTTATGGGTCCCACTCCTGTTATGTTTCACTAGATTCTGCTTGCAGCCAGCACCCCCGGGGAACCAGGTATGGAGCGCGGCGTGAGGAACTGAGGAGTAGGGGTGTGGAACACCACCATCTGCACTGCTACTGGTGTCGGCCTCCACCGGAACGGACGTTGTGCCGAGAGTGCCTGAGGGGGGAAGTGTGGATCCCGATCCAACCGGCCGTACAGAACATTGCCAGGCTGATAGCCCAATCATTCGTAAGGCCTTTACCTGACTCACGCTCTCACGGAACACAGGGCAGGGACCATAGTGCCCCTGTGCTAGGTGAACCTCTGCGCAGCTGCATGTCTGCCACTATTGCCCTGCCCAGGAATGAGTGAGGCCTGAGGCTGTTTCCTGACGCCGTACGCTGGACAAGGGGCTCGCTGACTGAGACACTGCTGCGACCCCCCGTGGCTGCTGAGGACGCCGAATTGCCATTCCACCCTATCACCCGCGAAGAGTTGCCGCATGGGAAAGCACTGGCTACTGCCGGCAAGTACCGGCATACCGGCAGTGTGAACCCCCCGCTATCGCTATTGACTCTACTGTACCGCTGAGGCTCATTCTTGCTGCAGGGGAGGTACGCACTCGCTAACACCCTGGCGTTGGAAAGGGTCCTAAGTGACGTCAGTGGCCTGCACTCCTATTACCAACGTGCCTATCGGGTTGAGGATAGCAGTGCCTCATTGGACCGTCAGAAGGTCACCAGGCGACTCCATGCACCAATGGAGGCACGGCCGGGAATCGAGATGCCACAGTGCCGTAAGTCCCGTTGCACGGGTGCGCGATTGCTGCACCTGCTCCTCCCTATGAATCAGTGAGATTTGAGGCTCATCTTCAACCTGCTGCACACCAAGTAAGGGGCCCGCCAACCAGGACTCCGCTGCGATCCCCTATGGATGCCTGTGAATATCGCACTGCCGCTTTGCCCTGCTACCTATATCTAAGCACGGCCCAGGAGAGTGTTGCCGCCTGCCGGCGCGGAACTGTGGCATGGACCTCCTTTCCCCTTCACCATTGCCCCCTGTGCAGAGTTGGGGCACAATGTCCGAATAATTGGTGTGCCTGAACAAGCGGAGGTGCCATTGGTGGATCACTTCATGGAGGAGCTGATCACTACCTATCTCAAACCAAAGGGATTCTCCAATTTCTTTTCAGTGGTGCGAGCGCATCGGGTGCCAGGGTGCCGGCCGCGGCCCGGAGTCCCCCTGAGGCTACTTCTTGCGAGGATCTTCAACTTCCGCGACAGGGATGTCATCCTACAATGTGCCCGGTCTGCCCTGCCAGTGGAATATTAAAACAGTTGCATCACTTTCTTCCCAGACTTCACCCCCAAGGTGCAGAGCCAGCAGCGTAGCTTCTTGGAAGTGAAAAAAGCACTCAGAGACAAGGAATTGAAATATGCCATGATGTTTCTGGCCAAATTGAGGGTGGAATCAGAGGGAAAATCCTGGTTCTTCACCAGCCCTGAAGAGACCTGGGACTGGCTGGATAGCTGGCGTACGGCAGGTTGCCGCATCAATCGGGCCCGGGGCGTGAGGATGGATATAGACGCCCGGGCCTCAGGTGGTGACTCACCACTTCCTGACTGTGAGGAGACGGCGGGTGGAGGCGAATAATTGGTTTGTATGTCTTTCCTTTGGGTGGATTGACTGCCTCCATTTAGACTGAGGGCTGTGGGAAGGGGGACAACTCTTTCAAATGCGCCAGACCTCTGCCGCACTGAGCTGGACTGTCTTGGATGTCTTGTTGGTTAGTACTCCTTGGTCATTGCCTGCTCCTTTGCTACATATTTGGGCGACTGTGGGTATAGATTGGGCCCTTGACAATGCTTTTAGCGTAAGCCCATTAGGCTATGGATGTTAATATCAGAACAACAGAATTCCTAGAGTTGGGTGCTCGGTTGGGCTGCACAAACCCGTAGGTTTTTGGAAGGGTGGGCGATAGGCACTCTGCTAGTTTGGGGGGTGGGAAGTTTTGTTACCACCGAGCAGGGAGGCAGGGATGGGGGTGTTAGGGAATGCACATTGGGTTTGTGGGGTGGGTGGGAGGGGCTTGCATTTGTGTTTTTTGGTTTGAGTATTGTTATTGTTCAGGCATGTCTTGTCTTCTCGGACTCAGATATCAATCGCAGCAGACACGGTGTTAGTAACACTCCCCTTGTTCATAGTGCTCAGCAGTGTAGGGAAATCCTTCCGTATATTCACCCTGACTTGCTCCTCCCTGGGGTACCTTACATCTCTAATTCCGAGTGATGGGTACTATGAGTAGACAGAAACTTACTTTGCTCTCATGGAATGTGATTGGGCTCGGGGACAGAATAAATAGAGGGGTGGTTCCCCAGTTCCTGAAACAACACATACCGGATGTTGTGTTTCTGCAGGAGACCCACTTGTTGGGCAACGGTTGTAAGGCCCTGTCATGGTGGGGTTTTCAGATGGCTGCCCATTCCGCTTTTGGTTCAGGCTCCCGGGGATGGGCATCCTTGTTCGCAAATCCTTCCCCTTAACGATTAATACGGTCCGCACTGACCCATTGGGTAGATTCATAGCTCTGTCCGGAACCTGGGAGGGAGCCATCCTTAACTTCGTCTCAGTATACATTCCACTGGACCTCCACACGCAGGCCTTTATTGATCTCGGCAATCTTCCCCTGGGCGTTCCTGACGGGTGTTTATTGATTGGTGGGGACTTTAACTCCATTGCCTCGGACTCCCTGGACCGCTGGCCCTAAAAGGACCTGCCACCATCATGCAAACGGATTCGTAGCTTCTTGGGTGCACTGGGACTGGCAGATGTCTGGAGGTGCCTGCACCCAGAGGAACTCCAATACACACATCTTTCGGGTTCCCATGGCACCATGTCACGCATTGATTATGTGCTCACACTCACACATCATCGCCACACCGTCAAAGAACTACGTCATTTGGCCAGGGGAATATTGGATCACTCCCCCGTATTGTGTAGAATGGAGATAGGGGAACCCTGTATCGGCCATGTGGCGCCGATCAATTTGTGGCATCTCACGACCCCCCCCTATCAGAGATAAGGTTCTGACTGAAACTGACCTGTATTTCCAAGAAAACTTGGGGTCAGTCAGTTCATCCGTCTCACTCTGGGAGGCCTATAATACTGTCGTTTGAGGTGTGGTTCTGGGACAAATTGCAGGGCAACGCAAAGAAAAGACAGCTGCATCACACGTATAGAGGAGGAGATCTTAGAACTGGATGTGCAATTAGATCGCAAGATTTGGAAGAAGTGCGACAAGAGCTTTGCATTAAAACCAAGGAACTCTTAGATCTAGCCATGGATGCGGCTAAGGGGCAATATCGGGCTACCCTTAGCAGGATTTATGATGTAGGCGATAAGGCAGGCAAATTGTGAGCCTGGCTAGATCGCAGAGATGGGGCACGGTGCGATGTGGTTGAAATTGCCACTGACTCACACTCCCGAATCACGGCTCCGCAAGATATCGCAGATGCATTTATTCCTCCAGCACGACCTATACAGAGGAAGAGGCTTCTTTCCTCCTACGTGATATTTGTATGCCAGTGGTTACAGAGGAGGAGAGTCTTGATTTAGACCGTGATATTACAGTGACCGAAGTGGAGGGGGCCATCCATGATCTGCGAAGGGGAAAGCGTCGGGCCCTAACGGGATCCCCATAGAATTATTTAAGTTGACTGCGGGCATGGCCGTCCCTTTTATCACTGCCATGTTTAAAGAAAGTAAAGAGTTAGGAATTCTTCCCGAGGATCACAGACTTGCCAACATCATCGTTATCCACAAAACGGGTAAACCTGCCGACCAGTGTTCCTCATACAGGCCCGTCTCGCTCCTCACTGCGAAGCTAAGATCCTTGCAAAAGTCCTGGCCACCCGTCTGTTATTAGTTCTTCCCAATTTGATTCACCCGGATCAGTCTGGGTTCATGCCGGCAAGGAACACGTCTCTTAACCTCCGCCGACTGCACGCAGTGCTTTGTAGAGCAGATACGATCAGAGAAGATGCTGTGGTGGTGTCGCTGGCTGCTGCTTCGGCCATTGACACCATTGAATGGCCCTACATGTTTGCTGTGCTACATAAGCTAGAATTTGGTCCAGAATTTATTGAATGTGTGTGTCTATTATATTGTCACCCATTGGCACAAGTGGTTGTAAACAATCAGAAATCCCATGTCTTCTCTCTTGGTCGGGGCACCAGGCAAGGTTGCCCCTGTCGCCGCTCCTTTTTGCCTTGGCTTTGGAACCTCTCGCAGCGTGGATCCGCCAAGAACCCACCATTCGGGGCCTTAAATGAACGTATGGGTGGGAGGATCGCATATCATTATGTGCAGATGATATTCTGCTCTATCTCGCCTCCACAGCGAAATCTCTTAATGTGGTGATGGATATGTTTCACATTTTTGGTTGGTTCGCAGGCTATAGGATCAACTGATCCAAATCAGTGCTTTACGTTCTTAGTGGGTGGAGACCTCAACTTCCCCGGGGTTGCCAGCTGATGGAGGCCGTTGATAGCTTCAGATATCTGGGAATTTGGGTATCTGAAGACCTGACGCGATTTTATGACACCAACCTCCGGCCACCACTAGCGCGCCTTAAATCTGACGTCCAACACTGGAAGTCGCTCCCCTTGACACTCCTCGGATGGGCAGCTCTATTCAACATGATGTCACTCCCCCGCCTTCTGTACGTGTTACAAAACACACCCCTTCCGGTCATGGCATCGTACTTTAAAGAATTGGAGGGCACAGTGCGGGACCTGCTATGAGAGGGTAAACCACCCCGCACAGCCACACACAAGCTCACACTGGGATGGTTTGATGGGGGCATCGGACTTCCAGACATGAAAAGATACTACTGGGCCTCGCAGCTCGCTGCCATTAACCAATGCACCTATAGGCGGCATGATGACCCGGCATTTCGAATCACTCAATGGCTCCTCCCCGGGGGTGGGTTTGAGGGTGCACTGTATACAAAGTCTCAAAAAAACATCTTATCCGGCCCGACCAAACACGCCGTGCAAATCTGGAAAGATGCCACTAAAAGCCTGAGCTGGGAGGGCAAGCTTACTCAAGCCACACCCCTTTGGCATTGTGACCAGCTGGGTCGGCTGTCGCGCTCCCTGGGGTTCGACAAATGGGACACCATCAGTAACTCCAGAATTGGGGACCTCTGGAGATCCGGGAATGTAATTCCATTCTCTCAATTAAGCCAAGAGTTTCAAATGGCCGGTACAGAACAGTTCCGATATTTTCAAATAAGGAATGCACCGAGACCGCCCTCATCGCATCCACTGACGACATCCGAGCCCTGCTCGACAACGGGGAAACAGCGGCCCTCATCCTCCTGGATCTCTATGCAGCGTTCGATACTGTCTGCCACCGCACCCTAGTGCAGCGCCTCAGCAACATCGGAATCCAAGAGAAGGCACTAGACTGGATCATCTCGTTCCTCGCCGGAAGAACCCAGAGAGTCCGCCTCCCCCGTTCAGATCCGAGGCCACCGAAGTCATCTGCGGCGTACCACAAGGATCATCACTCAGCCCCACCCTCTTCAACGTCTACATGAGCCCCCTCGCAGCCATCGCACACCAACACAACCTCAACATCATCTCCTACGCCGACGCCACCCAGCTGATCCTCTCCCTCACCATCGACCCAGCCACCGCCAGAACCAACCTACACGAAGGGATGAAAGACGTAGCCGAGTGGATGATGAACAGCCGACTGAAACTGAACTCAGACAAGACGGAAATCCTCATCCTTGGATCATCACCCTCTGCCTGGGACGACTCCTGGTGGCCCCCGCCCTGGGCAGCGCACCCAAACCTACGGACCACGCACGCAACCTGGGCTTCATCCTGGACTCCTCCCTCTCAATGACCAGACAAGTCAACGCCGTCTCATCATCATGTTTCAACATCCTACGCATGCTCCGAAAGATCTTCCGATGGATCCCCACCGAAACCAGAAAGACGGTCACCCAGGCTCTCGTCACCAGCCGACTGGACTACGGAAACACCCTCTACGCCGGAACCACAGCCAAACTACAGAAATGACTCCAACGCATCCAGAACGCCTCCACACGACTCATCCTTGACATCCCCCGACACAGCCACATCTCCGGACACCTGAGAGACCTGCACTGGCTCCCTGTCAGCAAGAGAATCACGTTCCGACTTCTCACCCACGCACACAAGGCCCTCCACGACCTGGGCCCCAGGTACCTCAACAACCACCTGACCTTCTACACTCCCACCCGCCAGCTACGATCGACCAGCCACGCCCTCGCCGCCATTCCACGCATCCGAAGGGCCACCAAGGGAGGAAGATCCTTCTCCTACCTGGCAGCCAAGACTTGGAACTCTCTCCCCATCCACCTCCGCCTGACCCAAGACCACCTCTCCTTCAGGAAGCAACTCAAGACCTGGCTGTTCGAGCAGTAGCGGACCCCCCCCCTAGCGCCTTGAGACCCTCCAGGTGAGTAGCGCGCTATACAAATGCCTTGATTGATTGATTGTTTGACTACTCTCCCTAAGGGTACGGCCCTCCCAGTTTCCTCCCCTCTGGAGGACAGGATTTTAGATGGAGATTTGCCAGAAAACGCCATATCCCTCATATACAAGAAGCTTCTCAATAACATGACCAATCCCCTAACACGGCTAAGAGATAAATGGGACCATGACGTTGCCGGCTTGGAGGACGAGGAGAGCGAACTGCAGTGGGTTCCCCCGTGAAGTTGCCATCTCCTCCAGACTCCGACTATTTCAGCTAAAAAATCCTCCACAGGACGTACTTGTCTGGACCCTCGCTGGTTCATATGGGATATGCCCAAGATAGTGGTTGTACACAGAAGTGCGGACACGAGGGCACCTTCACCCATACACTTTGGGAATGCGAGACAATTCAGAAATTCTGGGAAGGGGTGGTATCAATGATGGAGGAAGTATTGGAGAGGCAGATATAATGCAACATCAAACTGATTCTGTTGAACATATGGGACCCCACTGACCTTACAGCTAAGGAGAGGACATGGGTCACTTTGGGCTTCATGGTAGCCAAGCTGAATATCACACGATTGTGGAGGGGTCCGAACTGACCGAACATTGCGGACTGGGCCTAAGACATGGACTGGTGTATAGTGACAGAGATACCTATTTATGTTTCCAAGGGATGCCTGAAGAAGTGGTCGCAAATTTGGGTGCCTTGGAACACTTTCCGGGGGGAGATATGTGAACCACCTGGGGGTCGGGTGACGGAGGTTGGTAATGCTGAATAATGTGACGTTCCTGAAAACGACTATGCTGCATAGGGGAGAAGAGGTTTTTGAGGTACTATCGCACTGTGTGCCACTCATTACATGTGATACGTTGTGTCCCTGCTGTTTAACATGCCATTTTTTCAATAAAAAGTGTAGATTGCAAGAGGACAGAGTTAAACATGCAAAGAGTCAATAAAGTGAGCAGCGGGGACCCCCTGTCAGAACCATGGGAATCTGTAAGCGACAAGGGAGAGGCCCACAGCTGCACACTGAGTGATAGAGTGAAGTTGGAAAAGGAAGAGGTGATCATGGGTTGCAAAAGGAAGACGTAGGTGGGATCATGATAATGGAAGAGATGACATCAAAGTGGTCCAAGAGGGGCAAACCAAAGGCTGCATACAGCAGGACGTGGAGAGGGAGGTGAGGGATATGTTGCTTTCGGTTGTAGTAATGTTTTGTGTGCAGGTCCAAATTTTCAATAAAACGATTTAGTAAAAGGCCCCAATCACATTATCAAGGCCAAAGGTTATGTCAAGTTGTTTCCTGAGGTGTTATTTGAGTATCAATTCATATGTGATGTCAATTCTGCTAACTCCTCTGAGTTAGGAAAAATTGCATTTCTGGATCTAACTCAGGAGTTGAAAGTCCCATTTGTCATTCTAACCCTAGAATTTACTGCACTGACAATAAGAATTCACCTTAAAACGAACATGCGAGCCTTAAACTGTTAGTTTTGCATAAATATTTTTTAAACCATCTTCAAACTATACTTCGCAGACTAAGGCTACCATCCTCTTCTACACTAGCCCTCTACTTACTCTTACATTGTCCTTTTCTATAATATAGTTATGTGTAAACTAGTAATATTTCTATATTAGCATGATATATTTTATGTAAAAGGATCCGTTGGCCATTAAAAAAGGAAGTATCAGTTTGGTATTGGGACTTCTTGGAGGCTGATGACAAGAAACATCCTGATCTATTTTCAATATGGAAAGAGGGAACCATAGAGGGAGAAACTAGGCAGATTTGGCAAGTATCGACTTTACATGCAGTGGCGAAATCGGCCTCACTCAAGATAAATCATATGTTTACGGCCTTCAGGCAGATTTGGCAAGTATCGACTTTACATGCAGTGGCGAAATCTGCCTCACTCAAGATAAATCATATGTTTACGGCCTTCAGAGCCTATTGGACGAGTACGCTGTCAAGAATGGATGGGGAAAATATTGGATGTCCCAAATGGAAGGCCATACGGGCAGATGATATACACATGTTTATGCAATGTCCAGCATTGGTCTCCTATTGGGACACTGTAAGTAATTTCATCAGCAATATAATAGGGGCACCATATAGAGGTGAGCCCTCAACTTGTATTTTTGGGGATTAGTTCATATAGCTATTTTTGTTGGATCTCTGCTAAAGCAAAGTTTGTTTTCTATGGGCTATGGAGAGAGATATGTAGGCTTTGGAAATCCTCAAATGCACCACTCTTTAAAGATTTTTCTAAAAATATCAAGTTAATAAGTCAGATGGACATAATGTGTGATCCCCAGAGCTGTGAGAGGGTCTGGAAATATTAAATCGATTGGCAAAACAGCAAGGGAGTCCTATGATTAAGCCATCCTTGCTGTACTTTTGAGCCTGGAGAGGCCGCTTCAGAACATCAATAATCTTGTGTGGGCGGTTTCCCCCGTAACTCCCCCACCACTGTTGGGGGGGGGGTTAGAGGGGGGAATTCATGGGAACTCACCCTAGCAAGAAAGAGATGGTGTGATGAGGACACAAAATAAAAAAATAAAAAAATATTTTTTAACGATCTGTTGCCCTGTGGCTAGATCAGTACTACATAAATACAGTATATACATTAATACATAAAAATAAATGTGTTTAGAGATTATTTTGTCTTTGTTTGTAAGTAAATCGTTCTATTCAAGAAAGCAATATTGCATGTGTAGATCTCTTTATGTGGCAATCTACACCTAGGTATAGATTTCTACTTTTTAAATGTTATATTTAAATTATTTTTTGCAAATGAAATTACATTTATTTAAATGTTAATTTTCCAAAGAATATGGTGTGTAAATAGCATGAAAAGTTAAATGTCACCTATGGATTACAACACTTATTGTACTAGCCAATAGTGTGACAAAGGAAAATGTGGCTTCAGGTTTACCATTGTAGGCTCCGTGCTGAAGTATAAAACCAACAGCAACTTGCTATGATACCCCTTTTTGACAGCTAAAAACTCTCCCTTTCAAATATTAATAAGTTACCCCTATGAGTGCCTTGTAGCCCATAAGGTAGGGTGCTTGGTATTTAAAAGTCAGACATGAGGAAAATTAATGTTTCTATATCCCTACAGTGACAATGCTCTAAAAGCTATGTTCACTGTGGCAGGCCTAGCTGCCTTATGTAGAAAATCAGAGAACAGATTAAAATTTCTAGCACTGTAGCTCTGGAATGGTCCCAGCTAGACAAATAATTAAACAACCAACTTTTTTTTTTTTAATAGAAATCCGATTCAATGTAGAAGTTGGATTTTTTTAAAAATATTAAGTAAAAATAACTTTTAGAAAGTTAACTTTAACCTTGACTAAATAATTTGCAATAACTGTATCATTTTTCATAGTCTGTGCTCAGCCCGAGAAAAGATGTGAAAGAGGTTTGAAATTCTTCCCAGGAGCACACACAAGGTTGACCTAAATGGGCAGAGATGACTCCGCTGAGCTAAATAGACTATGCAGAGTTGGGGCTGCAGGTATTCTGCTGACATCACAGTGTCAAATCCTATATGACAGGAAGTACATGTAAAAGCTCTGCGCCATTCAAAGGAAGCAAACAGGATGCTAGGGCAATTCTTGAGTATCCTCTGTCTGGTTGCTGAACAACTCTGCTTTTGTCCTGCTAGACTTTTATCTCTGGCTTTTATGAGGTTACTGTCTTGTGGTCACAATATAGGCCCAAATAGAAATACCGCCATTTCACTTGCTAACATTTTTAAGTTGCATTCTTACCTTAAACACGATGACATTTGACACATATTTGCTTACACATCTGTGTTGGGTAATATTTTCCGAAACAGCTTTTCTTACATTTCCACTGAATAGGAATATTATCAAATACCTTGAACATTCTGTACAACAGCAATGTTGTTGTTTGTTATTGTCGCCTTGGTGACTGAGCTATCAGAATAGACTCAACAATAGCGACCTGACTGTGACTTCAGCATGGCAACATGTGTGATGTTTATTATATAAATTACAGCACTCCCTAGGTTAGTTAGAGGATCATTTTGCTGGCACTGAAAGGTCGCCACATGCCAGAATTCCAGCCCAGCTAATTCCCATTCACCTCATGTGAGGGATGAGGCCCAGCTCTCCACCAAGACAAGCTTCATGATGACACTGACCCACAGTGGCGGGGGAGTTAGATCACCCTAGAGAAATTTTGCAGATTTACCCACCCTAGGTAGACTAGATTAGGTAGCGCTAGGTAGGAGTACTCTATATTACAGTACGAACATGCAAGTATAAATTCTCTGTAACAGCACAATGGTTGAACTATTTGTTTTCGTCACCATTCTTGTATTGTTGATCACATTATTCTGTTTCTTCTATTGATTATTACAGTACACATATTTTACTCAAGAATCAAACTGCTTCAATGAATTTTGAAACGTCATGTTGTGTATTTCTTGTGTATCTCTTTGGGTATACATGAGTAACCAAACGAAAAGGTTCTAGATCTGTTACCCCGATTTCCTTGGGGAGTCACGGTTGTCATGTTCTGAAGTTGTATATTCCGCCTGTTAACTTTCCTGGTTATGGGTACAGATGGTGCACAATGAGCTAGCAGGACTAAGGCCAACATATCTTAATGGGGTGTGTAGAATCAGTCTTACACAGTTTTAAAGTTTATGTTGCCCAAGAAACTCAAAGGTTTTGCTGTGAAAGTATAAGCTGTACGACAGTACAGGTCCTCCTTTATACTGGATTTTAGTGTCATATGTGGGAGGATACTAATGTTTCCATAGTACACTCACCACTGACACCCCCATTCTCCAGATCCCACGTTTAGTGTTGCTGAAGACCTTCGCCATCTTAGATTTGCCCTGGTACATTGCATCTTGGACCTGTTTGCAATAAATCAAACAGGAACAACAGAAAAAGTAGGTAGGCCAGGGCCTGGGAACATTTACACCATAGGTCAGTGAAGGACTAGCTGTGTTTTAGGGTGATCCCCACCCACAGGCAGCTGAACCCTACAAAGTTGGCCCCAAACCCAGCCTTTCTCAGAATACTTCTGAACTTGCAAAGGATACCAGGAGGACTGAACCTGCTGCACTTATCATCATCTGTGTCCTGTGAGAAGGACATGAGGAGTTTGGATCTCCTTTCACTTGAAATAACAAGGACAGAAAGATCTTCAAAGACTATAAGGCTGATCCTCTGGGTGACCTCCAGGGACATAAAGAACTTCAATAATCCTATCTGAACAGTGGTAGCTGGACCTAGACTGGACTTTTGCTGCTGCCCTCTGTCTGACAACTTGAGAGTCTCTAAGTACTCCCCATGTCGTCCTGGGGGGCTTGGGAATTGTACTCCTGTGGATATATGGGCACCGAAATAAACACAAATATTTCCAATGCAGAAAAGCCTGAATCCTAGGATGTAGACGTTACACACCTTACATTTAATGAGCAGATGACGAGAGTGTACCAGAAGCAATGGAGTAATGGTGAACTCCTAGTAATGGTGAACCCTTGATCTGTGATTGAAAGGTTGTTTTACACCTGAAAGCCAGGCCCCTGACACCTCCCTGACCTTGGGCGCACGGATGTCTTGGTAATTTGGGCCTCAAGATTGTTGGTTGTCCTGGGAACAGTTAATCTGCAAATTTTCCCCACTTTAATTTTTATTTAATAATGGAATTTAAAATGTTATTGTCTTGAATAACTGATCCCTGAGGTGGACTGGTCTGCATGGAAATCGGAAGATTTAGTGATACATCAAAACGAATAATACAGAAAAACGGTCACAAAGGGAAAAAAGCACGGAACCTGCAAGAGTGAGATAAAGTGGCAGGGAGAGTTTTGGTGTGGATTAAAAAGGCATGAGGTGGATTCAAGAGCATGCAGCTTTCAACTTCAGCATTTGAGCTTGTAAAAAAAGTTATACACGTAATTTTCAAGCTATGTAAGTTGGCATGGATTTGAGCTTGCTGCAGATAATGTCTGATTCAATACCAAGGAAATTAACTGGAAAAACCCAGCCCAGTAGACCATAAACACTCCCAGAAACAGCCAAAAATAAAAGGCCCACACACTGACCTGTCAAACCCACCCATGTAGGCCAGTCAAACCCTTGTAGCTTTGGCATTCTGCACGCCAACATTCAGTAGCACTGGCCATTCTATTCTTAGTAAAACTTTGAGACCTGGCACCTATTGTTTTAAAAATTGTAAGTAAACAATATCTGAATAACAGGGTCTCTCGGGATGCATTTTCAGCGAGGGGGTGTGCAGGTTAATAGAGAAGTCTGGGTCTGTGGATAAGCGAGGGGTCCGATGACCTTGTGGTTACAGAGGATGATGGTGTGGGAAACACCTTGAGATAGTGAGGGTTATAAGAGGAGCCCTAGGAAAAAGGCATGTGCTAGCCCTCAACACAGAGGCCACCCACCTTCCTCAAATGCAGAGACTGTGTCAACTGTCCTTACTGCACACATTGTGCTTCTTTTCCAGAACACCAAATGGTGGCAGACTACTCTTTGCTGCACATAGTGAGCGTCTTGTCCTTAATGTAAAAATGTGCCACCGCCCTTTAGCACGGACTTCCATCTGGCCTTAATACATGATCTACATCAAGGCCGGTCAAGCCATACCGGAAAGCAGGAAGAGTGGGGGGCAACTTTCGTAGCTGCGCAGAAGTTTTAAAAGCACTGCAGAGATCTTTGTATATCCAACAGTTTTCAGGCAACAATAAAAGTGCCAAGATAACTCTGGTGATTAATGTACCTGACGGAGAGAGAACTGAGTTTTGTCTAGTGACAGTTTTGACTCCTCTAAGGTAGCACCGAGGGTTAATATGCGTGCTGCAAAAAACCTGCACTATGCAGATTACAGAACAGTATTTTATGCACCCAGCTCAGTGGGATGCTTCTTTTGCTACAGAAATTTGTTTGTTACTTTGCAATTCACACCTTACAATCATGATCTATATCAGTGAGCTATTAACTGCCATCAAAGCGCTAGATGCAAACAGCATGGCACAGGTTAGAAAGTTATGTTTTTTTCCCAGTCTTTGACTATCCTAATTTTACTAAAAAAGTTTTGTGTGGGTAGAAATACATTTTTATTGGTTAAGTCAACCCTAACCACTGTGTTATGTTCCAGAAAGTGCATCAGTTGCATTATTTGTTTTAGCTAATTTATTCAAAAGTTGTGCTTTATTTATTTTGTTTCCTTTTTTTTTATTGAGAATTCGTATGGTACAAAAAAGAGAAACAATGTACAAAATAATCAAATTCATAATGCAGCAAGTCTTCAGAATATTAGAAAATCATGTTATATTACAGAGCAGTTCATTAAAAATACGCATATAAATACACATATAAATATATATGAAGATGACTGACTGGGGGAGGGGGGGCTTTTCAGATATTTACAGGAGATCCATAAAATATATCCAGGGGATTTTACAAACATAAACATCGGGTCCCCGCAAACCCAACCCTAATTAATTATAGCTGGCCCTCCCTCCAAACTTTCAGGGGGGCCCAGATTTTAGAGCCAAAATCACGCAAGTTCCTACCCTTATGCAAATACAGTGTGGATTCAATATTATGGATACCAAGAAGCCTAGTCAGCCACATTTGAAAAGTTGGGGCATTTGAGTCTTTCCAAGCAGCTGACAGCAGGATACGCAGTACAGCGGCGGCTAGGAAGATGAATGCCTCCGTTTCACTGTTATTGAGGCCCAGCTTACCATCGCTCCCGAGAATCATCACTGTCGGGGATAGACTGATCTTGGAGCCAAGCAGCCCCTCCAGGAATTTCTCGATCTCGATTTTGATCGTGCTGAGCTTCTCGCAATCAAAGAACATGTGCAGGAGTTCCCCCGGACCTTTCTGACATCTGGGGCAGTTGCTATCCGTCCTCATGCCCCAGTCATGCAGCTTAGATGGTGTATAGTACAGATTGAAGAGTGTTTTAAAATGCTGCACCTTCAGATTTGAGGACCGTAGTACCTGCTTATCCAGATATAAAGCTTTGTCAAGATCCGCATCCGGATCTTGCAATTTAACTGCCCAGGCAGCCTCATGCTTCTCGAGATCATCGGACACCCTTTCAATTAGGTCCTGATATATAACCCGGATCCTGTTCCCCCTTTTAATAGATATTCCATTGTAGGGCAGTTGGCGCCGAGGGCTGCGTCAGAACTAGCAGCTTTAAGCGTTTGCAAAACCTGAAGATACTTGAAGCTTTGACCGCTAGGTAATTAATTAATTAATTAATTAATTGTGGGTTTCTAAAGCGCTAGAATCGACTCCCGAAGGAGTATCTCTGTGCTGTAGACCGCTGGGGAACCCGTCCTGGCTTTCCCTGTGAGATGGTCCCTACTGGGTATCTCCACGGTGAAACCAGGCATCTCGGGCGTATGTGGGGGGCCGTTGTGGAGATGAGGCAAGCTAATGCCCAGAGTTGCCGAGTGTGATCCCTGGTTAGAGTAGGCACCGAGGGGAGAATTATCAAGTCCGCTGACCCTGGTCCTCGACCCTGCCGTGTCGGGAATAGAACCCTGGTCCCAGGCCCTCCTCTGCTTCCGAGTCTGCCGCCTCTAACCAGTGAGCCACACCACTCCACCATACTTCTGCTGTATGGCATCAAAGCTCATAATACTACCATTCTGCATTACGTCGCCCACCGTCTGGATACCCTGCTTTTCCCAGCATTTCCATGCCCCGTCCATACTTAAATTTGGAAAGTGACCTGATTTCCACAACGGCGTGTGCATGTTAATCCTGGGAACTTGTAACCATTTCTGCAGTTTTTTCCACAAATCCCAGGTGCTTTAAGGAACCTTATATCGAGTTTTCTTGAAAAATCTATGACCAGTTTTCCTCAACAGTACACCCACGGCCTCCTTTCCCATCAATAGTTTGTAAATTGATGGAATAGCATATAAGTCGGGAGATGGGTCTTGAGTATATCTTTCATTAGGTGCTGGTTCAAATAAAATGTACATCTGTGCCAGCAGACAGGCCCAGTGATAGAATCTTACATTTGGGGCTCCTAGGCCTCCGCGTTCCTGAGGGAGGGTCATGTATCTTACTGACCGCCTAGTCTTACCATACTGCCACAAAAAGCTATTAAAAATAGACTCAATTTTTTTTTATCACCCCTCCTCGATTAGATAAGGAATGGATATAAACAGATAGAGTAGTTTGGGCAGCATCGTCATTTTTAACACATTTGTCCTCCCTATAAGGGACAGGTGTAATACATCCATATGTTTCAGATCTGTCTCGATTTTTTTAAGAAGTGGATAAAAATTATCCTGGACGATTGAACCTGTTGCTGCATTAATTATTACCCCAAGCTTTGTCGCCGAATCGACATACCTTGTATCAATTTTAACAATATCCTTTGAACATATTACCTGGGTTTTTGCCTCATTGAGACGATACCCAGAGTGGTATCCAAATTCCCTAGTAACTTCCACCAGGGTTCGCATAGTCTCGGCAGGTTCAGGTGTGATCACTGCCAAATCGTCGGCATACGCTAAGATTTTACTCTCAAATCCGCTGCTGATCACTGGCTTGATTTCATGATTCCCCAGTATTTGCCTAACCAACGGATCGATGTACAATGCGAACAGGATAGGCGAGCAGGGACACCCCTGGCGGATACCCCTGCTAATCATAATCTTGTCTGAACTCTGACCCATCATCTGAATTCTGGCCACTGGATCACAATTCATGGCCTTTATAGCCGTCAGAATTTTTGGGCCGAACCCTCTACCGGCAAGGACATCCCACAAATACTGCCATCTGACGCGGTCGAACGCTTTTTCCGCGTCAAGAAGGATCATAGCAACCCCCCTCAACCTCCGCAGCATGAGCCTCGAATAACGAAATTGCTCTTCTAATGTGTTCCGTAGTCCCTCGACCAGGGATAAACCCATGCTGCCAGGGGGTAACGAGCCCGCCAATGACCCTCCCCAACCGCGTAGCCAAGATCTTCGCATATAGCTTATTATCCGAATGTATAAGAGATATCGGCCTGTAGGACCCAGGGCTTTCTCTTGGCTTTCCCTTTTTATGGAAGACCACAATATTAGTGTCCTTCCATGTTTCCGGGATTTTACCCGAACAGATGATCCCATTGAATAGATCTAGCAGCATTGGAGCCACCTCGACCGATAGACACTTATACAGCTCCAAAGGGATGCTATCTGGCCCTGCGGCTTTGCCGGCAGCCATATCAAGTAGTGCCTCTCGGACCTCATCGGCCGTTACATCACGCTCTAGATTTTCCATCTCAGACGTCCTAATTTGGGCCCTTTGTCCGGGTATCTGCCATGCGGCCGCTCCCCCCCTGTTTCTTCTTTATACAGGGTTTGATAGAAATCTGCAAATACCGAAAGGATATCCTGGGGCTCCACAAAATCCCGTCCGCTCACATGGATACTAGTTATTACATTTTTAGTGTTGTCTTGCCTGATTCTCAGCGCCAGTGCCTTCCCTGCCTGCTCCCCTGTCTCATACAATTTCCTCCTATACGTCCAATATTCTGTCGCCGCTTTCTCAGCCAGCTGTTTTTGTAATTCCGCTTTAATGAGGCAAATACTAGTTTGACTCTCACTACCTTCCTTCCCTTGTGTTAGATCATGACAATGCTGTTCTTCTGCCTTGACTAGATCTGCTAAAAGCTTGTTCTTACCAGTCTGTAATTTTTCCTAGACTGAGCGTCATAGCTGGTGATCTCTCCCCTCAGTGCAGCTTTGAATGAGTCCCAGACACAGTTCCTTGATGAACTATAACGATTGGCATCAAAGAATTCTCTAGCCCATTTCTGAAAGTGCTCCACAAACGGGGGATCAGCCAGGAGTTTCCGATTAAATGTCCATCCCCTTCCTTTACTGACTGGCCCTACGCCATTGTATCTAATTACCAATGGGCTATGGTCCGAAAGGACCATGGGGAGCTTCCTGATGTTAATCTTACTAGTTTCTACGGATGAGATAAAAAAATAATCCAATTTACTATACTTCTGGTGGGGGCACGAGAAATATGTAAACCCTGGATCATCAGGCTCTTTTGCCCCCCAAACATCTATTAGCCCATGTGACTGCATCATTGAGCGGAGTGCCGGAGAGACTCTTTGCTTTCTGCAAGTATGTGGGCTTCTCTCGGTCAAGTCAATAGATATGTTAAAATCCCCGCACACCAAAATAGGTATGAGCCAAGTTGACAATTCTCCCTCCAACATTTTGAATATTTCTGGATCATCCTCGTTTGACCCGTATATCCCACAGATTGTTAAGCCACACTCCAACTCAGCCAGGGCCCATCTACCCAGTGCATCCAATTTTACCCGTTTAACTCCCCCTAGCATTGTTTTGCCTAATATCGCTACCCCCCTTACTGTTCAAGTCTGAGAGGAGCATGCCAAAATATCGAATCCGCCAACCCTAAGAAGCTGTTTTATCGCCCAAGGTAAGTGCGTTTCCTGAAGGGCTCAGATTTAACAAACTCTGCCAGTCTGGCTCTCTTTCTCCAATCATTCAACCCCCCAATGTTGATTGAATATATGCTAAGACTCGACATCCTTATTTTTCAATGGTCTCCTCATTCTTGACACCCAAAATTGAAAAAAGCGATTTCCATAGCATATACACCATGTCCCACCAGAGCAAGAGAGACAAACTTTGTACCATAGATTCTCGTTTTTTTTTGCTTTTCACCCCCTCGACCCCCCCCACCCAGTGACCCCAACCCCCCTAAATGCCCTCCCCATCCTCCCTCCCCCCCTGCCGACCCCCCTCCCACCGGGAGCGCTCAGACCGAGGTCTGGCCTTGTGATGGATGTGTGCAGCAGCATGGTGCATGGGTGCAGCTACCAATAGAAACATAGATACCATAGATACCATATCCTACCCACCCACAGGAGAAAAAAAAGAAAAAACAACAAAGATGAAGAAAAACCCAGTAGAGAACTGGAAGTCGTCTGCCTAAATCAGATGCCAAGTGTGAAAAAACAAGTAATATTTTGGAATTTGACGACCCCAGAACAGACCCAAGCACTCTCTTAATCGATCTTGTATAGTTTACAGAGAGTCCAGAAACTCCTTTGCCTTTACTTCAGGCGAGAAAAATTGAGTCCTGCCATCTCTCACTATCTTAAGCTGAGCTGGATTAACTAAATAGACCTGCATGTGTTTATCTTGGAGAGGCTTGATCAGCTGTCGGAGTCTCCAGCGCCTCTCGACCGTTGCGTGGCAATAGTCCGGTCTGACAAAAAAGGACACTCCCTCACTAGATCTTCTTGCATCGGGCCGAGACTTTTCAGATATAGTTTGCCCGAGAATGAAGTTCCCTAAAAAGATTAAGAATGCCCTTGGCTTGTCGCCACTTACTGCCCCAGAGCGAACTTTGAACGGGGTACGGTGAGCTCTCTGAATTTTAGCTGACCAATTCCATTCTGAGAGTTCCGGGAATGCCGTCTTAAAAAGATTTATCATATAGGCCCTCATATCTGAGCCCTCCACCCCTTCCGGAATCTCCAGTACCCATAGATTATTGCGCCTTAGCCGATTTTCCATGTCCTCCAGTTTCCACTGTATATCGACCACCTGGGCACTTTGAGAGTCAACTTTGAGTGAGGCTACAGCAGCTTCTGCTTCGGTTGCCACAATCCGTTCCTCCAAATTAGTAACCCTATCCCCCACATTGGCAAATGCCTTAGACAGTTTTCGTACGACACCTTGCATCTTGTGCATTGCCGCCTGTGATTTCCGGGTGTCCTGTCGAGCTTCTTCCCTATGCGTGAGGATAGTCTGATAGATAACATCTAGGAGGGGAGGATAGGACGCTGGGGCCTCGGCATTAGGGCTCCCCTGAAGTGGCATAGCTGAGGAATAGTTCCAGGTCAAATCCCGGGAAGTTTGTGCATGAGCATTCCCCTGCCCTGGGCAGCTGGTCTTTTGACCATGATGGGGGGGTTCTGTTCCAGGTCGCTATCGGACTCCAAGTTGGTCCCCTCCTGAGAGGAGCTCCTCTCGTCATCAGACCATTCTAAAACAGTGAAAAAGCATTCACTGCTGTCCTTTTCCTTCTCCTGCTCCTTGTCTTTATAGTCCGTTAGGGTCATTAGGGCATGGGGGACATAACAATGTGATCTCTTTCTCTTTAACCCCATCTTTAGCCCCATCTCCTCCTGTCACCAGTGCTTGACCTAAATCCGCCTCAGGTTGCCTAGTGCTTGCCAATAAAGATATGTGCGCCGGTTGAGATGTGACTTTACTAGTGGCATCATTGCCTACTGTAACCCCGTTGGCTTGCTCACCCATCCCTGGGGGATCTAGGGTCTCCTGCGCAATCTCTTGCCCCCGTAATTCAGTCGGGTCTTCGGACAGCCCAGCGAACAGCCCAGCAGTTTGCTCCGACGTGTCTTCCAAAACCTCTGCATCTATATCCTCCGGCAAGGGGGTACGAGCGGCGCTTGTACCTGAATCTTTAGCCTCCTGTAGTGCTACCTCCTGGGCTGGAGAGTGGGGTAACACAGCGTTCTTCTGGCCTTTTCCGCTTCGGACCAATAGCTCTAAGATAGAGGGGGTCTGCCGTGAGCACGCCGTATGTTTTCCCTTTTTCGGTGCTTCTGATGATTCTCCCGATTCTCCCGATTCCCCCGCGGGCGGGCCACCCGTGGGAGGAAAAGACTCCACTGACTCCTGCCGAAGCTCCCCTGTAGCTGAAGCCGTAGCTGGAGCCGCCTGAGCTGCCTGTGCTGTCTGGGCTTTCTTTTTCGCAGCCGCCGCTGCCTTTGCCGACACTCCTGAAGCCGGTTTGGGGGCCATTGTTACCGTGAGTGCCATCTCCGCCGCCCAGATCCGCTCCGAACAGCTGATCATTCAGCGTCTCCCTCGGCTCGCTTCAGCCAACTACCACGCCCGCAGCGCTGCTGCCGCCGGACCCAGAACACCAGAACAGCAGCCAGCAGTCTCAGGATCCTGACCGCGCCCGCGGATTGCCTGCAAACTGCGGCGATATCCGCTATCCCGCTCTGCCAAAAGCGGTACAGCATTGAGGTGGGTTAGCCCTTTTGCTTGATAATCCCAGAGCAATTAATCGCTTCTCCTGCTGCTGGGGCGGGGGGTCTATGCATCTTCGCTGCACCGCATCCCTTCTACTGCTCCGTGGCTCCTCTCACACAGCCGCCATCTTTGCTCCCTACATCAAAAGTTGTGCTTTAAATGCCCTTTTACTTACTTTTTTCGACCGCCCATCAGAAACTTACTTGAGAAAGTCTCCCTTGCTTGAATTCAGATGGGGTATTATACCTGGCTTTCAGCAGTGCCAATTGAGGATGTGGGTGGGCCAATATATTAAGTGGGTGGAGCCAGTGCAAGAAGTGGGAGGAGCTGGGGGAATGGGTGTGGCCTCACCCAAAAATCTGAGCCCCTGGACTTAATATTTTACAAATTAAGCACTGCAACTAAGTAAGAAAAAGGAAATACGTAAAAAAAGAATTGCTTCACTAATCTAACCTCCGGCAATATCAAGTACAAGATCTTGACAAAAGTTTAAAATACAGACGACATTCAGATTCACACAGAATCCTGCATCCAAGTGAGAAAGCAGGAAAGGAAGGCCTATGAGTATACGTCATAGTTGTAGCCATCTTAATGAACACGTCTCTTCTCTGTATAACTATGGTGTCATGCACAGACGGGCAGGGTGTATGGACCCTGTATGTGCTGGATGTGCTATATCTGTATTTTATCACTCTCATGGGCTTGGACTCCCTGTACCCATATGGTAGTATTTCTGGGATGGACAGGCACATATGAACTGAACTATCTGTATTAATATGATAAGTCGTTCACATTTTATTTAACCAAAGAGAATACATCACACACAAGATCATGAACATTCCAGATGTGACTTTAATGACTGTTCTTTATGGTCCACCAATATACCTCAACACTAATACAATTATCTACAACATATGGCACGGACACAAGCTCAATGACCCCCATGCCATTTAGTTGGCTCAGTGTTTGATGACTATACACTCAAACCCTTCAAATGATCTGGACCCACATAGACGTCAATGTCATATGACGCATGCATCCATGCATGTAATACTCCATACATATCCATAACCGAATCTAGCTGACCACTAGCCAATATGTTCCATTACTAAACAATGCATCATACAACCGAGCCTTCCAATCTGATTCATATTTAAACAGTAGTAATCACAACCAAATACAATACAAAAACAGAATCTTTGACTCCAGTCACAGAGTATCCCAGTTCCATAAAAGGTTGGTTTACAAATAATGGGAATGCACTATTCAAATGCGCTTTTTTTTTAGGAGTTTTATATAGCGCGAACTAGACCCGAAGGTAACAGAGCGCTTTGACATGAGCACGAGTTGCATATTTGGAAAGCAATCTGGATGTCATGAGCATACGCTAATGGCTGAGAACAAAGTTCATCAGTGAGAAGAAATGATAATTGAGAACATCACCATGACCTCTTCTCCTTAATTTTCTAAAAATAACCATAGTTATTTGATCTGCTTACTGAAAAAGAAGTCTTGTCCACCTCAGGCAGCGACAGATTAGATCACCTTCTGTTGCACCTTGAATCCACCTCTCCACATCTGCTATCTTCTTTTACATCTGTGCATTTTACTTTTCTCTGTGTGGATCACTGTTGTGTCCATCTAGCCCATCACATACATTTTATCATACTACTGGGATAGTCCAAGATTCTAATGGAGTGGAGAAGTGTGGCTCACTGGTTAGAGGAGGCAGACCCTGAAGCAGAGGTCAGACCCGGGACCAGGGTTCAATTCCCGACGCGGCAGGGTCTTGAGCCCAAATATCCACGGACTTGATAATTCTCGTTTCGGTGCCTACTCGAATCACGGGTTCACACTCTGCAGCTCTGGGCATTAGCCTGCTTAATCTCCACTACGGCCCTCCCGCGGCGGGATGCCTGGCTTTCGCCTTGGGGAAGCCAGGACGGGTTCCCAAGGCAAGCGCCGAGATGCCTACGGGTAATCGAGCGCTATATAAGAACTAATAATAATAATAGTCATGTCCTTGCCTCCTGTTAGAATTGTCAGTATTAGGAGGAACCATCTTCCACTTTCCTCTTGAGGCACTCATAATTTGAAATATGTTGTGGCAGCTCAACATACTCAATATCCTGTAGGTACAAGGGGTCTTGATGTTGTACAAAGTGACAGACTGGCAATGGGATATGAGCCGCTGCTTATCTTTAGGTCTCTTGCACAGATGTGTTCACACATTATTTTTGTACCTCTGATCCTGGTTTATAAGACTAGAGTATCACTAATAAATTAGAACAATGTGACAAGGGAGCATGGGGTGCAGCTATGGGGTGCAGCTATCCTCTGATGAATGCAGTGGTTGAAACTAACTTGAAGTGGTTGCTACTTTTACGTCTTGAAGCTATTTCTAGCATTCTGAAGTCCAACCAATCATTTTGGTCAGTATAATTAATCCTTTATTTTTTTAAAGCATAACATGCTATTGACAGCAGGAAGTACAGTGCTGCAATATCATTGAAGACCCTTTTAGAGTCCAAACAAGAAGCAGTCTGCGTTACAGATGGCAAATGAGAGGCCGGGCATGTAGGCATGCATAGTACCTGAGTGCATGTAAGAATGTTTAAATAGATTATTGGGGTGTATAATTAATTTACCGGCACATTTGCGATAGGTGACAATCAAGGGTGGAAAGGGGTGAAATGGAAGTGGGTAGGGATGTGGAGGCTTGAGATATGCCAGGCTGTTGATTAGGTAAACAGAGGTTTGAACCTTTAACTGACCTCTTGCAGAAATGGGAAGAGTCTGACAGATGTTTGCTGCATAAAGGAAGATGACCTGCGGTCCTGTTTATTTTTTAATGCCTTTTAGAATCCCTACAATTGCAATAAAGGTGTTTCACATAGCAGGGTGACAGCCTGAGAACCGGAGCTTACCTGCTGCATAGTAAATGTTTTAAAATTGCTTTCCTTTGTACATCAGACCACAGAGTTGATGGAAGCTCTTGGAAGCCAAATAATTTTTAAGGATAATAATGATGTGGTAAAATATACTGTGAAATGTGAGCATGGAGGCAGCCAAGTCAGGCTTGTGTCACAGAGACTCCTGAGTGGGGATTCGCAACCAGCCATCGGGTACACAACAAGGTCTTGCAGAGTAGATTCAACGTTTTTTTTCTGTGGTAGAAATGGCTTAATCGTTCAGAGTAGGCTCAGTTGGATTTTCTTTTCATAGAATCTTTAATGTAAGAATAGTGCCCTTGGTTTGACTTAATGGGTTTGATTGATAAGTGAAGATGCTAGAATTTGCTCTGAGCTTGAGATGAGGGTGCTCATGTAGAGTTAAAGCCATTAATGGAAGTAGGGTACTTTGAAAAAATGAATCTTGCAACTCTTTGTAAATTGTTATGATTTTCCCTTGAGTCTCAGATGTGATGACAACTGGGCGTGAAGAGATCATGGAGCAAGTCTTCCATATCGCAAGCGGGAGTCCCACACTAGGCTTTTTATGCCATTGAATTGATTGTAGAAAACGTGATTGCTAACTTTAAAAAAAACTGCTTTTAAAAACTGATTTTAATCAAATTGCACTTTAGAATTGTTTTGCACTGAATATGCAATGTTCTCACCACTACTGCTCCTCACGCTTAAGTCTGCTGTTTTCCGGCTCCCTTGATTGCTCCTAGAGACTCCCCCGGTAGCAGCCAATCACGCTGCGAGAGGGCGGAGCTGAGGGCGGGCAACGGAGGTAAATGCAGCTCGCAACGCGGGAGAGCAGCGGACGCGCATAGCGGGCACGCCGGTGGCGCGCCAAAGGCAAACCCTTCTGCGCCCATCCGCGCCCAGCCGGGCCCAGGGGCCAGCTATTATGTCTGTTCTATTACCTACCCCTCGGAAACTCTGAAAACTATGCATTCTACCCATCTGCAACTCACCCGTGAAACCCTGTCTCTCATACCTGAACATGAAATCTTCACCAAATGGAGCACTTTTCAAGAAATTCAGACTTCTACCACCCCCAAGCACGTCTCACAGAGCCAGGCTAAACTCATGGCTACGCCCCTATCCATCTACTACATTAATACTAACCCTGGGCGTAGTGGGGCTCCGCGGAGCTACGCGGAGTGGGCGAGAAGCTACGCCCACTCTCGCACTCCGCGTAGCCCCACTACGCACCTCCCTCCCGCTCTCCCCTACATACGTTATTTAAGCAACTAACCTTAATAAAACAATTTTAAAGCACTTACCGTGTCCGGGGCTCGTCCGGGGCTCGTCCGGGGCTCCCTCTTGAAATAGCGTCGTCCTGGATACCAATGCGCATGCGCGGGCGGCCGCGCATGCGCATTGGTATCCAGGAAGGGACGCTATTCCAAGAAGGGAGCCCCAGGCGAACACCGGACACGGTAAGTGCTTTAAAATTGTTTTATTAAGGTTAGTTGCTTAAATAATGTATGTGGGGGAGGGCGGGAGGGAGGCGGGTGGCGGCCGACTCGGCTACGCACACGGAGTGGGCGTAGTGTTGCCGGCTACGCTGTCTACGCAAAATGCGTAGAAGGCAACACTACGCCTACTCCGTGGGCGTAGCCGATTCGGACGCCCAGGGTTAATTAATACTCGTTCCCTTGTCAAACATCTGCTCGACATTTTCCTCCTCCTGCTCACTGATAAAACTAGTATCCTAATGCTGACTGAAACCTGGCTTACCGCTGACTCTGCTCCTGATATGTTGGCGTCTCTACCCCCTGACTACTATATCATTCATGCTAACCGCCCGCCTGGTAAATCAGGGGGGTTTGCAGCCATCATCCATACTAATCACAGGTTCTGCTCCCTGACATGTCTTCCTCTCAAGGAGACCGAGAACATAGTAATAAAACTTGAATCCGTCAACTACTCCTTTGTCTGTGTTTTAATCTACAGTCCACCATATCTGATGCCTCATTTTTCCCTCTCACTCAGTGAACAGATAGCTAGACTTGTGATTGAGCATGCCAAGGTCCTCCTCGTGGGTGACTTCAATTACTGGTATAACGACTCTTGTGAAGGGCCACAATCGGATAAGATGTCTGACCTTCTCACCAATCTTAATTTTACCCAACAGGTCTCATCCCCCACCCATCTAAAAGGGCACATCCTTGACCAAGTTTGGAAAAATGGTCTGACGACCTCCATCCCCTCTATTGCTCCCTGTAGATGGTCTGACCGCCACTTGTTCAAATTTACACTGGTATTCTCGTCCTTCGAGAAAATCAGCACGGCCGACGACAGCCCCGCTAGGAAATGGAACACTGGACTTCCTTGACTCACTATCCAAATCAGCTTTGTCCCCTGGCATTGACATTAACGCCACGGAAATTAACTTATCTGAATGGCTACTTAAATCCAGTAACAAGCACCTTTAACTGACCTCTTGCAGAAATGGGAAGAGTCTGACAGATGTTTGCTGCATAAAGGAAGATGACCTGCGGTCCTGTTTATTTTTTAATGCCTTTTAGAATCTCTACAATTGCAATAAAGGTGTTTCACATAGCAGGGTGACAGCCTGAGAACCGTAGCCTACCTGCTGCATAGTACATGTTTTAAAATTGCTTTCCTTTGTACATCAGGACTCATAGTTGATGGAAGCTCTTGGAAGCCAAATCATTTTTAAGGATAATAATGATGTGGTAAAATATACTGTGAAATGTGAGCATGGAGGCAGCCAAGTCAGGCTTGTGTCACAGAGACTCGTGAGTGGGGATTCGCCACCAGCCATCGGGTACACAACAAGGTCTTGCAGAGTAGATTCAAAGTTTTTTTTCTGTGGTAGAAATGGCTCAATCGTTCAGAGTAGGCTCAGTTGGATTTTCTTTTCATAGAATCTTTCATGTAAGAATAGTGCCCTTGGTTTGACTTAATGGGTTTGATTGATAAGTGAAGATGCTAGAATTTGCTCAGAGCTTGAGATGAGGGTACTCATGTAGAGTTAAAGCCATTAATGGAAGTAGGGTACTTTGAAAAAATGAATCTTGCAACTCTTTGTAAATTGTTATGATTTTCCCTTTCTAGTATTCTGAAGTCCAACCAATCATTTTGGCCAGTAACAAGCACCCACCCCTTAAAAGAGTTAAACTAGCCCGCCGCGTTGACCCTCAAAGATCGTTCTCCACTGAACTCAAAACTCAGAAATTGGCCTTGTGCTAACTAGAGAGGCAGTGGCGACAGAAGTATTCCCCTGACCAAAAGCTCCTCTATACCACAGCCAGGAAAGAATACAAGAAAAGTATCCTCACTGCCAAGGCCGCCCACTTTTCCACACGCATCTTCAACTCCAATAAAAACTCCAAAGAAATATTCACCATAATTAATGAACTATCCAACCCAGATAGAATCCTACTGAAGGCTATGCCCTCCCAGGCACTGTGTAATTCACCTAACTACTACTTTATCGAAAAAATCACCGCTATCAAGGCCAGCATTCCCAAGTACCCATTCACCCCGAATTCTTCTGTCTCACACCATAACAACTGTACTATAAGCTGTTTCCCCAGTATTAGCACTGAGACCTTCCATGATCTCCTAGTGAGAGTCAAATCAGGTGCCCACTACGATTGCTGCCCACCTCACATACTCAAGGACTGTCTTGCAGCTCATCCAGGCACCGCCCTCGCCCTCTTGAACGAGTCACTTTCATCCGGTCAAGTCCCTATGGCTTTCAAGAAAGCCATAGTGGTACCCCTTTTTAAGGTATTAGAGGCTCACATAGCTAAATGCCTATCTAATTTTCTGGAGAAGCTTAAATACCATTGATCCCTATCAGGCAGGGTTTTGGCCGGCCCATTCCACCAAAACTGTCATCCTCGCTGTTCTGGACACTATCCGGGACAACGCTGATAGAAGCTCCCCTCAGGCACTGGTACTGTTGGATCTCTCCGCCGCCTTTGACACGGTCGGCCATACTATTCTGGCTGACCGTGTCAAACTTGCTGGTATTCATGGGGCTGCAGCTCGCTGGCTCACTTCGTTTCTGGAAAATCGCTCCCAGGCCGTTCTCCAAGGGCAATTCCACGCTCCCCCTCGCAAAACTACCTGTGTTGTCCCACAGGGGTCGGCTCTCTCCCCTCACCAGACTATTTTTAAAATTTCAGACTCAGTTGCTTACATTAAGTAGTTCAAGAAGATTATCAACTTTAGAAGTGATATCTGGAAGGGCTATGTTTTGAACACACTAAGGACCCCATTAGGATGGCGGGCGGATTGCCCCGCCCAGCGGGGGCGATCCGCCCGCCATCCTTCCAGCAAAGACCCCCACCATATTAATATGGCTGGGGGTCTGCTGCGGACAGAAAGACTGTCCGCCGCTTTTCTGCCCGGTCGACACCGCCAGCCATATTTGGATGTGGGCTGGAACATGCCTTTCCGTGGCAGCAATGGAGACTGCTTGTGGGGCCCGCTGCGGGCCCCCAGGGACTCCAGGGGGTGGGGGTGCATATGGGGGGTACCATATCTGCACTTCCATGCACAACATGGCAGGCAAAGCGCAGTGCCTGCCATGTTGTGCATGGAAGTGCACGACATGCCTTCCTGGCAGTGTGGCGGGCGGTGCTGAGTGCACCACCTGCCGCAATGTCAGGAATGCAGGATGCGCCCGCCTATGTGGCGGGAGCATCCTAATGTATGCAACGGGACCCCCGCAACAATGGCGGGCGGTTCCATTCCCCGTTAGGATGGCGGGCGGACAAAGTCCGCCCGCCATCCTAATGACCCCCTAAGAATCACTTGCGTACATTCCCCATAACAGGGTATAAAGTTCTGAAGAAATTATTGAAGCATGGCATTGTACCATCAATATTGGAATGCAGGAGGAGGAGCTTCGCGGGCATCCAAGATGGTCGCGTGAGCACAGAGCTCCCCGGACCCGCGCCACCCTTCACAGATATCCTGACTACATCCTGATTTTGAAGACGGGCTTTTGTTCGCACACCCCCGCTGATCTTAATATTCTTTGAAAAATCGAATTCGGACGCTGGGATCCACTTTTACATCGCTGCTAGTTTTTGCGGCCCGCCCCGACATGGACCGGGGGCTCAGTTGCTTGGCAGGCCGGGGAGTAATTGAACAACAACGGCTGAGGGGGTCCCCTTCGGTCGACCCCCTTCTGACTTTCGCTTTCGTTTTCTACTCCCGGCTCGGATTGATGGAAGCGCTGCCCTGATCGATCTTTGGCTGGCCTGGTGTCTCTCCACTGTTTTGTGCTATCCCTGTTGAGTGCCCTGACTCTAGCTTCCTTGACCTTTCTGCACTTTTGGTCTGGTTTTGTTGTCTGTCTGGCCACTCTACGACCGGCCATTTTTACCAGGTCGCGGGGTCCCTTCTCCAATATGGCCACCAGACCTGATCCCGAGAGGCGCAAGCTCAAAACACCTCTCCGTGGGGGTCAGACCCAGACGAACATTATGGACCACTATTCTCAGGTGAAGGGGTCCCCAGGCGGTTCTTGTCGCACTTCAGACGATCCTAAGACTGTCTCAGCGGCGCCTTCGGACATATCCTTACAGGACGTCATGAGCGCCATTACCAACATGCAGGCCTCCATGGGACAGCAGTACGAGGCCCTCGCCTCTAAGATTGACACGATGGCCGTCGACATCACGCTGATTAGAGCGGATTTGGCGAAGACCAATGAGAGGGTCCAGTCATTGGATTTGAAGACTTCCAGTCTTATTACGGATGTCACGGATGCTCAGACTGAAATTGGTAATTTGCGTTCCTCACACGACATGATGGCTCGTCATCTTGAGGATTATGAAAACAGAGCCCGCCGTAATAATGTACTCCTTATCAGTGTCCCTGAGGGTCCCGAGATGCCTGCGGTCGACCTTTTGGTGGAGGATCTGGTCACAAATTATCTTGCTCCCTCCAGACTCAGCAAATTCTTTGCTTTTGAATGCGCCCATCGAGTCCCGGGCGGGAAGGCGAAGTCGGGTGCACTCCCGAGGCCCATTATTGCCAGATTGTTCCACTTTAGGGACCGTGACGCCATCCTTCAAGCCTCGAGGGACAAGGGCCCTGTGAAATTTGAAAACGCCTCCGTGTCCTTTTATCTTGAATGTACGCCGCCTGTTCAGAGGCAACGGCTGGGATTTCAGGGAGTAAAGAGACGGTTGCGGGACTTGGGCCTTAAGTACGCCATGTTGTTCCCGACCAGACTTCGTATTGAATATGGGGAACGTACATTTTTCTTTGATCGCCCGGACAACGTAAGTGACTGGCTTGATTCCCTGCCCGGGAGAGGCGATCGTACTGGGCACCCCGGTGGCGCCGATGGGGGCGTGCCAGAGTGAACATTGCAGCGTGGAACCTGGCGTCTGAACTTTTCTGCTTTTTCAGCTGAGTCTGGACATTGATCCTCTTGTTTTTAAGCCCGTATTAGCCTGGGGGTGGCGGGGGGTGAATGGGGACTCTTCCTCCTCCTGGGTTCTTTGCGTAGATTAGTTTATTGATGGGGCGACAGACACACTGCAAGTTGGGGTGGCTTATGAGTCATACGCAGGGGTGCAGGGTGGGGGGTGTTGTAATGGGTTCAAGTTGGGGGGTGGCGGGGGGTTGGGTGTGTGTTTCCTTTCATTCACGAGGCACTGTATTGTTTTTTTCCTTTGCTCTGGTCAGTGGGTCCTTTGTGGGTTTTGCTCCGCTTAACTCCAGGGGATGGGGGGTGGCGAGTTGAGACTGCTATCCTGGAATGTCAATGGGTTGGGTGACAGGATAAAGCGAGGGATCGTATTGCGGTTCCTTAGGCGTCACTCGCCCGATATTGTTCTTTTGCAGGAAACGCATCTGATAGGTAACGCATGTCAGGCCATGAATAGGCGCGGATATCGTCTGGTGGCTCACTCTGGTTTTACTTCTGGTTCCAGGGGGGCGGGCATTCTTGTCCGGTCCTCTCTCCCTTTTGAAATTGATGAAGTAAAGCTTGATGACAGGGGGCGCTACGCGGCGCTCACTGGTAGATGGGAGGGGAAAACATTGTCCATACTCTCTGTGTATGTCCCCCCGGGCCTACAGGCCTCGACTTTTGCTGATCTCGGCAGGGTTATATTGGGACTTCCTGAGGGCCTCTTGATTCTGGGTGGGGATTTAATTCTGTTGTCTCCGGCACTTCTGATCATCATCCTCCTAGGGATTTACCCAGGGCCCAAATGTGGCTGAGTGACCTGCTTGACACCTTCGGGCTGGTAGACAGCTGGAGATTACTGCACCCCACACAATTGCAGTACACTTTCGACTCCGGGGCCCATGGTAGTCTCTCCAGACTGGATTACTTCTTAATGCCATTGGTCCAATCCTCTTCCATTAGAGAGATTCGTCAGCTCCCTAGGGGTATTTCTGATCATTCCCCCTTGTGGCTTAGTTATAAAGTTGGGGCGGGCAGTGAGGGTAGAGTTGCCCCTATTAATCCCTGGTACTTCCGCAATCCCAAAACCTGCTCTGAACTTGTGAAAGCTATTGATCATTATTTCGACGACAATGTGGGGTCTGTTTCTTCTGCTGTTTCATTGTGGGAGGCTTTTAAGACGGTTGTACGTGGGCAAGCCCTGTCATTGATTGCCGCCGATAAGCGGGCTGCAAATGTGGAACTTGTACGATTGGAATCCGAGTTAACTGCACTTGAAGAGGATCTTGAATCAGGTGTCTCTAGTGAAAAGCTGCACTCCCTTCGTTTGAAACAAGCTGACTACAGGGCTCTTGTGACTGATGCGGCGAGAATGATGTATCGGGAGCAGCAGGGCAGGTTGTATGATGTGGGAGACAAGGCTGGTAAATTGCTTGCGTGGTTGGACAAGAAAGAGAGAATGAATCGTGTTGTTCCGGTGATTGAGAGGCCTGATGGTGAGTGGGTTACTGACCCAGTTGGGATTGTTCAGTGTTTCGTAGACCACTTTGAGACAGTGTACACCTCGGTTTGTGGTAGAGATGAGGAGGACTCTCGTTTGCTGTTGCGAGATATCGCCTTGCCCTGCCTCTCTGACGCTGACAGGGATCTCATGGAGGCTCCGCTAACAGTGGACAAAGTCGCTGTGGCTATACGTTCCCTTCGCTCTGGCAAGGCCATGGGCCCCAATGGCTTGCCCATCGAACTATACAAGCTGCCACCCGACAAATTGGCACCCTTCTTAAGGGAAATGTTCCTTGAGGCTTTGGAGTCTGGTTCCTTCCCCGCTGATCAACGACTTGCTACCATTGTAGTTATCCATAAGGAGGGTAAGCCGCGGGATCGTTGTACTTCGTACAGACCCATTTCTTTGCTCAATGCTGAACCCAAGATTTTGGCTAAATTATTGGCTAATCGCTTGATTACTGTGATCGGAGATTTGATCCATCTAGATCAATCCGGTTTTATCCCGCACCGCAACACTGCTCTGAATCTTCGCAGACTCCATGGAGTTCTCGCGAGAG
Source organism: Lissotriton helveticus (assembly GCF_964261635.1). Taxonomy (NCBI): domain Eukaryota; kingdom Metazoa; phylum Chordata; class Amphibia; order Caudata; family Salamandridae; genus Lissotriton; species Lissotriton helveticus. The sequence goes on from NC_136062.1 coordinate 81,539,820, forward strand.
CTGGGACACTCACTGAACCGGCCATTTTGGCTTCCCTTGACGCTACCATGGCCTTCGACACAATTGAGTGGCCCTACCTTTGGGCGGCCCTCTCGAAGTTTGGGTTTGGGCCGGGTTTCATTGCCTGGGTGAAACTCCTTTACGAGAGGCCCCTGGCTCAGGTGGTAGTTAATGGGAAAGTGTCTTGTGTTTTCACACTTGGGCGTGGTACCCGGCAGGGATGCCCGCTGTCTCCATTGCTTTTCGCCATTGCTCTGGAACCTTTGGCGGAGTGGCTCCGTTGGGAGCCTTCAATGCAGGGTATTCGGTGGACTCCCGAATTTGAGGATCGTATCTCGCTGTACGCGGATGACATCCTTCTCTATCTCACCTCCCCTCGCAAATCCTTGAATGTCCTTTTCGATGTTCTGACCTCCTTCGGGAAGAACTCTGGTCTCATTATTAATTGGGCTAAATCCTACGTCTACATTTTGGCGGGAGATCTCCCTCCACTGCCTCGTAGATTTCTGATTCAAGTTGCTGAGACCGGTTTTACGTACCTGGAGATCTACGTCTCCTTGGACCCTTCCATGCAATATGAGCGTAATTTGCTACCCCCCCTTGGCTGGCGTAGGTTGCCGCTATCGCCACTCGGTAGAGCGGCGCTTTTTAAAATGATGTCGCTGCCCCGATTTTTATACGCACTTCAGAACTCCTTTGACCCGATTGCCTCGGGTTATTTTCGTGAAGTGGAGAGCCTGCAGAGACGACTGGTCTAAAATGGGCGTGCCCTTATCGCTCTCTCTAAACTCACGCTTCCGTGGTATGACGGCGGTATCGCCCTCCCGGATATCAGGCGTTATTACTGGGCTTCTCAGTTGAGTGCGATCAATCATGCGACCTACGCTCCAGGCCCTGCCCCGGCTTTCTCCATGGATAAATTTCTTTTGCCTGGAGGGACCTTCAACAGAGCGTTGTACTCCAGGGGACTCTGTGGAACACTGACCGGTCCCACTAAAATTGCTGTGAGGGTGTGGCAGGAGGCGAATGCGGCATTGGGTTGGTGTGGCAGATTTACCCGGGCGACCCCTTTGTATGATTCCGAATGTCTGGGACATCTGTGGAGAACGAAAGGCTTCGACAAATGGGATATGATTGGTATAAGCAAAGTGGGTGACCTGTGGACGAAGGGTACCGTCAAGTCCTTTGATGTGTTGAAAGTGGAGTACGAGCTTGGTGACACGGAATTCTTCAGGTATGCCCAGGTCCGTCACGCTCTATTGTCTGTATTCGCTGTGGGGGATGATATTCCTGAATCCTCCCCCCTGGAGGCCCGCATTCTGGATGGTCATGTGCCCGACAGCACGATATCACTGATCTACAAGAAGCTCATTATTAATAGAGCTGATTTGCTGGCGCGCCTTAGGGCTTCGTGGAGCGCTGACGGATTAGAACTGAATGACGAGGACTGGCAATCTGCTTTGTCCTCGCCTAAGGAAGTTGCTATTCCTGCTCACCTTAGGTTCGTCCAGCTTAAGATACTCCTTCGTGTGTATGGTACTGGTCCGAGTCTGGTTCGTATGGGTTATTCTTTGGAAGGGTTGTGTAAGCGTGGCTGTGGAATGTCTGGCACCTTCCTCCACATATTATGGGAATGCCCGGAGGTGGTTGAATTTTGGTCCCGAATACATGTGGTGATGGGTGATGTCACGGGTGTGTCGCTGCTTCCCGAGGCCAGGCACTGTTTGCTGAATGTCTGGGAACCCAATGACTACAGCACCGCACAGGTCAACTGGGCGACCCTTGGTAATATGGTCGCGAAAAGGGACATTGCTCAGCTTTGGGGATCTCACAGACTGCCCACTATATCCGGATGGAAAGAGAACATGGACTGGTGCATGTTCCGGGAGAAGACTGTGTACCTTTCCCGGGGCCGGCCCAGAAAATGGGGTAGGATATGGTCCCAATGGAACGCTTATTGTGGGAATATATGTACTCCTCCACAAGAGGTACACCCTGACGTTTCCACCTCCCCCTAATTGACATTCAGCTTTCATTCATTGATAACGTATTTGCTTGTTTCCTTGCCCACCCCTCCTTCCCCACGATTATTGAACGCACTGTATGTACTTTCTACTGGAGCTTTGCCTGCATGGACACGTGATCATGTTTCACTGTATTCTTGCCTTGTGAGTTTTGTTATTTTGTACGTTTGTTTGTTTTCAATAAAAATTTATAAAAAAAAAAATGTTGGAATGCAATATTTGAGGTTCAGGGTCCCATGTGAATTTAACAGTATAGCTATTTTAGTTTTGCAAATTTGTATTATTAATAGCCTGCTCAGTTTTTCAATCCATTTATTGACGTGTACATTTGTTGAAAGTTTGACTATTGGCTTATTGATATGTAAGTTCATTTTGTTTCTACTTAATCAGATTTAGTCACTCATTGTGTACATTAGGGACACATGCACTAATCTTGAAATGCTGAAGACATTTAACTCTTTTATTCAATTCCATAAAATTCCCAATCCTAGCTCCTTTATTTTAGGTGCACATTTACATGAAAACATCCATGACATAAAATGTAAAGAAATCCCAAACTACCTCCAGCGAAAACGAGAAGTTATTAGACTACTGGAATTCAGTGCAATAATTTCAAACAGGACACATATCGGCCCAGTGACAGCAGCTAGGAATTATTAAGCTGTCAATCAAGTTGTAAAATTGCTAAAACCCTGCAAAAATTGGTATTGCTGAAACACAAAAGTCTACTTTTAGTGAGAGAATTCTCTTGTAAGATTGTTTTCCAATACAATTCTTCCCAAAAATATTTGGGAAAGTTTTTCACTCACAGGCAAAGTGTAGTAAAGTTTAGAAGATATGTTCATGAATTGTGAAAACTTGAGACAGTGAAGTTAAAATATTGATTTTGGAACACAAAGATGATGATCTTCTACATGCTTTATAATAGTGATACTGTGGAAGGATTTGGAATTGAGGAGAATCTCAAGTGTTGTAAATCTCCTTTGAAAGAGTCTTGAGATTTAACAATTTTTTTATGCACAGTAAACTATGTAATAAAAATACAGTTTCCAAAAGTCCCTGATGATTTAGTGTGCATTTGCTGTGTTTTCCTATCTATCATTGATTGGTTTAATTTCTGTGAATCAATTAGTTGATGGTAGTATTCACCAAGACAAATTATATTTAAAACCATACCACAGAAATTCATAATTCTCCTGACATTATAGATTTGACAGCTGGGGAAATTGTTGGAGCGCAGTCTAACTTGTGTGGCAATGTTTTTGGAGGTAAAAAAGAAATGCTGTAATTACCTTTTCCACATTTTTCTGCTACGGAGTTTCAGTGAGCGCGGCTCAAGTATGGCAAGCTCAATTTGCAACCAATATAGAATTTTACCCAACTACCTATCCACTAATAGCATGCTTCATAAAATGCTGATTCGAAGTGGGTCATAATCCAAACTACCTCATGAATATTATTGAGGTAGGTTGCATATTGCAACTCACTCCAACTGGAGGACAAGACAGGGATGGTGAGCTGCCAGGCGCAGCAGACTGTGGAAAAGTAAATTTTGCCATGTTCTGTGTCCCTACGTGTTCCCCATCCTATGTTGTATGTGCATGATTAATATGCATATGTATTCCCCATGATCGATTAAAGACGCAATTACAGTTGTGTCCATCTCTAATATGCCAGTTTCCAGTTCTCGTGAAAGCTACGAGTATTAGGCCTATGTAAAAGTTACGTTGCCACGTTTCTCAGTGTGCACGTTATTTCATTGTAAAGTCCCCGTTTCTAGGCCTCAAAAGGGCCCGGACACCAGATTCAGCTCCTGTCTCCTGAGCCCTCGCTGAGGAGCGATACAGCCCCCACCTGTGTTCCTGACCCTTCACTTACTTCCTGCCTCACAGTGCCCGGCTCGGCCTGGCTCTGCCTGCCAGTCTGCCAAGAGTATGTTATGATTCTAGTTATCAGTCCAGCCCTCCTTCTCTGCATTCCTAAGCTACTGAATCGCATCAATAGTTTCCGTCATCGTCTAGCCTTTACGTCTCCATGTAAGAGAAATACTGTATTAATGGTCATTTAATATTCCTCAACACGCATTACATGTAGAATAATGCATGCACCAGTCTTAGAATCTGTTAGCCTTTACCTCGATAACTTTTGGATTCTATCAACATGTTCTCTAAACATCAGATACTAGATAGTGTTTAGGTACATGTCGCCCTGACTCTCCAGACTTCAGTCTCTGCTCCTAGCGCAGAAGTCATAGCCCCCAGCTTCTCCTAGTAACACGTCATTGTCAGTTTACGCGCACCACTAGGTTAGAGGTCCCGGCTCCTCAGGTAGCCCCCTCCATGTTTCCGCCCCATTTTATGACATATTCTGTTACGTTTACATCACATGTCTATGTTCACGCCTCTTGTTACACCTACTTTCACCCTTATCTTTCGCGACTGCTATTGACCCCACCCACTGCTCCGCCTATCGTATGTATTGTAATGCAACTGTTTTAGTATATATGCTTGTGCACTGTTATTAAATGTTACGCCGATTCCGATCCTGCCCCCGGCAGCGCTGCCATCCTAGTCCTGTGCAGGTTGTCCTGTTCCTGTCCTTATGCTGTATTAAACCTGCAAACTCCTACTACCTCGAATCTTGACTCTTATTTATTGAGCTATCTGTTATTACTATATCCAGTCAAAAATAGATCCGGTATTATTTATTTATATACCACATAATGGCGCCCGAATAGGGACCTGCCCTTTCCCCTCGCGCCGGTGAAGCCACGTATGCCCCCTGACCCTCTGCAGCCGTGACGGAACTCTTCTGCGCACCGGCAGATATTTCTGCTTCAAGTATCCCTCAGGCCCACGGAGGAGACGGAGGTTGCGGTCCAGCATCCAGACGAGGCGGTGGAGGAACGCGGCGAGTCCCGACCAGAGCCCAAGCCGAGAGTCCAAGGTCCGAGGTATCCGGAGGCCCACCCGTAACTGAAGTCCGAAGTTCGTCCGTCCGGCGTCGAAGCAGTCCAGTCCAGTCCGAGGCCTTCCGTTCTTGCTGCCCGGTGAGTACCGTTGCTGGGGTAGTATCTAGACAGGGTCAATCTAATTGACTCTGGTCCGTGGGTTTGGTGGTACACAGACCCAATACGAAGTGTCCACTCCGGTGGATGCGGGTCCTGACGTGTCTCTTTATGAGACCGGTAAGTTCGTACTGTTTTAGCAGTGCATCTAGTTTCTGTTCTAGTCCGTTCTGTTCTCGAGAAATTCATGTATTCTGTTTTCAGTATTCCAGGTAGTATTCTGTCCGAACTGTTATTTTAAATGTCATTCATGTATTTCAATGTCGTGGTATGAAAGTGGTGTAATTATCGTGTTCATTGTGTATTGTATTGTGTCTAGATTACAGTCCAGTCATGCCTTTGTTTTCCAAACTACGTCAGTTAAAAACTAGAAAAGGTCTGTTAGAAGAAGCAGTTCCTGTCCCGCCTAGGGACAGTCCAGGTCATTTTATGTATCAGAAGCATGGCATAAGTGCCATATTATATCTAGATTTATGGGTGGAGTACACCAAACAGTTAGAAGAAAAGTACAGATGGCCCGTATCAGGTACGTGGGATGCCGAGTGCATCATGCGAGTAGAAGAAGCATTATGGAAAAAGAAAGCCAGACAGTCACAGAAAGATGCCATCGAGTTATGGCGCAAAGAATCTCATAAGAGAACCGAAAAAGAAATCAGAAAGTCAGAATTAAGTAGAGAATCCATAGAAAGAGCCCAAGAAAGGGAATTAATCGAGATAGGTGAGCGAGTTAAAACCGAACAGTCAGACAGACAGAGGAATGCCCTCATTAAGGGTATGTATCCTCTTCTTGCCGAGGGCTTGCCAAAAGCAACCCCGGAGGCATCCAGTAATTTTCCGCCACCATTAGTTCCGACCAAGCTACGTCACAAACCGACCGCAGCTGATATTTTTCTCTCGTCCTATTTGGACGACACAGTCCCAGAATATGCAAATCCTGTTCCACCAGCTCCTGTAAATAATGTAAATCCTGCTCCTCCAGTCACCAGGGCACCTGTTGCGGTACCTGCTACGGTACCCCCGGTCCAGCCCACATTACAATTTCCCGCCGCGCCAGCACGAAGAGTATCAGTCGACGATTCTAGTTTAGGGGCCGCAGGAGGAGGTCCTCCTGGTACCCCGCCACCACACCAACGTGTAACGTTAGTCGAGTTACATGAACGTGCGTTACAGCGTACGCCCAAATATAAGTCCGTTGCAGAAATCTGACGAGCTCTTACTGAATGCCGCTATGATCCAGTCACAGGCGATGATAGTACGGTTATATATTCCATACGTGTGAGACGGGTGACCGGGTATTTGGACACCCTACCGGATATGAAAGAAGATCTAGACAGAATATATCGTTTCATCCGTACAGGGGATGATCCAGAAAGTATTGGCGAAACCATGTCCCAAAGGAAAGCTGAGATCCAGCTCATGATATTAAAGTTTCTGATTAATTGTTTAATAAGGGAACAAGATTACCCGTCCAAAGATCCGACAGAAATGAGAACCCTGACAAGGTGGAGTGATAATATAGCCGAGGGTAAACACAGAACCATCAGTAGTATAGAGAGTATGTACAAGAAAATTCGTAAGGAAATAATCAGGTTACACGAACAACGTAAAACAGCACAAGTAAGTGAGAAAGAGAATGATTCTCCTACCGAAGAGGTAGAGGACGAGAATACCGCCAGAATAGCGTATGTAGGTAGATCTAGATTTCCAGACCGCCATTCACGTTTGGAACACAAGAAAATCTTTCATCATCCAGCACCAGAACAAGGTTCTCTAGAACAAGTATTTCAAGCTACCGATCACATTTTGAAATCACGAATTGGTTATAGTGAGTTAAGTACCATGCATGAACAAGAACTAGCCCGATCAGCAGTCCGATGGACTACTGATTCTACCACTTTTCCAGACGAAATAGTGGCACAAATGTTTCTGAAACTGCCCCCAGCCGAGCAGCGACTGGTGGGTATGTATATGATTCAGCACCTCATCACATTGTATGAGGGTCAACATTCTGATCCAGGTCCGTTACATGATGTCCTGAACGAGTTACTCCAGTATAGATGGAAAGATTTAGGTACCGATTTAATTAGTGTCATTCTAGAACAGCGTCATAAATATAGTATGTTTTTGAACCCGTATTTTGTTCACGTCTCACCTCCAGAAAGTAAACCGTTTTACATAGACAGACAGAATCCGTTACGAGAAGTACACCCAGTCAGGACAGCAGATGGTGAAATGCAACGAGTATTTGTTTACACCCCGATTACAAAGATGGAACTCTTAGAGATGAAGAAATGAATTCCCTGTCACGACAAAGATCCAGCAGGGTTCCACCGAGAGTTAAAGGACATGCTCCGTATGGGAGAATATACGTATCCAGATATTATTAAAATGCTAAAGGTCCTGTTGCCCGCAGGGGTATACGAAAAACTCAAGGAAAAAGAATGGGAGGTGGGAGAGAAAAAGATCGATTGGGCAGTTCTAGAAGCTGAAGATAAGATACGAGTACCAGGTACCGGTCTTGGAGAGAAATGTAAAGAATTACCAGAACTGTTAATACAAGTTTTGCCCAGATTGTTAGCCACTAAAAAGGAAGACTGGGATGCAATCTCAGCCTGTAAACAGAAACAAGACGAAGACACTAGTGATTTTTATTCTAGGTTTGAGAAATGTTTCATTATAAACAGTGGCTTGAAGACGAGTAGCGAGTCATACCCTCATCTTTTTGTTACTAAATTAGTCGAGAATTCAAGTCCACAAGTTAAGAATCGAGTTTTAAAAGTCGAAAGTACATGGCAAGCTAGTACCCCGTCCCAGATGTTACAGATGCTCCAGTACCATCAGAATAGAATCAGAGAAGAGCAAGATCACGAGAGAAAACGTATGAAAGACACGAAAATGAAAGTACTAGTTGCACAATCTGTTCCTCAAGACAGTCAGAAGAGGGGTCCGAATCAAGTCAGTCATCCTGCAGCTCCCGTTAAAGGGACATGTAATTATTGTAAACAGCCAGTTCATTTCATAAACGAGTGTGCAGTTCTGAAACATAATATAGCTACCGGTAAAACTAAAGAAAGACCACGTCCGTCTAGACAAGAACAAGTTTCACAGACTTCTCAGCCACAGAATGCACAACAGACAGTTCCAGCACCGCAGCCTATTGCTGCAACACAGCATGTTACACAGCAGATGTACCAGTATGCTCAGGCAGAGTATCCAGAGTACCAACAGTATTCATGAAACAGCCTAGAGAGGGAGGTAGGCTTGCCTCTCATCGAGATTCCTGTAGATCAAGAAGGTCCCTATATTCATAGTCAAGCATTAGGGAAAGACAGAAAGTTTCTGATTGATACAGGGGCAAGTAGGACTACCATAAGTCACGCCGAGGTTCCAGGGGCTCCGCTCTCAGGCTCTAGAAATGTTTCCCTTGGATTTTCAGGAAAGCCTATTGTAAACGAGATATCTAAGCCAGTTACTCTAGACGTAGGTCCATTGTCCCGTACTACTGATCTATTACTTACGAAGTCATGTCCAGAAAATCTGTTAGGCATTAAGACACTGAAAGAATTAGGTGCAGTTATTTGCTGTTCCCCAGAGGGAATACGTTTGTTTTTACGTGACTTCAAGGGTCACTATGTATTACGAGATTTTGATCCAAGATTGTCAAATGTTCCGCAGCATCTATGGGCGCAAGGTCCAACTGATGTTGGTTTCATGCAAATCACACCCCATCGTGTGACTCTCAAACCAGGTGTAGTATTACCACGAATCAGACAGTACAGATTGCCACCTGAGGCTGTAGCAACCTTATCCAAAATAATTGACGAGCTCATTGCTCAAGGAGTAGTTGTAGAGACTGACTCCAATGTATGTAATTCTCCGATCATTCCAGTCATGAAACGTACTGATCCAAATGCACCCCCAGTATATCGATTAGTGATTGACCTTCGAGAACTCAACAAATGTATTATTCCCCAGTACCCAGTTGTTCCAGATATTTCATCCCTGTTGACAGCCATTGATTCTGAGGCAATATTCTTTACCGTAATTGACCTCAAGAACGCGTTTTTCAGTGTCCCCATTCATCCAGACAGCCAGTACCTTTTCGGTTTTTGTTTAAATGGAAGGAGCTATAAATTCACACGAGCTCCTCAAGGTTTTACAGAAAGTCCTTGCATTTACAGTCAAGCACTTAAGAGACAACTAGACAACATTTACATGCCAGCTGACACTGCCCTGCTCCAGTATGTCGATGATCTACTGATTACAGCCCGTTCTGAACGTGCTTGCGAGCGAGCATCACTTACAGTCTTGTATTTCCTAGCCGAGATGGGGCACAAGGTGTCCCCTTCGAAGCTTCAATTCTGTGTCCAGCAAGTGATCTACTTAGGCCACTTACTGTCCAAGTGGGGTAGGCAGTTGACACCAGACCGTATCCAGTTAATAGCGAGTCTTCCTCAGCCCAAGACACAGAAGGAGGTACGTGCTTTTATCGGCCTTACTTCTTATTGCAGACAATGGATTCCTCAGTATGCATTTCTAGCTAAGCCACTGATACAGTTAACGACACAGGAGGCAGCCGTATCGACTGTCCTCCCTTGGACATCTGAACATACTCTTAGTTTCAATGAGCTAAAGAAAGCTCTATGCCAAGCTCCTGTTCTAGCTACACCGAACTACAGTAAGCCTTTTACACTTTTTGTTACAGAACGTGATGGTACAGCATTATCTGTTCTCACACAAGATCAAGCAGGACAATACAAGCCCTGTGCTTATTTTTCGAGCACATTAGATCCTGTAGCCCAGGCTTTGCCTGCGTGCCTCAAGTCAGTTGCAGCCACAGCACTAGCTATCAGACAAAGTGATTCCATAGTATTAGGACACTCTCTGACAGTACAAGTTCCACACTCCGTGGAAGTTCTTTTAAACCGAACACAGACTCAGCACTTGACAATTGCACGTTTGACAGGTTATGAACTGACACTGTTCCAGCCACACATAGAAATCAGACGCTGCAACGTTCTAAATCCTGCTACACTGTTACCGTCAGTTAATCCGAATCCTGCCACACACGACTGTGTGGAAGTAGTTAATACTATGACTAAGCCAAGACAAGATCTGACAGACATTCCATTACCAGATCCTGACCTGACACTTTATGTGGATGGTTCATGTATGAGAACAAGTACAGGAGAACTAGTAGCCGCGTATGCAGTGACTACTGACACTGAAGTTATAGAAACACACCGTATTGACACCCTGTCTGCTCAAGCAGCAGAGTTAGTTGCTCTGACCCAAGCCTGCATACACGCCAAGAACCTGAAAGTTAACATATATACAGATTCACGCTACGCATTTGGAGTCGTACACGACTTTGGAGTGCTCTGGCAGGAGAGAGGTTTCATGACTTCTCATGGAACCAAGATTCAGCATGGTCTCCTTATTCAAGCTCTGTTAGATGCTATACACTTACCGACATCCATTGCCATCATGAAATGCAAAGCACACACGAAAGTTACAGACATTATTTCTCAAGGTAATGATCTAGCAGATCGAACAGCCAAGCTTACAGCACAGACTCCAGCCATGTCAGTTAATCCGATACCGACACATACTCCAGAACAGACTACTTGTATGACAGTTAAGGACCCCACTCAAGATGTCATAGATATCCAGTTACATGCTACTCCCGATGAAATCAAGAAATGGTCCGAACAAGGAGGGGTCCAGACAGATCAGGGATGGGTAATGAAGGGAAAAGCCACATGGTTTCTCCCCGACTCTATGGTTCAAGTCATTATCAATACCGCACATAGTCCAGCACACTTAGGAGAAAAAGCTATGTTAGACAGTATCCAGAACATTTGGTTCAACAAGCATTTACGAGCTGCAGCCAAGCAGAAAGTCCGTACCTGTATGATATGTTGCCAGTTCAATCCAGGTAAAAGTGTTCCGGTGGAACAAGGTGGATTCCAGCCCCCTGACCACCCTTTTGAAGTCCTCCAGATGGATTATATTCAGATGGAGCGATGTCGAGGTTTCAAGTATGTCCTTGTAGTTGTATGCGCTTTGTCCAGGTGGACAGAAGCATATCCAGTCCCAGATTACACAGCCGCGACCACTGCCAAGCAGTTGGTTCGTGACTTCTTCCCCCGCTATGGACTCCCAAGGGTCGTATATTCTGATAACGGCCAGCCATTCTCATCTGAGCTGATGAAACACGTTTCCCTGTTGTTAGGATACCAGTGGAAGTTCCATTGTGTACGCCATCCAGAAGCAGCCGGTCTCGTAGAGAGACATAACCAGACCCTGAAAATCCGCATTGCCAAAGTCTGTAAAGAGAAAGGTGTGGACTGGCTAGTAGCTCTGCCAGTCGCTCTGTTTTATATGCGCATGGTCGCACATTCCAGATCAGGTCTGTCTCCCTATGAGGTCGTATTTGGCCGCCCCCCCAATATGTGGGGTACACCTAGACCCCGAAGTATTACAGATGTTTCAAGTAATATGCTGACAGATTACCTAGCTTCCTTGATGTCTGCCCTACACTCTTGTCGTTCACAGGTTGCCGCCGCATTTCCAGACAATACCGAGGTGGCACCGCATGAAATCGTTCCCGGAAGTCTGGTTCTTGTAAGGAACTTTGATCGTTCAAGTCCGCTGGAGCCCCGCTGGAAGGAGCCAAAGCAGGTCCTCCTGGCCACCCGTACTGCCGTCAAGCTGGAAGGCAGGAAGGGGTGGGTCCATCTGTCTCACGTAAAGAAATTTTATGGACTAAAGACTGTTTCCAAGAACATTTCCGAGGATTTTAAAGACTGCCAAAGTACTATTCTCAAGGACTGTCCCGCAAAAGACAATGATACAAAACCCTCCCTGTTAGAGAAAACTCCGCAACAGGAGTATAAGTCGAAATTAAGGTCTAGTAAAATAAGTCAGCCAGTTTGATTGTCTAAGTCCTCCCCTAGGTGAAACGGTTAGACCGGTTTCTGACATGTATAAAACAGACCCCCATAGAGAGAGAGTTAGTGAGAACTCTAAAAGTTGCATTATTATTTTATGTTTCCTGCTATATCTCAGCCTTATGATTACCTGCACGAGTTATGCATTTTATTTATGTTTTCCAATTTCTCATGTAAATAAGACTTCTAATACTACAGTAGAGCATACGTTTAGTGATCTGCCTCCTCATGAACTCTCTTATCGTCTTGCTATGCGAAATAATTCCTTTATCCGCATGTTACATTATTCACACCAGACCAGCAATGCCACTAATTGTTGGGTGTGTGGTCGACTCCCCCCTTTCCAGACACCAAAGGGAGTTCTGCCACTATTTCCTTATCCATTTTCACATACTGGTTCGTGTGGAGCATGGTCCACGTTAACGTCATCTTCAACTGATATGTCCTTCCTGAACAGTACATGTTTTCCAGGCAAGCAAGGTCTTCCCCACAGAACAGGGTTAGATCTAGAAAATGAGGTTTATAATTTGGGTAATTATTCTTCGAATTTTATGGTCTTGAATGTTCATTCTGATACTACTCCAGTCTTACCTGCTATGTCAGTACTACCAGTCAAAGGCGAATTATGTGTCAGAAATAATGGTTCCGTACATGTAGGACATAGTGATTGTACTACTATTGTCAAGTATAGTGACAGCAGGAAATCTATTTTCAAAGCTTCACGTCATTCTTATTTTGTTTGTGGTCAGACCGCATATGTTCGTCTGCCCCTCGATTGGGAGGGAACCTGTTACATTGCATTCCTTCTGCCACCAGTTTTTCTAGCCCCACCTGACTATCATAGGAATTCCCACCTAGTACATACTAGACACAAGAGAGACCTCCCGATTGTCGATTATACTGAAACTGCTCTAGAACAATACATAGATATCAATAAAGGTGCCTTCCCCTACTTAGGTACTGTCGTGAATAGTAAATTGATACGTAGATTGACCAGAACACTTGAAGCAGTAGTGATTGAGACTACCTCTGCTCTAGGTAACTTAACCGAAGAGCAATCTTTTATGAGAATTGTCGTGCTCCAGAATCGTCTCGTCCTTGACATCATACTGGCCGATAGGGGCGGGGCATGTAGAGTCATCGGATCTAGTTGCTGCATTTTCATTCCTAATAACGCGCCGTCCGTTTATTCAGCTATAACCAGACTGCATAAAATTGCCCATCTGTTACACCAAAATCCAGGCACCTGGACATGGTCCGGTTGGTTCTGGAGTATAATTTCTGCCTGGGGATGGACAGTGTTGTCCTTTCTAGGTATTGCAGTAGCGATCATATTCAGTTGCTGCCTCTGTATACAATGTGGCCCTGCGATTTGCGGCATTTGTGCTACCTCTTGTATTCCTAGTCCCAAGTCCCGTTCTAAATCCAGTTCCAAGAAAATTCGAGACGAGCAAATGATACTATATGAAATGATAGATGGTATCATGAATATTGATGTTTCCTGATGGAAACGTAGGGCACAAGGAGGGAATGTGGAAAAGTAAATTTTGCCATGTTCTGTGTCCCTACGTGTTCCCCATCCTATGTTGTATGTGCATGATTAATATGCATATGTATTCCCCATGATCGATTAAAGACGCAATTACAGTTGTGTCCATCTCTAATATGCCAGTTTCCAGTTCTCGTGAAAGCTACGAGTATTAGGCCTATGTAAAAGTTACGTTGCCACGTTTCTCAGTGTGCACGTTATTTCATTGTAAAGTCCCCGTTTCTAGGCCTCAAAAGGGCCCGGACACCAGATTCAGCTCCTGTCTCCTGAGCCCTCGCTGAGGAGCGATACAGCCCCCACCTGTGTTCCTGACCCTTCACTTACTTCCTGCCTCACAGTGCCCGGCTCGGCCTGGCTCTGCCTGCCAGTCTGCCAAGAGTATGTTATGATTCTAGTTATCAGTCCAGCCCTCCTTCTCTGCATTCCTAAGCTACTGAATCGCATCAATAGTTTCCGTCATCGTCTAGCCTTTACGTCTCCATGTAAGAGAAATACTGTATTAATGGTCATTTAATATTCCTCAACACGCATTACATGTAGAATAATGCATGCACCAGTCTTAGAATCTGTTAGCCTTTACCCCGATAACTTTTGGATTCTATCAACATGTTCTCTAAACATCAGATACTAGATAGTGTTTAGGTACATGTCGCCCTGACTCTCCAGACTTCAGTCTCTGCTCCTAGCGCAGAAGTCATAGCCCCCAGCTTCTCCTAGTAACACGTCATTGTCAGTTTACGCGCACCACTAGGTTAGAGGTCCCGGCTCCTCAGGTAGCCCCCTCCATGTTTCCGCCCCATTTTATGACATATTCTGTTACGTTTACATCACATGTCTATGTTCACGCCTCTTGTTACACCTACTTTCACCCTTATCTTTCGCGACTGCTATTGACCCCACCCACTGCTCCGCCTATCGTATGTATTGTAATGCAACTGTTTTAGTATATATGCTTGTGCACTGTTATTAAATGTTACGCCGATTCCGATCCTGCCCCCGGCAGCGCTGCCATCCTAGTCCTGTGCAGGTTGTCCTGTTCCTGTCCTTATGCTGTATTAAACCTGCAAACTCCTACTACCTCGAATCTTGACTCTTATTTATTGAGCTATCTGTTATTACTATATCCAGTCAAAAATAGATCCGGTATTATTTATTTATATACCACAAGACCACCATGTCTGTGATCATACTTAAACAAAGTTAACTTTAAAAGGAGAAGGGGTCCCAAACACACACCTTCAATTTTACGGATAGCTTACCCTGCCAACACAGTAATCTTTAACTTTTTAACATTTTTGGAGTAGATTATAGTCACAAAACATTAATATATCACATAGCAATTCAGCATTCGGAAGGCATGCTCGTAACCTGCCCCTACCAAATGCTGAATCAGCACAGGGTCACAATCCAATTTTAGGAGTAAGTAACGGTTACCTCACTCCAAAAGCAAGATAGGCATGTAGGAAAAAGAATTCTGTGGTTGCAAACTCTGGATCGGAGTATTTGCAACCATAAAAATGGTTTAAACATCTGTATCTTAGTTGTAATTTCATCTCTCAGATTCCTTCTCTTTCTTTGATTAATTACTAAGTAATCCGTTATGCCTCTTGTTAAGTAATTGCTTAAAAGGCCCCCCACCAAACATCCTGTTTCACCGTAACAACCAATTAATGTACCGTTGATCTGGTCGAGCAGGGCGGGAGGGAGACAATATTTATTCAAAGCAAGAGGAGGACTCGAGTAATGCAAGTATTAATCAAGAAAATTATGTTTTAGTGAATTCTGGGATTAAACAGGAGTTGCTTCTAGCAAAGTTTGCTACTTGAATGGGAGTATTTTGCTAGTTGGCTGTCCAGTGACAACATTTCCCTTTTAGCTTCAATGAGGCTTAGGTATGTTTCTCTTATCCAGTAGTATATTTGGCCTGCTACTTATTTTGTACTGGTTACTTGGTTCCTTTTCCAAGAACAGTTGAATATGCATATCGTCTGTGTACAACTAGAAAGTCAGCGGGTCATGTTTCATCATATGAACTAATAGATGCATGTTGAGGTTGAGCAAAAAGGAGGTTAATGCATGACCCCTGCGGCACACCATCAGGGTTATGACTCACCGATTCAACATCCCCACCTTAGCCTTCTCAATAAAAACTTGGATTTAACCCAGGGAGATTCCTGAGATTCTAGCTCTTTCCTTTCGACTATTTAACAAACTACTGTGGTCTGCTGTGTCATAAACTGCTGTGAAGTCGAGAATGAATTGGGGTGTGCCTTGTGTCCCTCATCCTAATCCTGTAGATTTCATGTTTACCATTCTTGGTTGTGCTTTCTGGGGGATTAAAGCCTGACTGGTAATCCTGGTTAAGAATTTTTTCCTCACTGTACCCCTGGCACTGTCTTGCTCTTTCTTTCTCTAGCCTTTTGATTGGCAAATGGAAGTTTGGAACTGTTCCACAGTATATCTGTGACAGCTCAGGATTTTGTGACAATAGAGGTATTATAGAGTTTTTCAAACTGGAAAGACAAGTCATGTTTGCAATTGATGCATTGTGGACGATCACAGCATCAGGAGCAATAGCTGACAGTGTTTCTTTAAAACAGATCCATAACGTGACAAAGGCCAGTACAAATGAACACAAATGACTGTCTCACAGAACCCTTAATCTCTCTAATTTGATGTCTACTAGAAAAAAAATGGCTAATGCAGATGAATATGTACTTTCTAGCAAGTGCTTTTGGCAGACTGGAATGTCCAGATTACTTACCGGCTATCTTCATTTTCTCCTCTTCCTTCTTGCTTTGATCAATTAATATATGTGCGCTCGCCGTGTTTCCTATACACACCCATTTGTTAACTTGTTGTTCAAAATCCTCCAATCTCAAAATATCCATTTTTTTTGCATCAGTTAAGTCATGCCTATGTGTTGAAGCAGTGCGGTGACTCAAGTGGGTTCTTTCTTTTTAGGTCTCGCCTGAGACAGCGCATGCGCTGTCTCTTCGAGATATTTAGTATGTGGCTTTTAAAAGTGCCACCAGACGCTTTGGCTGACCTCAAACTGGTGGTTACACGCGCGAGCAGCCCCCAGCTTTCAGAACCTGATCGCGACCAAATTCACTTTCATGGGCGGCCGTGTCACTTTTGCTTGTTATGTTTTCAGGTAGCCCTCTTCCTTTTATATATTGAAAACTAAAGGAAACTCGTTGGCCGGCTGAAGTGTGTTTAGGAAATAATTAACTGTATAGCAAGGACAATATATAGGCAGTGTTAGGGTTATTGCATGCACATTAGGGAATGCCCACAAATGCACGTACTCTTGCTTTGACAAACAAAAATGAACTCATACATTCAGAGATACAAGCAACTCACAAAGGTACACCGACACACACAAAGTTAAGCTACCACATAAATACACACATACACATTAACTAACTAACACACACAAGACCAGCACACAGACACTGACGTACAGAGATACTTAGACATCCACGCACACGTTCACGCATTGACAACATTAGCCTCAATGCTCCCTAGGTGCTGAAACTTTTTACGTAAGATGACCGTTTCAAGAATGTATTTTCTTCTCTATCTTAGCGCATAGCCAATCCTTGTCAGTAGAAGTATGACTTCACACCTATGTCGAAGCTCATTGGACGCAAGGAGTGAATGCCTCTATTAAGGCTCTTGATTGGAATTGGACCATAACACAATCTGCTGATACATTTAATTTTGTCTGTGTTTATGGCTATATAGAATTCAGACGCACCATGCTATTTTAAACACCATATCAAAAGAAATTAATCTGTCCAGTGTGTAACATTAACCAACATATGAGGATTTCTACATATTAAGCTGCTTGTACAATTAATCAGCCCAATGTATATACAAACCTGGAAAGTCAGTTCGTACCCTGCTTATTATGCACCATGCACATGCATTTTAATTATTTTAATGCACGTGGTCTGCCCAATCAAAAAAAGCCCATAAAGATTGTGGTAGAAATTCAATTTAATTACAGTTGCACATTAAATATGCTTTTCTAATATCGATAGCTTATGTTTTTAAGTTGATATGTTAATAAATAGGTAGATTTTTCTGTCTTTTTTCCTCTGTCTATGTGATGTTCCATTCATAAGCAGATGAACAAAGATAACGTGGTGCACCGCATACAGCAGAGACGTACTGGCAGCCGGCTAGCTGGGATTTTTACAGATCCTCGTTTCAAATCTAGAGTCTTGTGCTGGCCCGATGCACAGCTGAGCACCTTTTCATGAGTTTACAGTCTCACACTGTGGAAAATAGAATATTGTCGCTATGTATGTCCCATCATACACCCTCTCTTTCACGTCCCGAGCCCATCATGACGGTAACTAGAAAACCCAGGCACATTAACGTAAGGTTGCACGCAAACACATCTCTTCCTCAAACTGCAACTGCACTTTTCCGAGAAACGAGCCCCCGTTGTAACCACCCCTGCTTATGGTCAGACCGATTCCGAGAATAAAACCCTCGTTTGCCAAGACTCATGACCAATTCCGATAAACCAGCTCCTGTTTGCTAAACACACGACACCAGACATCCTGTCATGACCATTTCTCTATTTTCTTATCTAAGGAACCAGCCTATGGTTATTTCTCAACTCTCTGCCTCTGCCGTTACTTCCTCATGATTATGACACAGTTACGTCGCTACTGCCATGATCTCTGTATGATTGCCACATTTTGTAACTGAACATTATTCAAGGGAAGCTCCTTCCTCTTTTTTGTGTATAAATGCCATGTTTTCTGTGATTAAAGTAGAGACCATTCCCGGGCCTCCTTAGGTGACGGAGCTCTCCCTTAACTCGAGTTACTGAATAAAGACCCTGAATTCTACCACCACGGACTCTGCTCTTCATGCTTGACCTTATTGATATTATAGAAATTCCGATCAAGGTAAATTACTAAAATATTTACCACAGTAAATTGGCGCCCGAATAGGGACTTCCCTTTCTCCCCACACGCCGGTGATGCGGACCCGAACCTGTCTCTCCAGACACCGACGGACTTCCAAGTGCACATTGCAGGGTGTTCCTGCATGAACTCCTTCGTGTCGAAGAGGGACCGAGCCGCGGCCTAGCCATCCACACGAGGCGGTGAGGACGACAGCGGATGTCTCGACCCAGAGCCCGAACATTGTGAAGTTGCCGAGTCCGAGGTCTTCAGAACCCCGACAAGCCCCTGATCAAGAGCGCAGCGCAACAAGTCCAGTGACCTGGTTTTCAAGGTCTTCAAGTTCTCTGCACCTTGGTGAGTACTGCTGGGGGTGTATCAAGACGGGTTCTGATCTTTTTCAGAACACGGTCAAGACGGGTTCTGATTTTCAGAACACGGTCAAGACGGGTTCTAGATTTCTAGAAAACGGTATGTTTGTACTCTGATACTCAGGGTATATCAAGTTATCATGTGTAAATTGTTTATCTATTGACGAAAATGCCTTTGTTTTCTAAATTGTGTAAACTGGGTACCCGGAGGGGGTTACTGGAACAACCTGTACCAGTCCCCCCGAAGGATACTCCTGGTTATTTCATGTATACGAAATATGGAATTAGTGCCATCTTGTATTTGGAACTTTGGGAAGGTTACACTAAAGACTTAGAAATTGCGATCAGATGGCCAAAGAGTGGCACATGGGATTTAAATTGTATCATGGCAGTTGAAAAGAAATGTTGGGAAAAGAAAGCAAGACCCTCGATGTTAGAGAGTGTCGAAATATGGCGAAAGGAAGCACATCGAAGGGAACAGAAAGAGCAAGGGAAAGTGGAGAAAGCAAAGAGAATGTCGGAAGAAAGTAGGATGAGAAAGTTACAGGATCAGAATGATGATATTTGTTTTGAACAAAAGAAAAGGGAAGTCTCGGCCTCCGTGACGGGTATATCCCATCCTCTCGCAAAAGACAGAGTCCGATGGTAGTTCAGACCCTAACATCCCCACAGCACCTCCCCGTCCTAAGGTTCCTTCCATGCCCGAAGACTTCATTACCACCTATTTAATGGAACCACCTCCTGCTTATACTAATCAAATAACAAACAGACGAGTAGTTACCCAGACGGAACCCATCCCTGACACCTTGGGTAGTGTTCTACCTATGTTAGAATGTGAGTATGACCTGATTCCAGGGGAGGGTCCACAAGCAAATGTCTCCTGTCGTCTACGGGGAGCTCTAGAAAACATACGAGAGGTACCAAATATTGCAAATTGTCTGAATAAAATTTACGAGGCTCTCAGAACAGGGGAAAATTTAGAAGTCCTATAAGAAGCTATTAAGAATAGAACTATCGCTCATAAAAGGTATCTCTCACGATTCATGATTACCTGTTTCATCCGCATGATCTCAAGTGCTGGGAAAACGGTTCCCGACGACCTACTTCAGCTAGATCAAACAATGGTAGCGGGAAATTATAATAAAATAAAGGAAATAGATCTCTTCATCCCTCTCTTCACCAGTAAGGTTTCCGACTCACACCAGAAAAATGTCCCTACCCAGGAAACAGAGAATGAGGGTACAGATGAAGACAGGGAAGAAGGAACTGCTTTTCACGGGGTGGTATGTTCCCGTATCCCTCGTTCCCAAGGTAGCGGACAACTCAGGAGTAAGACTAAAAAATTGTCAGCCTCCTTAGACAGATTGTTCCAACAAACACAAGAAGCCCTGGATGATTGGATGGACGACGAGCCTCCACTCACCACACAAGAAAAAGAACTCGCTCGATCAAGCGCTCATTGGGTGTCTCAACACTCTATATACGGCCCTGACATAGTTGCTCAAATGTTTTTATCACTCCCTATGACATCTCAAAGACTAGCCAGCATATATATGGTTCAACACCTCATTTCCTTGTACGAAGATACTGGCTACCCGCCCAAAATGTTACGTCCTCTCTTACGGGATTGTCTAGAAGGGAGGTGGGTGGCAAGGATTGAATTCCTCAATATTTTCCTGGATCAGCGACAACGCTATTTCCAATGCTTTTCTGATGTATATGACTCAAATCTCCCTCAGTACGGCCAAGCTCAATTTCCCTTACAAGAAGTACACCCCGTCATAGATTCTGCAGGAAAACTACAACAGACATTTGTCTATACTCCCTTAACAAAATTAGAAATATTAGAGATGAAGAAAATGGTCCCTTCTCATGAAAAAGATCCTACAGGATTCCATAGGGAACTAAAAGATATTCTCCAAATGGGCTTCTTTACTTATAAGGACCTCAATATTCTCCTCAAAGTCCTGCGACCTCAAGGAACATACGACAAGCTAAAAGGAAAAGATTGGGAGGTTGAAGGGGAAAAGGTAGCATGGGCAGATCTAGAGAAAGAAGACACTACTCGTGATCCTGGACACGGCCTGGGACCTCTAGTTCTGGAACTCCCTCGCCTTCTTCCGAAAATACTCTCCCAGTTGTTGACCACTAAAAAGGAAGATTGGGATGCTATCTCTGCATGCAAAAAAAAACAGATGAGGATGTAGGGGACCATTATACAAGATTAGAAAATTTTTCCTTATCAATAGCGGTCTCTCCTCAGGTGGAGACGCCTATAGTAGACTGTTTGTCTCAAAATTCGTAGAAAATGCCTTGCCTATGATCAAAAATAGAGTATTAAAAGTTGAAAGCACTTGGCAAGCTAGTTCCCCTTCACAAGCATCACAGATGCTCCAGTATCATCAGAACGGAATTAGGGACGAACAAGAACAGGAGAAAAGAAGGACAAAAGAAACTAAAATGAAGGTATTGGTAGCGCAGACTAATACAATTCCTCAGACCCATAAGCAAACTCCAGTATCACAAGAAAGGGTTACCTGTAATTATTGCGAGAAGCCTGGTCACTTTGTACGTGACTGTCCAGTCTTACAACACAATATTGCTATTGGAAAGACACAACCTCGCACCTATACCACTCGTCCCTCTGCTCCAACACCAGCTACCCCAGCCGATACTAAGTTAGCCCCCCAACTCTATCAGTATCCGGTGTCGTCCTATCCTGAGTTCCCCACGATTTCATGAGACAGCTAGGAGGAACACGATAGTCGTCCACTGATCCTGGTCCCGGTCGACCAAAAGGGTCCCTATGTACATGCTAAGCTCCTAAGTAAAGAAACAAAATTTCTGATTGACACCGGGGCCAGTAGGACGACAGTACAACACAACGAAGTTCCCAAGGTACCCCTCTCTGGCTCAAATAGGATTTCCTTGTGTTTTTCAGGTACTCCAGTCATCAATAAAGTTTCTGAACCAGTATCACTTCAGGTTGGCCCTCTTACAACTTCCACCGATTTGGTACTTACAAAGTCTTGTCCCGAAAATCTACTTGGCATCCAGACATTAAAGGAACTGGGTGCTGTGATATGCTGTTCCCCGGAAGGGATCCGACTATTCCTCCGAGATTTCAAAGGTCATTACACCACACGAGAATTAGATGTCAGATTACGGGACATTCCTGTTACATTATGGGCTACTGATCCAACAGACGTAGGATTCATGGATATTACACCACACCTAGTCACGTTAAAAGAAGGTGTTGTCCTACCTCGTGTCCACCAATACAAGTTACCTCCAGATGCGGAACAAGCCCTTATTCAGATTATCGATGACTTATTTAAAAAAGGAGTAGTCAGAGAAGTACCTTCCAAAATATGTAACTCGCCAGTTCTGCCAGTCCGAAAGAAAAGTGATGACGGTGCACCACCAGTTTACAGAATTGTGGTTGACTTACGTGAACTCAATAAATGTGTGGTACCACAATACCCTGTGGTCTCAGACATCAGTACTCTGTTAACAGCTATAGATCCTGATGCCACACATTTTACCGTTATTGACCTGAAAAATGCCTTCTTCAGTATACCCATTCACCCAGACAGTCAGTGCCTATTCGGATTCTCCCTACAAGGTCGTAGTTTCTGTTTCACAAGAGCTCCCCAAGGGTATACAGAAAGTCCCAGTATCTACAGTCAGGCACTTAAAAGACAGTTGGACGACATTGTTCTGCCCTCCAATACGACGTTGTTACAATATGTCGATGTAAATATAAATGTAGTTGAGCTTATATAGCGCACAGCTACCCGCAGTGGGTTTCCCGGCGCTTGCTTAGGGAACCCTTCCTGGTATTCCCCTGTGAGATAGCAGGGTATCCACAAGGTGAAAGTCAGGTATCGCGCCGCGAGGGGCCGTTGTGGAGATTAAGCAAGCTATTGCCCAGAGTCGCAGAGTGTGAACCCGTGAGTCGAGGAGGCACCGGGGCGAGAATTATCGAGTCCGTGGAATTTTTAACCCAAGACCCGCCGAGGCGGGAATTGAACCCTGGTCCAGGACCGATCTCAGCTTCCGGGTCTGCTGCCTCTAACCCCTGAGCCACACTTCTCCACACTTGCTGATCACCGCATGTTCCGAGCCAGAATGTGAACAGGCCTCATAAATTGTCCTAATGTTCCTTGCACAACATGGCCACAAAGTGTCACCCTCTAAATTGCAATTGTGTTTACAGCAGGTGGCATACTTAGGACACCTGCTGTCAAAGGAGGGTACGGCACTCACACCTGAAAGAATCCAACTCATTTTTAACATTCCTGTCCCTAAGACACAGAAAGAAGTACGTGCCTTTATTGGCCTCACTTCCTATTGTAGGCAGTGGATTCCCCAGTTCGCCTATTTGGCCATACCCCTGATACAATTAACGATCTCCGATTTTGCCACCTCTTCTTCATTGCCATGGACACCTGATCATACATTCGCTTTTGACACCCTTAAACAAGCATTATGCTCTGCACCCGTCCTAGCTACACCAGATTATGCCAAACCTTTTGTCCTCTTTGTCACGGAACGGGAAGGTACAGCCCTGTCAGTGCTCACACAAACACAGGCAAATAAACATCGCCCCTGTGCTTATTTCTCCAGTACTCTAGACCCTGTTGCACAAGGCTTGCCTGCCTGTTTAAAATCCGTTGCAGCTACGGCTCTGACAATTCGACAAAGTGATTCCATTGTCCTAGGACATCCCCTTGAAGTACAAGTCCCACATGCAGTAGAATTACTTTTGAATAGGACACAGACACAACACTTGACCATAGCTCGTCTCACAGGTTATGAAGTTACATTATTCCAACCCCACATTATCATCAAACAATGCAATATCCTCAACCCAGCTACGTTACTACCCACTGTTCCAGTAGACAACCAAACTCACGACTGCCTAGGGATAGTCGAACTAGTCACAAAGCCCCGGTCTGATCTTGTAGATGTACCTTTAAATGCACCAGAACACACACTGTTCGTAGATGGTTCCTGTATGCGCCTCCAAACAGGCGAACTTTCAGCGGCTTATGCGGTCACTACAGAAAATACAGTCCTTCTGGCAGCTAGAATACACGTGCATTCAGCCAGAGCAGCAGAACTCATAGCTCTCACACAAGCATGTGAATGGTCAAAAGGAAAACGAGTCAATATCTACACCGATTCGCAATACGGGTTCGGGGTAGTCCATAACTTTGGTACTTTATGGAAGGAAAGAGGTTTTCTAACCTCTCATGGAACTAAGATACAACATGGAGATCTTATCCTTCAACTACTAGAATCAATACACAGACCCACAGAAGTTGCTATACTGAAATGCAAAGCACACACAAAGATCATAGACTCTGTCACTAGAGGTAATGCTCTGGCGGATGCCACAGCCAAACACGCTGCTCAGACAGGGACACTGAACACTGAAACTTCCATCAAGACTGTCTATCCAGTTATCGACCCTACCAAAGATGTAGTAGACATCCAAAACCAAGCTACAGAGACCGAAAAGAGAAATGGGAAGAAGAGGGAGGTTCTCACACAGATCAGGGTTGGGTAACAAAAGATAGGTCCAAATGGTTTCTCCCTGACATAATGGTTCCTGTAATCATAGAAACTGCTCACGGTCTTGCACATCTAGGAGACAGAGGGATGTTAGACAGTCTAAATTTGATATGGCATAACAAGCATCTACGTTCAGCGGCTAAACAAAGAGTACGAACCTGTATGATTTGCTGTCAGTTCAATCCAGGGAAGAGTGTCTCAGTTGAACAAGGAGGGTTCCATCCTCCAAATTACCCCTTCGAAGTCCTCCAAATGGACTACATTCAAATGGAAAGATGTCGGGGACATAAGTATGTCCTTGTAGTAGTCTGTACCTTATCCCGGTGGACTGAAGCATACCCCGTCCCCGCCTATGGTGCCCAGATGACAGCTAAACAATTGGTGAGGGAATTTTTTCCTCGATATGGGTTGCCAAGAGTCATATACTCTGACAACGGACAACCATTTTCCTCCAAACTGATGGAGGCTGTTTCCTTACTGTTAGGATACACCTGGAAATTCCACTGTGTCCGACACCCCCAAGCCGCAGGTCTAGTTGAACAACATAATCAGACCCTCAAAACCAAACTAGCCAAAATGTGTGCTGACAAGCAAATAGACTGGGTTACAGCTCTCCTGGTTGCCCTCTTCTACATGCGAATGGTGGCACATTCCCGGACGGGTCTATCGCCCAATGAGATCACATATGGGAGCCCTCCGAATATCTGGGGTGTCCCATCCCCTAAAAAGTTAACTGACATTGATTCTAATGTACTGACAGATTACCTAGCTTCCTTGATGTCTGCACTACGTTCTTGTCGTTCACAGGTGGCTGCAGTCTTTCCAGACAAAACAACGCCCGAGGAACACACCATCCAACCTGGCACTTGGGTCCTGGTGATGAACTTTGATCGCGCCAGTCCCCTGGAAAGAAGGTGGACGTCCCCCAAGCTGGTGCTACTCACGACGAGGACTGCAATCAAGGTTGAAGGACGAAAAGGATGGCTGCACGTCAGCCACTGTAAAAAATTCTTCGGACCAACTCCTACTGACATTGTTGCTAACCCCAAGGACATCGACATCGAGACAACCGACTCTGTTTCACCCCTTCCTGAACTTTCCCCCCAAGAAGAGTACAGATCGCGGCTGCGATCCCATCAGAAACCAGCTAGAGACATTGCATCTGACCTCGACCTACCGGTGGCTATTTAAGTCCAAGACATAGTTTTGGTGAAGCGGTAGCTGGGAAGTGTCAGGTCACGTATGCAAAATTGACTCAGACTAGCTGCCAAAACATGGAGAATACATCTTGTACTAATTTATTACGTAACAAAGTTTCTATCTTCCTACTCTTTATGATTTCTATCGTTTGTATCACGGCTTGCCTAGGTTGGTTCCTTCATCTAGCTTTCCCACCGTCTTCCCCTACGCCTTTGAACAACACAGCTATGCATTCACATGTAGATCTCCCTCCACATCTCGAAAATAGAAGGAAAGAATTCTTCAATAACACATTCATCTCCACGCTCCACCAACATCAAATGGTTATTAACAAAACCAACTGTTGGGTCTGTGGTTTGATGCCACATTCCCTACATGGAGGAATGCCTTTTATCCCTCTCCCTTTTGGCTATGCTGGATCTACCTATGCACTTTCTATGATATTCTCCGCCTCTGTTAGGAACATTCCTGAGACTAAGGCCAAGAACACTAGTACATGGAACGAGATAAAAACAAAGACAGTACGAGCTGTTGAAAAGATGGTGAATTTCACCGCGACGTGGGGACGGGCAGATCAAAATGAAAACACCAGTTATTCCCTTTATAATGACACTACCTCCTTTAGGGAAACGTTTTCAGTCCAAAAGAGACAGACAGAACAGGGAGGATGGGCCGTGCCCCATAAGGGCCTATTCTGTGTAAGAGGAAAAGGTAAGGGTCAGAAAATGGTAGACAGTGAGTGTAACAAGACATACACCCTACCTGACCTAAATTTCCCAACGATGGCCACTGCCCCCAACACCTATTTCATCTGTGGACCTCATGCACGCACTTGGCTACCTCAAGGCTGGTCCGGGAAGTGCTGCATTGCATTTGTCCTCCCCCCTACCTACACCGCCCCAGCAAATTACCATCTAAGTGACCCTCCGACCGTGATTAATAGACGGCGAAGGGGGGTCATAGATGCTGAAGATACAGCGGACCAAGAGGCTGGCGATTTCTTTAAAGGAATCATCCCATTCTGGGGGCCTATGATCAACAGCCGCCACATAAGACAACTGACTTGTGTAGTCCAGGGAGCCATAAACGAAACGGCTGGTGCATTAAGTAGCATCACCGCTGAGATGGTTGCCGACAGACTCATGACGTTACAGAACCGCATGGTTCTAGACATCATATTGGCCAACCGTGGTGGCATATGTGAACTGATCGCGTCCAGCTGCTGTATATTTATTCCAGATAATGCACACTCGCTGTATTCCGCTATTTCTCACCTTCTTATACTTTCCAGAAAACTAGATGCAGACACTGATGCCTGGTCCCTGACGGGTTGGCTCTGGGGCCTCCTGTCCTCATAGGGATGGAAGGCACTTACAGTTATAGGTCTTGCTCTAGCCATTCTATTCACCTGTTGCCTCTGTATTCAGTGCGGCCCAGCACTTTGTAGTTTCTGTATCACTACCTGCATTCCCAGACCCCAAACTAGAAAGAAAAACAAGGAAAAGATTATGTTACAGGAACAAGTGGACAACCTAATGAACACAGAGGTAGATTAAGAAAGACAATGTTAAAAGGGTATATTATGGGACAAGGAGGGAATGTGGAAAATAGAATATTGTCGCTATGTATGTCCCATCATACACCCTCTCTTTCACGTCCCGAGCCCATCATGATGGTAACTAGAAAATCCGGGCACATTAACGTAAGGTTGCACGCAAACACATCTCTTCCTCAAACTGCAACTGCACATTCTCGTGATTAAACCAATTCCGAGAAACGAGACCCCGTTGTAACCACCCCTGCTTATGGTCAGACCGATTCTGAGAAATAAGTCCCCATTTGCCGAGACTCATGACCAATTCCGATAAACCAGCTCCTGTTTGCTAAACACACAACACCAGACATCCTGTCATGACCATTTCTCTATTTTCTTATCTAAGGAACCAGCCTAGGATTATTTCTCAACTCTCTGCCGTTACTTCCTCATGATTATGACACAGTTATGTCGCTATTGCCATGATCTCTGTATGATTGCCACATTTTGTAACTAAACATTATTCAAGGGAAGCTCCTTCCTCTTTTTTTGTGTATAAATGCCATGTTTTCTGTGATTAAAGTAGAGACCATTCCCGAGCCTCTTTAGGTGACAGAGCTCTCCCTTAACTCGAGTTACTGAATAAAGACCCTGAATTCTACCACCACGGACTCTGCTCTTCATGCTTGACCTTATTGATATTATAGAAATTCCGATCAAGGTAAATTATTAAAATATTTACCACAACGCGCATATATATTACGGGATTTCACGAGGCTCTGCATGCGCTACAGACAGAACACCTAGGAAACAGAGGTGTTTCTGACTTGTCCTGTAAGTAAGCCATGCAGCATGTTGGAGAATTTCGGCATTACACATATTTACTATAGGCAGTGCAAGTGCATAAAAACTGGTGGCATACCTGCAGCGGCGCAGGATGTTTATAGCTAAAAACGGCACCCGTCGTAAATTAAAACACCAGGGCTTCTAACGTGTGGAGGGACCGGCCACCCATTTCCAAAAATAAACAAACATTGGCATAGCCAATAGGTCTCGCCTTTAGGACGTTATAAGTGTTTAGTCATGCAACAGTTGATGTTGTTGCACCAAGGATATTGTGCTGGATAACTAAACACTTATAAGGTCCCAAAGGCGAGACCTATTGGCTATGCCAATGCTTGTTTACAAATCCACCTCTGCAAGAGCCTCAGGATTATTTAAACCACTGAGGGCACCAGCGTCACAGGGCGGCAGGATTGTCCAGAGTGGCTACATCACTGGGTATACCTTGCAAGACATTCAGCAATAACCTGATCATGTGCAGTAAGCCGCTTCTGGGTAGGAGAGAGCAGTGCCTTTCCTGGGAAGCATGTAGCTTGAGCTCCAGTGGAGGATACAGGGCTCTTTCAGGTGGCAACATCGGGCAATACCAAATGGCAAGGACTTATTGAGGATTTTTATTACATTTATGGAGGTCTTGATTGGCTAAATCTTCTTCTGGAGTAGTTCTGTGTCCTACTTATCTAATATATATTGCTTGGTCCTGGGGAGCAGGTTGGACTTTATGGGTGAGTCTGCCTCTCTTCCTTTTTCAGCTGTTTGTCAAACATGGATAGAAAAATAAAAGTCATACCCACTCTCCCCCTTCAGATCCAGGTGGTCGGGAAAGTTGAATGTAGATAGAGACATTGAAGATCCTGAGCATTGGCCAATATTTACTGCTGCACAGTTCCAAACAATGACTGAGGAGGAGGTAGCCAAGACTGTGGCTGGTAAACCCAAGAAGGATAAAACATCCAAGATACATAAAGACAAGTCTGTATCCCCATACTCCTCAAGTGAGTCTGCCACGGAGACACAGAGTACTTTCTCGCCCGGGAAGTATATTATGAGTATATTACGGATGCAATTTTTGCACTTTCTTATCCATGTTAGGAAGAATTTGGGATTTGATCCTCCTCCAGTGCAAGAGCATGAGGAGGGATGATTCCTCAATATTCCAGACCTCCTTCATTGGCTCATCCCATGCAGTCTAAGATAAAGGAACTGATTATAGTTAAACAATGGAAAAAGCTGGATCAGACTTTGATTCCTGGATTTCTCCTGAAATCCTACTCTGAAAGATGGGAATAATAAAAGTCTTCAGTCTATAGAAGTGGATTCCATTTTGGCTCCCTTAATTGGAAGATCTTCAAACCAAAAGTTTTCCCAAGCATAGGCAATGGATCACAAGCTCAACAATAGTTAACAAAGGTTCTTTGGAGAAAGCAATTTTTCGCTTACAGCAGCCACTCACATAACATATACATCCAAATCCATGGCAAAGTACTTTGAATATCTTGCAGACACCACTGAGGAGGGAACAGATTGATCGGGGATCCTACTGAAGATAGAACAAGAGAGTCCAAATATATGGCAGATGTGCCGTCAGATATCATTAAAACAGCTTCAGTAGCATCTTGGTCTGCAATTTTGGCCAGATGGAATCTTGGGGTTCATGATTGAAAGGCTGATTTGCTGAGAAGTCATTCTCCTTGAAGATTATTTTCAAAGGCAGAAAACTCTTTGGATTGATGCAATGCTCACAAAGTCCTACAAAGACAAGAAGCACATTTGACTGTAAACGTGTAGTTCCTCAAAATCTTCCAGACCTTGGACTTAGGATTATCGTGAATCTCCCAAAAATTAAGTCAAGTCATACGTGTTTAGAAAAAAAAGAGGTTCCAGCATAAGATGTCTTGAAAGGAACAGGAGTCGACAGGATAAGCAGTGACATCTAAGCATTGGTCCTGACTACTGTCCTATGCCATTCATATCAGACCGAGTGGGGTGAAGAATTAAGGATTTGCACGTTTTTTGGCTCATTTCAATCACAAATCTATGGGTATTGAATATAATCAAGAGAGGCTAACTCATATTTCCTTCAAACTCAGGAGCCATCTGGTCCCCAAAGATCCAGTAAAGAGAGATGCCTTTTGGTCAGTAATTGTGCTTTAGTAGTAAAGGAAACAGTTAATTCAGTTCCTCTGGAGGAAAATAATTAGGGCATGCACTCTTTTCTCATTCGCATATGAAAATCCTTAGGGGAGTTATGGCCCTACCTTGAGGGTAATTTCCAGGGAAAGGGCAATTCATTTTTGAATGGTCATCCTAAAGCAGGTCATAGTACTGGTGTCAAACATGGACTTCCTGTTGACCACAAATTTGCAGGACACATATCTGCATATTCCTATCCACCTGACACATCAAACATTTCTGAGATTTACAGTCGAGGATTTTCATTTTCATTTCCAGTTCATAGTTCTTCCCTTCTGGCTAAAATCGGCTGCTTGAATTTTTATAAAAGTGTTGTCTCCTTTAAAAGCTGTGCTGAGCCAGTATGGAATCTGTATCCACCCCTACCTGTATGATTGCCTAGTACTCCCACCTTCTAAGCAGCTGATAGAGTCTCATGTGAAGAGGGCCTCACAGTTCTGAGAGAACACAGATTTTTAATGCAGCTCAAGAAATTTCAGTTTATACGCTCCAAGGATCAAAATTTCCATCTTCCTTGATTTTGTTTGACAGCGAAAGAGACCACAGCATGGGCCATCGATACCTTCTTTTGTCAGTGGCTGAAAGATATACTGTATGCCTTACCGCCATTTCCTTTAATCCTCAGATGTTTTTGTCACAGTGAGAAGGAAGGGGGCTGATGTTCAGCCTTGCCCCCTCGTCTTAGTTTCATCTACTAATAGTGATGAGGACAGAGAAGGAATTAGTCTTACTGATTGTGATGTCCCCTATAGTATTTCCTCTCCTCCTGGCTGAATCATTGTAAAGCTCAGGTTGACGGCTTGAGTGATTGTGATGTCCCCTATAGTATTTCCTCTCCTCCTGGCTGAATCATTGTAAAGCTCAGGTTGACGGCTTGAGTGATTGATTCAAAGGGCAGTACTGAGGAAAACCGATTTGTCTGATTGAGCAGCTAGTTCTATTCAGGCATCTAGGAGACTTTCAACTCTTTCCTTCTACTCAAAACACTGAGACACTTCCAGGAAATGGTACTCTTCAAAGCAGTTGATTCCACACTCCACAGGACTTGCCCACATTTTGGATCACAGAATTTCTACCCTAAAGGTACAATGCCCAGATGTTTGATCACAGAGTTTCTACCCTAAAGATACAGTGTCTTACAAGCTACCTGCCATAATCTAGAGAATGATTGGGTGTTACAGAAATCAATAAAGGTCTTCTTTTTGTCTTTTTAATTTATTATTATTAGGACATCGGACATAAAAACAGAAGAAAAAAAAATTATAGCAACTTCCTCAGTATGACGGAAGATAAACATAAACTATATCAGATACCCGATTTTTATGTTAAAGCACCACCCTCCCCCACCCCGGTGGATCCTCTTGAGAAAGAGAGAGAAAAGCGAAAAATTGAAACATATGAAAAATGTAACCATTCATCAAATTGACATTGCATCACAATTGATCCATTTAGTTAAAGATCCCCAGATATTTTCTCCTTTCCTTCTAGCATTACTACCCCTTCTCTTAAACACAGAAATCTCCCAATGATACACAAATAATAATTTACTAAACCAAACATGAATTGTCGTTGGTATCGGTTCTAACCAGTCTGTAGCTAAACAGAGCCGCAATACGGCCATTGCGATAAAGACCATTTTACGATCGACCTCCTCCATAGATTGATTAGAGATCCCCAACATAATAGTCTGGGGGGGTCAATGCAATTGGAAAACCCAAAATCTGTCCTAAACGCTGTTTGATTTTGACTTTTAGTTGGGAGAGACTTGGACAGGTGGCAAACATATGCGTACTGTCTGCGGCCTGCAATCCACATCGCGGACAGTTTATCCCAGAGGTCCCCCCCCCACCTATAGATGCGAGCTGGAGTCATATATAAATCACACCAGGGCTTGAAACATTGTACCTGCAGATCTGCAGAAATACAAGCGGTTTGACTATACAAAATTGAATCCACGCACTCTTCCTGCCCTGCTGGAGGGTCGTTTGCCATCTGTTAAAATGTTTAGTTAAATCATCCACTCTTTTCTCATTGACCAGCTTATATAAGGATGAGATTTGATCATATCCAATAGTGAACTTTGGAGCCATATCATGGATCTTTTACATAGAAAATCCCTAACCTGTAAATATTTGAAAAAATATTTATTCTCTATCTCATATCTCTCTTTTATGGCCTCGAAGGACATTATTACAGTATCGGATATGAGATCACCAATACAATGAATCCCTTTGTCCATCCAGTTTTTGAATACTAAGTCTCGAAATATTTCAGGGACGAGGATATTCTTTAAGAAAGGAGAATAAACGTGTAGCCGACCTATTCCAAACATGTTCCTCTCTGTGGTCCAAACCCGATAAGCACTTAATAAGACTTTAATTTTGACCCTTTTAAAATAAGCAAAATCAATGTGACGCAATAGTAGGCCCCTGGCCTCTGACCCATAAATTAACTGATAAATAGATATCTCTGATATATCAGAATTATCCAGCATTCCCCCATTTACCAAATCTCCTATCTGTATCAAGGTAATCGCCCAATAATAGACTTGAAAATTAGGGACCGACCAACCTCCCCTGTCTCTAGAAAGAGTCATAAATCTAAGGGCCCTTCTTGGTCTTTGTCCAGCCCATAAAAACCATGTAAGTAATTGATCCAGTTTCTTAAACCATAGTTTGTTTATCCAGACCGGAATTGCACGAAAACAATATAGAATTTTGGGGAGAAATATCATTTTGATGACATTGCATCTGCCCATCAATGCTAGATGTAAATTGTTGATTCTACGGGCATCTAGGTTGATTTTATGTAGGAGAGGTTTTAAATTAATCTCCACAATCTCCTCTACTTTAGAGCTAATTTCTATACCTAAGTATCTTGCATTAGCAACTATCCGCTGATCAACAAGCCTGACATTATCATTACAAACTATTTGAGTTTTTCTCTCATTTAATTGATATCCGGAAATCTTGCCGTATTGCAGAGTTAGAATATTGATTTGGGCTAAGGCCGACTGAGGGATACTTGTCAGGATAGCCAAATAATCCGCATATCCCAAGATTTTAACATCAGCCCCTCTGGCTTGAATAGGATGAATAGTTTCATTAGCCTGGATCTTCCTGATTAGAGGGTCTATGTAAATAGCCAATAATAACGGGGATCACGGACCATCCTGTCTCGTGCCGCGCATGATGTTAATTACCCCTGACTGTGCTCCTATTATTGTAATGTTGGCGGTTGGATTCTTATACATCCTCTGAATTGCTCCAATAAATCTCTCCCCTATCCCATAAACTCTCAGTGCTTCCCATTAAAAAGGCCAGGAGACCCTATCAAATGCCTTTGCCTGATCCAGCAGGATTAAAGTCATAGGGTCTCCTGTAACCTTAGTGTAATCGAACAGTGTAATTGCACTTCGTATATGGTCAATAGTTTCCCTCCCAGGGACAAAGCTGTGTTGTTGTGGCGATACCATTTTTTAAATTACTAATGAAAATCTATTAGAGAAGATTTTTGAATAAATTTTGATATCAGTGTTGATCAACGCGATATGAACCTGGATCCGACGTCACCTTCCCTTTTTTTTAAAATGTTACTATCTTAGCTGTCCGCAAAGATTCTGGAGGTTTGTCTCTATTCTGAACTAAACTAAACAACTCAAACATAATTGGCATAAGCTGATCTTGAAATATCTTATAAAACTCACAAGGTATATAATCTGGCCCTACCGCCTTCCCTGATGGGAGTGAAGCTATAGCACAGAGTAGTTCATCCAGATTTAAAGGAGCTTCTAACATATGTTACGTTATGTTATCATAATCTTTGGGGGGCAAAGGAGTTAATATTAGCTCGTTCAGGTATTTACGTATTTCAGTTTGTATCTCACAGTTATCCCTTATATCCTCTACGTACAATTTTTGGTAAAATTTCTGAAAAGCCAGGAGAATCGCCCCTGCTTCTGTAACCAGACCAACATCCGGATATATAATTCTACCAATCCATGATAATGCCACTTTTTCCTTTGTCCGAACAGCCAACATATGGCCCACCCTTTCATTACTTTCATATACTTTGGTGCGCCAACTTAAATATTTGCTGGCAGATTTAGCTAAGGATATCTCAGTTATTGCTGCTTTTGCTATCAAAATCCTGCTTTGTGCCGCTTCGACCTCCCCCCCCTTGTGACAAAGCCTGCACAAGATTAGTTTCAGCATCTCCCAATGCTTTATACAGATTGGAAACCCTATCTTTCTCCCTTTTCTGAATCTGCCACCCATACTGTGTCGTCTCTCCCCTAATGCCTGCTTTCAAAGTATCCCAGACATTTTGAATACTTGTGCTGCCTATGTTCTCCTTTAAGAAGAAGTTTGTTATCCACTTAGCCATATGTTCTATGTATAAGTTATCTATTAACAAACCCCTATTCAATGTCCAGTTAGTGTGTTGCCTCCTGTATTGGATGTTTTCTTCCAAGACAAGTGGATTGTGGTCAGACATTGCTTTGGGGAATTTGGTTATTTTAGAACCCTGTATCAAACATTGGGAGATGAAAAAATATTCCAATCTAGAGTGTCTGCTATGTGGGGCTGCAAAATAGGTAAACCCCGGGTCATTATTTATAGTTTGTGCCCACATATCTACTAATCCATGTAACGCTTTTAAATGTATAAGAGACTTAAAAACTCTCGGTTTGCGCCCTTGATACCCTAATTCCGGATGATTGGAGATTACACAGTCTAGATTAATACTAAAATCCCCACATAGTATAATTGGCGCGGGCCAGCCCACCAGCTCCAAACTTAACCAATTGTAAAGCTCAGGGTCATCCAGGACAGGTCCGTAAATGGAGCAAAGTGTAAACATATTATTTTGAATGATGCATTGTATGATCGCCCATCTGCCATAGTTGTCAACCGATGAACGAACAATATTGGCCAAACTCCTGCGTATAAAAATAGCAACACCTTTCGTTTTGACTTCCTGCTTTGTCCAAGAGATTAATTGAAACCCCTCAAGCTCCAAAACCAAATTTCGGCTGGCCTCAATGTGAGTTTCCTGAAGACAGATAATATCTGCCCTCAGTATTCGCACATCTTCCCTTACTCTACGTCTTTTTGCTGGATCGTTCAAGCCACAGATTAATTGAGGCTATTCTAATACCCCTCATTCTTTAAAACCAACATTTTTCCTGAGACATACAACATAAGGTCTATGCATAAACAAAAACATTTCAACCAGCTCTCGGGTGACAAAGTTGATAATCTTATTGGCATATCACCCTGCTTTCCCCACAAAGGATCCACCACCCTCACCCCTGCTCCTCCCTCCTACCCCCTACTACAGCAAAAAAGTTCCTCAGACCCTTGTGATGCCTTCCGGTTTCCTGAGTGAGCCCCAGGTCACCCCCTGACCAGAACAAACAAAAAAAAACAAAGCACTAACAAGAAAACAAGCAAAGAAAAAGCTGCTACCCTTTTTACCAACCCACCCTCCAAACCACCCTCCATTTATAACAATAAACATCCACCCTCCTTTTCTGAGAATTCAAATAAATAAAACAGATAGAAAACACAAACCCCCTGCTTTACAAAAAAAGTGTAATACAGTCAACAAGTTCATCAGCCATTCGTCAGTTCCTTTAGATAACTGTCAGCCTGCATCTCTGAGGTGAATACCCGGACCTTCCCTTGATGAATAACCTTGAGCCGCGCGGGATTCATCAGATATACTTCGCAGCCAATTTTTTGAAAGGGAGAGATCAGCTGAGCGCCATCTTCTCTCCACTGTCACATGGAAAAAATCAGGCCACACAAAATAAATTTGACCCTCAGCTGATCTCTTTGCATCTGGTCTCGCTTTTTCAAAAACAGCCTGACATAGCAAAATTTTTTCGAAGAATATCAAAATCGCCCGA
Organism: Lissotriton helveticus; assembly: GCF_964261635.1. Lineage (NCBI taxonomy): Eukaryota > Metazoa > Chordata > Amphibia > Caudata > Salamandridae > Lissotriton > Lissotriton helveticus. Next base: position 81,575,976 of record NC_136062.1, read on the forward strand.
GGTTTCGTGTTTGTAGCAGGATGACTTTTAGCCGTTAAGGGAAATCTATGTACACGCTGAATCTCAGCTTCTCAGTTCCAATGCGACAATTCTGGAAAGGCAACATTAAATAACTTCAACACAAAACCTCGTATATCCTTCCCTTCGGCTTTCTCCTCAATGCCTAGTAGACGTAGGTCATTCCTCCGTTGTCTATTCTCTGAGTCTCCTAGTTTCCACATAATGTCAGCAAGTCTAGCATCATTTGCCGACGTTTTAGATTCGGTACTTTCAAGACCGGCCTCCAGGCCCACCACATGCTCCTCTAATGCTGTTGTCCTAGCTGACGCCTCTGAGCAAGTTTTGGTTATTTTCCGGATAGCTCCCTGTATTTCTTTTTAGCCAATTGTGCTCGTTTATGCTCTAACCGGGCCTCAGCTTGACTGATTGAGGGGACTGGCTCTGGCTTGCTAGCGGAGGCTCTTTGGTCTACTTCTTGAAATCCTGGCTCTTCATCTCCCAACACGTTGGGGTTGGTCAAAGCATAGTCCCACTGTAGGTGATCACTTGCTTCTGACAGAAGACTCTCTTGTCGTGAATCACATATACTTTTCTTCCTGGACCTACCAGATCGAAGGGTAGCCCTCTTTAATATGTCAGCTGTTGTAGGGGGGCTATCGGTGTCTTCTCCAGGCAACTCATCCGAGTTTTCTGAATCCAAAGATTTATCATCATCAACATCTGACTCCTCTGCAAGTGAAAAAAAAATGTTTCCATCCGGAGTGCCTGGTAATGACATTGCCCCGGCCGATTTTTGGGACTGCCCAATAGGATCACCAAGAAGAGAAATACCATCGGGTTCTGTAGTTTCTTTTTGAATTAATTTAGCTGAGCCTCCAATACCCCCTGCTGAATCGCTGGATACCTCTGCATGGCTAGCTAATTCATGAGAAACATTTTCTATTAATGCTGCAACTTTGTTACCAGTATCAACAGTGTTGCCATTATTGCAATCTGTATGGATAGCAACATTTGTGTGTTTAGCAGGAGAAGTATTTCCAACTAATAAGATTTCCTCCGACAGTGGCTTGTTCTGAACTTGTTTCTGTTTGACACTAGGTAGTTTTCCGGAAAACATGCCAGAAATCTTGGGAATCCACCCTCTAGTGGAACCTTCACGCGCTTATGCACCCCCAGGGATATGACCTTTATTAACATTTTTTGCTGCAATGCCCTGTAGTTGGGTGCGAATAATTGTGGCGTCTTTAACCCCAGGCAAAGCCTTCGTGTTATTTGATGTCATTTTAGCATTGAGCCCAATCTCTTTAGCACTAGCGGTTTTGCGAGGGGCATATTTCTCTTACCGCTCTCACTCCTACAGGGAGTCCTCCCCAGCTGTACCAGCCCGGTGAGCATGATCTGTCGGAAAGCCCGATTCCAAAGGGCTGATTCACTCGACTTCACTATTTTCCTCCACAACCCGGATCGGAGCAGCAGCCAAATCATCCGGCCACGCCTCCACTCTCAGCGGCTCCCGCAGAGGTTTTTTCCACCGCAGACGAAGACGCCAGCCTCCAGCCTCCACAGCCAACCCCGGCTGCTCGATGGTGACACCAAAAAAACGCTAATCTCGGTCGTAGCCTCTGTAAGCGATTCCAATAATATTAGCGCTTTCTTTCTGTCCCTCAAAAGCTTTGTTTTATGGACTTTCAGTCCCCATAGTCTTTTTCAAATGTGCGCGCAGTCAGGGAGCGATTCACACTCAGTTCACACGGCCGCCTTCTTGCCCCTTATGTCGGATCCCCAATAAAGGGTTTCAATATCATTTGTCCCCCTCTATCCTCTTGCTGTTCAGATTGGGATCTTCCCTTACTACTGTAGTTTCTGAGAAGTCTTCCCTTTCAGCCCCTTCAGTTTGTTGACATCAGAATTTTTACACTATATGTGTTCTTTTTAGGGCATACATGAACAGGATAGTTGTTTTTCTTTGTACAATTTTTTTTAGTTAGTTTTTCAAACAGCAATACATACAATAAGCCAAAATAAATTGTGACGTAGCATTTACATATGTGGTACCGTAGGTCATATGCATAATGTCATGGTAACATTGCAAATACCATAAAGCATTATAGAAAAAATAATAGAAAAAATAATAGAAAAAACAAAGGACAAAAGATAAGCATTTAACCTGTTGTTTCATCCTCAGTAGAACAATCCATAGCCAACTGATAGTTACGCAGTGGTTGCCAGATATCCTTGGGCCTAGATGTCATTGGTTGTAGAGAAATATATATCTCAGTGGTAGTATCACAATATGACAAATATTTCAACCAAGCTGCACTCATTGGGAGGGTGTGAGCTCCTCAGTGAAATGAGATTTGCCGTTTGAGGACGTAACCCTAATTGGAAATGGCTTAACGTGCCATCACGGGGTCAGGTGAAAGAGATTGTCCAACCATGACGGATGAAGTGGAGTAGACACCTCTCCAAAAGAAGGCTATCATCCCACAGGTCCATGCCAAGTGAAGAAAATCGGCATGTTCCGCTTGCCATTTAGGGCAACAGTGAGATCTAGTAGGGTCAAATTTCGCCAGAGCATCGAGGGTAGTGTAGGCTCTGTGAAGGTACTTATAATGTAGTATTTTATGGTGGTCACTACCCGACATAAGTTTAGTCTGCATACAGCAGTGTGGTTCTGAAAATCTGGACCCTGTTGTCATCCCGATAACGAGGTCCAATACCCGTGTCACAAAATGTCAACGTACCATGACGAATTTGGTGTCAGCGAACCGATAATGATTAGGGCATCATTCCCATACATTTGCGTCATAATCGAGGGTCGCCAACACCCCCAAATCGTAGTTTCCGTCCCAACCCCTTAGACTCCATTTTGTGAACGGCATCCATCTTACGTCTTGCCCTCATGATAAGTCAATTAAAGGTCGAGCTTGATCTAAAAGGACACGTCCTCCTTCCCTGACTTCCCCCTGACCTGTCCCAACTGACTCCATTGCCTTTAGCCAAACCTGTTTGGGCAGCCCCTCGCCCAGTGGCCAAATGCGATAGCATCGATACATAACATTCCTCAAACCATTCACTACATACAAACCATGCTTTCTACAAACACACACCTGTCCTGTTCCCCGTTTATGGCCAGTTTTATGACTAGGAGGTGCCTTCCTTTATTGGGGTTTCATCGATATCTGATGGGAGTTCCGGGCTTGGCTGAGTAATCTATCACGCATTGGACATCTAAAATACGGGCTTGCCTACATGACTTCGCTCTTTCGTATTATTGTAGAAATATGTGTATAGCCATATCATAAACTCAAGAATTCTTGCTTGCAGCTATTATTTCTGTATATAAGGAGAAGGCTGGTTCTGTAAAAACGAACAGTCTCCTGAGAACACATGACCCGTGTTTGTCGTGCTTCTAGGACACCTGTTACTTGGTAGCTATCAATAAAACTCGATCTCTGACTCGACTAGAAGACTCTGTGTTTCTGTGGTCCGGAACAGGGAGAACTCAGAGGTCTTCGGGTGTTATCCCCTGGCACCAAACGGGTTCCTAAAAACCCGCTACCTCAGTTGGCGCCCAACTCGGGGCGGTATCAAGCGGCGACGGTCCAAGCCAGATGTTCGTGAGGAGCTTCGTGTGAAAATTCCGGAGGACGGCCAGCCACTTCAGCGACCCCTGTATGTCGACGTGGTTCCGAAGGTCTTTGCTGCGAGGTTCCCCGCGTCCCGACGGCTACGAAGGACTGCTGCCCTGACTATCGCCTTGTTTTGGACTCAGTGATCCTTGGTAGAGCGAAACGATAGACGAGTCTTCTAGCGACGTCACCGATCTTCAAATACTTCAGTTAAGTATAAGTGGAGCGTCTCCCAGTCGTTAGTTTGTCCTTAGTTTTTGGTATCCTTGAGATACACCTTGATTTGGTACTTGCAAGCCCCAAAGCCGAAGGACTTGTGTATTCACGAGAAATATCGTAACAGATAATCCTTTGAAGTTTGAAGCTAGACTAGTGAGCAAAGATGCCTGGTTTTAGCAGACTTGGAAACTTGTTTTGTCTTGGTTATAGTAAGGACTCCCGATTAGAGAATTCCTGTCCGGTTCCTCCGATTGGAACTCCAACATATGAGCTCTACGTAAAGCACGGCGTAGGCCCTATCACGTATAATGAAGTGTGGATAAAATACACCCGCAAGGATGGTGTTTTAAAATGGCCCCAATATGGTAGTTTCGACTCAGAAATATTAGATAACCTAGAGGTCAAATTATTTAAGAGAAAAGCCCGGCCGGCGATGTTTGACTCTTTTCGCTTATGGCGCAAAGAAGCCAAACAGAAACAAATAAAGTTAGCGAAAAAGAATAAAAGAGGTATGTCGATGGTTCAAGCTGCCGTTGCATACAGGGATAACGAGGAAGAGCAAGAAAGCAAACAAATACTTAGGAGCAAGAAACTAGCAGTAGATAAATGCTACCCGATGTTACCAAATAAGGGACAAGGTCAAGAGGAAAGATCCGAGAAAGATCCATTAATGTCCCACTTATTAAGCTCACCTCCACCGTATGCGTTAGACGCTACTACAACGCCAAAGCGTTTTTCTATACCACTCCCCGGCGCACGAAACACAGCTTTTGCACACATGCCAGCTACTGTTCAGCGGGTTCCTACTTCTCCGGCGCAGCCTTCTCAAGGGCCGCCATCTTTACTACCTACCCCATCTACTTCTACGACTTTGCCTACAGCTCCAGCTATTGTCTATGATACCACGTCTGCTACTACTTCAACTTCCTCTACTATTGCCTCTACTTCTTCTTTGCCTCAGCCTGTTTTTTCCGATGCACTTGCTCCTCCGCAAGCTTCTCCTTCTATTAGACAAAGAGTGACAGGTACCGTCACTGGTCTGCTTTCACCTTTCTTCGGGTCGCCTAAGACGACCCCTAAAACAAAAAATAGACAGTTACGTAGTCAACTGTCTGATTACGAGGAAAGAAAAGTGCTAAATGAACTAGCCCGTAAATGGATTACGGAAACTGTTAGATATGATGTTCAGTCTGTTATGGAAGTTTTCCGTCAATGGAATGCACCCACTCAGAGATACGTATTCGAAGAAATGTGTGTATATCTAGGCGAAGATTTGGAGACAAATGATCCCACATACACAATGAACGAACTATGGCGTACACGCTTTAAGTTCCACGAAGGTATGATTACAGGCAGAGATGTTGAGAAAGCGATAGAGTTATTACTCTCCTATAGGAGTAAAGGAAACGTCTCTAGATCATTGTACGAAGACGACGTATCAGATAGGAAAAGAGCGAGACAGTACCCCATGAGAGAGGTTCCTCCGGTTTGGAGGGAAGGCGATGCAAATGTAGTACCGCCAATTCTGCCTCATTTCCAGCGTGTATGGGTACATGTCCCCTGGAAACGATCCGAAGTCTTGGCGCTCAAGCAGACATTGCCTGATCCTCGTAAAAACCCGACTGGGTATTATAAGGAGTTATCGCAAACTGCAAGCTCATGTATAATGAATTTAGCGGACATAGACATGCTGTTTGGGAACGTTGTTCCACATCCTCTATGGAGCAAAATACGCCATACGAACCATGCCCAAGAACTAGGTGACTCATGGGCGAACATTGCCGCTATAGATGCTAGACAAATTGGTGGTTCTAAACCTGAGCCGTTAATAGCTGAACTTCCCGGTAAAATTATTGCATACATGAAAACAATAATGCCTGAAGTACGCGTAAACTGGGACAAGCTATCTGCATGCAAGCAGAAGAAAGATGAGAATGTGTCTGACTTTTTCACAAGATTCGAGGAGACTTTCACCGATCATAGTGGTCAGGACATGGCTACCGAGGGTGGCCAAAGATTGTTTGTAGACAAGTCCGTACATAATTTAATCCCTGAACTATGAAATAAATTGAAAGATTCAGAGAGTGCTTGGGCTGTCTCTACGTCAGCTCAAATTTTAGCTACAGCCCAGTACTATGAAAATAGGCGCAAAGACGAGCTAGATAAAGTAGACAGAAAGACAAAAGATTTAAAAACTAAAGTTCTTCTCCAGCAAGCTTATCCGCCTCGTACGGCTAGTCAGCCCAGTTATCAAGCGCAACATCAGTATTCGAGAAACGCGCAAGGAAACGAGTTTTCCCACCAGCGTATTGCTTATGGCCCGAATCAATGTGCATATTGCAAGGAAGAGGGTCACTTTAAAAGTAATTGTCCGGCTCTTGCGCGACATTTGAGCGGTGCTTCGGGTGTAAGGGGAAGAGGTGTTCAACATGCCCCTAGAGGTAGGGGCCGTGGAAATTCCACGCAGAATACAACTTCTTTTACGCCTCAGAATTCGATGAACAGCTTCGACCAACAGAATAATGCGTCGACCAGGTCAGCTCAGTACTATGCTGACGACTATTACACCGAACATGAATACGAGGGTAACGATTGCTAGGACAGCCATGGACAAAGAGAGGGAGTTGTTTCAGTTCCAGTAGATCAGAATGGACCTTATGTCGAGGTAATAGCCTCAGGAGTGTCAGAGCCATTTCTGCTGGATACTGGTGCTACAAAAAGTTCTATGATGCACTCGAAACTTCCTGGCGCACCTTTGTCTGGCGAAATGAATGTCTCAGTAGGTTTCTCTGGCGCCCCTGTTAGAAACCCGATCTCCAGTCCTGTATCTCTTTCTATTGGCCCATGCGAATTAGAGGCACCCCTCATTCTTACAACAGGTTGTGGTGAAAATTTGTTAGGATTGGATTTGCTAAAAAGGTTATATGCGACTTTGTACTGTTCACCATTAGGAGTACAACTTACTTTCGGTAAGAAAGTCATTTCCCCAATGTATGTGTTGAAAGAAAATATTGCAACTGAATTTTCGTGTCTTCCTGATGCACTCTGGGCAAATGGTTCTAATGATGTAGGCCGTTTGGAGATAGCACCATATGTCATAACGTTGAAAGCCAACGTTAGGTTGCCACGTATTCCCCAATACAAAATATCTAGCGAATGTGAAAAGGCGTTATTGACGATTGTTTATGACCTGATTGATAAAGACGTCATCGAAGAAACAACAGGAAATGTTTGTAACAGTCCAGTTTTGCCCGTCTTAAAACGTACTGATCCTTCACAACCCCCTGTGTATAGGTTCGTGATCGACCTCAGAGAAGTAAACAAGATAGTTATCCCACAGTTTCCAGTTGTCCCCGACATTACTGCTTTATTGACAATGGTTCCAGCTTCAGCAAATTGGTTTTCGGTGATTGACCTGAAGAACGCTTTCTTCAGTATCCCGATTGCTGAGGAGAGTAGAGATATTTTCGGATTTAATTTAGGAGGACGAAGTTTCCGCTTCAAGTGCGCTCCTCAAGGCTACTGCGAAAGCCCATCAATATTCAGTCAGGCCCTGAAAACACAACTAGACACGATTGTTCTACCAAATGGTTCAACTCTGATTCAGTATGTAGATGATCTACTGATCGCTGTAGACACTGAAGAGATTTGCAAGAAAGCTACGTTATCATTATTGCATCACTTATGTGACATGAAGCACAAAGTCTCTCTTTCCAAACTACAATTTTGCCGACAAGAAGTAACCTACTTAGGTCACATCTTGTCGTAGGAGGGAAGGAGACTGACACCAGAAAGAATACAGGCAATCGCAGAACTAAGTGCCCCAAGGACACAGAGAGAGGTTCGAGCCTTCTTGGGCATTACATCGTACTGTAGACAATGGATACCGAATTTCTCACTACTAGCTAAACCCTTGCTGGCACTACTCTGTAAAGACACGCCAAATCCTATGCCTTGGTCTGAAGATTTCCAGACGAGTTTTCACAAGTTGCGTGATGCATTATGTTCGGCTCCTGTGTTGGGAAACCCCAACTACAGTAAGCCTTTTACATTATATGTCCACGAGAAGGAAGGTTGTGCATTATCAGTTTTAACACAACATTTTGAAGACAGACAGCGCCCATGCGCGTATTTTTCGGCAACTCTAGACCCTGTGGCTAAAGCCCTACCAAGTTGTCTGAGGGCTACCGCCGCAGCAGCTGTCTGCATTCGACAGTCCGCTGGATTAGTCATGAATAATACTCTGATCGTTATGGTTCCGCATGCAGTAGACATTTTACTAAACAGGACGAAGACACAACACCTTACTAGCGCTCGACTATCCAGTTACGAACTTACGTTGCTAGCAAGTCACATCTACATAAAGAGGTGCGATACACTGAATCCCGCAACGTTATTACCCATTCCGACAGAAACAGACAAGATTGATAACCATGACTGCTGTTTTAGGACAGAAGAAGAGACAAAAGGGAGAGTAGACTTACAGGACACTCCCCTTCCTGAATGCAATGATACTTTATGGGTTGATGGTTCATGTTTCAAGCTGCCGAATGGTGATACGACTGCAGCATATGCCGTAACGACATTACACACCATTATAGAGACTGCGCGCATTTCCCATAATTCTGCACAAGCTGCAGAGCTAATTGCGCTTACCAGAGCATGTGTGTTAGCGAAAGGAAAACGAGTGAATGTGTACACTGACAGCCAATACGCCTTTGGTGTGGCTCACAGTTTTGGGAGATTGTGGCGTGAACGTGGGTTTCTTACGTCACATGGTGCAAAGATACAACATGGTCAGCTAGTTAATGAGCTCCTCCAGTCACTGACCTTGCCACTACAAGTTGCCATTATAAAATGTAGTGCACACAAAAAGATTCAGGATGATGTTGGCCGCGGGAATGCATTTGCAGACGAGGTTGCGAAAGAGACTGCAAGGAACACAATGAGTCGGATGTATGTTGTAGGTCCCGCTAGATGGATTACTGATGTAGGAATGTGTGAGGACACCATTGAAAGCGTGAAATCTATACAAGCCGAGGCAACTGAGAAAGAGGTGAATGAATGGAGAGAAAGTAAGGGTAGATTAGACACGAATGGTTGTTGGGTCGAATTGTCAGAACACCAGCGATGGTTATTGCCTAACGCCTATGTACTTGCAGTAGTAACAATGGCTCACGGATTTGCACACATCAGTTCGAGAGGAATCTGGAAAATATTGGCCCCAGTATGGCAAAATAGCAATATCCCGAAATATGCAGAGAATGTGGTCAGAAACTGTATGGTGTGTTTGAAGTACAATCCCGGTAGGGGAACCCCAACTCCAGCTGGTCATTTTGCGCCTCCAACGTATCTGTTCGAGGTTTTGCAGCTCGATTTCATTCACATGGAGAGATGCAACAATCTGAAGTATGTGCTCGTTGTTGTTTGCGCTTTCTCAAGGTGGGTGGAAGCGTACCCCCTTAAAGACAACACGGCCTTGTCAACCGCCAAAGCCCTTGTCAAAGAGTTCTTCCCGAGGTTTGGCATGCCTAGAATTGTCTGGAGTGATAATGGAAGTGAATTCGTAGGACGCGTGATGAAGAGAGTGTGTGAATGTTTAGGCATATAGCAAAAATTCCACTCTGCGAATCACCCCCAATCAGCTGGATTGGTAGAGTGCTACAACGGCACTTTAAAGCTCAAATTAGCCAAAATCCAAGCCAGTACAGGTCTTAAATGGCCTGACGCCTTGCCCCTAGCACTCTTGTCAACGAGAATGACAGTCCATTCCAGATTAGGACTTAGCCCCCATGAAATAGTGTTTGGCCGCCCAGCCAACGTCTGGGGCGTGCCAAGACCAAAGAAACTTAGCGAAATAGAGCACCCCGTACTGCTTGACTATTTGTGCGAATTGACAACTAAATTGCGTGTTTTACACCAACAGGTTCACAGTTCCTCTCCACCAGCCTCTGACGATCCAGGTCACTCCATCACACCCGGCACGTGGGTTTTGGTGCGGAACTTCCAGCGCACCAACAACGGACAGCCGAGGTGGACCGGACCTTACCTGGTACTTCTTTCCACGAGGTCAGCGGTTCGGGTGGACGGCAAAAAGAACTGGGTGCACGGGACCCATTGTAAACGGGTCCCTCTGCCCCTTCCATACGACCGGTGGGTCAACGAAGGAATTGCCGACTCCGAGACAGAATCCATACCTCGCTTCATCCCTTTCAGCGATGCACGTTTAAAAGAAACTGGTACCGAAAAGGAGAGTGATCATATTTTACAAGGATTTGTGCCACAGTCTATGCAGTTGGACACTACCGAACCTGAGACATTGTTTGAAGACCACACCGTACCTGGGAAAGAACAGTATAATCTAAGGTCAAGACAAAGAGACTAATAAAAAGACACACAAACGAATGTGATTTTCCCTTCCCCCAAGAACTATTTTTGATTTTTCAACTCTCTCGCTCTCAGGAAACTTGCTCATTTTTGATTTTCGAACCGCCATCCGGTTCTGCTGCTAGGGTCGCGGTTGAAGTCTGGGGAGTGCAACTGGGAAGTTTTAGGTCCACGGTTCTGGTTGGTCCACGGGAGTTACCCCGGACTGAGCAGAGCGCGCTCCCTGGCAGAATCAATCTACCGCCGCGGGCAGCAACTAGAGGATGGAGTTTCCTAGGGTAAAGAGACCTACCAGACTCCCAAACTTTGAAAGACAATTATGCACTGTACTGGCCAAAAGAAAGTTTCTGATAACATGTATTTTAATGTTGTGTAGCATAACGATGTTTTTGACCGGTTATACTCTATTCGTATTCCGAGTTACCTTTTCAAATGTCACCCAGCCACAGCCTCCTCCTACTATCTCTCCACACTACTTTCACCCTCTACCTGAACACGAATCTGCCAGAAGACTCGAATTTGTAAATAACTCATTTATTCAACTCCTACACCAACACCAGTCCATCATGAACACATCGAACTGTTGGATATGTGGACTCATGCCACACACAACGGATAAGGGTATCCCATATTTCATCCTGCCTTTCAGTTATTATGGTTCTCTGTGGGCTTTCCAGACCATGTTCCTATTCGCCCTAGAACCATACCCGACACGTTCTACTGAAAGTGATTCCAGTAACAAGGCACTAATAGCAGGGATAAGAAATATGAGTAGAGAGTTCGACACCTATCTTACGATTCCCAAAGATGAACTCACTCCGTACACTCGTTGGAACGTAACCAAATATGGGGTCTACCTGAGAAAGAGCCAGACAGCAAAGAAATCCCGCCCAGTTTGGATAGTACCCAACCGAGGTCACTTATGTTTACAGGGTATCGGCAGGGATCCCAAAGCACAATTAGGAAAGAGTATATGCACGGAAACCTATGTGTTCGCTCCTCGAACTTCCCCTATACTATTAGCAGCCAAAGGCACGTACTTCGTCTGCCATGACCAAGCTTACACGTGGTTGCCCCCTGACTTCTCAGGTACATGCTTTATTGCATTTCTGCTGCCTCCCACTTACACGCCCAGAGCAGATTATCATCGGACAAGGACAGCTAGAGGTGTCGTGAGTAAAGACGACACCGCGGGTCAGGAATTCACTGACTTCGCAAAGGGTTTTCTGCCATTTTGGGGGCCTATGGTAAACAGCAGGAATATTCGCCAGTTATCGAGGATAGTTGAATCCGCCGTGACTACAACGGCCGGAGCCCTTGGAAATTTGACAACCGAACTTCAGTCGGATCGACTTATGACCCTTCAGAACCGAGTTGCCCTAGATATCATACTCGCCGATCGTGGTGGTGTGTGCAGAGTGATCCAATCCAGTTGTTTCATTTTCATCCCTGATAACGCACCGACAGTATACCGAGCCATCTCTAAACTACACGAAATATCTGATTCCCTCCACGTGGAAAAAGGAGATTGGTCCTTACTAGGGTGGTTCTGGGAACTGATCGCTACATGGGGATGGAAAACCCTGATCTTCATTGGGATGATCTTAGCACTTCTGTTTATGTTCTGCCTGTGTATACAGTGCGCTCCTGCACTATGTGGCCTCTGTGCTACGTCATGTGTACGGAAGCCTGTGTCAGGAGACGAACTGAGCAACAGAATGATGTTACAGCAGCATCTCCACGAATTCCTTCATACAGATTTGGACTCCGATTGATATGATTTATTGCCTTACATAAGGGCAAAAGGAGGGTCTGTGGTTCTGAAAATCTGGACCCTGTTGTCATCCCGATAACGAGGTCCAATACCCGTGTCACAAAATATCAACGTACCATGACGAATTTGGTGTCAGCGAACCGATAATGATTAGGGCATCATTCCCATGCATTTGCGTCATAATCGAGGGTCGCCAACACCCCCAAATCGTAGTTTCCGTCCCAACCCCTTAGACTCCATTTTGTGAACGGCATCCATCTTACGTCTTGCCCTCATGATAAGTCAATTAAAGGTCGAGCTTGATCTAAAAGGACACGTCCTCCTTCCCTGACTTCCCCCTGACCTGTCCCAACTGACTCCATTGCCTTTAGCCAAACCTGTTTGGGCAGCCCCTCGCCCAGTGGCCAAATGCGATAGCATCGATACATAACATTCCTCAAACCATTCACTACATACAAACCATGCTTTCTACAAACACACACCTGTCCTGTTCCCCGTTTATGGCCAGTTTTATGACTAGGAGGTGCCTTCCTTTATTGGGGTTTCATCGATATCTGATGGGAGTTCCGGGCTTGGCTGAGTAATCTATCACGCATTGGACATCTAAAATACGGGCTTGCCTACATGACTTCGCTCTTTCGTATTATTGTAGAAATATGTGTATAGCCATATCATAAACTCAAGAATTCTTGCTTGCAGCTATTATTTCTGTATATAAGGAGAAGGCTGGTTCTGTAAAAACGAACAGTCTCCTGAGAACACATGACCCGTGTTTGTCGTGCTTCTAGGACACCTGTTACTTGGTAGCTATCAATAAAACTCGATCTCTGACTCGACTAGAAGACTCCGTGTTTCTGTGGTCCGGAACAGGGAGAACTCAGAGGTCTTCGGGTGTTATCCCCTGGCACCAAACGGGTTCCTAAAAACCCGTTACCTCAGTAGTAATCCGAGGTCTTATCTAAAATGGAGATATCTAAATCACATTCCAATGCAGTCCTAGCACTCTGTATACCAGTGGGCTTAAGTTGTAAGGAAGTGTGGTACAGTTTGGAAACAAGGTGACTGTTGTCCAGGAACATGATCACTAGGGAGAGTGGTGAGAAGTCTTTCGGTTCTGTCAGGTAGGTGGGCAACGCTCCATGTAGTGTGGTATGTATCTGGTGAAATATGAACCTCTCCATAATCATAGACTGTCTGCCCTTAGCCATAGTGAACTGGGTTTAAGCAAGCCACCCGCAAATAGATTACATGTGGTCCGCAAATCATGTGCCCTATGAACAGGATTCTTCTTCTTCATGGACCATCTTTTTTTCGTAAGGATTACCACTCCTTTCCATGATTAGCAGCTTGGTATTCTTCCGGTATTTTACACTACAAGAAATTAACCTTCACTCCATGGACATAAGAAGAGCAGTTCTTAGCTTTGTTGAAAGGATATCAAAGATTAGACTCTCTTCTTCATTATTAAAATTGACAAAAGCAGTTTGAAGCCTTCTGCACAAACCCTCAGTAGGTGGATTATTTGTTCTCTATTTTCCTTAGCTTATAAGGAACCGGGAGTCGTGTCACCAATAGGAACCCCATGGTTGATATACTAGAGGTATGTCAGCCTTTCTGGTGGTGACTGAAATCTGCAGCTGTTCACTGCAGCTGTCCCCTCTACCTTTGTCAATCATTATAGGATAATGCAGGACCCAGAAGTGCAGGAAGTTTTTGGTTCAAAAATTCTATCTTCTGTGAATTAAACATGAAGAGAAATATCTAAATAAATGTTTGTTTCTTTGAGCATAAACTTACAATTGTCCTGGTATTTATTTATCTTTGGTATATCTCACATAATAATTGATCAATGTTAGAGGGACGAGGAGCCGGTGCCTCGATTATGTCCCAGTAATTGCATTACTATGAGCCCTTCTCTCACTTTGATTAATTACTGTTTCCCTCCTGCCCTGCTCGTCCAGGCCAACTGTACATTCTTTGGCTTGTCACAGCAAAACAGGATATTTGGGGGAGAGGGTCTCTGTAACCAACTACCTAACAATTGGGTGTTTCATGCAGGCACAACGGCCTCACTTAGTAATTGATCAAAATGAGAGAAGGACTCTGAGTAATGAAATTACCAGTAAGTATTTAGGGCATTAATCCTATTTCATGTTCTTCCCCCAAGTATTTATTAGAGCAGAATAGAGGTCCGTCTCCCCAAGAGCACACCTGCAAAGTACCAAACTCTCCTGTTTTTTCTTTTTGTTTTAAAACATCCCCTTTAACTTTTTAAAAGTAAGTTACCCTAAGTTAATCATCATAGTAGCAAGCTCCCTAAAATTTCTATTTTAAATTTACAGTGGGATAAAGGAAGTGTAAATCGGAGTACTGAGGATTACCTTTATGTAATCCAGACATTACCTCTTCATTCACATTCCGCGTCCCATTCCTGACTAGTGGAGCCATGCCAAAGCTAAAGCCACTAATCAAAGATAAACATGCAAAATAAAGGAATCATGCAAACATAATTGGTATTACTGAAAATGCATGAACCTATCAATATACAGAACTTAAGGTTTATCCTTCTAACACAAAACCTTTGTATCAAGGCATAAATCAGAACTGTGGGCTAAATTGAACTTATTGTGATTTACAAACAAAGATGTACTGACTTAAGTTGCTGCTGCCAAAATGTGAGAAATAGAGACTCCACACCATGCTACCCATGAGGTAGCCATCCTCCTTGCAGGACAAGCAAAAATAGCTCTGGAGATCGTACCCTGAGTTTTTGTAAGAAAACATGATTACATCATTAATCCAATGGCCCAAAGTTAATAAAGGTGACTTACTCCCTTTATTGGCCTGACCAAAATTCACAAACAGGGCATCACTTTTCCTGAATTCAGACAATCTGGTTGAGTAGATTTTTACTGCTCTTATGACGTCTTATAATCATTCAAGCTCTGAACCAACAGGAGGATACTAGGGTTAGCAAAGGTATCACGAGAGACCTGTGGAAAGCCTAATTGATTTTTGTACAAAAGAAGGCTGCAAACTCAAAAGTATCTGGTCCTCAAATACTCTGAGATGAGGAAGGGTGTGCAACAATGCACTTAATTGGCCAAAATATTTAGCAGTATCCGTAGCAATTAGAAAAAATATTTAAGGACATAAATATCATAGAAATTGCATCCACTGGTTCTAAAGGATCTTCCTGTAGAAGTTTTAGAACCAGTAGAAGATCCCAACTGGGAAACAAAATCCTCATTCTAGATCTTAAAATCTCAAAACTGTTAAAGAGCCTAGAAATTCAAGTCTCCACCTGATAAATAGAACCTCATAAAAAATGGAAAGATTTTATAAGTGCCCATTGTAATTTTAAGGTGGAGATTGACCAGCCCTTATCAAATCAATCTTGCAAAAAGTACAGGGTATTCCCTGGGCAACATAGAATTGAAGAAAATTCCCTTGCCATAAACCACCTAGTGGAAGAGGACCAATGATGTATAAGACTGACGAGTAAATTCCCCTCTTGAGGCCTGAATAGATTTGCCACTGAATGAGAGAGACCTAAATTCCTAAGTCCCTGCCACTCAATCTTCACCCTACTAACCCCAACCATTCAATGAATGCTATGATCAATAACAGAGCGGGAAATAAGGTGAAGGGATCGCGAGGAAGAAACCAAACATATTCCATCAACATTTCTTTCCAGATGGGGGAACATTGCCTCCTTGGACAATATGTGCATATCAGAATTACATCTGACTTTTACTTCTGAATCCCCAATAATACGTGAGGAATCAGGGAAAAGGGTGGGATGAAATACTATAGAGTTCTTCGCACCTGGCACGGCAATGCAAACTGATCCCAAAAGTTGGAGAAATAAAGGAGCAGAAGAGTTTTCCTTTTATCTGCAGAGTTCTACTTCTGGAACCCTGAATATCCTGGAAAATCTTCATTGATATCCCCAGGCTCTAAAAGGGAAAACCCTGCTCATGGTATATGCTAATACATTTTCCTTCCCCCTTACATGAGTGCCCTGAGAGAAAACGAACTCTGCTCTGCCCAAGTGAAAGCATGTGAGAAACCTAACTGAAAGATCCCAATCCTGATCGGAATTGTCTGTTCAAATAGGACATGGTAACTGTGTTATCTGGTCTGACCATTAAATCTGAGATCTGAATCGGGCTGCGAAATACTTGATTGGCTTTTTAGACTACCATCAACCATTGCAGTTTGTAGAGTGCATTGTCTTCTGAATTGACCAAAATCCCTGATTCGTCCTTGACTCCAGAACTGCTCCCCAAACCTTCTTCTGGGCATCCATCATACTCACCAATTGGGCCTGGGAAGAGATAAGAACCCCTCGTCCAAATTCTGAGGCTATACTCACCATTGAATTGCACTCTCAATTCTTCTGGAATTAGGATCATTGCTTCGTAATTCTTCAATGCTGGTTTTCTGCTCTGACGAATATGAAGAACAAATGGTTCCAAATGCCGACATGGCCAGGAACCACATATAAGCATGTCACCTACAGAGAAAACAAAAGATGATCATTACTGCCTGAAAAATAACCAACCTCCTTAGGTAAAGTTATTATTGAGTGGCGTGGAAGCTCACCATATGCTCCTTGGCTCTCATAAATTCTCTGGGTGAATCCTATGGTAACTGCAAGAGATTCCTCATTCTTTCAATCACCTGCAATTCCATTTTTGTGGGAGTGACACAAGTTTCACATCTGATGGAAACCAAGACCCTATGTACCACCGTGAGCGCCAGAACTGCCATTTCTTGAGATTCAGCAAAAAACCTAATTTCTCTAATGTTTGCACAATTACATGAACAATCCCGAACAGAATCTTTGTAGATTGGGAAATCACTAGTAAGTCGTTGAGATATGGATATATTTGAAGAATTATGTTTGCTGAATATAGACATTATTGGAATCTTGCTAAATCTTGCTAAATACTCAGGGAGAGGTTTTTAGGCCAAATTGCTAGACTTAGAACTGCCAATATGTATCCCCTATTGTAAATCTGAGGAACCTCTGACAGACTTGTACAACAGGAGTAGAGGTCTATTGATGACAGAAAAACCCCTTTTAATAGCAATAGAATCACTTGTAAAGAGATCATCTTGAAGTGCATGGTCTTGAGAAACCAATTCAAGTCATTTACCTCTATGATGAACCGGTGCTCCCCTAACAACTCCTATACCAGGAATACTAATGAGTGCCTATCTTGTCCCTGTTCTGTCTTTGTAACTGAAATTATTACTCCCTTTTCCAGCACGATCCATACATTCGCTTGAAGGGCTTGACTCTTTTCAAAATTGTGTGGAAGTGGAGTCAGGAGGAAAAGAAATGCTAGCAGAGAGTCTTGAAACTCCAGTTAGTAACCCAGGGAAATCTCCTGAGTCACCCTATTGTCTTTTATCATCTCTAACCAAGAATCAAGGAACCTGTTCAAACTTCCTCCCACCTTCCCTTCCCTGAAGAACCTGAAAATTGGGCACAGTGAAGAACACTGATTGTTCTTCGATCCTTGTGCCCTCCTGAAGTCGTTACTCTGAGATGCGGGTTCATCCTTCCTTCTTCTGGATCGCTTGTGAGGCTTCTTTTCCCTGGAATAATGTTTCAAGGGGAATTTGAAAGACTAAGTGTGTTGTCTGCTCTTAAAGGATTTGGGTATGACATTGTCAAACGGATGTATGACATTACAACGCATGCTTTTACATCGCATGCCTTTACAGCGCTGTTTTTACAACGCATGCCTTTACAACGCATAGTGCTTTGGGGCGCTGGATAGTGAATAGTTTAATTTACTATTCCAACTCCAGTCCCCGTGGATAGTAGGGAAGGTGTTGGATAGTAAATTAAACCTATTCCCTATCCTAGAGCGCCCCCCAGCGCAATGCGTTGTAATGGTTTGCGTTGTAAAAGTTGCGTCGTAAAGGCACTGCGTGGTAAAAGTTGCGTTGTAAAGGATGTTTCCCTTATCAAACTCCTCCCCAAACACCAGAAACGGGCATCTTCAGGAAACAAGCCTTCTGAGCTGTATCAACATTCCAATTTTTCAAAAAGAGATGTTTTCTTGCTGCTGCTTTACTACTTGCAGCCACTGACGAGGCCTTTAAGGCTTTCTTAAGTATAAAACATCATAGATCAAGGTAAATAAGGTGAATAACCACATTTCCAGCTGTTTTCTAAAATTGACTTCAGACAAAATGGACCATAAGGTGAAAGAGAGCTCATTCCACATCTTAACAGGCAGGAAAGGAAATAAGCATCCATGTTTTCTAACTCGAGGGATCTTGGGGATCTTTAGCAACACCACATTTAAAGATCGCAGATCTCCATTTAGGCAATAATGAGTGAACCTGTCAGTTAAGTATCCTTGTCCATTCTTATAAAGAAGGGCTTTAAGTGTTATGATTTCACTTTTAAACTGGTTCCTTTTGTGTACCGAAAGCCAGTGAAGAGGTGTAAGATGCAATGCTATAGCCTGCTGACATGGGATCTTTAAAATAAGCCTGGCCGTGGAATTCTGCACAACTCGAAGTTGATGTGCCAGATACTGGAGAGGCCTGAATATAGACAGATGGCATAATCCAATCATGCAGTAATGAGGGCAAGACCAACTGTCTTACTTGTAGAGGCTGGTATAATGTTAAGAATTTTTTTTAATAGAGAAAAACAGATTTCTGAAACTGCCAGTATCTGGAGATGAAAATAGAGATTTGTCAGAGTTTAGCTTTATGCACAACTTGGCTAATTCTATAACGCTAAGGTACCTCCTGTTTCTTTGAGGTCCAAGAGGAGGAGGATTATGTAAATACAAACTAGAAGAACCTCTTGTCAAACCTATCTGATTTAAAAAATGGCAATAGCTCTGCTAACAATATTTGATATACAGCACAGATACAAAACAAAGAGAAGTGACTTTCATTTACATTGTGTTTTATTTATCAAAAAACATTATTTCTCTTTCTTTTGTTCTATTTGTATAAATATATATATTTTGTTTCTTTTTTTTTATAAAAATGATTTTTTTCATCAAAAAATACATAACATGAAAGTATTTACAATGACATTTGAAGAATTTGGCCAGCAATACACATCTGAGAATTCCATCTAAGAATCATGCCAAGGAAATCATCATTCAAAACCAAAATGATGGATTGATGCATTTTGAATGTACATCCATTAGACAAACATAATCTCTGTAACAGGTCTTTGTCTCAGATGTGGTTTCTTTGTGAATATGAGAGTATGGGAGTTAGTATGTCTGAGAGGAATGAACGGTGAGATTGGTTGAATGAGAGAATGTGTTTGATTTCACTTTTGTACTTTTTCTGTGGGGGTTACTGAAACAATAACCTAAGAATTGAGAAGTAATAGAATATGATTTTCTTCCTTATCTTCAAATGTCATTGTAAATATTTTCAAGTTATGTATTTTTTGATGAAAAAATCATTTTTAGAAAAAAATATATATTTATACGAATAAAACAAAAGAAAGAGAAATAATGTTTTTTGATAAATAAAACACAATCTAAATGAAAGTCACTTCTCTTGGTTTTGTATCTGTGCTGTATATCAAATATTGTTAGCAGAGCTATTGCCATTTTTTAAATCAGATAGGTTTGACAAGAGGTTGTTCTAGTTTGCACAACTTGGCTAAGACATGCTTTAAACAATTTCTGTGCATGGCCAATAGGTATTTGGCCTGAGACTCTATAACTGTCAACAGATCTAAAACATCCTCATCCTCTTCAGCAGCCACAGACAAAGACTGAAAAACGTTATCCAGAGGCATCTTGAGGAGTGTGGAGGTAAGGGATTTTTTTTGGTTGAGCCTAGCAGGAGCACGTATGAGCTGCTCGCTCTGCGAGGTATGCTGTATTAGGGTATGTACTTAAAGCCCCGTCCACTGTCCACCCATATTTGTCATTGGCTTGTGTCATTGTCCTTCGTAAATGCTGACTTCTGATTTGTAAATAGGCTTGTTAATGACCCCTTGGTGCCGCCTGGTCTACATTTGTAACCTCGCATGGTTACTGGCCCTTTTACTTCGGTTGTTACATGGTAGGTCTTATTTTAGTAATTGAGCACTATTTTCTTTAATGCGTTTCTCCTCCTGCAGTCACGGCATGCTTTCTTGCAACATTCAGGGCGCCAAGCACTTTACAGGCCATCACGCGCACAATAGACACAGGTGTCGCTCCGTGTTTTAGAACGGTGCCTGCCTTGAAGTTTTTTTTTCATTTTAATTTAATTACTATGGCCGCCGCTTCAAGTACATGATGCAGTTACTTTTATTTTTAAAACATGTAGGGGAGGCTCAGCCACACGCTTGGCGGGATGTTATTTTTATTTAATTAAACTTTCACATACTCCACGTAATATTACTTGTATATTTTTTTTAACATACTCAATTGAATAGTGTTTAGTGCTCAAAACTAATGAGTTTCTACGCCTTGTTTAACAAATGTGGACATACATACTTTATCAGTGCAGCGACCGTTTCACAATCGCCGTGCTGGTTTTGCTTTCACTGTTGTCTTTTCCCGGGTCCTCTACCCCCTCCCTCCCTCAGTGAGCAGGCTCCAGCCTCACCTGCCTCACAGCAGAGCTGGCAGGCGGACCAGAGGGAGGGCTGGGCCGCTTGCCTCAAAGCAAGGGGCACTGCTGTGTGTGCTTGCTCCTCGCAGCTACCCCAAAGGTGGACTTGCTCTGGTCACCGAGGAAAACTGGAGGTATGAGATCTGTCAGCGCGGTGCCCTTTCACAAGCGCCGCACTGATTATGCTTTCATAGTGCCAATATCGGCAACATTCCCCACCCCTCCCACAGCAATATCCTAGAGAAATAATCAGTGAAGACACATTCTTTGTGGAGAAAATTGCTGCAGGTTTATTTGCATAACAAATATGCCAACATGGTGGGTTATCTTACGGGTGATCCCAGGGCAGGCAGCCCTTCACCACCTGCCCACCTGATAAGCCAAAACGGCGTCAGGGCAGCAGACAAAGGGTGACCAGAGGGAGGGAGAGGTATAAGTACCTCGCCCCCACCCCCTCCTGCCTGGAATTGATGCGGTGATGGGGACCCTCGAGGGTCCAAAAACACTGGGTGGCTGACTCGTGTGCCATCCTGTGGCACTACGGGGGGGATCGCCCTCTTGGGAGGGCCCCCTTCGTGGGCCCGGGGCAGCCCTGCATTTTTGTGTCTCTTTCCTAGCTCCTCCGCCCCACTCTCTCTGCTCTCACACCACCTTCCTGCTCCCCCTCCCTTTCAACCAGTCACCGGTCTCCAGCTTGTTTTAATTACCTGACTAAGACTGCACTTACTGAATCCACCTCTTGTCTGGCCAGTAAACATATGCACAACTGGCCTGGAGCTCTAATCCTTTGGTAGCATTTATCACAGACCAATCGGGCGAAAGACCAGCTGCATGATCTTCCGTCAGCACGCCTTAATTTTAGGTGTCCATAAATGTATCATGGGATTGTTTTATCCTGGCAGCAGCAGGCGTCATGCTGCTGCAATTTTGGAACACCTAAAACAGCGCAGAGTTTTCCTCTGTCCTTTTAAAAGTGGCACTTTGGCTCAGAGAGTAATAAACAACTACATCTTTCAATTAGGGAAACAAGTAGCCAAGTGCAGCAGAATTGCATGGTTCACAGAGCGATGAACAGGAGGCACTGCACTTAAGGACAGCTTAGGCTTTGCCAATGTACTCACTCTTTTATAGCCGGGCTCCACAAGAGCTATTTGATGGTTTTGCAACATATAGCGGAGTGAATCTGTGACTCTGTACTCCCGGGTTGCATTGTGGCGATTCTTCACTCAACGCTGGTATAGACTGGAAACTAAAATCAGCTGTGCAAAAACATTTAAAACAGTCTCACACTCCAGAAGGCGCGAATAGAACGAGGCCTGCGCGGCTTTTCATAGTTGTGTCATCGCAGCCCATACAACTCTGGAAGCAGCCCTAGCCTGGAGCCCAACGAAAAAGTGCCAGAATAGTCAGTCCGGGCCTAGGTTTGCTAAAACCCAGTAAAACAATGGGATTTCTCAGAGTGTTTTAAATCCTCCATCAATTAAAGCACCAGAGCCCGATGGCTGATTATTATTTCAGTAGTATAATAGTTTGGGAAGTGCCACAAAAAACTGGGCATGTATCAGTGTGTTTTTGTGAGATTTTATTTTGCTTACCAGGATGCACCTTAAAGCGTTGTAACGCCACAGCAGAAAACTGCTGCCACTGTGATTGCCCCTCGTTTTTTGTTTTCACAAATGCTTTTCACTATAGCTAAAAAACATTGGAAAATCCAATACCTAACTCTCACAATTACAAGACCAATTTGCATTGCAAATGCTTGTCTATCTTTCTCTTCGGTGTTCTTTCTCCCTTAGCTGTCTTTCGCTCTCTAGCTCTAGAACTAGGTATAATGATGATAAACTCACCCAGATCCCGAGACATAAGTGCAAGTGGCCACCCGCCACCACCAACGGCACAAATCAAGCATTGGCAAACCGGTGTACATACACAAGCGTAGCTGGCTAGAGAGGCCTGTAGTCCTAGGGTGCCACAAGGCTGCTCTTCCTCACTCCCTATGAGGCTCGGCTACTCCTCAGACAACAGCGTGCTCTTCCTCACTCACTGTGAGGCTGTGCTCTACAGACAACCGTGTGCTCTCCCTCACTCCCTAGAAAGTCTGGGTCCTCCTAAGACAACTGTGCGATGTTCCTCAGTCCCTGTGAGGCTCGGCTCTTCCTCACACATGTGAGTCCCGGCTCCTCCCAGCTCCTCCTGGGACAACTGTGGAATGTGTCTCATATCTATGTACCGTGAACCCTGCAAGAACAAGCATTTGCAATGCAATAGGTCTCGCATTTTTGAAACATTGGCCTATTGGTATTGTGAATGACAATGCCTTTTATTATTGCAGGTTTTTTAAACACACATTGTAGGAAGCTGGCTCTGTATATACTATGGGAAACAACCATCACAACGCAACTTTCACAACGCACTACCATTACAACAAATCTTTTACAACGCAAGATCCATTACAACGCATGCTATTACAACGCATGCCATTACAACGTTTGGGTAAGTATTTAATTTAAATAATATTAATTACATTTTAATTTTATTTTCTTAAGTTCATTTAATTATTTTAATTATTTTTAATTTACATGTAATTTAATTTTATTTGAAATATAGATTAATTTACTAAAATTTATTTTCACCCCTACACTATCCAACACTTACCCTACTATTACACCCCCTGGAGTTAGAATAGTTATTTTAACCCCTACACTATCCAACACTTACCCTACTTTTACACCCCCCTGGAGTTAGAATAGTAATTTTAACCCCTACACAATCCAACACTTAACCTACTATTACACCCCCCTGGAGTTAGAATAGTAATTTGAACCCCTACACTATCCAACAATTACCCTACTATTACACACACCATGGTGATAGAATAGTAAATTAAAATATATTAAATAAAATTAAAAATTAATTTAAAAAAATTATAATTTTCTTTTAACCTAAATTAAAATTAAATTAATATTAATAAAATGATATACTTACCTATACTTACGTTGTAATGGCATGCGTTGTAATGGCATGCGTTGTAATGGATCTTGCGTTGTAAAAGTTGCGTTGTGATGGTATGCGTTGTGAATGTATGCGTTGTAACGTCATACACCAATATACTATACCAAAGTGAGGTATAGTGTGCACAGAGTCCAGTGGAACCACAAAGGTAGGCAGGGGTAAAGTTAGATAGAACCTTACTCTCTATTTGTGGTAGTGTGGTCGGGCAGTAAGGCAATATCAGAAGACAGTGTTAAGCATTTGTTGTACACACTTAGGGGCCTATTACGATGGAGGATTTTCCGCATCCTCCGGGCCGGCGGAAGCCACCGCCGGCCCGGAGGATGCGGAAAATCCTCTGCGGACCCACCAAAGACCCACCGCCACATTAGGATGGCTGGTGGGTCCTGGTTTCCGTCCGCAGCTTTTCCGCTGCGGTTGGCTTACAACCGCGGCGGAAAAGCACTAATATGGTGACGGTGTCTCTCAGACACCGTCAGCCAGATTAGGATGGGCTCTGAAACATGCTTTTCCGCCATGGAAAAGCATGTGTAACTTCACTGCGGGGGCCCGTTGCGGGCCCCCTAGGTGATGGGGGGATAGGAGGTGCACATGGGGGGTACCTATGGTACCCCCCTGCATTTGTATGCAGAAAGCGGCAGGCACCGCGCGGTGCCTGCCACTTTCTACATACAAATGCAATTCGTGCATTTTTAACATTGCTGCGGGTGCAGCTTGAAGCCGCACCCGCCGCAATGTTAAAAATAGAGGATGTGACCGCCAGGGTGGCGGTCACATCCTAATTGCACAGGAGGGAACTCCGCAGCCCATGCGGAGGTTCCCTCCTACTCTATGGTGGCGGACGGACTCAGGTCCGTCCGCCATCATAATGTGCCCCTATGTCAGCAAATAAATTCACACACTCAAAGACTGAACTTCAGACAATTGGTTTTGTATAAAAATATTCTTTTTGTTATTTTATTTTCTAGAGCCAAGCAAGCCTGGCACAGGTAAGCAAAAAATACTTTACAGTAGTAATGCAGTTTGTAAACAGTTTGAATTGCAATAGTAAATGTACTTTGATTTGACTTACAGTATTGTTTAAGAGAAATGCAATGACTTGTAAATACAGTACATAGACGTGAATTGGATTTTCAGTAAAATACCAGGTAAGTTACTTTTTGGATTACTTTTCCTACTCAAAGTACTATGCCTAGATACTACTCTGGGACATTTCCTGCAGACAGCTAAGTAAAATCGTTTTTGTTAAACAGTGTAATTTTAAAGAATTTCTTTAGGTTTTCAAACTCCACACTTAATAAACTTTTCCAAGAAAAACAGTCAATGTTATCTTATGGAGGAAAATAGTGTTTACAGGTAAGTTACTTTTGAGATTACTTTTCTTACACAGTGTAGTATACCTGGATACTACACTGGGGCATCTCCTGCAAACAGGTAGGTAAAATTGTTTTTGTTAATCGGTAAAATTTTAAAGAATTTCTTTAGGTTTTCAAACTCCACACAAACTTTTCACAGAAAAACAGTCAATTTTATCCTATGGAGGAAAATAGTGTTATCGGTTTTGAGGTAAGTATTTGGTAGTGGGAGTTGAGGTTCTGGGGGTAGACTCAGGGGTCCCCCAGGGTCAGTGATGCACTCTTGTTACACCCTCAGCAGCACTAAGGCGGCCGGGTGCAGAGTGTTGAGGCCCAATGTTATCCATAGGGGTATAGGGGGCCTCCGGTTGGTGGATGCTGATGAGCAGGCCACTTGGCTGTGGGAACAAAGCTCCTGGACTTTAGCTCAGGGCAAATGGAGAATCAAGCCAGCACAAAAGGTGCGCCCTCAGGGACGCTGGGGCGGCCGGGTGCAGAGTGCTGTTTTGGCGTCTGGTGCCCTGTTGTTTTGGTTTTTAGCTGCAGGCTCGGTCCCGGAAGACTTCGGTGAGGAACCAACAACTGGGTAGGTAAGTTGCAGAGCTCAGGGCGTAGGTGCACCTCAGGTTCTTTTCACCAGGGTGCAGGGTGGCTGGATGCAGGGGTGCATTTAGAGGTCGGATTTTACCTTACCGGGCCACTTGGGGCCTGGGGTGGTCTCCATGCAGAGGCTGCAGGCGATGTCGGGGAGTCCTGGAGGGGTCAACCCACTGTGGACTCGGACTCTGGAGCACTGCAGGACCTCGCTGGGACCGGTGGGCCACTCAAACTCGGACCGTAGGCGACGGGTGAAGTGGTAGTTCTAGACGTCAGGTTTCTTTGTCCTCAGCAGGCTCAGAGTCTGTTTTCAGAGTTTCTTTTGAACAGGGCCGCTGTTCACAGGAGATCCGGTCTTTTTTAAAGGCATTCAGTCCCCCCAGGAGTTCTGGATGTTGTTGGCTGCAGGACAACACGATTTTGGCATAGGATCTCCGAAAACTGCAGACAGGCCGGTAGGGCTGGGCCCAAGTCAGTTGTTCTCTGCAGTCTCCTCTGCTGGGCGTCTTCTTTCATCCTTTTTCTTCTTAGGTTGCGGGAATCTCTTTTCTTGGTTCAGGGCTGCCTCCTAAACACTAAATTGGGACGCGTTTTAGGGGTTTCGGGGTCAGTAGCCAATGGGCTACTGACCTTAGGGTGACTACACCCATGGTGTACTCAACCCACACCCCCTCACCTGAGTGGCGGAGTTGCCAGAGGTGGGGACACCTTCTGGGCTGGCTCATTTTTCCCGCCTGTCTTCCCGCCGAAAAGGAGGGGAGACCGAAAGGGGGCCTGCTCCTGATAGCAGGAGAGACTGGGGGCCTCATTACAAAGGCTGCCAGGCCTTTGAAGCTCACCTGCCACAGATGGCTCTTCCTTGCCTGGGGGAGGTGCGAACACCTCTGCCAAGGAAAGGCTTTGTTTCTGGGCTCAGGGAGTGAAGGCTCCCACCCTAGGGGTCCTAAACATGTCTCATGGTGGCAGGCTGGTGTGTACCAGTCAGGGAACCCACCAGAGGCTGTTCATTTTTCAGGGGGCATCTCTAAGATGCCCTCTGTGTGCATTTTTCATTAAACCTCACACTGGTATCAGTGTGGTTTTAATGTGGTGAGAAGTTTGATACCAAACTTCCCAGTTTTCAGTGTAGCCATTATGGTGCTGTAGAGTTTGTAATGACAAGTTGACATCACCATATACTCTTATTGGCAGCACTACACTTACTAACGTCTAAGAATGGACTTAGACACTGTAGGAGTACAGGGCTCATGCACCTGTACCCTCGCCACTGGCATAGGGCACCAAGCTAAAGGGGCGACTGATCGATGCCAGGGGAGTGGGTTGTAGGCATGGCACACAGGGATGTGTGCCATGTCGACTCTTCACTTTGTTCTGCACCAAAACACTCACCCTGCAAAGGCAGTGAGTGTGTGTAAAAGTACAGGGCCTCTAAGGGTGGCACAATAAGTGCTGCAGCCCTTAGAGGTCTTCCCTGGTCAGAGTGCCCTGGGTACCTGTGGTACCATTAACCAGGGGCTAACCTGTGGCCAGAGATGACAATTGGGTTAAGAACACAGGCCCTGGGAACCTGATTGGCAGGGACCCGGGGCACATCAAGTGAAAGTGAATCAGTAGTCTGGCAAAAAGTGTGGGGTTACTGCAACAGAAACTCACTTTCCTACACATATTTAAAAGGCATTGTAATTTACAACTGCAATAGCTTAAAATAACCTAATTGTGAGACCTATTGCATTGCAAATGCTTGTTTTTGTTTTATTTATGATTTTGCAGGAAGACATATAACATAAAAAGCAAATATTCACCACTGGCAACATAACAACATGCAACTCAAAGTGATGAGAGAGTGCTGACAATATCAGGGATTCTTAAGTACTGAGCAGTAGTGTTGTCCCACTTTTGGAGTTTCTGTTCCCAGTTTGGTCTTATAATTTATAGTAGTTTCAAGCAGGCTCGGCAGCATGCAGCTCTCATTACAATCCTTCACAAATATTACCAGCAATATGCACACACAAAGCCCTATCTTCTTCATTTATGCCTGGAATAAAATCTATGGCCCACTATGTCTAAAACTCATCCCAGTACTTTGCTAACTCACAGCGTGCCATATTTATCACACAATCTCAATACCATGGGTGGTGTCTGGAGCCGGACAAGATGCCCAGCCTGGTCTAAAAGATAAAACAGCCCATCTCGAACATGGAGCCCCAGCTCAGCCTTGCTTTACTACATTCCTCCCAGATTCTGCATTAGACACTACATACATGATGAATGCCTCCGTACACTCTACAGTAGTATCCAGCCTTAGATATTACCACTGACACCCTACCTCTGCACTTGAGGCCATATCTGGGGCAGTCCATGATTTCACAACTTTGGCCGCCAAGCATAGTCCTGCAGTTCAGAGTGGATGTGCATGAGATCTCCATGATGCACCAAAGTAGAGTTTATTTCTAGGCTATAAAATTTGAATCTGTTACCAAATCATGCAACCGCATTTTGTTTCACTTTTATTGTTATGTAACACTGGAATTATTTTTGTTTTTTTTAGTGTGTTCTGTATATATCAACTCGTATGAAAATGTTGAGCTTTTGATGACTTACCCAGAGCCTCTTGCACTAGTTGGTAATATACTTGCCTTTTATAGAAGGCAATACAGTTGATAAACTATTCAGCTACACGTCCACAACGTACCCTGTCTTTGTAATAAACCAGAGGTATGTATTTAATGGTTTATATTACTATGCTCTTTATCCACCTTTACAGTAAAATAAGTATTAGCCAATTGTTAAGTATGTGTCAGCTCTCACTTACACATGCCAGTGCATCCTGCTGGCAATGTGCCAATACTATAGGACACTTAAACAACAGATGCCTTCACATAATTTACAGAAATAGAGAATCTGTTAAAATGTGGCATGTAAACATCCTGGCAAAAGCGTAGCAGGGATGCCAGGAGGCACGGTGCAGGAAAGGGAAATGCCCCCATTGACACCTATTGGGTTTGTAAATTACAATAGTCAGGGTTTAATTGGCACCTTAGGGCTTCCTATGCTCATTTATCTTCTCACAAATTCCATTTCCGGCAACTACTAGGTGTGCTTTAGGGCTGAGTTCCAGATTGAGGCAGAACACAGAGAATAAAGCGTGCAAACAGTCTTTGCTCCCTCCGCGTGCAGTTATTTAAAACACTTAAGGCCAGATGTATCAAGAATTGCTTTTGCAATTTTAAATAACAAATTTTACCGATTCGCTATTTCAGAATCGCAAAATGCAATGTATGTAGATTTGCCCATTTAAAGCACTGAGTGAATCGCAAATTTATTTATTTATTTATTTATTAATGAAATTTAGTGAAGCGCGAACAATTGCCCGTGGGCGTCTCGGTGCTGCTACTTCTGCAAAAATTCTCCACAAATGAATTTCTAGAAAATCACTGGTTAAACAACCACGTTTTTAATTTTTTGCGGGATGAAAAGAGGGAGGGGCTGGTCCTAATAGACTGAGGTAATGTGTTCCACAATTTTGGAGCCGCGACCAAAAAGCGGCGATCTCCCCAGGAGACAGTCTCGGTGCGTGGCACCACTAATTCGTTGAGAGTGGAGGATCGAAGTAGTCTCGAGGGGCAGTAAGGTGTCAACTGGTCTCTAAGAAACTGGGGTCCTTGTTTGTGCAATGATTTATATACAATGCATAGTGTTTTGAACTTAATGCGGTTTCTAATTGGGAGCCAGTGATAGCCTCTGATTGTATCGGCAATGGGTTTATGCTTGGGAGTTCTAGAAAGTAGCCTGGCAGCCGCATTCTGTATAGTCTGCATTTTATTAATTACACGGGTCTGGGCATTGGCAAATAAGCCATTGCAGTAATCCAGTGAGGATAGCACTAGGGAACTTATCAGGGTTTTGCCTGCACTCTCCGGCAGGAAAGGAAGACTCTTTTTCACCAATCGTAGCTTATGGAAAGTTGTGGCCGCTGTCTGATTGGCATGGGCAACAAAATTAAGGTCATTGTCAATAACAACTCCAAGGTTCCTAACCTTAGAAACTGGTTTAGGCAGGATTCCGAAACATGTTGGCCACCAAGCGGGAGACCAGCTTGGGGTTGGTTGTCCAAATATGACAACTTCCGTCTTTTCGGAATTAAGTTTTAGACAATTGGAAGACACCCAGTCTCCAATTGCCAACATACCTACTTTGAAACCCTCGGCTACTCTTTCTCCATCATTTTTGATGGCCAGGACTAACTGAGTGTCATCTGCGTATGAGGTAAGGTTCATCCCATGTGCTTTGATGGTTTTAGCTAGGTCCGACACGTAGATATTAAAAAGTGTCGGACTAAGGGATGAACCTTGTGAAACCCCACACGGCAGAGACAGGTTAGCCGACTGGAACGGTCCCAGGGTAACCGCCTGAGTTCTATCGTTCAGAAAGGAGGCCAATAGGCTCTTGGCTGTCTGTTGGATACCCATTTTTTCGACACTGTCGATCAGAATCAAGTGGTCGACCGTGTCGAATGCTGCAGAGAGATCCAATAGCACTAGTAACGCTGATCCTCCTTGATCTCGAATGACTCTGATGTCATCGGCAGCTTTGATCAAGGCGGTTTCTGTGCCATGGAACTTACGCAACCCAAATTGGGTCCCGTCCAGTTGGTGATGTTCCTCAATAAATTCTGATAACTGGGAATTCATTGCTTTTTCTACGACTTTTGCCAGAAATGGAAGATTGGCTATTGGTCGATAATTTTTCAAATCCGCTTTATCTAGGAGTTGTTTTTTTAGGAGTGGTTTCAAAAGAGTTTTTTTAGTATGTTTGGATAAATTCCTGATCTAAACATAGAATTGCAAATTTGAGTAATAACCGGAATCAGGGAGTCCATGATCGGGGGAAGAATTTTAAAAGGGCATGGATCCAAGGCTGATCCTGATTTGATGGAACTTATAATGTTCCTAGTTTGGGCCTCCGTGATATCACTAAACTGAGTAAAGAAAGAGTCAGAGGAAAAGGAATGTCCAATATGTGTAAAATGGTTGGTGTTGGAGGAAAAAGCTAAATAAATATCATTAACTTTTGTGAAAAAGAAATTTGCTAATGCATCACAAAAGGCTTGAGAAGGGTGAGGATTTAAATCAGGAGTTTTTCCTGCTAACTGCTTAGTGATATCATAGAGTAGCTTGTTAGAATTCTTTGCTTACTCTATTTCTCGCTAAAATACTTCCTTTTAGCACTTATGATCATAGATTTGTACTTAGCGAGCATCTCCTTATAGCGGTTTTTACTTTCTTCATCATAAAGTTTCCTCCAATGCCTCTCCCTATTCCTACAAAGTTGTTTCTGATTCCTTAGTTCTTCGGTAAACCATGATGCTGAGGGGACATTCCTGTTTCTAGTTACTAATTTGAGAGGAACCAGTGAGTTTGTAGCATGACCTAATCAATCCTGGTATTGCTTAGTAGCAGTGTTAGGGTCAGTAGATAAAATAGGCTGGATGATGTCAAGTAGGAGTTTAAGGCTTGAGTTGTTAATATCTTTCCAAGCCTTAAAAGGTTCGCGACTAGGGGTGGATACGCTAACAGTGGAGACCTCATTGGTTATAATTGTACCTAGAATTACATGATGGTCAGACCAAGGGAGCGGGAGGATATCGGTTATATGGATGTCCTCTAAGTTGGAAAAGATACCGTCCAAGGTATGACCGGCATCATGAGTAGGACGATTAACCAATTGAGGGAGCCCCAAAATTTCCATGTCAGATCGAAGAGAGAGCGTATCACAGTCATCAATTTTATCTAAATGAAAATTAAAGTCACCAAGTACCATTAATGACTCTTCAGTTGCCAAAGTTTCCAGGGTAGTGCCTAATTCAGAGAGGAATCCAGAATGTGCTCCTGGTCGTCTATATAAGAGCAGACCTCTGAAATTATGCGAAGATGACAGATTGCCCATAAAGGCCAATAGGAATGAATGGGAATGCATTTGCAATTTGCGATTACCAAATGGGTACTTGCAAATTGTGAATCTAATTACGAGGATGATATGGGGCCTAAAGGCCCACCTGATGCACCCCCAGAAAAGGTACATGTGCACTTATGGGACACCCCATGGCACTTTGAAAAATGCACTTTTGTGCATTTTTAAAAGGTATCGCAAATTACCATCAACTTGGAGTTGGTGGTAATTTTCAATTCCTATATGCAAATTAGCATTTAGCGATTGCTACATGAATTGCATTTAGGGAATCGAAAATTGTGATTCCCTAACTGCATTCGCAATTTAGGTAAACGTAAAAAACTTGCGATTACCCATATTGCGAATGCCAAAAGTTTCATACATTGCAATAGGTATTTTTGCGTTCGCAAACGGGCCGATTCTGCAAATAGGCCCGTTTGCGAACACAAACAGCCTTGATACATCTGGCCCTTAGCTTTAAGCTGATAGCCAAAGTTTGTGCAATTGTTACAGGGCTACTCACAACCCTTAGAGAGAGCTTCAAAAGGACTTTGTTTAGCACATGTTAAAGGCTTTGAACACAGTGAGGAGTCCGCGTGTAGGAGCAAAGTGTGTGCACCGACCTAGCACGGAAAGACACACAAGGGTCGGGCAGAGGTGGTACTGCAGGCTCAGCCTAGACAGGAGACCAGGGGTCTGCAGCCAAAACACGGGGCACGTTCAGGCAGAAATGGGGTGGAGAGCTGAGAGGCATAGACGGGGTTGCTGACAGACATGGCAGAGGCCTGCTTAACAGGAGGAGGAGGGCAGACAAAGAGGCAGTTTCTTCGGATGATAAGTTAGAAATCAGAGATGATAAGTTGGAAATCAGAGAGGGATGCTGGTACACACAACAGAGCACATACAGACACTGGAGCTGAAGGAAGGAGCACTCAGTGTAAATATATACCATTCAGCCCTTTGACCCTACTTTAGAGGGTCTGTGTGATGCCGTGCAGTGTGGTAACTGGAGGTTGCGTGGGAGATCAGAGCTGGCACCTGTGAACGCGGTTGGTACGAAAAGATCAATTGATCTTGAAATCTCAGAGGGCAGACATGGGGTTTCCGAAAGTAAATGCCAAAGATCTAGAAAGGTGGAGCAGCGGTTCCAACATTAGGACGTTGGGCCTCCTTGCATTCTCTAATTTGCTTGAAAATGCCCCATTTGCCCACTCTTTTTTCAAACTTTTCTCAGAGGGATAACTCCTCCGAATCATTCTTATGGGGGTCGGACTTACTCGCTACGCTCGCATGCCACCAGGCACTCATCCAGAACTTTTACGCCCCACCACTTTAAGAATGTTACCAGCCACCATTGGCCTGGTATGTATAAACTGAATACATTCATACCCTCATGGCCAGAGTCACTTCTCAGTCGGCTCTCTACAATGAAGCCTCTGCCCTTTTATTTATTGAGTCTGCAATAATGACATCATTAGTTTTGCAGATTGATCAGTAAGATTAGCCAATAAGGCATCAACTACTAACTTTTAAGGAAATTCCACATCCCCTTTTGCCCTCACCATAAACCTTGGCAAAGAAGCTCTGTCTGGGTCTCTCCATTTCCTCTTTTGTAGACCCGCTACTGCAGAATTCACAAAAAAACTAGGGATATAGACCTGTTGAACTGTCGAAAACAATACCCGTTTTTTGACGGTGGTCATCATCCAAAGGAAAGTGGGAATTGCTAAAAATATAAGAAAGCAGAACTTTCAGCTCGTCGTTTGGAATGAATTTGCCTTTAGGAGAACCAGTACCAGGGATTAGAAAGCATGCATCTCATAAAAACACCGCTTTAGCAGACTATTCTGGTTTGAAATACTGAGCAACAAAAACAGGTAAACCTTTTTTTTTTAGAATCAGAGGAGAGATCTTAGCTTACCCTACCACTGATAAGGATGTATGACATTACAATGCATGCTTTTACCACGCATGCCTTTACAACGCGGTTTTTACAACGCATGCCTTTACAATGCATAGTGCTTTGGGGCGCTGGATAGTGAATAGTTTAATTTACTATTCCAACTCCAGTCCCCGTGGATAGTAGGGAAGGTGTTGGATAGTAAATTAAACCTATTCCCTATCCTAGAGCGCCCCCCAGCGTAATGCGTTGTAATGGTTTGTTTTGTAAAAGTTGTGTCGTAAAGGCACTGCGTGGTAAAAGTTGCGTTGTAAAGGATGTTTCCCACTGATAATATGTCTTGCCTCCCGCTTCATGTCTGGAGGCAACAGCTGCACTACTGTTAGCGGTGTATCCCCGGCTATACCGGCTGGAAATACCATCAGGTAAGAGCCATCGTTGTGGAACCCCTGCACCACAGCAAAGGGCATGTGCCACCCATCTCTGAGCAGAATCACTCAACGGGAACCTATAAACAGAGGCTGCCACGTTAATCCTCAAGAATCCAGAAATAAGAGGAGCTGACATTGCAGCCCCGTCCATCCGAAGCAATGGCAGAGTGAGCCCACACATCCTCTGCTAAATCTTCAGGACCCAAGCGGCTCAGCAAAGAAAAACACTGTGAGCCCATGTGCCACAGAAAACAATCACCAAACCAATGTACTGCTTGAAGAGAGAGGTGCAACACAAGTGTACACAAGGGAAAAATAGGATTTCCTTGAATGGTTAAAAGGATGTTAAAAATTAGAGCATCAAGGAGGGTTTGATGCTTGGTAGGTGTGCCCTTGAAGAGGCGGGGCCTCTATTCTGCTCTAATAAAGAATGAGATGGGAGCATGAATGAGGAAGTAATCTGATTTACTAGTCTGTGATATGAACCAGTGCCACTCTGTAAAGTTAGTGGGAGAGAAAACTATTTAACAAAAAACAAACAAACAACAAACTAACAAAAAATCGCAGTAATGTTGAACCCGAAGACAACGAAGTACCCTCCACCTTGTTGAAGGTACTTGCAAAATACAGCACTAAACCAAAGAATCTGTAAGCGCACTCCCCCTTGCCGCCCGTTCCTGTACTGGGGTGAATGTATGTAGGACTCTCCTCCCCTTGCCTTCTGTGATCGCCGGCAGCCCAGTGGCAGTGGGCTTGCAAGCGACTGCTGGAGTGCGACTGTCTATTTTAGTGTAAAATTATTCCTTCTCTCGCATTACCGCTGATCACTAGCGGGGTCAACCGCTTCCCTGATCGGTCCCGCTGACTACGAGCGGCGGACCTTAATTTTAAATTGTGTGTCATTATTTGCCCTGCTGAGTACTAGCAGCATTTTTTAACCCCTACCTTGTCTTCTGCACCCAGTCCATCCGCTGTTGTGAGACCGCTTGCCGGTGCTCCTCAGCGCTCGTGGGAGCCATCTTGGGCAGGGTTAGACGGCGATCTTCGCCACACCCCCTTGTCTCCTCCCTATTTAGGACTCTCCTCCCCTTGCCTTCTGTGATCGCCGGCAGCCCAGTGGCAGTGGGCTTGCAAGCGACTGCTGGAGTGCGACTGTCTATTTTAGTGTAAAATTATTCCTTCTCTCGCATTACCGCTGATCACTAGCGGGGTCAACCGCTTCCCTGATCGGTCCCGCTGACTACGAGCGGCGGACCTTAATTTTAAATTGTGTGCCATTATTTGCCCTGCTGAGTACTAGCAGCATTTTTTAACCCCTACCTTGTCTTCTGCACCCAGTCCATCCGCTGTTGTGAGACCGCTTGCCGGTGCTCCTCAGCGCGCCATCTTGGGCAGGGTTAGACGGCGATCCTCGCCACACCCCCTTGTCTCCTCCCTATTTAAACGGCCACTATGTGTCAGCGCAGCGGACGAGCGCAGC
This sequence comes from Lissotriton helveticus, assembly GCF_964261635.1. Classification (NCBI taxonomy): domain Eukaryota; kingdom Metazoa; phylum Chordata; class Amphibia; order Caudata; family Salamandridae; genus Lissotriton; species Lissotriton helveticus. The sequence goes on from NC_136062.1 coordinate 81,611,322, forward strand.
GGGCGCGCCGTAGGCGCGCCGGAGTCGCACCAGAATCAAGCCCATCTGCGCCCGTCCGCGGCCGGCAGGGGCTAGGGACAGGAGCTGTTAGTCATAACATCTCATTTACCGCTATGCAATTGAGACATTACAACCTACCTGGTTTGGCTCCCCCTCCAGTCACCATGGGGAGACTCACTGCACTCGGTATTTCCTGTAACCCCCCCTTTTGCCTGGCCCCCCGGCCCCCCGGTCTGTCCCTGCACTGACTCAATTCTCCATTCGGGTTCTACTCTTAAACACCCGTTCAATGGTCAGACACCAGGCCGATATTTTCACCCTGCTGCTACAGGAAAGCCCTGACCTCCTTTTGCTCACTGAGTCCTGGCTCACGGAGAATTCTCTCCCTGACATCTTGGCAGCCCTTCCCCCAGACTATTTCATTCTCCATGCCGATCGCATTGCCGATCACCCCGGTGGTGGGGTGGCTGCCATTATCTCGAAACGTTTTCACCTCATTTCCTCTTCTTCCCTGGCACTTCCACAAATAGAGAATCTAGTTGTTAACTTGGGGACGCCAGCGGGGGCTTTCTCTTTTGCCCTTTTATATCGTCCGCCCCAGCCCATGCCAGACTTTGCGGAGAAACTCTGCGAACATCTGACTGCCCTCTTGCCTTCACTAGCCAGTTTCGCCCTATTTGGGGATTTTAATTATTGGTTTGATGACGCTAACGCGGGGGCGCACGCCTCAGTATTATCTGAGATGCTGACAAGTCTGAATCTGAGTCAGCAAGTCACCTCACCGACGCATGCAAAAGGCCACATATTAGATCAGGTTTGGACCTCGAATATAACCCTTTCAACCCCTTCTACGCTTCCATGCGTATGGTCAGACCATTTTATAGTCGACACGACCATCACACTTAGTGGGCGAATTAAGGTCCCACTAATGGCAGGTGGCTCTGCACGCAAATGGAAGAATTATGATTCCAAGGGTTTCATAGCCACCCTGGCTTCTACCTGTCCGAACACCCTTCCTTACGAGGATGTTAATAGAATCGACACTAACATCTGTAGCTGGTTGAAAGGGGCTAGTGACCAATTTGCCCCAGTAGTTAAGTTCCCTTGTACCAGACACCCCAATGCCAACCGGTGGTTCTCTGACAACCTCAAGCAAATAAAACTTGTGGTACGTCAATTGGAACGCATCTGGAGGCGGGACTACTCCCTGTCATCCAGACAGAAATTTGTTACCGCTCGGAGGGAATACAAATTGGCTATTCTATCAGCCAAATCGGAGCACATCTCTGATAGAATCTTCTCTGCCACTAACAAATCTCGTGAGGTGTTCAGGATTATGAATGAACTTACCACGGACGACAGGACTCTCCCAGTTCAAACTCCGTCCAAAGAGACCTGTGAGGCTCTCAATCTCTTTTTTATTGAAAAAATCATTAAAATAAAAAATTCTATCACCCCTACTCCTCAGCTGTCACCATCTCTGGACACTTTTCCGGGCAATCTATCTTCTTTTACTTCATTTCCCATTCTGGATCCTCCCTCCCTGGCGAAGTTAGCCAACCGTGTAAAATCGGGCTCGCCGGAGGACCATTGCCCTCCCGCGGTATTGCGGGAGGTCTGTCTTCAACTACCGGAGTGTATACTTCCCTTTCTGAATGCTTCCCTCATCTCTGGCACAGTCCCTGGAACCTTCAAGGAGGCCATTCTTTTGCCTCTCCTGAAGAAGCCAGGGGCTGATGCGGCTGAACCTTCCAACTATCGCCCAATATCTTTGCAGCCTTACTTGTCAAAACTCCTTGAAGCCCATGTCACCTGGTGCCTCTCTAATTTCATCGAGAGCTCGTACTTCCTTGAGTCCAACCAGGCCGGCTTTAGGCCGGCCCACTCCACGGAAGCAGTCATCTTGGCAGTCATGGATACCCTGAGAAAGAACGCAGATGCCAAGAGACCACAGGCTCTGGTTCTTTTGGATCTGTCTGCCGCGTTCGACACGGTGGATCACGACATCCTTCTCCACCGTGTCGAACAAGCCGGCATCCGGGGCACTGCCCTCAAGTGGGTGGAGTCATTCCTGACGGGAAGATCACAAGCCGTGCGCCTTGGTCCCTTCACTGCACCTAAATCCCCTATCACTTGTGGTGTTCCCCAGGGTTCTTCACTTTCCCCGTTATTATTTAATCTTTACCTGCGCCCTCTAATTCTTTCCCTTCACAACTGGGACGTCAGCGTCTTCAATTATGCTGACGATTTGCAGCTCGTCTTTCCACTTGATTCTCCTCAGGCGACTAACAACTTTCACGCCGTTATGACCCATATCCATCAATGGATGAATCAGAATCAATTAAAACTCAATCCTGGAAAGACTGAGCTACTTCTTCCTGGTTCCAGTGTCGTTTTTTGGGGTCCGCAGTTTTGGCCTCCCGACTTGGGTTCCCCTCCGACACCGCTCAAGGCCGTTAGGAGTTTGGGGGTGACGATCGACGCTGAATTGTCACTCAAGGCCCAAGTGGGTGCCACGATTTCTTCGTGTATGTTCCAACTCCGAAAAATCCGGAAGATCAGGCACCTACTTCCACATGCGGCCTTGTGTCAGGTCGTCATGTGCCTTGTCATATCGCGCCTTGATTTTTCTAATTCCCTCTATCATGCACTCCCGCGATTTCTTTCACACCGCCTCCAGGTTGTACAAAACCAGGCAGCCCGCCTCATATTCAAGATCCCTAAGTGGCAATCGGCGAGGCCTCTGCTCCGCAGGCTTCATTGGTTACCAGTGAAGGAGAGAGCAGCCTTTAAGATGGGCTGCTTGGTATTCAAATCCCTTCACTGCTCTTGTCCTGCTTTTCTGAAATCTCTGATTACCCTGTATCAACCCGCTCGCTCTCTTCGTTCAGCTTCCCATCACTTGGTTGTCACTCCCAAGTTTAAACTTCATAAATTTGGCGGCCGTCGTTTTGCTCTCCTTGCCCCCAAATTTTGGAACTCCCTCCCTCTGATTATCAAATCCAGTAAATCCCTTTTTCAGTTCAGGAAACTTCTCAAGACTTTTTTATTTACCCTTTCTGAATAAACTTTTTTTTTTGCTCATTTACATGTCCCTTCAGCCAGCGCCATGAAACCTCCGGGTGTTAGTGCGCTTAATAAGATTCATTTAACATTCTGTCCATCAACTGTGTTTTTTGCAATTTTCACCCCGAGTGGGCTGGGTTTGCTCAGACGTGAGTCCCAGGCTCTCCACACCACTGGAGTCAAGCTATCCAGGCTGAATGGAGGCTGATAGCCAGAAACCGGTCCTTGGATGCTTGATTCCGGTCTGGGAAAGACATGGCTTGGTAGTTCGGACTGGACTGTTCCCATGAGGCACAGGGTCAGAGCTGATTTGCATATAGCCAGTGTCTAACCCAGGGTGGTGTGGAGTGCAAAAAAACGATGGATTTAGTCCCAGATCCTTGTACTGGGGTGAATGTATGACATTGTTCTACATTCTGTCCATCAACTGTGTTTTTTGCAATTTTCACCCAGAGTGGGCTGGGTATGCTCAGACGTGAGTCCCAGGCTCTCCACACCACTGGAGTCAAGCTATACAGGCTGAATGAAGGCTGATAGCCAGAAACCGGTCCTTGGATGCTTGATTCCGGTCTGGGAAAGACATGGCTTGGTAGTTCGGACTGAACTGTTCCCATGAGGCACAGGGTCAGAGCTGATTTGCATATAGCCAGTGTCTAACCCAGGGTGGTGTGGAGTGCCAAAAAAACTATGGATTTAGGCCCAGATCCTTGTACTGGGGTGAATGTATGACATTGTTCTACATTCTGTCCATCAACTGTGTTGTTTGCCCGTTGTATTCTGGCAGGAGGGCTTGGCACCGGAATAGTATTCAGCAGCACACCCCACAAAGTGTGAGCATCAGTCTTTACGTCTCGTGCTACACACTACGTGTGATAGAGGCTTCACCAACGCGCAGGTGTGTCAAAGCGTGAGAGAGGATTCATTGACGATCCCAAGAGGTCATATCAGATTAACACCACGGGTCACGACGGGGCCGAAACCACCAGGAGTGAGTTACCGGGCCGAAACAGCCACCAGCAGTGAATGCCCCAGTCTGCTCGGTGAGTGCCAGACGAGTCATCGATACTCCCCAGAGCTGTCCTCGCGCAGAGGCCGGATGCCAGAGTGTTGACGAGAGGCGTCTGTGCGCGCTGCACAGGCAGAGGCAGGCCGGGAGTCACGTGACAGCCTGACAATGTCCCGAGGGTTTCCTGTAGCCGTGTCTTTTCCCAGGGATAGGACCGTGTCACAAAAAGACATTAGTTAGAAGACGAGTGTTGCATGAGGTTATATACATATATCCGTGTGTGCGCGCTGGTACAACCTGACTAATCTAAATAAATAACTTTCACTGAAACTTGATTCAGAGGTTACATCAGACTGACTTCAATGTCTTAACACTGCGCCGACTTTCACATCTGAGAAACTATACATGTTTGTACTTTAAATGTGGGCCCACTTTTCTTAGCATATTCTTTTATTACCCATTTCTAATCGGCCTTCTACTAGTAACATTACGGGACAAACGTACTGATATCTGATGCAATTTAGTGCTCCGGTCTGTGCGGCAGCGCTGTGATGCGTAACAGGGAGAGTGTCAGCCCCCATCTACAAAGATCTGGCGCTGGTGCTTTGTTCCCAAGCGCAGGCGCACACTCAGGCTGCCTAGCACCTGCTCGCATCTTTACACCACACTGTGCAGAGGATGCCCAGCTAAGGTTTGTTAACTAGAAGAGTACTTTTCTAATACAAAATACTGTAGTCTGACATACTTGTAAACGTTTTCCACCTTGTATGTGTACTGTACAGTGCAGTACACTTGAAAACTTTGGAGAAAAAAAAACATTTATCCTAGTTTGTACCTATGTCAATGAGGTGGAGTTTTTTGGGTGCAAAGCCCTCTTTACAAATGCTAAAAGGTAGGGCTTTGCGTCAAAAACCATAGGTGGTAGCGTGGGAATGCCCATGTATCTATCACACATGGGAAGCCCCCTTGGCCCAAAGTGTTTTAGCCAAGTTTCCAGCACAAATAAAGCACATAGAAATAACTCAACACTTTCCATCAGTTTGTGTCACTTCTGCTCATTTTGCACAAGCGAACGTGTTGATGGCCTCCTGTTTTTACCATCCGGGTTGATGCTAGAATGTTTCTTCTGATGTGCATTCCAACAGGAAACATTACCAACTTTGTGAGTCAGAAAGATAAAATGGAGAGAGACATCCATTGTGATGTGCATTAGAAAATATATATTCCCCACGATCAAGCAGCCCCAGAAATCATAGTACGAGGTGGAACTCAATCAGAGTGCACAGTGGCTGTAAGAAGCCGTGAGAACCCGATGAGCGTTACAGTGTGAATGCTGCCTGTGCTGCTGGTGAGTTATGTCAGCACGAAAGTACACTCACACAGTGTTTGCGAAACCAGCCAGGACAACGCCCCCTTCAACCCAAGGGATCCTGTCTGACTCATCACCCTCTGATCTTGGCAGATACAGCGACTATTCTGAAACATAATTGAATAAATGCCGTTTTTCTCTAATCTCGGGAGGGGCAAAAGTCTTCGAAAATATATGGAGATAACGGTGAAAATCTATTTTTACATTTGCTAATTGAATGGCAATAATAATGGGCCAAACACTTCAAAGTGCACTCGTTGAATGAAAATATTTCCAGCATTGCTGGATGTAAAATGGATTATGTAGAGTTTCTTTCCTCCTCACAGACATTTCACCAGCTGTCACTTTGTGTCCAGAGGTCGGGGTCTCTGCACCTTCGAACAGCTCGCGTCAGCACACTGGTTGTGTGTTTGTACCATTAAAGGACACGACCTTTCCTAGTCATTCACGGGGAATAGGAAAGAAGAACAAATGGGTGACTGAGTAACTTGTCCAGGTGCTTACCTACAAAATCTCATTTTCCAAGTGGCCGCTTTCTGCAGATGTGCTGTCCATACAAAGGATTGGTATCTCAGAGTCAGCAGGGTGAGCTTTTGTCGAGGGCCGCGCCTTGGCCCCTGTCACAGTGCCTTCGCTCTTCTGCAATATTTATTTTGCCTTAACACTCAGGCAGATACAAACACTGAAGGTGATTTCCAAAATGTCCAAACTTGTCTTGACATTTTAGAAACCGACAGCATCCCTCGTGAGTTACAAATCCTGAAAGGTTTTAGATGTCAGATTAGCAAAGGGTGCACTGCCATCCGTAGACGCATCAATTCAATAGCGCGCTGTGTAAAGATGGTGCAACTGGGTGAGTGGAAAACCCTTGGAACCACTCTGCAGTTAGTAAATAAATCTACCTACTAAATAAATAACGGAAGTACCCTATGCACACATAAGAAATCAATCATAAGTTATGTAACAATCAGTATACAGTGTACAAAGAACAAAGCAATAGAATATTTTAGGGATCTCCTGTGGGAGAGTAGTCCGATGAAATCCTTTATTGTGTTAGACAGCCAGCCGACACGTGTTTCATCGCCTATGCGACTCCTCAGGGCTATACGTGGCTGTGTCAAGACGGGAGGTCGCTCTGCTTGTGATACTTACGACCCAGCAGGGCCCGTGACCTTGGTTGTATGTCTCAGGGAAATGAAGTCCACACCCTGTGTCCAGGAGTGAGTGATCCCTATGAAGAGTCCCAGTATTCTGGACAGGAACACAGTGACCCGGGAGTACGCGGCTTCACTGCACTCACGTTCATCAGACATTTCGGAGACAATCGGCAATTTTATATCAAGTTCGCACACGACTCCTGGGTACTACACGTCTCTACACTATCTGTAGAATCGCACGATTTTCATGGTTCTTCTACTCGTTGCTAACGCAGAATACTGGGACTCTTCATAGGGATCACCCACTTGGCTTGGCAGTTCGGGCTGGACTGTTCCCATGAGGCATAGTGTCAGACTGATTTGCATATAGCCATGTCTGAACTGGGGTGGCAGAGTGGGCTAAAGAACAGTGATGGATTAAACCCTGATTTTTTGACTGGGTGTGAGTGTTTGATTGATTCAGATGCTCCGTCCATCACCACCCCCTTTTGTACCGCTTTTGGCCACCATAAGTGTGGCAGGGTATGCTCAGACGTGAGTCCCTTGCTCACTTTGCCACTGGATTCAAGCAAGCCGGGCTGAAGACGGCTGGAATGCCAGAAACCGGTCCTCGGAAGCTTGTTTCCGGTCCAGGGAAGACATGGCTTGACAGTTCGGGCTGGACTGTTCTCATGAGGCACAGGGTCAGACTGATTTGCATATAGCCATGTCTGAACTGGGTTGGCAGAGTGGGCTAAAGAACGGTGATGGAACCCTGATCTTTTGACTGGGTGTGAGTGTTTGAATGATTCAGATGCTCCGTCCATCACCACCCCCTTTTGTACCACTTTTGGCCGCCATAAGTGTGGCAGGGTATGCTCAGACGTGAGTCCTTTGCTCACTTTGCCACTGGATTCAAGCAAGCCGGGCTGAAGACGGCTGGAATTCCAGAAACCGGTCCTCGGAAGCTTGTTTCAGGTCCAGGGAAGACATGGCTTGGCAGTTCGGGCTGGACTGTTCCCATGAGGCACAGGGTCAGATTGATTTGCATATAGCCATGTCTGAACTGGGGTGGCAGAGTGGGCTAAAGAACAGTGATGGATTAAACCCTGATCTTTTGACTGGGTGTGAGTGTTTGATTGATTCAGATGCTCTGTTCATCACCACCCCCTTTTGTACCGCTTTTGGCCGCCATAAGTGTGGCAGGGTATGCTCAGACGTGAGTCCCTTGCTCACTTTGCCACTGGATTCAAGCAAGCAGGGCTGAAGACGGCTGGAATGCCAGAAACCGGTCCTCGGAAGCTTGTTTCCGGTCCAGGGAAGATATGGCTTGGCAGTTCTAGATGGACTGTTCCCATGAGGCATAGGGTCGGACTGATTTGCATAAAGCCATGTCTGAACTGGGGTGGCAGAGTGGGCTAAAGAACGGTGATGGATTAAACCCTGATCTTTTGACTGGGTGTGAGTGTTTGATTGATTCAGATGCTCCGTCCATCACCACCCCCTTTTCTACCGCTTTTGGCCGCCATAAGTGTGGCAGGGTATGCTCAGACGTGAGTCCCTTGCTCACTTTGCCACTGGATTCAAGCAAGCAGGGATGAAGACGGCTGGAAATCCAGAAACCGGTCCTCGGAAGCTTGTTTCCGGTCCAGGGAAGACATGGCTTGGCAGTTCGGGTTGGACTGTTCCCATGAGGCACAGGGTCAGACTGATTTGCATATAGCCATGTCTGAACTGGGGTGGCAGAGTGTGCTAAAGAACGGTGATGGATTAAACCCTGATCTTTTGACTGGGTGTGAGTGTTTGATTGATTCAGATGCTCCGTCCATCACCACCCCCTTTTGTACCATTTTTGGCCGCCATAAGTGTGGCAGGGTAAGCTCAGACATGAGTCCCTTGCTCACTTTGCCACTGGAGTCAAGCAAGCCGGGCTGAAGATGGCTGGAATGCCAGAAACCGGTCCTCGGAAGCTTGTTTCCGGTCCAGGGAAGACATGGCTTGGCAGTTCGGGCTGGACTGTTCCCATGAGGCACAGGGTCAGACTGATTTGCATATAGCCATGTCTGAACTGGGGTGGCAGAGTGGGCTAAAAAACGGTGATGGATTAAACCCTGATCTTTTGACTGGGTGTGAGTGTTTGATAGATTCATATGCTCCGTCCATCACCACCCCCTTTTGTACCGCTTTTGGCCGCCATAAGTGTGGCAGTGAATGCTCAGACGTGAGTCCCTTGCTCACTTTGCCACTGGATTCAAGCAAGCCGGGCTGAAGACGGCTGGAATGCCAGAAACCGGTCCTCGGAAGCTTGTTTCCGGTCCAGGGAAGACATGGCTTGGCAGTTCGGGCTGGACTGTTCCCATGAGGCACAGGGTCAGACTGATTTGCATATAGCCATGTCTGAACTGGGGTGGCAGAGTGGGCTAAAGAACGGTGATGGATTAAACCCTGATCTTTTGACTGGGTGTGAGTGTTTGATTGATTCAGATGCTCCGTCCATCACCACCCCCTTTTGTACCGATGATTTTATATCTCAGCATACCATTTGGCTGTTTGGGGTCGTCAGCATCAATGGAAGTCAGCGTCATCACATAGGTCCCTAAAATCAGAACATATATACGTGAGCCTTAAATCAACAGTTAACTCACATTACCAAGAGCCGCTTATGACACCCTTTCTTTAACAACACACGTTTCACCTCCAGCAGTCCCACGATCCCCAGGGCCCACAACACAGCCAGGGTGGCGTAATTGACACCCCCGAAACAGCGGTCATTTTAGGGTGCTTTATTTTGTTTGTGGCTTAGCAAATAATGGTTTATCAAGATAAAGACCTCTTCAGTAGCAACAATAATAATGACGTGTGTTGGGTTTTCGGTGCACGGATGACGTTTGAGCCAGGTTGACATACAGGTCACACGCAGCATGTGCATTAACATTATCACCGCATGAGGCCTCCCAGGGGTAAGTTGCCATGTGAACATCATGAGGCGCATGGCATGGGCATTGCGCACCTGAACCCTGTTGCCCTACGCTCACTCCTAACACACGATCCGCTGGCCTCTGCACCCCTGATGTCCACTGCTTCACACCGATCATCAACAGACGGTGTCTCTGGCAGCAGAGCGGCTGCTCCTCACTTCTCCGCATCACGGAAAAGAAGAACCCATGGTGGTGATGTCATGCGTGCAGCTTATCCATGGGGCCCTGCCCCCTCCTCCTCTCAGCACAGCTGCCATGCTAAAACAGGCATGTGGACTTAGGAAACTTCCTAAGGGATGAGAAACAACATGCTTTGCAACAGATAGTACTTTTAACCTGTCAATGGATGTTTTAAGCTATAATGCAGGCATGCTGCTGTCCGGTTTCCCGATTTATCCCCGCCCACAACCAGGCAACTGATGCCTGACTTTTGACGCTCATGCGTCTGTTGTAAGGCATCGGTGCGCACTACTTTATAAACAAGTATTTGTAATGCAATCGTGTATTTTAAAAGGGAGTAGGGGCGGGCAAAAAGGCACAAACTGGAGTGTGGGGTGGGGGTTATGTCCTGAGAAGTCATGGACTGCAGGAGGGGATAGGGGGGCTACGGGAACAAAATAGAGTTTACAGTAAAGGGGCCAATAACCATGGAAGGACACAAATGACAACGTGGCAGTCAGGAGGAGGGACTAACAAGCCTAAAACCAATGGGAAGGCTGCATTTAGGACCTAAGTCAAAACAAAAGATGGGCGGAGAGTGGGCGGAGCTTAAACAACGCTCCCACGCTAAAGTATACTGCATGTCTCAAAGAGACAGCGCAAGTGCTGCCTAGGCGAGACCCAAAAACTAAACTGCAGGACATCTCATGAGAACAGCGGGATTGTCCAGGATGGAAAAAACACCAGAAAGCTGCATGTAAATCAAATTACTTACTCAAAACCGTGCATTGCAGGAAATAGATGACAAAACAAAATTGAAAAAAACTTTCATCATTGTCCTTGGGTACGGTTCATTGCTCATGTTCACTTGTTTTCTATTGAAAATGTAAATTAAAATTGTTTTAAAAAACAAACTTGTGTCCAGGTTAATACAATCTTCTGAAAAGTTTATGATTGTGAAAGAATTTAAAATGCATATTAATTTAAATATTTGCTATGTAAAAACAGCATTACATGTAAAGCTCTTTTATATAGGTGCCTCTTACATAAGTATGTTTTTTTATGTGGATACTTTCCTGTGTAGTCACCGTTTAATGGCGTCAACACTAGAACGGAGACCTTTGTGTGACCATCTAGGGACAGTTATTAACCGCACTAATAAAGGGTAGGTTAACGGTTGTAGAACACAGGAGATCTGGTAGGACTCAGCTTCATGAGTGTCTGACACTGGAAGGAGAGGGCAGGAATGGAGAGTGAGTGGGAGGTATCAGGCCAGTTGCACCACAGACCAGAGACTGAATCCCAGACTGTTACAGTTGTACCTAGAAGCCTTTCCAGACATGCAGAATATAGAAGAATGACTGCACCAGTGAGAAATAAAACAGCACTGAAGCACACCAATGTAAGGACATTGCAAGATGACCTGCATTGATACTAATGCAGTGTATGACTCGGAGTGCCCATATATCCCGCTTCCAAATGCAGAGCTGGAGAACCTGATGAGATCCCTTGATTTCCCCATGTTGTGCTGCACCACTTCAATCTGAGTGACATTTCTCAATCATATTCACATTCTCCAAAGTGTCTTATTACATACAAAGGCTCATGTGGCACATGTCATGTGGTATAAGCTTGTTTTGGGCTTTTTTTATAAGCAGTTGTGATTGTTCTTAGTAAGGAAACACCTCTTATGTCCTCAGAGACAAGTCCAGGTATCGGTTTGAGGATAAGTGGTACACAGAGTAAATGCAGTTGCACTGGAGAAGTGGACACTAATAGGAGATGGGCCACTGATGGGGAGGTGGACTTTGGCAGGAGATCTCAAAAGAGATGATAGAGGTGTGCAATGACAGAAACGATGAGTAACATGGGATGGAAAGGTTGTATTATGGTAGGCAAATGTTGAAATAACCTGCAACAGCATTGCTTTACTTCATTTCATTTCATAGAAAATCTACGGCCCATCTCGCTTCTCCCATACTTCGCTAAGATCGCAGAGAAAATAGTTAATAAACAACTCTCTGCATTTATTGAGACTAGTGGCCTGCTCCACCCCTCCCAGTCGGGATTCCGCGCTCTACACTCGACGGAGTCTGCCCTGCTATCCTCTACCGAGACTCTACGAAGATATGCGGACGAGGGACAGACAGCGGCGCTGATTCTTCTTGACCTCAGTGCCGCATTCGACACTGTAGCTCATCACACACTGCTACAGTGTCTGAAAAAGGGAGGAGTGGTAGGCAAAGCATGGGAGTGGCTGCAGTCATTTTTAACAGGCCGTAGCTTCCAGGTCGCACAGGGACCCTTTAGGTCCAAAGAAATAAAACTTAATCAGGGAGTGCCACAGGGCTCCATTCTCAGCCCCACTCTATTTAATATGTATGTGGCACCAGTAGGAGGGATCACGGACAGATTTGGGGTTGAGATAGTGTTGTATGCAGACGACACACAACTGATTGTGACCTTGACGCAACCAAAGGAGCAATGCGCCGCCAATTTTTCGTTATGTATGCAGGAGCTTGCCAAGTGGATGGCTGACAACTGCCTCCAACTAAACGGAAACAAGACGGAGGTGTTGATTGTAGGCAAATCGCCATCAGTGGGGACTTCGGCATGGTGGCCGGATGAACTGGGCACTTAACCCACACCTAGCAATCCAGTGAAGAACTTAGGAATCTGGCTAGATAATAAAATATCATTTGATTACCAGACCAACAGGTGGCGGGCACTTGTTTCGGCATGTTACGGGTCCTAAGAAAAACAATGGACCTTCTGCCTGTGCCGGTAAGACAAACTCTGGTCCATGCCCTAATAACGTCCAGATTGGACTATGGAAATGTCCTATATCTAGGTGCCAGTGCTAAATGCTTCCATAGACTACAATGCATACAAAATGCGGCTGCTCGTCTGATCCTACAACTACCTAGAAGAGCGACAGCAAAAAAAGCACTGAGGACCCTACACTGGCTCCCGGTCAGAGAGCGGGTGATTTTTAAGGCCCTCTGTATAGGACACCGCATCCTCCATGGAAAGGGCCCGAAGTACCTGCATAGCCTCCTTAATCGGTATGAGCCCACTCGCCAGTTAAGATCTTGTTGCACTGGGCAGGTTCAGGTCCCAAAATTTGAAAGAGTGCAAATGGGCGGACGATCCTTTAGAGTCCTGACCGCCACTTAGTGGAATAAGCTAACAAAATGGCTCCAACTGGAGACATCAGAGTCCACCTTTCAGAGGGAGCTTAAAACAATTCTATTTCCCAAAACCTAGTGCATGAGCTAAAGATAACCCTCACACCTGCCTGGAACTAAGTGAAGTAGCATTGAAGCAACCAGCGCGGGGACACACTTGCTAGTGTAACCAAGCGCTTTACAAGATGTATAAATAATAATAAATAATTTGTTATAGGTGAACTGTTTCCCTACTAATTTTCATTATGCAAGCATTGGCAACGCCAGTAGGTCTGGTGTTATATGCCAATCAATGAATATACAGGCATACACAAATGCTGATTGCATGTGTTGTGTGCACACATTTTTTCATCGTATTAAAGACTGTCTGTTTGAAATTGGGTTACTAGTTGACTGGGGTGTGAACCAAGGTCAAGCAGCATCCACAATCCTAGACAGGATAAGGCACAAGCAAACTACAAACCAACCCGTGCTCAGCCCTCTGGTAGGTTGGCACAGAGTAGTCAGGCTTAACTTGGAGGCAATGTGTAAAGTATTTGTGCAACACCTTAAACAGTAAAATAGCAAAAACATCACTCAAAAAGATCCCGCACTAAATTAGAAAATTACAACTGAATTTAATTTACGAATTTTTTCCTAACTCTTCAAGTTATACGAACTGCATGTACCAGGATGCAAAGGGGCGATCCGGTGGAGAGGTTAGGAGTGGGCTCCCATCTTTGAATACTTTTAAGGGCTCCCGGGAGCCCCCGTAGCTGACGTGCTATTGGAGATGTACCTTCGCGCCCGAGAGGCAACGAAGCCTGTGACTGTTGTTTGGCAGCCTTCTCAGCCACCCCAGAACTGATCTCTACTGATGAGGGATATTATCCCGAAACATGAGCCGTGTCTAGAGATACTGGAAATACCAAGTACTTACTTGCACCAACCTTGGTGAAACAATTACGAACTTTTCCTAACTCTTCAAGTTATACGAACTGCATGTACCAGGATGCAAAGGGGCAATCCGGTGGAGAGGTTAGGAGTGGGCTCCCATCTTTGAATACTTTTAAGGGCTCCCGGGAGCCCCCGTAGCTGACGTGCTATTGGAGATGTACCTTCGCGCCCGAGAGGCAACGAAGCCTGTGACTGTTGTTTGGCAGCCTTCTCAGCCACCCCAGAACTGATCTCTACTGATGAGGGATATTATCCCGAAACACGAACCGTGTCTAGAGATACTGGAAATACCAAGTACTTACTTACACCAACCTTGGTGAAACACTGACAAACTTTTTCCTAACTCTTCAAGTCATATGAACTGCATGTACCAGGATGCAAAGGGGCGATCCGGCGGAGAGGTTAGGAGTGTGCTCCCATCTTTGAATTCCTTCAAAAATTACTTAAACCAGGTCAGGGCAGGTCCAGCAATTCCTGCATTCTGCATTCTCTCCACTGCTATGCAATGGTTTACGGTATCACATGTTGCCTGAGGTTTAGAAGGATGATTACTTCTGAACCTCCCTGATCAAGAAGCCCTTTCCCTTGTTCCACCACAGCCAGGAGAGTCGTCTTAGTGCCATGGTGTGGCTGAAAGCCAGTCTGGGTGGCATGTAGAATGTCATGCTTTTATAAGATTTCCAAAAGGATGGAATTTGTGTGTCTCTCAAGTATTTTACTGTGACCCAGTAACAGGATTGTTGGACGATAGTTAGCTAAAACACTGTTAGAAATGGGGGGTGTCTAGTTGGCAGTGACTTGCACCCTGTCCAAGTAGTGACCCTAATTCTAGCCATGGTAAGGGGATTACACAGCTAGGATAACCCCTACTCACCCCCTTGGTAGCTTGGCAATAGCAGTCAGGCTTATCTCAGAAGCAATGTGCGAAGCATTTGTGCATACACCCACAGTAACACAGTGAAATTACTACAAAAGTACACCACACCAGTTTAGAAAAATAGCCAAAATGTATCTGAATAAATAGACCAAACCGATAAAAATCCAACAGACAGAAGTAAAGGTATAATTTTTAAAAGGTTCAAAATAGTTTAGTTCATAGGAAACCATGGCTACATCACTTTTATCACAAAGTGCCTGGTAAGCACCAAATCAAAGATGAAAAACAGGTACAAGGGAGGTGAGGTGCCGGAAACCAAAAGCGATGTGTCGATTCCTTAATCCCAGAGGAATGGAGGCTTCAGTTCCTTCTGCATGGCAGGTTAAGTGTTACATCAATTCCTTACTGCAAGGGGAGGTGAAGCATCGATTTCTGGACACACGGCCTCGGGTCTGTACTGCGGGGGTATTTTGAAGGAGAAGTAGGCATACAGGTGTGACATGCTGGGCCAATGTGGCAGGAACAAAACAGTTGCTGCATCAATTTTTCAGCTGCGTGGCAGGTGATGCGTCGATTTCTTCAGCCACACAGCATGGCATGCATCAGTGTCGTAGCTGGTGCTTTAAACAATGGAGACACAGTGCTCAGGACTTGGGTTGCAACGATCTTTAAGCCACACGGCAGGCGCTGCATTGAGTATTTGTCCGAACTGCGGCAATGCGTTATTTTTTAAATGCACTGCATTGCTGCGGTGGGAAAACAGGAGCTGAAGGTCAATGTATGGATTTTCTTCTCTCTTTGCAGCAAATCCACTTCCAAGGGCCGAGAACTGGAATCAGCACTACTTAGAAGGTCAGAACTCCCAGCAAAGGAGTTCAGGGGCTGCAGGTGAAGTCTTTGATGGCCCTGAGACTCCCTGAGACTTCTTAACAGGATGCAAGCACACACAAGCCCTTGGAGAGCCTTAGAAGTAGGATACAGAAAGGAAAGTCCAGTCCTTTCACTGCCCAAGACAAGAAGCAGCAAGCAGTGTGCCAGCACAACACAGCAACAAGCAACAAGCAATGTGCAGTTCCCATTCTACAGCTTCTCCAGCTCTTCTTCTTGGAAAAATCTCCTCTTAGTCCAGAAGTGTTCTGAAGGTATGGTGTCACATCTCTATTACTTATACCACTCGCCGGTACACCGGTACACCCCCGTTGGAGGTAGCCATGCACTGTATAAATGTCCAATTGATTGATTAATACCAATTTCTGCCTTTGAAGTTGGCAAACTTAAAAGTAACGTCTGTGTAGTGCAAAAGACCCTGAATTTCCCATACCTGGCTCCAGACACACTACAGAGGTATGGAGACAGCTTTGTGTGAGGACAGATACAGTACTATTCAGGTGTTAGTGACATCTCCTCCCTCCACTATAGCTAAGGAAGACCTATCAGCCTAGCGGTGCTCCATCAGGATATGCAGGGCACACCTCAGCTCCCTTTGGGTGACTGTCTTGAGTGAATGCGCAAACAACCCAAATGTCACCTTTCCTTAGGCGTGGATTCCACAGGCAGGCAGGGGTACAGAATGGTGAAGCAAGAAAATGCCCACTTTGCAGATAAGGGCCCAACCCCCTATTGTTGTTTTTCACTTACTAAAAATTGCATTTTCAAACACACAATCCAAAAACCAACTTCACTAAAAGATGCATTTCTAAATTGTGAGTTCTGGGACCCCAAACTCTAAATCTATATTTCTTCCCTATTGGAATTTACACTTGTAAGAGCTTACAAGGCAGCTCCAATGACAACCTATGGGAGAGGTAGTCATTGAATTAGTAAAAAATGACATTAGTAGTATTTCACTAGCAGGACATGTAAAATACACTAGTGTCCTACCTTTCACCTACACTGCACCCTGCCCATGGGGTTGCCCCCGGGCCTACCATCTGGGTGCCTTATATAAAGAAAAGGAAAAGTTTGGACCTGGCAAGTGGGTCTACATGCCAGGTCACTATGGCAGTTAAAAACTGCACACAAAAACCCTGCAGTGGCAGGTCAGAGACATAGTTGCAGGGCTACTCATGTGGGTGGCACAATTAGTGTTGCAGGTCGACTAGTAGCATTTGATTTATAGGCCCTAGGAATACACAGTGCACTTTACCAGGGTCTTACCAGCAAATCAAATATGCCAATCATGGATAAACCAATCTCCAATACAATCTACACAGAGAGCATATGCACTTTAGTACAGATTAGCAGTGGTAAAGTTCCCAGAGTCATAGAGCCATAAAAACAGGTTAGAAAAATAGGAGGAAGAAGGCAAATTGTTTGGGGGTAGCCCTGCAAAAAAGAGTCAGATCCAACAGACACTTTGGTCAAGATTGGGCTTTTTCACAAATGCTTTGACCATCGCATATTTCCATGCCATTGATACAATACCTGAGGTCAAAGAGAGATTGAACATTTTGAGTAGAGTGGAACCGATTTCCTCAGCCTCCACGGCTAGAATATGTGGAGGGACAGGATCCATTGGAATGCCTGAATTAATTCTAGTCAGTGTGTCTGAGAGTTTATATAGTGTCAAAGGAGAGAAAGCAGACAGTTTTATGGCATTACTAGGTGAAACAGATTCAATACGGCCCACTGTGTCGGCTTGATGGACAGATTTAAACATGTCACAAATGATCTGGATTTTGTTATTGAAAAAATTAGCCATATCATTGCATCGTTCAGGTGTAGCCTCCAGAGTGGGGCCAGAGGAAGCAGGTTCTAAAAGAGTGTTCACTACACAAAACATTACCCATGGAGAATTAGCTGCAGCATTTATTTTCTTCTCGTAAATGGTAGCTTCAACATTTTTGATTGCCGCCTGGTACACTCTAATTGTTTCTCTGTATCTTTGTTTTCAGTCCGCACCGTGGTCTGTTCTCCAGGTTCTTTCTGTCTTTTTTGCTGACTTGTTTGCGTTTCCTTAAATCTGGAGAATACCAAAGGGCAGATTTGATTTTAGCTCTTCTGCTCTGGATCTTTTTTGGGCATCACTGAATCTAGTGAGGATTCCAGCCACAATTTAATTTGTTTATTTGCAAGTGTTGAGTTGTGACCCAAAGATGTTTTTGAATTCTTGAGGGGTATTTTCCAGGAACCCAGCGGTAGTTTGGACCAGGCCCAAATCTTTCGAGGGACCTGCAGATGACTCAACTGTGGAAAACTGTAATTCAATGTGATCGAGATCAGAAAATGATCTGACCAAGTGACAGAAACTGGTGCAGATACCCTTAGAAAGTTATCGCATGAGTACACAGGGTCAAATAGATGCCCCTGTCCATGAGTGGGGCCTATCGCCTTTTGCGATAGTTGATTTACTGTCAAGTACTGGAGGAGGTATACACTGGGGGGTAGCTGTTCCTGAAGATCAAGGGAGTGGCAACCTATTCTGGTTGGCACAGAGGTGTAAGAGTTGTCTATCTCAATAGAGTTTTTTGAGTATAGTGCCCTCACACACCCTTCCGAGTGACATGCTTCATCATTGGGCGTTGCTCCTCGTGGGGGTGGCGCTGCTGTTCCCCATGGGCGCCGTGAGAGGGCTCTTTATCGGAAATCTTTAAAAGATACGCTGCAGTTGTGAATGCAGGTGTGTGGGTGAGTGAGTTAAAATTACCAGACGGTACCCAGAACCTAGTTTTATTCAGGGGTCTGGATGATAAGGTTAAAAATAGATCAGATGTGGAGCTCCTCTTGGAAACAAATGTGGAGGGGGGGAAAATGTCTCCCCGTTGCTCTCAGGATCCGTGTGGGTGTGTTTCTTTCTAATAGCTCCCTACAGTGTGTTGGAAGATACTGGAGTAGGCCTGCAGCTTGAGCATACGGTGGTTCATCAAAATGAACACTGGAAATTAGCAGCTGCTTTCAAGAGTGAGTGGGAGAAATTTGCCATGGGTCCAGTGGATCTAAATAGGCGAATCCCATGAAAGGCGATGGTTGCGTGAGAAAGAAATTGCAAAAGAAACACTTTCGCATTCTGCAATAAATGCTGGTTTGAAACGACATCTATATTCTGTCTTCATAATAATATCTAGCCCTCCGCCTTCCTTATTGTCTTGGTCTTTCCGTAGGATATAATATCCTGGGGCAAGGCTTGAACAACATCTGGCCTGACTCCTAATGAAGCCAGGTCTTGGAAAGAAAGACAGCATAAGGTAGTTTGTGTTCAGGAGCCAACAGCTCTAATTTATAACCTGGAAGAGAGAGGCAGTTAATTGCATACACATGCCAACCAGCGGTATCTGTTGCATCTACTCTTGCATTCTGTCTGTTGGAAAGGGAGAAGGAACAGCTGTTAAAGGACTTTTGCTCTAGTCTGAAATCTAATGAATGGAGACAATTTTCATTAATAGTCCCTCTTAATATGTGCAGCTGTAAAGAAGAGTATATTTGCTTCCTTAGCGGTAAAGGACCAGGGTAACTGGTCCCTGGTCCCTTTCCGGCTTGGACAGGCACAGACTGGCTAGCCTTAGGCGCACCTTTGGAGTTAATGATTAACTCTTCATGTTCATTTTCTCCCATTTCAAAGTATCGCATTTACAAGCAGCAGGCCTTTTGCTCCCAGTGGCCAGTAGACTCTGTTCCACATTTATAACTGAAAAATAGCCATTTTCTTTTCAAGTGGGAGAAAGTAAAGAAAACTTTTTCTATGGAACATTAAGTACTAATATCTGGAAGCCTGTTTATTCATTTAAACCTCCGCCCATTTAAACAAATGCATTTTTCTGTTATACATATGGCACCATGTCTACAGGTCTCTGGGTGAAGCTTGGTGTTTGATGTTTGTAGATGTGACTCTTGGAATGGAAGAACAATTAAAAGATGAGTTTTATGGAATCCATATAAACAAAGTTAACTCTTCAGCTTAATTATCTCGATACAGTGCCATATTTAAGAGTGAACATACAGCCATTATTTTAAGTGGGAGAAATTTAAAGTATAGAAAACTTTTTCTATGGAACATTAAGTAATAATATCTTTCTCCACTTTCAATTAAGCCAAATACCTCTTAATATTTTATGAAGCATGTTTATTCATTTAAACTTCCACCCATTTAAACAAATGTATTTTTCTGTTATAAATATGGCACCATGTCTACAGGTCACTGGGTGATGCCTGGTGTTTGATGTTTGTAGATGTGACTCTTGGAATGGAAGAACATTTAAATGATGAGTTTTATGGAATCCATATAAACAAAGTTAACTCTTCAGCTTAATTTTCTTGATACACTGCCATATTTAAGATTGAAAATACAGCCATTATTTTAAGTTGGAGAAATTTAAAGTGCAGAAAATCTTCTATACTCCAAACTGTTTTGCAGAACATTTTTCTGCACTTTAAATTTCTTTCATTTGTGTTATATATGTAAAAGTGCCACATATGGAGAAAGGTGTATCCTTTGCCACAAGTACACATGACAGTCTCTCAGTCAACCATACACATATATCCCATTCATATGCACACATTTTCCTACATCCCTAAAGACCACGCTCTCACTGTCACACATGGCAGCCCTGTCATAGTGACCCTAGTCATAGTATTTTGTTCAAACCATATCATTTAGTGTGGGGGCATCTGGAAACAATGTATGAGTTGCTTAGCCTTCAGTAGCTCCTTGATCAGAAGTAGCTCTCTCTACAGAAAAGATTGTTCTAGAGGAACACCTTTGAAGTGCACATGTGCCCTGTCTTTCTGGCACTTGCCACAGACTTACTACATGTGGTATGCAGCCCTTTGTGTCGAGCCAGGACACAGCCTATTCAAGTGTAAGTGAGGGTGGGCCCAGCTCCTTCCACCTATCGTGCCACTGATGACCCATTCAGTCACACCTATGTTCCCGATTGTGTGTGACTGTCTAGGAGGAATACATAAAGCCCTAAAGTCAGCTACAACCAGTAATGTGATCAGAGACAGGCTACAGACATTAAATGGGTAAGGCAAGAAAATCTCAAATTTCTAAAAGTGTGATTTTTACAATTACAATTTAAAATCTGACCACAGAATAGGATTCTAAATTGTGATCCCACAGACACCAAACATGAACTGGTCATCTACTCCCATTTGGATATGACACTTATAAAATGTAATAAGGCTACTCCAATGTTATCTGGTGGGAGCGATAGGCCTTGCAGTAGTGAAAACACATTTAAGAGTGTTGCACTACAAGGACACTTAAAACTTAAAAGTACATGTCCTACTTTTTTAAATACATACACACTGCCCTCTGGCCCGTCCACGGCTACCCTAAGGGTGACGTATATGTATTGTTTTGACAGGTCAAAATGGCAGTTTAAAACTGAACACACACAGGCTGCAACAGCAGGACTGAGTCATGTTCAAATGCCTACTTAAGTGGGTGGCACAATCAGTGCTGCAGACCCACGAATGGCATTTAATTTATAGGCCATGGGCACATGTAATGCCAGTTTACTAGGGACTTGCAAGTAAATTAAATATGTCAATTTGGAATAAGCCAATGTTGCCAAGTTTAGAGAAGAGAACACAAACACTTTAGTACAGGTTAGCAGTGATAAAATGCACAGAGTCCTAATGCCAGTAAAAACAAGGTCAGGAAAATGGAGGAGTAAGGGCAATAGTTTGGGTGAAGACCACCCCAAGGCTGACAGGTCTAATACTGTCATATTGGGGGTCGCCAATGAAGGAGGAAAAGTAGCAAAAAGGGATTATTTTTTGTATAGAATACATAGTGGAGATACGCAATTGAATGTAAAATACTGCAGAATGATAGTATGTATTTTTCAGGTGTAAAATAGTTCCTCATTCTTTCTAACGGAAGCATTTAGTGAAAGATGGAATGATACATCAAATAGCCAATAGGTTAAATAATAATACTCCTATGAATAGACCCAAAGATCACTCACTTTATGTATAGAAATTTTCCAGGCTAGACCTACAAATGAATACAGGACCAATCTGTGAACAAGACGGTATAAGCAATCAGGCTCTAGATGGACATCCATCAGGTTTGACCAACTAGCTAATATATTCTAATATAAAAGGGAAACAGGCTTTTGTCACTTCCTTTCCAACGTGACACAGCAGAGCACACAGGAAGCAAGCACACAGTACTCTAATATTACTGACACCATGAGGTGTATTTGTCTGCTGCTTTTTAGGTCTACCAGTCAGCACAAGTTGTTTGGTTGCAAAATACCTATTGTGGGCTTACCAACAACGTACAAGGGCTTACATCCTGCTCATTGCTTACCATTGGTTGGCTTATTGCTGGTCTCATTTGCTTGCTTCTTATCATGTTTTTAAAAGTTCCTTACCGTGAGGAGCTTAGCGGGGCTCTGTGGATGTAAATGTAAATGTAAATGTAGTATACTTGTAAAGCGCACAGCTGCCCCAGCAACGGGGCATCCCGGCGCTGTATAACTCTGGGGAACCCGTCCTGGCTTTCCCTGTGGGATGGTCCCTTGCTGGGAGTCCCCAAGGTGGAGCCAGGCATCCCCGGAATTGGTGGGGCCGTTGTGGAGATTAGGCAAGCTAATGCCCAGAGCTGCCGAGTGGAACCCCTGATTAGAGTAAGCACCGAAGCGAGAATTATCGAGTCCGCTGACCAAGGTCCACGACCCTGCCGCGTCGGGAATTGAACCCTGGTCCCCGGCTGACTTCTGCTCTCAGGCCTGCCGCCTCTAACCAGTGAGCCACACTACTCCAGGACTGTGAGGACTTGGCCGCCCTAGCACAGGACCTTCAAGCGCGAACCTCGCCGCACCCACTTCGCGGGTGCCGCAGCGCCAGGCCAGAGAGTGGCTGAATCTTCGTTTGGGAGGAAGTAGCCTGGGCACTGGACGGAGGCTGACAGCGGGGCTGCGAGCGTTGCAGGGACTCCATATCCCAGGAGTCCCTGCGTGACCGGGTGACACCTTCCGGTCCGCTCTCCCTGTTGTCCCGCCCCCGCCCTCTGGAGGACCTTTTTAAACCCCTATTCCCTTGCTTCCTGTGGGACCTGTTTTTAAAAGTTCCTTACCGTGAGGAGCTTAGCGGGGCTCTGTGGATGTGAGGACTTGGCCGCCCTAGCACCGGACCTTCAAGCGCGAACCTCGCCGCACCCGCTTCGCGGGTGCCGCAGCGCCAGGACAGAGAGTGGCTGAATCTTCGTTTGGGAGGAAGTAGCCTGGGCACTGGACGGAGGCTGACAGCGGGGCTGCGAGCGTTGCAGGGACTCCATATCCCAGGAGTCCCTGCGTGACCGGGTGACACCTTCCGGTCCGCTCTCCCTGTTGTCCCGCCCCCCGCCCACTACGATTACTATATACCAGTCCTAATCTCCCGCAGCGCGGGACGCAGCCCGGGGCGAAGACCGGGCTAAGAGCGGGCCGTTCGAGGACCGGAGAGACTGGACTGGACCCTAAACCCTTGGCTCTGATCCTCCCCAGTCAGTGCACTCTTCATTCACACTTTCCTTCTCTTTAGCAAGCCACATAAAGCACTAATTCACCATCATGTCCACACGGGTTACCCGTAGTAAAACCGCTAAGGGCAGGAGGATGGTCAATGGAACCTTGGATGACTTTATCACCAGAACAAACGTAGCCATTGACCACGAAATTACGAAAATGCAAAAACGTGTATCCCTGGACCTAGAAGCTGCTAGAAGACTGTCCGAAGCCTTTGCAACATCCAAGAAATCTTCCTTAGGCCACATAGCAACAGCTAAGAGCCCTGAACATTTACCTAATACCCGACTAATTACAACCCAGGTCGAGGTTCACCAAATCCCTCCCCTATCTCCAAGGCTCTCCCTGTTTCCCAGTTCCTTCCATCTACAAAATAGGGATACTTCCCTTCCGTATGCTAGTGACAGAAGTGTAGATATTGACACAGATACAACCCCCAATCTGACAACTCCTACCACTACCGAGGAGTATGTTTCCCTACAGGGTCTCCACCAGAAAGGCCCAATTCAAAAAAGGAAACGCATCACAATGTCTGCTTTCTCGCGGAAGAAGGCAAAAATTGTTAGGATACACTGCCCATCTATTGTCAATTCATCTGTCCAGCGAACAGCATCTAGTCTTTTTGCCTTAGACCCGGACCCCCCAAATGTTCCTGGGAATTGCCCAAGCCTGTGTTCAATTGCTACTACCAGCACACAGGCGAATACTGGGGGGGATCCAAGCGCGCTTGGGGGTAGCGACGGTGAGTTCCTAGAATTAGTCTGGAACTCACTAAAAAAGCTTCTTACCCCGCTAGATCTTAGACTTTCTCGAATTGAAAACCACCTTTTAGAGATGGAAAAGAGTATTTTAAATCTAGCAAGCCTCGCTTTTCAAAACAACAACGGGCCTTCCATAGTCCAGGAAGATACAACCCATATTATGCCAGTCGTACCGTCCCCCAGCAAGCCTATACCTAAGCCACTACCCAAACCACGTACTAAAGGCTTTAATCCCAAACCCATCAATCCCCCCACTAAGCCACCTCCACAGCCTTTACAACAGCCTCCCAAACCTATTAAAGAGGCTGTTGTTCAAAGGGCTAATGCCACTAATTACAATCATCCTACCAAACAGGGATCACGGAACGCCGAAAATTTTCGCGGGGGGTATATAGACCTACCCCCTGATGCAAGGCCCTTTGTGGTAGTATTAACGGGTGTTCCTGTTCTGTAGAGATCCATTCAAGAGAACTATTGGTCCCTGAAAAACAAGGTCATCCACTGGTTAAATACTAATAGGCAGACCCCAAGGCACCTGAGAAGCAAAGTCCTAATGGTGCGTAGAGTCCCCTGGGTAGGACCCACACGCAAATCTATCCCAGGTGACTGCATAGTAGTCTCGTTCGAGGAACCCCAGACGGCAGAATATATTTGTTCTTGGAACTCTGGAGAGGACAACTCTTCCATTGTTGCTAGACCTTTAACCTTCTTTTACCCCCCCCGTCATGTCCAAAACCATGTGGGCGAGTGGTCAAATCCCCGTTATCCGGCCCATAGAGGGGAGAGTGGGGGCCGGCTATATTCCAACAGGAGGTGGCAGGGAGTAACAACCTCAAACAGTTTCGGTTGTTTAGAAGAGGTTGATTGACTCTCCCTGCCCTCCTGTATAGCCCATGATGTTAAGAATAAATCGTCACCAGTAACTTTGGATTTAGCAATTCCTGAGAGCAGTCTAGCGCGGTATAGCTCTACTTCGATTGAACTGGGAAAACTTGCAAGGCCGCTACCCAGCACCACATCTCTTCACCCCTCCATTAGCCACCCTTTTGATTACCACAACTTATATGTCGCAGCAGATGCTGGGCGGACGTGCAATGCCACTCACGAGGTAGCTCAGCGATTTACAGTCTCGACCTTGTCCGATTCACCACCACGGTCACCTTCACCTGCGCTCTCCCAAATTTGTAGTGACAGGGTAACTCCAGTATCAGCTTCTCTTGTGTCAGCTCCCACCGAAGCTAAAACTATAGTTAGGGTGGGGGTACACCCTAAAGTGGACAACCCCACAGGGGATGTTATCCTGTTACCCCCAGGCAGGCACCTTGAGTCTAATACATTAGCACCTTGCACATCTCCAGGAATGAAGGCTAATGGGAACATCGTTCCGGGCACTGCGCTTCGGATCCTGAGCTGGAACGTAGCAGGCCTTGCACGCAATCTTACCATCCCCGATTGGAATCTCCTTGTAGATTCCTTCGGGATTTGCTTACTGCAAGAAACCTGGTGTGTTGAACCCCGGCATAAGGTGGGTTATACCACATATTTCGTCCCAGCTCTTCAATCCTTTGGTTCCAAAGGTCGCCCTTCAGGCGGCCTTTTAATTTGGGTCAGAATCTCTCTGGGCCTTTCCATCAGACACCTTCCCACAAACTCCCCTGACCTGCAGAGATTATTAGTTAAAGGTCTGGGGGGGAAAAATTTGGAAATATTTAACATCTACCTTAGGGGGGCAAGGGGTGGCGTATCCATGTTGTCACAATTAGGCCTAGAAGAAGAACTCGGAACCTGCAACGCCAACTCTCTTGTCCTTCTTGCTGGGGATTTTAATTGCTCCTTTGAGCCTCTTGCCAGCGAGGACATTTTAGACACTTGGGAGGAAGACACTAGGAGAGGTATCCCTATATTAACACTCGATCCTATCAAAAAATGGACACAGGGGGCCTTAGACCTTAATGCCCTTTGTATGGAATTTGGCCTAAGGGCAGTTAACGGCAGATCCAAATCCGATCCCAATGGGGCCCATACCTTTAATAGGGCTGGCCACACCTCTCGGATCGATTACATTCTTCTGAACTTTAAGCTTTGGGTCTATCTGTTCGACATGGAAGTTATAACAACGGCTGATAGCGACCACAATCTCCTAGCATTATCACTGTCTTCCCCCTGGAGGGGCCTGAACCCAAATTCCCCCCCTCCACGCATGGAAGTCAACGCATGAAGTTTGCCCCTCGAACTGTGGTAGGAGGCTTAAATGGAGCAACGTTGCCATGGATGAAGGGAAATTGGCAATAGTAAACTCAATAATGTCCAAAGCCAATGCAGGGCTTGACGCTAGGTGCCCTGGCAATGCGGACGCTTTGCAACTTTTCACTGAAACAACTAAAGCTTTGGGAGATCTGTTCACTATCGCTCCAGTAGATGGGAGACGGAAGGGAAAAAGCACTAACAAAAGTGGTGACTCCTGGTTCACCCCTGCCTGTCGCTCTGCAAAATGCGACCTCATCAGAGCAGTGAAATCTAAGGATGCTAATATCATAAAATTAGCCAGGAAAAGATACCGGAAGACACTATCTATGGCCAGGGTCGAGTACGAAACGCAATTTTGGTCCAACCTAAAAGAGGCTAGTTCCAAGAAAGACTCAAAGGGCTTTTGGGATCTGGTGAGATTAAAGACTAAACCCGTTGCCTCCCTCCTGACCTGCAATATTACTGGGGAGGTGTGGTTTGCTCATTTCTCACAGCTCTACTCTTCATCTGGGGGTTCTCCACCCAACCACATGATCCAATTGCCCGGCCATTGCTCCCACCCCAACAGCATAGTTCACACTAAGGCTGACCTTTTTACCACCAAGGAAGTCGAGGGGGCAATCAAATGCTTGGTTCCAAATAAAGCTGCGGGGCCCGATGGAATCCCAGGCGACCTCATATGGATTAATACACGAGAATGGAGCAGCCTAATTGCCGCACTTCTGAATGCTGTATTGAGGGGTGGAGCACTCCCGGCCTCATGGAAGGGAGCGGAGGTCGTCCCTATTTTTAAGAAAGGGACCCGGGACGACCCCGCAAATTATCGCCCAATCAGCTTGCTCGACTCTACGCAGAAGATTGCTGGCAAAGTAGTCCTAGGAAGGATCCAGCAGTAGATGGAGGATGAAAAAATCCTCTCGGATTTCCAGGCGGGATTCAGAACTGGCACCGGCACAATTGAGCAAACATTCCGGCTCCTCATGATACTTTGGAAAGTAGTTGTCCTGGGCAAAAGTAGCCTGTACCTTGCGTTTATAGACCTACGCACCGCATTTGACTTAGTCCCACGAGACCAACTGTGGCGTGTACTGGGCACGTTGGGTATTCCCCAGTACTTACTACACATGCTTATCCAACTGCACGAGGACAAATTTGCTCAGATCAGGTGGGGGGTCCAGGGCCAAAAAACATCTCGCCTCCCCGTGAATAGAGGAGTCCGCCAGGGTTGTGTCCTTGCCCCCACTCTATTCTCTCTATATGTTAATGGAGTGGTGGAGCATCTTCTTAAACATCCGGCTGATGCACCTACCCTGGCTGGTAGGAAAATTCCTACTCTCCTCTTCGCAGACAACACCCTCCTGATCTCAAAAACACCTGCAGGCCTGCAACGTCTACTCACCGGCTTTAAAGACTTTTGCGACGTGAGGGGTCTTTCTATAAACGTTAGCAAAACCAAGTTCTTGGTAATGAATTCCCGGAAGAAATTTGTCACTCCACCATTCCTGGATTCTGTTCCACTTGAAAGAGTAAAGGAATTTGACTATTTGGGCATTCGTCTCAGTGACCCAATGAGCTGGCAACCCCACCAACAAAAGGCATCGTTGACCCATAGGAAGGTGGTAGGGGCACTTATGAAAGAACAACGGGCCTCTATCCTCAAACCTATTGGTCCTGTTTTGGACATTTACAGGGCAAGGGGGGTGAGTGCAGCCCTTTACGGATCAAAACTTTGGGGTTTCCAGAACACAGACATCTTAACTAGAGTGGAAAATAAATTCCACAGAGACCTCATGGGACTGCCGCACAGTACTCCTGCCCCCCCAATCCTACTTGACGCAGGTACTCGCCCGATAGGTGATCAGGCAAGGTTGCGTCCCCTTCTCCTTTGGGCACGCATCTGGAGGGTACCCGAACTATCTAGTTATGCCGACGGGCTAAAAGAACTGCTCCTGACACCAGGCTGGACCAAAATCCGTTGGCTTAAAGAAATCAAGCGTCTTCTCATTGCATTAGGTCTCAAGGATGCATGGGATAGTAGATCAGCTCCGCCTAAACAGACACTCAAGACATTGTATTGGTCATAGGTGACGAATGCCAGGAATTGCAATCCCTTCCTTTGCAGAATCACTGCTGAATTTATTTTGCTGAAGGACGTCCCTTGCTACGAATCTTACCTGGACCAGATTAGCAAACCATGGGACAGGGCACTTTACATCAAATTTAGGTTGGGTCTGTTGCCAGTGGGTAAATTGATTGCTAGCTGGAGGTCATCATTGCATTTATCCTTATTTTGCCCGTTTTGCACCAGCAGGCCAGAATCTGTGCCCCACCTTCTCTTTGAGTGTCCAGCCTATATTGCCCCGCGTCGTTCCTGGCTAAAGCCCTTGTGTAGGAGTCTTGGAACTAGATCTCACCTCGAGGCTCTTCGTATCCTAAGATCTGACCCCCGCCCTTTGTTTGCTTTCTGCCTAGCCAAATTCTTAGCATGGGCTTGGCGGATCAGGTCTCTTAAGCTAAAAACTGTACATAATTAGCAAGTTGCACATCCTGTTTTATTGCCCTTAGCAGCTCCATGCAAATTATATAAAGTATGAATTTGAATTGTTTTTATATGTACTCATCTTTTTAAATTTTGTTTGTCTGTAATGCTTTTTAAGATATGTGCAAAGTATCGAAATAAAGCTTGTTTCATCATCATCATCATCTTATCATTTGGAATTTCGTGTCCCAGTTTGACCCTCGGCTGGAACATAGCTTCTTTATCATCTCTCTGATTGACTGGCTATCCTACCACTGTTCACTTTTAAGTAACTACTTTTTTAAGGTCTCCCTTAACGGGCATGTGTTTTCCAACTCTCTCCCTCGTGTGCTTCTTCCCCTGTCCTGTGCTATTAATCATGTTGCAATCGTCTATCCTTTGTATGTCCCCCGGCCAAACTCCCTGCCTCCCCAACTCTGTGTTGCTTTCTCGGTAATGTGCTTCCTCTCGGCAGCTCCTCTGTTGTTATTTTAGAGTTTGGCAGCAAATTGATCCAACCTCCGACTTACTAGAATAAAAAAACACTTTTGCGCTGTTTCTTTTTCATGCTTTTTTTATTTACTGAATTATCTTAATCAATATTTACCCCGAAAAATTGGCAACCGCGTCATTTTGTAGGTTATGCAATTACTGCAGTGCCATCCCCTTCACATGCACAGTGGTTCTCCTCCCCTTTTATGCCCTGTCTGCATATCTCTCCGTAAAAAGAATGATACATACAACCACAAGCCAATGTATCTGCACCGACACCTGCGTGAGCATGCATCCCAGTACTTCCACATCCAGCCTATCCACGTGACGTTTGTTGTAATTGGCCTGTTTAAATTCAGTTTCAGTGTTACACGGAGTTAGTTGCTAAAGGGTGCTGAGCAAACAAGCCAAAACATACACATATAACACATATATTCTAATATATCGCCCATGTTTCCTTTCCCATTATCATGTGAAGTGTTTTCTTTTCTTGGTCGCGTGAGTTACACTGTTTCTGTCTCCTGATCATCTTGCGACGGGAACTGCACGTTTTTCCGCAGCGTGCTTTCTACATCTCTTCCCTTTCCCACATTATTCCTGATAAACCTGTTCCTTGCTTGTTAGCATCATTGCGGTTTGGGTGAAAAGTTTTAAATGATGCAGCTTTTTTTATCACGTGTACACAAATCTCACATGAAAAACGTGAGGCTACTGATCGACCTTTCCTTTGGACACGATCCCAGGTATTGCAGAGCTGGCATTTTACCAGGGTACACTACATTCCCTCCTAATTCAAATGTGTGCTCTAAATAAACGTTGGTTCACGTGTACCGCCTTTACAGGCACATGCATCAAAGCCTTTTGCCATCGCAAATGGTACTATTTGCAAAAATCGCCGTTTGTGATCACAAAATTAGCTTTTGCGATGCATCAAGGGTCAAGGCCCTTGCAATTTGAGAATTCGCAATTGATTGCGAGTTCTCAAATTGCAATTGCATTTAAGGAATCACATTTTGAGATTCCTTAAATGCAATTCAAGAACCACTTTGAAGTAGCGATTTCGCTACTAGGGGGCGCAAATTAACATGAAATTGAACTTCATTGTAAGTTACAAAAACTTTGAAAAATGCACTAAAGTGCATTTTTCAAAGTTCCATTTTACACACACACATGCCCTTAGGGCATGTGTGAGTGCAAGATGTACTCATATGGAGATTTCAGGGGTGCAACAGGGTGTCCTTTTGACACCCTGGCACCCTTGAAATTGCATTCTCGATTTGCGATCTCTAATTGAGAATCGCAAATTGAGAATGTCTTCTCATTCATTCAGGAATAAATGGGGAGGTATTCCTTTATTTTGACTCACAATTTGCGAGTCGCAATTAAGGAATATTTAGAAATCGCTATTTTTTAAGCGATTTCCACATGCATTTGCTTGTGTGATTCCTTAATTGCGATTCCGTAAAAATTGCAATTAAGAAATCGCAAAAGCCAACATTGATGCATGTGCCGGTTAGTTCCCTGCTCGATGCAAAAGTCGTCGAAAAGTGCCCATCAAATCTCACTCAAAACATGCCGATACACAGGTCCACCACATGACCCTATTATGCCTCTGCCTTTTTAAAAACCATGTCAAGCCTCCTTCTACTCTGCTGCAGCATGAAAGATTTAGGAACACACCAATAATTATAATAATTTCTATATTATTTACTGTTTATTTATTTTTATTTATTTAATGCATTTTTATAAAGCGCAGACTTTACCCAAAGGTGTCAGAGCACTGTACAATAGAACCAGTTATGTTACATGAGAGAACTGTTGCAGGAATAGAACAAACAAAAATAGCATGCCATAGAGTCGAAGCAACGCAGGCAAAAGGCACACAATCCCAAGCACAGCATGAACGTACAAGCAAAAGTAAGAATAAATATGACAAATTTTACAATGACTAATGAACTTCCTGGTGAACAATAGCAGGCCATAGAATCAAAACAACGCAGGCAAAAGGAACACAATTTCAAATGCAGCAAGCACAGGATGTTCAAGCAAAATATAAACATATGTGACAAATTTACAATGACTAAAGAACTTCCTGGCGGGGTCTGAAAATGAGGGAGTTAGTTCTGAAAGTGTCTTTGGAATAAAAGAAATTTGAGGTCCGCTTTGAAGATCTGGATGGAGGTGATGGCACGGAGCGAAGGAGGAAGCGAGTTCCAAGTTCTCATCGCATTACCTGAGAACGATTGTGCCAACAATTTTTCTCTTTTGAAGGAGGGGGGTTCAAGAAGGAACTTTTCCGCATTCCGAGAAGGTCTTGAGCCTCCAGACAGTTTGAGTTTATTCACCAGATAGCGAGGGGAGGAAGAGTGCAAAGCTTTGTGGGTGATGCACGCTGTTTTGTAGATAGCTCTAGCCTCGATGGGAAGCCATCAGAGAGAAGACAGGATAGGAGTGATGTGGTCACTGTAGGAGAGTGGGGTCTGCAATCCCATGACCACCCCAGATTTTTGCTTTTTGCTTCACTGGTTTACGACTTTCCCTGGCTGTGGGCCTGCTAATCAGACCCACAGCCTAGCTGTTCTCTCTCTAAAATTACAACCATGTACCCTAGGTGCATTTACCAATTGGTACTGGGCCACCTTATCAGTTCCTGTACAGTATACCATAGGTATCCAGGGCGTAGGTGTACCCAGGGCCTACCAGGGGCTGCAGCATGTATTATGCCACCCCTGGCTGGCCATCCAAAACAGACACAACTGGCTGCACGACAGCTGGGGCAAGGTGGTGTAATCACCCTTTGCTTTAGATATAGTTCTCTATATCTAAAACCTAAAATGGACACATATATTCCTATCAGTCACTCCTATGGAAGGCCTTATCAATCCTGAAGGCAGAGTGCTTGGAATTATGTGAGATGGTGCTCTGGCATGAGCTGAGCCCGTTTGCAGCTTGCGGAACCAAGTCCTAATAGCTGTTCCATGATAACGCTATACCATATACTCTTAAGTGCATTATAATCCTCGCGGTTAAATGCTAACTCTGGTATAACATTATCAAAACATGTCGAGTAAGGTGTCATACGAATTGGAATACTACCCCCTCGCCAATTCTGGTGACGGGGGCAGCATTCCACCCTTCTAGAGGGACACGACATGTATGTAACTGTGAACCCCGGTTAAAGTTAACTCGAGCCTCAGCATCACAAGATGGATGCTGCCACCACAGACACAAGTCTGACCTCCTGCTGCTGGGAGTCCTTCCAGCGAGGGAGGCTCAGACAAAGGGTTTCCTGCCTTGGGAGGTGCTAGCACCACCCCAGACAGGATTTTGTGTATTAGGTAGGGCAAGGCTGAAAGGAATGAGACATGCCTGGGGCACACAAGGTGCCCTGTGCATACACCGGTTCCAACCAGTTGCTGGGTCACTCCAGCCCCAGCTCTGGCAGGAAACCAGACAAAGGATAGGGGGTGTAACCACCCCCCTTCCTGGTCCCACCCAGGGGAGGGACCTAGTCGCAGTGCAGCCCCCTTTAGCTGAATAAAGGTAGGAGCTGGTCCCATTCCCAGTTAGATTAATCTTGACAACTTCCACGAAGAAACTCTTGACCTTCGACCTCCTGAACATCAGAAGACTGAAGAATCTCCCCTATGGTCAGAGAGTGACCATCCTGCTTCGCAGGCACCATCAAGCTCCTGTGCGGTTTGCTGCAAGTCCTTCCTTCCCGGAATCTGATGACCCAGCTCAACGAGACCCGGACCTCCAGACCCCTCTGACCTCTACCCACATCCACAGCACAGCTGGGACCCGTGGGTGCGACGAGCAACGTGGAGACGGTCATCTTGAAGAAACCTGCCCAGTGCTTCCAGCACGACCACCGAGGGACCCTCGAGTAAGTGCATCGGGGACTGAGAAGCCCCACACCGACACAGCACCTGCATCCAAGACCAGCCCCCCAGCCTCCACGAGATCTGCGTGGGGCCCTTTTGCCTGGTTGCTGCTTTTCCTGTTGTCTGGTCACTTGCCGGCTGGCTCGTGACCTCTGAGACGACGTCCCGAAGATTTCAACACTGCTAGTCTGGTCCCCCAGACTGGCCCTCGCTTGGTTGTGAAAGAGAAGCACCCCGGACCATCCTGGTCCGCACCAGAAGCCATCTTTGTTCCACCGCGTGGCTTGCACTAGCCAAGGCCTGTTGACCAGATCGACGATCCAACACCGCCATCAGCAGCAGACTACGTGGGACAGCTCGTGCCTCCAGCCTGGTCGTGAAGAACAGCTCCTGGGCCGCGCAGCTACAGAGAGAAGCGACCCTTCCTTCCCCTGAACGCGGCAACAGCATCTGGTTCCCTCCTGGTTCCAGCACCGTCACTGGCTAGTGACCAATACTCTGTCCCCTTCCCTTTCAGGACTTCTCCTTCCTGGTTCCATGCTTGGAACTACCGGACTCCTCCATCTGGCTGCCTGCCAGCAACTCTTTGTTTCAGGCATCACCGGGATCAACGCAGCGAACCCGACATCACTTCAGCCCTATGCACCCGCAGCCTGTGGGTTAGGTAACTAAAGCTTCTAGGTGCTGAAGTCAGTGTTCACTATCCTAGTGTCCAGGTCCACTGTTGTTTTCCCTCCATCCAGCCGGGTTCGTCCAGAATCCGTAACATTGTAAACTGTAGCATCCATAGACGTTGGTACGCATCCCGCGTGAGAGTTTCCACTCTGCACGTGAGTCCCGTGGGCCTCCTGCTCCTTACTTACCTAGTTCGTAGCGTAGTCCCAGCGATCCTCCAGCCTCTGGATCTCCTTACAGTACTTTCCTTCCTCGCATTCCATTGTTTTTAGTATATGGTTTGTCGTGCCCCTAAGGCACACGTGTAAATATTGTGCTAACTCGTATTTCCTTCTTAGTATTGTCATGTGCTTAGCCCTCTGACCTCATAAAGAGTTCAGAGGTGTTGTTATTAATAAATATATTGTTTATTTTCATAACAACCTGTGTGGTGTCCTTTCATCTGGTATTCAAGGGGTTATATTGTGGTAAAACAGCTGGCTTCACATGCCAAAAGAGTTTAGCCTAAGACTGCTTTGTCCATGCTACCATTAGGATAGCTGGTCTATAAGGTTGACTTACAACCAATCACCATAAGGGTTGTTTGTACTGATACAAGGTGATCACTAGAACTAGTGAGCATCATATATCAGGCCAACTTCTCACATTGGTGGCAGCGGTGGCATTTGAGCTTGCTGTTGTTGTTACCAAATATAATCTTGAGATATCATTTGAAAGATCACATAAGGTACCATAGGTACATATAACAAGCTTAGAAATACTCTGAGTTCTACTGAACCAGCTGTTGTAGTAGAAAGGGCCTAGCACACCCTGACTACAACTCTTAGCAAGGGATCAGTAGGAAAACCCATAGTGTAGGTAGGTTCATCACTTACACCTCACTAGAAAGCATGTCTACCCATGGAGAATCTTCAGAGACTCCCCTAGTGGTTAGTGACCCTCCACAGGTCCTTTCTAGATATGCAGCTCTCAGGTTCCAGGAGATGAGACAATTGTGTACCTCCAGGAAATTGAAACAGGGTTCTAACCCTACCACTCCTTTTCTGTTAGGTCTCTTAGAGACATATGATGCTAGAAAAGCTTCTCATACAGATGGGAGCATGTCAGCCTTAGAGGGTACCCTTGGTGATCCTGACCTCCCTGAAACTGAGGAAGTAGAGGAGGAGGAGGATGAAGAGGATCTTTCTGGGGATGAGGCAGACAAAGGTCCTGAGCTAGTCAGCAGACTTACTAGGGCCAACTTAGACCTACATAGGGAAGGATCTGGGGTACCCCCAGTACTGACCCTAAGCAGGCCTAACTTTGGAGTTAGAAGAGATAGGTCTCATTCTAGGGACTCCAATAGATCTGTGCACTCTCATGCCTCTTCCCAGAGGAGAATGACTTCTCCCCAGAGGAGAATGACTTCCCCTCAGAGGAGAGAGCATGAAGCAAGGATGAAACAGGCTAATCTGAGGATCCAGAGGGAAGAACTTGCCCTTGCCAAGGAGAAGCTTGCCTTTGCTAGAGAGCAACAGTTGAGTGGGGTAGGCCCCACTGGTGGCAGCAATATCCCTAAGGATAAAGACAGGAGTTTTGATACTAGACACCTGAGTAAAATAGTGCCCCCCTTTAAACAAGGGGATGACATCCACAAATGGATGACTGCTTTGGAGAGGGCCTGCACTGTCCAGTGCATCCCCCAGAGTCAGTGGGCAGCTATATTGTGGCTCTCCTTTGAAGGTAAAGGTAGAGATAAGCTCCTCACTACTAGAGCTGAGGATGCTAACAATTACCAAGTCCTGAAGAATACACTGATTGATGGGTTTGGCTTAACAACTGAACAGTACAGGTTGCTGTTCAGAGACACCCAGAAAATTCAGTCTCAGGATTGGGCTGACTTTGTTGATTGTGCCACTAAGGCTTTTGAAGGCTGGTTACTGGGAAGTAAAGTTACTGATTACACAGGATTGTATAATCTAATTATGAGAGAACAAATCTTAAATAATTGTCAAAATCAGTTGTTGCATCAGCACCTTATTGACTCAGATCTGACCTCTCCCCAAGAATTGGGAAAGAAGGCAGACAGATGGGTCAGGACAAGGGTCAAGCAGCAGAACCAGAACCAGGGTGGTGGCCAGAAGAAAGCGGACCCCAAGGGTAATGAGAATAAGCAGAATGACCAGAAGTCTTCAACAGGGCCCCAACAATCTAAAGAGGGTGGGTCCCAGAATTCCCAAAAGAAGAAGAATAATGGTCAGAGGAAACCATGGTGCCAATACTGTAAAAGTAACACTCACTGGTTTAGTGAGTGCACCAAGAAAGGCCCAACTCCTACCACTACTGCCCCTAAGGCATCTGCACCCCCTAGTACAGTTAGTAGTGGTAGTAATCCTCCCAAGGCTATAGTGGGGTTAACCCTGGGAACTGGGGCGGGTTCTGACTTAGTCAGGATACCTACTCAGGCTGTTCTTGTTTGTACTGGGGACATGGATATGACCCCTACAATAAGTCCCAGTACTCTGGGCAAGTACAGGCAAACGCCTTTGATCAATGGAAAAATGGCTCAGGCCTACAGGGACACTTGTGCCAGTGTCACTATGGTGACACCAAACTTTGTGGACCCTGAACAGGTAATACTAGGTTCAGACTACCTGGTGACCAATGCTAGCAATGCCACTACCTCCCATAGTATGGCACTTGTTAATTTCTCCTGGGGAGGGGTAAATGGCCTCAAAAGGGTTGTTGTTAGTTCAGACCTCCCAGTGGACTGTCTTTTGGGCAATGATTTGGAATCCTCCTTATGGTCAGATGTGGAGTATAGGACTCGTGTGGAAATGTTAGGTTTATCAGCACATGTCCTTGCTGTGACTAGGTCACAGGCCAAGAAATGCCCAGCTGAACTAGTGCTGGATCCTGGAAGAATGGACCAGACACTACCCAAGAGAAAGAGCAGTAGGGGTAAGGTTGACCCTTCCCCCCTGCCTCAGGTGGAGGATCAGCTCTTCCAGGAGACTGACCCCAAGACCCCAAAAGGAACTGTCCTAGAAGATCTTGAGCCTGAACAGGTTGAGTTTCTTGGGACAGGGGGACCTTCCAGGGCAGACTTGAGGCAGGCACAGTTAGACTGTTCCTCTCTTGAACCCCTCAGACATTAGGCTGCTGCTGAGGCTGCAGGGAATGATACAAGTGCCCATAAGGTATATTGGGACGAGGGACTCCTATACTCTGAGGCAAGAGACCCCAAGCCTGGTGCTAACAGGAGGCTGGTCATCCCCTTGTCTCTTAGAGGTTTCCTTCTCACCTTAGCCCATGAAATTCCCCATGCAGGTCACTTAGGCCAGAACAAGACTTGGGACAGGCTTGCCCCACACTTTCACTGGCCTCATATGTCTGAGGACACTAAAGAGTTTTGTCGCTCGTGTGTCACCTGCCAAGCCAGTGGCAAATCAGGTGGCACAACAAAGGCCCCCCTTATACCACTACCTGTGGTGGGGGTTCCCTTTTAAAGAATGGGGATTGACATTGTTGGACCAATGGACCCCCCAACAGCATCTGGGCACAGATTTATACTGGTGGTAGTGGATCATGCCACCAGGTATCCAGAAGCTATTCCCCTTAGGACCACTACAGCTCCTGTTGTGGCCAGGGCCCTACTTGGAGTTTTCTCCAGAGTGGGGTTTCCTAAGGAGGTTGTCTCTGACAGAGGTGCAAACTTCATGTCAGGATAGTTGACTGCTATGTGGAAGGAATGTGGTGTCAATTATAATTTTAGCACACCCTATCACCCACAATGCAATGGGCTTGTTGAAAGATTCAACAAGACCCTCAAAGGGATGATAAAAGGGTTACCTGAAAAGCTTAGGCGAAGATGGGACATCCTTTTACCCTGCCTTCTGTTTGCTTACAGAGAGGTCCCACAGAAGGGGGTTGGTTACAGCCCTTTTGAGCTTTTGTTTGGACATCCTGTAAGAGGACCCCTATGTCTTGTGAAGGAAGGATGGGAGTTACCTCTCAAAAAGCCTAAACTTGACATAGTGGATTATGTACTTGGTCTCCGCTCCAGGATGGCAGAGTACATGGAGAAGGCATCTAAAAACCTTGAGGTCAGCCAAGAACTTCAAAAAGCTTGGCATGACCAAAAGGCTGTCCTAACTGTGTACCATGCAGGACAGAAGGTGTGGGTGTTAGAGCCAGTGGCCCCAGCAGCTCTCCAAGACAAATGGTCTGGACCCCATACCATCATTGAGCAAAAGGGAGAAGTCACCTACTTGATGGACATGGGAACTCCCAGGAGCCCTCACAGAGTACTTCATGTGAATAGGCTCAAAGCATTTGTTGACAGGGAGGACATGGGCTTGCTCATGGCCACAGATGAGGGGCAGGAGGAAGAGAGTGACCCTCTCCCAGACCTGCTCACTCAGAACCCTGATGATGGGTCAGTAGATGGTGTAGTCTTTTCTGACAACCTCTCTGCTCATCAACAAGAGGATTGTAAGCAGGTCCTTCAATCCTTCAGACAAATGTTTTCTCTGACCCCCAGTCAGACAAACTGGTGCACACATGAGGTGGACACTGGAGACAGTCTGCCTATAAAGAGTAAAATCTACAGGCAACCTGACCACGTCAGGGACTGCATAAAAATAGAAGTACAAAAGATGTTGGAATTGGGAGTCATTGAACCCTCAGAGAGCCCTTGGGCTAGTCCTGTAGTTCTAGTGCCAAAACCTCACACCCAAGATGGTAAGAGAGTGATGAGGTTTTGTGTAGACTACAGGGGTCTCAATGCTGTCACTAAGACAGATGCCCATCCAATACCCAGGGCAGATGAACTGATAGACAAGTTGGCTTCTGCAACTTTCTTAAGTACATTTGACCTCACAGCTGGTTATTGGCAAATCAGGTTAGCTGAGGATGCCAAGGCCAAAACAGCATTTTCTACCCCAGGAGGTCATTACCAATTTGTGGTGATGCCCTTTGGTTTGAAAAATGCACCTGCCACGTTTCAAAGGTTGGTGAACCAAGTTCTCACTGGGTTGGATGACTTCTGTGCAGCATATCTAGATGATATTGCTGTCTTTAGCTCCACCTGGGAGGATCACCTGATCCACCTGAGGAAAGTTTTAGAGGCCCTGCAAAAGGCAGGCCTCACTATCAAGGCTACTAAGTGCCAGATAGGGCAGAGTCAAGTTGTATACTTGGGCCACCTTGTAGGTGGAGGCCAAGTTCAACCTCTGGAGAGCAAGATACAGACCATAAAGGACTGGGCTCCTCCAACCACCCAGACTCAGGTCAGAGCTTTCTTGGGCCTGTCTGGTTATTATAGGAAATTTGTCAGAAATTATGGAACCATTGTGACTCCACTTAATGACCTGACAAGTAAAAAAATGCCAAAGAAAGTTCAGTGTACAGTTAGCTGTCAGAAAGCATTCGATGACCTAAAGCAGGCCATGTGCACTGCACCTATTCTCAAGAGTCTAGACTACTCCAAACCTTTCATTGTCCAAACAGATGCTTCTGAGTTGGGTGTGGGAGCTGTTCTATCTCAGCTGAATATTGATGGTCATGACCAGCCCATTGCTTTTATAAGTAGAAGGCTGACCCCTAGAGAGAAACGTTGGTCAGCTATAGAGAGGGAGGCCTTTGCTGTGGTTTGGGCCCTGAAGAAGTTGAGGCCATACTTGTTTGGTACTCACTTCAAGATTCAGACCGACCATAAGCCCCTCTTATGGCTAAATCAAATGAAGGGTGAAAACCCCAAACTTCTTAGGTGGTCCATTTCCCTACAGGGGATGGACTTTACAGTGAAGCACCGCCCAGGGACTGACCATGGTAATGCAGATGGTCTCTCCAGGTACTTCCACTTAGAACAAGAAGACTCACCTGTTCAAGGTTAGTTTGATGTCCCTAAGTTTGGGGGGGGGTTATGTAGGAGAGTGGGGTCTGCAATCCCATGGCCACCCCAGATTTTTGCTTTTTGCTTCACTGGTTTACGACTTTCCCTGGCTGTGGGCCTGCTAATCAGACCCACAGCCTAGCTGTTCTCTCTCTGAAATTACAACCATGTACCCTAGGTGCATTTACCAATTGGTACTGGGCCACCTTATCAGTCCCTGTACAGTATACCTTAGGTATCCAGGGCATAGGTGTACCCAGGGCCTACCAGGGGCTGCAGCATGTATTATGCCACCCCTGGCTGGCCATCCAAAACAGACACAACTGGCTGCACGACAGCTGGGGCAAGGTGGTGTAATCACCCTTTGCTTTAGATATAGTTCCCTATATCTAAAACCTAAAATGGACACATATATTCCTATCAGTCACTCCTATGGAAGGCCTTATCAATCCTGAAGGCAGAGTGCTTGGAATTATGTGAGATGGTGCTCTGGCATGAGCTGAGCCCGTTTGCAGCTTGCGGAACCAAGTCCTAATAGCTGTTCCATGATAACGCTATACCATATACTCTTAAGTGCATTATAATCCTCACGGTTAAATGCTAACTCTGGTATAACATTATCAAAACATGTCGAGTAAGGTGTCATACGAATTGGAATACTACCCCCTCGCCAATTCTGGCGACGGGGGTAGCATTCCACCCTTCTAGAGGGACACGACATGTATGTAACTGTGAACCCCGGTTAAAGTTAACTCGAGCCTCAGCATCACAAGATGGATGCTGCCACCACAGACACAAGTCTGACCTCCTGCTGCTGGGAGTCCTTCCAGCGAGGGAGGCTCAGACAAAGGGTTTCCTGCCTTGGGAGGTGCTAGCACCACCCCAGACAGGATTTTGTGTATTAGGTAGGGCAAGGCTGAAAGGAATGAGACATGCCTGGGGCACACAAGGTGCCCTGTGCATACACCGGTTCCAACCAGTTGCTGGGTCACTCCAGTCCCAGCTCTGGCTGGAAACCGGACAAAGGATAGGGGGTGTAACTACCCCCCTTCCTGGTCCCACCCAGGGGAGGGACCTAGTCGTAGTGTAGCCCCCTTTAGCTGAATAAAGGTAGGAGCTGGTCCCATTCCCAGTTAGATTAATCTTGACAACTTCCACGAAGAAACTCTTGACCTTCGACCTCCTGAACATCAGAAGACTGAAGAATCTCCCCTATGGTCAGGGAGTGACCATCCTGCTTCGCAGGCACCATCAAGCTCCTGTGCGGTTTGCTGCAAGTCCTTTCTTCCCGGAATCTGACGACCCAGCTCAACGAGACCCAGACCTCCAGACCCCTCTGACCTCTACCCACATCCACAGCACAGCTGGGACCCGTGGGTGCGACGAGCAACGTGGAGACGGCCATCTTGAAGAAACCTGCCCAGTGCTTCCAGCACGACCACCGAGGGACCCTCGAGTAATGCATCGGCGACTGAGAAGCCCCACACTGACACAGCACCTGCATCCAAGACCAGCCCCCCAGCCTCCACGAGATCTGCGTGGGGCCCTTTTACCTGGTTGCTGCTTTTCCTGTTGTCTGGTCACTTGCCGGCTGGCTCGTGACCTCTGAGACGACGACCCGAAGATTTCAACACTGCTAGTCTGGTCCCCCAGACTGGCCCTTGCTTCCTTGTGAAAGAGAAGCACCCCGGACCCTCCTGGTCCGCACCAGACGCCATCTTTGTTCCACCGCGTGGCTTGCACTAGCCAAGGCCTGTTGACCAGATCGACGATCCAACACCGCCATCAGCAGCAGACTACGTGGGACAGCTCGTGCCTCCAGCCTGGTTGTGAAGAACAGCTCCTGGGCCGCGCAGCTACAGAGAGAAGCGACCCTTCCTTCCCCTGAATGCGGCGACAGGATCTGGTTCCCTCCTGGTTCCAGCACCGTCACTGGCTAGTGACCAAGACTCTGTCCCCTTCCCTTTCAGGACTTCTCCTTCCTGGTTCCATCCTTGGAACTACCGGACTCCTCCATCTGGCTGCCTGCCAGCAACTCTTTGTTTCAGGCAACACCGGGATCAACGCAGCGAACCCGACACCACTTCAGCCCTATGCACCCGCAGCCTGTGGGTTAGGTAACTAAAGCTTCTAGGTGCTGAAGTCAGTGTTCACTATCCTAGTGTCCAGGTCCACTGTTGTTTTCCCTCCATCCAGCCGGGTTCGTCCAGAATCCGTAACATTGTAAACTGTAGCATCCATAGACGTTGGTACGCATCCCGCGTGAGAGTTTCCACTCTGCACGTGAGTCCCGTGGGCCTCCTGCTCCTTACTTACCTAGTTCGTAGCGTAGTCCCAGCGATCCTCCAGCCTCTGGATCTCCTTACAGTACTTTCCTTCCTCGCATTCCATTGTTTTTAGTATATGTGTCGTGCCCCTAAGGCACACGTGTAAATATTGTGCTAACTCGTATTTCCTTCTTAGTATTGTCATGTGCTTAGCCCTCTGACCTCATAAAGAGTTCAGAGGTGTTGTTATTAATAAATATATTGTTTATTTTCATAACAACCTGTGTGGTGTCCTTTCATCTGGTATTAAAGGGGTTATATTGTGGTAAAACAGCTGGCTTCACATGCCAAAAGAGTTTAGCCTAAGACTGCTTTGTCCATGCTACCGTTAGGATAGCTGGTCTATAAGGTTGACTTACAACCAATCACCATAAGGGTTGTTTGGACTGATACAAGGTGATCACTAGAACTAGTGAGCATCATATATCAGGCCAACTTCTCACAGTCACTTCGTTTGGACCCTGAAATGAAACGAGCTGCTGAATGGAAGACGGATTTGAGGGGGGAGAGGTGAGATTTGGGAAGGCCAGTCAGAAGAGAATTACAATAGTCAAGTCTAGAGAGAACTAGCGATTGGACCAAGGTTTTTAGGTCATTCTCCGGGAAGAACCGACGAATCCCCCATAAAAGTCGCAGTTGATAACGTGCGCTCTTGGCCATTGAGTTGATGTGTGAGATTAGGTTGAGTCTTTTGTCAAGTATGACACCTAAGTATTTAGCGCAGTACACAATGATGGGTTTACTGTTGAGTAGATTTGATTGATCCATCCAGGCTTGAACAGGAAGCGGAGAGAGAGATCTAGATATGAGGAGGAATTCCGTTTTGGAGGGATTGAGAATAAGTTGGTGAACTAGCATCCAGTTATGAATAGTGTTGAGAGTAGAGCTGAGTAGTGAGAGATCATGAGGAGAGGACACCTTGAGGTAGATTTGGGTGTCATCCGCATAGAGATGGTAGAGGATTCCAGATTTGCTTAGAAGGTTCCCTAATGGTTCAAGATAGAGATTGAACAGAGTGGGAGCAAGGATAGAACTTTGAGGGACACCTTGACCAACCACCAGTGGAGACAAGAGACTATTTGCAATCTTGATCATTTGGGGTCTGTCTGAGACGAAAGAGGCAAACCATTTGAGTACTGTGCCTTCCACGCCCATTGTCTGTTGAAGAATGTTAAGGAGGGTGTTGTGATTAACAGTGTCAAAAGCTACAGAGAGGTCAAGAAGAATCAGAAGGCATGATTCCCCCGAATCGAGAACATGCAGTGCATCATCGATCACTTGCAGTAGGGCTGTTTCAGTGCTGCAGTTTTGAATAAAGCCCGACTGGAACATGTCGAGGAGATTATTGTCCATAATGTGTTGGGAGAGTTGTTTTGCAACACATTTTTCTGTGATCTTTGAAAGAAAAGCGAGATTGGTTATGGGGCGGAAGTTATTGAGGTCATTTGCATCTGCAGAGGTTTTTTTTAGAAGGGGGTAACCTGTCCTGTTTTGAGGACAATTGGGAGGGATCCTTGACTGAGGAAGAGATTGAATAGCCTGGTCCAGTAGGAGAGAGTGTTAGTATAGAAATCAATGGCGATGCCACTGGGAATGGGGTCAGAGGAATGGTTGGAGGGTTTGGTTTCGTGGATGCATTTGAGGAAATCAACCTCTGAGATGGCGGCAAAGTTCTGTCAAGTGACTAAGGATTTTCGTTCCTCGATGGGGGTGGGGTGGGTGACCTGTTCCACCAGAGATTTTACCTTTTGATCGAAGAATATAGCAAACTCAGTTGCTTTCTTTGATGAATCCTCAGGCTTGATCGTTTGGGGAGAACAATTTGGGTTTTGGTGAGGTTGAAAAGTTTTTTGAGTCTGTTTTTAGCTGAATCGAGGAGGGATCTGAAATGTGATGTTTTTTCCTGGAAGATGTGTTTGTGGTATATGGATCTTGCTGAACGTAAAAGAGAGAGGTTGGTGGTGGATGGAGATTGTCTCCAGTGCTACTCCAAGATTCTAAGGTTTTTCCTTTCGTCATAGAGAGCTTTGTTGAACCAAGGAGCTGATGGGGTGGGCCTTTTCCTTTTGCTTTGGAGTGGAGTTATCTTGTCGATTTCGACTGCGAGGATTGAGAGGCAAAGGGGAGTGAGATCGTTTACATCCATATTGGGGTCTAGACTAGGAAGAGACTGCATAGGAGAATCACATAGAGTCTCAAGATCTATGATTTTTGTGTTGCGGAACCACGTAGAGGCTCTTTTGGGTTGGCTGAGAGTTAAAATGTGAGAGAGGTGAAAACAGAAGGGAATGAGGAAATGGTCAGACCAGTCCACACGAATGGGTGAAGCAGTGGTAATCTGGTCTGATTTGGAAATCACAAGGTCCAGAATTGCGCCCTTGGCATGTGTAATTTCCGAGCAGTGTTGTGCAAGATCGTTAGCGGAAAGAAAGGTTGATAGCTTGTTGGCGGCCGAGTCTTCCAAAGAGCCCCAGTGGAAATTGAAATCACCTAGGAAGATCTGCTTGTTTCTCTGTGAATATTGGTCACTAATG
The DNA here is from genome assembly GCF_964261635.1 of Lissotriton helveticus. Classification (NCBI taxonomy): domain Eukaryota; kingdom Metazoa; phylum Chordata; class Amphibia; order Caudata; family Salamandridae; genus Lissotriton; species Lissotriton helveticus. The sequence continues at coordinate 81,655,809 of NC_136062.1, forward strand.
AAGTCGATGAATTCCTCCATGAAGATAGAGCAATTACCAGGCGGGTGGTAGATGGTATGGAACCTGAAGGGTGTGCCATGATGAACTTGGAATTCTAGGGAGAGGCATTCAAAGGTGCGAAAGAGGGTAGTGGGAGAGGCTTTGATTTGGAGGGTGTTTCTGAAGATAATCTCCCCCGATCTTGCCTGGTCTGTCATTTCTGAGAATAGAGTAGTCAGTAGGTAACAAAAGATCAAATGAAGTGTGAGAGGAGTCATTAAACCAGACCTTCATTACATAATTTCTTCCTACCTCATTCCAGTCAGGCGCACAACGTCCAGTGGGCAGAAAGGGCAGACCTCAAATGTAAGGCTATGTCGTATGTAAATTTGCTGCCTATATTTTTAACACAGATGTTTACAACATCGAGATATTTACTTTTCTTTCTCTGACTGAAAAGTGAGAGAATTTTGTAAAGAGAACTAGGTGACAATCTCACTAGGTAAACTGTATGATGTCATTAGTTTTCTAAGACACAGCCTGTAAATTAATGTTACAAATATTTCAAAATATATCAGCAGTTATAAGGAGCACAAATGTAGCACATTTTGTAATCCTGAAATGTAATAAAAACAAGATTTCAATTGTACCAAAACAAATCTTGCTGCACAAACGATAAATATTGTATTGTATTGCAGCATTTGCATTGTGCTTACTAATCCTATGTGGGGCACTGAAGTGGCTACCTCCATTGACCACAACCTACACCATGAAGGATGTGTGGATGAAAGGATGCTGTCTTTTTTACATTTCTATGTGGGAATTGTTTCCATGCCATGCATGACGACCACTAAGGTTTGGTTATCATGTTATGGGAAGCAGTGCATAGCAGTGTGGTGGATGATGAGGTGAAAGAATCAATAGGCATTAGCCAAACTCCCTTCTCACCTTTCACATATGTTATGTTAAACAAGAAGGTGGTGTGTGAAAATATTGCACAACTGTGCACAACATTGAGTCATATTGTTCTAAAACCAGCTACTTTCATGACCTTTTCTATTCCTGATACATAAGTGGTTGTCACTACCTAAACCTACCAGCCATTCAGAAGCAGTGTCGAATCAGGAAATCCTCAGATTCTAGATAGTGTGTTAGGTTAATTTGATTGCAGCAGAGGGCTACAAATACACTATTAGTAGAGTGAATCTGAAATAAGTGACCCAATATAGCCTGCCAGGTTTAATATCTAGAAAACCCTGCCAGGGTCAACCTGCTGAAGATTTTGCTCCTTGAACCAAATATTGTGGAAACCATAATCAGGGTATATTAAGCTGAAAGAATTTGTACTATAATTGACCTCTCTAGACATCTCAACACAACAACTAACATTTTCTTATTTCCTCGATATTGTAATCTCAGATCGGTGTAATGTGAATTTGCTTTTAAAATGTATTGACTCCTTTAAAATTCTGATTTATCTTTACCCAATTGATGCTCATAGCAAATAAGTTGCTGTGATGACGTAATATCTAGTTAATGTACTAAATGCATAATACTTGGTGAACATTTGAGGTACAATCATTTTGGGAGAAATGTAGGAATGCTGAGTGGTAGGAATTTTCTTTCTCTGATGCAAAGTGAGAGAATTTTGTAAAGAGAACTAGGTGACAATCTCACTAGGTAAACTGTAGGATGTCATTAGTTTTCTAAGACACAGGCTTTAAATTAATGTTACAAATGCTGAGTGGTAGGAATTTTATGGATTTTATAGATGCTCAAAGATTCCATAATTTTCTTCACAGAAATATGAGAACAATATGAGGACAATCTGTTATTTAGCCATAAGTTTGGTGTTTGCAGGGTATTTATGCAGCACACAACCAGTATTAAAGTGAAAACACTCAAAAGAACGTTTCCCTACCAATTCCAAAAAATAGAGTACATTTAAATAAATAAAATCATACCGGAATAACAAAAATCCACTCAGTAGAACCAGAGATAAGTAATTCAAAAATTCCAGGTATGTTCAGCGCCTAAAAGTACAAAGCCTATAGTCCACATTGCGTTATAGAATTTTCATTGTATTCTACACATGGGATACTTTTCCAGTACAGGTGAATATGGTAATAATGTTGACATTTCGACACTGGATGTGTGATAAGGGCCTATTGTTCCTTAAAATATGTCTTCTTCAGGATGGTGAAGGGAGCAACCTATGAGACGGTCAAAGGGAATAATGAATTGTCTACTAGTTGTTGAGAAAATACTTGGGAATGAAGGTGGTGGTCAAAAGGCTCACCTTTACAGCATTGTGCAAGGATCGATGCATTGACTTAAAGGGCCAAGGGCCCCTAAGAAGGGAAGTCGCAGGAGATCGATTACAAGGTCCAATATGGAAAGTGCAAGTGTGAAACGCTAGATTTATGATGCATATAGTCAAACTAAAGACCCATGAGTGGCCGGGTACTCACCGATCAATTCAAGTATAACTCCCTTGGGTGATCGTTGCGAGTAGAACCCAACTCTTGAGGCAATACATGTCTGTGGTCAAAGACAGTAATAATAAGGTTTATAGAAGGACCAGAGTCTACATCAACAATCAAAATTAGTAAAAGGAGACCGCCGTAGAATTTACCTTGCTTCGAGCATCTCAGAGCACCCAGCACACTGGCTACAATGTTATCCTTGTTACTTTGTTAAAAACTGAAGGTAGATTGAATCAGGCAATTTAATCTGACAAAGTAACAACAAGACACGAGGGCGCATTAAAAATAAAAATAATAAATGCTCAACCGGTATGAGTAATACTGAAAAGAAAAAACGAGGCCCGGCAATACTTACTCATACCGTCTCTGGGAGCTGACTCGCAGCTTTGTGAGTGAACTGGAGACTCTGTAGTTATATCCTGTCAAAAGCAGTTAACGTGCACGCAGCTCTGCTTATTCAACTAGCTGAAATAGACGCTTAATTACATTTGGAAAAGGGGGGACGCTTAATTATTCAGGGTCGTTTAAGGTCTGACATAATTATGTCAGCGATTTTCCAACTTGTTTTTACTATACCTATTATGTGTGTCTGCATTAACACCAATCAAATATGAAGAGGTCCACGTAGGAGTCATATGCAGACCGACTGTCAGAACCTACTTATCACCCTCCAGCTGGGTCATCCTGCATTGATATATACTACAAAATGTTTCTATAGCCTTTGACTGCTTACCTCAAATTAAACAACTGTTTATATCATTTTTTAATCAATGGATTCACATTGTTATACTTATCTAAATGTTTCATTGGTGCAGCGAAAGAAATTGAATATCAATTGAAAAATATCGACATGCAAGAATATCGAGGTAGGAATATTGATTGTTTTAAATATCAAGGTAAGTTTTATTGATGTTAAAAATATCGATTTTAATGTTTTTTAAATATCAAGTTTGAAAATAACAATGGTAAAAATATAGATGTCAATAATATTGATTTTATGGTTTCAATTTTTTTAATGTTCTAATTTTTTTACTTTTAAGTAATTTTGTATTAGTAAATTTATAATCTTTAAATATTTTTTTGTTTAAATACTGTTTTTTTAGTTTTAATATAATTTTTCGGAGTGGGATGTTGGGATTATAGGGGATAAGGGTGGGTAGTAATGTAAACATTATGATTAAAAATTAATATAAAAATTATGGGGCTCATTAGGATGGGGGGCGGAGGCACATCCGCGGTGCTGGCAGTGGCAGAAAATGTCATGTTCTGCCCTCCAGCAGTGGTTCTCGCGGCCGCCAAATTACAATGGCCAAACATAGCCCATTTTCCGTCCGCCGTGGTGCGACATGAACCGCCATAAAAATGCACCCGCTACCGCGGCGGTGGGAGCCAATAGAGGCCCACTGCTGTGCAGAATGAGGTCCCGTCTGCCGTACCAATCAGGATGCCCCAAACAGCCGGTCACTACGCAGTGGATAAACCACCCAACCAGAGACGGCGGAAGCACGACAGTGGAGCGCGAAACCAGACTCCCGGTCCCGACCGCAATGGATCCAGCTCTACAAGCCTTTCCGATGCTGTACCTGATCCACTATCAGCAAATAATGGACCGCCGTGAACAACGCCGCAGGTACGCAATCACACAACTCCGCACACAACACACAACTCCTGTGCTGACAGACGGTTCCTGTCCACATCAGACACTCTGGTGGGGACAGGAAAACATCTCCAAGTGTACCCACACATGTCTTACCTTAAAGAAAATCACCCCTCTGCATCCGGGTCATCCATCAACCTCGAAAGCACTGCAATGTCCCAGTCACGTCACCACAGCGGTGCAGATGCCGGAAAACCTGCGCACAATGTAGTAGGCAGGGCCAGCGCCAGGCATTTGCAGTCCAAAATGATTTATAGGTCCCCACCTCCACCCATCACACACTATGCCCCCCACACCCATTTGGGGACATGCTGGGTGCTCCTCCTGTGCCCCCTGCACAATTCATCTTCCAGGTGTCGCCAGACCCTGCACCGCACATACCAAACAACAAGGAAGCCTGTCGCAGAAGGTGGGGGTGAAGAGAAACACCCTGCACAGAAGCTCAGGGGCAAGCAACCCTCCTCCTCACACCTACCTTCCACTCATGTCAAGCAAACTGAGTCAAATCACAAAATGAAGACTCACACTGCATTTGAACATCCACTGAACTGTCCACACTGGCTGTCAAGTCACTCAGACACACCCCACACTGACACACAGCCACATACCCATACCAGATGTCAGCATTAATGGAGGACAATAAATGGGCCCACCAAAAGTGAAGTGGACAGTGCTGGAAAGCCATGGAGCAAGCCACAAATCATGTGTACATCACATGCAAGAGAAGGAACATATCACACCACCCTTAGGCCATCAAATGAGACATGGGTGGCACAGTGAGTAAAATTAAACTAAAGTGACCTCCATGCAACAACTCAGGGAAACATCAAGGCAAGCCATGCATAGGCACAGGAATGATAGGAAGTGTCTGAAGTCAAACAGTGATCAGCCACACATCTGTGTCAATTTACTTGACATGGGTATGTCATCAGCACAACACACATGGCTCATTGTCACACTCCCTGACTCTCAAACTCACGTTGGACCTTCACACATACCCCTCCTCTACCCACCCCACACCTGCAGCACTCATGTGAGTTCACTGACAAACAATCACACTCCCTGGGGTGCATCCACAAACATCACACACACACACTAAGGGATGCCTGAACCAATGCTGACACAAAAACAATAGCCAAACACACACCTCACAAACAACATACACAGAAGTCTAATAAGCCCACATATGGCCAGCCAAACATTGGAAAGGTAATGGGACCCCAGACAGAACAGGAGTACAGAACATTGTCACTCAGGACTAATGCACAGACACCATACCCCAACACAAACAAGAATTGCATCATCTCAAAACAATCATGAACACAAACTGGGATCAATGGAACAATAAGCTAACACAGACAGAACCACCTCACCACACATCAAGTCAACATGGTGTCACAGTGTACCGCAAGCACACACATGCACAATACAGACAAGTGACAGGTCCAATATAGGAGGACATAGCACTATTCTGCACTCAAAACAAGCCCAGTAACAAGAGTACACCATGCTGCATGTGACAGACACACAAGTAATTGCAACACACATCAGCATGTATCACAATGCACAAACTACACGCACACACACAATTTCATGCAAATAGAACATCACACACACACAGCATCTGTCAGCAGAAAGAGCCAACACAGGCCAAACACTGCATACATCCACAACAAAAACACAACAGGTGCACATGCCAATCCATCACATAGCAAAATCAGCTGGACAACATGGGGAAGCACACCAGGCACATACAAGGCAACATACACTGACAGCACTGCATGCACAACAAGCAGTGTGTGCACACCAACCAAATCAGTAGCACACACATCTCAGTGGCACAACATGTACTCCCACAACACAAATCAGCACAGCACACAGACAACATCACACTCAGGAAGGAGAATCGTCGTGGGTGGCTGTGAAAGCCTGAATCACTGGTTGTTTTCCCCGTGGCCGGGCTTGGCTCGGCCCCCCCTGCTCCTTGCTGTTTCACTCATCGGGGACCTCCGTTGATACTGACCGGCCGGGCTTGGCTCCGCCGGTCACGCAGCTCCTGCCTACAACCCCCAGGATCCCACGGGACACGAATACCGTCAGTGCGTGCCAGGAGGCGCATAAAGCCCCGCCTGGTCCCTCGTCCCGCGAGGACGCGCGCGGGGCGCGCCGGGAGAAGCCCGGGAGAAGGGCAGGGCCGTCTGTGGCCGTCCGAGGCCGGCAAAGGCCGGGCAGGGCCACCCCCCCTTAATAGTGAGTTCTGAAAAAAAGCGAGACACTTTTGTATTGATCAGCAACTGTTCAATTAATTTATTGTACACTGTTCTTGCACCCAGTTGTTGGCTGTGTATACCTTCACTGCTCCAAACCAGTTCACCATTTTCTCTAACATCTACGGTGCGTCTAACTATGGTGCTTCGTTCAAGGAACGGGAGGAAGTTCGCACAGGGCCATGTTGGGGGGTCTGTGTCTGGTACTCTTGACGAGTTTATCTCCAGGGCAGAAAGTGTTTTGGAACATGAAATCGTTCTTACTGAAAAAAGGTTGACCCTGGAGCTTTTGTCGAAAAGATCTTCTTTGGGAAAAATTATGGCAGCTGTTTCCCCTGAGCAGCCGCATCAGATCGATAGTGACCATAGCCCGGACCGAAGCATGGAGAGGGGGTGGGGGGGTAGTCACGTCTACCATTAGCATCTCACTGGACTCAACCTCAGACAGCATATCGTTACTAGGTATTAGACATCCCGAACCCACCCCCATAATTATCCCTAACCCGCCTCATGATTCCACACCATCAGTACCAAATAAGGGTAAGGTCAGCAAGTCTAAACCTACTATTGGCAAAAGAAAGCGTGGGGGAGGGATTTAAAAGGGCAGAAGTGCCAAAATTACCAAAACCACCAGCCCAACCCAGTCAATTCTCCCTACAGTACAACACCAATCGCCCACTAATGATTCTAGAACTAGGAACTCTAAGCAAACACCCTGCCAGCCCGTAGCTGACCAACTTCCAAATGGTATTTTGGAAACACTAGAACACCTATTAAAATCTCTATTGCTACCATTATTTGAGAGGGTTAAACAAATTTGTGAAAATGTAGGGAAGTTGGAAAGTGCCGTACTGGCTAACACGGCACTATTGGAAAAATCCTCACATGGATCTGGGCCCCCTCTTCCCCCTCTTCCCTCGTCAGACCTAAAGAGCCCCTCAAAAGCCACTTCTCACTTCTTACCAACTAGCCCAAATGTCCAACACCTCCCCACTGCCACCACAAAAGGCATAGTAAATACATCTGTTATTGGTCGCACTAGGGAGGAAGCAGAAACACTAGCCAAAGATGGTAGAAACAAGCCGGCAACCTTAGATTATAGCACAGAATCAAAATCTAGAGGGCATAATACTCTTCGGAAGGAGGGCAAGTTACTGAAGCCCCCTTGTATCAACTTGCCCCCGGAGTCTGCCCCCTACACGGTTATACTAACCGGCGTTCCAGGGATCCAACACGACAAGATTGAGTCACATAGAGAGCTTAAGAACAAGGGGGCATATTACCAAGCAATAGCGATAATTATCGCTATTGCTTGGTTAGAGACAAAAATGTATTGCCGACCTGCGGCGATTTTTATCGCAGATAAACCTTGGTATTACCAAGGTTTATCGCAAATGCGATTGAAATCGGCCTCAATGCATGAATATCGCTGAAAAGTCAGCGATATTCAGGCATTACCGAGCTAATGCTCTTGGCCATGTTATCCACCTCCCATTGGATAACATGGCTAAGAACTGCTATGGGCAGGTGTTAGCTTTTGGAGATATTCGCGCTTAGCGCGCAAAGTTGGTAATAGGAGATAGCGATGTTAGCGACTGTTTCCAGTTGCTAACATCTTGGCACGCCCACTTTGCATGTCTTTAGTGATAAATTTCTCTGACATGCAAAGTGGGGCCCAAGATAATCGCCATCTCCTAGGTAATAGAGAGATAATTTTATCTCCGCTTTCTTGGCTTTTAAAGCCAAAAAAGCGGAGATAAACCCCCTTGATAATATGCCCCTGGCTCAATCGAAATAGATCTCTTCCACCCCACATGAACGCTAGAATTTTATTAGTAAGAAGGGTGAGCTGGCTGAGTAGTAGAACTACAGTATGACTGTATAATCATAAATTTTAAGGACCCTAAAGTGGTCAGGCACATTTGTCATGACTTCGGGCCGCGGGGTGCCAGCGGAATTCAGTCTCTTGATCTGTTCTATTTTTACCCCAGTTTTTTTCACGGAGAGACCCTTGCACCGGTATGATAGGTGCGAAACGATTCCTAGTCACCCCTACAGAGCAATAAGCCACGAGTTCCGCCTCCCCTTGACTAATCGCTTTGAACCACTAAGTAGTTCGGAGTGGGTGGACTGACTGGATACCAGTCAAAGGGGTATTAGTCTAGCCGCACACAAGGACAAATGTTGTATAGCTCGGGTGGATAGCCTAATTAGTAGCAGTACTAAGGGGGGGATACCTGGTGTGGGCTGTGATGTCTCAAACTCAGCCTCCTCTTCCTACTCTATATACCAAACAAGACTTGGTGCTTCGCCCGGTTATGTTTCTATAGAGAGCTCTTCTGACGTAAACCCGCCCTGTAAGAAGCCCATAAAACAAGTGGTAATGGCACATATGGGGGTGGACAAGACAACAAAAGGTGAGGATAGGATTATGATTTATACGCCCCCCGAAATAGGGTGTTCAAAAAATGTCAATATCGTAGGCTCGGACTCCCTAACGGTCATGTCTCCCGTCCAAGTACCTATAGTAAGCAACACATGCACGCTCACCTTGGTTTCCTGGAATATAGCAGGTCTAAGAAATAAAATCCCCATAGTAGAGTGGTCCGACCTGGTGGAGAATTATGATATATTGGTCTTCCAGGAGACATGGGCAGTGGATCCCATCCTTCACCCTGGGTACCTAAACTTCAACAAAGCAGCAGTTAGAGGAGTTAAAGGTAGACCCTCTGGAGGCCTCACCATATGGGTCAGACAAACAATCAACTGTAGACCCACTGAACTTGATGTTGATAGCCCAGACCTGCTAGCAATAGAGTTACATCTGCCAGACCGCGCAGACATCCTCATTGTAAATGTGTACAATAGAGGACAGCCCGGCGGTCGTGGCACTGGCACTTTCCTAAAATTAGATAGTTTCTTGGACTCAGTTGGGCCTGATACCAACATTATAATTGCAGGGGACCTAAACTGCTTGTTTGAGCCTCTTAATACCGATGGGGAAATATTCCAGTCAGAAGAGGATGTTCAATGGAACATCCCACCTCTTGACCTTATACCCATCAAGAAATGGACCGAATCTGCCTTTCAGTGGATGGGCCTTTGTCTAGAGCACTGCTTTAGGGCGGCAAATGGATGGACTGCCTCTGATAAAATGGGTGGGGCAACCTTTGACAACGGCTTACATAAAAGCCGAATAGACTATGTCCTCATTAAAATAGAGTACTGGCCTATCCTGGAGGACATGGTGATTCTGTCTCGTCCCGAGAGTGACCATAACCCCCTCGTAGTGAGCCTACACGTAAGCAGTGTCTGTAGGCAAAAAAAAACAAACAGAGCTAGTAACTGCTGATGCCTTGCTTACCAACGACTTACGTAGGGTGCGTTGGGCAAGGATTGCCATAGAACCAGGGGCGCTAGATGAGATTAGCCTAAAAGTAACGCAGACTCTGGAAGTTTTACGTTCTCTCCCAACACAGGAAGACATCAATAGGGAGATAACCACACTCCACAAAGCTTTATTTAATGGCTTAAAACCAAATTTTTCTAAATCCAGTAAACCTAAGAATCCAACTGGGCAACCAAAGCGTAAACTATGGTATAACAAGTCGTGCCGGGAATCCTCTGGTAAACTGGCCATTAGCCATTAAATCCAAACTTTTGGCTGACATCAGAATAGATAGGCTAAATTACCGCAAAGCTAGATCTCAGGCTAAACAAGATTGGGACAACCAATATTGGCAAGACCTTCTTGTTGCCAGCAAGTCAAGAAATCTAACCAAGTTCTGGCACATAGTCAAATGGGGCAATACTCACGACTCGCAGGTCCCCATAAATCATGTCCCGGCAGAAACCTGGGTTGAGCATTTTAAGTCCCAGTTCGCTGGGCCGAACTTGATTGATGAAATACTCCCCTACGAACACAGACTATCGTCCACCACACACGACTTAACATTTGACTGTAGAGAAGTTGAGGATATACTAAGCAAGATCCCCTGTGGAAAGGCCCCGGGTATTGACTGCATCCCGGCAGACCTCTTCAAGCACGACCAAACCAACTGGGTACCCTACATAGCATTCCTGGGCAACGCAATCGCTAGGGGGGCCGCAATCCCAGACTGTTGGCGTGGAGCTGAGATATTGCCAATATTTAAGAAGGGTGATCGCTCAAGCCCGGGTAATTACCGCCCAATCAGCTTGATTGACTCCATCCAAAAAATTGTTACCAGGATGGTTCTGGCAAGAATTCAGAGTTGGATTGAGATGGAGGACATACTATCTCCCCTTCAGGATGGGTTCAGATCATCTGTGAGTACCATCGATCAGGTCCTTAGGTTCCAACTGATCTATTGGAAGATAGTAAGCTTAGGCGGTGGCAGCCTATACGCCGCCTTTGTTGACCTTAAATCAGCATTCGATCTAGTTCCCAGGGCCAAATTATGGGGGGTTTTGAGGAATTTGGGGATGCCCCCGGAGCTCCTGAATATCGTAATTAAGCGCCATGCGGCAAATTTTGCACAAGTTCGCTGGGGCAAGCAAGGGCAGGTCACAAATAGATTCACAGTGTCACGGGGTGTCAGACAAGGGTGCCTCCTGGCTCCAACCTTGTTTTTGTTATTCATCAACAGGGATGTGCAGTATTTTTCAACCTATCCGACTGACGCCCCTTGCCTGGGTGGTACCAAGTTCCCGCTACTCATGTTTGCAGATGACACCCTTTTACTATCACAGACACAAGTGGGCCTGCAGGCGGCCCTGCATAAGCTTGAAGAATTCTGCCAAGATCATGACCTAGAGGTTAATGTTACCAAAACTAAGTTCATGATTCTCTACAAAGGCAGGCCAGTGGTTGGTCATGTCACGCTGAATAACACCAAGCTTGAGCAGACAAATGTCATGACCTATCTGGGGATTGCCTTAGAGAGTAAACTTAGTTGGAAGCCCCAAATAGATACCCTATCTCTCAAATTTTCCCAGCTCTCAGGGTGTTTGGTCAAAGAACAGAGAATGTCCCAGACCAAAAGGATAGGTCCAGCTTTGAAGATCTATAACTCTAGGATAGGTTCAGCGATCCTGTACGGTGCTGACCTCTGGGGTTTTGCGGACCTATCTCCGTTGGTAAAAATACAAAATAAATTCCTCAGGAATCTTACTGGTCTTCCCTGCTCTAGCCCCATGAAACCGCTGCTAATGAATCTGGGTTGTCACTCCATAGATAACACTGCTCGTTTTAAACCAGTGGCTCTATGGAGGAGGATCTGTACCACCCCTGTACTAGCCCTATATGCTAAGGCAATTACGGATGTTAGATCCATTATGGGTTCTGGTAATATAAAATGGTTCATGCAAATCAGAATGCTCCTTGAGACCATGGGCCTGGGAAATTTGTGGACTGACCCTGTCAATAATCCTTTTCCACCCAAAGTATTATTTAAAAGCCTATATTGGTCCACTATAAGCCAGAAACATATCAGACAACTGTGTCTACCTCTTTGTCTGGCATGTTTCTGGAGTATAAAGATGATCCTCTTTTAGAAGACTACTGGGATATCATCAGCCAGTCCAGCGACAGGAAACTTTATCATCAGCTAAGGCTCTGCAGCCTTCCTATTAGATCATTTACAAAAAATTGGAAGGGCCAGGAGTCTGAATTCTGTTGCGGTGCACAGACCGTAGGGAATCCATCGGCCATATATTCTTTGAATGCCCGTCCTATGTCGCCCCTAGGGCCAAATGGCTCAAACCCATCTGCCGCAATATGGGCACAAGTGTAGGGTCTGTATCCTTAAGAATTTTTAGGTTCGAAACAAGTGAACCAATTGTAATTGCTGTTGCAAAATTCCTAGACTGGGTGTGGATTATCAGGGTCAAGCAGTAAGCAATAAAATGACTCGATTTAGTTTGAGCGTAATCATTCAGATGTTTTTTTAGATATCCACCTTTTTTTAAATACAGACACGTCTTTTAAAACATTTATACAACTGTTTTTAAACTCCCTTACAAATTGTTGTATGTCCTTTTATGATGTATTTTTTTATGGTACCGTCTTTTATGATGAAACAATTGATATTTTAAACTCTTTCATAAATAGTTGTATGTCTTTTCATGATGTATTTTTTATGGTACCGTCTTTTATGATGAAATAATCGAAATAAAGACATTTGAAATTGGAAAATTAGAAGTCCCTCAGCAAACACACATACAGCTTACCCAACACCCACAGAGGTTTAACTAAGGGACACCCAGGTGCAAACAACATGACCAGAGAACTGTGCAGCACAAACATTTGTACTGCACATGAACAACCATGACTGCAAACCAGTACAAGCAAATCACACATAACTAATTGGGAAACTGTCCTGAGTGGCACATTGGTCCTGTGCACAGATCAGCACCACAAAGCATAGTGTAACTAATGAAATGGTGGGGAGGCTCACACACTGGCAACCCAAGGGGTAGGTGACATGAGAGTGAAGTGGTGTGTACGTCAGTAGTGGACTGGTCAGTAGTGTACTGTACACAAACACATAGAGGAGTTACTCACAATGGGTAGGCATCAGAAGCATAGAAAGGGGATGGTATGACTCCACATCCCTCATACCATACTGGAGATAAAATGGGTAAAGTGACAGCAACGCATGAGAAAACTCACATATAATGTCAGTGTGGCTGAGCAGCTCTGCACAGTGAGCACAAACAGTAACAAGACACATGGCTGATCAACAAAAGGCAACATGGACTTGGTAGTCACACACTCTGTATACTCACAGCTGGCACCAACAACAAGTAGGTGTCCCCCAGTAGTGCCGGGACACACCAACACACTGCACATTGCACAACCTACAACTCCTGCATGTGCCCACAATATGAAGCACATGGCTGACAATTCAAACAGGCACTCAGCCCCTGAGTCATACATGTGTGCAGTTAGCATTGCAGGGGCACACACACACTTCAAAACTACTGACAAAGTCACCCCCTTCACACTTCATGAGCACACAAGTGCACCCATTCAAATGTACCCATGTGGCTAGGAAGACAGGCCATCACAAGATGGCCATACATCAACACTGCTGTTCACACATCAAGAAATATCACACAGATATGATGGATCCTGGCCACCCTAAAAGTAACCATGTGGACAGAATTCACCTCTGTTCTGGAATTGCATCATTACATGACATGTGTACAATTTAGCAAACATGACCATATGATGAGTATGATAATAGTAGATCATCACAAACACCCATCATTGCACCCTCAAGCCTCAGTATGAAGAAGAACTCTAGAAAAGTTAAGGAAGCAATTGGCAATGTTAAAGTGGCAAACAGAGCATGTGTCACATGAAACAATACCCATACATACAACCTTTTATTTAGCAAGGACACTGTCAAAGCAGACAACAGGAGTAACTGTCTCTATTACATATCACCAAGATAGGCATCAAAAGTAGACAAGCGCAAGGCCATAGTTCAAGGGAGGTACATGTGTGCATTAGAACCTGCACAGGAAATGGGCATCCAAATTACACACAGAAAGGCAAGTGGCCAGTCCACGGTTCAAAGGAGGTACATGTGTGCATGAGAACCTGCAGAGAGAATGGGCATCCAAATTACAAACGGCAAGGCCAGTGTCAAATCCATAGTGCAAAGAGGAACATGTGTGCATTAGAACCTGCACAGGGAATGGGCATCCAAATTACAAACAGCAAGGCCAGTCCATAGTTGAAAGGAGGGACACGTGTGCATTAGAACCTGCACAGGGAATGGGGATTCAAATTACAAACAGCAAGGCCAGTGGCGAGTCCATAGTTCAAAGCAGGGACATGTGTGCATGAGCCCCTGCACAGGAAATGGGCATCCACATTACAAACAGCAAGGCCAGTGGCCAGTCCATAATGCAAAGGAGGTACATGTGTGCATTGTAACCCGCACAAGGAATGGGCATCCAAATTACAAACAGCAAGGCCAGTGGCCAGTCCATAGTGCAAAGGAGGTACATGTGTGCATTAGAACCTGCACAGGGAATGAGCATCCAAATTACAAAGAGAAAGGCCAATTCATAGTTCAAAGGAGGGACATGTGTGCATTAGAACCTGCACAGGGAATGTTGATTCAAATTACAAACGGCAAGGCCAGTGGCCAGTCCATATTTCAAAGGAGGGACATGTGTGCATTAGAACCAGTACAGGGAATGGGCATCCAAATTACCAACAGCATGGCCAGTGGCCAGTCCATAGTTCAAAGGAGAGACATGTGCGCATCAGAACCTGCACAAGGAATGGGTGACATCGTAAACTGCCATGGTCAGCAACACAGATAGGGGAAAACAATGGGTAGTCCAGGCACCGCTGTAGGAGAGATAGGTGTGGGAGGGTGGACTTTGTCTCAGTCTTGGCTATCAGTCGAACTGGTGGGTGGCTGATTGTCGGGCCCAGTTGGAGGACTGGACCTGGACCTGGGAGAGAGAGGACCAGTTGAGGTCAAGGCATCAATGGCTTTGGGAGCCGGAGGGCTGCTTGGACCGGATGGTGTGGTAGCACATGGAGGCGGAGACATACTGCCCTGAGTGTGTGAGGGAGAATGTGGAGGGCTGCCTTTCCACTTCTTGGGGATTCGATAGGGAATATTTGTCTTGGGAGGAGTGGGAAGTGGGGCGGGCACAACAGTCTCACTCTCCACAAAAGGTGCATCAGGTGCAGGTGATGATCCACCCTCTGGGGATCTGCTGGATCTGATGGTACGCTTGGCCTGGCCTTGCCTTTTCCCCTCCATTCCCTGTTGACCAGGTGAGCCCCCCCACAGTGCCCTCCTGTCCCAGCTTCACAGGGGCGTGGGTTGGAGTTGAGGTTGTGGGTGAATTGGCCTTAGAGGGCATTTTCTGCAGACTTTTAGCAGGCACCTGCTTCACACCAGGCACGGCAACTGTTTACCTGTCTTTGAAAGACACCTTTGGGCTGGGAGTGTCCTTGGATGGGGCTGAATTTGAGGCATGTGAGCCTGAGGCCTGCTTCTTGACTTGATGCCCCTGAGTGTCACCTGAAGGGCTTTTGCCTATGCGCTCCTGTGTGACTTTCGTTTGTTTGGGAGATGGTGTCTGTGCTCTGGCCCATTTGGGGTGCTGCTGTTGTGTGCTGCATGTGGTATACCTGGAACCTGTGGGCTTTGGTGTGTGGTCCCTCTCGTCAGATGTAGTCACTGGCAGGGGCGTTGCCGAAGGGACTGGAGCTGGACTCTGAGCCTGTGACAGCTGAATGGCTGCTGTCACTGTGGATGACAAAGACTGGAAAGTTTTGCGTAGCCCACCCTTGGCAGAATGAAAGCCCTACATGAAGGCAACTACCCGTGCCAACTTCTTGTCATGGTCCTGGAAGGCATTTAGGAGAGTTGTCTGACCCACATACAGCTGGCACAAAAGGTCCACAGCCTCAAGACACTGAGGGCAGCAGGGGAGACAGGGGCAGGGGCAGCAGTGCCTTGGGGGAAAGGACACTCTTCCCTTCTTACTGGTGCGAGAACGGGCAGCACTAGTGGAAGTAGATGGGAGGGTGGGTACTGGACGATGTGTGGTGGAAGAGGAGGACGATTTCCCACTTCCTGTGCCCTCTAACATCGAGGAGTCACTGCTAGCATCAGATGGCATTGAGGTTGGTGTTTCTGGGCATGATTCCTCAAGGGCACGCCTGTCTCCTTCCGAGGCGCTGGTCACATCAGTGTCAGTGAGCTAATGTGTAGTAGTTGTGCCCGAATCTTCACCACTAGTGTCCGTCCCATGTCCTTGTGTGCCCTCGGTAGATGCTGCAAGAGACAGAGATGTAGGTTTAGTTTTTGCCATACACACAATCATCATATGCAAGCAAAGCCCAAAACCAGATGATGATACCCCCATTATTGTTGCACACCACCCCGTGCAGTCTGCTTGGGCAACCTTTATGCAATCCTCAGAAGATGCATGGAAACATGCATAGTTTACATGAATTACCCATGTGACGACACAGCCAAATAGCTTGCCCCTGCCTCTGTGTAACCTGATATACAGATCCCTGTGAGCATACCTAGGTCCATGTAGGTGAAAAAGATGTACATCTCAACATGTTGTCACAGTCACATATGGAGTCACCGGAAGGGAACAACACAGATACAGACTCCTAGATGTCATTTTGCAATGGCCATGAGCTCCTGCCATCCACCATGTTGTGCTTTGGTGCATAACTACTGTTGCACATTGGTGTCAGATGTGTTGTTCTCACAATTTCGAGGTCAGAACTGCACACATCGACGAAAGAACACTCAGCTGAGGCACATTGCCATTCTCTGCCAGGGGATGTCCATAATTCCCCTAATGCAGTCGATGGCATAAGGCCACAACTCTGCATGCACTGTCAAGGGCCATAACATTAAACACATGAAAAAGTACATGTAGCGAAAATTCATGATAGCTCCACCCAACATAGAGGCCACTTACAAGCCATTGTATCACACTAGAAACATCACAGAGCCCCGCACTGGCTCAGGGATGGAATACATGCAGTCACTCACAGCCAAATTCACCCTTCCCAGAATACTCACCCCCAACTTGCTGCTGATGGGCCCTCAAACGTCCATCCAGCTCTGGCTGTGTCACTGCCAAGATGCAGGCCATTAGTGGTGTCATGCTCCTGTGCGCCAACCTGCAACTCTGAGGGAGCAGCCCCAGCGTCATCTCTGCCACGTTTTTGCTCAGCTGGCAGATGTCATCCCACCTCTTGTGACAGTGTGTGTGCCGTCGATTGGAGATACCCAGAGCCCGCACCTTGCGTGCAATGGCCCTCCACACAGCCCTACGCTGGTCGACTTTGCGCTGCAGGGATGGGAGACAAGAGGGTGAAATTTCATTGCCACTGGGTTACATACCACTGTGTCTCGGTGCAGGAGCATACACACATACAGCACAGCTATTCAGATATGTTTAGCAGAGACAATACAGCATGACACGTAGTACATTAGCATGAGATAATCATACCTAAATGCATGCATCTATGAGGATGGACACAGTACCTGGCCATCTCATACACATACAGAATGCCAGCACAGAAAGCAATGTGAAGAAGGCCCACATTTTTTATCAAAACAATTCCCCTCTACTCCTACTTTGGTGGCCACTTGAATTGAACCCCCCCCTATGCCTGTGGAATCTGCTATGAATTTTGGTTTCCTATTTGACAACAAATTGTTGTGCAAGGCTCAAATAAATAAAGTCACATCTGCGTGTTTTTGCAAACTTCGCATGATCTGTAAAATCCTTCCTTTTCTTTCCCTGGACGCTCGCCGGACCATATTCACGCCCTTATAACTTCACATCTGGATTATGCAAATAGCCTGTATGTTGGAGCACCAGCCTATCTGGTCAATCATCTGCAGATTGTACAGAATGCGGCGGCAAGGATGATTTGTAACATCCCTTATCGTCATACAATTTCTCCTCACTTGAAAAAGTTACACTGGCTGCCCTTGACGAGTTGCATTCAGTTCAAATCCCTGGTCCTGGAAATTAGAGCAATGCAGGGTCAGAGGACTGCCTTTCTCAGAGCTAGACTCAAGCATGTACATTCCAATCGATCTCTTAGATCAAATCATCTCCACCTCTTACATCCTCTCCGTTTTTGTCGCTCTAGAATGGGGGGCAGAGCTTTTGCAGTTATCACCGCTCAATCTTGGAACAGCTTGCCACTGTCCGATGACAGATTTGAATGCTTATTTCGATGCAATTTAAAAACTTGGCTGTTTTCCAACCCTTGATCACCCTGAGATACATACAACTGCTTACCCCCGTTGGGGGTAGCTGTGTGCTTTATAAGCTTCTAAATAAATAAATAAATCTGCGATGCAGTATGTGAGGGAAAAAGACATACATTACATGGTAAATGATGTGTCGGGGCAGACTCACTGTGTCCAACACTGCACACCCCTCAAAGTCCTTGCCCTGTGAATCGCTCACTGTGTCATGGAGGTCACATTTAGGGATATGATCTTACAATCTCACACCCTTCTCACAAGGTCTGTCTTGTGCAATCCACAGGCCTAAGATCGTCCATTGATGAATAGGGTAGCAGACAAACCATATGTCTCACTCTGTCCTTTCAGTGATGGGTCCCTGTCAAATCGGCAGTAATTGGGCAGGCCAGGGGGGCTAACACTGCAGACTAACGTGGGCCATCAGGACCTTCACAGGCATGTACAATATGAGAGGGCAAACAGTGCCTACACATGCGAGTCAGTACACATTATGAAGAAAATGGAAGGGAGATACCAATCTGCAGTGTCATAGGTGAATTTCCACCATGAGTGTCACCCTCAGGCATTTCACTCTTGTGCATAATGCTTATATATCCATGGTGGCAATATAAAGTTAAACCACTTTTAACTATACCCTCTGGATAAAAAAATCTTTGTAATGTCACAAATGAGCCTGTGAAAACCTCATGGACTCAAACATCCATTACCACAAGCAATTTCTGCCCTGACTCCCGCTTTCCAAAATTGCAGTGTCAATGTATGGCTGCAAAACACTGCAGTTCCCTCTCATCCTGATATTCAGCCCGGGAAATATGTAAAATAGGCTACAACCCCCTTTCCCCTGAAGTCAGCATGCTAGGCAGTGTATCACACAAACACACACTCTCAGGCACATACTGCAGAAGATCAACTTCATGTGTGCACTCCCTGCATTCCCCTACTTTCACTCTGAAACACTTACCATGACATCAGGAGCACCATATAGCCTCCCTTACTGTGAGAGCATCTTGTGCACCAGGACCTCCAGCTCCTCTGTGGTGAAGGGTCGGGCCCTGCTGTTCTGAGTCCTCGCCATCTTTGGGTCCATGAGCCAGGAACAGCAGCAGGTGGTGGTGAAGAGTGTCAGTCAGCAGTGTCTGGAATCAGTGGAAATATATGGCTCTCTCCCACACATATATAGCCCCCTGGGGTTGTTTCGGTGGTCCTAGCCTGCTGCAATTGGTGTTCCCGGTCAGCGTTTTAAAATGCGACCAATGACCAGCCTCGCGGTAGCGGAGCACGCCTACTGCGACTTTCAAAATTGCATTTGGCTACCGCGATTGCGGTCCCCATTTGCTGCATTCGGATGGGCACTGGCGGTGACACACCGCAGGGGCCAGGCAGTTGCTACCACGATCGTGCATCTTACAATTGCATCCAATGACCGGCCCGCGGTAGTGGAGCACACCTACCGCGATTTTCAAGATTGCATTTGGCTACCGCGATTGCGGTTCCCATTGGCTGCATGGGCATGGGCATTGGCAGTGACACACCGCAGGGGCCAGGCGGTTGCTACCACGATTTGGCCGCCGGACATTGGTGCCTATGGCCGTGATTGTGTTGAGGGAGCACGCCAACCACTATTTTCCAATGTATATATCACTACAGCGATTGTGGTTCCTATTGGCTTCATGGGCATGGGCACTGGTGGTGACACACTGTAGGGGACAGGCAGTTGCTACCACCATTTGGCTGCCTGACATTGGTGCCTATGGCCGTGATTCTGGTGGCGGAGCACACCAATCCACCATATTCCAATGTGTATATCACTACCGTGATTGGGGTTCCCATTGGCTGCATGGGCATGGGCATTGGCAGTGACACACCGCAGGGGCCAGGCGGTTGCTACTGCGATTTGGCTGCCTGACATTGGTGCCTATGGCTGTGAATGTGGTGGGGATGCACGCTTATGGCATCTATGGACACATCATGCTGAGGCAGTGTTAATGGCCAGTTCTCAACATTGTACAGTAGACACATGAATCATGTCACCAGATGGTGCTTACCAATGCTAGTGTGACATTTAGCCCACTGATGACTACACATGCCATGTCAGTGCACAGGATTACATGCACGGGGATGTACTCACTCACATGTCACTTATGAAATTGTTGTGCACGTACACAGGCCTGTGGTGTGATGGACTCTCACATGTGTACACATTTCAGTGTGT
This sequence comes from Lissotriton helveticus, assembly GCF_964261635.1. Taxonomy (NCBI): domain Eukaryota; kingdom Metazoa; phylum Chordata; class Amphibia; order Caudata; family Salamandridae; genus Lissotriton; species Lissotriton helveticus. Next base: position 81,676,184 of record NC_136062.1, read on the forward strand.
GAGATGACTAAGCAACACACAGTAATGAAGGTCTGACCACATAATGTGCCTTTTTCACTGTGTAGATTGTTGAATACTTGCTCTTTACGCACATACACTGTGCTCATTTTGTTGGTAATTTTGCCCTGTCTGACTTACACAAGAAGATGTGGCAGGTACAGCAGCTACGTAGAAGCTAGCAGTTTTGATATCTTACACATGTGCTGTGTCAACTACTCTCAGGGCGGGTGACACAAGATGTTGAAATGTACCTTTTGAAATTCACATAGTCTGAATCTGTTTTGGGGGTACTCATTGTGTGAATACTGGACAAGTGTACGACGAGTTTAGATCAAGGTGTCCATACATGTAAGTTGTGCTGTAAGCTGAAGGCTTTTGCCAGTCATTGTTGGCGCTGTCTCAGTCAACACGTAAGATCTTGGACACATCTCATAGAGGTATTGAATTGACATGTGCCCCCCTTCATCTCACCTAGGAGGCAACCAAATGTGCATCGTCCATTCACAGTGCTAGCGGACATGAAGGATGAGGACATCATCCGTAAATTCCGTCTGGAACGACCTACCCCTCAAGACCTATGTGCTCTGTTAGAGCCCCATCTGAGGCCTTGCAGTACCTATCCGACTGCTTTGACACCAACGTGTAAGGTGATGGCTGCCCTGCATTTCTTTGCTACTGGTTCATTCCAGTACACGGTGTCCACCGCAGGTGGGATGTCCCAACCTAAGTTCAACATGGTGCTACGTGATGTCCTGTCCGCTATGATGACCTACAAGGACAGATACATCCATTTCCCCAGGAGACATGAATTGGCGGCTGTGAAGGGCAATTTTTATGTCATTGGCCACATCCCTAATGTTTTTGGTGCCATTGACTGCACTGCACTGGTTCAACCACAGGCATGTGAGCACATCTACAGGAACAGGAAGCATTTCCATTCCATTAATGTGCAAGTGGTATGCCAGGCGGATATGATAATCTCACATGTCTGTGCCAAATTTCCGGGATCAGCCCATGACTCTTACATCCTGCGTAACAGCATCGTACCACAGCTGATGGCAAATCTGCATCCAGAGCGTGCATGGATTGTGGGTGAGCACGCAGAGTCATGTAGTGTGCTGTGTGTGTGACCTACTGTTCTCAGCTACTGTTTATCTTACAAAATGAGTCTGTGTATCTCACACCAAGGTGATTTTGCATATCCCAACTGGCCCTGGTTGCTGAGCCCACTGAGGAATTCCAGAACCTCGGGTGATGCCTGCTACAATGTTGCCCATGGCAGGACACATCGTGTGGTGGAGCGTACTTTTGGTCTATTTAAGTCACAATTTAGCTGCCTGGACAAGAACGAAGGTGCACTGATGTACTCTCCCCAAAACGTGTGTCAGATCATAGTTGCATGCTGCATGCTCCACAACCTGGCCTTGTGCAAGGAGATCCCCCTGCTTCTGGACGATGATGAGCAGCCGAGGCCCCCGCCTGCAAACCCACACATGTCCAGTGACGAGGATAGTGGAGAGGAGGAAGGTGTCGACCTGCGTCAACATCTCATCAACCGCTACTTCCCTTGAAGGTGAGTGTTCCATCCTGCTGAGCTGTGGAACATGCCGGCCTGTTGGGAGTTTGAGTGCTGGCCTCCCACCCACAAACCCCCCTCCCTGTTAAGATGGCTACCAATCTGTTAGTTTGATGAGGGCAATGTAATGGCTGTCACATGCTTCTGGGTGAGGTAGGGTGGGTGCTCCATCCTGGTGTGCTTTGTGACAAGGGCGCCTGGTGGGAGTTGTGGTGCAAGCTTCCTAACCACACACCCCACTCCCTGTGAAGATGGCTACCTACCTGTAAGTTTGGTTGTTGAAATACAATGGCTGCCAAATGCTTCTGGCTAGTGTCCCATCTTGCTAAGCTGTGGGACATGGGGGTCTGTCGGGAGTTGTTATGTCTGGCCTCCCACCTATAATCCCCCTTCCTGTTAAGATGGCTACCTACCTGTAAGTTTGAGTGGTGAGGCACAAAGGCTGCCACATGCTTCTGGGTGGGGGGGACAATGGGGCCTGGTGGGAGTTGAAGTGCTGGCGGCCCACCTACAAACACCCCTCTCTATTAAGATTGCTATCTACCTGTTAGGTGAAGGTGACCAATGTAAAGGCTGCCAAACGGTTTTGGGCATGGCGAGTGTTCCATCCTGCTGAGCTGTGGGACAAGGGGGCCTGTTGGGAGTTGGAGTGCAGGCCTCCCACCCACAAATCCCCTCCTGTTAAGAAGGCTACCTACCTGTTAGTTTGATGAGGGCAATGTAATGACTGCCACATGCTTCTGGGTGGGGTGGGGTGGGTGCTCCATCCTGGTGTGCTTTGTGATAAGGGTGCCTGGTGGGAATTGTGGTACAAGCTTCCTAACCGCAAACCCCCCTCCCTGTTAAGATGGCTCCCTGCCTGTAAGTTTGGTTGGTGAGGTACAATGCCTGCCACATGCTTGTGGCAGAGGGGGGTGCTCCATCCTGCTCAGGGGTGGTGCAAGGGACCCTGGTGGGAGTTGAAGTGCAGGCTGCATATCCACAGACACCCCTCCCTGTTGAGATGGCTGGCTCCCTGTAGAGCAGTGGAAGGGGATGGGTACACATGGCTCTTGGGTGGGGGGAGTGCTAGATCTTGCTGAGCTGTGGGACATCGGGGCCTGGTGGGAGTTGTAGTGCTGGATTGCTACCCACAACCCCCGCCCTGTTAAGATGGCTACCTACCTGTAAGTTTGATGTGAGCAATCACCCCTCCCTGTTGAGAGGGCTACCTACCTGTTAGTTTGGGTGTTGAAATACAATGGATGCCACATGCTTCTGGCTGGGGTGGAAGTGCTCCATCCTGCTCAGCTGTGGGGCAAGGGTGCCTGCTGGGAGTTGTAGTGCTGGCTGCCTATCCACAGACACCCCTCCCTGTTAAGATGGCTACCTACCTGTGAGTTTGTAGGGAGCACTGCAATAGCTGCCAGCTGGTTGGGGGTGTGGGAAGTGCTCCATCCGGCTGAGCTGTTGGACAAGGGGGCCCACCCGCCACCACCCCGCCCTGCTAAGATGGCTACCTACCTATGAGGTTGGTTGTTGAAATACAATGGCTGCCACATGCGTCTGGGTGGGGTAGAAGTGCTCCATCCTGCCCAGTTGTGGGACAGGAGTGCCTGATGGGAGTTGTGGTGCTGGCTGCCTATCCACAGACACCCCTGTGTTAAGATTGCTTGCTCCCTGTGGAGCAGAGGGCTGGAATAGTTATGTATGGCTCTTGGGTGGGGGGAGTATTCAATCCTGCTCAGCTGTGGGACAGGGGCCCTGTGGGAGTTGTAGTGCTGGCTGCCTGTCCACATACAACCCAGGGAATGTTGAGAGCTACCTTTGGGGTGAATGAGAGGGAGTAAATGTTGGATCTGTGAGACATGTGTTGGGGAGTGTGTGGTGCACATGAATGGAAGTGGGCCTAGGAGGTGTAGCTTTGTAGTTGTGCAAGATAGTACATAGTAGTGTGATGGTAGACATTTGTTTGTACTTACCAGCCTTCACTCCCCCGGCTATTCCTCTGAGACTCTCTGGATGCAGTATGGCAAGCACCTTCTCCTCCCATGCAGTGAATGTTCTTGGTGGAATGGGAGGGCCACTGCCAGTCATCTGAACCAGCAGATGGTTCTTGTTGTTCTACACATTCACCTGCCTCTTGAGGTCATGCCATCGCTTCATGATCTCCTTGGTGAGCAGGGTAGTCCCTACTGCATTGACGTTGCTGACTATCCTTCCCCACATTTGTGCTCTGGTGGCTAATGGTGTCTGTTGAACCAAGTTACCAAACAATTATGTTTCTACTCTGATTATCTCCTCTTCCATGACTGACAATTCATTGTCAGTGAATTTGGGCATTTTCTTTTGTGCCATGGTGTGTGATGTGTAAATGGTTTGAGGTGCAGGTGTGAGGGTGGTGGGTGTGATGTAAGTGGTGTGTGTGTGTTGTTGTGCTTGTGAGATGTGTTGGTTTGCCTCTCCTTTGTGCTGTAGGGTTTCATTCCTTCAGGGCTGGATTATTGCAAAGGGTTCTGGTCAGGGAAGGGGCTGGTTTTATACTCAGCTATGTGGGTGTGTCAAAATGGAGAATTGCTGTCAGGTGTGTTGCATGGGTTGACCTGGGATTTGTATTTTTTTAGTTGCCATGGGGGTGTGTCCTTGGGATGTGCTTGGTGTTTTTGGGGGCTGAGCTAGTCTGATGTGTACACTTGGTGGCCTTGTTGTGTCTTTTTTTTTTTACGGAGCGGCGAAGGCGCGGGGTATGCAACAGCCCTTCCGCCTGCTCTCCCATTCTTCACTGTTAGCGATCGCGGTGGTCGGAAACAGCGGATCGTTCCGCTGTCACCTCAATGGTATCCTAATTGTGCGTGCAGTCAATCCGCGGGCCATGCTGCGAGTTTGGGTTTTTCCGCTATGAATCCGAGCACCACAGATGGATTTTTACCTGCTCCACCTGCTACTGGTGGTATTTTGTGGCATCGTTCCGCCGCGGTTGTTTTTTTCTGGCGGTTGATCCTAATCTGACCACCGGTTTTCCCGCTGTACCTGTGGATGGATCATTTCTGCTACCATGGCGGTTGGAATGGTTTTCCGACCACCATCCAAATAAACCCCTAAATTTGTATATATTTTAGGAGCAGGATGTTGAGTTTATAGGGATAAGGGTGGGGAGTAATTTAAAAATATTGCGTTGACATTTGTTTTTTACAATTTTGAAATTATAATTCTTGTAAATTTTGAAATTATTTTTGTAGTGTAATATTTTATGTAAATGTTTCGAAACAATTATGATATTTAATAATATTAAAACATTTTTTAAATGTTTCAAAAATTATTCTCCATTTTTTTATTTGTAAAAAACCATTTTTCAATTTCCTAAATAGAAGTGAAACCTATTTCTTTAACTTTTATATATTTAAAATATTTGTAGAAAATTTGACAATATTAAATATTGTAACATTTTTAAAAACAAAAATGGTATTGTTTAAAAAAAAAATTAAGTAATAAATGTTTTGTTAAGAATATACTTTTGTTTGTTTGAAAGATCAATTTAGGGGCGGTTATTTAGTATTTTCATTTATTTAATTTGTATTTGGAGTTGGAATGGTAAATTATTATGGTTTACTATCAAGCCCTTTCTCCTTAGTTTAATTTAATTTGGAGTTGGAATAGTAAATTATTATGGTTTACTATCCAGCACTTTCCCTGATTTTAATTGGATTTGGAGTTGAAATAGTAAATTATTATGGTTTACCATCCAGCATTTTCCCCGAGTTTAGTTGGATTCAGAGTTGGAATAGTAAAATATTATGGTTTACTATCCAGCACTTTTCTTCGAGTTTAGTTGGATTTGGTGTTGGAATAGTACATTATTATGGTTTATTATACAGTAGTTTTGTGGAGTACAGTCATTTTTGTTGTTTGGATTGTAATTTTTGGGAGTTTATTTTATTTGGAAGTTTGTATTATTTATTATGTGAAAACAGTATTATGGTTTACTATCCTGCACTGTCCCTGAGTTTATTTGGATTTGGAATAGAAAATAATTATGGTTTACTATCCAGCACTTTCCATGAGTTTAATTTGATTTGGATTTGGAATAGTAAATTATTAGGGTTTACTATACATCACTTTCCCTGAGTTTAATTTGATTTGGAGTTGGAATAGTAAATTATTATGGTTTACTATCCGTCACTTTCCCTGAGTATAATTTCATTTGGAGTTGGATAGGTAAATTATTATGGTTTACTATCCAGCACTTTCCCAAAGTTTAGTTGGATTTGGAATTGGCATATTAAATCATTATGGTTTACTATCCAGCATCTTCCCTGAGTTTAATTGGATCTGGAGTTGAAATAGTAAATTATTATGGTTGGAATAGTAAAATATTATGGTTTACAATCCAGCACTTTTCTTTGAGTTTAGTTGAATTTGGTGTTGGAATAGTACATTATTATGGTTTATTATACAGTAGTTTTGTGGAGTATAGTAATTTCTGTCGTTTGGATTGTAATTTTTGGGAGTTTATTTTATTTGGAAGTTTTTATTATTATTTAAAATGTTCTGTATAGTTTATATGCATATTGTAATAAGTACATAGATATATGTTAGTTTTTGTTTTCAACATTTCTTTATGTGAAAACATTTATATTTTTATTCACAATTAAATTCTTTGCATTTTATTTGGTTAGAAAATGTATTATAATATTAAAACATAAATCATATATTTTGATGGTATGAATATTTTCTTACAAAGCATAACATATTTGTCATATTATTTTTTTTGTGTAAATGTTAAACACATAATATATTTTATATATACAATTATTTTTATACAGTTTTCAAATATAGTACATTTTTTGGTAACAGTCATGGAATGGTAAAGCAAAATGAGCAGTTTCATTTTTATGGTATACATTTTATAAAACATTTTTGTAAACAATTTAATATATATTTCTTATTTTTGCAAAATTAATTAACATGTATTTAACAAGGTTATATTTTATTATTTAGTATATTGAATATTATTTTTAATAAAATAATATTTAATATGTTAACTAATTGACAATATTTGTAACAGAAATATTTTGTACAACATATATATTTTTTATCAAATGTTTATATTTTTTGTACATTTACATTGCATGAAATAAACCTATATTTTATTATAAATTAAACATTATATTTTACCTTTTTTAAATAATATAACAGTTAATGTATATTTTATATCTTTAAAAAATGTTTTTAAACATTGGGAAAACAAATCTAATACATAAAGTTGTATTTATTATTGATTTTTTTTTCTATATTGTCCATTGTTTTCTATGGGGAGTTAGTCTTTTTTCATTTCAACTATGCGGCCATTTTTTTTCCTCACCTTTCTTTATATCGGTTTCTTTTTAGGTTAATTTGGAAGACAGAACCTTGCGGTTTGGAGCTGCTTTTCGTCCGTTAAGGTAAGTTTAATTTAGGTGTTGTTTTGGTAGTTTAGTGTTTTATGCGTTTGACGTAGTGTTGAATGTAATTAGAATGTTAGTTATGTGTTTATTAGATGTATTATTGTGTTTTTAATGTTGATAATAATGCTTGTGGGTTTGTATTTGTGTTGTGGACGGGAGTTGTTTCCTTTTTTATTTACAGGTTTTGGCTTTGGTGAACAGATGGGTTTACCGACTAATTTTTATTTTTAAATAATAACGTTAAATGTTATTTCTTATTTGAAAACAATTTTTTTTACATTTCCTTTTTTCCCGGGTTCTTGGAGCATTTTTTTCTAAACTATTTCCGGGTTTTTGAGGGTTTCGTTATTAAGAGGATTGTGGCGTTGGATTTTTATCGATATTTGTGTGGTCGATATTGTTGATATCGATATTCTTGGTGCATGTATTTTATTTTTAATATTATCGATATTTTTGTTAGCTATATTTATGTTGTCGATTTTTTTTTATTAATATTTTTGTAGACAATATATTTGTATCAATGTTTGTGTAATTTATTGTTTAAGTATAGGGTGTCGATATTTATGTTTACAATATTATTTCCTCAATATTTTTGTAGGATGAGGTTTTTGCGGTCGATATTTTATCAGTGATCCGTTTCAATAGCCATTGACTGCTTGCCTCATCGTATATAATTCTAATTGTGACATCATGTTCCTGTGCACTATTTTGACATACATAGGTTTTGTACCACAAATATCATGTAATTCGTCAAACACACATGGTGCTTCATCCCGAGAATCAAATCTGACAGACCATGCCCCACCAACTTAGAATAGACATAATGTCCCCAACAGCAACTAAATTTATGCCTTGAACCTACTCGACAGACAGGCCCCTTGAGCCTTGAGTAGGCACGGTAACATGCCCAGCATTTAGCGCCTGTGCTCCGCAGGTGAGCAGAGTCGCGTGCATGTTATCTGCTATTTTATAAACATATTTTATTTAATTAATGGAGATCAATACAAGATTATTATATGATAAAGGACATATGAATAATGACATTTGTGAGTATACAGAAGTGGCATTCCACTGCATATCCAGTATCGAAAGGTGACATAATCTGAACAAAAACAACAGCAACAACCGCATCGTACCAAGCGTGAACCTGCGCATTTTTCGTGCCTACGTCTCATCGTAACATGTGCCCCTATTGCGGGTGTTGAGTGGCCTTGAATGGTGACAAAATTTGCTATGTGCACCCTCTTCGGGCAGTGATAAAGGATCCCCGTAGTGTGTGCCTCAAAGGGTATATGTTTGTATGAGGCCCACAGCTTCCAGATTTTGGTTTGTTTGTGGGGGCCGGCCCGGGAAGTAAACACCAGACGTTCGAGTTCCATGACATAGTCCAAGCCCCCATTCCAAGTCAATAGGCGAGGGGGATTTTTAACTTTCCAATGTCCTCCGATGTCCCTTTTGGCTCGTGTCAAGCCCAGAAATAATAAGTGCCTTTTGTAGATATTGACCCCTATTTCATCTGTGCAGTGCAAAAGTGTGAGCTTGGGGGATAGTGGGATATCCCAGTGTAAGACGTCTGATAAACATTGTATAACCCCCCGCCAAAATCTGTCCAGGGTGGGGCAAGTCCAGACTGTGTGCAGGAAGGGGCCCTCATCCACGTGGCAGCAAAGACACAGAGGAGAGGCAATCAACCCCACCCGCCATAATCTATGTTGAGTGTAGTATACCCTGTGTAGGTATTTAAATTGTATGTAGACAAGTGGAGATAGCAGCTCCTCGCGGTGATTGGAGTGCGTCAGACCAATCTTAATCGTCAATGGGCCCTTTATCTGTGTCTCATGAGGATGCTAGGGAGGTAGGGCTGTGTGTAACTAGTGTTTGGTAAATTTTAGAAATTCTATGGTCCCCCAGGTCCCCATCAGGAGCTTACCCTCTAGTGAACTGAACTCGGGCAAGGTTGACAGGCCTCTATTGTAGGGCTGTAAAGCTGTAAGTATTCATAAAATTGAGAATGAGGCATAGACAATGCCTCTTGGAGATCTCCAAAGGACATCATGGTGGGACCCCGCATGACATCGCACATGGTTGAGATACTGATATTACCCCAGCCGCTAAACCCCTGTAAGTCTGCGACATGAGGAAGTGGGTGGTTCTGCCACAGTGGGGTCTCCTGAGTGAGGCGTCTCCAACAACTCATACGCTGCAATGCCTGCCACCAGGACAGAATGACCAGCGATGTGGTGGGGTGAAGTCCCCACAGGGCAGCCCTGCTATACAGAAGGGGGTATAATGATGGTTCCCCCATGAGCCAGCACTCTAACTTATAGGCAGGTTCATCCCTGGGCCCTAACTACCATTCGTTCAGAACCTGTAGCTGTGATGCCACATAGTAGGAGTTTATGTCGGCCATGGCAATGCCCTGCAGTATGTAGATTGCATACAGGTACGCAAGGTGATTCTGGCCGTGGAGCTCCCCCACATGAATTGGCCAAGGGCGGCATTTAATTGTCGGAACCAGAACATCGGAAATGGATGGAATTGGAGTTGGTACAGCAATTTCGGCAGGGAGACCATCTTGAAGATGGCCAATATTCCATAGAGGGAGATAGGGAGCAAAGCCCAGTTATTCATTTCTGCTTTAACTTTGGTAGCCACTTTTTCCAAGTTTTCAGACCAGTAGAGTGTTTGTTGGTCTGATACGAAAAAGCCTAAATATGTAAAGCTCTGAGATACATGCTGCAGGCCGTTGATTCAACTCTCACCTCCCAGCAAGTCCCGAAGTGACCAGGTTTGCAATTTCGTGGGGTTCAGATACAGGCCAGATTCCTTGCCAAAGATACGCGTGACCTGAATTATAGGGGGCCCGGTGCGATGAGGCTGGGTCAAGAAGAAAAGAATCTCAACTGCATATAAGGCTATGCGATCCGAAATGTCTCCGGTCCATTCGAACCCGTAATAGAGAGCGTCGCATCATATCCAAGCAGCGAGCGGCTCCACGACAAGGACAAACAGAAGGGGTGAAACGGAACAGCCCTGGCGAGTGCCTCGATTTATTGGGAAATTACCTGATGTTACGCCAGATATCAGTACTTACGGCCGTTAAATCCACATCAACTGCTTTTGACAGGATATAACTACAGAGCCTCCCGTTCACTCAAAAAGCTGCGAGTCAACTGCCACAGACGGTCTGAGTAAGTACTGCCGGGCCTCGTTTTTTTTTTTAAGTATCACTCATACGAGGTTGAGCGTTTATTATTATTATTTTTTAACACACCCTCATATCTTGAAGTCACTTTTTCAGATTAAATTGCCTGATTCAATCTACCTTCAGTTTTTAACAAAGTAACGAGGATAACATTGTAGCCTGTGTGCTCTGAGATGCTCGAAGCAAGGTAAATTCTACGGCGGTCTCCTTATACAAATTTTGATTGGTGATATAGACACTGGTCCTTCCATAAACCTTATCATTATTATTAATATTATTACTTATTTAACTTTTATGGCGCGCACCTACCCACAGAGGGTTTCCCGGTGCCAAGGACAGATTAAAACAAAGAATAGAGAACAAAACGCAGATCATTGCCAAAAAAAGCCATGTCTTGAGTCCATTGCGAAAGTTAAGATAGGTAGTTTCAGTTTTCAAAGCAGTGGGCAGGGTATTCCAAATCTTAGGGCCTAAGTTAGAGAACGAGCGACCGCCCATTCTCACCAACTTAAATCTGGGAATTACAAAATCACCTTTACGAGAGGACCTGAGAGAACGAGTGGGATGATACGCATGAATGAGTTCCTGTAAGTATACAGGGGCAGTACCCTGTTTGATCTTAAAAATATGGCAGAGAGCCTTCGCCTTGATTCTGCTTGCAATCCTGAGCCAATGGAGGTCCAGGAGCGACTGGGAGATAGAGACTCTACGCGGAACATGGCATAAGAATCGTGCAGCCGCATTCTGCACAACCTGAAGCTTTCTGAGAGTTACTCCGCCCACTCCCAGATAAAGAACGTTGCCATAATCCAGGCGTGAGATAACTAAGGCCTGGACTACCGTCCTGTGTGAGGAGACAGGGAGCCTCCAGAGAATTTTATGAAGCCATCTTAAGATAGTAAAACATGTGGAGGCCACCTTGACTGCTTGCTGCCGCATAGAGAGATTCTCGTCAATGAGAAAACCAAGATTGCGAACTTGAGCAAGAGGTTGGGGAGAAGGACCCATTTCTTGAGGCCAATGTTGGGGGCCCCATAAGTTCTTACATTTTCCCAAGATGACAACTTCAGTCTTGTCCCCATTCAGCTTCAAAAAGTTACTACGCATCCATTCTGAGACTTTATTCAGTCCCTGTTTGTTTAAGAACCGAGATGCTACCATCTTCCACAGTGGAAAGAGAAAAGATGATTTGTGTGTCATCAGCGTACAAGAATAGAGAGAGACCGGCTTTCTCCACAATAGTGGCCAGGGGTCTAATGTAGATATTAAAAAGTAAAGGACTCAGGATAGACCCCTGGGGCACTCAGTACGCTGAGGAACAAAGTTAGGAAGAAGCTTTAGCGGAAAAGACCTGAAAAGTGCAGCCATTAAGGAAGGAGGCAAGCCAAGCCAAAGCTGGACCCTCAACTCCCAAAGACCGGAGAGGGGCAAGGAGAATGAAATGCCACACAGTATCAAAAGCCGCACTCAGATCAAGTAATATGAGTGCAGATGTCTCTACGTGGTCCATGCAGTGACACAGTCTCTCGATGACTCCAAGAACAGTTGTTTCTGTAGAGTAGTTGGCCCTAACGCCTGATTGGGATGGATGTAAGAAACCCAGACTCTCCACATCACTGATTGGTAATATGTCTTTCCAAGATCTTGGAAAATACGGGGAGCAGAGAGAAAGGCCTATAGTTTGATAATATAGAAGGATCAGCTCCAGCCTTTTTTAGGAGTGGAATGATCATTGCATGTTTCCACTCAGGCGGAACAAAAGCATCTCTCAATGAAGAGTTAAGAAGCTCTTTTAAGACATTAAGGGAGTCCGGACAAAGTTGACTCAGTATTTTAAGGGTCATGTGGAGAACCCGATTTGATACTTGTCAAACAATCATAAAAAGTTTTATCATCAAAAGGTAGCCAGCTACCACGTTTGGCTGCCGAGTCAAGCACACTTACAGAAGTAGAGTCAGAAATCAAAACAGATTCCACAAGGAGGGGAGAGGAACCCAAAAAGCCATAAATAAGCTCTACCTTCTCAATGAAGAACTCAGCAATTTTATCACATTGAGCCTCATCAAGAATCGGTGGGATAGGGGTGGTGTCAGAGCCTGTCAGCTTTTTTACAACAGAGGAGAGAGTACGCGAGCAATTTTGGGCCTGCGTAACAGTGTTAGCAATGTAGGTGGCTCTGGCCAATTTACACAATTTGTGATATTCTTTAAGGGAGCTTTTATAATCGGCTTTACGGGCAGGAGAGTAGGATCGCCTCCATTTCCTCTCAAGGACTTTACAATTGGATTTCATGGCTTTAAGGTTTTCCGTGAACCACGGAGCAGGAGGATGGTGGGGCATGGAGTATTTGGACACAAAGGGGTAGAGATGTATTTACAGCTGCGATAAGCCAATTAGATACGGCAGGGTCGAATAAGAGCAGTGGCAGACTCGTGTCCGGCAAGTTCTTAGATAGGAAGTGTTAAAAGCCTTAACGTTCGGTTTGCCCCAACGTCTAAAACTCTCATGCGAATCTGAGCAGACCCTGTTCTCAACCCCCGAAATCGTCAGATGGAATTGAACCGCAAAGTGGTCCAACCATTCCAAAGGGAGAGCAGGAGGACTACAGTCAAAGGGGAGATTAGAAAGAATAAGATCAAGCAAATGCCCTGCGGCATGAGTGGGTCCCGAATTGCATAAGAAGATATTAAGGGCCTGTAAGTCAGACAGAAAAACATTGCTGACATTACATTGGGAGTTTTCTAAATGTAAGTTAAGATCTTCAAGAATGGTGAAATAGGCGGCTTTTAGCAAGAGGGGAGCAATGACATCGGAAAAGGAAGCTGCCTGCCCATGTGCCTGGATTTCCCGGGGGGCGGCATATCAGGAGGCCAGACTAGGTCAGCTGAGGATTAACTGCAAGTTTGAACTGAGCAGCTTCGCATCCCTGGAGGGGCAGGGCTTCAAGTTTACAGCCATATATAGCTTTAAAAATTACCGCAATACCTCCTCCTTTTCCTATATCTCTGTCCTTCCTGACCATAACATAATCAGAGGGAAGGGCCACAGCAACGTCAGGTCCTGAACTGGCATGCAGCCAGGTTTCAGTGAGAAACAGTGCATCATGTTTCTCCACGTTAAGAAAATCAAAGATGCTATCTTTTTGTTTAGAGAGGGACCTACAATTAATGCTCCAAAAACGGAAACAATGGCGAGCAGGAGTCAGTATTTTACGACTCATTTATTTATTTAGTGTATTTTGATATCGCGCACAGCTACCCCAACGGGGTGTCCCGGCGCTTCTGTGTACCTTCATACTGCATAGGGTGTTAATTAAAAGAATGACGATCAACAGAACAGGTAGGTTTTTAGGGCTCTCCGGAAAGGTTGTTCATCCTTGATCAACCGGATGGCATTAGGTAGTTTATTCCAGAGAGCCGCAGTCAATACTGGGAAAGCTTTCCCCCCAGAACGAGTTTTCCTGAATCTGGGGACAGTAAGGAAATTTTTTGAGGAGGAGCGTAGGGTCCTGGTGTTGTTGTAAGGAATCAGGCACGTGGAAAGGTAGGCAGAGCCCTTGCCTCGCAAGGCCCGGTGGGCTAATACCAGAGCTTTAAATTCTGCCAGTTTATGCACCGGTAGCCAGTGAAGTTCACGACGGTGAGGGGCTATATGCTCACGTAAGGGGATACCGCCAACCAGTCGCACCACAGCATTCTGGACCGTCTGGAGGCGATGACAGAGCCCCACAGACAAGCCAGTATACAGACCATTGGCGTAGTCCAGGTGTGAAGTAATTAGCGCCTGTACTACGATCTTCCTGGTGTTACTGGGCAAAAAATGAATTTTTATCATTCTAATCTTAGCCAGACATGCAGCGGAGACTGTATGAACTTGATGGTGGAATGTGAGATTAGAGTCCCATCTAACTCCTAGATTTTTCACAGAGTCTTTTGGGAGAGGAGGGGCACTTAAATCAAGAGGCCACCAGATGTTGGGGTCAAGTGGAGTTGGCTGGTGGAAAAAGAGAACCTCAGTTTTTCCTGCATTCAGCCGTAGGAAATTGTTGTCCATCCACTGGGCAATCGTACGCAGGCAGTTTTTTAAGGGATCAAAAGTAGTAGGGGTAATGCTATTAAATTAAAACAAAAGCTGGATATCATCAGCATAGGAAGTAACTTTTATACCAGTTTGGGTAATGATATCAAAAAGAGGGGAAAAATAAACATTAAATAAGAGCGGACTCAGCGAGGAGCCCTGAGGGACTCCCCACCGAAGCGGACGGCTTTCTGAGGTGAAAGGGGGGGTAAACACCGCCTGGGTACGGTTGGACAGAAAAGATGAAATCCATCCCAAGGCTGTACCCTGAATGCCCTTCGAATGCAGGCGTTCAAGGAGGAGGGGGTGGGAGACGGTGTTGAATGCTGCTGACAAGTCCAGCAGCACCAACACCGCTCTTGATCCCTCGTCCAGTCTCCATCTTACAGCATCTGACATCTCGATGAGTGCCGACTCTGTACTATATCCTGGCCTGAAGCCGTGCTGAGAGTCATGGAACTCACCTGAAGTTTCAAGAAAGCCCGCTAGTTGTTGTTGAGCGAGTCTTTCGAGTACTTTAGCAGGGGCTGGTAGCAACGAGATTGGCCTGTAATTAGCGGGCTCACTGGGGTCAGCGTTGGTCTTCTTGATTATAGGAACTAGTCGTGCTTGTTTCCAGGTGTCTGGGAAGAGTCCCAGCTTAAAGGAGTCATTCCAGATCCCATTAAGAGAAGGGTTGAGAACGGGGGCTAAAGACTTGTATTGTTTAGCGGGCCATGGGTCTAGCGGAGAGCCAGATTTGGTTTTAAGAAGTTCCGCCAGAGATTGTTCCAAGGTGATCTCTGCAAAGTCAGAGAACACGGACTCTGGGCCAGTGAAGGGGGAAGAAATGGAACTGTTTGTTACCTGAATATTGCTGGGGAAGGAGTCATAGATAGTAGCTATTTTGTTCTCGAAGAAAATGGAAAGGTTGTCACATAGAGTCTGTGATACCACTGGAGGTCATTTTAAAGCTAAGGGATCCGTAAAAGATCTCACTGTCTTGAATATTTCCCTAGATGACCCTTGGGAGCGATTGATTTTTTCTTCTAGAAATATTCTTTTGTGTTCGATGATTTTTCTCCTATAGTTTTTTAAAGCGGCTTTATATAGAGTTTTACTCTCGGGTGAGAAGGTAATTCTCCAGCGTCTCTCAAGACGTTTACATTCCGATTTAAGTTCTCGGAGATCGTTCGAATACCATGGGGCCGAAGGAGCTGAGCGATAGGTTTTTATGGGCCTGACTGGGGCAATGAGGTCGATTACCGAGGTAATCCGATCGTTAAAGTCAGTCAGTCGTGTGTCGAGATCTAGACTCGTGTCTAAGAAATCAACCGACAGAAGACGACGAGCTAGGCTCTCAGAAGAAATCTTGCTCCAATTTCTACCCTGTTGTTTAACCGGGCGAATGTGTCGATTTATGCATTGACAGGGAAATGTGAAAGGGACAAGCAGATGATCTGACCAAACTATTGGGACTGGATCAAGGACCTCTAAGCCTTCTAGATTGGTACAGATTAAATCGAGAGTATGACCCGCTTTGTGAGTAGGGCAGCGGATAAGTTGATTCAGTCCGCCATCTGCCAAAGTGGAGAGAAAATTAATAGAGGTAGTGTCCTCAGGATTATCAACATGGAGATTAAAATCCCCAAGAAGAGTGAAATTGGCATATCGCAGTGAAGCTTGTAAGATGTGGTCTAAAAAAGCTGGGAGATGGGCTAGTTTAGAATTGGGTGGTCGGTAGGCCAAAAGACCAGAGAAGGTGAAATTAGGAGAGATTTTAATACAAAAAGGTAGCGCTTCGATGCGTTCTAGTTGGGTGTAGGGAAAGGATGAAATGGTCCAGTGGGATCTGTATATAATGGCCACTCCGCCCCCAGGGTGTGGGCTCTGTCTGTTGGTGCACAATATACTGTAGCCCAAAGGGATTGCTAAGTGTATAGTGGGATTAGTATCGTCTCTTAACCATGTCTCGTTGAGAAACAATTGGTCCCATTTATCCTCTTCCAGGGTATGAAATACGTCCAGAGAATGTTTTACTAAAGATCGACAGTTTAACAGGCCAGCTTTTAAATGTGCCTGAGACGGGGTTTTCTGCTGGAAAAGACAGTCATGCTTTCCATCGCCGGGTTGATCTAGGATGCATTTCATAAGAGGAAAGGGGGGGTTGACAGGTGTGCAAGAAATAGATGGTAAAATACAATGCAGAGGCTGCAGAGATTTAAGCCTAGCGCTACCATAAGTCAAAAGGGGGGGATGCCGGGCATAGCAGTACCTGCGTCTGAGGCCGCATCCTAGTCGCGGACGGGCGCAGACGGGCAGGACTCTGGCTCGACTTTGGCACAGGTCCGGCGCGTCCGCTGACCGCGTCCGCTGCGCGGAGGCATGGTCTTCCGTTTTTATAGTGGCCAATCGGGTGCCTTTGGAGGCTACCCCACTCTAAGATGGCCGCCGGAGTAGATCCAATCACCCAAAACAGCGTTCGAATCGGCTGAGGTGAGTGAGGGTCTTGGTGACGGGGAAGCAACTTTCAGACCAGCGAGCAGGAGGGGAGCGGGAAGAAAATAACACCACCGCTTTTCTAATCAAGCGGAGGGGATAGCATGTAAGTGCTGCTAAGCTTCGTTTTCAAGCTAAGTGCACCTGAGCTTCGTATTCAGCAAAGTAAGTGACATTAAAAAGCTGCAAAAACAGCTGATAAGAGCGTGCAGATTAGAATTTAACAGACACAAAATACAGCGACCTCCCGGCTCACACCTCAGGAGGGAATGACAGTTACAACAGGTTCATTCTAATCTGGGGGCCTGCTTCCAAAATTATCTTGCTGTTAAGCATTCTTCCTAGCAAAAAAACGCAATAAGGGCATTTAAAACCATGCATGGGGAGGAGCTTCACGGGCATCCAAGATGTTCGTGTGAGCAGAGGGCTCCCGAGACCCGAGCCGCCCTTCGTACATATCCTTACTACATCCTGATTTTGAAGATGGGCTTTTGAAGATGAACTCTTGCTGATCCCGACGCTCTTTGACGAATTGAAATCGGACGTTGGGATCCACTTTTATGCCGTCTTAAACTTTGCTGCCCGCCCCGAGGCCAGACCGGGGGCTCGGCCACTTTGCCAGCCGGGGAGTAGTTGAATAACATCGGCCGGAGGGGTCTCCCTTCCAGCGGTCTCCTGCCTGACTTTCAGTTTCGTTTTCCTACTCCCGGCAATGATCGGCTGAAATCTGCTTGGATCTACCCTAGGCCCGGCCAGATGCTTTCACACCGTGGTGTGTCTTCCTGGCATTTTGCCATCTACTAGGCACTATTGGCATACTTCGATTTTGGCCGATTTCACTGTTTTTGACCACATCCAGGCCGGCCATTTTCACCAGGTCGCGCGGGCCCCTACGGGGTCCTTTCTCCAATATGGCCACCAGACCCAAGACGGAGAGACGCAAGATCAAGACGCCTCACCGAGGGGGTCAGACACAGACAAACATCATGGATCACTACTCCCAATTGAAGGGTTCCCCCAGTAGTGTTGGCCGTACGCCTGATGACCCTAAGGCTGCCTCCGGTACGACGCAAGGAGTGTCGCTGCAAGATGTGATGAGTGCTATCACCAATATGGAGGCCTCTATGGGGCAACAGTATGAGGCTCTTGCCTCCAAGATAGACACTGTGGCCGTGGATGTTACGCTGATTAGAGCGGACCTGGCAAAGACTAATGAGAGGGTCAAAGCGTTAGATCTGAAGACCTCCAGCCTGACCACTGATGTAACGGACATTCAGACCGAGATCAGGAATCTGCGTTCTTCCCGGGATGTGCTGGCCCGTCGTCTGGAGGACTATGAAAATAGGGCCCGTCGCAACAACGTGCGCATTATTGGGGTCCCTGCAAATCCCGAGGCTTCTGCAACCGACCTCCTGGTGGAAGATCTGATCACCAATTATCTTGCTCCCGCCGGACTCACTAAGTTCTTTGCGGTCGAGCGCGCACATCGAATCCCTGGTGGAAAGTTCCAGCCGGGTGCCCCCCCCCGAGACCTATCATTGCTAAACTATTCCACTTCAGGGAAAGAGACGCCATCCTGCAAGCTTCTCGGGACAAGGGCCCTGTGAAGTTCGAGAATTCCACTGTGAACCTTTACCCAGATTTTACCCCGTTCGTTCAGAGGCAGAGAATGGGATTCCAGGGAGTCAAGAGACGGCTACGGGACTTGGGCCTTAAGTACGCCATGCTGTTCCCGACCAGGCTTCGTATTGAGTATGGGGAACGAACGTTTTTCTTCGATCGCCCGGACAGTGTCAGTGACTGGCTTGATTCTTTGCCAAAAAAGGATGATCGTACTGAGCGGTGCCGAAGGTGGCTTGCCGGAGCAGGAGTGACTGATGGATCCCGACGTCTGAACTTTCCAACTTCTCCAGCTGAGTTTGGACAATAATTCTTTAGTTCTTCCTTGATATTGGCCTGAGGGTGGTGGGGGTGAAGGGGTCTCTTCCTCCCCTGGGGTTCTTCGTGTAGATTAGTTTCTGGATGGGGCGACAGGCACACTGCAAGTTGGGGTAGATTTTTAGTCTAACGCAGGGGTGCAGGGTGGGGGGTGTTGTAACGGGTTTCAGTTGGGGGTGTGGGGGGGTGTGTGTGTGGTTGTTTTAGTTCACAAGGCATTCAATTGTTTTCTTTAACTGTCTCTGTCTTTGGGTTCTGTGTCTGGGGCGCTCTGCTTCTTCTCGGGGATGGGGGGTGGTGAGTTGAGACTACTATCATGGAATGTTAATGGGTTGGGCGACAGGATAAAGCGAGGGGTAGTGTTGCAGTTCCTTAGGCGCCATTCACCCGATATAGTTCTTCTACAGGAGACGCATCTTATAGGGAATACGTGTCGAGCCATGAACAGACGTGGATACCGCCTAATTGCTCACTCCGGTTTCACCTCTGGTTCCAGGGGGGCTGGCATTCTTACTCGGTCTTCTCTCCCCCTCGAAATTGATGAAGTTATACTTGATGATAGAGGGCGCTATGCTGCGCTCACGGGTAGATGGGAAGGGAAGACACTGTCCATACTTTCAGTATATATCCCCCCTGGCCTTCAGGCCTCCACGTATGCCGACTTGGGTAGGGTCCTACTGGGGTTGCCTGAGGGCCTTCTCATCCTTGGAGGGGATTTTAACTCCGTTGTCTCTGGTACATCTGATCGTTTTCCCCCAGGGACTTGGCTAGATCCCATATGTGGTTGAGTGACTTCCTTGATACCTTTGGGCTCGTTGATAGCTGACGGTTGTTGCATCCTACACAGTTCAGTACATCTTCCACTCTGGGGCACATGGTAGTCTTTCTAGGTTAGACTATTTTCTAATGCCATCGGCTCAATCCTCCTCCATCAATGAGGTTCGTCATTTTTTCCAGGGGTATTTCTGATCATTCCCCCTTGTGGCTTCGGCTTGCGATGGGTGAGGGCAATGCGGGCAGAGTGGCTCCTATTAACCCCTGGTACTTTTGTGACCCAAAAATCCGTTCTGAACTTGTTAAAGCCGTGGATCACTACTTTAATGACAATGTGGGGTCTGTTTCTTCTTCTGTAACTTTGTGGGAAGCTTTCAAGCCTGTCATTCGTGGGCATTCTCTTTCACTGATTGCCGCTGCTAAAAAGACTAAAAATGAGGAGCTTGTGCGCCTGGAAACTGAGATAACTGCACTAGAGAGTGACCTTGATACAGGAGTAACACGTTTAAAAATGCATTCCCTCAGTCTGAAGCAGGCCGATTACAGGTCCGTTGTTACTGACGCGGCTAGGGTGATATACAGGGAGCAACAGGGCAGGATGTATGATGTGGGTGACAAGGCCGGTAAATTGATTGCTTGGCTTGACAAAAAGGAAAGAGCGAATCGTGTTGTCCCCGTGATTGAGAGGCTGGATGGTGAGTGTGTCACTGACCCTGCTGGAATTGTTGAGTGTTTTGTTGACCACTTTCAAACGGTGTATGCCTCGGTCTGCGACAGGGACGAGGAAGACTCCCGGTTGTTGCTTCGTGACATTGCGTTGCCCTGCCTTTGCGACGATGACAGAGACCTCTTGGATGCACCCCTCGCGGTGGATGAAGTAGCGGAGGCTATTCGTTCCCTCCGTTCAGGCAAAGCAATGGGCCCCAATGGACTACCCATTGAACTTTACAAACTTCGACCCGATAAAATGGCGCTCCACTTGAAGAATATGTTCCTTAAGGCTCTTGACTCGGGCTCCCTTCCCGCTGATCAGCGACTTGCCACAATTGTGGTCATTCACAAGGAGGGAAAGCCACGGGATCGTTGTGCCTCATATAGGCCCATATCTTTGCTTAATGCCGAACCCAAAATTTTAGCTAAATTGTTAGCTAATCGTTTGATTAAGGTGATCGGGGACCTGATCCATCCGGATCAGTCCGGTTTCATTCCTCATCGGAACACCGCCCTTAATCTTCGGAGACTCCATGGAGTTCTCGCGAGGGCTGGGACTCTCACAGAGTCGGCATTTTAGCTTCCCTTGACGCTACCATGGCTTTCGACACTATCGAATGGCCTTATCTCTGGGCGGCCCTCTCCAAATTTGGATTCGGCCCCGTGTTCATCGCTTGGGTGAAACTTCTTTATGAGATGCCCCTTGCCCAGGTGGTGGTTAATGGGAAGGCGTCCGGTGTTTTCACACTTGGACGCGGCACTCAGCAGGGCTGCCCGTTGTCTCCATTGCTCTTCGCCCTCGCATTGGAACCGCTGGCGGAGTGGCTCCGTTGGGAGCCTTCCATAAAAGGCATCCGTTGGTCTCCCGATTTCGAGGATCGTATCTCGCTATACACAGATGACATTCTCCTATATCTAACTTCCCCTCAGAAATCCTTAAACGTGCTTTTCGATGTTCTTACCTCTTTCGGGAAGAACTCGGGACTCGTTATTAATTGGACTAAGTCCTGTGTCTACGTTTTGGCTGGTGGTCTCCCCCCATTGCCTCGTAGATTTCCGATTCAAATCACTGAGTCCGGTTTTAAGTACCTGGGGATATATGTTTCCTTGGACCCCACCGTTCGATATGAGCGTAACTTGCTGCCCCCTCTTCAACGGCTGAAGTTAGATGTTACGCGTTGGCGTCATTTGCCACTGTCACCGCTAGGTCGTGCGGCTCTCTTTAAGATGATGTCGCTGCCTAGATTTTTGTATGCGCTCCAGAACTCGTTTGACCCCGTTTCCTCCCGTTACTTTCGGGAGGTGGAGAGTCTACAACGGCAACTGCTCTGGGATGGCCGTGCACGCGTTGCTCTGTCTAAACTCACGCTTCCGTGGTATGACGGAGGCATCGCCCTTCCTGACATCAGGCGCTACTATTGGGCCTCCCAATTGAGTGCGGTCAACCACGCCACGTATGTTCCCGGTCCCGCCCCTGCCTTTGCAATGGACAAACACCTTCTACCAGGGGGGAACTTCAATAGGGCGCTGTATTCCAGGAGGCTCTGTACATCGCTGACTGGCCCAACTAAAGTCGCGGTACGTGTGTGGCATGATGCGAATGCGGCCTTGGGATGGAAGGATATACTCACTTGCGCGACCCCCTTGTATGACTCTGAATGTCTGGGTAATTTATGGCGGACGAAAGGATTTGATAAATGGGACATGATCGGAATCACTAAGGTGGGGGATCTTTGGTCCAAAGGTGATGTTAAGACCTTTGAGGTGCTTAAGGCGGAGTATGAGCTCGGGGACAGGGAATTCTTCAGGTACGCTCAGGTCCGGCATGCTCTACTGTCGATCTTTGATGTGGGTACAGCTATCCCTGAATCCTCGCCTCTTGAGTATCGTATTCTTGACGGACATGTGCCCGACAGCACTATTTCATTAATCTAGAAGAAGCTTATCTATAACAGGGCTGACCTGCTGGTGCGCCTGAGGGCCTCGTGGATTGCCGACGGTCTAGAATTAGATGATGAGGACTGGCAGTCCGCTCTGTCCTCGCCAAAAGAAGTCGCCATACCCGCACGCCTTAGATTTGTTCAACTTAAGATCCTCCACCGTGTGTATGTCACTGGCCCGAGTCTGGTACGCATGGGATACTCCTCTGACGACTTATGTAAGCGTGGTTGCGGTTTGACTGGTACATTTCTCCATATTCTGTGGGAATGCCCGGCGATGGTCGAGTTTTGGTCCCGTGTGCATGTCGTGATGGAGAGGGTCACTGGGGTGGCACTGCTGCCAGAGGCCAGGCGCTGCCTCCTGAATGTCTGGGAGCCCAATGACTACACTGCGACACAGATTACCTGGGTGACCCTTGGTAATATGATCGCCAAAAGAGATATTGCACAGCTCTGGGGTTCCCATAGGTCTCCGACTGTAGCGCTGTGGGCAGAGAATATGGACTGGTGCATGTTTCGTGAGAAGCCTGTTTATCTGTCGCGTGGAAGGCCCAAGAAGTGGGGCAGAATCTGGTCGCAATGGAACGCATACCGGGGCAATATATGCACCCCTCCCCAAGATTTGTTTCCCGAAGCCACCTTGTCCCCCTGATTGACATTCCAAATATTAATTACGTTCTATTGCTGCTGGTTTCCTTGCTGCCCCCTCCCCACGAAACACTATGCGATGTTATGTATGCTACATTGCTGAAGCGCCGAGTACATGGACCCATGACTGTATTTCCGATCCATTTTTGCCTTGTGTAACATGTTATTGTTGTTGTTAATTTTCAATAAAAAAAAAAAATTAAAAAAAACATGCATGGGGAGAACACATGTCTTACATTTAAAGGATGGTCTGTGTCTAAGTAACTTTAAGTCAGTAGCAGTGTAACTGATCAAATTGATGTTACTTACAGAATTATGGGCAGAGTTTCTGGCCGCTGGGCGCGGCAGGGCATGGACGGGCGCAGACGGGCCTGCCTCTGGCTCGCCATGCGCATGCCCGATGCGAGCGCGCGCTGCGAGCTAGCATCTGCCTGCTTAAATAGCAGGGCAGAACGACTAGCGTGTCAACAAAGATGGCGCTCACCCGGAGCCCCCAAAAGTGAAGAGGGACTACCGGTGAGGCGCTAGCTGCACAGAAACAACTAGGAGCAAAATACAGGTAAGTAAGCAGCGGTGAATGAAGTTAAAAACAAAAAATTCAAACAGTAATAAGTTTAAAAAAGAAGGATCTAGACAATGTGCAAAAGGAGCAGAGTACTCCTATTATTCATTTTAAAGTGCCAGTATGCGGATTTTAAAAACAAAACGATCAGGGCACGGCACAATCAGCAAAGTAGACAGTTTGTGGACTCTTTGACCACAGACATTTATTGCCTCCGGAGTTGGGTTCTACTCGCAACTATCACCCAAGGGAATTATACTTCAGTTGAATTCATGGGTGAGTACCCGGGCACTCACAGGTCTTTAATTTGACTATATGCATCATAAATCTAGCATTTGAAGATTGCGCTTTCCTCCCTTTTTAGAACATTGATACGTTTACAGATCCATATTGGACCTTGTAATTGCTCTCTCGCGACTTCCCTTCATAGGAGCCCTGTGGCCCATCAAGTCACTGCATCAATCCTTGCACAATGCCGTAAAGGTGAGCCTTTTGACCACCATCTTCATACCTAAGTATTTTCTCAACAACTAGTAGACAATTCATTATTCCCTTTGACTGTCTCCTAGGTTGGTCCCTTCACGGTCTTGAAGAAGACCCCTTTTAAGGAACAATTGGCCCTTATTCCACATCCGGGGTCGAAACGTAGACATAGTTACCATATGTACCTTTCCTTATCTAATTCACAAGCACTTTATTCACCTCCTTCCCCTTACACCCTCCTTGGGGCAAACTACTTGAAACTGTTCTTCATTAATGGTATTCACAGCTTACATGAAATTAATGTATCTACTGATTAGCAAATTGCCAAAAAATATCAAATTAATCATTGAAATTCAATTGCTATTTGGTTTTTGATTGGGTTTAATTTAATTATATTTCACCTAAATTGTTTAAAAAAATTTCTCTTGAAGAATTGCCTTTTCCTTTCAGACCACTTGTGTCTCTTTACATACATACCCAGGTCCTACGGATTAATTGGGTTTCCCCATTGCTTGTTATGGTATAAAAGTACAAAGTGACACAAGCAGTCTTCTGGTTGTGCTCTACCGGGGAAAGTCACAAGTTCATGGCGACTGCTATGGAACATGGGCCGCATACAGGTACCAGGTTAGTCCAGCTGAAAAAGTTACCATCTCAGTGCCTGACATGACAAGTTCAGATTGTGGTGGATTGGGTCGCGAGGAGCAGGGAGAGCATTGTGGCTGGTGTCACTGTAGCTCAAAGAGCAGGCCTGTCGCTGTAGCACGCAGATCTGGTCAGGCATTGCGGATAATCGTTGCTGGAGCTTCGTGTTGGTGATCACAACAGGTTGTCACTGCAATAGTGCAGGATGGAGATCTCGCATTGCCGGTCACCCCTGAATTTTGCATCAGTGCAAATATTTAGGTTCACCAGAGCTTTGCATTGGCCATCGTTGCAGGCTGCAGCCTCTTGGCATGAACAAGCCCATTCACGATCGTGAAGAGCCCACTTCGTCAGGATGTTTTCTTTTCTTCCCTGAGGAGTGAACTCTGATGCCAGCTAAGGGTCCAGGACCTTGGGAGCTTCTCTTAGGGATCAGGGACTCACTCTAGCAGAGGTCAGCAGGTCTAAGGCAGGTCCAAGCATGTTCAATTGCAGTAAGTCAGCTGGGCAGATACAGGGAGATTTCTGGAGCTTGATGTGTCCCTGTAGCTCAGAACATGTGGTCAGTCAATTGACCCTTAGAGTCACTCAGGTTCGCCTGGGTTGAATAGTGCAGGTCCAGTCTTCCTTCAAAGAGAGCAGGGCAGTCCTCTGGCAAACAATTTAGGCCTCAACAATGCAGGCAGTTCTCTGGTAGCAACAGGGAAGTCCTCTAAAGAACAACGAAGGCCTCAAATAAGAGGGAAGTGCTCTGGGGAACAACATCCAGTGCTTCTTCTGTATTCCACAGGTCCAGGAGTGTCTGGGAGGAATACACATGGCCTACCTCCAAGCTATTTACTGTCATGTTACCCAGGACACAGACAGTAGGCACCAAATGGTTAGGACAAATAAATGGCAACTTTCTAAAAGTGGCATTTTCATAACTGTGAATTAAAATCCAACTTTACCATTACGAGGATTTTAAATTACAATTCGAGTCCAAACTTGACATTCCTCTCTGCCACTAATGAAACGTAAGCACTTATTGACTAATAATAAGGTAGCCCAATGTTATTACAGAAGAAACAGGCCTTGCAGTAGTGAGAAACAAATGTAGGAGTTTTCAGTACCAGGACATGTAAAACGTAAAAGCGCATGTCATACTATTTAAATACAATGCACCCTGCCCTATGAACTGTTAAAGGGATACCTTAGTGGTCACATGTGTTTTAAAAAGGAAGATTTATGACTATCAAAAGCTTTATTTTGCCAGGTCGAATTGGCAGTTTTAGAACTGCACAACAGGCTGCAGTGGCAGGGCTGAAACATGTTTTTAAAGGGATACTTAAGTGAATAGCACAATAAGTGCTGCAGGCCTACTAGTAGCATTTAATTTACAAGCCCTGGGTACATGTGGTACCATACATTTGGGAATTATAAGTAAATTAAATATGGCATTCAGGTGTAAGCCAGTTGTACCATGTTTTAGGGAGAGAGCAAAAACCACTTAGGCACTGTCTAATAGATAAAGTTCTTAAGCCAACAAAAAGCAAAATTCAGATAACAGGAAGTGCAAATGCAAAACGTTCAAAGGGTAGACCACACCAAGGATGACAGGGCTTACAATTTTCTTTTCGGGTACTGTGGACGACCTTTTGCAGTACACTTCATTGCAAGGGTAGTGCAGCAGACGTCAACGGGTTGTCCTCTGCCCTAAAGCAGTTAAAACCTACCAAATCAAAGCAGCCTGATTTCCTGTTCAATAAGCTTGGAGAGGGTGCTGCAGGGATACAATGGCCACATTGCACTAACATCTTTGGTCCATGGTCACAGGGGACCTGTCCAGGACCAATGGCAGCCATGATGGTGGGCTTCCGGCAATGGGCAACAGTGAAAAGCACAGTAGCCTAAGAAAGGTGCCAGCTGCTGATCATGGCCAGCTCCAAGAAAATGTTTCAATTGCCATAAATGGTCGGTTCAATGACACAATATCTTTTAATTTCATAATTGAGGTGCACTAGTAAATCTTGAATATGCCCGCCCACTACTAATACCTATAAGGAAGCACATCACGTTGCTTCCACCGGTGCTAGAGTCCTCTTTCTATCTTGCGGCTACTGATAGCGTGTCGGTTCCAATTTGACAGGAAGTACTATCCCACAACTTTCTTGAATCTACAAGTCCGCTTTCTATCTTCATGCAAGACACAGTCCTCCCTTGCTTTCTGTAAACTACTCACTTGATTGCTATTTTTTCCCGCTCTCAACACTATTTAAATACAACTCTCGGCGCTTTCAAACATTTCCATCGTCGCCTGGATTGCTGAAACCCCGTTGTCCCGCCGCCGGAAGTTTAGAGCCCTGTTAAATCTTTTTGGGTGAGTCCCTCTAAGAATCGATGCAATATCAGAAGTCTCTCTTTCTCTCCCTTTTTTTAAAAATAACAGAGCAGTTATACCGCTTGTTTTCCTTTATCTCTCCAGACAGAGAGTTATTTTAAATACCACATCATTGCCAAAATTGGAGTCAATCAAACAAGGTAAAATAATGAAGAATAAGAATACATTTTTGTATATTTGTCTTTCGTTAGTACAGACGAATGAAAAAATACGGCTATTCTTTGGTACAAAAAATTATAAAGAAAATCTTACAATACTCTGTTTTCAGTGCACAGGAACGTTTCCTCAAAAAGATCCCCATATCAGGTGGACCGCTATCGTTTTAAAGTCAAGTTAAGATATCCTTCATTGACCCATATGATCTAAAGGTTCCGGACGGCGGGATTAATTTTAAAAACCTTTATTTTATCAGGTAAATTGTCAAATTTCTCGTTCCAAATAATCTGTTAACAATGCTCTCTTGACTAATAACAGATAATTGTATGAATTAAAAAATTGGTTAAAGTCCCTCACATATCTACAGTCGCTTAACGTGTTAGTCCTTTTTCATACTCTGAAAGTTTAATGACTATTCCTACCTATAGGAACAGAAAACCCAATTACTGGTGACCAAATAGCATCAATCTACTAAGACGGAAACTAAGAATTCACTCGGACATTCTAGGTACAAATAACAAATTGAAATGTCTAACAACGAGATATCTCAAGTGATCTGTATTTGACATGGTTCTCTGACTTTTAACTTTTGTGACTTTTAGTGCAAACTTTTGAAAATAGGATATCAGCGTCGGCTCAGTATTAACTCAAGCCATTGATCTACACTATTTTTATCATGTAAGTGCCTCAAGATTAACAAATGCTTGTTACTACCTGTAGAATCTTATTGGCCTCATAAAATGTAATCTCACTAGACATCCTCCTCCGATCCTTTAGGCACAATTAAACTGAAGGTCGTAACCGTACCTGATTGAGCTTAAGAAAAATGTTTCTAGGAATATAATACAAATAAAGAGAGGCAATATATATCATATATATTGGACCAAATATCGTCTTAGATTAAGGTAGACTACAGCCATAGTGGCATATTCTTATAACTTTCATATCCTCATAAAAGGTGCACCAGATCCACTTGGTATTTTTTGAACTTTTTCTGAGTCACCATTAATCATTGGTCATTGTACAACTGTATTACCGCACCATAAGTATATAAGTCCAAACGCTTTATCAAATCCCCCATTTCTCCTCTCTGTTTATCCATCTAATGGCAAGTGTCGCAAGGAAATTAAATTGCCAGTATGAATGTACCATTACATGTTATGTATCCTGTATTCCAACAAGGTTTTAGGCTACAAAAGAAATTGATAAATTTGTATATGATTTTTCAATAATCCTTGGACTGTGGGTAATTTTTGTTTTCATGTAAATTTGTATTTTGTAGAATCTTTCGTGGCTGCTCCAGAAGAAGGCGCTGGTCGCCGAAACGCGCGTAGAGTACCAATTTGCCACTTCCTCACCTTTACCTCCTTTTTTTATAAAAAGAATGTTTTAATATGCAATATGTTTTTATTATTATGTTTATTTTCTTTATGTAGAATTTTTTATCTTGTATGTTTTTTATATTCTGAAATATGATCTTCTGTTTAATCATTAATAAAACCTTGGAACTTTATAATATTGTTGTAGCTTAAATTCCTTGTTATTAATATCCTTGTTATTTGATCTGTTTTATACGATTGCCTAGATTGTTACAAATCAATCACTTATTATTTCCCTGGTCTAGGAATCTGATTCCTTACATTTCAGGGGGCCCTTGTTACATATACATTACAATATCAATGCACGCAATATCGCTATACAAAAATATCAGAAAACGAAGATCGTTTACATAAAAGTTGCCTTCCTATACCTAACTTATAAAACAACAAATATCAAGAACACAAATAACGCTGCTAAAAATATAGTAGGATGGCTTTATGGGAGAGTGGTGAAGGAGGCAACATATTTAGGTATCCAACTGAGGGCAAATATGACTGAATTAGTTGAGGTTAATTGGAACACATTGATGAACAAAATTAGGCACTCGTTGGATAGGTGGGATCGTTTGTATTTAACTAATATTGGTCGCACTAATGTGATAAAAATGAACGTGTTACCAAAAGTGCTATATTTATTCAGGTCAATGCCCTTAGAAATTACTAAGGACAAGATACAGGTCTTGCAGGCGAGGTGTGGTAAATTTATTTGGAGCCCAGGGAAACCGAGGCGGGCAATGAAGTTTATGACTTTACCGTATATAAGGGGAGGAATGGGAGTCCCAGACTTTTTTGTATTATGTAACTTGTTTTTTATTAAAGATGAGGGTGCTTATTACTGGAGAGACAAAAGCCAATTTGGCTAATACCCCTTCTATTTTTGAAATGCAACTAGGGCCATATGTGAAACAATCATTTTTTAAGGAGATCGATGGGTCCTACTACAAACGGACTCGTTTCAAGGTAGTAATGGGTGCATTCAAGGTTTGGAAATGGCTCTTTAATAGAATGGCGATAGGGAAAATATCTTATTACACTCCCATTAATGCACACAGGCTTCTTCCAGACATGTTTTATGATGATATGGCAACAATCTGGCAGCGGAAAGGGGTTAGATGGCTAGGAGATATGTTTAAGGATGAAGGGATCTGCAAATCTTTTGAGGAGTTAAAAGATCAGTTTTCTTTTCCTAGAAACTTTTTCTTCAAATTTTTGCAAATCCGAGATTTATTACACCGACGAAA
Organism: Lissotriton helveticus; assembly: GCF_964261635.1. Classification (NCBI taxonomy): domain Eukaryota; kingdom Metazoa; phylum Chordata; class Amphibia; order Caudata; family Salamandridae; genus Lissotriton; species Lissotriton helveticus. Next base: position 81,705,800 of record NC_136062.1, read on the forward strand.
AGCGACATTTCAGCAGAACAAAATTGTAGAAGCAGTTAGGAGGTCAGCCAATATAGGAACAGTATACCAACTGCTACTTGCTGGTAGGAGTTACGACTTAGAAAAATTGAGGGTAAAATGGCTGTGTTTACTAGATGATCCAGAGATAGATGTGGAAGATCTCCTACTCCTCTCCAAGGAGGCATTAATGTCGGCAAAATTAAAGGCCCAGTTTTTTAAGACTATGTATGATTTATACTATACCCCGATTCGAATGGCAAAATGGGGAGGGGGTGATAAAGGCAAGTGTTTTAGGTGCGGGGATGATGATGCTGGGACAGTACATATCTTTGTTAGCTGTGTTAAATTTCAAGGTTTTATATTAGACCTAGAACATTTCTATCCTTTGTAATAAGACTGCCGGTACATATTACCCCTGCTATGTTGTTGTTGGGAAAAATTACCGAACGATAGGACTGTCAAGCCATTATATAAATATCGCCACTTCATATTTTTTGCAATGACCGTAGCACGCCTAAGTATAGCTTCAGGAAAAACCGCCTGTTTTTCACCAATGACGTGCAAAAAGTTAAATATGTATAATCTGGAGTGGGGCCTATTTTCGATTAAGGGACCAAGGAAAAGAAGACTAGGCATAAAAAACTGGAGTGCGTTCCGTGATTACTATGAGGACTGATAAATGTTCTTTTGCAATGTTTTAGGGAAAAGCATTTGAAATGTGATTGGTTTACTTTGGTCTGTAATTTTTGCTGTGAATATATAAGTAAAAAAATTAAAAAAGGAACAATGTTGCTAACATCACCATTTCAATATTAAAAATTATCACTATTAATTGTGACACTGAGTTATAAAATGGTGGCAACACTGCCAAATAATCGTTAAAAATATCAAATCAATGCCATACTTTTGGGCCTTTATCAGTCTTATTGATAGGACTAATGAAGTATTCATAAAAAGAAAATTGCCATACAGGCCACACGTTTTGAGGTGATTAAATGATATGTTAAGGTGGTTCTTTAGACCTTGGTGGATGTGGGACATCTGTCATAAAGAAGTGGATGTCACATCTGGTCTATTTAAAGTGTATATATTTCAAACGATTCCCATTGTGCCCCCTGCGGGCACGCTGAAAACCTTACAAGACTTACTGTCTGGCTTTATTTGGGAGGGGAAGAGAGCCCGACTTCACAAATTGCTTGCATACAAGAGCATGGATGAGGGCGGTCTCGGAATCCCGGACTTGGCGCGGTACTTCCAGGCATCCCAACTCCGGTACCTGGTGGAGTGGTACAGACCCGAATCGGAAAAGAGATGGCTTTTCCAAGATAGAGCTATGGCCCAGACGCCGCTGTGGCGGGTTCCATTCCTGGCCAAACGCCACAGGCCCAGTTATATGTCACGGTCCCCGATCACTCGCACGACCTTACAGGTGTGGAATCGGGTAGCGCTCAAACGCGGACTGACTACTTTCCCTTCCCCTTTCACTCCCCTTCTGGACAACCCTGACTTCCCCCCAGGTGAGGGCCCAGGTGCATTTTCTCAATGGCGGGGCTCGGCGTGCCGAGCTGCGGGACATCTTTTTGACCTGAACGGATTCCTTTCCTTCGACGACATTAAACAAGGATACGGGATAGAACGCCCACACTTCTTCCAATACCTCCAGCTCCGACACTGGCTCACAGACCCGAACGTCATTGCCCTAGTGGGCCGCCCCATGACGGACTTCGAGAGGTGGCTGCTTACTAAGTCAACAGATAAGCGCCTCGTCTCCGAACTCTATAAAATGCTTGCCCCTTCACCCTCTCAGGCTAAATCACCTGGTCAAAGGCGTTGGGAGGCTGAACTTGGGAGGACCTTGTCATCCAAAGAATGGGGATACATCTACCATAGAGCCTCACACACTACACGAAACACTAAAGCAAGGGAAACAGCAGTCAAACTCGCCATATATTGGCACCTTACCCCGGTCCGATTACACCAGGGAAACCCGGGGCGCAGCGACCTTTGCTGGAGAGGGTGCGGGGAACGTGGTACCTTGACTCACATCCTCTGGGGGTGCCCCGAGCTGGGAGATTTTTGGAAACAGGTCCTAGATGACATAGACTCCACTTTCGAGACTGAAGTCCCGAGATTCCCAGCGTACACCGTGTTGGGCCTGCCCAATGCTTTAATGTTTCCCCTCAAATCACTACGCGGCCGGCAGATGGGCATCGCTATGCAGGCAGCCACACAGCACATCTTGTCACTATGGGGCACTACGACTAAACCTACACACACGGGATGGCTCCACAAACTGTGGTTCACCCTTGGGATGGAGCGTATCCATGCCACTCTCACCAACTCCACAGACGCCTTTCGCAAGACATGGCTCCCCTTGCTGACCCTCTTATCCAAGGAGTTCAATGAAATCACCTGCCCCAAGTATCTTAGGGTTTTGCGTCTCACTAACACCACCGGTGACTCCCGGTGACTCTACTATTCATGGCCTCGTCTTGCTCCCGCGCCTCAATGCAGGTGTCACTGACCTTCGTGGGCACACTGGTCGGGGTGGAGGGAGGGGGGATTTTGGGGGGGGGGGGGGGGTTTGGTTCGTGTTTTTTTCCTTCTGTCAATCTTTTGCTCTTCCATGCGTGACATTGCATCGCTAATTGGGCGTACCTTCCTTGCTTCATCTGATACACAAGGGAAGACATGCTTGTCTGTCCCGCCCGCACTGTACGCTCTGAGTTTACTTTTCTCACAGAACTGTCTTATTATATGCCTGTTACGTATTTCAATAAACACACTTTTGAAACTAAAGTGTATATATGGAGATGCACTTTAAATAGGACTCACAGGATACAACTCTCAGAGTTTACTGGGTTATTTAGAGTTTAGTGCATGTGGGGCTTCTGTCCAAAATTGATGGATGTCCTGCCAGCCTATTTAGCGTGTCTACCCAATTACAAACTGTAAACAATGTGGACTCCGCTTTTGCCAAACTCTAAATAACTGCTTGTGTTTTAAGAAGATGAATTGTCTGTTCTGCCACTTCCAATAAAGAACTATAACCTAGAATACTGAAAAAAAAGGCTTTCTTTGGACTCACTTATTGCTCAGAAACTTTCCTCCCTCGGACGAATAATGGTTGCTGCTCCTTCCGATCCTCCTGATTCTTCAATGTCTGTGCAACTTGTAAGTGAGTCCGATATTGTTATAGCCACGGGGTTGAGTTTGTCTTCACCTACTGATATTGCTATAGGAGGTCACACAGTGCTGCAGGGACAGGTAGCAGCGTCATGCTTGGAGAATACAAATTACAAGGTTTAAGGACACTACTAAGGCGTCCACTATGCAATTCCTTTTGGTAAATGATTCTGTGCATGGTTTTGAACTCTTAAGGAGTATAGAGACTATAATGACTGTGCTTTTAAATCCTATAATGTGTAAAGTAACTCAAATTGAGGAGAAGTTAATCCGCATGGATGCCACGCATTTACTGAGTCAAATCCCCCCAAATACTACTCAGTTAAATGAGGAAGTAAGGATGTCCTCTTATTCTAGTTGATAATATGGGAAGCCATGTCCCTCAAACTGCAATTGGGGTATCCACTCATTCGGTGGGCCTTGTCCAAGATTCTTCTTTGGGATCTATGTCACATAGCCATCTCCAAAAGTTGACCCAATCCACTGTAGGTGCTCCAATACATACCCATGGTTCTATTTCGTCTTATGACGGGACTCAAGTAAACCTAAGAGGTCCAATTGACCTGTCTAATTCACAAATTAATGGTAATGAGAACTCTTACTCTTCTTCATCTCATCCCATAGGTTCACTTCTCTCAGCCCGCCTAGTACTGGATATTCCCTATGCTCAACCTCCTATAAATTCTGTACCATCTGAGGGCCAAGCCTCAGTCTCCCGTTCTGGTAGGGGGGCTGGTCAGTATCTAGTTGAGGCCCTGACTCAAAGAGGAATTAATGGCCAGAGGCCCTTATGTTTTTCCTTAATAAGCCTTTCCCTCCATCTTCTTTACCCTATTCGATTAATAATAGAGTTGCTATATTGGAAGGTATGCAAGAATGTGATTTATCTGGACAAGCGGAGTTTAATACATAATGGTGCTGTTGACCTAGTATTGAAAACTAGGTCTTCTGTGGTTTCCCTTTCCTCTGCGAATATTCAGCCGCAACCAAGTTTGCAGAAACCCAGCCAAACTTTGTCTCAGACCCCGACATATTTAGAGTGCACCCCAGGACCTGTTGCAGTGATTTCCTAGAACATTGCTGGGAATAATCGAAAGAAAGCTAATATGGAGAGACTTTCCTTATTAACGACTAAGGATATATTGTGTCTACAAGAAACATGGGAAATTGACCCGATACATTTGAATTAAGTATGGGCGGATTTTGCAAATTGGCAATCCGTGAAATTGCGTATTTACGGATTCGCAATCCGCAAAATCCGCGAACTCTCGTGAATTTTGCGTATTTTTAGTTTTTTTGGGGTTCGCAAGTGTTTCTGCCGTTTCGCGAGGGTTTTATACCAGTTCGCAAACGCGAACTTACTTGTCGGGTAGCAACGGTCGCGACCATGTTGTTTCTATGTCTGGTTCATCACACCACCCTCTTTTTCACCACTGCCACCCTCTGTTTCACCACTGCCACACTCTGGCTCACCCATGCCACCCTCTGTTTCATCACCGTAGCTTATGGGGGGAAAAGCACACCTGCCCTGCCTCAACTGACATGAATGAATTAGGGGCTGATTGAATAATGTGTCACTGAATTTGAACTTCCAGTCTGGCACCTGCTTCCTTATCTGTGATTGCTTTCTGTTGCAGTCTAATTTTTTTTAGCAGTACCTTTGTGGCATACTTGTAGCTATTCTCTGAGCCTGCTGTGAGGGTCAGAGCAGGATCATAGAATAGTTGCAAGTAGGCAACTGAACTTTGGAGGGGCCCCTCAGGAAGCACTAGAGGGAATGGTTACTAATGATAAGATTGGACTTTTGCACCTGCTGAGTGCTTTCAGTTTTGCAAAAATCGTTTTTCTGCAATTTCGCGCGATTCGCGGGGCGCGAATTCGGGCGAGATCAATTTCGGAAGCCGCGAATTCGTGCGAATACACAATTTGTTTTTTTGCGCCGTGTTTGTTCGCGTGATTTTTTGCGTGTTTGCAAGCCGCTTGTAGCGCAACGTTTGCGAAGTTACCCTAGTGGTCGTACATGGGCGCGGCCATCTTGTTTGCGTGACGTAATTCCGTTTCCGGGCGCTATGTGTAATCTCGCAAAGTGTGCGGCTCGCTAGTACATGTTCGCGTGTGATCGCGTGGGGAAATCTCGCGCGAACTTACCCACGCGGTCGTGAACGGGCGCGGCCATCTTGTTTTTCATTCATTGCTATGGTTCTGGGCATGCTTTCTGTATCCTCTGTCAATCTCTGCCATCCTTTGCTTGTTTGAAGTTTTTTTTAATCTATTTTACTTATTATCTATCCCTCTATTTTTCTAGCTCTATATTTTTGCGTTTTCTGCAACTTTTGGTTAATTTTAAACTACTTTTTTTAACTCTTTTCTTTTCTTCTTCCCTATTCTATTTCTTCTTTATTATTTACCTACCTTTCTGCCCAGACCATGGTAAAGGGAGCCGGGAATCAGCCCGCGAAGGGGAAGGGTCCCGCACCCCGTGCCCGGCTCCCGTGCGGGCGTTTGAGGGCAGAGCAAGTTATAGCTCGGGAGATTTTTAGTGCGGAGGAGGTGGCCGCACTAGTCTTTTATGTCCAGCGCCGCCTCCCCAGGACCATCATGGGAGGCGGCAAGATCGCTACCGGCTATGGGCTCCGGGAGCGCCAGAAGCAGTGGGAGAAGGTGTGCCGGGCTATGTTTGAACACTCTGGGGTCCGGCGCACCTACAACCAAGCCACCCACCGCTGGACGGATCTCCTGGACCGGGAACGCGACTTGCTGGACATGCTCGGCATCGAGATCCCTGGCCTTGGTGAGTAGTAGTAGCTATTTCTAGCTATTTCATCACCACTCTGTTTTCTCCCGCTCTGTGTGTTATTATATTGCAATTTTTTGTTTTTTACCAAGAGCAATAATACTGCCGATTACATTGTAGGTAAATTATATTTCAAAATCTTCTGTGCATTTCAGGTGCACTGCTCTCCTTCTCAGTAGCGTTGCTACTATGCTTATTTGTTTTCTATTTTGTGTTCATTTCATTGGCCTGAGAAATTATGTATGAGTGTAGTGTAAAGAACTGCGTAATGCTAGACTCTAAGGGTCAGATTTTCAATTGCCGGCGCATCCCTGCAAAGTAGCAGGGATGCGCCAGTAATTGTGCCCCACGCCACCACCACCCATGGTGCGCCGTATTTACAATGAGGCGCACCATGGGCCCAAAACGTCACAGAAGCGTTACGCATCTGTGCCGTAAAGGCGGCGCATTGCTGGAGTTGCGTCACAACGATGGCGCAGCTCCAGCAATGCTCTGGGGTGCCCTATCTCCCCAATGCTACGTCAAGCAGTACGTCTGCTTCAAGCAGGCGCAGGGTTTGAGTCACGCATCATTGTCCTAAAAGTGACTGATTGAAATCTTGTAGATTTCCCTCAGCCACTTTTAGGATGCGTTCCTGCGCAGGAACGCCCTCCCTTGCGCCGAAATGCCCCCTGATGACGCACGGCTTTATAACGTGATGCATCTCCCATATGCGTCACGTTGTTAATATACGCCGCACCATGGCGCCTCTTTTGTTCTGCCGCTGCGTCACAAAAGTCACGCAACAATGGAGAAAAAGAGCCGCAAGGGGCTTGTAAATCTGCCCCTACAGACTCAAGTCAGTCCTTCCTTTGTACACCTGGCAATAAGTAGAAATAGTGGTGGTGGATTGATAGTTTGAGTATTTTAATGACTGGTTAATGTAGTAGGAAACTTTTTATTGTTCTGCAATCACGATGGAGTTTGTCTGTCACTTCGCGTGCTGCGGACTGCTGCCTGCCAGTCCTAGACGAACCTTTTTAGTAGTTTGTTTAGTGTGTTACATAACTTTCCACGTCGACGGTCCGCAAATCAAGCGATACTAATATCGTAGTAGACCACATGAGATAGGTCAATATATCCCGTGGAATAGTTGTCTATTTGCTATTTCGCCAAAATATTTTGTTATTGTTCTTTTGAAATGTTTGATTTGGTTGACAACAATCATCCATGTTTTCGGGTCTTTCTTTCTTTCATGTTGTACATCAGCTCCCCCCAGGGGCAAGAGGACAGAGGAGGAGGGGTAATCGGCTGCTGCTGCTGTTCAAGGCCAGGATCGGTCAGGCGAGGGCTCCTTTGCTGGCCCCGGTAAGTTTTAATTTTAATATAGAGTACCTATTTTTTCCTAACGTTCCTCATTTGATTTTTTCTAAATCGTCTTTGATCTTCTTGTAGACTGTATCTAAATTCTTATCCTGCCTCTACTATGACTCCCTGTGGTATTACTAGATTATTCTTATTAGTCTGTCTGTGTAGCTAACTAAGATTGCAGAGTTGGCAAAAGGTGTTAAACGAAACACCCATTCTAGTCAGCAATAGCTCTATGCACTGAGTGCAGTCCTCTGGGATTGTCCATAATGTCTTTTCAAGTCTTCTAAATGTTTATGCTTTGACAATTACCAACAATAAAAAGGTGAATGACCACCAAGAAAGAATAAGATACTACTTTACTTTTGGTTTGGATAGGAGCACAATCCATACTACTACTGTTGCAGAGACAAATCTGCACAAACAGAACTATGGACACTAAATAGTGCATTGTTTATCAATTATATTAGGCGCAGGTAGACTTTCCACATACCTCAGTGATATCAGACTTTGAAGAACCCCCAATCTCCTTACTGACTAGATAGTGTGGCAGAGTCATTTAGCTCCCAAATTCATCGATGATTGATCCCAATGATGATTATCCAACGCAGGGCAAAAGTACGGAATCAGAGTCCAGAAGTGTCAGAGGCACGGACTCATGCTTGGAAATTGCAAAAACCTTTTGCTCAGTCACTCTTGACCAAAAACCACAGAGTCTATTTAAGTTTTAAAGCTTTATTAAAAGGAAAAAGATTTATTAAAATCAAGCTTGTCATAAAACATAAACGGTTGATTAAAAATGGAAAAGTGCTTACTGATTTATTTCACATATTTATTGTGGGCGAGCCGAGCCCTCGCCTGGTTTGACTTAGAACTTTAATTTTTCTTTTTGGTGCTGAATCGTTGGTCACTCCGTCCTAGTGATGATGATTTGTTCTTAGAAGTGAAGCTTCTGTCTGTTATGAGAAAAATGGTGCTTGTTAAAAAGCAAGCATTCATCAGTCGTGCCAAAAAGTGCAGCAAGACAACACCCTTCCCTGGAAAAAGGGACATTTTTACTTTAGAGTAGACAGTCACAAATTATGAAATTGGTTTCTGTTTTCACATTTCTTCATTTCTAGACAAAATACTAGTGAGTGGTGTATGTCTATGACATCTAACATTCTTAAATGCACTTTGTAGGTGGAACATCTGGTGCTGGGCCCAGCGCGGAGGTGGAGGACATTTCTGGTGAGGAGGTGGTGCAAGTGCCGGACGAAACTGCTGTGCAGGTTGCCACGGTAGTGGCGGGCAGTGGTAAGCTCTTATATTCCTTACTTATTGAGATTGCAGACTGCATAGTGTGCTCTCTGCACGGGTGTAGTATATATGTTCTACAGTTAAGTTACTATACTGTTAAGCAGACTTTCAAATTTAGAACAAAGTTTTTTATCAACCAGGTAGTAGCCTCCTCTAAATTTACTTCAACTCAGCAGTGATTTTTTGTTCGAGAATCCAAATCAGATCTGAGATGAACTTGATGGATGGGATGAACGAAAAGCAAAAGAAGGGTGTAAGTAAGTGTGGAAGGACGAGCAAGTTAAAAGTAATGATGACTGACAAAGAAGAATGATACGTGTTTGATTGGTGCCCGAGGTGGCTGGGAAGGAATATGATGCATGGCTGGGTGAAGGATGAAGCAAGGATGGGTGGAAGGAGAACAGCCTGGGTTGGTGAAACAGAAACTGTATGTGTGCGCAATATATGCTTTGGTTGAAATTCAAATGCAAGTCAAGCACCGATGTATGGCTTGCGGTTTCCCAAATAAAATGAAAAGGTTGTTTTCCCGTAAGAAAACGTAAGGTTTGTCCAGATGAGAGACATGAAGAAGAATGATTGACATATAGTTTGAATGGATGGATGCGTAGATCATGGTACTTAGATAGCATATGTGTATCTAGAGAGAGTAGACGGTCACTGGATGAACTAAGTGTTACTTTGAAGAGCATGTAACACCGCACCCGCACGTCCGTCCCAGTGTAGGAAAGGCAAGGGAAAGAAGTTGTAATTTTGTCCGAATACTACCTTGAATAGTAGCAGTAGTTTGTATTGCAAGCACAGCATATATCCGGCTATTACGATGGCCACTCACTACCTCTGTTAATAAGTTTAGTAGAACTCGGTCATTCATGGGTGGATGTATCACTGTTCATTTAATAAAAAGCAAAGCACCTAACGTCATCCCATATGTAAGCAAATACATACCATGTGCAGTGATAGATAATCAGATTATTTATCTTCTTCATTTTCCTTTTCTAGTATTCACTGGCACTGTAGGGTGAAAGTTAAATTAATTAAGCAGTAGCCCTTGTAACAGAGTATTCTCAGTGCCACCGTAATAGAAAAGTAAGAGCATCACCACCTGCATGTACTGGACTGGTACAGTAACGCAAGCCTGTCTCACTCATAATGGCGGACGTCTGTTTTTCTCGGGTGCAAGTTGACTGCGCTGGCATTATGCCGGCTTGCAGAAGTTAACGTACCAATTTTGCTAAACAAGAGAGAAGAAGAAGAATAAGACTGGTGTACTGTCATAGTCGACTCTAATGGAGTGAGTCCATAGTGCTCGTAGAATTGATTCCTTAAACTCCCACTAATGTTAGAGCAAGGATGAAGAAGTGGGAGGTTAGATAGATACTGGCCACAATAGTTATGTACTGCGCTTGCAAGTTGCTAGTTCTACTGTGACACAACTTTCTGCTGAATCATTTTGTGTTAATCTTAAAGAGCAGTGGTTACAGACTATGTCTTTCTTTCTTCATATAGATGCTCCTTCCAAACCAACACGGAAGGAGCTGGCTAACAGGGCCCGGCAACGGAGGCTGGAGGCCACTGTCGCTGAATATCGGCGGCTGGTGGCCCAGGAGGAGGAGGACACGCACAGTACGTCGACAACATCCACGGTGACACGTGCTGCCTCCTCCGCGCTCCCTGGGTCAGCCAGTCAGCGCAGGAGGTCTCCAGCGGTACGGAGCCGGGGTACCGTAGCCACCTGCCACCGCCGAGCAGCAAAGAAATCAGCTGTCCCCCACAGCAGGTGCAAGGCACGCGCGCACCGCCTTTCACTGAGGGTGTCCTCCCTCGAGCAGGAGCTCCTCAACACCAAAACCCTGCTCGATACCCTCCGCAAGGAGCATGCAGACCTGGCCCGAAAAGTCAACAGCAGCAGCCAGCAGTAGGAGGAGGAGACTGTCCCTTGCCCCTTTTTTAAAGACTTCTGGGGGGTGGGAATTGGGAGTTGGGTTTTCTATTTTTTTGGACTTAGTTTTCACGGACATTCGTTGGGGTTTGGGAGGGGGGTGGGTTGGGTCTTGCGGGAGATTATTTATGTTAGGGATATATAGATATACTTTAAACTTTATCTTAGCATACGTGTTTTTACTGCTTTTGAGGCTGGTGGGTGGGGGTTTAACAGTAAGTTTGTTTTCCTGAAACTCAAGTGGCATCTTGATTCAAGTTGGGTAAGTACTAGTAATTGCCCAAATGTTTTCAAAACTAAGTGCCTGTCACAGAGTAAGTGAATTCAATAGTCCTAGGACCTTCAGTCTATTGTCTCTCCTAATACTCCATTATACTACCTCTCCCCAAACGCTTATCTTACCTGTAATTTGTGTTTGGAAATAGGGCTAGGCACAGGGCTGGCTGCACGGGAAATGGCGATAAAGGTTGGCAATCCTGGGCGGATGAAATGTCATCATTGCGGTGGTACTTGTGGTGTTAAACAGTGGCAGTTGCAGCATCTGAAAAAAAAGAAAATGAAACTTTGTTTGTCCTTACCGTAGCATTAGAACGGTACGATAGAGAACATAGAAGGTGACAGTACACTAGAACAGTGCCACAATGTAGCCTAACAAATGGTAAAGTATTGAAAGTACTTGCGTTGAATTTCTTTGACATTGGCTACTACTACAAGAAATAGTACTGAAGGTGAAGGACACAGCAGATTAATATTAATTTGCCACGTCTAGGAGGAGGATGTTCTTGATGACCAATCAAGTTGATGGCGCACATGAAAATATGCTTTCATTTGCCAATAGTGACTCAGTGTCAAGCTGAGTAAGAATATATCCTCGGATTCCTTCACCAGCCTGTTGCTGGGACCTTATCCTCCCCAGCAAGTGTGTGGAATTATTGCTGTCATTTTGTCACATATCAATCATAACCACGCAGCCCGGGGGAAGAGGGTTAGGGTTTGGAAAATGGATGGGAATGGGTTTTTTTGGGAAAGTTTTGTTGAGAGAAGAAAAAAAAAGCACAGCATGGACAAACAATAATTGAAGATAAACAAATCTTTGGGTACAAAGCTAGCCATAAATCTTGTAAGTGACATAAAGGAAGTGCATGCACTACTGCATGCATGGTTACTGAAAAGTAAGTAGTACTTTCGACAACCGTGAATGAAAGAATGCGACAGTACAGGGCTGCAGTAATAATTATGCGTTTTTCACTTGCCTATCTCTGCACTCAGAGAAACACTGCTTACATTAAATTAGGTTTAAAAAATAGCAGAAGTAAAACCTATAGAATGGCTGTAGGGATGAATTTAGAAGCAGAGATAAAAGAAATGCAGAGTCACACTCATAGAAGTTCACAGCAATAACATTACTTAAAAGATAATTAGAAAAGAACGGATACTGTATCTGTATGTTTTTGTAGTTGTCCTGTTGAATTTGGAAAGTTGCATGCATCCAACCATTCCTCTTATTAGCGGGACTCCTCCATTCCATCTGACGCTCCGTCCATCAATGTTGGTGACCAGAAGACACCCTGTCCACTGCCTGCCGGCGGATGCTGAATTGCGGCTCACTAATGTGAAGCCTGACTTCATCCTTTTTTTCCCATTGCACAGGCTGAAACCCGGTCTGTAATTATTGATGGAAAAACAGGAAGTGATATTAGAACACCACTGACAAATAAATATAAGGTATGTACGCTGTGTAGTGCAACAAGTCACACTTTGAGTTTCCTAATAGACAGTACAATTTTTTTGAAAGTGCCTACTCTGTCTTAGTCTCCTTTTGAAGGATAAATAAGTATGGTCAAATTAATTTTGCGGATCCTTCCCCTCAAGCTAGGTGTACTATAAACTGCGTTATAGAGCAAAATTAGACCTTCCCAGGTGTGCTCCCAGACCCTTACTAAACCCAGTCGCAAAAATGTCAAAGACCCCCAATCAGATCTCCAAAAACGAGGCCTAGTAGAAAATGGTGACAAAACGTACTTGGAAAGTTAAGTAGGCCCAAATCCCTCCTTACCCACCATGGATTGTATTGAAACCACTTGCAAGCAAGCAAAAGTATCCCTACCCAGCATTGCTCCAAGACTCGCAAACCCCCCCCACAAACACCAGGAACCCCCACAAACAGCCCCCCGAAAACGGTAGAGTGAGCGAAATCTCAGAAAATGCAAAAAACTTTTTCCCCAGGGATTGTCTCCAAAACACTTTCTTTCGGGTATTAGACCTTTCCAGCAATGGCTCCAGAACTGTCAACCTGGGCAAAAACAAGTTTAACCCCCCCAACAAGCCAAAAGGAAAACCCCGGGAAAAGCCACACTTAAAAAACTTTGGGCCTACCTGGAATTCAGTCCAAATGCGCTCTGCAGCTAGGCCCTAACTCCCCTTTTCCACCATGGATTTCCTGAAAAACAAAGGCAATCAACATTAGACTGTGCCAGCAGTGCTCCCAGACCCCAAAACCCACCCACAACAACCTTTTTTTAAATTGTTTTATTTTTTATAGACTTGTAGAGTGCAACTTAACCCGTAGGCATCAAGGCGCTGGAGGGTGGTAAAAGAAAGCTCAAAACTCAAGAGTCGTCAGAGGAGAAGTTACAGATATGCTTTCTGAAATAGCCAGGTCTGAAGGGCCTTGCGGAACAGGGTATGGGAAGAGATCACCTTAAGCTCACTAGGGAGCATATTCCAGAGTCTGGGTGCGAAAAAACGAAAGGCCCTTCCCCCCCATCTAGCTTTAGATATACGGGGAACAGCCAGCAGATTTTTACTGGAAGAGCGAAGTGCTCTCCCGGGGGTGTAATAGGCCACAAGAGCACGAATGGCTTCAGGCCCAGACTCATTAAGGGCACGATGAGTAAGGCAAAGAGCCTTAAAATTAATCCTCGCCTGCACGGGAAGCCAATGCAGGTTCATTCTGATAGCCGTGCCAGAGGAACGTTTAGGAGCCCCCACAACAAACCGTTACTACGTAATGAACAGGGGTTCTGCCCAAATTACCCTCCCATACCTGGGCAAGGAGTATCACATGGATGAAAAAGTAGAAAGAAAGGTACTGAGGGAAAAATAAAGCAAATGCTACTTCAAAACAGGATACAATTTATTAACCTGTTTTCTTCAATATTTTTATCAGCAATAAATGATATGATTTTTAAGAAGGACAATATAATGAATCACAGAGAAAGAGGTGACCAGAATATATACAGTAATCAAAACTTATAATTGCAATATATACAGAATATATACAAATGTGTACCCTAAACAAAAAGAAAAACAGGGGGGAAAAACACAATTAATTATCTGTCGACGCAGTCGCGGTCGCGTTTCCGCCAGTAGTATCTTGTGGCTTCATCAGGACAAGGGTACTAGAAAAATATATACACATAATGCAATTTAAACAATTCCTAAAAACCCACTATGCCGCAAAAATCACCTCACCCGTTTGTGACAATGCAATGTCCACCAGAAATCAAAGGATGTGAAACTTAAGAAATCACTCCAAAGCCCAGAAAATCGTTCTATCACTTAAAAAAGAAAAAACGAAACGAAAAAACAAATCATCCAAAGGGTGAAAAGATTACACAAAATATATAAACCCATTCACCAAGAACTCACTCTTCTATCCACCACGTGCCTCCAGTCAGGTATCTGTGGGTGCATGCAATCTGATGTTATCAACCCAATCGGACTCAAATATGGAAGCCACCACGAGGTCTATGTACCTTAGAAATGATGTACAAGCGGCCCTCCCCCCCCCCCCCCCCAGGAAGAGGGAATACCACCCTGAAGGATACAGCCAACCTCCTCCTATGGGACAAACAGTTTGATCTCTCCTAGATACTATAAGGAGAGAACAACAAACCGGGCAGCCGCATTTTGTACCGTCTGAAGGCGCTGGACCAGACCATTGCTAATGCCTAAATACAGCGCATTGCAATAGTCTAGCCTGGATGCAATAAGCGCAACTGCAACTTGTTTGCGTGCATCGGGGGAGAGGTAATGAATAATTTTCCTGAGGATCCTCAGAGCATTGCAGCAGGTGGACACAGTCCTACTGACCTGCTTGTCGAGCGAAAGAGTGGTATTCAAGATGACACCAAAATTGCGAGCAAAAAGGGACGGCAGGGGACAGGTACCAAGAACAGCAGGCCACCAGTCCATAGACCAAATCTCATTCTTGCCCCCAAAGATGAGGACCTCCGCCTTTTCCCCATTTAACTTGAGGAAGTTCTTGATCATCCATCCGGCGACCGCCTCCATACAGTTTTTAAAGTTATGGGCAGTTATGGACACGGATTGAGAAATAGACACCATAATCTGCGTGTCGTCGGCATAGGACAGAGTTTCCAACCCAAAAGATCTTATGAGCCTGGCGAGTGGGGCCACATAGACGTTAAAAAGCGTCGGGCTCAAAGAGGAGCCCTGAGGCACCCCACACTTCACAGGCTTGATGGGTGACAGAAACTCGCCCAGCTTAACCCTCTGTTTCCGTTGGTCAAGGAAAGATGATAAAAGGCTAAGTGCAGGGCCCTTGACTCCCAGCTCACTGAGTCGGTTAGCCAGAATGGTGGGGGACAGGGTGTCGAAAGCCACCGTAAGGTCTAATAACACCAGCAGCGTGGTCTGGCCGGTGTCGACCTTGGACCGAATACTATCGACAACCACTGTAAGCGCCGACTCAGTGCTGTGAATCCTACGGAAGCCATGTTGTGAGGTATCCAAAGCATTGGTGATGTCAAGGAAAGCACTCAGATGAGAGTTAAGGTAGGTCTCCAGAAGTTTAGCAGCGGCGGGAAGAAGGGAGATTGGACGAAAGTTCTTTAGTATCCCAGGATCTAAAGTAGGTTTTTTTAATAAAAAAACCTAAACGCCCGCCAAACAGCACCCCAAAGACAGGTAAGTAATCAAAAGCGCAAAATCTTTTTCTGATCCGATTTTCTCCAAACCACTTTTAGCCGGTATTAAACCTTCCCAGCAATGGCCCCAGACCCGTCAACCGAGGCGGAAAGAAGTAGAAGACCCCCAAACAGCCAAAAAGCAAAACTACCAAAATGGGGACTTAGAAATTTTCAGGCAAATTTCCGAAATCACTCCACGCGCTCTGCAGCTAGGCCCTAACTCCCCTTTGCCACCATGGATTTGCTTCAAACCTCTTGCAATCAAAACTATCCATACCCAGCAGTGCTCCCAGACCCCAAAACCCACCCACAAACACCCGGAACCCCCCCAAACAGCACCTCAAAAACAAGCGTCAGCAAAAACGCAAAAAAAATTCACCTCCGATTTTGTCCAAAATACTTTTATCCGGTATTAGACCTTCCCAGCAATGGCCCCAGACCCCTGCAGCCACCCGCAAAAAAGCAGAACACCCCCAAACAGGCAAAAAGCAAAAATGGGCCTACTACCTGGAATTCAGTCCAAATGCGCTCTGCAGCTAGGCCCTAACTCCCCTTTTCCACCATGGATTTCCTGAAAAACAAATGCAATCAACATTAGACTGTGCCAGCAGTGCTCCCAGACCCCAAAACCCACCCACAACAACCTAAAAGCCCGCCAAACAGCACCCCAAAGACAGGCAAGTGATCAAAAGCGCAAAATCTTTTTCCGATCCGATTTTCTCCAAACCACTTTTAGACCTTCCCAGCAATGGCCCCAGACCCGTCAACTCACCCGCAAAGAAGTAGAACACCCCCACAAGTACAGAGTCTTTCTTCATTGGGCGTAATCCAGCCATCTGCTTTGAGGGAAATAGGAGTCTGGAGGAGGAGGAGGATAGAGGAGCATGTTCTTGTGAACTGGTGAACATGAGGAATGCAGACTGCGGCACCTTCAAAACAATAAGCAAATAAGTGAAGACAGTTCTGCTGATGGGCTTGTTTTTGTGATTAGGTGATTAAAGTTTTTTTTATATCGATTTTGCAAAACAAAGAAAGACAGACACAGGAATAAAAGTGAATAAGGATGAAAAAGAAAGTTAGTGATTCATTGACTCATTTTCAGGGCTCGGTGTCAGGGAAGAAGAGCTCGTCCTCAAACTCTGCAAATTCATACGGGAGTAGGTCACTTAACAGAGAAGAACTTCCCTCATCTAAATTGGTGTCCTCCTCGTCTTCTTTCTGCGTGCATTCTCGTATTTTGTAATCTGGTGGTATGAGGTACTGATTCATCTTGATCATTGTTAACCTCTCCACATTTTTGGGCGAGAGGCGGGTCCTTTTGGAAGTTACAATGCCACCGGCAGCACTGAAAACACGTTCAGAAGACACACTTGTGAGTGGGCAAGACAAGTAATTTATAGCCAGGTTGGTGATCTCTGGCCACACAACTGTTTTCCCATGCCAATACGCCAATGGGTCATGAGAAAGATGGACCTCTGTTGAGTCATTCAGATAGGCCTGCACCATCAACTCAAGGTTCTCCCGGGTTCCTCCACTTTGCTTACTTTTTTCTGGGACCATTTCAGAAGCAAACCCAAGCTGAGTTAGCCAATACTCTTCATCATCCAATATTACTGTTGTGTCTGGTGCAGATGATACGGTTGCTAGTGTCGTTAACGGCTGAGAGGGAAAATCACTCACTTCTGCCACAGCAACAAATGCAGAAGTGGATTTTTTTGACTGCGGACGGCCTGCTGATGCTGATGTACTGCCTTTTCCTTCAATTTCCTGCCGTTCTCTTTCAAACCGAGTGGCTGACACAGCTAGCCAATGTTTGTACTTTGTAACATCTGCGTCATCAAAAGGAAAGAATACTCTGCCTGCCACTGCCTTTTTGTACCGTGGATCCAGAATAGTAGCACAAATGTAATGCTGTTCTGTCTTGATCATTTCAAGACGACCATCGCCAAGTAGGCGTTGTAATAACTTCTCCGCCAACTCAAATGCTTCTTCCTTTCCATCTTTTTCAAACTTAGAACACACCACCTTCAGTTGGTGCTCTAGCATGCTCAACAATGGGATAGCTTTTCCCAAATTACAGTCCTCCCTGCTACCTGCACGCGTGACGACCTCAAAAGGACGAAGCATGTCTGTCAGGCTTTTAACTAGGTGCCATTGCTCCACCTGTATCTTCATGTCCATCATAGGTGTACCCAGTTTAAAGAAATACTGATCGACTACTGCATACTGCTCATACAGACGCTCAAGCATGTAGAAGGTTGAGTTCCAACGTGTTGCCACCTCCTGGATGAGTGCTTTCACTGGCAATTTACGTTCATTTTGCAGGCACCTCAGCAGCTTCCGGGCCTTAAAGGAATGGTTGAAATGCGTGCACATTCTTCGGCAGGTGGTCAGTAATTCGGAGACTGGACCTTCTTCACTCAAGAATTTTTTAACAATCAGGTTTATACAGTGCGCCAGACACGGCACTCTGAAATAGTTACCCATATCCATAGCCTTAACTACATTGGCGCCATTATCCGTGGAAACATAACCAATCATGCTTTTTCTTGGAGACAGTCATTCAAAGACCTTTGTGTTAAACTCATGCAAAATGTTTTCTGCTGTATGACTTTTCTCCATTGCTATTGTTGCATGTTTCCGAGCAGCTTTATAAACTTTGTCCTCGTCAACACCTGCGTTTATCTTTGCTTTAACCCCTGAAAAAGAGACCCAGTGTGCAGTGATGCACATGTAATCAGTGGCTGCGCATCTGTTGTCAGATGTATAGTGTGAACAGCACTCTTCTGCAAAGCTGCCCCAATCACCTCCAGCACATCTTCATGTAGTGCTGGAACCGCAACTCTGGCAAAATAGAACCCACCCCTTCCACAAAAGAAAAAGGGAGAAGGTCCAGCGCTAGCATTTTAGCCAGCTTACTGTTAAACAGACGCGCCACTGGGTGGTTGCGTTCATATGGAGCTTCTGAAAACAACATGCTTCTAATGGTGGGCTGCACCATTTTACGGGATGATGATGACTTCTGCGACCCAGTTACGCTCCGTGGTGAACTTTTTCGCGTTGGTGTCTCACTCTCTCCCACAGTCTTAGTGTGGCTCATAGATCTGCTGCTGATCTGCTGCTGACCGGGGTACTGGGTGTAAGTGAAGAAATGTTTGAAGCTTCTTCTTCCTCCTCGTCATCAGCAGATGAAACATCAACGGATACAATTTGTTGACTGGCAATTCGGGCATCTTTGATCTCCCTTAGGTGCACATGCCATTTGACAGCGTGCTGTCTCTCAAGATGACCTCTCTGGCCTTTTTTTTTTTATTGAAATTTGTATAGCGCGACTATCGCTCCGAAAGGAGCATCTTGGCGCTGAGCAAACAGAGAACCCGCAGTGGAGAGCGAGAATCAGATGGCTGCGAGGACCGATGAGTCGGACTGAGGGAAAATCCAGGTCTTCAGAAGTTTCCTAAAAAGGCTTTCTGAGGGGGCATGCCTAAGGTAGGGGGGGAGACAATTCCATGCCCTGGAGGCCAGAAATGAGAAGGTCTTTCCACCTTTTGTTTTTAGTTTTATTCGGGGTACAGTGACTAAATTGGCTCCTGACGACCTCAGGCAACGAGATGGAATGTAACGCAGGAAGCGCTCAGCCAGGTAGGAAGGGCCAGTGTTCCTGGTGGATTTGTAGACTGTGACGAGAAGCTTGAAGAGAATTCTTTTGTGGAGGGGCAGCCAATGAAGAGTGTTGAGGGCTGCCGAGGCCGAGGACCTTCGGGGGAGTTTAAGCACGAGCCTGGCCGCTGCGTGTTGGACACTTTGCAGTTTCTTGAGGGAGGATTTCTTTATGCCTGCCAGGAGGCCATTACAATAGTCCAGCCGGGAAAGAATAAGAGCCACCGCGACTGATTTCCTGGCTGGGATGGGGAGGAAATCAAAGAATTTCTTTAGCTGTCTGATCAAGCTAAAACAGCACCCAGCGGTAATGCGCACGTGCTCGTCAAAACTAAGGGACGAGTCAAATTGAACCCCAAGATTGCGGGCTGAGAAGACCGCACTCGGTGGGGCTTCAGAATTTTGAGGCCACCAGTCTTTAGGGGAGAAGAGGATGCCTTTGCCTAAGGGTATTATTTCGGTTTTGGCGCTGTTGCATTTGAGGTGGTTCAGGTTAAGCGAAGAAAAAACTTGGGAAAGGCAATTTTGAAATCTCAGGGCCGCGTCAGGGTGTGTTTTATCTATGGTGACGACAAGCTGAGTGTCGTCAGCATAGGAAGTCACGAGGATCCCGTGGGATTCAATTAGCGTGAGGAGGGGGGCCATGTATATATTAAAAAAAAGAGGACTCAGTATGGACCCCTGGGGCACACCTGATATGATGGGTCTTTCGCCAGAAAGGAAGGGGCCTAAAGAAACAGTTTGTGATCGGTTGGATAGGAATGATGTTATCCAGGCCAAGGCGGTACCCGTCACACCCATCTCACACATTCTATTAATGAGAATGGCATGTGAGATGGTGTCGAAGGCTGCGGTTAAGTCTAGCAGGATGAGAACAGCCTGTCTTCCCTCATCCTGCAAGAACTTAATGGTATCCGATAGTTCGATCAGCGCAGTTTCTGTGGAATGGCCCGGGCGAAAGCCAGATTGCT
The DNA here is from genome assembly GCF_964261635.1 of Lissotriton helveticus. Taxonomy (NCBI): domain Eukaryota; kingdom Metazoa; phylum Chordata; class Amphibia; order Caudata; family Salamandridae; genus Lissotriton; species Lissotriton helveticus. Next base: position 81,725,930 of record NC_136062.1, read on the forward strand.
GAGGGTGCAAGATGCAATTGTTTTCCACAAAATTTTTTAGTTCCTGGTGAACTAACTGCTCGGTGATTTTGCCTAGTGCTGGGAGTAGGGAGATAGGGCGCATGTTGGATAGATCAGTTGGGGATTTATTATGTTTTTTCATAAGGGGCTTAACTATGGCCTTCTTCCATTCAGCGGGGACAATGCCTGAGTTGAGGGATTCGTTAACAATGGCATTGATTGACGGGTTGACGACCTCAATAAGGTGGTGTAGAATACTCGGGGGACAAGAATCCGTGGGGGCTCCCGATCTACAGGTCATAATAGCCTTTTGTGATTGTGACAGGGAAACTGTTGTGAAGTTACTCAAAGAGGGTGTGGTGGTGTCGATATCATGTATATAAATTGGTGGGGGGGGGGAAACCTTATGAATGTTGTTGATTTTTTCGATGAAAAAATCTGCTATTTGGTCACAGAGGGTTTGTGATGGGGGAATTTCGAGTGACAGTGCCTTTGGGTGGGTGAAGGACTTTACTATATTAAAAATGGTATGTTGTTTCTGTTGGGCTTCCTCTATTGCTGAGGTGAAGAATACCTTTTTAGCTTTTTTTTATGTTGGAGAGGTATTGTTTCCTCTGCAGGATGTATATGGATCTAGAGGTGGGATTGTATGTTTTCCTCCATTCTCTTTCAAGGACCCTGCACTTTAGATGACACTCAGTAAGGGCCTGGGTATACCAGGGGGCATTGGGCTTCCTTTTGCATTGAACTGATTTTTGATTGGTGGAGTTGGAGTTGGCAGAAACCACTCTGTCAATCCACAAATGAAAGTTTTTAGAGTCTTGTGATGCCTCTCCGACGATGGGAGGGGGGGGACAGAGAGCTGGGGGTTCAACTTGGCCTCCGGTACCATAGTTGGTACCAAGCTTACCACGACTTACTCGAACCTTACAAATGGTACAAATGGCTATGTTTTCCCTTGTTGGGCTAACACTAAAGAAGTCCCAAACTGCGGACTTCAAATGTCTGTGGGAAGCGGAGGAGGCGATACTGGGAATGCTGCTAATGCCAGATGAACTGGAGGATGTGTGTTGCCGAAATTTAGTATGTTGTGCACTTACAGCACCACTAATTGAGGAAATGGAGGTCGAGGTGGATGGAGGTCCCTTCTGGCGAGAAAATATGGAAGCTGTAGGTGGTGGTGTACTAGTTAACTGCATTCGTGGTGGTCCCATTGCCACGTCGCCATCATCACACTCAGCAGCATTTCGGGATAGGGTAAAAATGTCTGTTTGCTGCATGCCCGCTGAGGCTGGAGTGACGCCTATGATGACTGCGTCGTCGTCGTGAGAGTCTTCATCAGCAGGAGTATACGCCACGTCTTGTTCAGCGTCATCATCACACTCCATAACTCTGAGACTTTCGGGGACCTTCCTTTTACGCTTAGCTACCTTTGTCAGATCATGGTGTGCCTCACTCTCAGACGGCCGTGGTGGTTCCCAAGTTTTATCCATATCATCAGAAGGAAGGGGGCTTGAAGAAGAAGTAGACACCATCCTTGATCTTTTCCTTGCTGGGGATCTGGAAGACAATGAATCATCAGGAGGAGTGGCTTCCTCATGTGATACCTCGGCTTGAATGTCGATTTCCTGATGTGCCCCTACTTCGGGAGGAACAACTATTGTGGGCACTTGTGCCGCTCCATGCACCTCTACTTGGTCCTCTCCTTGCGCCGCCTCTCCTTCCACATGTACTTGGGCTTGTACTTGCACATGTGGTTGTTGTTGCGGCTGTGGTTGTTGAACACTCGTCAGATGAGTTACAACAACCTGTGTTGATTGAGGGATGCTGCTACTTTCTTGCGATGAGCCAACTTCACTGGTCGATGGTGATTGAACAACTATACTGGCTGCCTTTGCAGCACTCAAGGGCTTGGACCTAAGTTGGCGTGGTGGTGGTGGCACTGAGCCCAATGGAGCGGAGGTGCTGCTCCCAGCTTGGTCCCCAGCAGCCCCCGCTGCTGCTGCAGGCGTACTTTTTGTCCCCCAAAAAAATGTGGCGGTGGTCACACCAATCTCCTTGGTAAGTGGCGCCAGTTGCTTCTTCTGCTCCTTACTGGCAACTTTCTTGCTAGAGGAGCTACGGGCAACTTTTTTTGGGGCCATCTTCTTCAGATGTCAGAACAGCAGGCCGCAGTTCCACAAGTTGCAGAGTTGTCTGTGGCCACACGTGACGTTGTGCTGCACACACCGAGGCAGGACTTCTTCCTGGCACTGATGAGGAACGATGAGGCTGATGATTCGTGTTTCTGCACCTAAAAGCAAACGAAGCCAGAGGAACATCAGTTAAATAAATGTTGCATATGTAGCGCTTCAATTAATAGTTTGCAAGTAAGCATTTTTATTATACCCACCCCCCAAAATGGAAAGACCAATAAAATGCACCACTGACAGAGTACCCCTGGGCATAATGGATGAAAGCATGGCAGACTGGGTGCAGGCCTATGACACAACAAAGCACACTGCCTGGCTTCAAAATTGCCCCTTGACCCCCACCCACATGGCCAGGCCCTGCCTGGACCAGGCCTCAAAATGGCCCCCACCCACATGGCCATGCCCCATCAACACCCCCAAAAATCAAAAAACACACAAAAATCACCACAATCCAATGCCATCCATGCCCTCCATGATGTTTACATTCAAGACACCCCACAGAAAGACTAGGCCCATGCACCACTAAGTGAGTACCCCTAGGCAAAAGGCCCCATCAACACCCCCAAAAATGGAAAAACACACAAAAATCACCACAATCCAATGCCATCCATGCCCTCCATGGTGCTTACATTAAAGAAACCACACAGAAAGACTAGGCCCATGCACCACTGAGTGAGTACCCCTGGGCATAATGGATAAAAGCAAGGCACATTGGATGCAGGCCTATGGCACAAAGCACACTGCCTGGATTCAAAATGGCCCCTTCACCCCCACCACATGGCCCTGGACCAGGACTCAAAATGGCCACCACCAACATGGCCATGCCACATCAACACCCCCAAAAATCGAAAAACACACAAAAATCACCACAATCCAATCTCATCCATGCCCTCCATGATGTTTACATTCAAGACACCCCACAGAAAGACTAGGCCCATGCACCACTGAGTGAGTACCCCTGGGCAAAAGGCCCCATCAACACCCCCAAAAATCGAAAAACACACAAAAATCACCACAATCCAATGCCATCCATGATGCTTACATTAAAGAAACCACACAGAAAGACTAGGCCCATGCACCACTGAGTGAGTACCCCTGGGCATAATGGATGAAAGCAAGGCACATTGGATGCAACCCTATGGCACAAAGCACACTGCCTGGATTCAAAATGGCCCCTTCACCCCCACCACATGGCCCTGGACCAGGCCTCAAAATGGCCCTCACCCACATGGCCATGCCCCATCAACACCCCCAAAAATCGAAAAACACACACAAATCACCAAAATCCAATGCCATCCATGCCCTCCATGATGTTTACATTCAAGACACCCCACAGAAAGACTAGGCCCATGCACCACTGAGTGAGTACCCCTGGGCAAAAGGCCCCATCAACACCCCCAAAAATCGAAAAACACACAAAATTCACCACAATCCAATGCCATCCATGCCCTCCATGATGTTTACATTCAAGACACCCCACAGAAAGACTAGGCCCATGCACCACTGAGTGAGTACCCCTGGGCAAAAGGCTCCATCAACACCCCCAAAAATCGAAAAACACACAAAAATCACCAAAATTCAATGCCATCCATGCCCTCCATGGTGCTTACATTAAAGAAACCACACAGAAAGACTAGGCCCATGCACCACTGAGTGAGTACCCCTGGGCATAATGGATGAAAGCAAGGCACATTGGATGCAGGCCTATGGCACAAAGCACACTGCCTGGATTCAAAATGGCCCCTTCACCCCCACCACATGGCCCTGGGCCAGGCCTCAAAATGGCCCCCACCCACATGGCCATGCCCCATCAACACCCCCAAAAATCAAAAAACACACAAAAATCACCACAATCCAATGCCATGCATGCCCTCCATGATGTTTACATTCAAGACACCCCACAGAAAGACTAGGCCTATGCACCACTGAGTGAGTACCCCTGGGCAAAAGGCCCCAACAACAGCCAAAAAATCGAAAAACACACAAAAATCACCACAATCCAATTCCATCCATGCCCTAAATAATGTTGAAATTCAACAAAACAGTTGTATCATGCACCCATAACTAACCCTGGTCCTACTGGATACTGTGGCTACCCACAATATATTTTATTTAATGTTCTGAAAAAGTTCCGAAATTGTAGTTGCAGCAACTGTAATGCCCCAAACAAACAACATCAACTTAATTGTGAAATATCTAATCCAAAAGTGATCCAAAGAAAGTCAAAAAGGCCTCAAATCCAAATATCCAGCAGCATCCACAAAAAGTAATCCTTCCAGGTCAAGATCCAAATCAAAGTGACCAGCACATGAAGAAAGCACTGGGAGGAGCCTGCTGGACAGGAACTGGAAGTTGGAGACTGTGGGGCACTTCCTTCCTCCCACCCCTCCACCCCCAAAAATGGACTCCTTGCAAAAAAAAAAGTGCAGGCAAATGTCAACCTGAGGAGTTATTCTGATAAAAATCATCATTTTCATTCTGCTGGTGAATTTCTTGTGCGAAATTGCAAATTTTGCAATCTTGCAATTGCGAGATTCTCGCTGCTCGCCGCATCTACATGTTCGCAAGTGTTTACTCCCGCGATGCGTGATCACAGGCCTTTATGACGTACTCGCGTTGACAAACTCTTGCTGTGCAAGTTGGCAAGCCGCGATGACGTAATCGCAGTCGACAAACTCCCGCGGGATCCCGCAGCAAGATCCAAAATGGCGCAGCACACGCAAACATGGAGAAAAACAACTCTTCAAACGCTGAATGACGGTAAGTGAACGCTGCGCGCCGCAAAATTGTATAGTATTCTATTTGGCAAGTGCGACCAAGCAAAAAAATCCGCTTCACACAGATTTGCGAATTTTCAGCAAATTCGCGAGATTTCGCGTATTGCAAATTTGCCGAAAATCCGCAAAATCCGCGAGCGGAACGGATTTTACGCCCACGCTTAATTTGAATGGCTATCGTTCATACCATACCCCTGCTCTACCCTCATCATGTGGTCGTGCTAAGGGCGGACTGTTAACTTTACTTTCTAACACTTTTCCCCTAAAAGTGAAGTCATTTTTAAATACATCTTCATTTTATCATAATATTGTATTTGTTACTTACACATTTTTATAATACCCATTTTGGCAGCAATCAGGCAGCGGTATTGGCTCCTTTGGAAAGGGATATTGGTAAACTAGAGAAAGTATTTAGTAAACCTTGCCACATAATTTGGCTTGGGGACTTCAATGCTCAACCTTGTGACAAGATTGATGCGGATTATGTCCCACATTTTAGCCATAATGATTATGGTAATTGTTTAAATAGGTTATTAATTACAAAGAATCTTGCGTTTCTAATTACTTCTGACATTTTAACTGGATAGCTAGATTTTACTTTTTTTAGCCTTTCCCTCTCCTCCACACTTGATTATGTTTAAGTATGAGTGCAAAATCCGTTCTGATCGCGGATTTTGCGAATTTTCGGTAAATTCGCGATCCGCGAACTCCCGCGAATTTACAGAGAATTCGCAAATCCGCGAGCGGCGGATCCGGGGGCAAAAGTTGAAGCCTGGCCTGTTGTAACTATTTTACAATGGCGCCGGCAAGCTGCCAGCGCCATCCTAAAATAGTTACTAAGTTAGCTTCAACAGGAAGCTCTAATAGATAAAATAAAGCAGGTGCTCGATTTTATCTATTAGAGCTTCCTGTTGAAGCTAATTTAGTAACTATTTTAGGATGGCGCTGACATTTTGCCAGCGCCATCGTAAAATAGTTACAACAGGCCAGGCTGGTGTGCTTTCTTTTCTTCCCAAATCTATCGTCGAAAATCAGCTGTGATGCTGGATAGAGGCCTTTGCATCCTTGACTTTCACGAGCGCAATCCCTTTGCTGTTCCTGTGACCAGGAGGGTCTGTCTCTTCATCTACTGCTCTCTGATCGGTCTCAGACCTTTTAAACACACAAGAGGCATGTGCACTCGCATGGAAGCCCCGCCCACACACTTGCGGTGTGCACCGTCTTCCCGCCATTGACCCACTATGATGGACAGCTCACCCAAGGGACCCCTGCGCCCTTCGGGGCGATTGCATAGTAACACACACATGGTCGCTGGAACTAGTTGAAGCTCAAATTCAGTGACTCATTCATCAGCCCAAAAACAGTCGTGCGCGTCATCGAGGCTGGCCAGGTGTGCCTTCTTCCCAAATCTACCGTCGGAAATCAGCTGTGATGCTGGATAGAGGCCTTTGCATCCTTGACTTTCACGAGCGCAATCCCTTTACTGTTCCTGTGACCAGGAGCTTCTGTCTCTTCATCTACTGCTCTGATCGGTCTCAGACCTTTTAAACACACAAGAGGCATGTGCACTCGCATGGAAGCCCCGCCCAGAAACACTCGCGGTGTGCACCGTCTTCCCGCCATTGACCCACTATGATGGACAGCTCACCCAAGGGACCCCTGCGCCCCTCGGGGCGATTGCATAACACACACATGGTCGCTGGAACTAGTTGAAGCTCAAAATCAGTGACTCATTCATCTGCCCAAATCCGCAGATCCGCAAATCCGCAAAATCCGCCGATTTTGCGGATCCACGATCCGCAAATCTGCAAATCCGCGGATCGTGGATCCGCAAAATCCGCCCATGCTTAATTATGTTCTGGTCTCTGACCCTATACGGAATTTTTTTTCCCCACTAGAGATGAATTTTTATGCCTTTATGACCATGCTGTAATCACGTGTTATATTCCTTCTATGAAGAAAAGGGAATGCTCGCTTAATCTTCATATTACTCCAGTAATTACAGGGGAGAACGGGATTGTTCTGAAATGGGAGAGAGCTGATCCTGAGAACATTTTGGGCAACATAGGGGTCTATTAGGATGGATGGCGGATCGACACCGCCCGTATGGCGGTGGCGATCTGCCCACCATTCTAGTCGGCCCTCCTAACATTCCCCCTCGCCATATTACAATGGTGGTGGGGACCCAGGTGGACGGAAAAACCGTCTGCCAGTTTTCCTGATTGCCTACCAGGCAGAAAAGGCCAGCGATATGGTGGCGGTGCCTTGCAGGCACCGCCATCCATATTATGATGATGGCGGACTCATACCTTTCCATGGCAGAGACTCTGCCATGGAACGACATGCAGTCTTTTCTTTGGGGTCCCATTGCATGCCCCCAGGAGGTTGGAGGGTGGGTGGTCAACATTTGCATGCACAAGGTGGCAGGCACCGCGCAGTGTCTTTCACGTTGTGCATGCAAATGCACAACATGCCTGTTTAATATTGTGGCAGGTGCTGAATACAGCACCGCCTGCCATAATGTTAAATATACAGGATGCAACCGCCATGGTGGCAGTCGCATCCTAATAGGCACAGCAGGACCGCCTCACCTCTTGTGGTCAGTCCCGTTGACCGTTACGGTGGCGGGCAGACATTGTCCGCCCTCCATCGTAATAGACCCCATAGTCTCTAAGTATGCATCAGAGATAAGGATATGTTTAGATCCCATTTTTTATGATGACATGGTTACAGCCTTTGAGTTGATTCTGAGGGAAGTTAATTGGCTCTATAGGCAATGGGCCTCATAAGAAATCTAATTGTTGTGATGAGGACTGTGAAAAATCACTTATAAACCTCCATATGGCCCTAAAGTCCATACCTCGTAACCAATTTCTGGTTACGTCCTTACGGCAGGAATATAAGAAATGTAGGATTGCAAGGCTAAATGTTCTAAAGGAAGACTGGTGAGAAAATCTGCAAACGGTTGCACAAATAAAGAGTTCACAGGCATTCTGGTCTGTGATTAATGCACCTTTTTTAAGAGAGGAACAGCGTATGTCTTTAGATACCCATGTTGATCAAGAGGACTCGGTTGCACATTTTGAAGGTTTATTTGGAAGTACGAAGGATGTAATTATTCCGCCCTCCTCCACAAGCCCTGTCCACGTAGGAGTAATTGTCCTGTTTACACTCGAAGAAACGAAATATGCTCTCAATGCAAACTTGCAAATGCACCAGGACCTGATGGTGCACCGATTGATCTTTTTTTTTAGATAATTAAGACCTTTGGGCCCCGCTTCTACCAAATGTTTTTAATAAAATTACTCAAATAGGTGCACCCTTTTCCTGGAAGACAACCGTAATTGTCCCTATTTATAACAAGCATTGGCATAGCCAATAGGTCTCGACTTTGGGACCATATAAGTGTTTAGCCATCCAACACTTCATGTTGTTGCACCAAGGATATTGTGCTGGATAACTTCAGCACAATATCCTTGGTGCAACAACAGCAACTGTTGCATGGCTTAACACTTATAAGGTACAAGGCTTAGCCATGCAACAGCTGATGTTGTTGCACCAAGGATATTGTGCGGCAAAACTAAATACTTATAAGGTCCCAAAAGTGAGACCTATTGGCTATGCCAATACTTGTTAACATATGCATTTCGCAATAAATAAATCATGACTACTGCCTTTGTTGTAACTTTTCATAAACTGTTCAGTTCGATCAATGATTTGTCAAAAAAAACAAGACAAATCAGTCTTGCTATATTGAGCATAAGCTTTCCAATAAGGCAAAACGTGCAGTGCAAGCCAAGCAAAATATACACTCAAGGGAACCAACATTTGGGAAGAGCCAAAGCTACTCCGAGCAGTGCTACTTAAAGCTTTTTTTCTGTTGCTCACCTAAGGTCAGGGAGACATTACAGAGGCCGGTTCTGGTGGCTTAATGGACTAATGAACCCCCTATAGGGGCCTGTGTTCAACCTCATGGTCACAGATTCAAATCCCAGCCAACTCAGCCTTTCATCCTTCTGTGGTTGATAAAATGAGTACCATTTAGTTGGTTAACAATAAACACCTGTTATTCAGCACCAAGATACCCTTCTGGGTGAATGTGTGCTTTACAAATACACATATAAAGTTATGTTATCTGTGCTGTCAAGCCACACCTAAAATCAGGGACTCTTCATCCTAGGCTGGTGGCAGTATACAGGTACTGCTGTTTACTTTTAATTGGCAGAGGCCACATATTTGAATGTCTGTATATCTTTTAGGAGTTAAGACATCATAAGCATAATTCTTACAAGAGTAGCCAACACAATGCTCAAAGATGTGCTTATGGCATAATTTTACCAAATGAATATGAATAGTGGCAGTGACATCACAAACCCTACAATCTGGGAACCTGTACGAGGTAGCATTTTAATGCAAAGAACAATTGCACTTTAAAAAAAAATATTACTTCAAGTAATAAAAAAAATAAAAGACGTTGCAAAAACATTCCAGAGGGGCTGCAAGAAGTAAGAAAGGTCTAATACTCGAACCCTCCTGACAACCACACCCCTCTCTTTTCAAGTACCCTGTCTCCATGCCAGATAAGAACGAGGATTCCTGTTATTTCAGAAACATTACATGCTCCACCTCTGTAAGGCATCCTGCAGCCAGTCAAGGCTGGAATCAACTCATGGGAATGTAATTAACACTCAAATTAATACACTGCACTTTGAATAACCTATTCAAAGACAAACCTGCAAGCCACAGGCAATTGAAGGAAATCGTGTCCACTGTTTAAACCTTGCTTCTTTCTCTAAGTGGGCGCAACAGGCAGCTTACAGCAAACTTCAACCTGGTGCGCTACACAGGCTGGCGGGGTAACAAACCACCTTAGTGAAGGAGATTAAATTAATAAAAAGGGGCTGCTGTTTTTACTGCCAGAATTTGGTTTGCTCTTCTTATCTTGGCTTTAGCTTTTTTTTATGGAAGGAAACAAAGAGGCAATTGTGTATCTAACAGCACTCATAAATCATCAGCCACTGAGACCAGTAGGAGGGAGAGCATGTTGTCGGAGAATGTGGAAGGACAATGGATGTGGGTAACACAACAGATGGCAGGGGATTGGCCGGAGGGAGGAACACAAGGTGGAGACATCCACAAGTGAGGCATATAAAAAAGATGCACTCTGGTAGACTCCTGAAAAACAAAGAAAAAAGTAGCATCTGAAACAAGCGTGCACGCTCTAAAAGAAAAAAAAAAGTAGGCTAAAGTGAAAGCGTTTCACTTGCGGAAGCGAGCAGCACCAGGAGCGATTATTGCTACCATATGGTGCTGCTCGCTCCCGCAAGTGAATTGCCAAACGTGCAAGCGTTGCCATTACAGGTAATGGAACGCATGCACGTTTTTGGATGAAAAGTCAAAGCGATTGCTAAAGGTCTTTTGTCTAAGCAGCGCATGCGCACTGCGTAGGCAAGACCTAAAAAGGAGATATGACAATCCCGAAAAGTTATAGGCCGGTATCTTTGATAGATTACGCTGCAAAATTTATGGGTTGGCTGCTTTTAAATAGACCTGATGAATGGGCACTGGAGAAGAATATTACAATTTCATGTCAGTATCGCTTTAGGAAAAGAAAAGGAACAGTGGATCAGTGTCAGAACTTGAATCTGATTATAGAAAAATATCTGGCAGCTAAGAATGGTCATTTATATCTTGCCGTCATGGATTTGTCGGTAGCCTTTGACCGCGTGGCACAGCATAGGCTGTGGCAGATCATGAAGGCAATGGGGGTCGATATGCCGATTATCCGCATAATCCAGTATAATGGTGATACAGCGTGTGTTCCCTTTGAAAAGAAAGGAGAGTGCACTAGACATTTTAAAATTACTATAGGTGTGAGACAGGGGTGCGTCGACGCCCCCCTTTTTATTTTCATTGTATACCAATGCTGTTGAATCTGCACTGGTGGGTTCTACGCCAGATGTTCCTTACATTAACTCCTTCCAGGTACTGATACTCCTCTATGCGGATGACAATGATTTTAGCTCACTCTGGTAATGCGCTGTGCCGACTCGTGACGGAGTATACTAAATTCATGAATGAGTTGGATATGAAAATCAACTATTCCAAGTCCTTTGTTTTAGTTGCAGGCGCAAAGCAGAGGAAACAGCCTCAGATTCATATTGAAGGGGGCAAGTTGGGAATTTTAGATTATTTTAATTATTTAGGGATCATGTCTGATGAACAGAGCAATTGGAAATGTATGATCACTTACAGAGGCTTACAGATGGAAAAGAATATTGAGGCTCTTTTTAAATTCATAAAAAAGGTTGGTTCAAAACCTATTGAAGTGATAAGGAAAATCTATGAGGCCAAAAGTGTATCTGCTGCCACGTATGGAGCAGCGGTGTGGGGTACCGTAGTTTGCTATAAACTTCAAGGAATCCAAGACACTTTTTTGAAAAAGCTAGTTTCCTTGCCAAAATCATGTTCCAACTTTAATTGCCATACAGAATTGGGCGTGCCTTATATTAGTGACAAAATTTGCATTGCACCCATTTTAATGTGGCATTCGGTTTGGCGGAAGCAAACTATTTCTTCAACCAGAGATATTATAAATGACGTTTTGAAGTTAGATGGTGCGAGTAAGATCAGCTGGCTACACTATGTGGAATCTACCCTCGAGGAAGCTGGGTTACATCACCTTTTTGTAGAACCAACATCATGTTGGTCTATTTCAAAGAAAGATCTGAAAAATCAGTTACTCTTCAGATTGCAGGCACGGAGGCAGAATTTTAACTTTAGGTTATCATCAGTTAGAGCATTTCTCGCCGTCCCAAGTATAATGTCAATGAATGTGAATACAACCTATTTATCATTTGTCACTAACTTGCAAAATAGATATATTCTGGTGAGATTTCGGTTAAATTATATCCCCCTGATGTTGGGTCTCCCTCCTAAAACCTACACAATCTCTGAACTGCCTTTTTGCACATGTGATGATCAATCTATTCAGACTGACTTACATTTTTTATTTTTTGTAAATTCTATCATGAACAAAGGAAAAGGTATGTTGTCCCTGTTATGCGTAAACTGAATTTTAGGCGCTTTTTTACCTATAGTTATTACCTGATCCTTTTATCTGTTCTTCATTGGCGTCTTTTTTCCGTCTGCTTTAAAGAAGAGAAGATCAATTTGCCAATCTGTTATCTAATTAGGGGAACTAAGATATGAATTGTGTAAATAACTGTGTGTTTATTTTATATTTAATTAGTAGAATAGGAATGTCTTTAAATTTGTTTCTATGCTCAATACCTGTAATTTTTGCATATTGTAATACTGAAAATGTTTAATCTGTAGAATACTTTTTATGCATTCATTTTGGTTGGCGTAGTAAAGTTATTTTTGACTGACTGACTACAATTATATTGTCAAAATAATTACTTTCTCATTAATAAACATAAAATAACTCATTTTTATATTATGCAGATCATTGTAATGTTATGTTATGTTATTAAAAATGCTTATAAAGCGCTCGAATGTTGAGGCGTCTTGGCGCTGATGTGCGTAAGTGAAGCAGAGCAAAGAGATAGGCTGACAGCTACTCGGCATTGAACAGCCAGGATTTTAAGACTTTCCTGAACGATGAAAGGTTCAGCTGAAGTCTCAGGGCCAGCGGCAGTTTGTTCCATATTGGTAAGCACAACTAAAAAGTAAACAGCCCCCCATCCGGCACGTCTGTACCTAGGGATACAACTCAAGCCAAGATTGGCCAACCGTAGGTCTCGCGAGGGGGTATGGAGCCTGAACCTATTCTGACAGTCCTCTGAATCACCCCCATAACGTGCCTTGTGCACCAAGCAGAGTGCCTTGAACTCAATTCTCTGCTGGACGGGGAGCCAGTGTAGTGCCCGTCTACCCTGAGTAGTCGGAAGGCCCTTCTGAAGCTTTAAAATCACTCGAACTGCAGCATTCTGCAGTGATTGAAGCAGTTCATTAAAATGAACATTTAATAACATATACATGTGTTAATAATAAAATAAAATATAGTACATCACCAAAATATTTATAAATCACACATAATAAAAAACAACTAAATACATAACAACATTAGTTAAAAGAATATTTACATAAACTACAACCATTTATACAACAGTTTAAATATTAAAAACATATACATATATATATAAATATATATAATATATATATATATATATATATATATATATATATATATATATATATATATATATATATATATATACATATATATATCTTGCACACGCTCTAAGCTGGAGGACACCGCTGAAAATTGCCAGGCGCCGCTGCAACAAGGAACACGAGACCCAAGAGTTCAGGTGAGAAGATTTTAATCGGCACCTTCGTCCAACATAACGTTTCGGCCTCCGAAAGGCCTTGGTCACATGACACACCGAGAGGGCGATCAAAATTTAAAGTGCAGGTGCAAATATTCGGCCACTAGTGATTGGACACCACCAAGTCTTGAAAGATAACATAGAAAACAGACTTAAAGTACATATAGAATCGCTGGATAATCCAAATTCGTCATTACATATGTACAATTAAAGTGACATAGTGCATTAACATTTGGCATGGCAAAGTGTGTGTTATTAAAACCAATTGCAAGGAAAATTCATGACAGTCTCATCACAAAGCATCTCTATGACATTTTTCAATATAAAGGATAAATCCTCTTTATATAACCTAGAGAGCAGGTGCAAGACCCCTTCCATCTGTTACAGTTGTTAATGAACCCAATAAATAACACAATTATTGTATAAATACCAAACCACGAATACGTGATTTGCAACTCCAGCCCGACAAGTAAGCCGAGACTAACATGCCAAAAAAAAGGGCACCACACAAGTGTCCAAACTGTTTTTTGGGTCGAAGTGAAAAAACAAATTAATGAGTGAATGTGATAACATATGTGTATACATAATAACTCATATGTAGCTAAAATCCATGAATTAAGATCCATAGGCTGATCCCAACCTATGATGATGCATTGATTACAACGCTGCTTCCAGGAACAACCACAAGCACAGGTGGTTAACTCTGTTACTCTAACCCAAAGACATAAATGTTGTAAATGCATTGTGGAACTGGAAAGGAGATAAACATTCAGAAATCTATTGGCCCAGAATCAAACCTAGCATAGGTGGTATCACTGTAACACTGATGTAATATATATACAAAATTTCAAAGACAGGTATGAAGGTCTTCAGTGAAATTTAAGCCCCAAGGTGATTTGCTGTTTAATTCAATAATATACTTGGTCTCCAGAGCTCTGAGGAGGCCATCCCTATTGCCACCTCTCCTGAGAGGACCTACTGCATCAATTGCAAAGTATCTAAGGAGTGCACTGTTGTTGCCGTGACACTCCTTAAAATGCCTGGCAACCGGGTATGTGGCATCGTTAGTGTTGATGGCTCTAATGTGCTGGAGCACCCTCTTGTGGACCTGCAGTTTGGTGCTACCAACATAACGCAGTCCACACGGGCACTCCAGCACATATACCACATACTCGCTTTTGCATGTGAGCTGCTTCAGGATCTTGCGGGGCGTAGCTGTAAATGGAACGGTGTATTCTGTTTTGCTGACACCATGTAAGCAGGCTTTGCAGTTGGAACACTTTCTAAAGCCTTTGCTTCCAAGCATCCAATTATCAGACAAAACCACCTCAGGACTAGATTTAACTAAAGCGTCCTGAAGAGAAAAGGCTTTGCGATAAGTGATGTATGGTTTCCTTGGCATACGCTCACCAATGACCGGATCAAATCTAACAAGATCCCAATGTTTGTTAATGATCTTTCTCAAAGCCCCATGCTGTCTATTGTAGGTCCAAATCAGTCTAGTGGGTTGTTCCTTAACCTCAGTAGAGGTTGTTAGGGGTTTTCTATGAATGAGGGCAGTGTCTCTAGATATCGCATTGGCCTTGTTAATAGCAGCATCTATGATGTTAACGCTGTAACCTCTCGCAAGGAACCGCTGTTTGCTCGCCTCCTGGGCCAGCTTGCATTGGCTCTCAATGCTACATACCCTCCTGATTCGAAGCATTTCCCCGTAGGGGATGCTTCTTATCAGGTGGGGAGGATGATGGCTCTGCGCATGCAATACCGTATTGCCCGCAGTGGGCTTCCTGTACAAGGTGGTTTGTAACTGACCCTCACTGACTTCGAGAGTGACATCCAGAAAGTGCGCTACATTGGGGCTTATCTCTGAGGTAAATGACAAATTATATTGATTACAGTTCAATTTGTCAATAAACTGATCAGCTTCCATCTGCGTCCCTTGCCAAATTAAAAAAACATCATCGATGTATCTATACCATCGGATGATGTTTTTCATGCAAATGTCATGGTGTTCACCGAAGAGGACCTGCTTCTCCCAATAGCCCATGTGCAGACAGGCATAGCTGGGAGAAAAACAGGCCCCCATGGCAACACCTCTCACTTGTTGGTAGTATTGTTTCTGGAACATAAAGTAATTATTATGGAGACAGAAGCTAATCATGGAAGTGACCATTTTGTTGTGTTCCAATAATTCTAATGGTCTTTGCCCCAGATAGTATTGTACCGCCCGTATACCATCCGCATGTACTATGCTGGTATAAAGAGAAGTGACGTCTAGTGTCACCAACAAAAACTCAGGACTCCATTCAACCTCTTGGATTTTTCTTAAGAAATCACTTGAATCCTGAATATAGGACGGTAAGCCACAAACATACTCCTGGAGAAAAGAATCAACATAGATTGTAGTTTTTTCCAACAATCCCCCACATGCTGATATAATGGGTCTCCCCGGAGGCTTGAAAACGTCTTTGTGGACTTTTGGAATGAGGTAGAGGACTGGGGTGATGGGGTGATCATTCTTTAGGAATTTCAACTCATCCATGCTAATAAGGCCAGATGAACGCCAGCCCATTAGCATGGAGTAAAACTCAAATTGAGCTTTCCTGACCACTCCCACATCACAATGTTTGTAACAATTGCTGTCATTTAGCTGCTTAAGCGCTTCTTCCAGGTACAAACTCCTTGGCCACAACACCACATTCCCGCCCTTGTCAGCTTGGCGAACAATCATATTTCCATCTTTCTGGATTCTCTTTACCAGGTCAAAATACATTTGATTCTGTCTGTTCTTATGTTTCTTAGACGCAAGTGTCTTAACATAAAGATCTTTGATCTCCTGGGTAACGGCTTCGTGAAAAATGTCAATATTATCAAAAGTCATTAAAGGTGTGAATGTTGATTTAGGTTTGAATTTAGATTGACATTTAAAACTAGTGATGGGCAAGTCTTGGCTGTTTTGCGAAATAGATTGTTCATATCGCAGTGCCTCCAGATCATCCAAGAGAGGCGCATCATTGACTGTAGGTCCAATAGTATATATATATATACATTACCTACTGGCGGTCGCCAGTAGGTATATGTAGTTAGGATTTTTTCTCTATGGGATTTTTGAAAATTCTATGTCTAATAACTTTGGCGTTTGTGGACGGAATTGGCTGAAATTTTCAGGAAAATGGAACATTCTGTTTCTGAGCAGCCCCTGAAAATTTGGGGGGGTTTCGTCAAGGGGGGGCCGAGAAAAAAGGGGGGTCCCAAAACGTGTTTTTAACATTGAGTTTTCCATAGGGCGGTTGGCCTCACTTTTAGCCCGAACGGCTGAATGGATTTGCACGAAACTTGGCAAAATTGTAGGGACTGGTAGCCCGATGTGCCTTTGCTAGGTCTCAATATATGTGCTCCAGTGGATTTTGAGAAATTAACGTTCAAAAAAAGATATATATCTGTAACAGCGGAACGGGCAGCGCTCCAGTTCGCGTACTTTTCGCGTTACGGAGCTTTGTGAAGCGAAGCTGATTGGTTCTCCGGCGTCTGTAAACATTCCAAACAGTCCGTAGCGGCCGCCATCTTGTCTCTCGGTAGGATCGAGAGACAAGAGGAGGCCAAAGCGAAGGGGCAAATGACCATAAGGGTGCATAGTAGATCCTCCCTGACCCCATAGGTTTGATGTGGAGGCTTTAAAAGGGCTCAGCGAGGCAAAAAAAAAAAAAATTCGTTTTTTTGGTGGGGTGCGCCCGGTTAGCGTAACGGGAAGCGGACTGGGGAGCGTACTACAAGGAATGAAGAATGATTGACTTTTAACTTATTGTATGTTTATAGACTTTTTTTTTACTTTTTTTTCTGCTGAGTGACGTCTCGGCCTATCTTCACGGGATGCAGTCCCTACCATCTCGGCGTTTAAGCCCAGGGGGACCGGTAGTGTGGGAGAGATAACGGGGCATATTATCAAGGGGGTTTATCTCCGCTTTTTTGGCTTTAAAAGCCAAGAAAGCGGAGATAAAATTATCTCCGTATTACCTAGCTGTCGCTAACACCAGTTAGCGACCGCTAGTAGGAGATAGCGACCATCTTGGGCCCCACTTTGCATGTCAGTGATATTTATCACTAATGACATGCAAAGTGGGCATGCCAAGATGTTAGCGACTGGAAACAGTCGCTAACATCGCTATCTCCTATTACCAACTTTTGGAGATATTCGCGCTAAGCGCGAATATCTCCAAAAAGTAACACCTGCCCTGAGCAGTTCTTAGCCATGTTATCCAATGGGAGGTGGATAACATGGCTAAGAGCATTAGCTCGGTAATGCATGAATATCGCTGACTTTTCAGCTATATTAATGCATTGCGGCCGTTTTTTATCGCATTTGCGATAAACTTTGATAATAGCAAGGTTTATCTGCGATAATTTCTGACGATGCTTAGCGGTAAAAAATTTGTTGCTAAGCATCGTTAGGGATAAATATCGCTTAACTTTGGTAATATGCCCCAACGTCTGTTAACGTTCGATTCGAAGGAAATCAGGAAGTGTTGAAAAACATTGTCTGCGCCATCTTGCCTTTTTTCAAATGCCACACTTTTGTTGTGCACGGCAGCCATTTTAGATGACTTGACCAGACCCACTCTCTGCACGCTGTCGATCCTTAGCATGGCTCCCCACCCTCGCAAGCATCTCCCCCAGGCACTGGTCACCCCCGCTCTCTGTCTTATGCATGGGCAATAAACCTCCCCCCATCTGCGCTGCTCTTCCCTGAGAATCACACCCTGTGCCCGCCCGACACCTCCCTTTCGCCCTATTCACTACCGCACCCTCTGACACTCCTCTTCCTCTGTGTCCGATTGTCCAGGCCGGTCCCAGGCTATCAGCTAGCCCTGCAGATGTAGTTTATGGCCCCAGCTGTAAAGAATTACCCCTCTTCAAAGGAGTTATAGTAGATCAAGGCCCACACCCGATGAGATCCGTCACACCACACGCGTTCCTACTATCTGAAAACCATCCTGTATTGTGATTGGGGAGGGGACCGAGCCTGAAGCGGAAGATTCCAGGGATGACTCTTTGTACATCAAAGTTTTTACAATTATGTGTCACATTAAAAATATATAGCACTCCAACAAAGTAGTAGGATTATAAAACTTTAATAACTTATAAATATATACAACAAAACAAAAACAGTAAAAACATTTAAACATTTTTAGGGAAAAAGAAGGAAGTAGCGGTCGGTTGTGCGAATAGTCTCAAGGCAGCACAACGTTCAGATTTCTGGACAGCACCCAGGTGATGTTGGCTGGGTGCCGCACTGATTTCGGTATCCGGCGTGGGGCGTCGCGGGGGGTGGGTCATCAGTAGCGGTCTGTTGTGCGAATAGTTCCAAGGCAGCAGAACGATGGCACCAAGGTGATGTCCAGTAAGTTGCCGCCCTCCGAATAACGGCGTGGGGCGCCCCGGGGGGGGGGGGAGGCGGCGTGAACGGGCCTCCCCAGGTGGAGCCTCGTCTGCTGTAGTGGGGCGCCCCTTTACCGTTTCAGTTGCCATTCCGTCCGCTTTTGGTCCACTGTGTCAAAATCCGCAATTCAGCTGAGTTGCCGCCCTCCGAATAACGGCGTGGGGCGCCCCGGGGGGGGGGGGGGGGAGGCGGCGTGAACGGGCCTCCCAGGTGGAGCCTCGTCTGCTGTAGTGGGGCGCCCCTTTACCGTTTCAGTTGCCATTCCGTCCGCTTTTGGTCCACTGTGTCAAAATCCGCAATTCAGCTGAGTTGCGCCCACTCTTGCGGTGCAGCGATAGGCGGCTGTCACAGGACTCTCAAAATGGCGGCAGGCTCTTTCCTTTTTGGGCCTGGTCCACTGAAATGGCCCTGGGACACCTTGGAAATCGGACGCTTGTCTGCTAGGTCTTGGACCCCATTCTCGAAAGCGTCCCCTCCGCCTTGAGGATTCTACAAAAGTCTTGGGGGCCCCCGACTCCTGCAGGCTTCCGGTGGGGAGCGGCTGCCATGATTGCTCGCGGAATGACCACGACGGAGCCACGAGATGGTGGTGCTTTCATGCTGACGCCAGCTTCAGTCTGAAACATCCAGAAACAAGGTGGGGCTTTCATCGTTTGGGAAAAAAAAATAGTTTTCATCCAATGAAAAGTGTTATTTTTAGGTCATATGATCAAGCCTTCCATCATTAGGAAACCAAAAGTAAAATGAACCAATGAAAAGTTTTATAAACAAGTCACATGACCTGTTATGCGGCATAGGGTGTAAAAAGCGTAGAAAATCCGTTGGCACGTGAGGTGGCGTCAGTAGCGGACCGATGTGCGAATAGGCCGAAGGCAGCACAACGCGCCAAGATCCGGATGGCACCGAGGTGGTGTCCAGCAAGTTGTCGCACTGGTGTGGCCATCCTACAATGCTGAAAGTCGGCGTGGGGCACCCCGTTGGCCTGTGAGATGGCGGCAGTAGCGGACCGATGTGCGAATGGGGCCAAAGGCAGCACAACAATATTTTCTGAGTAGAAGACACCACAAGGCGCTGAGATGCCAAGATCCGGATGGCACCGAGGTGGTGTCTAGCAAGTTGTCGCACTGGTGTGGCCATCCTACAATGCTGAAAGTCGGCGTGGGGCGCCCCGTTGGCCTGTGAGATGGCGGCAGTAGCGGACCGATGTGCGAATGGGGCCAAAGGCAGCGCAACAATATTTTCTGAATAGAAGACACCACAAGGCGCTGAGATGCCAAGATCCGGATGGCACCGAGGTGGTGTCTAGCAAGTTGTCGCACTGGTGTGGCCATCCTACAATGCTGAAAGTCGGCGTGGGGCGCCCCGTTGGCCTGTGAGATGGCGGCAGTAGCGGACCGATGTGCGAATGGGGCCAAAGGCAGCGCAACAATATTTTCTGAATAGAAGACACCACAAGGCGCTGAGATGCCAAGATCCGGATGGCACCGAGGTGGTGTCTAGTAAGTTGCCGCACTGGTGTGGCCATCCTACAATGCTGAAAGTCGGCGTGGGGCGCCCCGTTGGCCTGTGAGATGGCGTCAGTAGCGGACCGATGTGCGAATGGGGCCAAAGGCAGCGCAACAATATTTTCGGAATAGAAGACACCACTAGGCGCTGAGATTCGGTTAGCACCGAGGTGGTGTCTAGCAAGCTATGCAGCTGAGTTGCGTGCGCACTTGCGGCGAATAGGTCGAAGGCAGCACAACAATGTTTTCTGAATAGAAGACACCACAAGGCGCTGAGATTCGGTAGGCACCGAGGTGGTGTCTAGCAAGTTGCCGTACTGGTGTGGCCATCCTACAATCCTGCTCCGAATAACGGCGTGGGGTGCCCGAAGGGGGGGGGAGGCGGCGTGAACGGGCCTTCCTAGGTGGAGGCTCGTCAGCTGTAGTGGGGCGCCCCTTTACCGTTTCAGTTGCCATTCAGCTGAGTTTCGGCCGCTCTTGATGCTACAGCGACAGGCGGCTGCAAGAGGACTCTCAAAATGGCGGCCTGTTCTTTGGATTTGGGCCTGGTCCACTAAAATGGCCCTGGGACACCTTAGAACTCGGACGCTCGAATTTTTTTTCCTTTCCTCTACATGCAAAAAAAGGTAAATGCCCGGTACGTTACACGCTTCATCTGCCACGATGTACTCTCCAGAGGAACCGAAAAAAAATATAGTTATGGTAACTATACCATGCATCGTCATATGGAGAGGTGGCACCGATTAAATATAGTGCTGCATAAAAGAGAGATTTGGAGGAGAACCCCCGACCTGCCAGTACATTCATCAAAGAAGTGGCACTGACAGCATCAGAGGCAAGGGAAACGGTCCCAAATATTTAGAAGAACTTCGGAAAGATTAAAATGACATGTTTAGATTGTGGCAAATTAATTTCATGTGGACAGATGAGTGTTACTCTAATAAATACAGCATATGAACATCATCATAGTCGATGGTTGGTAGAGACATTTTGACTATATCCTGGACCTGCCCGTCCTCGCCCAAAATGGCGCCGGAATAAATGGGACTCGTAACTCCTTGTTGTGTACTGGTTGCACAACCTTGATATCACGAGATTCGTATGCAGTTTTGAAGCACATGGCGGGCGGGGACGAGAATAGATTGAATATTTCAATATCCCTATTGATATTAAGTTCTGATGTGTTATTGATTACTGTACTATTGAAAGTTCGAATTAACGTCACCCATGGTACTTGCCCGCAAATGTATATCTAGATAATTTTATTGTAACTGGCCCTGTCGTATTTTAATTATAAAATGTACGTCCACCGATTCCGCAACTGTTAGACACTTTAGTTCTTGCAACCTAATGGCCCGCCCGTTACGTTCCTCTACAGTGTAAATGTCTACTCATCATATACGATTACAGTTTGCTCCGTGGCCGGCCCACGTGGTTATAGGCCCGTATTTGTATAATTACATTTTCACAATAAAGGTTTTTAAAAGAAAACATGGTAGTAGTATATACATTGGTAAAGTTTTTAATAATAGTCACTGTTTTAGAATCAGTAAAAGGCAAGTGAAATAAAGCAGACCAATTACATGAAGGGTAAAAGGTATAATACGCAGGAACGCAGTAAAGATAAATGGTCAAGGGCTGTTGTGTTTTCTACTCCTGCAACATAAAGTGATCGATAAGAATCTCATATTCAGGCGTATCGGCGACTAAGACAGCAGGCCGACCCTCTTTTGCTCAACGGCTCCGTCATGGGACGAAGAAACGCCCTTTTTCTCGAAAAAGGAATATATTTTACTTGCAGGACAGTTGTAAATTTTCCGGGAACGTACATTAGCCTGGAACATTATAACATATATTTAAGAAAAAATAATGTTCGAAAGTAATAAAAAGCGTAATTTTTAGGTCATATGACCAAGCCTTTCATCATTAGAATAAGAAAAGTAAAATGAACCAATGAAAAGTTTTATTAACAAGTCACATGACCTGTTATGCTTACGTTACGCGCTGCGCGTCGCGCCCCGGATCACTTCCGGATGCGCTAACGCGGCGCGTCATATGACTCATTACGCGACAACGCAGGTCTAGAATATAGTCAAAATGTCTCCACCAACCAGCGGTCGGAACACAACCCCTTTCAGCAGGCTAAATAGTTCTGTTAAATGACAACAGAAGGGACAGGCAACAAGAACCATCAGTGAAAGAGGGGAGGGCTAGTTCTTCTCTACCGGGTCACGTTGGGGCGCTACCGGAACTGATCGAATTGGTAGTCTACAGTGTTTCTGGATGTTTCAGACTGAAGCTGGCGTTAGCATGAGAGCATCACCATTTCGTAGCTCCGTCGTGGCCATTCGACGAGCAATAATGCTAGCCGCTCTCCACCAGAAGCCTGCCGGAGTCGGGGGCCCCCAAGACTTTTGTAGAATCTTCAAGGCTGAGGGGACGCTTTCGAGAATGGAGCCCAATCTCTAGCAGACAAGCGTCCGAGTTCCAAGGTGTCGCAGGGCAATTTTAGTGGACCACGCCCAAATCTGAAGAGCCGGCCGCCATTTTGAGAGTACTGTGGCAGCCGGCTATCGCTGCACCGCAAGAGCGGGAGCAACTCAACTACATGGTGAGCGAGACGCTGTAGTCGAAAGAGCGGGCGGTAAACAGCTGAATAGCGGAAGAGGCACAGTGTAGCAAAAGCGGGCGGAATGGCAACTGAAATGGTAAAGGGGCGCCCCACTACAGCGTGTCTTTAGGTGAAACGGATTGTGGGACAAGGTCAAGAATGGAAGAGTTACCAAAAGGCAAAAAGTTCCGCTTGATCCCGGGAGCCGGCCACCTATGTCGGGGGCGATCTCAGGCTACACCAGGAGAACACGACTTGGGGAGGGAGCCGGAGCCAAGCGCCCCCTCCGAGTACGTGCCATCACACCGTCCCTCGGGGGCCTCCGTCAAGCGGTTCAGGGTGGCACCGCATTACATTGTTCACAAATGCAGTCACGTCCTCAAACAGCCCCCACTTTACTTTGAGAATAGTGAAGCTGAAGCAAGTGCAAATAGGCTTCAGACAGTGTTACAAGCACTCCTCAAAACTTTGAACCATCAGAGTGCATGAGTTTCATGCTCGATCGATTGAGCTAGCCGGATCGGGCAACAAAAAGTATAAAATAGTTATGTAAATAGTTGTTTAATAAAATGTTTTACCCTGTTACTTTGCTGGTGTGTTGTATATATTTGTAATATTTGCATAGAGTTTATCGTTTATTTTGGGCGGGGTGGGTGGCGGAGCCGAGCTGTATTGCAGCCATCATGGTGTGGAGTTCAGTTCATCTCAATAGTTTTGTGTTTGTCATGAGGGTTTTTCCTAATGTTTCTATTTTAGCGAGGTCAAAAAGAGATCCCATTAGTGGCCTACTGATTTTGCTCGATTCCTTTTGTTTTTTTACACGATTTTTCGCTATCTGCAAAGACTAAACAGAGTATTGCGACTCTGTGCTTGTTTGTAAATAGAGAATGAACCAAAGAGAACCAATTCTAAAACAGTAAATGCTTGGATAACAATCAATCAAATGGAGAGAGAAGCAGGCACGACGGATTACAACGGGGGCAAAGGCCTGCGTTAACTACCCTTCACTATCTGCAAAGAGAGAGTACTCCTAATAGAAATGAGGGGGAGGGGGGGGCAGCATTCAAAGCAGATCAGTGTGCATAAACACGAAAATGTTTTTACTTACCACGTACTTGACATTCGACAGCTTATGATATTTGCTATTAAAAAACCATTGAAATTCACTGAAAAAACCATAGGTTAGAGACCATATATAGTTAGGAATTAGCATTTAAAAAACCTTGAAAATTCACTGAAAAAACCATAGGTTATAGACCATATATAGTTAGGGATTAGCATTTAAAAAACCTTATTTTACTCACACAAAACCATTGAAATTCCATATATAGTTAGTTGCACTAACTATATATCGCGCACCCGCAATCCACTGCTGATGATGTCACATATTACATCATTCATGACATGGTCAGTGACATCACTGATGACATCACTGATGACATCTCAAATGACATCACTGATGACATCTCAAATGACATCACTGATAACATCTCAAATGACATCACTGATGACATCTCAAATGACATCACTGATGACATCACTGATGACATCTCATTTGACATCAATGACCACATCACTGATGATATCATTCATGTGACAATACAATGCATCTCCTCATACTTTCTATAATCTCTGTTACACCCAGTGTTAAATACAGAGTATAATTTTTGAAACCATTGACACACCAATACTAGTTACTACATACGCACTCAGTGATTCCTATGTTTACACACACATTCACTCATTTACCCATACAATCATTCATACATACAATCACTCATCTTTACAACACTATCATATGCACTCATACACCTATACAGACTCTCACACTCTGTCACTCATCTATGGAGTTACTCACACACCTAGTCAGTCCTGTAAATAATCAATCACACTTCCATTTTCTAATCTATACAGTTAAACATAGAGCACCTTACATTTTGAAACATATACTAACACATACTTACTCTCTTATACAATCATTGATACAAGTACACATTGATCTGCACAGAGTCACACACCTCCCAGCCAGCCACACACACTCAGTCTCCCATACAAATACTTGGGCAATCAATCAATAACCCATATAGTTACTCATATAGCTACTGACCAACACATGCAGCAGTTTACAGAACAACAGACATAATGATGCACAAATTAAGACAGTTTAGTCACTAACCCATGCACTCAGTGAGACACATTTAATCACTCACTCATACAGTCAGTCACGCACCGACTAAATCCTTCATCCAGACACTTCTACATCTACTCATTCTTCAATATGTAAAACATATTTAAACTTTACAGAAACACACAGTCACTGGATGATGTCATCAGTGATGTCATCAGTGATGTCATTTGAGATGTCATCAGTGATGTCATCAGTGATGTCATTTGAGATGTCATCAGTGATGCCATCAGTGATGTCATTTGAGATGTCATCAGTGATGTCATCAGTGATGTCACTGACCATGTCATGAATGATGTAATATGTGACATCATCAGCAGTGGATTGCGGGTGCGCGATATATAGTTAGTGCAACTAACTATATATGGAATTTCAATGGTTTTGTGTGAGTAAAATAAGGTTTTTTAAATGCTAATCCCTAACTATATATGGTCTATAACCTATGGTTTTTTCAGTGAATATATATATAAATATATATATATATATATATATATATATATATATATATATATATATATGTTTTTAATATTTAAATATGTATATATAAACACGATCTCAGCATTCTCGCACCAGGAGCCCTTATACCGGATACCAACGGCGCAGAAGAAGAGAGGAAGACCCAGGGTGCAGATGAGCAGTGATTTTATTCAATAGCGTGGAAGGCCCACCTCAGCATAACGTTTCGGCCTACACAGAGGCCTTGGTCACATGACGCATAGGGGAGGGAAGGCAAAATTTAAAGTGCAAGTGCAAGAATGGTTAGACCGTGATTGGTTGCATTGGTCAGATGCTCCTGCAGTAAGTTCATAGACATGAAAAACATACTGTAAGGCTACTCAAATTACGGGATAATCCCCGTTAAGCAACTATACATGTGCAAATTCGGCAAGGTGTAAACAGTTATATCCAAAATTGGGGGTTTAAGAACACATACTAGTCATATTTACATGGTAAAAAAATCCATTTTTAAAAATACGCACTTTATAATGTCTATAATTATATATCAGATAAATTTCATCAATATAAAACCAGGATAAAACCAGGATAAAACCATACAAAAGTTAAAATAAATTTTACCTTCTGATAAGAGAAACACCCTCTGACGTTCATATTCAAATATTGCACATTTTATGAAGGTTGGCGCACATTACTGTGTCTATGCCATGGAGGAGATAATACCTGTCTCAATACATTATCGCAGCCTCCAATGTTATTACAGAAATGGTAATATCATAACTTTGCTAGCCTTCTCAGGAAGCATTCGATATATTGCAACCAAAGTGAGAGTGCATAGTAATTAAGATAAAATAAGTATGTTTTCTATACTATTGTTTTTTCCTCACTTATTGCATAGCCTAATCATAGACTATGATGTTCAACTACTGTGTCCACATTGCTCATCAGATATGGGCCTATGATGTTGTTACAGTTTAATAGCCCTGTGTACACTCTACTGAGATACGCTATATAGTAAATCCATACTGTCTA
Source organism: Lissotriton helveticus (assembly GCF_964261635.1). Taxonomy (NCBI): domain Eukaryota; kingdom Metazoa; phylum Chordata; class Amphibia; order Caudata; family Salamandridae; genus Lissotriton; species Lissotriton helveticus. Next base: position 81,752,479 of record NC_136062.1, read on the forward strand.
GTTCATGATCTGTGCTACAAGATATTTCGAGAGGGAAGTGAGGTTCAAAGGCAAGTGTAAAAATCCTCTGTTGAGTTGAGACCTCCTGGTGTCTTACTGTCCATCTCTAGGATGTACCTGGTCTCTAATATTCTCAAGGTTCCCTCTCTATCCCCTCCTCTCCTAAGTGGGCCTACAGAATCAATGGCATAGTATTTTAATAATGCACTGTTGTTATTATGGCACTCTTTGAAGTGCCGAGCTACCGGATACGGTGTTGATGGCTCGTACGTGCTGGAGTATCCACTTGTGAACCTGCAACTTGGTACTACCAACATATCGCAGGCCACAAGGACACTCCAGCACATACACCACGTATTCGCTCTTGCAAGTTAGTTGTTTATTAATCTTGCGCGGGGTAGCTGAAAAGGGAATAGTGTATTCTGATTTGTTAACCCCATGGAGGCTGGCCTTGCAGCTGGAGCATTTTCTAAAGCCCCTGATTTTGTCCATCCAGTTTTGAGGTGTATCCACCTCTGGACTAGATTTAACTAGAGCATCCTGCATGGTATATGCTTTCCTAAAGGTGATTGATGGCTTGCCCGGCATTTTCCCTCCTATAATAGGGTCACATCTAATTAGATCCCAATGTTTGGTAACAGCTTTTCTGAGTGCGCCATGTTGCTTATTGTAAGCCCAGATCAGTCTGACAGATTGTTTATCATGTATCTCTATGGATTTAGGTTTATATATATATATATATATATATGCCACGAAAACCTCCTTTTCAAAGAGCAGAGTCCACAACGGGGAATTTGTGAAGCAGCATTATTTACCATTATGGCGGATGCATTTCTGGCTATAGATGAGCCTTCGTCAGCGCCCAAGCATATGTGCAGCTTCCAGCATTGCGGGTGTCCATCTTGTCGCCCTCTTATTGGTTGAGGGCCTGCTCCTCCCACTGGTGTTACTGTCTCACCTGATGTTGATAACCACTTAATGTGAATGGACCACAACACCCAGAGTGCATGGTGTCAGGCCCGGTAAGTTTTTGCGGGGGGAGCTTTTCACTGAAAGTTCTTATAGCGATGGCAGGGCAATGTGAGAGTAGTTTTCCAATTTCTTGCTTGATTGAATGGTAAACACCGCCTCCTCCAGTCCCCAAACCGTTCCAATCTCGGAGCTTCCGGGATATGTCCCGCGGGGGCAGTAGCGGCAATTCGCACCGCCCAAAAGGAGGTTAATAACCTCACAGCCGCTCTTTCACCCCAAAGCTCCTCAATGGGTCCCGACTAACCATTTCCATGGAACCATGTGAGGACCACCGTAGGCGGCAACACCAGTAACGTCAGGACCACTTGTGGAACGTGGGCCTCTGTAGCCTGTCTCTGGCTGACAAGCAAATTATATGCCACGAAAACCTCCTTTTCAAAGAGCAGAGTCCACAACGGGGAATATGGGAAGCAGTTTTATTACCATTATGGCGGATGCATTTCTGGCTATAGATAAGCCTTCATCAGCGCCCAAGCATATGTGCAGCTTCCAGCATTGCTACTGTCCATCTTGTCGCCCTCTTGTTGGTTGAGGGCCCACTCCTCCCACTGGTGTTACTGTCTAACCTGGTGTTGATAACCACTTAATGTGAATGGACCACAACACCCAGAGTGCACAGTGTCAGGCCCGTTAAGTTTTTGTGGGGGAGCTTTTCACTGAAAGTACTTATAGCGATGGCGGGGCAATGTGAGAGTAGTTTTCCAATTTCTTGCTTGATTGAATGGTAAACACCGCCTCCTCCAGTCCCCAAACCGTTCCAATCTCGGGGCTTCAGGGATATGTTCTGCGGGGGCAGTAGCGGCAATTCGCACCGCCCAACTATAACAATTGGAAGAACCCAAAGGTTACAGGGACATTATAGTTATGTTCACGTTTTACGCACACAAAGTTACACTTATAATTATACTTATATTAACAAACTATATCTCATGGCCTAAAGTTACTAAACTGCGAAAAGGGGAAACAAGGGAACCCTACTCACAGCGGAGCCAGGGCAAAGTGTATATCCAAAGAACAATGGTTCCTGTGGCATACGAATATATAGAATATACAATACTCGACAGCTTAAATAAGCAATATTCACTTGTAACAGAGAAGGGTTTGGCAGAAAAAGAAACACACATATGCAAAATTTATAAGAAAGACTTCTTATATTTCAACTCATGAAAAGTATCCATATTTACAACAGCAACACATATACAAAAGGTTGTATGTACAGTGTAAAGTGCAGTGCGTCCCAAGTGATTATGTGAGCAAAAACAAACACAAATAATGAATGATCTATACAGTTTTGCGTTATGGGTATTTACACAGGGAAATGACCAAGCAATCTGATACGCCGTCGACGCTATAGGGAAGGAACCTATTAGCACAGTGATTTGTGATTTCATATAGTCACTGCTAACAATTATTGTATCAGATTGCTTGGTCATTTCCCTGTGTAAATACCCATAACGCAAAACTGTATAGATCATTCATTATTTGTGTTTGTTTTTGCTCACATAATCACTTGGGACGCACTGCACTTTACACTGTACATACAACCTTTTGTATATGTGTTGCTGTTGTAAATATGGATACTTTTCATGAGTTGAAATATAAGAAGTCTTTCTTATAAATTTTGCATATGTGTGTTTCTTTTTCTGCCAAACCCTTCTCTGTTACAAGTGAATATTGGTTATTTAAGCTGTCGAGTATTGTATATTCTATATATTCGTATGCCACAGGAACCATTGTTCTTTGGATATACTAAAGTTACTAAACAGCAAGAGTTATAGTTTCTTCAGATACGTATAACTATATTTATAACTCTAAGTGCTGAATTCCTACGGTTTAATAAGGGTAAAACAAGAACCTAAGTATAACTTCCCTGTAACCTTAGGTTTCTTCAGTGAATGTATATATACACCGCAAAGTAATTTAGAATTGCTGTACGTTAATACATATCCTGCCGCGAATTACCTTTGGCTGTGCGCAGACGAGGTTGGCCACAGAGCAAACCCCCTGCATGCACCCAGTTTCACCATGCACATGGCCTTTGGACGAGGGCAGCTGGGGTTTGGTGTGTAAATGGGTGTATTTTGTTTCCCTTGGGTTTTGGGCCCGCGGATTTACTGCGGATTTACACGGGACATGCCACAGGGTGCAGGGAAGAACACAGACTCCCATTCCTCTATGGGAGCTTGTGTTACGCCCATTTTACGGCTGTAACACAGGCTTGCATCGAGGAATGAGAGTATGCGACCGCACCATGTGATCAGGCGGTCGGGACTGCCGCCTGGAGATCGGTCGGTCACGAATCTGCCTGACATCAAAATAAGCCCCTAAATGATCCTTACTTTTCCCACTCCAATCTAAACCATTTGGGGAAAGTGCTGGCCGCAAAAGGATCAGTGTTTACTTTTCCCACTTCAATCTAAACCATTTTAGGAAAGGTGTTGGAGACTAAAGAGGTGGCATTTACTATTCCGACTCCAAGTTAAACCAATTTGGGAAAGTTGTTGGACACTAAAGGGGCAAAATGTTTTTGCAGAAGATTTTGACACTAAAGAGGTGACATTTATTATTTCAGCTCCAAGCTAAACTAATTTGGGGAAGGTGTTGGACACTAAAGAGGCAACATTTACTATTTTCCATTCCAATCTAAACCATTTTAGGGAAGTTGTTGGACACTAAAAAGTTTATACACAATCAATACTCCATAGTCACACATAGGGCCCGATTCCGATGCCATTCGGAAGGCCTCCAATTCGGGTTTGGCTTTCTCGGATCCTATTTGTAGCCCTGGTTTCCGACCAAATAATACACAGTTCCAAAGAACCATGTACGATGCGAAGATCGTGTACACACGGACCGAATCATTTCCGAACCTGATCCTCTCTGTACAATTCGGACAGCCGTATCGACTCGTCTCACCGAGATGAGACGGCTCTCGGAATCATACTTCGGGGGCCATAGCAGGACCCCTTCACCCGGGGCCCTATGAATCTGTCAAGGGGAGTGCCCATGGGTACCCCAATCCAAGCATGCACAGTGTGCCGGGCAAAATGGGGTGCCCGCCACGATGTGTACACTTTTCCGCTCCTACTCCTTTATTGCTATGGGAGCCTGTGTACGTGTCCGTACACTAGCTTCCATAGAGTGCTATGGGAGTCCGGCCAAATCGAGACCGTGACTATGCGGTTCCATCCTACTCTCTCGGACCGACTTGCACAGCACGGCTCGCTAGGAAAGCCCTCCGGGTCCGATTCGTATGGTGAGCTTTCCTAGCGAAATCGGAATCAGGCCCATAATGTTTTATGCATTGAATAATAAAAAGTACTTAGAAGACTTATATATTCAAAATGAAACATTAATATATTAAAGAAATGATGTTTTATTTGTATTTATTATTATTCCTAACTTTTGCACCATAACATATAAAATAAATACATAATTAAAATTTAAAAAACATTAAATAAAAACTCAAAACACATTTTGCAATTATATCATAAATGTAAATTAGATAACATTTAAATTCCTAAATATTAAAATATAAACTCCCAACAATAGAAAGTATTCCAATATTATAAATAATAAAAATGTAATTATTATTTGTTAGTCAAATTTAAATAAATTAACCTATACAATGTTAATATAAAAATACATCTTAATTCATTCATCATAAATAATACACATTTATTCTATTTTCCAAATTTAATTAAACAGAATTTTAAATATTTTTTAAATAAACTTGAAATGAAAAGAAAAAACATAATTTAAAAAACTTTTTGGGAATTACAGCATAACTTTGAACATTAAAAAAATGTACATATTCGAAGAAAGATGTTATAACAATAAATTAAGTAAATTAAAAATGTGTAATAATAGTACAACTCCTAAATATTTACATTATTCAATTTAATGTAATACATTCAATTATTTTCTACAATTTCCATAGTGTTTATAAATATTTACAATAAAAAACTAACTTTGAAAATAATGACTGTTATTAGCACACTAAAGTAATTATGAAATATTAATAATTAAAAATAAAATCTTGATTTTACAATATTAATTTGGATATAAAAAATAGACATTACGTTTACATGAAAATATTAACTTTTTAAAAATCTCCCCACACTTACCCCACTACTAAAAAACATCCGGTTATAAAACAAAATACATATACATTAATTTTACACATTAATGCAATGAAAATAAAAATGTCAAAAGTAATACTAAACACTCACATTAAAAAAATAGCTAAGCACATAAAATCAATCACACTGTAACAATACAATATTTTCTAAAATAATATTTTTACAACAATATTTAAAACAAGACTTAAAATGATATTCCTACCTTCAATATTCCAGTTTACAATATTTTGTCATCACAATTTTCTTGACACAATATTTTGTATCACAATATTTGTTATTTGATATTGTGTCCAAGAACCATGTGGACAATGGAGAAGAGCAATAGGAAGAGAACCAAACATATTGAGTAGTACAGAGAAAGTAGAGAGTAGAGGTTATAGAAAAGCTGGCGGCAGCCCCAATAGCCGCTACCCTTGCTAATCTTTTTAATCAGATATTTGAAGTAGGGGACTTTCCAACATGCTGGAAACGGGCATCAATTGCCTCTCTGCTAAAGAAACCCACACTGGATATCGCCGATCCCAATAGCTATCGGCCTATTGCTAGACTACCGCTGCCAGCCAAACTTATAGAAAAAGCCATTAACTCTCAGCTCCGCGCATTTCTGGGGGCCACTCAGGGCCTGGACATAGCGCAACATGGGTTCAGGGAAGGTCATAGTACCGAGTCCGCCCTGATCAAATCGACCAAGGAGATTAGGAAGGTGATGGATGCGGGGGGCTGAGCGGCACTGGTCCTCCTCGATCGTTCCGCGGCCTTCGATACGGTCCACCATAGTATTCTGGTGGACCGTTTGGAGGACTGCGGGATCCAGGGTAGGGCCTTGAGCATCTTGAAAACCTTTCTCACCAACAGGGTTCAGGTGGTGGCAATGGGAGAGTTCGAGTCAAGACCTTTCGTACTCCCCGGGGGGTTCCTCAGGGATCCTCTTTAAGCCCCAGCCTTTTCAATATATATGTCTCCTCTCTCACCCCGGTTATCCGATCATACGGGTTTGAATTAACATCTTATGCAGATGATACTCAGATCGTGGTATCACTGATTCCGGGGAGAGAAGATGGTGTAGCCTCTAAGTTTCAGGATTGTATGGCAGCAGTCAGCACTTGGATGGCCAGAAACTGCCTAAAACTGAACTCGTCCAAAACTGAGGTTTTACTCTTCGGCTCCAATGTCAACTTTTGGAGTCGAAGAGTAAAACCTCAGTTTTGGACAAATTCAGTTTTAGGCCCTCCTGTAACCAAGGTTAAGAACTTGGGAGTCCTGATCGATAACATCTATCCTTCAAACCCCAAGTTAATGCGCTGACCTCCTCCATCCACTGGTCTCTGAAAATCATCCGGAAGATCCTTCCCTTACTACCGGGTGGGTGCAAGAAAACGGTGGTGACGGCACTAGTGCACTCCCGCCTCGCCTATTGCAACAGTTTATTCCTCGAGGCCCAACAGGGGCTGCTTAACAAACTGCAGGTTCTGCAGAATGCCGCAGCCCGTCTCATCACGGGCCTACCAAAGTTCGCCTCCGTCTCCCGGGAACTGGTGAAGCTTCACTGGCTCCCAGTGCGTAAACGGATAACTTTCAAATCATTGTGCATAGTTTCTAAGGCGGTCCATGGTTTTGGCCCATCGTTTTTGCAACAGCACTTCCAGTGGTATAAGCCGGGTAGACAGCTCAGGTCGGCCAGTATAGGGCTGATCAGGACACCACGCATTAAGAAAGCACGCTGGGGGGGCAAAAGTTTTGTCCGAGGGGCAGCTAATGCCTGGAACGCCCTACCAACGGCATTGAGACAGAGCACGGATCTGCTGGCTTTTCGGAAAAGTCTTAAAACGTGGCTATTCACTCACTAGGTAGGAGGTTTGAAGCCACGGGAGCTATCACTACAGCGCCAGGACACCGGTTGGTAACAGCGCGCTCTATAAATGATATAAATAAATAAATAAATAAAAGGTGAGGCAAAGGAGAGAAATAAAGGAGAGTACATGTAAAGAGCAAGAGAGAGCAGGAGTGACAGGAAAGGGAAAATAGGCAAATGCAGCGGCAGACAGAAAGGGGTAGTGGTGAAAAGGGTGAGAGAGGCAGTGGAGATAATCTTTAGGAGATGAGGAGAGAAGATATAAAATAGAATAGAGCCTCAAGTAGCAAAATGAAAGCTGGATACACACGGAGAAAAGGTGATTGCAGATGTTAAGTGATACAGCTGATCATGTTTTAGCAAATACAGCTGTCTCAATGTGATTTCAATGCACAATTGTGGGCTTATTTTTTATAATGGATCTCAGTGAACGATTCAGACCTTGCATAATAATCTTTTAAGTCCAATTAACCACTGTTACTTGATCCCCATGGCTTTTTATACATTTGTATAGAAATGGCACCCCTTTTTATTTGTTGCTACATGCTCTCGGTGAGAAGTGCTGATGCTTTCCCTTATGATGCATATCAAACATATCTACATTTGCTTGTATAGTCGCTGGAAAGTACAACCTACTTACTGAGAAGTCCAAGCTCTATAATGGAGGTTCCAGCAGTCAGAAAAAAGCAGTATGAGCTGTTCAGTGATCTCACTAGTATGAGATACACATTTGTTCCTAGATCAAATACTCAACTGTTTATGACCCACTGCTCAAAAAATCACCATGCAAAATTACTATTATAGACAACTTAACCAGGAGTGCTTTATATTTTAGTAATGTATTCTTCCTATTTATGTGGAATCTGACATCAAAACAGTCTACTAAAGCAAACTTGGTGATGTATCCGTCATACTTTTTTGAAATCTAAAAACATTCTACCAAACAATGCCCTTTAGTAAACCCCAGTCAAAAGGGGAACAGTTATAGCACACAGTCACATAGTCCTGTTGAAAATTCTTCATTTATTGATATTCCTTGTAGATAAAAAAATTAATCAGCCCAGTTAAGGTGTTTCGTCTATTAGGACTTCATCAGGGTTTGAATGTTTGTGAAACAATCCATATATGTCATCTATGTGGTTGGAACAGAAAGGCTGTCTTGTCTCTTTGCTCATACAATGATCACTTCATTATCAAAATTAATCTATATTATTTAATAGTATGGTGCATCATCAGAAGAGTATCCCTCCAATTTTTGTTCACATATAATTCAATCATCCCACTAGAATCATAGGGCTAGATGTAGGTAAAGCATATTTACCGACCCTTAAATACCGAATTTTACCGATTCGGTATTTAAAAGTCGGTAAATATGAAGGGGGGAGATGTAGGGAAATCCAGATGTTTATTTACCGATTCGGTAAAAGTCGGTATTTACCGATTCGGTAAATACCGACCTGTAATGCTCCATTCATTCCTATGGGCTATGAAGCCCATAGGAATGAATGGGGCATTACAGGTCGGTATTTACCGATCGGTAAATACAGATTTTTGGCAAGGGTGCAGGGGGTGTCACTTTGACACCCTCTAGCACCCCCAAAAAAGGTTCGGGGGCCATATGGCAGGCATACCTGCCCTAAGGGCAGGTCTGCCTGTCATATGGCACAGGTGTGCATGCGCACATTTGCATGCACACCTGAATCGGTATTTCACCATCAAATTGAATTTGATGGTAAAATACCGATTTCTAAGGCCTTGTGGGACTCATAAGAGTCCCACCTACATATCGATTTTACAGATTCTGTAAATATACCGGTCAGTAAATTTACCGACCGGTATATTTACAGATTCTGTAAAATTACCTATCGGTAAATTTACAGAACGGTAAATTTACCGATTCTGCCCCCTACATCTCAAATGCCTTTTACCGGTCGGTAACGGCCGAATTCGGCCGTTACCGACCGGTAAAAGCCTACCTACATCTGGCCCATAGAGTTTAGGTTCCCCCCATGTCGGCTCCGGCCGGGGTTTGTGTGGGAAAAATGGGAAAGAGGCAGTGGATATGAATTGTCTTTCTAGTGAACATTTAAATAAGGCAGTTTCTTAACTGTTTCATAACATCATGCTTGACCTTTATCTGCCCTTTTATATGCACTTGTGGTAATGCTGAACAATGCATCTGAGAGCAAATATTTTATATTTTTAGTGCACATGGCAGGATTTCATGCTTTCAACATTGGCCACTCATAAAAGTGCATGCTCATCCAAGCCATATTAGACACATAGAAAGTGCCTCCTTAAGGATTCTATTGAGGTAGCCTACTACATGTGAAATTGAAGGAAATGTCTATAATTCAGTAGCATCTAAATAGGAGGTACTGTAGTGAGGTCATGGGATTAACTGCAGACATTGCTAATTTAGCATTAGTTAGTATACGCTTGGCAGTCATTTGGCGCTTTTGCACCCGTTACTACATGGCTTTATTCTTGTGGATAGTCTGCTGGTGCATTTCCACATGAGAACTTCCTGCCTTTCACACATTTAGCTGTACACTGTGCTCCTTGTCTGCACAGTGTGTCCAAGGTAAAAAAAGAATGTATGCTGTTGATTCACGTTGGTCAGTCTCACGCCCATAGACACAACATAGAACAACAGCTGCACTACTCAAAGTCGGGTGCTTTTAATATGGCATTACATGCATGGAAAAGCATTTGGAGAAAATCATTCCAACGAAGAAGAGCTGTGCTTGTCCTGAGATGTAAATCCTTGCATCTAAACTTGGAGGTACGGGTACCCCCTGACAAAGCCCAGAGGTCTTCTATAATTATAATAAACCAGCTCATAGCAAGGGGAGGGTGGTAAGGCGCGGTAATCCTGTTTCCACTGACATTATAAAATGGTTTCCCCTTTTGTGCTATATGTAATTGTAACAATGCTGGTTATATTGTTCTTATGCATTTTGCTGCTAGTATTGGCGCGTGTACTGCATTATAGAGCACGTTAGTTAAAATAACAATTTTAAACTATACCGTGTCTCTGTTTACTCCTGTTGTGGACAAGTCTGAGTGTTTGAACGAAAGAGTGTTCTTCTTCCCGCAAATCCTGAGAGGGCCGGAGTGACATGTTCTAGGATGTCTTATCATTGGTAGCTTTGCTGTAGTACGGAGGACGAATGAGACACTATAGCTAGTCGGATTGGGGTTCTGGGCACCGATGTGGCTTTTCTGGAACACCACTACACGCCAAGGTCCTGGTTTGCTGTGCATAGTTCTGTGTATGTGCAGAATCCCTGCAACAGTACCATGCTAGCAGGATCCTAGATGCAAACTGTGAAACCACCACTCAGAACTTTAGAGGCAGTGCTGCCTGCCCATTTATGGCTCCTCTAACTGGAAATGGAGTGAGTGTCCTCAGCCAGGCACAGGCCTAAATTTTACCCATCCCAGGTTCACACAATCACCTATCATTTACAATGCCTATCTAC